>NW_026947488.1:101753153-102953153 GCF_034190915.1 Cavia porcellus | reverse complement strand
TTTAGGGTTAGGGTTAGATATAGAGGTAGGGTTAGGTTTAGGGTTAGGGTTAGGGTTAGGGGTTAAGTGTTAGCGATAGGGTTAGGGTTATTGTTAGTGTTAGTGTTAGTGTTAGAGGTATGGGTTAGGGTTAGGGTTAGTGTTAGGTTTAGGGTTATGGTAGGTTTAGTGTGAGGTTAGTGTTAGAGGTTAGGGTTAAGGTTAGTGTTGTGGTTATGTTCAGGGTTAGTGTAGGGTTAGAAGTAACTTTTAGGATTAGGTTTAGAGGTAGGGTTAGGTTTAGGGATAGTCTTATGATAGGTTTATGGTTAGGGTTTGGCTTACATATTACAGTCTGTGTTAGGGTTATTTTAAGGGGTAGGGTTAGGGTTAGGTATTAATGTTAGATTTAGGGTTAGGTTTATGGTTAGGGTTAGTGTTAGGGTTAGGGTTAGAGTTTAGGATTAGGGTTAAGTTTAGGGTTAATGTTAGGCTTAGGGTTAGGTTTAGGTTTAAATTTAAGGTTAGTGTTTCGAATAGGGTTAGGGTTATTTTTAGGGTTAGAATTAGAATTTAGGGTTAGAGTTAGGTTTAGGGTTAGGGTTACAATTACATTTAGGGTTTGTGTTAGGTTTAGGTTTAGGTTTATTTGTTAAGTGTTAGGAAGAAGGTTATGGTTAGGCTTTGGTGTAGGGTTAGGGTTAGTTTTAGGGTTAGGGGTTAGATATTAGGGATAGACCTAGCGTTAGGGTTAGGGTTAGGGTTAAGGTTAGGGTTAGGGTTAGGTCTAGGATTACAATTTATGGTTTTAGTCGTTTTAGGGTTAGTGTTATGGTTAGGGGTTAGGTGTTAGGGATATGTTTAGGGTTAGGATTAGATTTACAGTTAGGGTCAGTGTTAGGTATAGTTATAGGTTTAGAGTTAAGGTTTATGGTTAGTATTAGGGTGTAGGTTAGCTTTAGTGTTAGGTTTAGGGTTAAAGCTTAGGGTTATAGTTAGGTTAGGTATAGGGTTAGTGTTAAGGTTATGGTTAGTGTTAGCATTAGGGTTAGGGTTATGATTAAGGTGAGGATTATTGGTTAGGTGTTAGGAAGTGGGTTAGGGTTAGGCTTTGGGTTAGAGTTAGGGTTAAGGCTACAATTAGGTTTAGAGTTAGGTTTAGGGTTAGATTTAGGGTTTGTTTTAGAGTTAGGGTTAGGTTAGGTTAGGTGTTAGGTGTTAGGGATAGTGTTAGTTTTAGATTTAGGGTTAGGATTAGGGGTAGTGTTAGGGTTAGGGTTAGGGTTAGGATTAGGTTTATGCTTAGAGGTTAGCATTCGGTTTAGTGATAGAGTTTGGGGTTAGGCTGAGGGTCAGTGTGAGGCTTAGAAGCTATCATTAGGGTTATGATGAGGGTTAAGGTTAAAGCTTAGGTTTAGTGTTAGAGTGAACATTAAGGTTAGGGATAGGGTAAGAATTAGGATTAGGTTTAAGGTTAGGTTTACCTCAGGGTTAGGGTTAGGTTTTCATTTAGGTTTAGTATGTGGATTAGGATTAGTGTTAGGGTTATGGTTAGGTTTAGGTGTTAGGTGTTAGGGATAGGGTTAGTGTTAAGCTTCGGGTTATGGTTAGGGTTAGGGTTACAATGAGGTTAGGGTTAATGTTAGGGTTGGGGTTAGGAGTAGCGTTTGCGTTAGATTTAGGGTTAGGTTTAGGGTTATGATTAAGGGTTAGGTGTTAGGGATAGGGTTATATTTAGGGTTAGGGTTATTGTTAGGTTTAGGGTTAGGTTTAGGTTTTAGTGTTAAAATTATGGTTAGTGTTAGCCTTAAGGTGAAGGATAGGTTTAGGGTTAGGGTTAGTGTGATAGGGTTAGGGTTAGGTTGAAGTTTAGGGTTAGGGTTACGGTTATGATTAGTGTTTGGCTTAAGGTTAGGGGTTAGGCTTAGGGTTATTGTTTAGGGCTAGGTGTTTGGTTTTGGGGTTAGTGTTATGGTTAGGCTTAGGCATAGGTTTAGGGTTAGGCTTAGGCTAGGTTTACGGTTATAGTTAGTGTTAGGGTTATGATTAGGTTTAGAGATTATGTTTATGCTTAGGGTAATGGTTAGGGTTAGTGTTACGGTTAAGGTAGAGGTTAGGGTTAGTTATAGGGATAAAGTTAGGGTTAGGTTTAGGTTTAGGGTTAGGGTTAGCCTTAGGGTTAGGCTTAGAAATCAGGGTTAGTGTTAGGATAGGTTTAGGGTTAGGCTTAGTGTTAGTGTTAGTTTTAGTGTTAGGGTGTAGTGTTTGTGCTAGGCTTAGGGTTAGGGTTAGGGTTATGGGTAGGCTCCGGGTTATGGTTAGGGTTAGGGTTACCATTAGGTTTAGCCTTAGGCTTACGGTTAGGATTAGCATTGGGGTTTGGTTCAGTGTTAGTTTTAGGGTTAGGGGTTAGGTTTTAGGGATAGGGTTAGGGTTAGGTAGGGTTAGGCTTAGGTTTACAGTTAGGGTTTGGTTTATGGATAGTGTTAGGTTTATGGTTATGGTTTAGGGTTAGTGTTAGTGTTGGTGTTATCCTTATGGTAAGGATTATGATTAGTCTTCGGATTACAGTTAGGGTTATAGTTATGATAAGGTTTGTGTTAGGGATAGGTTTAGTGTTAGGGTAATTTTACTGTTAGCGTTTAGGGTTAGTGTTAGTGTAGGGTTACAAGTTAGGTTTAGGGTTAGGTTTAGGGTTAAGGTTAGGGATAGGTTTAGGGTTAGTGTTATGGGTTAGGGTTAGTGTTAGGGTTAGGTTTAGGGTTAGGGTTAGAGGTAGGTGTTAGGTTTTAGGGTTAGCGTTAGGGTTAGGATTAGGGTTAGTGTTAGCCTTAGAGGTTATGATTAGCATTAGGGTTAGGGTTAGGATTAGGGTTATGATTAGGAATATGATAAGGGTTAGGATTAGGTTTAGTGGTTTGTTTTAGGGTTAGGGTTATGGTGAGAGTTAGGGTTAGGTTTAGAGGTTAGTATTAGGGTTAGGTTTAGGTTTTGAGTTAGTGTGAGGGTAGGGTTATGGGTAGAGTTAGGGTTAGGGTTACTTTTAGGCTTAGGTTTATGGTTAGAGTTAATGTTACAATTAGGTTAGCATTAGGGTTAGGGTTAGGCTTAGGGTTAGACTTTGCATTAGATTTAGTGTTAGGGTTAGGGTTAGGGTTATGGTTATGGTTATGGTTAGGGTTAGGGTTTCGGTTATGGTTAGGGGTTAGCATTAGGTTTAGGTTTAGGGTTAGGGTTAGGGTTTGGGTTAGAGTTAACGGTTAGGTTTCAGATTAGGGTTATGATTAGAATTTAGTGTTAGTGTAAGAGTTAGGTTAAGGTTAGTGTTAGTGCTAGGGTTAGGGTTAGGGTTATGCTTAATGTTAAGGTTATGTTTAAGGTTAAGGTTAGGAGTTAGGTGTTAGGGAGAGGGTTAGGGTTAGGCTTTGGGTTACGGTTAGGATTAGGGTCACAATTAGGTTTAGGTTTAGGGTTAGTGCTAGGTTTAGGGTTACTTTTAGTGTTAGGGTTAGCGTTAAGATTAGGGGTTAGATCTTAGCAATATGGTTAAGTTTAGTTTTACGATTAGGGTTCGATTTATGGTTAGGTTTAGGGTTAGAGATATTGTTCAGGTTAGGTTTTAGGGTTAGGGTTAGTGTTAGGTTAGGGTTAGGTTTAGGTTTATGGTTAGGGATAGTGTTAGGGTTAGAAGTTAGTTTTAGTGTTAGGGTTAGCGTTAGGATTACCGCTAGGGTTATGGTTAGAGGTTAGCGTTTGGTTTAGGGTTAGATTTAGGGTTATTGTTAGTGTTAGTGTTAGGCTTAGAGGTTATTGGTAGGGTTAGGGTTAGGGTTAGGGTTAGGGTTAGGGTTAGGGTTAGGTTTAGGTTAGGGTTAGGGTTAGGGTTACCTTTAGAGTTTAGGGTTAGTGTTACTGTAAGGGTTAGGGTTAGGGTTAGGTTTAGGGTTAGGTTTCTGTTTAGGGTGAGTGTTAAGGATTATGGTTGGGTTTATTGTTAGGGTTAGTGTTAGAGTTAGGGTTAGGGTTACGCTTAATGTTAGGGTTATGATTAAAGTTAGGGTTAGGATTTAGGTGTTAGGGAGTGAGTTAGGGTTAGGCTTTGGGTTACGGTTAGGTTTAGGGTTACAATTAGGTTTAGGGTAGTGTTAGGGTTAGGGTTTGGTTTAGTGTTAGTTTTAGGGTTAGGTTCACTGTTAGGGTTAGGGGTTAGGTGTTAGGGATAGGATTAGTGTTAGCGTTACGATAAGGGTTAGGTTTACCATTAGGTTTGGGTTAAGGATATTGTTAGGTTTATGGTTAGGGTTTATTGTTAGTGTTAGGCTTAGTGTTAGGGTTAGGGTTACGATTAGGCATCGGTTTATGGTGAGGTTTAAGGTTAGGATTAACTTTAGTGTTAATGTTAGGGATACCGTTAGGTTTAGTATCAGGTTTAGAGTTAGTGTTAGGTTTAGAGTTAGGTTTAGCGAGTAAGTGTAAGGAAAGGGTTAGGGTTAGGGTTAGGGGTAAATTTAGGTTAGTGTTAGGGTTAGTGTTAGTGTTAGGGTTAGGGTTTAGTGTTAGGGTTAGCATTAGGGTTAGCGTTAAGTTTAGCTTTATGTTTAGGATTAGGTTTAGGTTTAGGTTTACAGGTAAGGGTTAGTTTTCGGGTTTGGTTTAGTGTTAGGTTTAGGATTACGGTTAGGGTTTAGTTTAAGGGTTAAGGTTAGGGTTTAGTTTTAGGGTTAAGGTTAGGGTTAGGGTTAGGTTTAGTGTTAGGGTTAGTTATATGTATAGGGTTAAGTTTAGGCTTAGGTTTAGGGTTAAGGGTTAGGGTTAATGTTAAGGTTAGGTTTAGGGTTAGGGTTAGGTGTTAGTGTTACAGTTAGGATTAGGGTTAGGGTTACAGTTAGGCTTAGGGTTAGGTTTAAGGATAGGGTAAGGTTTAAGATTACATTTAGAAGTTACGATTAGGGTTACGGATATTGTTAGGTTTAGGGTTAGGTTTAGGGTTAGGGTTAGTGTTAGGTTTAGGGTTATTGTTATGGGTTACTTTTAGAGGGTTAAGGGTATGGTTAGGATTAATTTTAGGGTTAGGTTTAGGGTTAGGGTTAGTGTTTCTTGTTAAGGTTAGTGTTAGGGTTAGGGATTTGTGATTGGCTTAGGGTTAGTGTTAGGGTTAGGTTTAGATTTAGCGTTAGGGATTATGTTTAGGGTTAGCATTAGGGTTATGGTTAGGTGTAGGTTTATTGTTAGGGTTAGAACTAGATATATGGTTAGGGGTAGTGTTAGGGTTAGGGTTAGGTTTAAGGATTAGTGTTATTGTTAAGGTTAGTGTTAGGGCTCAGTTTTAGGGTTAGGCTTAGCATTAGGGTTAGCTTTAGAGTTAGGGTTAGGGTTAGGGTTAGAGTTAAGGGTTATGTTTAATGATATGGTTAGGGTTTTGGTTAAGGTTTAAGTTAGGGTTAGTGTTAGCTTTAGGTTTTAGGGTTAGTGTTACTGTTAGGGTTTGGGTTAGGTTTAGGTTTAGGTTTAGGTTTAGTATTAGGTTTAGAGGTTAGGCTTAGGGTTAGGCTTATGTTTAGGTTTAGTTTTAGGGTTAGGTTTAGGGTTAGTTTTAGGGTTAGGTTTAGAGTTTAGGGTTAGCATTGAGTTTAGGGTTATGGTTCAGGTTTTGGTTAGATTTAGGTTTAGGGTTCGACAAGGTTAGGTTTCGGGTTAGGGTTAGGTTTAGGTTATGGTTAGGGTTATGGTTAGGGTTACGGTATTGGTTGAATGGTTAGGATTAGGATTAGAGTTAGTTTTAGGGTTCGGGCTTAGGCTTTAGTGATAGGGTTAGCGTTAGGCTTCAGTTTATGGTTAGGTTTAAGGTTACGATTAGGTTGAGTGTTAAGGTTAGGGATACTGTTAGGTTTAGTATCAGGTTTAGAGTTAGTGTTAGGTTTAGGGTTAGGTTTAGGGAGTAAGTGTAAGGGATAGGGTTAGGGTTAGGGTTAGGGGTAAAGTTAGGTTAGGGTTAGGGTTAGGGTTACTGTTAGGGTTAGGGTTTAGTGTTAGGGCTAGCATTAAGTTTAGCATTAAGTTTAGCTTTATGGTTAGGTTTAGGTTATGTTAAGGGTTAGCATTAAGTTTACCTTTATGGTTAGGTTTAGTGTTAGGTTTAAGTTTAAGGTTACAGGTAAGGGTTAGTTTTAGGGTTTGGTTTAGTGTTAGGTTTAGGGTTACGGTTATAGTTTAGTGTTAGGGTTCAGGTTAGGGTTAAGGTTAGGTTTAGGGTTAGGTTTAGGGTTAGGATTATTTATGCATTTAGGGTTAAGGTTAGACTTAGGTTTAGGGTTGAGGGTTAGGGTTAATGTTAGGGTTAGGTTTAGGGTTAGGTTTAGATGTTATTATTACAGTTAGGATTAGGGTTAGGGTTACAGTTAGGTTTAGGGTTAGGGTTAGGGATAGGGTAAGGTTTAGGATTATGGTTAGAGGTTAGGGTTAGGATTAGGGATATTGTTAGTTTTAGGGTTAGGGTTAGGGTTACGGTTAGTGTTAGGGTTAGAGTTAGTGTTTTGGGTTACTTTTAGAGGGTTAAGGTTATAGTTATGATTAGTTTTAGGGTTAGGTTTAAGGTTGAGGTTAGAGTTTGGTTTAGGATTATGATTAGGTTTATGGTTTGGGTTAGGGCAATGTTTAGGTTTAGCGTTAGGTTTAGGTCTAGCGTTGGGATTTAGATTTCTGGTTAGGGTTAGTGTTAGGGTTAGGGTAAGGGGTTAGGTGTTAGGGATAGGCTAGGGGTAGTGGTAGGGTTAAGGTTATTGTTAGGTTTAGGTTTAGGGTTAGGGTTTGAGTTAGTGTGTTAGAGTTAGGGTTAGGGTTTACAATTAGTGTATTGTTGAGGTTTAGGTTTTTGGTTATGTTTAGGTTTGGGTTGAGGTTTAGGGTTAGGGTTATGTTTATTGTTAGGGTTAGGGTTAGAGTTAGAGGTTAGAGTTAGGGTTCTTTTTAAGGTTATGGTTAGGTTTAGGGTTTGATTTAGGATTAGAGGATTAGGGTTAGGGTTAGGGTTAGAGGTTAGTGTTAGTGTTAGGGGTTAGGTGTT
This sequence comes from Cavia porcellus, assembly GCF_034190915.1. NCBI lineage: Eukaryota > Metazoa > Chordata > Mammalia > Rodentia > Caviidae > Cavia > Cavia porcellus. The sequence goes on along the minus strand of NW_026947488.1, from coordinate 102,946,111 downwards.
AGGGATAGTGTTAGGATTAGGGTTTGGTTTAGGGTTAGTGGTAGGGTATAGTTTAGGTTTAGAGGGCTTGGGTTAGGTTTAGGATTAGGATTAGTGTTAGGGATAGGGTTAGGGTTAGGGTTAGTGTTAGTGGTTAGGGTTAGGGGTAGCGTTAGGTTTAGTGTTCGGGTTTTATTTGTTAGGGTTAGAGTTATGGTTATGGTTACAGTTACGGCGAGGGTTAGGGTTATGGGTAAGGTTATGGTGAGTGTTAGAGTTAAGGTTAGGGTTAGCATTAGGGATAGGGTTAGGGTAGAGATTAGGGTTAGTGTTAGGATTATGTTTAGGGTTACAATAAGGGTTAGGTATTATGGTTAGTTTTAAGGTTAGTTTTACGGTTAGCGTTAGTGTTAGGGTTAGTTATAGGTTAGGGTTAGGGTTAGGGTTAGGTTTAGGGATTAGGATTAGTGTTAGGGTTAGCATTAGGGTTAGGGTTAGAGGATTAGTGTTAGGGTTAGGGTTAGGTTTATGGTTAGGGTTAGAGATTAGGGTTAGTGTTAATGTTAGAGGTAGGGTTATGGTTAGGTTTAGGGTTAGGGTTAGCGTTAGGTTAGGGTTAGGGTTAGGGATATTCTTTGGTTTGGGGTTAGCATTAGGGTTAGTATTAGGATTAAGTTTAGTGTTAGGGTTAAGGTTTAGGGTTTGTGTTACTGTTAGGTTTAGGGTTAGTGTTAGGTTTAGGTTTAGGTTTAGGTTTGGGGTTAGTTTTACATTTAGAGGTTAGGTTTAGGTTTTAGTTAGGTTTATGTTTAGGGTTTGGGTTAGTGTTAGGGTAAGGGTTAGGGATAAGGCTTAGGGTTAGGTTTAGGGTTATGGTTCAGGTAAGGCTAAGGTTTAGGGTTACACAAGGTTAGGGTTGGTGTTAGGGTTAGGGTTAGGTTTATGGATAGGGTTACGTTTAGGTTTGTGGTTTGGGTTTAGGGGTTAGGGTTAGGGTTAGAGATAGGTTTAGGGTTAGGGCTTAGGTGTTAGGGATAGGCTTAGGGTTAGACTTCAGGTTAAGGTTAGGTTTAGGTTAAGGATTAGGTTTATTGTTAGGGTAAGGGTTACGTTAGGTTTAGGATTAGGGTTAGGGTTAGTTTTCGGTTTACAATTAGGTTTAGGAATTAGGTTTTAGGGATAGGGTTAGGGTTAGTGTTAGAGTTAGGGTTAGGTTTATGGTTAGGGGTTACGGTTAGGGTTAGTGTTAGGGTTAGGATTAAAGTTAGGGTTAGTTTTAGGGTTAGTTAGGCTTTGGGTTAGTGTTAGGATTAGGTATAGGTTTATGTTTAGGGGTAGAGTTAGAGTGTTAGGGCTAGGGTTAGGGTAAGTGGTAGAATTAGGGTTAGAGATTAGGGTTAATGTTAGGGATATTGTTAGGGTTAGGTTTAGTGATAGGGTCTGGTGTTAGTGTTACGGTTAGGATTAGTGTTAGGGTTACAGTTATGGTTAGGGTTAGGTTTAGGTATAGGGTAAGTGTTAGGATTATTGTTAGAAGTTAAGGTTAGGGTTATTGATATTGTTAGGCTAAGTGTTAGGGTTAGAGTTAGTTTTAGGTTATGGATTAGTTGTAGAGGGTTAGGGTTATGGTTAGGATTAGGTTTAGGGTTCCTTTAAGTTTTGGCTAGTGTTAGGTTTAGTGTTATGATTAGTGTTAGGTTTGGAATTAGGGATAGTTTTAGGTTGAGGGTTAGTATTTGGGTATGGGTTAGTTTTAGAGGATTAAGTTTATGGTTAGGATTAAGTTTAGGGTTAGAGTTAAGGTTTGGGTTATGGTTAGTTTTAGGGTTAGTGTTAGTGTTAGGTTTAGGATTAGAGGATTAGGGTTAGGGTTAGGGTTAGAGGTTAGGTTTAGTGTTAGGGGTTAGGTGTTAGCGATTGGGTTAGGGTTTGGGTTAGGGATAGTTTTAGGGTATGGGATAGGTTTAGGTTTAGGGTTAGGGTTAGGGTGAGGGTTAGTGATAGGATTAATGTTATTGATCGGGTTAAGGTTGGTGGTATGGTTATGGTTAGCATTAGGTTTAGAGTTAGGCTTATTGTTTAGGGTTAGGGTTATTGTTATGGTTAGGGTTAAGGCTAGTGTAAGGGTTACGGTTAAGGTTACAGTGAGTGTTACGTTTAGGGTAAGTGTTAGCTTTAGGTTTAGTGTTAGGGTAGGGATTAGGGTTATGTTTAGCGTTAGGGTTACGTTTAGGGTTAGGGTTACAATTATGGTTTGGTATTAGGTTTAGAGTTAGGGTTAGGGTTTGCGTTAGTTTTAGGCTTATTTATGGGTTAGGGTCAGGTTTAGGGTTAGGGTTAGAGGTTAAAGTTAGGGTTAGTGTTAGCATTATGGTTAGGGTTAGAGGATTAGGGTTAGGTTTAGGGTTAGGGTTAGAGATTAGGTTTAGTGTTAGGGTTAGGGGTACGATTATGGTTAGTTCTAGGTTTAGGTTTAAGGTTAGGGTTAGGGTTAGGGTTTAGTGGTAGTGTTGTGATTAGTTTTATGGTTAGGTTTAGGTTTAGGGTTAGACATGTTTAGGGTGAGCGTTAGTGATATGGTTTGGCTTGAGGTTAGCATTAGGGTTATTGTTAGGGTTAGGGTTAGCGTTAGGTTTTAGGTTAGGTTTAGGGTTATGGTTAGGTTTAGGTTTAGGGTTAGAGGTTAGGTTTAGTTTTAGGGTTAGGTTTAGTGTTAGGGTTAGGGTTATGGTTAAACTTTAAGGTTAGGATTAGATTTAGGGTTATAGTTATGGTTATGTTTAGGATTAGTTATAGGTTTAGGGTTAAGGTTAGGGTTAGGTTTAGTGTTTGGATTTAGTGTTAGGTTTAGGGTTAGGTATTAGGGATTGTCTTAGGGTTAGTGTTTGGGTTAGGTTTAGTGTTAGCGTTAGGGATTATGGTTAGGGTTAGGGTTAGGGTTATGGTTAGGTGTAGGTTTAGTGTTAGGGTTAGAGCTAGAGATATGGTTAGGGATGGTATTAGGGTTAGGGTTAGGTTTAAGGATTAGTGTTAGGGTTAAGGTTAGTGTTAGGGATCATTGTTAGGGTTACGGTTACGATTAGGGTTAGCCTTAGCATTAGGGTTAGCTTTAGAGTTAGGGTTAGGGTTAGGGTTAGAGGCAAGTGTTATGTTTAATGATATTGTTAGGGTTAGGTTTTAGGTTAAGGTTACGGTTAGTATTAGGTTTAGGGTTTAGGGTTAGAGTTACTTGTTAGGGTTAGGTTTAGATTTAGGGTTAGGGTTATCGTTAGTTTTAGGCTTAGTTATGGATTAGCGTTAGGTTTAGCGTTAGGGTTAGGGTTAGCATTAGTTTTACGCTTAGTTATAGGTGAGTGTTAAGTTTAGGGTTAGGGTTATTGGTTAAGGTTAAGGTTAGTGTTAGCGTTAGTGTTAGTGTTAGAGGATTAGGGTTAGCTTTAGGGTTAGAGTTAGATATTAGCGTTAGTGTTAGGGTTAGGGGTACGATTATGGTTAGTTCTACGTTTAGGTTTAGGGCTAGGGTTAGGGTTAGTTTTAATTAGGGTTAGGTTTATGGTTAGGGTTATTCTTAGTGTTGTGGTTAGGTTTATGGTTAATGTTAGATTTAGGGTTAGACATGTTTAGGGTTACGGTTAGGGTTAGAGATATAGTTTGGCTTGGGGTTAACATTAGGGTTAGTGTTAGGGTTAGGGTTAGTGTTAGGTTTCAGGTTAGGGTTAGGGTTAGGGTTTACTGTTAGGGTTAGCATTATGTTTAGGTTTAGGGTTAGGGATAGAGGTTAGGTTTAGTTTTAGGGTTAGGTTTAGTGTTAGGGTTAGGGTTACAGTTAAAGTTTAGGGTTAGAGTTAGAGTTAGGGTTAGGATCATGGTTAGGGTTATGGTTTTGGTTAGGGTTAGTTATAGATTTAGAGTTAAGGTTAGAGTTAGGTTTAGTGTTCGGAGTTAGGGATAGGTTTAGGGTTAGTATTAGGGATTGGGCTAGGTTTAGGGGTTGGGCTAGAAGGTTATGGTTAGGGTTAAGGTAAGTGTAAGGATTAGTGTTAGGGGTTAGGATTAGGGATATTGTTAGGGTTAGGTTTAATGTTAGGGTAAGGTGTTACTGTTACGGTTAGGATTATGGTTAGGATTACGGTTATGGTTAGGTTTAGGTTTAAGAATAGGGTAAAGGTTAGGATTAGGTTTAGAGGTTAGGGTTAGGGTTAGGGGTATTTTTAGGTTTAGGGTTAGGGTTAGGGTTAGGGTTAGGGTATGGTTTAGTTTTAGAGGGTTAATGTTAGGGTTAGGATTAGGTTTATGGTTAGGGTTAAGGTTGGAGTTAGGGTTAGGTTTAGTGTTAGGATTAGGGTTATGGTTAGGTTTAGAGCTATGTTTAGGTTTAGGGTTAGGGTTAGGGTAAGGGTTACCATTCGACGTTAGGTTTAGGGTCAGGGTTAGTGTTAGTGTTAGGGTTAGAGTTACGTTTAGAGGTTAGGATTAGGGTTTGAGTCAGAGATAGGCTTACAGTTAGTGTTTATATTTAGGATCAGGGTTAAGGTTAGGTTTACAGTTAGGTTTAGGCTTAGGGTTCTGGTTAGAGGGTTTCATTAGGTTTAGGGTTACAGTTAGGGCTAGGGTTAGAGGTTGGTTTATGGTTATGTTTAGGGTTAGGTTAGTGTTAGACGTTAGCGTTAGGGTTAGAGTTTGGGTTATGGTTAGCAATAAGTTTAGTGTTAGTGTTAAGGTTAGGTTTAGGGTTAGGGTTAGTGTTAGAGGTATGTTTTAGTTTATGGGTTAGTTTTAGGGTTAGGTTTAGGGTTAGTGTTTGAGGTATGCGATACAGTTAGGGATAGGGTTCGGGTGAGGGATAGGATTAGGGTTAAGTTTAGTGGTACAGGTTAGGGTTAGGGTTAGGGTTAGGGTTAGGGTTATGGTTAGGGATAGGTTTAAGTTTAGGGTTAGGTTTAATGTTAGGGTTAGTGTTAAACCAGGTTAGGGTTAGAGTAAGTAGGGTTAGGGTTGGGATTCTTGTTAGGTTTCGGGTTAGGGTTTTGATTAGCGTTAATATTAGGCACAGGTTTAGGGTTAGGGTTACTGTTAGTGTAAGGGTTAGGGTTAGGTTTCGTGTTTAGCATTAGGGTTTGGGTTAAGGTTAGGATTATGGTTAGGTTTAGGGGTAGATTGAGGTTAGGGTTTGATTTTAGTATTAGGGTTATGTTTAGTGTTAGGCTTAGCTTTAGGGATCATTTTTGGGCTAGAGTTTAGAGTTTGGGGTTAGGGTTAGGTTTATGGTTAGAGTTTACGGTTAGGTTTAGCGTTATGTTTATAGTTAGGGTGAGAGGTTAGCGTTAGAGTTAGGGTTAGGGTTAGGTTACGGATAGCGTGAGGGTTAGGATTAGGGTTAGAGGTTAGGTTTAGTGTTAGGGTTAGGTTTCTTGTTACGGTTAAGGTTAGGGTTAGGGTTAGAGGTTGGTGTTAGAGTTAGTGTTAGCATTAATGTTAGGGTTAGTTTTAAGGTTAGTTTTAGGTTTAGGAATAGGGTTTAGGGTTAGGGTTTATGTTCGGGTAAGGTTAGGGTTAGGGTTAGTGTTAGGGTCAGTGTTAGGTTTAGGATTACGGTTTAGAGTTATGGTTAGTGTTCGGGTTCAAGTTAGAGTTAGGTTTAGGTTTAGCGTTATGGTTAGGTTTAATATTAGTTTTATGTTTACGGATAGTGATTCGGGTTAGGGTTAGTGTCAGAGTTAGGGGTGGTGTTCGGGTTGGATGGTAAGGTTAGTGTTAAGGTTAGGGATAGGTTATGGTACGGTTACATTTAGAGTTAGGGTTATGCTTAGGGTTAGGGTTAGGGTTAGGTTTAGCATTAGGGTTAGGGTTAGAGGGTTATGGTTAGGTTTAGCATTAGGTTTAGTTTTAGGGTTAGGGTTAATGTTAGGGTTAGAAGTTATGGTTAGGATTAGGGTTAGGATAAGGGCTAGGATTAGGGTTAGGGTTATATTTCGGTTTAGAGTTACAGTTTGGTTAGGGTTAGAGATTAGGGTTAGGGTTAATGTTAGGATTAGGGTTAGATTTAGGGTTAGTGTTATGTTTTGGGTTAGGGTTAAGATTAAGATTAGGGTTAGGTTTAGGGTTAGAGTTAGTGTTTTGGTAGGGTTATGGTGAGGGTTAGGGTTAGAGTTAGGGTTAGGTATATGGGTTAGGTTTAATGTTAAGGATAGCTTTAGGGTTTGGGTTTGGGATTAGGGATAGTTTTAGGGTTAGGTTTATGCTTCGGGTTAGTTTTAGGGATTAGGGTTAATGCTAGTGATAGTTTAAGGGTTAGGGTTAGTGTTAGGCTTAGGGTTAGGGTTAGGGATAGGGTTAGGTTTAGGGGTAGGGTTAATGTTAGTGTTAACGTTACGGTTAGGGATTAGGGTTAGGTTAAATATTAAGGTTATGGATAGGTTTAGGGTTAGGGTTTAGTGTTAGGGTTACGGTTATGGTTAGAGTTAGAGTTAGGGTTAGATTTAGTGGTTTAGCCTGAGGGATAGCATTAGGGTTACGTTTAGGCTTAGGGTTAGGGTTGGGGTTTTGGTTAGGGTTATGGTTAGAGCTTAGGGTTAGGGTTAGGGTTAAGTTTAGCGTTAGGGTTAGTGTTAGGGTTAGGGTTAGGGTTAGTGATAAGATTATCGTTAGGTTTAGGGTTTAGTGTTAGGGATAGGGTTAGTGTTAGGGTTAGGATTAGGGTTAGTGTTACGGTTCTGGTCAGGGTTAGAGTTAGGGTTAGGGATTTGTGTTAGTGTTTATGTTAGGTGATCCGGCCTGCAGATCAACAAGTTAAGAATTCCTGGAGGGGAAATGGGGATTAAATAAAAGACATTGGGGAGAGAAAAAGAGACGAAAGCAAGACAAAATAATCCGATCAAGATTCCAGTTTATTCAGAAAATAATCACACCTTTTATAGGCTGAGGGCGGGAGCTGGGACAGGAAGAGGTTAAACAGATGAATACAACAGGGTCACCATCACATCCGGATACGTGACGTAAGCAGAAGAGGATTATGGTTAATGTAGGCAGACGCAGTGCCCATAGGAGAGAGAGAGAGAGAAAGACATCGAGGCAGCAATGCCTGTCACTCGGCTCCCTACATCTCCTCCCTTTTTATATTATTTAATTAAGAGTATGGCAGGCCCTGTGAGGACAGCGTCTGTCTTAGGTCAAGGACCTCATTGCATGAACCCAACCAAGCCTTACCTGTCATGGGCTTGCAGAACAGCAGTTGGTCCTGTGCCTGTCTTAGGTGGCCATTGGAATTAACATGCATGTCCTAGTTGCCCGTCTCTGACTGCCTGTCCATTGCCCCAGGGCAGTCAGGCCACATCATCATATGGGCCACTCGTGGGAATTCCTTCCCTGTAGGTTTGTTGATCTGCCATCTCCAGCTGATGATAGTGTACCTGAATGGGCTTTGCCATAAATGCGTCTATCTGGTTATTAATGAACATCATAATCCTCTGAAAAATACAAGAACTCACAGAAATGAGAAACAATAGGTCAGCTAGGGGACCCAAAAGGGGCATTAGGTAAGGGTAAAACTCCCCCCCACAAAATCAAGGAGAAGGGGTTGACAGCCATTTGTTGGTGTCTCTGTATGAAGTCATTCTCCTGTGTCTTGGAGCATGCCTTGTATAACACTGGATGCAGTCTATTTCGCTGGTGTATGTTCCTCCAGACCGAGAAGAGCCTCTTCTGCAGTGATGGGGTTCTGTGCATGGCTGTCAGCAGTTGTAGTCTGTTTGGCAGGGGTCAAAATCCACCATGGGTGTGGTGTGGCTCAAGAAGGCTGGCTAAGCAGCATAAGGCTCCAGGGAGATGTGTCACCTGTAAGAGAACACAGAGGATTGTGCCTCAGGAAATAACATTATTCCTGGGCATTACATGGGGTCTTTGAAGAACTGTCTACTTGCTTTACGAGGCGTTCAGGTAGCCATCTAGCTTCTCTATCTTGTTGAGAGTAAACACACACTGAACCTCGTCCCCAGATAAGGACTGGATCAGGGCCATTCCACACATTGGTTAGTGGGTCTCTCCATAAAACAGATGCAAACCGTGTTTGAGTTTGAGTATGCCAAAACCGAGATGCTACGGAGCAGCCTGAAGCATCCAGGGTCAGAAAATTTAAAATAAAAAGGGCATGTGAAAGGACATTTCTAGGGGACCCCTGGGTGGGGTACCATGTCTCCCTTTTTATTTTATCTATGGTGAATTTAAGAGAACGATGCGCACATTCAACAATGCCTTGTCCCTGAGGATTATAAGGTATACCTGTAGTGTGGAGGATATTAAGGCTTTTACAAAATTGAGCAAAGGAGGTACTGGTATAGCCAGGGCCATTATCGGTCTGGAGCTGTTGAGGACATCCCAGAACTGAGAAGGCTGACAGCATATGGGCTATAATGTGTTTAGCAGCTTCTCCAGTCTGGAGAGTGGCAAAAATGAAGCCACTATAAGTGTCAATAATGACATGTACATATTTTAGTTTGCCAAACTCATTGAAATGGGTAACATCCATTTGCCATAAGGCGTTAGGAATTAAACCTCTAGGGTTGACTCCTAGGTGTTGGACAGGTGAGTGGATAGCACAAGATGGACAATTTTTTACAGTTTGTCTGGCTTGCTCACGGGTAATTTTGTAGAGAAGGCGGAGGGTGTGAGCATTGAGGTGGTGTAGCTGATGGGCTTGTTGGGCCTCAGACACCTTGGAGACCTGAGCCATAAAAACCAGTGCTCGTACAGCAACATCAGCCAAATGATTTCCTTGGGCAAGAGGCCCTGGGAGGTTGGAATGAGCTCGCAGATGACCGATAAAGAACTTATGACGGCGAAGCCATATGAAGCATTGTAATTGTTTGAACAGATTTGCAGCTGGGGAAGCATGACATATAGTAGCAACAGTCTCTAATAACGGAACAGACTGGGCAAGATAAGCACTGTCCGTATACAAATTAAATGGTTGGTCAGAGTAAGCAGCAAAAGCTGCAAGAATAGCTTCTAACTCTGCTAATTGTGCAAAGGAAGTATCTGCCTGGAGGGTAGAAACATTGTCTTGAGATACATAAGCAGCCCTTCCGGAGGATGAGCCATCAGTGAATAAAACCAGGGCACCTGGAAGGGGTTGTGAAGCTGTGACTTTAGGGAATATAAATGAGTGACGATTAGCAAAGTCAACTAGCTTATTTGGAGGGTAATGATTGTCAATAGTCCCTGAATAGGAAGCTAAGGCAATAGGCCACACTTCCGTACTCTGAAGTAGCCAATCTATTTGGTCTTTTGTAAAAGGTTGAATGATAATATCTGGTCCTTTGCCAAAGTAACATTTTCCTTGCTTTCTACCCTGCATTATTAGGTCTGAGACAGCTTGGAAATGAGGCAAAAGTGTTCTTTTTGGAGAGACTGATAAATGGACCCACATGAGGGGAGCTTGTTGCCAGAACACTGCTGTGGGGCAAAGCTTTGTGTTAAAAATGAGAAACTGTAAAGTCTCATTGTAGTCCATAAAGGAAACAGTTTGTTGAGCAATAGCCTCTTCTACTTTACTGAGTGCTCTCCTGGCATCAGGTGTAAGCTCTCAGGGGGAAGTTGGATCTATGTCTCCCTGAAGCAGCGCATAAAGGGGCTGTAAATCATGTTTAGTTAGTTTTAAAAATGGTATGAGCCAATTAATGTCTCCCAATAGTTTTTGGAAATCATGAAGTGTTAAGGAATAGAGAAAAGGCAATCTTTAAGATCTATGACAATTTTTAAAAATCCCAAAGGAATGGCACTGGGTGAGGGGAGGCCTGGCTGTAGGGGCCCCATTAAGAACATTGTTTTATTTATCGCCCTAAGGTCTTGTAGCAGCCTCCACTTCCCTGACCTTTTCCAGATAACAAAGATAGGTGTGTTCCAAGGGGAATTACTAGGAACAATGTGGCCTGCATCTAACTGGTCCTGCACCAGCTGCTGTGTGGCTGCAAGCTTTTCAGAGTTAAGGTTGTTTCTAAAGGCTTGTATGAATCCCCAGTTTGCCATGGAGGCACAGAGAGTGGCGGGCTGCCATCCTGGGACCTGCTGATCATGTCAACAGGTGGAAGTGGTGGCAGATCACCATGTATGAGGACCTCTAACAGGCCATCATTCTCTGCATCTGAGAAATTAGAGGCTTCAGATTTTTCTGAGGATGGTTTTGAGGTAGATTTAACGGAGTCGCGCAAGGCAGCCTCACCTAGTGTAACTGTCTCCTCAACCTGAGGGTTTGCATGCCTGTGGGCAAGCAGCTCAGAGATTAAATTTCAACATGTAAAGGTGGTCACAGGAACCTTTTCTGGACCGAAAACTCTATAATAATCTTTTAAAGCATCTCTTATTGTATTCCACCTCTTGGTATCTATAGAACCCTCTAGGGGGAACCAAGGGCAAACCTTATGAATAAATTGAAAATACTGTAATAATTTTTGTTCCAACCCTTATCTCTCTTGTCTTTCATGCCTTTATAAGGCCTCCGACGAACACTTTGTGTTCGCTCAATACTTGACCCGTGTCGGGGAAGGGAAATGGGGTTGCCGTTCACTCACCGTGACTCGGGCAGGACGTCGGGTAGTCGTCTGCGCAGGTCTCGGCACTTGATTTAATGTCCTGTTGCTTTAAGCTTTAATCCTTGATTCAGTTTACTCATTCCTCGACCAAGGTCTCTGATTCAATTTGCTTTCACTTTCAGTTTAAGCCGGCTGTCTCTCGAACGGCTCCCTCGTTAACATCTCCGTGCCAGGAGCCCCCACTCTGGGCGCCACTTGATCCGGCCTGCAGATCAACAAGTTGGGGATTAAATAAAAGACATGGGGGAGACAAAAAGAGATGAAAGCAAGACGAAATAATCCGATCAAGCTTACGGTTTATTCAGAAAATAATCACACCTTTTATAGGCTGAGGGCGGGAGCTGGGACAGGAAGAGGTTAAACAGATGAATACAACAGGGTCACCATCACATCCGGATACGTGATGTAAGCAGAAGAGGATTATGGTTAATGTAGGCAGACGCAGTGCCCATAGGAGAGAGAGAGAGAGAGAGAGAGAGACATCGAGGCAGCAATGCCTGTCACTCAGCTCCCTACAGTTAGGCTTAGGGTTAGGATTGGATTTGGTGTTAGGGATAGTGTTAGTGTTAGATTTATGGTTAGGGTTTGGGTTAGGGATTGTTTAGTGTTAGGAATAGTGTTAGTGATATGGTTAGTGTTAGGTTTAGGAAGAGGTATTTGGTTTAGGGTAAGGGTTATTGTTAGGGGTAGGTTTAGGGTTAGGCTTAGGATTAGGTTTAAGGATAGGGTTAGGTTTGTGTTTAGGGTTAGTGTTAGGGTTAGGATTACAGTTAGGGTTAGGGTTAGGATTAGGGATAGTTTTAGGGTTAGGTTTAGGGGTTAGTGTTAGGGTTAGAGTTATGTTAGACCTAGAGTTAGGGTTAGTGTTAGAGGGTTAGGGTGAGGGTTAGGTTTACGGTTACAGTTAGGGTTAGGGTTATTGTTAGAGGTTAGGGTTAGAGTTAGGGTTAGGGTTATGTTTAGGGTTAGGGTTAGGGTTATGTTTAGAGTTTGCGTTAGGGTTCGTGTTCGTGTTAGGGTTACAGTTAGGATTAGTGTTAGATTGAGTGTGAGAGATTAGGTATAAGGATAGGGTTATTGTTTGGGTTAGGCTTAGGTTTAAGTTCAAGGATAAGTTTAGGTTTAGGATTAGGATTAGGGTTACATTTTGGTGTTCGCTTTAGGGTTTGGATTAGGTTTAGGTTTAGGGTTAGTGTTAGGGGTTAGTGTTTCTGTTAGGGATAGGTTAAGTTACAGTTAGGGTTAGGGTTAGAGTTTTAGGGTGAGGGTTAGGTTCAGGGTTTCGGTTAGTGTTAGGGTAAATGTTAGGTTTAGTTGTTAAGGTTAGGGTTAAGGTTAGAGTTAGGGTTATGGTTAGGGTTAGGGTTACAGTTAAGGTTAGAGATTAGGATTATTGTTAGGGTTAAGGTTAATTTTAGGTGTTAAGGTTACGGTTAGTGTTTAGGTTAGTGTTAGGGATAGAGATTAGGTTTAATGTTAGTGTTAGGATTAGGCTTATGGATTAGGGTTAAGGTTATGGTTAGGGTTAGGATTTGTGTTAGGATTTGGATAGTGATTCAGGTTAGGGTTAGTGTTAGAGTTGGGGGTGGCGTTCAGGTTAGATGGTAGGGTTAGTTTTAGGGTTAGTGTTATGGTTATGGTTATGGTTATGGTTAGGGTTAGGGTTATGGTTAGGATTACAGTTAGTGTTAGAGATTAGGGTTATTGTTAGCCTTAGAGTAAGGATTAGGGTTAGGGTTAGGTATAGGTGTTAGTGTTATGGTAATGTTAGGGATAGGGATTAGGCTTAGTGTGAGGGTTAGTGTTAGGGTTATGGGTTAGGGTTAGATTTAGGGTTAGTGTTAGGGTTAGAGATAGCGTTCAGGTTAGAGGTCCGGATTAGTTTTAGGGTTAACGTTACCGTTAGGTTTAGGTTTAGGTTTAGGGTTAGGATTAGTGTTAGGGCTTAAGCTTAGGGTTAGTGTTAGGTTTAGGGTTAGGGTTAGTAATAGGGTTAGGGTTAGGGCTAGCGTTAGGGTTAGATTTAGCATTAGATTTGGTTTTAGAGTTAAAAGTTAGTGTTAGGGTTAGGGTTGGTGATAGCGTTATCGTTATGGTTAGGGTTTAGGGTTAGAGATAGGGTTTGTGTTAGGATTAGGTTTAGAATTAGTGTTATGTTTAGGATCAGGGTCAGAGTGAGGGTTAGGGATTTGTGTTAGGGTTAAGGTTAGGGTTAGGTTTAGGGTAAGGTTTGGGGTTAGGGATAGTGTTAGGGTTAGTTTTATGGGTAGGGTTAGTGTTATGGATTAGTGTTAGGGTTAGTATCAAGGTTAGCGACAGGGTTAGTGTTAGGTTTAGTGTGAGTGATTTTGTTTAGAGATAGGGTTATTGTTAGGGTTAAGGTTAGGGTTAGGCTTAGGTTTAGATTTAAGGATAGGGTTAGGTTTAGGATTAGGTTTAGTGTTAGGATTAAGGTTACCTTTAGGGGTTACGCTTAGGGTTAGGATTAGGTTTAGGTTTAGGGTTATTGTTAGGTGTTAGTGTTAGTGTTAGGGTTAGGTTAGAGTTAGAGTTAGGGTTAGGGTTAGGGGGTTAGGGTGAGGGTTAGGTTTAGGGTTACAGTTAGGGTTAGGGCTGGGTTAGGGTTATGGTTAGTGGTTAAGGTTAGTGTTTGGGTTACAGTTAGGGTTATGTTTAGGATTAGGGTTAGGGTTACGGTTAAAGTTAGAGATTAGGGTTATTTTTAGGGTTATTGTTAAGTTTACGTGTTAGGGTTACAGTTAGTGTTAGGGTTAGGGTTATAGACAGAGATTAGGGTTAGGGTTAGTGTTAGGATTAGGCTTATTGGTTAAGGTTAGAGTTATGGTTAGGGATAGGATTAGTGTTAGGTTTACGGATAGTGATTTGTGTTAGGGTTAGTCTTAGAGTTAGGGATGTTGTTTGGGTTAGATGGTAGGTTTAGGGTTAGGTTTAGTGTTAGGGTTACGGTTAGGGTTAGAGATTAGGGTTAGTGTTAGGTTTAGCATTAGAGTTAGTTTTAGAGGGTTAGTTTTAGTGTTAGGACTAGCATCAGGTTTAAGGTTAGGGTTAGGGTTAAGGTTAGGGTTAGAAGTTAGGGTTTGGGTTAGGGTTAGGGTTAGGGTTACAGTTCGGTATAGTGTTAGGGTTACAGTTGGGGTTAAAGATTAGGGTTAGGGTTAGGTTTAGGTTTAGGGTAAGGCGTAGAGTTAGGGTTACCATTAAGTTTAAGGTCGCATTTAAGGTTAAGTTTAGGGTTTAGGGTTAGGGTTAGTCTTTTGGTTAGGGTTACGGTTAGGGTTAGGGTTAGAATTAGGATGAGGGATATTGGTTACGGTTAATGTTAGGGATAGGTTTATTGTTAGGGGTTTGGGTTAGGGATAGTGTTAATGTTAGGTTTGTGCTTCAGGTTAGTTTTTGGGATTAGGGTTAGTGTTAGTGTTAGGGATATGGTTAGACATAAGAATATGGTTAGGGATTAGGTTTAGTGCTAGGGTTATTATTAGGGTTAGGGTTAGGGTTAGGCTTAAGGTTAGGGTTAGGGATAGGGTTCAGTACAGGGGTTAGGTTAGTGTTAGGGTTAGGGTTACGGTTAGGGATTAAGTTTAAGGTAAGTATTAGGGTTATGGTTAGGGGTTAGTGTAATGGTTACAGTTATTGTTAGAATTAGGTTTAGCGATTTAGGGTGAGGGATAAGCTTAGGGTTACGGTTAGGGTTAGGGTTAGGGTTAGGGTTATGGTTAGAGGTTAGGGTTAGTGTTAGGGTTATGGTTAGTGTTAGGGTTAAGTTTAGCGTTAGGGTTAGAGGTTAGGGTTAGGGTTAGGGTTAGGGTTAGGGTTAGGGTTAGGGTTAGGGTTACCTTTAGGGGTTAGGCTTAGCATTAGGATTAGGTTTAATTTTAGTTTTAGTGTTAGGGGTTAGTGTTAGTGTTAGGGTTAGGTTAGTGTTAGAGTTAGGGTTAGGGTTAAAAGGTTAGGTTTAGGGTTAAGGTTACCTTTAGGGTTAGTATTAGGGTTAGGCTTAGGATTAGTGGATAGGATTAGGCTTAGGGTTTGGGTTATGGTTACAGTTAGGGTTAGGTTTAGGATTACCATTAGGCTTAGGCATTAGGGTTATTGTTTGGATTAGATTTAGGGTAAGGTTTAGTTTTAGGTGTTAGGGTTACAGTTAGTGTTAAGGGTAGGTTCAGGGATAGAGATTAGGGTTAGTGTTAGGGTTATGGTTAGGGTTAGTGGTTGTGGTTAGTGTTAGTATTAGGGTTAGGGTTAGGGGTTATGGTTAAAGTTAGGATTATTGTTAAGGTTAGGGATAGTGATTCGGGTTAGGCTTAACTTTAAAGTTTGGGAAAGTGTTCGGTTGACATGGTAGGGGTTAGGGTTACTTTTAGGGTTACAGTTAGGTTTAGAGTTAGGCTTACGTTTAGGGTTAGAGATTAGCGTTAGTTTTAGTGTTAGGGTTATGGTTAGGGTTAGTGTTAGGATTCGGGTTACGGTTAAAGTTAGAGCTAGGGTTACGTTTAGGGGTTTAGGGTTAGAGTTAGGGTTAGGGTTACGATTAGTGTTACGGTTAGTGTTAGGGTTTGGTTAGAGGTTAGGCTTAGGGTTAGGGTTAGGGTTAGGTTTATGATCAGTGTTAGTTTTAGGGTTAGCAATTAGTTTAGAGTTAGGATTCGAGTAAGTGTTAGGGTTACTGTTAGGGTTAGCATTACTGTAAGGGTTACAGATAGGATTAGGATTACCTTTAGCATTAGGGTTAGAGTTTTTGAGTTTGGGTTAGGGTTAGATTTAGTATTAGGTTTAGTGTTAGGCTTATGGTAGGGTTCGGGTTAGACTTTAGGGTTAGTGTTGTTACTGTAAGGGTTAGGGTTACGGTTAAGTTTAGAGTTAGTGTTACGGATCAGGTTAGTGGTTAGGGTTAGTGTTAGGGTTAGGTTTATTGTTACTGTTGGGTTTAGGTGTTAGGATAGTGTTAGGTTTAGTGTTAGGGTTAGTGTTAGGGTTGGGTTTAGGGTTAGGGTTTAGGGTTAGGGTTAGGGTTAGGGTGAGGGTTAGAATTAGTGTTAGGGCTTAAGGTTAGGGGTTACGATTCGTGTTATGGCTTAGGGTTATGAGTTAGGTTTAGGGGTTAGTGTTGTGGTTATGGTTAGGGTTAGTGTTAAGGTTAGGGTTATGGTTAGGATTAGGGTTGTGATTCGGGTTAGAGATTATCGTTACAGTTATGGTTAGGGTTAGTGATAGGGTCAGGGTTAGGGGTTAGGGTGAATGTTACCTTAGGGTTAGGGATAGGGTTAGGGTTAGAGCTTAAGATTAAGTTTACTGTTAGTGATATGGTTATCCTTAGATTTTGGGTTTAGAGTATGGTTTAGGGTTAGGGTTAGGGTTATGGTTGGGATTATGGTTAGGGTTAGGGTTAGATTTAGGGTTAGGAATTTCGGTTAGGTTTAAAGTTAGGGTTAGGGTGAGGGGTTGGGGTTAGGAATAGTGTTTGGTTTAGGTTTATGGTTGGGGTTAGGGTTAGATATTAGGGTTAGGTTTAGTATTAGTGTTAGGGATAGCGTTAGTTTTAGGTTTAGGATTAGGAATTAGGGTTAGGGTTATTGTTAGAGTTAGTGTTAGGGTTAGGGTTAGAGTTAGGGTTAGAGTGAGAGTTAGGGCTAGGGTTATGGTTAGGGTTACGGTTATGGTTACGTTAGAGGTTTAAGTTAGAATTAGTGTAAGGTTAATATTAGGGTTAGGGTTAAATTTAGCATTAGGGTTAGAGGTTAGGGTTAGTGTTAGGGTAAGGTTTAGGTTTAGGCTTAGGGTTCAGGCTCGTGTTAGGGTTATAGTTAGGCTTAGCTTTACCTTTAGGTTTAGTGTTAGGGTTAGGGTTAGGGTTACCATTAGGGTTAAGTTTAGCATTAGGTTTAGTATTAGGGTTATGTTAGAGTTCAGGGTTAAAGTTAGTTTTTGGGTTATGATCAGGATTAGGGTTACATTTAGACTTAGGTTAAGTGTTAGTGTTAGGGTAAGGTTTAGATTTCGGGTTCGAGTTAGGGTTACAGTTAGGATTAGCGTTACTGTTATGGTTATGGCTAGGGTTAGTGTTCGGGTTAGGGTTTGATGGCTAGGGTTAGGGTTAGATTTCGGGTTAGAGTTATTTTTAGGCTTTTGGAAGTGTTAGGATTAGGCTTAGGGTTAGGCTAAGGGATACCATTTGAGTTAGAATTAGGGTTAGGCTTAGGGTTAGGGTAAGGGTTAGGGTTAGGTCTAGTGTTAAGTTTAGGATTAGGGTTAGGCTTAGGGCTAGGGTTATGCTTAGAGATTTTGTTTAGGGTTAAGTCTATGGTTAGTGTTAGTGTTAGTTGTTGGGTTTAGGGATAGTGTTCGGTTAGGTTTATGGTTACGGTTAGGTTTAGGGATTATGTTTAGGGTTAGTGTTAGTGTTATTGATAGGGTAAGTGTTAGGTTTAGGGTTAGGGATTAAGTTTAGACTTAGGGTTATTGTTAGGGTTATGATTAGGGTTAGGCTTAGGGTTAGAGTTAGTGATAGGGTTAGGTTTATGGTTCTGGTTAGGGTTCGGGTTCGGCTTAGGGTTAGGGGTTAGGGTTCAGGTTATTGTTAGTGTTAGGATTAGGGCCACGGTTAGTTTTAAGGTTGTAGTTATGTTTAGGGTTAGGGTTAGTGTTAGTGTTAGGGTTAGAGTTACCGGTAGCGTTCTGTTTAGAGTTTATGGTTAGGGTTAGGTGTAGAGTTACCTTTAGGTTAAAGGTTAGGGTTAGGATTAGGAATATTGTTAGATATTAATGTTAGGCGTTAGGCTTAGGGTTATGGCTTAGTGTTATGGGTTAGTTTTATTGGTTAGGGTTAAGGTTAGTGTTAGTGTTAGGGTTAGCGTTCGGGTTCGTGTTACGTTTACAGTTAGGGTTAGTGTTACCGTTAGGGTTACGGCTAGGTTTAGGTTTAGGGTTAGGGTTAGAAGGATAAGGTTAGGGTTACTGTTAGGTTTAGGGTTAGGCTTAGTGTTAGGGTTTTGGTAGGGTTAGGATTAGGTTTAGGGTTTTAGCTTAGGGATAGCGTTCTGGTTAGAGGTTAGGGTTAGAGTTAGCGGTATGTTTAATGTTACGTTTAGGTTTAGAGGTTAGGGTTAGTATTAGGTTTAGGGTTACATTAGGGTTAGGGTTAGGGTTAGGGTTAGAGTGTTAGGGTTAGTGTTAGGGTTAGGGTTATCATTAGAGCTTATGGTTAGTGTTAGGTGTAGGGATACGGTTAGGGTTAGACGTAGGGTTAGGGTTAGGGCTAGGGTTAGGATTATTGTTAGGTATTAATGTTATGGGTTAGGCTTAGGGTTATGGCTTAGGTTTAGGGGTTAGTTTTATTGGTTAGGATTATGGTTAGGGTTAGGTTTACGGTTAGGTTTAGGGTTAGGGTTACTGTTAGGGTTAGAGATTAGGGCTAGTGTTAGTGTTAGGGTTAATGTTAGGGTTAGGGTTAGGTTTAAGGATAGGGATTAGGGTTAGGGAAAGGGTTAGGGTGAGGGTTAGGTTTAGGGTTAGAGTTAGGTTTAGGTTTAGGGTTAGGTTTAGGGTTAGGGCTAGGAAAAGTGATTAGGATTAGGGTAAGGTTTAGAGTTAAGTTTAGGGATATCATTTGGGTTAGACGGTAGTGTTAGTTCTTGGTTGTAGGTTTAGGTTTATGGTTATGGATAGAGGTTAGGGTTAGTGTTAAAGTTAGCGTTAGGGTTAGGGCTTAAGTTTAGTGGTCAGAGTTGCAGTTAGGTTTATGGTTAGGGTTAGGATTTTGGTTAGAATTAGGGTTAGGCTTAAGGATAGGTTTAGGGTTAGGGTTAAGGTTAAAGTTAGGGTTTGGGTTATGGTTAGGGTTTGGGTTATGGTTAGGGTTAGAGTTAGGTTTAGGTTAGTGTTAGGGTTCGGGTTAAGGTTAAGGTTAGTGTTATGGTTATATTTAGGGTTAGGTTTAGGGATAGGGTTAGGGTTCAGGTTAGAGGTTAGGGTTAGGTTAGGGTTAAATTTATAATTAGGGATAGAGGATATGGTTGGTTTAGGGTTAAGGTTAGGTTTAGAGTTATGGTTACGGTTAGGTTTAGAGATTAGGGTTAAGGTTAGGGTTAGAGTGTTAGTGTTAGGATTAGGGTTATGGTTATGGTTATGGTTATGGTTATGGTTAGGGTTAGGTTTAGGGGTTAGGGTTAGGGTGAGTGTTCGGGTTCATTTTGGTATAGGGTTAGGGTTAGGGTTAGTGTTAGGGTTAGGGTTAGAGGGTTAGGGTTAGGGTTAGTTTTCGGTTTCATGTTAGGATACGGTTAGGGTTACGTTAGGGTTAGGGTCAGGGTTAGAGTTTTAGGTTTAGTTTTAGGGTTTGGGTTAGTGTTAGGGTTATGGTTGAGTTATGGTTGGGTTAGGGTTAAGTTGAGGTTTAAGGTTAGTGTTAGCGATAGGTTTTGAGGTTAGGGTTAGAGTTATGACTAGTGTTTGGGTTACAGTTAGGTTAGGGTTATGGTTAGGTTTAGTGTTTGACTTAGGGTAAGTGTTAGGGTTCCGGTTATATGTCCCTTTTAGTGTTACGGTTAGATTTATGGTTAGGGTTAAAGGTTAGGTTTAGCATTAGGGTTAGAGTTTTGGTTTAGAGTTAGGGTTAAGGTTAGTGTTATGTTTAGGTTTAGGGTTAGGGGTTAGGGTTAGGGTTTGCGCTACGGTTAAGTTTAGGGTTATGGTTAGGTTTAGGGTTAGGGTTAGGTTTAGGGTTAGTGTTAGTGTTAGTGTTCAGGGTAGATGTTAGGGTTAGGGTTAGTGTTAGAGGTTAGTGTTAGGATAAATTTAGTATAAGCGATATGGTTAGGTTTAGAGTTAAAGTTTTTGTTATGGTTAGAGATTTGTGTTAGGTTTAGGGTTATGGTTATGGTTAGGGTTAGGCTTCGGTTTTGAAGTTAGGGTTACGGTTAGCATTAGTGATAGGGTTATCTTTAGAGTTAGGGTTTAGGGTTAGTGTTAGATATAGGGTTAGGGTTAGTTTTAGGGTTACGGTTATGGTTAGGGTTAGGGTTAGGTTTATTGTTAGGGTTAGGTTTAGGCTTAGAAATTTTGTTTAGGGTTGAGGTTATGGTTAGGGTTAGGGTTAGGGGTTGGTGTTAGGGATAGTGTTAAGGTTATGTTTATGGTTAGGGTTAGGTTTAGGGATTAGGGTTATGGTTAGTGTTAGTGTGTTTGATAGGCTTAATGTTAGGTTTAGGGTTAGTGATTAGTTTTAGGCTTAGGGTTATTGTTAGGGTTATGGTTAGGGTTAGGCTTAGGGTTAGGGTTAGTGATAGGGTTAGGTTTATGGTTAGGTTTATGGATCAGGTTCGGGTTAGGGTTAGGGTTAAGTTTTGGATTAGAGTGATCCGGTTAGGGTGAGGGTTAGGGTTAGAGTGTTCGTGTTAGGGTGAGGGTTAGGTTTAGGGTTTGGGTTAGTGTAAGGGTTATAGTTGGATTAGGGTTAGATTATGTTTAGGGTTAGGTTTAGGGTTAGTGTAATGGTGAGAGGTTAGGGTTAGAGTTAGGTTAGTGTTATGGTTAGGGTTAGGGTTAAGTTTAGAGTTAGGGTTAGAGGTTACGGTTAGGGTTAGCTTTAGGTTTAGAATTAGGGTTAGGGGATAGAGTTAGGCTTAGTGTTAGCGTTAAAGTTCGGTTTCGTGTTAGGGTTACAATTAGGGTTAGCGTTAGCGTTAAGGTTATGGCTAGGTTTAGTGCTAGGGTTAGGGTAATAGGGCTAGGGTTTGGGTTAGGGTTAGATTTAGGTTTAGTGTTATTGTTAGGGTTTTGGTAGGGTTAGGATTAGGCTTAAGGTTAGACTTATGGATAGCGTTCCCATTAGAGGTTAGGGTTAGGGTTAGGGTTAGTAGTATGATTAGGGTTATGTTAGGGTTAGAGGTTAGGGTTAAGTTTAGGGTGAGGGTTAGGATTAGGGTTACAGGTAGGGTTAGGGTCAGGGTTAGAGCTTTAGGGTTAATGTTAGGGTTAGGGTTATGGTTAGAGGTTCAGGTTAAACTTAGGATCAGGCTTAGGGTTATGGTTAGGGGTTTGGGTTAGGGTTAGGTGTGTGTTAGTGTTATGTTTAGGCTTAGGTTTAGGTTTAGTGTTAGGGATAGTGTTCTGGTTAGAGTTTAGGTTTAGGGTTACTGTTAGGGTTAGGCTTAGAAATAGCTTTCGGGTTAGAGTTTGGTGTTAGTGTTAAGTTAGGGTTGTGTTTAGGATTAGGGTTAGGAGTAGGGATTAGATTTAGGATAAGGGTAAGGTTATGTTTAGGCATAGCTTTTGGGTAAGATGGTAGGGTTTGGTTTACGGGTAGGTTTCGGGCTTAGTGTTATGGTTAGAGTTATAGTTAGGATTAGTGTTAGAGGGTTAGCGTGAAGTTTAGGGTTAGGGTTACGGTTCAGCTTAGGTTTAGGTTTAGGGATAGGGTTATGGATAGTGGTTAGTGTTAGTGTTAGGGTTAGGGTTATGATTAGGGTTAGCATTAAGTTTAACCTTAGGGTTAGAAGTTAGTTTTAGGTTTATGGTTATTGTTGGGGTTAGGGCTTAGGTGTTAGGGTTAGGGTTAGATTTCCTGTTCGTGTTAGGGTTACGGTTAGTGTTAGCATTACCGTTAAGTTTATGGCTAAGGTTAGGGTTAGTGTTAAGGTTAGTGTTAGTGTTAGTGGGTTAGGGGTAGGGTTAGGCTTAGGTTTAGGGTTAGTGTTAGTTTTAGTATTATGGTAGGTTTAGTGTTAGGGTTAGGTTTAGAGATTCGGTTTAGAGTTAGGTTTAGCCTTAGGGTTATTGTTAGGGTTAGCGTTGGGGTTTAGGTTTAGGGTTAGGATTAAGGTTATGGTTAGTGTTAGGGTTATGTATAGTTTTAGGGTTAGGTTTAGGATTGGGGATAGTGTTTGCTTTAGACGTTACAGTTAGGGTTAGGGTTAGTGTTAAGTTTAGGATTAGAGGTTAGGGTAAGGGTTAGGATTAGGGTAGGAGCTTATGGTTATTTGTTAGGGTTAGGGCTATGGGTACGGTTTATGGTGATTTTTAGGGTTAGGTTTGTGTTAGGTTTAGATTTAGGTTTGGGTTAGGGTTAGGGTTAGTGTTAGGGGTCAGGGTTAAGTGTTAGGGTTATGGTTACGGTTAGCTTTATGGTTAGTGTTACAGTTAGGTTTAGGGTTATGGTTATGGGTATGGTTAAGGTTGCAGTTAGAGTTAGAGTTAGGAATTTGGGTTAGGGTTAGGGTTAGATTTAGGGTTATGGTTAGGATTACGGTTACAGTTAGGGGTTAGTGTTAGGGTTAGGGTTAAGATTTAGTTTTAGGGTTAGAGTTAGGGGTTAGTGTTAGAGTTAATGTTAGGGTTAGGGTTACGGTTAGGGTTAGGTTTAGAAGTTAGGGTTAGGGTTAGCGTTAGTGATAGTGTTATTGTTAGAGTTAGGGTTTAGGGTTAGGGTTTTGTTTAGGGTTACGGTTAGGTTTAGGGTTACAGTTATAGTTAGGTTTATGGTTATGGTTAGGTTTATTGTTAGGGTTAGGGTTAGGGTTGGTGTTAGGGCTAGGGTTAGGCTTATATTTTTTTGAGTGTTAAGGTTATAGTTAGTGTTATGGTTAGGTGTTGGGGTTAGGGTAAGTGTTAGGGTTATGTTTATGGTTCTGGTTAGGTTTAGGGATTAGGGTTATGGTTAGTGTTAGTGTTATTGATAGTGATAGTGTCAAGTTTAGGGTTAGGGATTAGGTTTATGCTTAGGGTTATTGTTAGGGTTAGGGTTAGGTTTAGGGTTAGTGATAGTGTTATTTTAATGATTAGCATTAGGGTTCGGGTTTGGTTTAGAGTTAGGTTTGGTGTTAGGATTATTGGTTATGTTTAGGGTTAGGGTTAGGGTTAGAGTGTTAGGGTTAGGGTGAAGGTTAGGTTTAGGTTTTGGGTTAGTGTAAGGGTTGTAGTTGGTTAGGGTTAGGTTACATTTAGGTTTAGGGTTACGGTTAGGGTTATGGTGAGAGGTTAGTGTTAGAGTTAGGTTAGGGTTATGGTTAGGATTAGGGTTAAGTTTAGAGTTAGGGTTAGAGTTTAGGGTTAGGGTTAGCGTTAGTTTTAGAGTTAGGGTGGGGGTTAGGGCTAGGCTTAGTGTTCAGGTTAGGGTTCTGTTTCGTGTTAGGTATACAGTTAGGGTTAGCATTACTGTTAGGGTAATGACTAGGTTTAGGGTTAGGTTTAGTTTTAGGGTTAGGGTTAGAAGGCTAAGATTAGGTTACGGTTACTTTTAGGGTTAGGGTTAGTGTGAGGGTTTTGGTAGTTTTAAGATTAGGCTTAGTGTTAGGCTTAGGGATAGCGTTCAATTTAGTGTTTAGGTTTAGGCGTAGCGGTATGGTTAGGGTTACTTTTAGGGTTAGAGGTTAGGGTTAGTTTTAGGGTTAGTGTTAAAGTTAGCGTTATGGTTAGAGGTTCGTTTTAGAGTTAGGGTTAGGCTTAGGCTTAGGGATATGGTTAGTGTTAGGGCTAGGGGTTTGGGTTAGGGTTAGGTTTAGGGATAGGATTATTTTTACAGTTTTTGTTAGGGTTATGGTTATGTTTAGGGTTAGGTTTAGGGTGAGGGATAGTGCTCTGGGTAATTTTAGTGTTAGGGTTAGTGTTAGGGTTAGGCTTAGGGATATCATTTGGGTTAGAGTTTGGGGTTAGGGTTAGGTTTAGGGTTAGGCTTAGGAATAGGGATTAGGATTAGGATAAGGGTAGGGTTAAGTTTAGGGATAGTATTTGGGTTAGATGGTAGGGTTAGTTTTAGGGGTACGTTTAGGTTTAGTGTTTGGGTTAGTATTAGGGTTAGCGCTTAAGATTAGTGGTCAGAGTTGGGGTTAGCTTTATGGTTAGGGTTAGGATAAGGGTTAGAGTTAGTGTTAGGGTTAGGGTTAGGGTTAGTGTTAGGGTTAGAGTTTGGGTTATGGCTTGGTTACGGTTAGGGTTAAGTTTAGGGTTTGTGTTACAGTTAGGGTTAGAGTTAAGGTTATGTTTAGTGTTAGGGTTTTGATTAGGGTTAGATGATAATGTTGGTTTTAGGGTTAAAGTTAGTTTTAGAGTTAAGGTTATGGTTAGGGTTAGAGATTAGGGTTACGCTAATGTTAGGGTTAGGGTTAGGGTTAGAGGTATAGGGTTAGGGTTAGTGTTTGGGTTAGGGTTAGGGTTAGGGTTAGGGTTAGGGTTAGGGTTAGGGTTAGTGTTAGGGTTAGTGTCAGGGTTAGTTTTAGGGTTAGGGGTTAGCGTTTAGGGTTTGTGTTACGGTTAAGGTTTAGGTTATGGTTAGGTTTAGGGTTCGGGTTAGGGTTAGTGTTAGGGTTCAGGTTAGAGGATAGTGGGTGGGTTAGGGTTATGGTTAGTGTTAGAGGCTATGGTTAGGGTTACGGTTAGATTTAGAGTTTAGGTTACGGTTAGGTTAGAGATTTCGGTTAGGGTTAGGCTTATGGTAAGGATTATGGTTAGGGTTAGGGTAAGGGTTAGAGAGTTATGTTTAGAGTTAGGGTTAGCTTTAGGTTTATGGTTAGGTTTTGAGGTTAGGGTTAGGGTTAGGGTTATTGATAGGGTTATCGTTAGAGTTAGGGTTTAGGGTTAGAGTTAGGGTTAAGGTTAGGGTTATGGTTATGGTTAGGTTTAGGCTTAGACATTTTGTTAGGGTTAAGGTTATGGTTAGGGTTATGGTTAAGTGTTGGGGTTAGGTATAATATTAGGGTTAGGTTTATGGTTAGCATAAGGTTTAGAGATTAGGGTTTAGGTTAGTGGTAGTGTTATGGATAGGGTTAGTGTTAGGTTTATGGTTTGGGGTTAGGTTTAGGCTTAGGTTATTGTTAGGGTTAGGTTTAGGCTTACGTTTTGGGTTAGGACTAGGCTTAGGCCTATGGTTAGGGTTAGGGTTAGTGTTAGTGTTAGGGTTAGGGTTAGGATTAGGATTAAGGGTAGGGTTAGTGTTAGGGTTATGGTTAGTTTTAGTATTAGGGTTATGTTTAGGGATAGGGTTAGGTTTAGACTTTAGTGTTAGGGTAGGGTTAGCGTTACGGTTAGGGTTACATGTTAGGGTTAGGGTTAGGATTACGGTAAGAGCTTATGGTTAGTTGTTAGTGTTAGGGTTCAGGATTAGGGATTAGGGTGATTTTTAGGGTTATGTTTAGTGTTAGGTTTAGGTTTAGGTTTAGGGTTAGGGTTAGCATTAGGGATAAGGGACAAGGTTACTGGTTAGGGTTATGGTTATGGTTAGCTTTATGGTTTGTTTTGGTTAGGTTTAGGGTTATGTTTAGGGTTACTGTTAGGGTTAGGGTTAGAGTGAGAGTTAGAGTTAGGAATTTGGGTTAGGTTTAGGGTTAGATTTAGGGTTATGCTTAGGTTTATGGTTACAGTTAGGGGTTAGGGTTAGGATTAGTGTTAGAGTTAGAGTTAGGGGTTAGTGTTAGTGTTAAGGTTAAGTTTAGGGTTAGTGCTATTGTTAGGGTTAGGTTTATGAGTTTGGTTTAAGGTTAAGTTTAGGATTAGGGATAGTGTTAGGGGTTGGGTTAGGGATAGTTTTCGGGTTAGGTTTAAGTGTAGGGTTAGGCTTATGTATTACAGTTAGGGTTAGGGTTAGAGTTAGGGATATAGTTAATGTTATGTTGAGGGTTAGGGATTAGGGTTAGGATTAGGGTTAGGGTTATTGTTAGGGTTAGGGTTAGGCTTAGGCTTAGGGTTTGCTTTAGGGATAGGGTTAGGTTTAGGTTTAGGGTTAGGGTTTGGGTTAAGGCTATGGATAAAGTTTAGGGTTAGAGTTAAGGTTACGTTTAGGGTTAGGGTTATGAATAGGGATTAGGGTTAGGGTAAGGGTTAGTGTTAAGTTTAGGAATAACGTTTGGTTTAGAGGTAGGGTTAGGTTTAGATGTAGGTTTATGTTCAAAGTTAGGGATAGAGGTTAGGGTTAGTGTTAGGGTTAGTGTTAGGTTTAGGGTTTAAGTTTAGGGGCCATGAGTTGGGGTTTGGTTTATGGTTAGGTTTAGGATTAGGGTTAGAGTTAGGGATAGGGTTAGGGTTACGGTTAGGGTTAGGTTTAGGGTAAGGGTTAGGGATAGGCTTAGGGTTAGGCTTAGGGTTAGGGTTTGGGTTACGGTTAGGGTTAGGGTTAGGGTTAGGGTTAGGGTTAGGGTTTGGGTTACCGTTAGGATTAGAGTTAGGGTTAGCTTTTGGGTTAAGGTTAGTGATAGGGTTATGGTTATGTTTACGGTTAGTGATAGGGTTATGGTTATGTTTCAGGTTGGATGTTAGGGTTAGGTTTAGGATTAGGGTTATGATTAGGGTTAGAGGATAGTGTTGGTTTTAGGGTTAAGGTTAGGTTTACAGTTAAGTTTACAGTTAGGGTTACAGATTAATGTTAGGGTTAGGGATACCTTAGGGTTTGGGTTATGTTTGGGGTTAGAGGGTTAGGGTTAGGATTACAGTTAGGATTAGGGATAGCTTTAGTTGTTAGGGTTAGGTTTATGTTTAGTGTTAGGGTTCGTTTTGGGATAGGGTTAGGGTTAGGGTTAGGATTAGAGAGTTAGGGTTAGTGTTAGTGTTCGGGTTAGGGTTACGATAGTGTTATGGTTATGGATAGGTTTAGAGTTAGGGTAAGGGTTTGGGTTCTGTTATTGTTCAGGTTTAGGGTTAGGGTTAGGTTTAAGGTTAGGGTTAAAATTTGGTTTAGGTTTAGGGTTAGAGTTTTGGGTTAGAATTAATGTTAATGTTAGTGTTATGTTTAGGGTTAGGTTTAGGGTTAGGGTTAGGTTTAATGTTAGGGCTACGTTTAGTGTTAAAGGTTAGGGTTTGGGTTATGGTTAGCATAAGGAATACGGTTAGGTTTACAGTTAAGGTTTTGGTTAGGGTTAGAGATTTGGGTTAGGTTTAGGGTTATGGTTACGGTTAGGTTTAGGTTTAGCGTTTAGGGTTAAGGTTAGCCTTAGGGATAGTGTTATCGTTAGAGTTAGGGTTTAGGGTTAGGATTAGGTTTACAGTTAGTGTTAGGTCTAGGGTTATGGTTATGATTAAGTTTATGGTTAGGGTTAGGTTTATTGTTAGGGTTATGGTTAGGGTTACAGTTAGAGTTAGGGTTAGGCTTAGAGATTTTGTTTAGGTTTAAGGGTATGGTTAGGGTTAGGGTTAGGGGTTGGTTTTCGGGATAGTGTTAGGCTTAGGTTTATGGTGAGGGTTAGGTTTAGGGATTTGGGTTATGGTTAGTGTTAATGTTCTTAATAGGGTTAGGGTTAGGATTAGGCTTAGGGTGAGGGTAAGTGATAGGGTTATGATTATGTTTAGGGTTAGGGTTCGGGTTTTGGCTAGAGTTAGGATTAGGGGTCAAGTTTATGGTTAGTGTTAGAGTTAAATTGTTAATTTTAGGTTTAGGGTTTGCATTAGTTTAGGGTTATAGTTTGGTTAGGGATACATTACGTTTAGGGTTAGGGTTAGGGTTAGGGTTATCGTGTGAGGTTAGGGTTAGAGTTAGGTTAGGGTTATGGTTAGGGTTAGGGTAAAGTTTAGAATTAGGCTTAGAGGTTAGGGTTAAGGTAAGCATTAGGTTTAGAGTTACGGTTAGGGTTAAGTTTTAGGCTTAGAGTTAGGGTTAGTGTTCGGGTTCGTGTTAGGGATACAGTTAGGGATAGCGTTACCGTTGGGGTTACGGCTAGGTTTAGGGTTAGGTTTAATGTTAGGGTTAGGTTTAGAGGGCTAGCATTAGCGTTAGGTTTAGGTTTAGGGTTAGGGTTAGTGTTAGGGTTTTGGTAGGGTTAGGATTAGGATTAGGCTTAGGGTTAGGCTTAGGGATAGCATTTGGTTAGAGATTAGACTTAGTGTTAGCAGTATAGTTAGGGTTACATTTAGGGTTAGAGGTTAGAGTAAGGGTTAGGGTTAGTGTTAGGGTTAGGCTTATGGTTACAGTTAGTGTTAGGGTTAGGGGTTTGTGTTAGGGTTAGGGTTGGGGATAGGATTATTGTTACAGTTAGTTTTAGGGTTATTGTTAGGTTTAGGGTTACGGTTACGGTTAGGGATAGTGTTCTGGTTAGGGTTTAAGGTAAAGGTAAATGTTAGGGTTAGGCTTAGGAATAGCGTTTGGGTTAGAGTTTCGGGTAAGGGTTAGGGTTTGGTTTAGGGTTAGGGTTAGGGTTAGATATAGGGATTAGGTTTAGGATTAGGTGTAGGGTTAAGTTTAGCGATAGCGTTTGAGTTAGATGGTAGGGTTAGGTTTATGGGTAGGTTTAGGTTTATGGTTAGGGTTAGAGGTTAGGTTTAGTGTTAGGGGTAGGGCTTAAAGTTAGGGGTCAGAGTTGAGTTAGCTTTATGGTTAGGTTTAGGATTAGGCTTAGAGGTAGGGTTAGTGTTAGTGTTAGGGATAGGGTTAGGGTTTGGGTTATGGTTAGGTTGAAGATTAGGGTTAGGCTTAGGGTTAGGTTTAGGGATTGGGTTATAGCTTGTTTATGGTTAGGTTAGGGCTAGGTTTAGGGTTAGGGTTAAGATTAGGCTTAGAGGTAGGTTTATTGTTAGTGTTAGGGTTAGGGTTAGGGTTTTGGTTATGGTTAGGTTGAAGATTAGGGTTAGGCTTAGGGTTAGGTTTAGGGATTGGGTTATGGCTTGTTTACGGTTAGGGTTAGGGCTAGATTTAGGGTTAGGGTTTGTGTTACGTTTAGGGTTAGGGTTATGGTTATGTTTAGGTTTTGGTTTAGGGTTAGGGTTACTATTAGGGTTAGAGGATAGGGTTGGTTTTAGGGTTAAGTTTAGGTTTAGAGTTAAGGTTACGGTTATGTTTAGAGATTAGGGTTAGTGTTAGTGTTAGTGTTACTTTAGGCTTAGTGTTAGGGTTAGGATTAGGGTTAGTTTTAGTGTTATGTTTAGGGTTAGGGTTAGAGGTTAGTGTTAGATTAAGGGTTATCAATAAGGTTATCATAAGAGTTAGGGTTTAGGGTAAGGTTTAGGTTTAGTGTTAGGGTTAATATTAGGGTTAGGGTTATGGTTAGGGTTTTGGTCGAGTTAGACTTCCAGATTTTGGTTTGGGTTAAGGTTAGGGTTAGGGCTTGGTTTAGTGGTTGGTGTTAGGAATAGTGTTAGGGTTAGGTTAGTGTTAGGGTTATGGGTTAGGGTTAGGGTTAGTGTTCAGGTTCTTGTTAGGGTTAGGGTTACGGTTAGGATTAAGTTTTGAAGGTTAGGGTTAGTGTTAGGTTTATTGTTAGGGTTAATGTTAGGGTTAGTGTTAGGGTTAGTGTTAGTTTTAGGGCTAGGTGTTAGGGTTAGAGTTACGTTTTGTTTTCAGGTTCATTTTGGGATACTGTTAGGTTTAGGGTCAGGGTTAGGGTTAGGGTTAGGGTTAGAGGGTTAGGGTTATGTTTAAGTTTAGGGTGAGTGTTAGTGTTAGCGTTATGGTTGGGTTTTGATTGGCTTATGGTTAGTGTTAGGGTTAGGGTTAGGGTTAGTTTTTGGGTTCATGTTAGGATAGGGTTAGGGTTAGGGTTAGTGTTAGGGTTAAAGGCTTTAAGTGAGGTTTAGGTTTAGGGATTGGGTTAGTGTTAGGGTTATGGTTGGGTAGGGTTAGGTTTAGGTTTAGGGTTAGTGTTAGGGTTAGGTTTTGAAGTTAGTCTTAGGGTTAAGGTTATGGTTAGGGTTTGGGTTACAGTAAGGTTAGGGTTATGGTTAGGTTTAGGTTTAGAGTTAGGGTTAGGTTTAGAGTTTGGTTTATAGGTTAGGGTTAGGGTTATGGTAAGGTTTACGCTTAGGGTTAGAGGTTAGGTTTAGGTTTAGGGTTAGAGTTTCACTGTAGAGTTTGCGATACGGTTAGTGTTATAGTTAGGATCATGTTTAGGAGTTAGGGTTAGGGTTTGGGTTACGGTTAAGGTTAGTCTTATGTTTAGATTTAGGGTTAGGTTTAGGTTTCCTTTTAGGGTTTGTGTTATAGCTTAGTGTTAGGGTTAGGGTTAAGGTTATGGTTAGTGTTAGAGGTTACATTTAGGGCTAATGTTAGCGTTATGGTTATGGTTAAGTTTAGAATTTAGGTTACAATTAGGGTTAGAAATTTGGGTTAGGATTAGACTTAAGGTTAGGTTTAGGATAAGGGTTAGGGTTAGGGTTAGAGAGTTAGGTTTAGAGTTAGGTTTAGCGTTAGGTTTATGGTTAGGATTTGAGGCTATGGTTAGGGTGAGGGTTACTGATAGTGTTATCGTTAGAGTTAGGGTTTAGGGTTAGGGTTAGGGATAGGTTTAGGGTTATGGTTAGGGTTAGGGTTAAGGTTAAGGTTAGGTTTAGGCTTAGACATTTTGTTTAGGGTTAGGGTTAGGGTTAGTGTTATTGATAGCTTTAGTGTCATGTTTAGAGTTAGCAGTTAGGTTTAGGCTTAGGATTACTGTTAGGGTTAGGTTTAGGTTTTGGCTTAGGTTTAGGGTTAGACTTACAGTTAGGGTTAGGGTTAGTGTTAAGGTTAGGGGTTAGTGTTAGGGTTAGGATTAGGTTTATTGTTAGTGTTTGGTTTAGGGCTTAGTGTTAGGATTAGTGTCACCGTTAGAGTTAGAGTTAGTGTTCAGATTAGAGGATTAGAGGTTTTGGTTGAGGGTTAGGGTTATGGTTACTGTAAGGATTAGGGTTATGGTTAGGGTTATGGTTAGAGTTTAGGGTTAGGGTTAGTGTTAGGTTTATCGTTAGGGTTATGGTTAGATGTTCCGGTTAGGGTTGGGGTAGGGTTAAAGTTAGCGTTATGGTTAGAGGTTCCGTTTTGGGTTTTGTTAGGGTTAGGCTTAGGGGTTAGTGTTAGGGTTAGTGTTCGGGTTCATGTTTGGATTAGGGTGAGGTTTATCATTACCTTTAGTGTTACGGCCAGGGTTATGTTTAGTGTTAGATTTAGGTTATGGTTAGAGGGTTATGGTTAGGTTACTGTTAGGGTTATGGTAGGGTTAGAGTTAGGGTTAGGATTAGGGTTAGGGTTAGTCTTAGCATCTGGGATAGCGTTTGGGTTAGAGGTTAGGGTTTGTGTTAGGGATAGTGTTAGGTTTACGATTAGGGTTAGAGTTTAGCATTAGGGTTATGATTAGGGTTAGTAATTAGGATTAATGTTAGTGTTAGTGTTAGTCCTAGGGCTTAGGGTTAAGGGTCAGTGTTAGGGGTTAGGGTTATGGATAATGTTAACCTTAGCATTAGAGTTAGGGTTAGGTTTAGTGGTAGGGTTAGAGTTTTAGTTTTAGGGTTAGGGTTAAGGTTAGGTTTAGAGGTTTGGGTAAGTGTTAAGGTTAGGCTTTGGGTTATGGTTAGTGTTAGAGTTAGGGGTTAGGGTTAGCATTATTGTTACGGTTAGCAATATGGTTACAGTTAGTGTTAGGGTTAGGGTTAGGGTTACGTTTAGGGTTAGGCTTAGGTTTAGGGATAGAGTTTGGGTTAAAGTTTAGGGTTAGGGTTAGGGTTAGCATTACATTTAGGGTTAGAAGTTAGTGTTAGGGTTATGGTTAGGATTAGGGTTAGAGTTTAAGGTTAGGGTTAGTGTTCGAATTCCTGTTAGTGTTAGCATTAGCGTTATTGTTACAGTTAGGATTATGGCTTGGTTTAGGGTTAGGGTTAATGTTAGAGGGTTAGGGTTAGGGTTATGGTTACGGTTAGGGTTAGTGTTAGGGTTATGGTACTGTTAGAATTAGGGTTAGGGTTAGGTTAGTGTTAGAGTTAGGGTTAGTGTTAGAGGGTTAGTGTGAGCGATAGGGTTAGTGTTACCATTAAGGTTTGTGTTAGGTCTAGGGTTATGCTTATTGGTTAGGGTTAGTGTTAGGGTTAGGGCTATGATTTGGGTTAGGATTATGTTTGGCGTTAGGGTTAGATATTAGGGTTTGGGTTATGGTTAGTGTTGGGGTTAGGGGTTATGGGTTAGGGTTACGGTTAGGATTAGCCATATGGTTAGGTTTACAGCTAGGGTTGGAGTTAGTGTTAGGGTTAGGATTAGGTTTAGAGGGTTAGGGATAGGGTTAGCCTGAGGTTTAGGGTTAGGGTTAGTTTTAGAGTTACGTTAGGTTTAGGGGTAATTGTAGGGTTAGAGGTTCGGTTAAGAATTATGGTTAGCCTTAGGGTTTTAGTTAGGTTTAGGGTTGGGGGTCAGGTTTAGGGTTAGTGTTAGCGTTAGGATTAAGGTTACGGATAGTGTTAGGGTTATGGTTAGGTTTAGGTTTAGGATTACGTTTAGGGATAGTTTTCAGTTTAGAGGTTAGGGTTAGGGTTAGCGTTAATTTTAGGGTTAGATGTTAGGGTTATGGTTAGGGTAAGGGTTAGGGTAGGAGTTTATGGTTAGTTGTTAGGGTTATGGTTAGGGATTATGGTTAGGTTTAGTGTTAGGTTTAAGGTAACGGTTAGTGATCGGATAGTGTTAGGTTTAGGCTTAGGTTTAGGTTTAAGGATAGGTTTAGGTTTAGTGTTAGGGATAAGATTATGGTTAGGGGTTAGAATTAAGGTTAGGTTTAGGGATATGGTTAGGGGTTAGTGCTAGGGTTAGGGTTAGGTTCATGTGTTAGTGTTAGATTTAGGGTTTTTGTTAGTGGGTTAGGGTGAGGGATAGGTTTAGTGTTATGGCTAAGGTTAGGGTTAGGCCTAAGGGTTGCTTAGTGGTTAGGGTTAATGTTAGGGTTAGAGTTATGATTATGGTTAGGGTTAAGTTTAGTGTTAGGGTTAGAGGTTAGGATTTGAGTTATGGTTAGCATTGGGGTTAGGGGTTATGGATTAGGGTTACGGTTATAGTTTGTGTTTGTGTTAGGGTTACACTTAGCGTTAGCATTAAGTTTAGGTTTACAGCTAGGGTTAGGGTTAGTGTTAGTGTTAGGGTTAGGGTAAGAGGGTTAGGGATAGTGTTAGGCTTAGGTTTAGGGTTAGGGTTAGTTTTAGGGTTATGGTAGGTTTAGGGTTAAGTTTAGGGTTAGAGGTTCAGTTTAGAATTAAGGTTAGCCTTAGGGTTTTAGGAGGGTTATGGTTGGGGATCAGGGTTAGGGTTAGTTTTAGGGTTTGGATTAAGGTTATGGTGCGTGTTAGGGTTGTGGTTATGTTTAGGGTTAGGGTTAGGGTTAGGGATAGTGTTCAGTTTAGGGGTTAGCTTTTAGGGTTAGGGTTAGCATTACGGTTAGGGTTAGGGTTACGGTTAGGATTAGAGTTGGAGCTTATGGTAAGTTGTTAGGGTTATGGTTAGGGGTTAGGGTTAGGGGTAAGGGTTATTGTTAGGCTTAGGTTTAGTGTTAGGTTTAAGGTAACGGTGAGTGTTTTGGTTAGGATTAAGCTTAGCGTTAGGTTTAGGGTTAGGGTAAGTTTTAGGATTACAGGTCAGGTTTAAGGGTTAGGGTTATGATTAAGGTTAGCCTAAGGGTTAGTGTTGCACTTAAGTTTAGGGTTATGTTGAGGGTTACTTTTAGGGTTAGTGTTAGAGTTAGGGTTAGGAATTTCAGTAAGGGTTAGGGTTAGGTTTAGGGTTATGGTTAAGTTTACGGTTACAGTTAGGGGTTAGGGTTCAGGTTAGGATTAGTTTTAGTGTTAGTGTTAGGGTTAGGGGTTAGTGTTAGAGTTAAGGTTAGGTTTAGGGATAGAGTTAGGGTTAGGGTTATGGTTAGCGTTAGTGTTACCTTTAGGGTTAGGGTTAGGCTTAGGGTTAGTGCTAAGGTTAGGGTTAGGTTTAGAGTTAGGGTTAGGGATTTGGGTTAGGGTTAGGGGTAGGGTTAGGTATAGAGTTCATGTTAGGTTTAGGTTTAAGGATTAGGGTTAGGGTGATGGTTATTATTAGGGTTAGGGTTAGGGTTAGGCTTAGGTTTAGCCTTAGGGATAGGGTTAGGTTTAAGTTTAGGTTTAGGGTTTGTGTTAGGGTTACGGTTAGGGTTTAGGGTTAGGGTTGGGATTAGTGTTAGGGTTCGTGTTAGCGATGGGATTAGTGTTAGTGTTAGGGTTAGCGATAGAGATAGAGTTAGGATTAGGGTTAGTGGATTAGGGTGAGGGTTAGGGCTACTGTTAGGGTTAGGTTTAGGGTTAGGTTTATGTTTAGAGTTTAGGGTTAGGGTTTGTGTTAGGGTTAGGGTTTGTGTTAGGGTTATGGTTCGGGTTAGCATGATCGTTAGGGTTAAGTTTAGGGTTAGGGTTTGAGTTAGGGTTAGGGTTAGGCTTAGGTTTAGGCTTTGGGTTAGTGTTAGGGTTATGGTAGGGTTAGGGTTAGAGGTTCGGGTTAGAGTTAGGTTTACACTTGTGGTTATGTTTAGCGTTAGGATTAGGTGTTAGTTTTAGGGTTAGTGTTAGTGTTAGGAATAGTGTTACGGTTAGTGTGAATGTTTCGCTTAGGTTTAGGGATAGTGGTAGAGTTAGAGATAGGTTTCGTGTTAGAAGTGAGGGTTAGGGTTAGGGTTAGTGTTACGTTTAGAGTTAAGGTTAGAGTTAGATTTAGGGTTAGGATTAGGGTTAGATCTTATGGATAGGTGTTAGGGTTAGTGTTAGGGTTTAGTTGTCAGGGTTAGGGTTATTGTTAGAGTTAGTGTTAGGGTTATTGTTAGGGTTAGGGGTAGGTATCAGGGTTAGAGTAAGGGTTACGGTCAGGGTTAGGGTTAGAGTTAAGGTTACAGATAGGGATTAGGGTTAGGGTAAGTATTTGGCTTAAGTTAATGGATAGCATTTGGGTTAGATGGTAGGGTTAGGTTTAGGGGTAGGGGTAGGTTTACGGTTAATATTAGAGTTTCGGGCTAGTGTTAGGGTTAGTGTTAGGGTTAGGGCTTAAGATTAGGGGTCAGAGTTGTGGTTAGGTTTATGACTAGGGTTAGCACTAGGGTTAGAATTAGGTTTATGTTTAGGGTAAGGGCTGGTTGAGAGAATTAAAATCAGGGTTAGGGTTAGGGTTAGAGTTTCGGGTTAGAGTTAGTGTTAGGATTAGTGTTATGGTTAGGTTTAGGGTTATGGTTAGGTGTAGGGTTAGGGATAGTTTAGGGTTAGGGTTCGGATTAGAGGTTATGGTTATGGTTACGTTTAGGTTCACGATTAGGGTTAGAGGATAGAGTTGGTGTTAGGGATAAGGTTAGCTTCAGATTTAAGGTTATGTTTAGGGTTTGAGATTAGGGTTAGGTTTAGGGTTACGTTAGGGTTGGGGCTAGGTTTAGGGTTAGAGGTTTATGGTTAGGGTTAGGGTTAGCGTTAAGTTTAGGGTTAGAGTTAGAGTTTAGGGTTAGGTTTAAGTTTAGTGATAAGGTTATCCTTAGAGATAGGGTTTAGGATAAGTGTTAGGGTTAGTATTAGCGTTAATGTTAGGGTTATGTTTAGGGTTAGGGTTAAAGTTAGGCTCAGAGATTTTGGTTTGGGTAAAGGTTAGTGTTAGGGTTAGGGTTAGGGTTAGGGTTAGTGTTCCGGTTCATGTTAGGGTTAGGGTTACAGTTAGGGTTAGGGTTAGAGGTTTAGGGTTAGGGTTAGGGTTAGGTTTAGTGTTAGGTTAGGGTTAGTTTTAGGGTTAGGGTTAGGGTTAGTTTTAGGGTTAGAGATTAGTGTTAGATTTAGAGTTAGTTTTAGGGTTAAGGTTAGGGTTAGGGTTAGGTTTACTGTTTACGTACAGGTTAGGATTAGTGTTAGGTTTAGGGGTATGGTAGCTTTAGAGTTAGGGTTAGTGCTAGAGGATAGGTTTAAGGTTAGGGTTGTGGTTAGTGTCAAGTTTAGGATAGGGTTAGAAGTAAGGTTTAGATTTAGGTTTAGGGATAGGGTTAGGTTTATGGATAGTGTTATGGTAGTTTTAGGGTTAGGGTTCGTTTTAGCTATTACAGTCAGTGTTAGGGTTCGTTTAAGGGGTAGGTTTATGGTTAGGGTTAGGGATTAATGTTAGGTTTAGAATTAGGTTTATGTTTAGGAATAGGGTTAGTGTTAGGGTTAGGGTTAGGTTTAGTGTTAAATTATAGCGTTAGTCTTCTGTTTAGTATTAGGGATATTTTTAGGGTTATAATTAGAATTTAGAGATAGGTTTAGGGTTAGTGTTAAGGTTACGGTTAGATTAAGGGTTAGGTTTAGGGGTTAAGTGTAAGGAAGTGGGTTATGGTTAGGCTTTGGGTTAGGGTTACTGTTAGGGTTAGTGGTTAGGTATTAGGATAGAGTTAGTGTTAGGGTTACAGTTAGGGTTAGGGTTAGTGTTAAGGTTACGGTTAAGGTTAGGGTAAGGTTTGGGGTTAGGGATAGTGTTAGGTTTAGTGTTAGGTTTAGGTTTATGTATAGTGTTAGGTTTAGTGTTAGGGTTAGGTTTAGCATTACAGTTTACTTTTAGGGTTAGGTTTAATTTTATTGTTAGGGTTAGATTTAGGATTACAATTTATGGTTGGGGTAGTGTTTGTTTTAGTGTTACATTAAATGTTAGGGTTAGGGCTAGGTTTAGGGTTAGAATTTAGTTTTAGGGTTAGGTTTAGGGTTAAGGTTAGGGTTAGGGTTAGGTTTAGGATTATAATTTATGGTTGTGGTAGGGTTAGTTTTAGGGTTACGTTTAAGGTTAGGGTTAGGGCTAGGTTTAGGGTTAGAGTAAGGGGTTTGTTGTTATGGAGAGGGTTAGTGTTAGGTTCCAATTATGATTAAGTTTTGGGTTGCTATTAGGTTTAGGCTTAGGTTTATGTTTAGGGTTAGGGTTAGGTTTCGGGTTAGGGTTAGATTTAGTGGTAGGGTTAGGGTTAGAGTTAGGGATTATGTGTTAGCGACAGGGTTAGGATTAGGGTTAGTGTTATGTATTACAGTCAGGCTCTGGGTTAGTTTAAGGGGTAGAGTTAGGGTTAGGGTAAGGGATTAATGTTAGGTTTAGGGTTAGGCTTAGGATTATAGTTTAGTGTTAGTGGTAGGGATGGATTATGGTTACAGTTATGGTTATGGTTAGTGTTAGAGTTAGGGTTAGAGCTAAGGCTTAGGGAATTGCACGAGGCTTAATGTTAGGCTTTGGATTACGTTTAGGTTTAGGGTTAGGGTTAGGTTTAGGTTTAGGGTTAGGGTTAGGTTTAGGGTTAAGGTTAGAGTTTAGTTTTATGGTTAGGTTTAGGGTTAAGTTTAGGGTTAGGTTATGTTTAGGATTACAATTTATGGTTGGGGTAGGGTTAGTTTTAGGGTTACGTTTAAGGTTAGGTTTAGGGCTAGATTTAGGGTTAGAGTTATGGGCTAGGTGTTAGGGAGAAGGTTAGAGTTAGGCTTCCGGTTACGATTACGGTTAGGTTTAGGGTTAGCGTTAGATTTAGGGTTAGTTTTAGAGTTAGGGTAGGGTTAGGAGTTAGGTTTTAGGGATAGTGTTAGGGTTAGTGTTAGGTTTAGGTTTAGGGTTAGGCTTAGGGATAGAGTTAAAGGTCAGGATTAAAGTTAGGGTTAGGAGTTTGGTTTAGTGTTAGTTTTAGTGCTAGGGTTAGGGTTAGTGTTAGGGCTAGATGTTAGTCTTAGTTTTAGAGTTAGGTTTAGGGTTAAGATTAGGGTTGAGTTTAGGTTCAGGCTTAGAGGTACGGGTTAGTGTTAGGGTTATGGTTAGTTTTAGGGTTAGAGTTATGGTTAGGCTTAGGGTTAGGTTTAGGTTTAGTTTTAGGGCTAGGGTTAGTGTTAGAAGTATAGGTTAGGGTTAGGTTTAGGGTTATGTTAGGGTTAAGTTTAGGGTTATGGTAGGTTTAGGTTTAGTGTCAGGGTTAAGGTTAGAATTTAGAATTAGGGTTGGGTGTTGTGTTAGTGTTTTGGTTATGGTTAGAGTTTAGGGTTAGGGATAGTGTTAGGGTTAGTGTTAGCTTTAGGGTTGTGGTTATAGGTTAGCGTTAGGGTTATGGTTAGTTTTAGGGTTAGGGTTATGGTTAGGCTTAGGGTTAGCTTTAGGTTTAGTTTTAGGGCTAGGGTTAGTGTTAGAAGTATAGGTTAGGGTTAGGGTTAGGGTTAGGTTTAGGGTTATGTTAGGGTTAAGTTTAGGGTTATGGTAGGTTTAGGTTTAGTGTTAGGGTTAAGGTTAGAATTTAGAATTAGGGTTGGGTGTTGTGTTAGTGTTTTGGTTACGGTTAGAGTTTAAGGTTAGGGATAGTGTTAGGGTTAGTGTTAGCTTTAGGGTTGTGGTTATAGGTTAGTGTTAGGTTTAGTTTTAGGTTTAGGTTTAGGTTTAGGGTAGGGTTAGTGTTAGGGTTAGGGTTAGGGTTAAAGCTTAGTTTTAGGGTCAGGGTTAGGGTTATGGTTAGGGATAGAGTTAGGGTTAGCATTACATTTAGGGTTAGGGTGTGGATTAAGATTAGGGTTAGGGTTAGGGTTGGGATTAGGTTTAGGGTTAGGGTTAGGGTTAGCATTTGCGTTAGATTTATGGTTAATTATAGGGTTAGGGTTAATGTTAGGTTTAAGGTTAGGTGTTAGGGATAAGGTTGCATTTAGGGTTAGGTTAGGCTTGGGTTAGAGTTTAGGTTTAGAGTTAGGTTTAGGGTTAGTGTTACGGTTAGTGTTATGAGTAGAATTAAAGTTTAGGATTGGGTTAAGGTTAAGGTGATGGTTACTGTTAGGGTTAGGGTTAGCTTCAGGCCTAGGGTTAAGCTTTAAGTGTTAGGGAGAGGGTTTTGATTAGGCTTCGGGTTATGGTTAGGTTTTGGGTTACGATTAGCTTTAGGGTTAGGGTTAGGGTTAGTGTTAGGGTTAGGGTTAGGGGTTAGGTGTTATGGATAGAGTTTAGCATTAAGGTTAGGGTTAGGTTTAGTGTTAGTCTTATGTTTAGGATTAGGTTTAGGGTTAGGGTTAGGGATAGTGTTAGTTTTAGGGTTAAGTTTAGGGTTAGGGAAAGGGTTATGGTTAGTGTTTGCCTTTAGGGTTAGCGTTAGGGTTAGGGTTACTGTAAGGTTTAGGGTAGTTTGAGGTTTAGGTTTATGGTTAGGGTTAGGGTTAGTGTTAGGGTTAGGTTTATTGTTAGGGCTAGGTTTAGGGTTAGCTTTAGGGGTTAGTTGTTAGGTAAAATGTTAAGGTTAGGCTTCGGGTTACGGTAGGTTTAGGGTTATGATTAGGTTTAGGCTTAGGCTTATGGTTATGGTTAGGGTTATGTTTAGGTTTAGGTTTAGATTTAGAGCTAGGATTAGGGTTAGGGTTAGTGGTTAGGTGTTAGTGACAGGGTTAGGTTTAGGGTTAGGGTTAGGTATTACAGTCAGGCTTCGGCTTTGTTTAAGGGCTAGAGTTAGAGTTAGTGTAAGGGATTAATGTTTGGTTTAGGGTTAGGGTTATGGTTAGTTTTAGGGTTAGGTTTAGGATTAGAATTTAGGGTTAGTGTTAGGATTAAGATTATGGTTATGGTTAGGGTTAGGGGTTAGGGGTTAGGAGAGGCTTAAGGTTAGGCTTCAGATTACGCTTAGGGTTACGGTTATGATTAGCTTTAGGGTTAGGGTTAGTGTTAGGGTTAGTTTCAGTGTTAGTTTTAGGGTTAGGTTTAGCTTTAGGGTTAGGTGTTAGGTGTTAGGGATAGGGTTAGGGTTAGGGTTAGGTTTACGGTTAGGTTTAGGTTTAGGAATATGTTAGGTTTAGTGTTAGCGTTTAGTGTTAGTGTGAGGGTTATGGTTAGGGTTAGGTTAGGGTTAGGTTCAGAGTTTAGGGTTATGGTTAGGTTAGGGTTAGGGTTATTTTTAGGGTTAGGGCTATAGTTATGATTAGCGTGAGGGTTAGAGGATAGGTGTTAGGAAGAAGGTTAATATTTTGCTTTGGGTTAGGGTTAGAGATAGGGTTACAATTAGGTTTAGGGTTAGGGTTAGGGTTAGATTTAGGGTTAGTTTAGGAGTTAGGGTTAGGGTTAGGATTAGGGTTAGGTTTAGGGGTTAGGTATTAGGGATTATTTTAGGGTTAGTGTTAGCTTTCGGGTTAGGGTTAGTTTTAGGGATAGTGTTACGGTTTGAGTTAAAGGTTAGGATTAAGGTTAGGATTAGAAGTTTGGTTTAGTGAGTTTTAGGTTTAGGGTTAGTGTTAGTGTTAGGGTTAGTGGTTAGTGGTTGGTTTAGTGTTAGGTTTAGGATTATGGTTAGGGTTAGGTTTACGGTTCGAGGTACGGGTTAGGTTTAGGGGTAGGGTTAGGTTTAGGGTTAGGTTTATGGTTAGGGTTAGTTTATAGGTGTGGGTTAGGGTTAGGGTTTCTGTTAGTTTTATGGTTTTGGTAGGTTTTGGGTTAGGCTTAGGGTTACGTATTTTGGTCAG
Source organism: Cavia porcellus (assembly GCF_034190915.1). Classification (NCBI taxonomy): domain Eukaryota; kingdom Metazoa; phylum Chordata; class Mammalia; order Rodentia; family Caviidae; genus Cavia; species Cavia porcellus. Next base: position 102,906,425 of record NW_026947488.1, on the reverse strand, counting down.
TGTTATTGTCAGTTTAACGGTAGGTTTAGGATTATGGGTAGGGATTAATGTTAGGTTTAGTGTTAGGTTTATCTAGGGTTAGGGTTCGGGTTAGTGTTAGTTTTAGGATTAGAGTTTGGGATTAGTGTTAGGTTTAGCGTTAGTGTTAGGTTTAGGTGTAGAATTTAGGTTAAGGTTAGTGTTAGGGTTAGGCTTAGAGGTTATGGTTAGGGTCATTGTTAGTGTTAGGGTTAAAGCTTAGGTTTAGGTTTAGCATCACAGTTAGGGTTAGGTTTAGAGGTTAGTGTTAGGGTTATGTTTAGGGTTACTGTTAGTGTTAGGGTTTAGTTTAGGTTTAGAGTTATGTTTAGGTTTCGGGTTAATTTTGGGGTTAAGGATAGAATTAGGGTTAGGCTTAGGGTTAGGGTTAAGTTTAGGGTCACGTTAGGCTTTGGGTTTCGGTCATGGTTAGTGTTAGGTTTATGGTTAGGGTTAGGGTTAGGTTGAGGTTTAGGGTTAGAAGTTAGGTTTAATGTTAGGTTTAGGGTTAGGTTTAGGGATAGGTTTAGGTTTAGGGTTAGTTTTAGAGGTTAGGTTTAGGGTCAGCATTAGTGTTAGTGTTAGGGTTAGGGTTAGAGGTATGGGTTAGGGTTAGTCTTAGGGCTAGGGTTAGATTTAGGTTTTGAGTTAGTATTACGGTTAGAGTTTAGGGTGAGTGTTAGGGTTAGAGTTAGGGTTAAAGTTAGGGTTAGTTTTAGATTTAGATTTAGGGTTAGGGTTAGGGTTTAGGTGTTAGAGAAAGTGCTAGGGTTAGGCTCGTGTTACAGTTAGGGTTAGGATTAGGGTTAGGGTTAAGGTTAGAGTTTAGAATTAGGGAAAGCGGTAGCGTTAGTGTTTTGGTTACAGTTAGAGTTTAGGGTTAGGTTTATGTTTAGGGGTAGTGTTAGGTTCAGGGTTAGGGTTAGGCTTAGTTTAGGGTTGGGGTTATGGTAGTGTTAGGGTTAGGGTTAGTTATTACTGTCAGATTACCATTTTTTTAAGGGACAGTTTTATGGTTTGGGTTAGGGATTAATGTTAGGTTTAGGGTTAGTGTTACGATTAAGGTTAGGGTTAGGTTTAGTTTTACGGTTAGGATTAGGCTTTGTGTTACAGTTTTGGGTTAGTGTTAGGGTTAGGGTTAGTATTAGGATTAGTGTTCTGGTTACGATTAGGATTAGAATTTAGGGTTAGGGTTATGTTTAGGATTAGGGTTACGGTTAGGGTTAGGGTTAGGTTTAGGTTTAGGGTTAGGTTTAGGGGTTAGGTGTTAGAGAGAATGTTAGGGTAGGTGTTAGTGTTAGGGATTAGGTGTTCGGGAGAGCGTTAGGATTAGGCCTTGTGTTAACCATTAGGGTTAGGGTTATGATTAGGTTTAGGCGTAGTGTTAGGTTTAGGGTTAGAAGTTAGGTTTAATGTTACCTTTAGGTTTAGGGTAACGAATAGGTTTAGGGTTAGGGTTAGTGTTAGAATTTAGGGTTAGTGTTAGGGTTAGCATTTGTGTTTGGGTTAGGGTTAGAGGTATGGCAGAGGATTAGGTTTAGGCATAGGCTTAGTTTTAGGGTTAGGGTTAGTGTTATGGTTATAGTTTAGGATTAGTGTTAGGGTTAGGGTTAGAGTTAGGGTTAATTTTAGGGTTAAGTTTAGGTTTAGGTTTAGGGTTAGAGTTAGGGGCGAGGTGTTAGGGAGTGTTTTAGGATTAGGCTTTGTGTTACTGTTAGGGTTAGGTTACGATTAGGTTTAGGGTTAGTGTTAGGGTTAGGGTTAGAGTTTAGAATTTGTGTTAGGGGTAGCATTAGGGTTTTGGATATGGTTAGTGTTTAGGGTTAGGGTTAGGGTTAGGGTTAGGGGTCGTGTTAGCATTAGGGTTATGGTTAGGGTTTAGCGTTATGTTTAGGGTTAGGGTTAGGTTTAGTGTTAGAGTTAAATGTTAGTGTTAGTGTTAGCGTTAGAGTTTAGGGTTAGTGCTAGCTTGAGTGTTAGGGTGAGTGTTAAGGTTAGGTTTAAGGTTAAATTTTAGGGTTAGGGATAATGTTAGGATTAGAAGTTTGTGTTAGGGGTAGGGTGAGGGTCATGCTTATGATTAGGGTTAGGCTTAGTGTTACAGTGAGTTTTAGAGGTTAGGTGTTAGGAGGGGGTTAGGGTTAGGCTTCGGGTTATGGTTAATGTTATGGTTACGATTAGGTTTAGGGTTAGGGTTAGGGTTAGCGTTAGGGTTAGGTTTAGTTTTACGGTTAGTTTTAGGTTTAGGTTTAGGGTTGGGGTTAGGTGTTAAGTGTTAGGGTTAGGATTAGGGGTTGGTTAGAGTTAGTGTTAGGTTTACCTTTACAGTTAGTTTTAGGTTTAGAGGTAGGGTTAGTGTTACGGGTTAAGTGTTAGGGGTAGGATTAGGGTTATGGTTAGGGTTAGGGTTAGGATTAGGGTTAGGGTTAGGTTTAGGGTAGGTTTAGGGTTACGGATAGTGTTAGGGTTAGGGTTAGGATTTAGGATTCGGGTTAGGGTTAGGATTATGTTTAGGGTTATGGTTAGAGTTTAGCGTTAGGTTCAGTGTTAGAGTTTTGGGATAGGGTTACGGTTAGGCTTAGTGTTTATGGTTAGGGTTAGGTTTATGATTAGGGTTAGGGTTATGTTTAGACGTTAGCATTAGGTTCAGTGTTAGAGTTTGAGGTTAGGGTTAGGGTTAGGCTTAGTGTTTATGGTTAGGTTTAGGGTTATGGTTAGTGTTAACGTTAGATTTAGGGTTAGGGTTAGAGGTATGGGTTAGGGTTATGGTTAGATTTACTGTTAGGGTTAGGTTTATGGTTATGCTTTGGTTAGGGTTATTGTTAGGGTAGGTTTTACAGTCAGGTTTACCGTTAGTTTAAGTGGTAGGATGAGGGTTAGGGTTAGGGATTAATGTTATGTTTAGGGTTATGATTATGGTTAGGGTTATGTTTAGGGTTAGTGTTAGGGTTAGGATTAGATGTTAGGGTTAGTGGTAGGGTTAGGGTTATGGTTATGGTTAGGTTTAGGTTTAGTGTTAGATTTAGGGTTAGGGGTTAGTTGTTAGGGAGAGGCTTAAGATTAGGCTTCGGGTTATGGCTAGCGTTAGGGTTACGATTAGGTTTAGGGTTAGGCTTACAGTTAGGGTTAGTGTTAGGGTTAGTTTTAGTATTAGTTTTAGGTTTAGGTTAAGGATTTGGGTTGGGGTTAGGTGTTAGGGATAAGAATAGGGTTAGGGTTAGAGTTATGGTTAGGTTTAGGGTAAGGGTTAGGCTTATGGTGAGGTTTAGGTTTAGGAATAGTGTTTGGTTTTAAGGTTAGGGTTTAGGGTTAGGGTTAGGGTTTGGGTTAGGTTTAGGTTTAGTGTTAGTGTTAGTGTTAGGGTGAGAATTTGGTTCAGTGTTTTGGTTAGGTTTAGGGTTATGGTAGGTTTCATGTTAGGGTTAGGGTTACGTATTACAGTCAGTGTTAGTGTTAGTTTAACCGGTAGGTTTAGGGTTAGGGGTAGCGATTAATATTAGTTTTAGAGTTAGGTTTATGGCTATTGTTAGGTTTAGGCTTAGGGTTAGTGTTAATGTTAGGGTTAGGGTTAGTGTTAGGGTTAGGCTTATGGGTTATTGCTAGGGTTAGTGTTAGTGTTAGGGTTAAACCTTAGGTTTAAGGTTAGCATCACGGTTAGGGTTAGGGTTAGGTTTAGAAGTTATTTCTATGGTTATGTTTAGGGTTAGTGTTAGTGTTAGGGTTTGGGTTAGGTTTAGAATTATGTTTAGGTTTAGGGTTAGTGTTACGGTTAAGGACAGAATTAGGGTTGGGCTTAGGGTTAGGGTTAGGTTTAGGGTCACAGTAAGGCTTTGGGTTACAGTTATGGTTAGTGTTAGGGTTATGGTTAGGGTTAGTTTTAGGGTGAGGTATAGGATTAGGGTTAGGGTTAGAAGTTAGATTTAATGGTAGGTTTAAGTTTAGGTTTAGGGATAAGTTTAGGGCTAGGGTTAGTGTTAGGGTTAAGGTTAGAGGGTTAGGGTTAGTGTCAGTTTTCAGATTCATATTAGGATAGAGTTAGGGTTACGTTAGGGTTAGGGTCAGGGTTAGAGTTTTAGTTTTAGGTTTAGGTTTAGGGTATGGGTTAGTGTTAGGGTTATGGTTGAGTTATGGTTGGGTTATGGTTAGGTTGAGGTTTAAGGTTAGTGTTAGTGATAGGTTTTGAGTTTAGGGTTAGCGTTAGATTTAGGTTTATGGTTTGGGTTATGGTTAGGTTAGGGTTATGGTTAGGTTTAGGGTTAGACTTAGGGTAAGGGTTAGGGTTCGGGTTATAGGTCGGTTTTAGTGTTATGGTTAGGTTTATGGTTAGAGTTAAAGGTTAGGCTTTGCGTTAGGGTTAGTGGTTTGGTTTAGAGTTAAGGTTAGGGTTTGTGTTATGTTTAGGTTTAGGGTTAGGGGTTAGGGTTAGGGTTTGTGTTACAGTTAAGGTTAGGGTTATGGTTAAGTTTAGGGTTAGGGTTAGGTTTATAGTTAGGTTTAGTGTTAGGGTTCGGGTTAGAGGTTAGGGTAAGGGTCAGGGTTAGAGGTTAGGGTTAGGATAAATTTATCGTAACATATATGGTTAGGTTTAGAGTTCAGGTTTTTATTAGGGTTAGAGATTTGGGTTATGTTTAGGGTTATGGTTATGGTTATGGTTAGGATTAGGTTTTGAAGTTAGGGTTATGGTTAGCGTTAGTGATAGGGTTATTTTTAGAGTTAGGGTTAGTGTTAGGTTTAGTGTTAGGGTTAGTTTTAGGGTTACACTTATGGTTAGGGTTAGGGTTAGGTTTATTGTTAGGGTTAGGGTTAGGTTTAGGCTTAGAGATTTTGTTTAGGGTTGAGGTTAAGTTAGCGTTAGGGTTAGGGGTTGGGGTTAGGGATAGTGTTAGTGTTAGGTTTATGGTTAGGGTTAGGTTTAGGGATTAGGGCTATGGTTAGTGTTAGTGTTTTTGATATGATTAGTGTTAGGTTTAGGGTTAGGGATTAGGATTAGGCTTGGGGTTATTGTTAGGGTTATGATTATGGTTAGGTTTAAGGTTAGGGTTAGTGATAGGGTTAGCTTTATGGTTATGCTTAGGGTTCGGGTTCGGATTAGGGTTAGGGTTAGGTTTAGGTTTAGAGTGTTAGGATTAGGGTGATGGTTAGGGTTAGAATGTTAGTGTTATGGTGAGGGTTAGGTTTAGGGTTAGTGTTAGTATAAGGGTTATAGTTGGATTTGGGTTAGATTATGTTTAGTGTTAGGTTTAGTGTTAGTGTAATGGTGAGAGGTTAGGGTTAGTGTTAGGTTAGAGTTATGGCTAGGGTTAGGGTTAAGTTTAGAGTTAGGGTTAGAGGTTACGGTTAGGGTTAGCATTGGGTTTAGAGTTAGGGTTAGGGGATAGAGTTAGGCTTAGTATTAGCGTTAAGGTTCGGTTTCATGTTAGGGTTACAGTTAGGGTTAGTGTTAGCGTTAAGGTTACGGCTAGGTTTAAGTTTAGGTTTAGTGTTAGGGTTAGGGTAAGAGGGCTAGGGTTTGGGTTAGGGTTAGGTTTAGGGTTAGGGTTATTGTTAGGGTTTTGGTAGGGTTAGGATTAGGCTTAAGGTTAGGCTTAGGGATAGCTTTTGGGTTAGAGGTTAGGGTTAGGGTTAGCGGTTTAGTTAGGGTTACGTTTAGGGTTAGAGGTTACAGTTAGGGTTAGGGTTAGGGTTATGGTTAGAGGTTCTAGTTAGAGTTAGGTTTAGGCTTATGGTTATGGTTAGTGTTAGGGTTAGGCTTATGGTTATGGTTAGTGTTAGGGTTAGAGGTTTGGTTTAGGGTTAGGGTTGGGGATAGGATTATTGTTACGGTTAGTGTTAGGATTACGGTTAGTTTTAGGGTTACGGTTAGTGTTAGTTATAGTGTTCTGTTTAGAGTTTAGGTTTAGGGTTAGTGCTAGGGTTAGGCTTAGGTATAGCATTCAGATTAGAGTTTGGTGTTAGGGTTAGGTTAGGTTTAGTGTTAGGGTTAGGAATAGGGATTAGGTTTAGGATTAGGGTTAGAGTTAAGTTTAGGGATAGCATATGGTTTAGATGGTAGGGTTAGGTTTAGGGGTAGGTTTAGGTTTATGCTTGGGGTTAGAGGTTAGGTTTAGTATTAGGGTTAGTGTTAGGGTTTGGCTTAAGGTTAGGTCAGATTTGGGTTTGGTTTATGGTTAGGGTTAGGATTAGGGTTAGAGGTAGGGTTGGTGTTATTGTTAGGATTAGGGATAGGATTAGTGTCAGGGTTAGGTTTAGGGTTAGGGTATGCGTTACGGTTACGTTTAGGGTTAGGTTTAGGTATAGGGTTTGGGTTATGGCTTGGTTTACGGTTAGGGTTAGGTTTAGGGTTAGGGTTAGGGTTAGGGTTAGGGTTACGATTCGGGTTAGAGAATAGGGTTGGTTTTAGGGTTAAGGTTAGGTTTAGGGTTAAGGTTACGGTTAGGTTTATAGATTAGGTTTAGGGTTAGGGTTACTTTAGGATTAGGTTTAGGGTTAGGATTAGGGTTAGGGTTAGCATTATGTTTAGGGTTACGGTTAGAGGTTAGTGGTAGATTTAGGGTTAGTGATAGGGTTATCGTTAGAGTTAGGGTTTAGTGTAAGTGTTAGTGTTAGTGTTAGGGTTAATGTTAGGGTTAGGCTTATGATTAGGGTTTTGGTTAGAGTTAGGCTTAGATATTTTGGTTTGCGTTAAGGTTAGGGTTAGGGTTCGGTTTAGGGGTTGGTGTTAGGAATAGTGTTAGGTTTAGGTTAGTGTTAGGGTTATGGGTTAGGGTTAGGGTTAGTGTTCGGGTTCTTAGGTTTAAGGTTAGCGTTAGAGTTAGGTTTAGCGGCTTAGGGTTAGGGTTAGTGTTAGGTTTAGAGTTAGGGGTTAGGGTTAGGGTTACGGTTTGTGTTCTGGTTTGTTTTGGGATTGGGTTAGGTTTAGGGTTAGGGTTAGGGTTAGAGGGTTAGGGTTATTTTTAAGTTTAAGGTTTGTGTTAACGTTATGGTTGGGTTTTGATTGGGTTACCGTTAGGGTTAGGGGTTAGGATTATTGTTCGGGTTCGTGTTAGGATAGGGTTAGAGTTAGGGTTAGGGTTAGAGTTAGAAAGTTAGGGTTAGGTTCAGGATTAGGGATTGGGTTAGTGTTAGGGTTATGGTTCGCTTATGTTTTGGTTAGGGTTAGGTTTAGTTTAGGGTTAGTGTTAGGTTTAGGTTTTGAGGTTAGGCTTATGGTTATTTTTAGGTTTAGGGTTAGAGTTATGATAAGGGTTAGGGTTCGTGTTATAGGTTAGGGTTAGGCTTAGGGTTAGTTTTACGGTATGGGTTAGAGATTAGGTTTAGGGTTAGGGTTAGAGTTTCACTGTAGAGTTAGCATTAGGTTTAGTGTTATGGTTAGGTTTAAGTTTAGGGGTTAGGATTAGGGTTTTGGTTATGGTTAAGGTTATTGTTATGGTTTGGTTTAGGGTTAGGGTTTGGGTTCGTGTTAGGGATTGGGTTGGAGATTAGGGTTAGGGTTACGGTTAAGTTTAGAGTTATTGGTCAGGGTTAACCATTAGTGTTATGGTTACGGTTAGCTTTATGGTCAGTGTTACGGTTAGGTTTAGGGTTATGTTTAGGGTTACGGTTAGGTTTAGTGTTTGGAATTTGGGTTAGCTTTAGGGTTAGATTTATCGTTAGGTTTACAGTTACAGTTAGCGGTTAGGTTTAGGGTTAAGATTAGTGTTAGTGTTAGGGTTAAAGTTAGGGGTTAGTGTTAGGGTTAAGATTAGGTTTAGGTTTAGGGTTAGGGTTAGTTTTATGGATTTGTTTTAGTGTTAAGGTTAGAGTTAGGGATAGGTTTAGGGCTTGGTATTAAGGATAGTGTTAGTGTTATGTTTATGGGCAGGGTTAGGGTTAGTGATTAGATTTAGGGTTAGGGTTAGTGTTAGGGATATAGTTAATGTTAGGTTTAGTGTTAGGGATTAGGGTTAGGATTAGGGGTATTGTTAATGGTAGGTTTAGGGTTAGGGATAGGGTTAGTGTTAGGGATAGGGTTAGATTTAAGTTTAGTGTTAGGGTTTTTTTAAGCCTACGGTTAAGGTTTAGGCTTAGGGTTAGGATTAGTGTTAGGGTTAGGATTAGTGTTAGTGTTAGGGTTATTGTTACTGGTTAATGTTAGGGTTAAGGTTAGTGTTAGAGATAGAGTTAGGGTTAGGGTTAGGTTTGTGGATTAAGGTGAGGCTTAGGGTTATGGTTAGGGTTAGGGTTAGGGTTATGGTCAGGGTTAGGGTTATGGTTAGAGGTTAGGGTTATGGTTATTTTTAGAGGTTAGGGATAGGGTTATGGTTAGGGTTAGGGTTAGGGTTAGAGGGTTAGTGTTAGGGTTATGTTTAGTTTTAAGGTTTGGGTTAGTGTTAGGGTTATGGTAGCGTTAGGTTTAGAGGTTTGGGTTAGAGTTAGTGTTAGGCTTGTCGTTATGTTAGGTTTAGGATTAGGGGTTAGGGTTAGGGTTAGTTTTAGTGTTATGATTCATGTTACATTTTGTGTTAAGGTTATGTTTCGGTTTAGGGTTAGTGTTAGTGTTAGGATAGGTTTCGGATTAGAGGTTAGGATTAGGGTTAGGGGTACCGTTTCGGTTAAGGTTATTTGTTAGAGTTAGAGTTAGGGTTAGGATTAGGGTTAGATCTTATGCTTAGGTGTTTGGGTTATGGTTAGGGTTTAGGAGTAGGGTTAGGGTTAGGGTTATGGTTAGGTTTAGGTGTTTGAGATAGGTTTAGGTTTAGAGTTAGGATTGGGGTTACAGTTAGGGTTAGGTTTAGGGTTAGTGTTAGGTATAGGGACTAGGGTCAGGGTAAGGGTTAGGGTTATGATTAGGTTTAGGGTCAGTGTTAAGATTAGGGTTAGGGTTAGGTTTAGGGTTACGGTTAGTAATAGGGCTTAGGGTTAGTGTAAGTGTTAGGGTTTTAAGTTCAGGGATAGCATTTGTGTTAGATAGTAGGGTTAGGTTTAGGGGTAGGTTTAGGTTTACGTTTAGATATAGAGGTTAGGGTTAGTGTTAGGGTTAGTGTTAGGGTTAGGACTTAAATTTAGGGGTCAGAGTTGGGGTTAGGTTTATGGTTAGGTTTAGGATTAGGGTTAGAGTTAGGGTTAGGGTTAGGGATAGGGTTAGGGTTCGGGTTATAGGTCAGGTTTATGGTTAGGTTTAGGTTTGTGGTTAGGGTTAAATGTTAGGTATAAGGTAGGGTTAGAGTTTCAGGATAGGGTTAATGTTAGTGTTAGTGTTATGTTTAGGTTTATGGTTAAGGGTTAGGATTAGGGCTTGCATTACCGTTAATGTTATGGTTATGGTTATGGTTATGGTTATGTTGAAGGTTAGTATTAGGGTTAGTATTAGGGTTCGGGTTAGAGGTTAGGGTTACAGTTACTGTTAGGGATACGGTTAGTGTTAGAGGTTAGGGTTAGGGTTAGGATTAGCTTAAGGGGTACGGTTAGGTTTACAGTTAAGGTTACGGTTAGAGTTAGAGATTTGGGTTAGGTTTAGGGTTACGGTTAGGTTGAGGGTTAGGTTTAGAGTTTAGGGTTAGTGTTAGCCTTAGTGATAGGGTTATCATTAGAGTTAGGGTATAGGGTTAGCATTAGGTTTATGTTTAGTGTTAAGTTTAGGGTTATGGTTATGATTAAGGTTAGGGTTAGGGTTAGGTTTATTGTTAGGGTTACGGTTAGGCTTAGGGTTAGCTTTAGGGTTAGGATTAGAGATTTTGTTTAGGTTTAAGGTTATAGTTAGGGTTAGGGTTAGGGGTTGAGGTTTGGGATAGTGTTAGGCTTAAGTTTGGTTAGGGTTAGGGTTTGGGTTATGGTTAAGGTTAGTTTTATGGTTAGATTTAGGGTTAGGGTTAGGTTTCGTGTTAGGGTTTGTGTTATAGCTTAGTGTTAGATTAGGGTTAGGGTTACTGTTAGAGTTAGAGATTACGTTTAGGGTTAGGGTTAGCGTTAGGGTTATGGTTAAGTTTAGAGTTTAGGTTACGATTAGGGTTAGAGATTTGGGTTAGGATTTGGCTTATGGTTAGGGTTAGGGCAAGGGTTAGGATTAGGTTTAGAGAGTTATGTTTAGAGTTATGGTTAGCATTTGGTTTATGGTTAGGGTTTGAGGTTTAGGTTAGGTTAGGGTTACTGATAATGTTTTTGTTAGTGTTAGGGTTTAGGGTTAGGGTTAGGGTTAGGTTAAGGGTTATGGTTAGGGTTAGGGTTAGGGTTCGGGTTAGGGTTAGGTTTAGGCTTATTTTTAGGGTTAGGTTTAGGGTTAATGTTAGGGTTAGCTTTAGGGTTAGAGGGTTAGGGTTAGGGTTAGCGTTAGTTTTAGGCTTAGAGTTTAACTTAGTGTGAGTGATAGGTTTGGTGATAGAGTTATTGTTAGAGTTAGGGTTTAGGGTTAGAGATAGGGTTACTGTCAAGATTAGGGTTAGACATAGGGTTACGATTAGGATCAGGGTTCGAGTGAGGTTTAGGGATTTGTGTTAGGATTAAGGTTAGGGTTAGGGTTAGGTTTAGGGTAAGGTTTGGGATTAGGGATAGTGTTATATTTAGTCTTATGGTTATGGTTAGGGATTAGTGTTAGGGCTAGGATTAGGGTTAGGTATAGGGTTAGTGTTAGACTGAGTGTGAGAGATTAGGTTTAGGGATAGGGTTATTTTTTGGGTTAGGCATAGGTTTAAGTTTAAGGATAGGTTTAGGTTTAGGATTAGGGTTAGTGTTAGGTTTAGGGTTACATTTTGTGGTTAGCCTTAGGGTTAGGATTAGGTTTAGGTTTAGGGTTAGTTTTAGGGGTTAGTGTTTGGGTTAGGGATAGGTTAAGTTACAATTAGTGTTAGGGTTAGAATGTTAGTGTGAGTGGTAGGTTCAGGATTACAGTTAGGGTTAGGGTAGGTGTTAGGTTTAGTGGTTAAGGTTAGGGTTAAGGTTAGAGTTAGGGTTATCGTTAGGGTTAGGCTTATGGTTAGGGTTAGAGATTAGGGATATTGTAGGGTTAGCGTTAATTTTAGGTGTTAGGGTTATGGTTAGTGTTTAGGTTAGTGTTAGGGATAGAAATTAGGTTTAATGTTACTGTTAGGATTAGGCTTATGGGTTAGGATTAGGGTTATGGCTTGGGTTAGGATTAGTGTTAGGGTTATGTATAGTGATGCAGGTTAGGGTTAGTGTTAGAGTTAGGGTTGGCGTTCAGGTTAGATGGTAGGGTTAGTGTTAGTGTTAGTGTTATGGTTATGGTTATGGTTAGGGTTATGGTTACGGTTAAGGTTATGGTTAGGGTTAGAGATTAGGGTTATTGTTAGCCTTAGAGTAAGGGTTAGGGTTAGGGTTAGGGTTAGGTATAGGTTTTAGTGTTATGGTAATGTTAGGGATAGGGATTAGGCTTAGTGTGAGGGTTAATGTTAGGGTTATGGGTTAGGGTTAGATTTAGGATTAGTGTTAGGGTTAGAGATAGCATTCGGGTTAGAGGTTAGGATTAGGGTTAGGTTTAGCGTTAGGGTTAGAGGGTTAGGGTTAGGTTTAGCGTTAGATTTAGTGTTAGAGTTAAAAGTTAGTGTTAGGGTTAGGGTTGGTGATAGTGTTATCGTTAGGGTTAGGGTTTATGGTTAGAGATAGAGTTTGTGTTAGGATTAGGTTTAGAATTAGTGTTACGTTTAGGATCAGGGTCAGAGTGAGGGTTAGGGATTTGTGTTAGGGTTAAGGTTAGGGTTAGGTTTAGGGTAAGGTTTGGGGTTAGGGATAGTGTTTGGGTTAGTTTTATGGGTAGGGTTAGTGTTATGGATTAGTGTTAGGGTTAGTATTAGGGTTAGGGATAGGGTTAGTGTTAGGTTTAGTGTGAGTGATTTGGTTTAGGGATAGGGTTATTGTTAGGGTTAAGGTTAGGGTTAGGCTTATGTTTAGGTTTAAGGATAGGGTTAGGTTTAGGATTAGGTTTAGTGTTAGGATTAAGGTTACCTTTAGGGGTTAGGCTAAGGGTTAGGATTAGGTTTAGGTTTACGGTTATTGTTAGGTGTTAGTGTTAGTGTTAGGGTTAGGTTAGAGTTAGAGTTAGGGTTAGGGTTAGCGGGTTAGGGTGAGGGTTAGGTTTAGGGTTACGGTTAGGGTTAGGTCTGGGTTAGGGTTATGGTTAGTGGTTAAGGTTAGGGTTTGGGTTACAGTTAGGGTTATGTTTATGTTTAGGGTTAGGATTAGGGTTACGGTTAGGGTTAGAGATTAGGGTTATTTTTAGGGTTAATGTTAATTTTACGTGTTAGGGTTATGGTTATTGTTAGGGTTACCTTTAGGGATAGAGATTAGGGTTAGGGTTAGTGTTAGGATTAGGCTTATGGGTTAGGGTTAGGGTTATGGTTAGGGTTAGGATTAGTGTTAGTATTACGGATAGTGATTCATGTTAGGGTTAGTGTTAGAGTTAGGGATGTTGTTCGGGTTAGATGGTAGGGTTAGGGTTAGGTTTAGTGTTAGGGTTACGGTTAGGGTTAGAGATTACGGTTAGTGTTGGGTTTAGCATAAGGGTTAGAGTTAGGGGGCTAGTTTTAGGGTTAGAGTTAGCATCAGGTTTAAGGTTAGGGTTAGGGTTAAGGTTAGGGTTAGAGTTTAGGATTTGTGTTAGGGTTAGGGTTAGGGTTAGGGTTACAGTTCAGTTTAGAGTAAGGGTTACAGTTGGGGTTAGAGATTAGGGTTAGAGGTAGGGTTAAGTTTAGGTTTAGCGTTAGGGTTAGAGTTAGGTTTCCCGTTATGTTTAGGGTCGGGGTTAAGGTTAAGTTTAGGGTTTATGGTTAGGGTTAGTGTTAGTCTTTTTTTAGGGTTACTGTTATTGTTAGGGTTAGAATTAGGGTGAGGGATATGGGTTACGGTTAATATTAGGGATAGGTTTAGTGTTATGGTTTGGGTTTAGGGATAGTGTTAGTGTTAGGTTTATGCTTCGGGTTAGTTTTTGGGATTAAGTTTAATGTTAGTGTTAGTGTTAGGGATAGGGTTAGTCATAAGTATATGGTTAGGGATTAGGTTTAGTGTTAGGGTTATTATTAGGTTTAGGGTTAGGGTTAGGCTTAGGGTTAGGGTTAAGAATAGGGTTCGGTTAAGGGGTATGGTTAGTGTTAGGGTTAGGGTTACAGTTAGGGATTAAGTTAAAGGTAAGTATTAGCTTTATGGTTAGGGGTTATTGTTAGGGTTTCTGTTATGGTTACAGTTATTGTTAGGATTAGGCGTACAGATTTAGGGTGAGGGATATGCTTAGGGTTACGGTTAGGGTTAGGGCTATGGTTAGAGGTTAGGGTTAGTGTTAGTGTCAGGGTTATGGTTATGGTTAGGGTTAGGGTTAAGTTTAGCGTTAGGGTTAGAGTTTAGGATTAGTGTTAGTGTTAGGGTTAGGGTTAGGGGTTAGGTTTAGGGATGGGTTCGAGTTTGTGTTAGGTTTATGGTTAGGATTAGTGTTACCATAAGGATTACAGAAAGGTTTAGGTTTAGGTTTAGGTTTACGATTAGCGTACGGTTAGAGTGTTAGGATTAGGGTTAGGGTTAGATTTAGGGATGGAGTTAGTGTTAGGCTTATAGTAGGGTTAGTGTTAGACTTTATGGTTAGTGTTATTGTTACGGTAAGGTTTAGGGTTATGGTTATGTTTAGGGTTAGGCTTACGGTTAGGGTTAGAGATTAGGGTTAGTGTCTGGGCTAGGTTTTGTGTTAGGTTTAGGTGTAGGTGTTAGGGTTAGGTTTAGGTTTAGGTTTATGTTTAGGGTTAGGGTTAGGGTTAGGCTTTAGGGTTAGGGTTAGGGTTAATCTTAGGGTTAGAGTTAGGGTTAAGGTTAGGGATAGCATTCGGGTTAGAGGTTAGGGTTAGGGTTAGGGTTAGGATTAGGGTTAGTGTTATGGTTAGGGTTAGTGTTTAGTGTTAGGGTAAGGGTTACGGTTAGGGTTAGGGTTACGATTAAGGTTAGAGATTATGGTTACGGTTAGTGTTAGGGTTAGGGTTGGGGTTAGGGTTAGAGTTTAGTTAGGGTTAATTTAGGGTTAGTGTTAGGGTTAGGGTTAGTGTTAGGGTTAGGGTTAGAGTTAGTGTTAGAGCTTAGGGTTAGGGTTACAGTTAGTGATAGGATCATCTTTAGGTTTCGGTTTTAGTGATAGGGTTAGGATTAGGGTTAGTGTTATGGTTAGGGTTAGTGTTTAGTGTTAGGGTAAGGGTTACGGTTAGGGTTAGGGTTACGATTAAGGTTAGAGATTATGGTTACGGTTAGTGTTAGGGTTAGGGTTGGGGTTAGGGTTAGAGTTTAGTTAGGGTTAATTTAGGGTTAGTGTTAGGGTTAGGGTTAGTGTTAGGGTTAGGGTTAGAGTTAGAGTTAGTGTTAGAGCTTAGGGTTAGGGTTACAGTTAGTGATAGGGTCATCTTTAGGTTTCGGGTTTAGTGATAGGGTTAGGGTTAGTGTTAGTGTTAGTTTTACAATTTGGGTCAGGGTTAGGGTTTGGGTTATATTTAGGGTTAGGGATTTGGGTTAGCTTTAAGGTTAGAGTTAGGGTTAGAATTAAGGTTAGGGGTCTGGGTTTGGGATACTGTTAGCATTAGTGTTAGGTTTAGGGTTAGCGTTAGCTTTAGGGTTAGGGTTAAAGGTTAGTGTTAGGGTTAGGTTTAGTGTTAGAGATAGGATAAATTTTAGGATTAGGGTTAGGTTTAGGGTTACGGTTAGGTTCAGGGTTAGAGGTAGGGTTACAGATTTGGGTTATGCCTAAGTTTAGGGTTAGCATTAGGATTAGGTATTGGGGTTAGGGATAGTGTTAGTGTTAGGTTTATGGCTAGCTTTAGGGTTAGGGCTAGGGATTAGAATTAAGGTTAGGATTAGGGTTAGGGATATGGTTAGTGTTAGGTTTAGGGTGAGGGATTAAGTTTAGGGTTAGGGTTATTGTTAGGGTTAGGATTAGGCTTAGGGTTAGGTTTAAGAATAGGGTTAGGTTTAGGTTTAGGGTTAGTGTTAGCATTAGGGTTACCTTTAGATGTTAGGCTTAGCGTTAGGATTAGGTTAAGGTTTAGGTTTAGTGTTAGGGGTTAGTGTTAGTGTTTGGGTTAGGTTAGAATTAGAGTTAGGATTATGGTTAGATGTTTAGGTTTAGGGTTAATGTTAGGGTTACGGTTAGGGTTAGGGGTAGGGTTAGGCTTAGGTTTAGGCTTAGGATTAGTTGTTAACGTTAGAGTTAGGGTTAGGGTTTGGGTTAGGATGAGGGTTACGGTTAGGTTTAGAGTTAGGGTGACGGTTAGGATTAGAGATTAACGTTAGGTTTGGGTTACGGTTAGGCTTAGAGGTTTAGGTTTAGGTTTTGGGTTAGTGTTAGCCCTAGCTTAGGTTTAGGGCTAGGGTTATAGTTAGGGTTAGTGTTAGGATTCGGGTTAGGGTTATAATTAGAGTTAGGGTTACCTTTAGAGGTTTAGGTGTTAGGGTTAGGATTAGGTTTTTGGTTAAGGATACGGTAAGGGTTTACGTTTAGTGTTAGCGTTAGTCTTAGGGTTAGGGTTAGGATTAGTGTTAGGGCTTAAGTTTAGGGGCTACGCTTAGTGTTATGGCTTAGAATTAGGAGTTAAGTTTGGGGGTTAGTGTTATGGTTATGGTTAGGGTTAGGGTTAGTGTTAGGTTTAGGTTTAGGATTAGGGTTACAATTTGTGTTAGAGATTATGGTTAGGGTAGGGTTAGGTTTAGGGTTAGGGATTAGTATTAGGGTTCGGATTAGGGTTAGAGATATGGTTAGTGTTAGGTTTAGGGTGAGGGATTAGGTTTAGGGTTTGGGTTATACTTAGCATTAGGGTTAGGCTTAGGGTTAGGTTTAAGGATAGGTTTAGGTTTAGGGTTAGGGTTAGTGTTACCTTTAGTGGTTAGGCTTAGCATTAGGATTAGGTTTAGGTTTAGTTTTAGTGTTAGGGGTTAGTGTTAGTGTTAGGGTTAGGTTAGTGTTACAGTTAGGGTTAGGGTTAGAGGGTTAGGGTTAGGGTTAAAGTTACCATTAGGGTTAGGATTAAGGTTAGGCTTAAGATTAGTGGTTAGGTTTAGGGTTAGAGTTAGGGTTTGGATTATGGTTACAGTTAGGGTTAGGGTTAGGGTTACAGTTAGACTTAAGCATTAGGGTTATTGTTTGGATTAGATTTAGGTTTAGGGTTAGTTTTAGGTGTTAGTGTTACGGTTAGTGTTAGGGGTAGGATCAGGGATAGAGATTAGGGTTAGTGTTAGTGTTAGGGTTAGGGTTAGGGTTAGGGGTTGTGGTTAGTCTTAGGGTTATGGTTAGGGGTTATGGTTAGGGTTAGGATTATTGTTAAGGTTAGGGATAGTGATTCGGGTTAGGCTTAGGTTTAGAGTTTGGGAAATTGTTCGGGTGAGATGCTAGGGTTAGGGTTAGTTTTAGGGTTACAGTTAGGTTTAGAGTTAGGCTTACTTTTAGGGTTAGAGATTAGCATTAGGTTTAGGGTTAGGGTTATGGTTAGGGTTAGTGTTAGGATTCGAGTTATAGTTATAGTTAGAGTTAGGGTTATGTTTATGGGTTTAGGGTTAGGGTTAGGTTTAGGGTTAGGTTTAGGGTTAGGTTTATGGTTAGAGGTTAGGCTTAGGGTTAGGGTTAGAGTTAGGTTTATGGTCAGTGTTAGGTTTAGGGTTAGCAGTTAGTTTAGAATTACTACTCAAATAAGTGTTAGGGTTACTGTTAGGGTTTGCATTACCGTAAGGGTTACAGATAGGATTAGGATTACCGTTAGCATTAGGGTTAGAGTTTTTGAGTTTGGGTTAGGGTTAGATTTAGGATTACGTTTAGTGTTAGGCTTATGGTAGGGTTCGGGTTAGACTTTAGGGTTAATGTTGTTACTGTAAGGGTTAGGGTTATGGTTAAATTTAGAGTTAGTGTTACGGTTCAGGTTAGAGGTTAGGGTTAGTGTTAGGGTTAGGTTTAGTGTTACTGTTAGGTTTAGGTGTTAGGATAGGGTTAGATTTAGGGTTAGGGTTAGGGTTAGTGTTGAGGTTAGGGTTAGTGTTTAGGGTTAAGGTTATGGTTAGGTTTAGGGTGAGGGTTAGAATTAGTGTTAGGGCTTAAGGTTAGGGGTTACACTTTGTGTTATGGCTTAGGGTTATGAGTTAGGTTTAGGGGTTAGTGTTACGGTTATGATTAGGGTTAGAGTTAAGGTTAGGGTTATGGTTAGGATTAGGGTTATGATTTCGGTTAGAGATTATCGTTACGGTTATGTTTAGGGTTAGGGATAGGGTTAGGGTTAAGGGTTAGAGTGAGGGTTACATTAGGGTTATGGATAGGGTTATGGTTAGAGCTCAGGGTTAAGTTTACTGTTAGTGATATGGTTATTGTTAGGTTTTGGTTTAGAGTTAGGGTTAGGGTTAGGGTTAGGGTTATGGTTGGTGTTATGGTTAGGTTTAGGGTTACATTTAGGGTTAAGAATTTAGGTTAGGTTTAAAGTTAGGGTTAGGGTTAGGGGTTGGGGTTAGGGATAGTGTGGTTTAGGTTTATGGTTGGGTTAGGTTTAGAGATTAGGGTTAGGTTTAGTATTAGTGTTAGGGATAGGGTTAGTTTTAGGTTTAGGCTTAGGGTTAGGTTTAGGGTTACGTTTAGGGGTTACGGATAGGGTTAGGTTAGGGTAAGTGTTAGGTTTTAGTGTTAGGGTTACAGTTAGGGTTAGGGTTAGGGTTAGGGTTAAGGTTAGGGCTAAGGCTAGGGTTACGGTTAGGGTTAGGGTTAGGGTTAGCTTTAGGGTTAGGGTGAGAGTTAGGGCTAGGTTTAAAGTTAGGGTTAAAGTTATGGTTATGTTAGAGGTTGGGGTAAGAGTTAGTGTAAGGTTTAATATTAGGGTTAGGGTTAAATTTAGCATTAAGTTTAGAGGTTAGGGTTAGTGTTAGGGTTAGGGTTAGGTTTAGGATTAGGATTAGGGTTCATTTACATGTTAGGTTTACATTTAGGCTTAGCTTTACCATTAGGGTAATTGTTAAGGTAAGGGTAAGGGTTAGGGTTAGTGTTAGGATTACCATTAGGGTAGGTTCAGCGTTAGGTTTAGGATTAGGGTAATGTTAGAGTTTAGGGTTTAAGTTAGTATTTGGGTTATGATTAGGATTAGGGTTAGGTTTAGACTTAGGGTTAGGTGTTAGTTTTATGGTAAGGGTTAGATTTTGGGTTCGAGTTAGGGTTACAGTTAGGATTAGCGTTACTGTTAGGGTTACGGCTAGGGTTAATGTTAGGGTTAGTATTAGTTGGCAAGGGTGAGGGTTAGGGCTAGGTTTCGGTTTAGGGTTATTTTTAGGTTTTAGGTAGGGTTAGGATTAGGCTCAGGATTAGGTTTAGGGATAGCATTCGGTTCAGAATTTGGGTTAGGCTTAGGGTTAGGTTTAGGTCTAGGGTTACTGTTAGGATAAGGGTTAGGTTAGGGTTAGGGTTATGCTTAGAGATTTTGTTTAGTGTTACGTTTAGGGTTAGTGTTAGGGGGTGTGTTTAGGGATAGTGTTAGGGTTAGGTTTATCGTTACAGTTAGGTTTAGGGATTATGGTTAGGGTTAGTGTAAGTGTTATTGATAGGGTTAGGGATTAAGTTTAGACTTAGGTTTATTGTTAGGGTTATGATTAGGGTTAGGTTTAGTGTTAGGGTTAGTGATAGGGTTAGGTTTACGGTTCGGGTTCGGGTTAGGTTTAGGGGTTAGCGTTCAGGTTATTGTTAGTGTTAAGATTGGGGTCACGGTATGTTGTAATTACGTTTAGGGTTAGGGTTAGTGTTAGTGTTAGTGTTAGAGTTATGGATATCGTTCTGTTTACAGCTTATGGTTAGGGTTAGGTGTAGAGTTACGCTTAGGGTTAAAGGTTAGGGTTAGGATTAGGAATATTGTTAGGTATTTATGTTAGGCATTAGGCTTAGGATTATGGCTTAGTGTTATGGGTTAGTTTTATTCGTTAGGGTTAAGGTTAGTGTTAGTGTTAGGGTTAGGTTTCAGGTTCGGGTTAAGTTTACAGTTAGGGTGAGTGTTACCATTAGGGTTACGGCTAGGTTTAGGTTTAGGGTTAGGGTTGGAGGGCTAAGGTTATGGTTACGGTTAGATTTAGGTTTAGGGTTAGTGTTAGGGTTTTTGTAGGGTTAGGATTAGGTTTAGGGTTAGGCTTAGGGATAGCGTTCTGGTTAGAGGTTAGGGTTAGAGTTAGTGGTATGGTTAGTGTTACATTTAGGTTTAGAGGTTAGGGTTAGTGTTAGGTTTAGGGTTACGTTAGGGTTAGGGTTAGGGTTAGAGGGTTAGGGTTAGTGTTAGGGTTAGGGTTATTGTTAGAGGTTCGGGTTAGAGTTAGGGTTAGGCTTTGCATTATTGTTAGTGTTAGGGTTAGGTTAGGGTTAGGGATAGTATTATTGTTACCATTAATGTTACGATTATGGTTCGCTTTAGGGTTAGGGTTAGGGATAGTGTTCTAGTAAGAGGTTAGGTTTAGGGTTAGGGTTAGGTTTTGGGTTAGTGTTAGGGTTAGGGATTGTGTTCTGGTTAGAGATTAGGTTTAGGGTTAGGGTTAGTGTTAGGCTTAGGGAAAGCATTCGGGTAGAGATTGGGTGTAGGAGTAGCAGTAGAGTTAGGGTAATGTTTAGGGTTAGAAGTTAGGTTTAGGTTTAGGGTTAGTGTTAGAGTTATTGTTAGGGTTACAGTTACGGTTAGGGTTAGAGAGTTAGCGTTAGGCTTAGGGTTAGGGTTATGGTTAGGGTTAGGGGTTAGGTTTTGGGTTAGTGTTAGTGTTAGGATTAGGGTCATGGTTAGCTTTAAGGTTATAGTTATGTTTAGGGTTAGGGTTAGTGTTAGGGTTAGTGTTAGGGATAGCATTCTGTTTAGAGCTTATGGTTAGGGTTAGGTGTAGGGATACGGTTAGGGTTAGATGTTAGGGTTAGGGTTAGGGCTAGGGCTAGGGTTAGGATAATTGTTAGGTATTAATGTTAGGGGTTAGGCTAAGGGTTATGGCTTAGGGTTAGGGTTTAGTTTCATCAGTTAGGATTATGGTTAGTGTTAGGGTTAGGGTTACGGTTAGGTTTAGTTTTACGGTTACGTTTAGGGTTAGAGATTAGGGCTAGTGTTATAGTTAGGGTTAGGGTCAGCGTTACGTTTAGGGTTAGAAGTTATTGTTAGTGTTAAGGTTAGGGTTAGGGTAAGGGTGATTGTTATGTTTATGGCTTAATGTTAGGGGTCAGGGTTGGTGTTAGGGTTATGGTGAGTGTTAGGATTAGGGTTAGAGTTAGGGTTAGGTTTAGGATTAGGATTAGTTTTAGGCTTAGTGTTAGAGGTTTAAGGCAATGTTATGGTTAGTGTTAGTGTTATGGTTAGATTTAGGGTTAGAGGTTAGGGTTTGGGTTAGGGTTAGTGTTAGAGGTTAGGGTTAGGGTTAGTGTTATGTTTAGGTTTCGAGTTAATGTTACGGTTAGTGTTAGAGATTTGTGTCAGTGTTAAGGTTATGGTTAGGGTTAGTTTTAGGGTTAGGTTTAGATAGTTAGGTTTAGAGTTAGGGTAAGAGTTAGGTTTAGGGTTAGGGTTAGAGTGCTAGGGATAGCATTAGGGATAGTTTTATTGTTAGGGTTAATGTTCGGGTTAGGGTTAGGTTTTGGGTTAAGGTCAGGGTTAGTGTTCGGGTTCATTTTGGGATAGGGTTACGTTTAGGATTAGCATTAGGATTAGGGTTAGAGGGTTTGGGTTAGGTTTAAGTTTAGGGTTTGGGATAGCGCTAGGGTTATGGTTGTGTTATGATTGGGTTAGTGTTAGAGATAGGTTAAGGGGTTAGGGCTAGTGTAAGTGTTCGGGTTCATGTTAGGATAGGTTTTGGGTTAGAGTTAGGGTTAGGGTTAGTTTTAGAGGGTTAGGGTTAGGTTTAAGTTTAGGGTTTGGGGTAGTGTTAGGGTTTTGGTGGGGTTATGGTTGGGTTAGGATTAGGATTAGGGTTAGGTTTAGTTTTAGGTTTAGGGTTTGAGGTTAAGGTTAGGGTTAGGGTTAGGTTTAGGTTTTGGGTTATGGTTACTTTACAGTTATGGTTAGGTTTAGGGTTAGAGTTAGGGTTAGGTTTAAGGTTTGGGTTATAAGTTAGGGTTAGGGTTAGGGTTACAGTTAGGGTTAGAAGTTAGGGTTAGGGTTAAGGTTATAGTTTTGCTTTAGAGTTAGGGTTAGTGTTAGTGTCAGGGTTAAGTTTAGGGTTAAGGATTAGGGTTAGTGTGTGGTTGGGTTTAGGGTTAGGGGTTAGCGTTAGGGATTGTGTTATGGTTAAGGTTAGGATTATGGTTAGGTTTAGGGTTCAGGTTAGGTTTAGTGTTAGGGTTCGGGTTAGAGGTTAGTGTTAGGGTTAGGGTTACAGTTAGTGTTAGAGGATATGGTTAGGGTTAGGGTTAGTGTTAGGGTTACAGTTAGGTTTAGAGTTTAGGTTATGGTTAGGGTTAGAGATTTCAGTTAGGGTTAGGCTTATGGTAAGGATTAGGGTTAGGGATAAGGTAAGGGTTAGAGAGTTATGTTTAGAGTTAGGGTAAGCTTTAGGTTTATGGTTAGGTTTTGTGTTTAGGGTTAGGTTTAGTGACAGGGTTATCGTTAGAGTTAGGGTTTAGGTTTAGGGTTATTGTTACTGTTAGGATTATGGTTATGGTTAGGTTTAGGCTTAGACATTTTCTTTAGGGATAAGGTTAGCATTGGCATTAGGGTTAAGTGTTGGGTTTAGTGATAGTATTAGGGTTAGGTTTATGGTTAGCATTAGGTTTAGGGATTAGGGTTTAGGTTAGTGGTAGTGTTATGGATAGGGTTAATGTTAGGTTTAGGGTTTGGGATTAGGTTTAGTCTTAGGGTTATTGTTAGGGTTAGGGTTAGGTTTAGGCTTAGGTTTTGGTTTAGGGCTAGGCTTTGGCTTATGGTTAGGTTTAGGGTTAGTGTTAGGGTTAGGGTTAGGATTAAGGGTAGGGTTAGTGTTAGGGTAATGTTTAGTTTTAGGATTAGGGTTAGGTTTAGGGAAAGGGTTCGGGTTAAATTTTAGGTTTAGGGTAGGGTTAGCATTACAATTAGGGTTAGAGTTTAGGGTTAGTTTTAGGATTACAGTAAGAGCTTATGGTTTGCTGTTAGGGTTAGGGTTAGGCCTTAGGATTTGGGATTGGGGTTAGGGGTTAGGGTGATTTTTAGGTTTAGGTTTAGTGTTAGGTTTAGGTTTATGGTTATGGTTAGGGTTAGGGTTAGTGTTAGGGATAGGTGTCAAAGTTACCGGTTATGGTTATGGTTATGGTTATGGTTAGCTTTATGTTTCATGTTACGGTTAGGTTTAGGGTTATGTTTAGGGTTACTGTTAGGTTTAGGGTTAGGCATTTGGGTTAGGTTTAGGGTTAGATTTAGGGTTATTGTTAGGTTTACGGTTACAGTTAGGGGTTAGGGTTAGGCTTAGGATTAGTGTTAGTTTTAGGGTTAGAGTTAGGGGTTAGTGTTAGTGTTAAGGTTAGTTTTAGGGTTAGGGTTATTGTTAGGGTTAGGTTTATGAATTTGGTTTAAGGTTAAGTTTAGGGTTAGGGATAGTGTTAGGGGTTGGGTAGTGATAGTGTTCGGATTAGGTTTAAGTGTAGTGTTAGGCTTATGTATTAGAGTTAGGGTTAGTGTTAGAGTTAGGAATATAGTTAATGTTAGGTTTACAGTTAGGGATTAGGTTTAGGATTAGGGTTAGGGTTATTGTTAGGGTTAAGGTTAGGTTTAGGCTTAGGGTTAGCATTAGGGATAGGGTTAGGTTTAGGTTAAGGGTTAGGGTTTGGGTTAAGGCTATGGTTAAGTTTTAGGTTAGGGTTAGGGTTAGTTTTAGGGTTAGGTTAGGAATAGGGATTAGGGTTAGGGAAAGGGTTAGTGTTAAGTTTAGGGATAACATTTGGGTTAGAGGTAGGGTTAGGTTTAGAGGTAGGTTTATGTTTTTGTTTAGGGTTAGAGGTTCGAGTTAGTGTTAGATTTAGTGATAGAGTTAGGCTTTAAGTTTAGGGGTCAGAGTTGGGGTTAGGTTTATGGTTAGGTTTAGGATTAGGGTTAGAGTTAGGGTTATGGTTAGTGTTATGGTTCGTTTTGGGTTAGGGTTAGGCTTAGGGTTAGGATTAGAGAGTTAGGGTTAGCGTTAGTGTTCGGGTTCGTGTTAGGATAGGGTTATGGTTATGGACTGATTTAGCGTTAGGGTTAGAGTTAGGGTAAGTGTTTGGGTTCTGTTATATGTCAGGTTTAGGGTTAGGTTTAAGGTTAGGGTTAATAGTTAGGTTTAGGTTTAGGGTTAGAGTTTCTGGTTAGAATTAATGTTAGTGTTAGTGTTATGTTTAGGTTTAGGGTTAGGGGTTATGGTTAGGACTTGTGTTACAGTTAAGGTTAGGGTTATGTTTAAGTTTAGGGTTAGTGTTAGCGTTAGTGTTAGGGTTCGGGTTAGAGTTTAGCATTAGGGTTAATGTTAGGGCTACTATTAGTGTTAGAGGTTATGGTTAGGGTTAGGGTTAGTGTTAGCGTTAGGGATATGGTTAGGTTGAGAGTTAAGGTTATGGTTAGGGTTAGATATTTGGGTTAGGTTTAAGGTTATGGTTATGGTTAGGGTTAGATTTAGAGATTATTGTTAGGTTTAACCTTAGTGATAGGGTTATCGTTAGAATTAGGGTTTAGTGTTAGTGTTTGATTTACTTTTAGGGTTAGGTTTAGGGTTGCGGTTATGGTTAGGGTTACGGTTAGGGTTAGATTTATTGTTAGGGTTAGGGTTTGTGATAGGTTTAGGCTTAGGCTTAGGCTTAGAGATTTTGTTTAGCATTAAGTTTACGGTTAGGTTTAGGGTTAGGTTTTGGGATTTGGGATAGTGTTAGGCTTAGGTTTATGGTTAGGGTTAGGTTTAGGGATTAGGGTTATGGTTAGTGTTAGTGTTCTTAATAGGGTTAGTGTTAGGTTTAGGCTTAGGGATTATGTTTAGGCGTACGTTTCTTGTTAGGGTTGAGGTTAGGATTAGCCTTAGGGTTAGGGTTAGTTATAGGAGTAGGTTTATGTTTAGGGTTAGGATTCAGGTTTGGGTTAAATTTAGGATTATGGTTAGGATTAGATGTTATGGTTATGGTTAGGGTTAGGTTTAAAGTGTTATGGTTAGGTTTATGGTTTGGGTTAGTGTAAGGGTTATAGTTTGGTTAGTGTTATGTTACGTTTAGTGTTAGGGTTAGGGTTATGGTGTGAGTTTAGGGTTAGAGATAGGTTAGGGTTATGGTTATGGTTAGGGTTAAGTTTAGAGTTAGGCTTAGAGGTTAGGGTTAGGTTTAGCATTAGGTTTATAGTTACGGTTAGGTGTTAGGGTTAGGCTTAGGGATAGGGTTAGTGTTTGTGTTTGTGTTAGGATACAGTTAGGGATAGCATTACCGTTGGGTTTATGGCTAGGCTTAGGGTTAGGTTTAGTGTTATTGTTAGGGTTAAAGTGCAAGGATTATGTTAAGTGTAAGGTTTAGGGTTAGGGTTAGTGTTAGGGTTTTGGTAGGTTTAGGATTAGCCTTAGGGATAGCGTTCACGTTAGAGGTTAGGGTTAGGGTTAGTTGTATAGTTAGTGTTACATTTAGGGTTAGAGGTTAGAGTTAGGGTTAGGGTTATTGTTATGGTTAGTGTTAGGATTAGGGTTACGGTTAGCAGTTCTGGTTAGAGTTAGGGTTAGGCTTATGGTTATGGTTAGTGTTAGGGTTAGAGGTTTGTGTTAGGGTTAGGGTTGGGGATAGGATTATTGTTACAGTTAGTGTTACGGTTAGGTTTAGGTTTATGGTTAGGGTAGGGATAGTGTTCTGTTTAGAGTTTAGGGTTAGTGTTATGGTTAGGTTTAGGGATAGTATTCAGGTTAGAGTTTGGGGTTAGGGTTAGGGTTAGGCTTAAAGTTAGGAATAGGGATTAGGTTTAGGATTAGGGTTAGAGTTACTGTAAGGGTTAGATTTCAGGTTATAGGTTTGCATCTGGGTTAGGGTTAGGGTTAGTTTTATGGTTTGGGTTAGAGGTTAGGTTTAGGGTTAGTGTTAGAGTTTCACTGTAGAGTTAGCATTAGGGTTAGGGTTAGGGTTAGGGTTAGGGTTAGAGTTACGGTTAGGTTTAGGGTTTGGAATTTGGGTTAGGTTTAGTGTTAGATTTAGAGCTATGGTTAGGTTTACGGTTACAGTTAGGGGTTAGGTTTAGGGTTAGGATTAGTGTTAGTGTTAGGGTTAAAGTTAGGGGTTATTGTTAGGGTTAAGCTTAGGTTTAGGGTTAGGGTTATGGTTAGGTTTATGGATTTGGTTTAGGCTTAAGTTTAGGGTTAGGCTTGGTGTTAAGGATAGTGTTAGGGTTATGTTTATGGGTAGGGTTAGGGTTAGAGATTAGAGTTAGGGTTAGGGTTAGAGTTAGGGATATAGTTAATGTTAGGTTTAGGGTTAGGTATTAGGGTTAGGATTAGGGTTATTGTTAGGGTTAGGTTTAGGTTTAGGGTTAGGCTTAGGGTTAGCGTTAAGGATAGGGTTAGATATAGATTTAGGGCTAGGGTTTTTTTTTAAGGCTACAGTTAAGGTTTAGGGTTAGGGTTAAGATTAGTGTTAGTGTTAGGGTTATTGTTAGTGGTTAATGTTAGGGTTAGGGTTAACATTACAGATAGAGTTAGGGTTAGGTTTAGTGGATTAAGGTGAGGCTTATGGTTACAGTTAGGGTTAGGGTTATGGTTAGGGTTAGGGTTATGGTTGCAGGTTAGGGTTAGGATTACGGTTAGGGTTAGGGTTAGTGATAGGGTTAAGTATATGTTTAGTGTTAGGTTTTGGGTTTTGGTTAGAGTTAGGATTAGGTTTAGGATTAGGGTTTAAGGTTATGATTAGGTTTAGGGTTAGATTGTTAGTGTTAGGTTTAGGGTTTGCATTAGTTAGGGTTATATTTGGGTTAGGGATACGTTACGTTTAGGGTTAGGATTAGGGTTAGGGTTATGGTGTGAGGTTAGGTTTAGAGTTAGGTTTGGGTTATTGTTAGGGTTAGGGTAAAGTTTAGAATTAGGATTGAGTTTAGGGTTAGTGTAAGCGTTAGGTTTAGAGTTATGGTTAGGGATTAGGTTTGGGTTATGGTGTGAGGTTAGGTTTAGAGTTAGGTTAGGGTTATGGTTAGGGTTAGTGTAAAGTTTAGAATTAGGATTGAGTTTAGGGTTAGTGTAAGCGTTAGGTTTAGAGTTACAGTTAGGGTTTAGGTTTAGGCTTAGATTTAGGTGTTCGGGTTCATGTTAGGGATACAGTTAGGATAGCATTACTGTTGGGGTTACTACTAGGTTTAGGGTTAGGTTTAGTGTTAGGGTTAGGTTTATAGGGCTAGGGTTAGGGTTAGTTTTGGGGTTAGTGTTATTCTTAGGGTTTTGGTAGGGTTAAGATTAGGCTTAGGGTTAGCCTTAGGGATAGCTTTTGGCTAGAGATTAGACTTAGTGTTAGCGGTATAGTTAGGGTTATGTTTAGGGTTAGAGGTTAGAGTTAGGGTTACGGTTATTGTTAGGTTTAGGGTTACGGTTCAGGTTAGTGTTAGGGTTAGGGTTATGGTTAGAGTTTCTGATTAGAGTTAGGGTTAGGCTTATGGTTACGGTTAGTGTTAGGGTTAGGGGTTTGTGTTAGAGTTACTGTTGGGGATAGGATTATTGTTATGGTTAGTTTTACAGTTATTGTTAGGTTTAGGGTTATGGTTAGGGTGACAGTGTTCTGGTTAGAGTTTAGAGTAAAGGTAAGTGTTAAGGTTAGGCTTAGGTGTAGCATTCGGGTTAGAGTTTGGAGTAAGGGTTAGGGTTAGGGTTAGGTTTAAGTTTAGGGTTAGGAATAGGGATTAGGTTTAGGATTAGGTTTAGGGTTAAGTTTAGCGATAGAGTTTGGGTTAGAATGGTAGGGTTAGGTTTAGGGGTAGGTTTAGGTTTACGGTTAGGTTAGAGGTTAGGTTTTGTGTTGGGGGTAGGGCTTAAAGTTAGGGGTCAGAGTTGGGTTAGGTTTATGGTTAGGTTTAGGATTAGGGTTAGAGGTAGGGTTAGTGTTAGGGTTAGGGTTAGGGATAGGGTTAGTGTTAGGGTTAGGGTTTGGGTTACGGTTAGGTTGAGGATTAGGGTTAGGCTTAGGGTTAGGTTTAGGGATTGGGTTACGGCTTGTTTACGGTTAGGGTTAGGTTTAGGGCTAGGTTTAGGGATAGGGTTTGCGTAACGTTTAGGGTTAAGGTTATGGTTATGTTTAGGTTTTGCTTTAGGGTTAGGGTTACGATTAAGGTTAGAGGATAGGGTTCATTTTAGGTTTAAGGTTAGTATTAGAGTTAAGGTTACAGTTAGGTTTAGAGATTAGGGTTCGTGTTAGGGTTACTTTAAGGTTAGTGTTAGGGTTAGGGCTAGAGTGTTAGGGTTAGGATTAGTGTTAGTGTTAGCGTTATGTCTAGGGTTAGGGTTAGAGGTGAGTATTAGATTTAGGGTTAGCGATAGGGTTATCGTTAGAGTTAGGGTCTAGGGTAAGGGTTAGGGTTAGTGTTAGGGTTA
This sequence comes from Cavia porcellus, assembly GCF_034190915.1. NCBI lineage: Eukaryota > Metazoa > Chordata > Mammalia > Rodentia > Caviidae > Cavia > Cavia porcellus. The sequence goes on along the minus strand of NW_026947488.1, from coordinate 102,878,960 downwards.
ATGTTAGGGTTAGGGTTATTGTTAGGATTTTGGTTAGAGTTGGGCTTAGAGATTTTGGTTTAGGTTAATGTTAGGGTTAGGTTTTTATTTAGGGGTTGGTGTTAGGAATAGTCTTAGGGTTATGTTAGAGTTAGTGTTATGGGTTAGGGTTAGGGTTAGTGTTCAGGTTCTTGTTAGGGTTAGGGTTACGGTTAGGATTAAGTTTAGATGGTTAGGGTTAGTGTTAGGTTTATTGTTAGGGTTAATGTTAGGGTTAGTGTTAGGGTTAATGTTAATTTTAGGGATAGGTGTTAGGGTTAGTGTTATGTTTTGGGTTTGGGTTCATTGTTAGATAGGGTTAGGTTTAGGGTTAGGTTTAGGGTTAGGGTTAGAGGGTTAGGGTTATGTTTAATTTTAGGGTTTGTGTTAGCGTTAGTGTTATGGTTGGGTTTTGATTGGGTTAGGGTTAGGGTTAGGGTTAGTGTTTGGTTTCGTGTTAGGATAGGTTTAGGGTTAGGGTTAGGGTTAGTGTTATGGTTAGAGGGTTAGGGTTAGGTTTAGGTTTAGGGATTTGTTTAGTGTTAGGGTTATGGTTGGGTTAGAATTAGGTTTAGGGTTAGTGTTAGTGTTAGTGTTAGGTTTTGAGATTAGTCTTAGGGTTTCAGTTAAGTTTAGGGTTTGGGTCACAGTTAGGTTAGGGTTATGGTTAGGTTTAGGTTTAGAGTTAGGGTTAAGTTTAGGGTTCGGGTTATAAGTTAGGGTTAGGGTTAGGGTAAGTTTTACGGTTAGGTTTAGAGGTTAGGTTTTGGTTCAGAGTTAGAGTTTCACTTTAGAGTCAGTGATACGGTTAGTGTTACAGTTATGTTTATGTTTAGGGGTTATGATTAGGGTTTGGGTTACGGTTAAGGTTAGTTTTATGGTTAGATTTAGGGTTAAGGTTAGGTTTCGTGTTAGGGTTTCTGTTAGATCTTAGTGTTAGTGTTAGTGTTAGGGTTATGGTTAGTGTTAGAGGTTATGTTTAGGGTTACAGTTAGCGTTAGGGTTATGTTTAAGTTTAGAGTTTAGGGTTTGTGTTAGGGATTACGGTTAGGGTTAAGGTTAGGGTAAGTGTTTGGCTTAAGTTTAGGGATAGTGTTTGGGTTAGATGGTAGGGTTAGGTTTAGTGATAGGGTTAGGTTTACGGTTACTGTTAGAGGTTAGGGTTAGTGTTAGTGTTAGTGTTAGTGTTAGGGTTAGGGCTTAATTTAGGGGTCAGAGTTGGGGTTAGGTTTATGAATAGGGTTATCATTAATGTTAGAGTTAGGGTTAGTGTTAGGGTAAGGGCTAGGTGAGTGGTTTAAAGTCAGGGTTAGGGTTAGGGTTAGAGTTTCGGGTTAGAGTTAGTGTTAGGGTTAGTGTTATGGTTAGGTTTAGGGTTAGGGTTTAGGGTTAGGATTAGGGTTAGTTTTAGGGTTTCTGTTACAGCTAGGGTTAGGGTTATGGTTGCGTGTAGGGTTATGGTTAGTTTAGGGTTAGGGTTTGGATTAGAGGTTATTGTTATGGTTAGGTTTAGGTTTATGATTAGGGTTAGAGGATAGAGTTGGTGTTAGGGATAAGTTTAGCTTTAGATTTAAGGTTATGTTTAGGGTTTGAGATTAGGGTTAGGTTTAGGGTTACATTAGGGTTGGGGCTAGGATTAGGGTTAGAGGTTTATGGTTACAGTTAGGGTTAGGGTAAGCGTTAGGTTTAGGGTTAGAGTTAGAGGTTACAGTTAGGTTTAAGTTTAGTGATAAGGTTATCCTTAGAGATAGGGTTTAGGGTAAGTGTTATTTTTAGTATTAGTGTTAATATTAGGGTTATATTTAGGGTTAGGGTTAAAGTTAGGCTTATAGATTTTGGTTTGGGTTAAGGTTAGGGTTATGGTTTGGGTTAGGGGTTGGGGTTAGGAATAGAGTTAGGGTTAGGTTAGGGTTAGGTTTAGGGGTTAGGATTAGTGTTCTGGTTCGTGTTAGGGTTAGGGTTACATTTAGGGTTAGGGTTAGAGGTGTAGGGTTATGGTTAGGGATAGGTTTAATGTTATGTTTAGGGTTAGGTTAGGGTTAGTGTTAGTGTTAAGGTTAGGGTTAGTGTTAGGGTTAGAGGTTAGTGTTAGGTTTAGAGTTAGTTTTAGGGTTAAGGTTAGGGTTAGGTTTAGGTTTATTGTTTGACGTACATGTTAGGGTTAGTGTTTGGTTTAGGGTTAGGTTTAGCATTAGGGTTATGGTTAGGTTTAGGGTTAGGTTTAGGTTTGGTTTTGGGTTAGTGTTAGTGTTAGAGGTATGGGTTAAGGTTAGGGTTAGGGTTAGGTTTAGGGTTATGGTTGCTTTAGGTTTAGGGTTTGTGCTAGAGGTTAGGTTTAAAGTTAGGGTTGTGGTTAGGGTCAAGTTTAGGATAGGGGTAGAAGTAAGGGTTAGTGTTAGGTTTAGGGGTAGGGTTAGGTTTAGGAATAGTGTTATGGTAGGTTTAGGGTTAGGGTTCGGGTTAGCTATTACAGTCAGGGTTAGTTTAAGAGCTAGGGTTAGGGTTAGGGATTAATGTTAGGTTTAGAATTAGGTTTATGGTTAGTATTAGTTTTAGGGTTAGGGTTAGGGTTAGGGTTAGGTTTAGGGTTAGAGTTTAGTTTTAGGGTTAGGTTTAGGTTTAAGGTTAATGTTAGGGTTAGGTTATGTTTAGGATTACAATTTATGGTTGGGGTAGGGTTAGTTTTAGGGTTACATTTAAGGTTAGGGTTAGGGCTAGATTTAGGGTTAGAGTTAGGGGCTAGGTGTTAGGGAGAAGTTTAGAGTTAGGCTTCCAGTTACGGTTAAGTTTTGTGTTATGATTAGGTTTAGGCTTAGGGTTATGTTTAAGGTTAGGGTTAGGTTTAGGATTAGGGTTAGATTTAGAGGTAGGGTTAGGGTTAGGGTTAAGGTTTAGGTGTTAGTGACAGGGTTAAGTTTAGTGTTAGTGTTAGGTATTAAAGTCAGGCTTCAGGTTAGTTTAAGGGATAGAGTTAGGGTTAGGGTATGGGATTAATGTTAGGTTTAGAGTTAGGGTTACGGTTAGGTTTATGGTTAGGGTTAGGATTAGAAGTTAGGGTTAGTGGTAGGGTTAGGATTATGGTTATGGTTACGGTTAGGGTTAGTTTTAGGGTTAGGTTTAGGTTTTAGGGGATAGCGTGAGGCTTAAGGTTAGGCTTCGGATTACTATTAGGGTTAGCGTTACGATTAGCTTTAGGGTAAGGCTTAGGGTTAGGGTTAGTGTTAGGTATTACAGTCAGGCTTAGGGTTAATTTAAGGGGTAGAGGTAGGGTTATGGTAAGGGATTAATGTTAGGTTTAGTGTTAGGGTTATGGTTACGGTTAGAATTAGAATTTAGGGTTAGTGGTAGGCCTGGGTTATGGTTACGGTTATGGTTACAGTTAGTGTTAGTGTTAAGGTTAGGGTTAGGGTTTAAGGGATAGCGCGAGGCTTAAGGTTAGGATTCGGATTACGGTTAGGTTTAGGGTTACGGTTAGGTTTAGTGTTAGAGTTTAGTTTTAGGCTTAGGTTTAGGGTTAAGGTTATTGTTAGGGTTAGGTTTAGGATTAAAATTTATGGTTGGGGTAGTGTTAGTTTCATGGTTACATTTAAAGTTAGGGTAAGGGCTAGGTTTAGGTTTAGAGTTTAGTTTTAGGGTTAGGTTTAGTTTTAAGATTAGGGTTAGGGTTAGGTTTAGGATTACAATTTATGGTTGGGGTAGAGTTAGTTTTAGGGTTATGTTTAAGGTTACTGTTAGGGCTAGGTTTAGGGTTAGATTTAGGGGTTAGTTGTTAGGGAGATGGTTAGAGTTTGGCTTCCGGTTACGGTTAAGTTTTGGATTACCATTAGGTTTAGGCTTAGGGTTATGTTTAGGGTTAAGGGTTAGGTTTAGGATTAGGGTTAGATTTAGAGATAGGGTTAGGTATTAGTTGTTAGTGACAGGGTTAGGGTTATGGTTAGTGTTAGGTGTTACAGTCAGGCTTCAGGTTAGTTTAAGGGGTAGAGTTAGGGTTAAGGTAAGGGATTAATGTTAGGCTTAGGCTGAGGGTTATGGTTAGGTTTAGGGTTAAGGTTAGGGTTAGGTTTAAGATTAGGGTTAGATTTAGAGGTAGGGTTAGGGTTATGGTTAGGGGGTAGGTGTTAGCGACAGGGTTAGGGTTAGTGTTAGGATTAGTGTTAGAGGAATGGGTTAAGGTTAGATTTAGTGTTTTGTTTAGGGTTATGGTAGGTTTTGGATTAGCGTTAGTGTTGGAGGTTAGGGTTATTTTTAGGTTTGTAGTTAGGGTGACGGTTAGGGTAGAGTTAGAAGTGAGGGTTAGGGTTAGGTTTAGGTGTAGGGTTACCGTTAGTTATAGTGTTATGGGAGGTTTAAGGTTAGGGTTCGGGTTAGGTATTACGGTCTGTGTTAGGGTAAATTTAAGGGGTAGGGTTAGGATTAGGGTTAGGGATTAATGTTAGTTTTAGGGGTAGGTGTATGTTTAGGGTTGGTTAGAGTTAGTGTTAGGGTTAGGGTTAGAGTTTAGGAATAGTGTTAGGTTTAGGGTTAGTGTTAGGATTAGGATTAGGTTTCGGTTTAAATTTTAGTGTTAGTGTTCAGATTAGGGTTAGGGTTATTTTTGGGTTACGATTAGAATTTAGGTTTAGAGTGAGGTTTAGGGTTAGGGTTATGGTTATGGTTATGGTTACAGTTACTGTTAGGGTTAGGGTTAGGGTTAGGGTAAGTTTTAGCTTTAGGTTTAGGTTTAGGTGCTTAGTGTTAAGAAGAGGGTTATCGTTAGGCTTCTGGTAATGGTTAAGGTTAGAGTTAGGGGTTAGATATTACAGATAGACTTAGCGATAGGGTTAGGGTTGGGGTTAGGATTAGCGTTAGGTTTAGGGTAATATTTAGGGTTAGGAATAGTGTTAGTTTTAGGGTTAGTGTCAGGGTTAAGGTTAGGTTTAGTTTTAGAGTTTAGGTTTAGTGTTACGTTTAGCTTAAGGTTAGGGTTAGGGTTAGGTTTAGGATTACAATTTATGGTTGGGGTAGAGTTAGGGTTAGGGTTAGTGTTACATTTAAGGTTAGGGTTAGGGCTAGGTTTAGGGTTAGAGTTAGGGGTTAGGTGTTAAGGAGAGTGTTAGTGTTACGCTTTCAGATACGGTTAGGTTTTAGGTTATGATTAGGTTTAGGCTTATGGTTATGGTAAGGGTTGGAGTTAGGTTTAGGATTAGGGTTAGATTTAGAGGTAGGTTAGAGTTAGGGTTAGGGGTTAGGTGTCAGTGACAGGGTTAGGGTTAAGGTTAGGTTTAGGGTTTAGTGTTAGTTTTAGGGTTAGTGTTAGGGTTAGGGTGAAAGCTTAGGTTCAGGGTTAGGTTTAGGGTTCGGGTAAGTGTTAGGGATAGAGTAAGGGTTAGGATTAGGGTTAGTTATTAGTTTTAGGGTTTGGGTTAAGGTTAGGGTTAGGGTTAGGGTTAGGGCTTAGGTGTTAGGGATAGGGTTAGGTTTAGGGTTAGGTTTATGGTTTGGGTTAGTGTTAGGGATAGTGTTAGTTTTAGAGTTAGCGTTTAGGGTTAGTACTAGGGTTAAGGTAAGTGTTAGGGTTAGGTTTTGTGTTACAGTTTAGGGTTATGGTTAGGTTAGGGTTAGGGTTTGGATTAGGCTTAGAGATTATGGTTAGGGTTAGGGTGAAAGCTTAGGTTTAAGGTTTGGTTTAGGGTTAGTGTAAGTGTTAGGGATAGAGTAAGGGTTAGGATTAGGGTTAGTTATTAATTTGAGGGTTAGGATTATGGCTAGGTTTAGGGTTAGCTTTAGAGGTTAGCTTTAGGTTGAGGGTTAGGGATAGTGTTAGTGTGAGAGTTTGGATTAGGGTTAGAGTTAGGGTTAGGTTTAGGGTTAGGCTTAGCATTATGGTTAGTGTTAGGATTACATTTAGGTTAATGTTAGTGTTAAGGTTAGGTTTAGGGTTAGGGTTAGGTTTTGCGTTAGATGTAGTGTAAGGGTTAGGGTTAGGTTTAGGATTATTGTTAGGGTTAGCATTTAGGCTTAGACTTAGGGTTAGGGTTAGTGTTATGGTTATGGTTAGGGATAGGTTGAAGTTAAGTTTAGGTTAGGATTAGGGTTACAAGTTAGGTTTAGTTTTATGTTTAGGGTTAGGGTTATGGATAGGTTTATTGTTCGGTGTGGTGTTTTAGGTTAGTGTTAGTATTATGTTTAGAGTTAGGGTTAGGGTTAGGGTTAGAGGTATGTGTTAGGGTCCTGGTTAGTGTTAGGGGTAGGGTTAAGGTTAGGGTTAGGGTTAGGTTTATGCTAGGGTTAAGTTTAGAGGTTACTGTTAGTGTTAGGTTTAGTGTTGGTGTTAATGTTAGCGTTAGGGTTAGGTTTAGAGTTAGGTTTAGCTTTATGGTTAGGGTTAGGGTTAGGGTTAGGGTTAGTGTAAGCATTAGGGTTACGTTTAGGGTTAGGCATAGGTTTAGGTTAGGCTTTTCATTATGGTTAGTGTTATGGATAGGGTTATGTTTAGAGGTATGGGTTAGGGTTAGCTTTAGTTTAAGGGGTAGCGTTAGGGTTAGTGTAAGGGATTAATGTTAGGTTTAGGGTTAGTGTTATGGGTATGGTTAAGGTTAGGGTTAAGGTTAGGGTTAGGGTTAGGATTAGATGTTAGTGTTAGGGATAGGGTTAGGCTTATGGTTACATTTAGGGCTAGGGTTAGTTTTGGTGGTTAGGTGTTAGGGAGAGTGTTAAGATTAAGTTTCGGGTTATGGTTAGTGTTACGGTTATGATTAGGTTTAGGGTTAGGCTTAGGGTTAGCGTTAGGTATAGGGTTAGGTTTAGTGTTAATTGTAAGGTTTAGCGTTTGGGTTAGGAGTTAGGTGTTAGGGATAGGGTTAGGCTTAGGGTAAGTGTTAGGGTTGGCTTGACGTTTAGGGTTAGGCTTTGGGATAGTGTTAGCTTTAGAGTTAGGGTTTAGGGTTAGTGCTATGGTTAGGGTTCGGATTACAGTTAGGCTTCGGGTTATGGTTAGGATTAGGGTTACTATTGGGTTAGAGTTAGGTTTAGGTTTAGGGTTAGGTTTAGGGTTTGATGTTAAGGATAGTTTTAGGGTTAGTGTTAGTGTTACAGTTAGAGTTTAGGTTTAGGGTTAGGGTTAGTGTTAGGGTTATGGTTAGAGGTTAGTGTTAAGTTATAATTAGGGTTAGGGTTAAAGCTTAATTTTATGGTTAGGGTTAGGGTTACGGTTAGTGTTCGGTTTAGGGTTATGGTTAGGTTTAGGGTTATTGCTTGCTGTTAGCGTTTGGTTTAGGGTTAGAGTTAGGGTTAGTTTTAGGCTTAGAGGTTATGGTTAGTGTTAGGTTTAGGGTTAAAGCTTAGGTTCTGGCTTAGGGTTAGTGTTAGGGTTAGGGATAGTTTAATGTTTAAGATTAAGGTTACTGGTTAATTTTAGGGTTTGGGTTACCGTTAGGGTTAAGTTTAGAGGTTACTGTTAGTGTTAGGTTTAGTGTTAGTGTTAATGTTAGCGTTAGGGTTAGGTTTAGAGTTAGGTTTAGGTTTAGCTTTAGGGTTAGGGTTAGGGTTAGGGTTAGTGTAAGCATTAGGGTTACGTTCAGGGTTAGGCATAGGTTTACAGTTAGGCTTTTCATTATGGTTAGTGTTATGGATAGGGTTATGTTTAGAGGTATGGGTTAGGGTTAGCGTTATGGTTAGAGTAAGGGTTATGATTATGCTAGGGTTAGGGTTAGGAATTAAAGTCAGGCCTAGGGTTAGTTGAAGGGGTAGGGTTATGGTCAGGCTTACAATTAGGGTTAAAAATTATGGTTACAGATAGGTTATGGTTAGGGTTAGTGTTACGGTTAGCGTTAGATGTTAGGTTTAGGTTTAGGGTTAGGGTTAAGTATAGGTTTAGGGTTAGGTTTAGGGTTACGGTTAGAAATTAGTGTTAGTGTTAGGGTTAGGGTTAAGTTTAAAGATCGGTTTAGTTTTAGGCTTAGGGTTGGGTTAGGTTAAGGTTTAAAAATCGGGTTTAGTATTAGTTTTAGGGTTAGGGTTAGGAATAGGTTAGTGTTAGGTTTAGGGTTAGGGTTAGAGGTTAAGGTTAGGATTAGGGTTAGGATTAGCGTTAGTGTTAGGGTTAGGGTTATAGGTAGGGGTTAAGGTTAGGTTTAGCGGTAGGGTTAGGATTAGGGTTAGTGTTAGGGTTAAGGATAGGGTTACGGTTAGGCTTTGGTTTATGGTTAGGTTTAGGGTTAGGGTTATGGTTAAGTTTAGGTTTAGGTTGAGGTTTAGGGTTAGGTTTAGGTTTAGAAGTTAGGTTTACTGTTAGGTTTAGGGTTAGGGATAGGTTAGTGTTAGGATTAGGTTTAGGGTAAGAGGTTAATGTTATGGTTAGAGTTAGGGTTAGGTGTTAGTAATAGTGTTAGGGTTAGTGTTAGTGTTAGGGTTAGGGTGAGGGTTAGGCTTAGTGTTAGGGTTAGGTTTATGGTTAGAGTTAGGGTTAGGGCTAGCGTTAGGCTTAGGATTATAGTTAGGGTTAGGCTTACAATTAGGTTAGGGTTAGGGTTAGGGTTAGTGTTAGGTTAGGGTTAGGGTTAGTGTTGGTTTAGGGTTTGAGTTAGATTTAGTGGCATGGTTAGGGTTAGGGGCTAGGTGTTATGTATAGGTTATGGGTGAGGTTTAGTGTTAGGGTTATGGTTAGGGTTAGTGTTTAAGGTTAGGGTTAGTGTTATGGTTAGGGTTAGGGTTAGGATGAGGTTAAGGGTAAGGTATAGGGTTAGGGTTAGAATTTAGGTTTAGTGTTAGGTTTAGGGTTAGCGTTAGGGATAGGTTTAGGGTTAGGGTTAGTGTTAGGGTTAGAGTTACTGTTATGCTAGGGTTAAGGTTAGGTATTACAGTCAGGGTTAGTGTTAGTTTAAGGGGTAGGGTTAGCGTTAGGGTACGGGATTAATGTTAGTTTTAGTGTTAGGGTTATTGTTAGAATTAAGTTTAGGGTTAGGGTGAGGTTTAGAAATTAGTGCTAGTGTTAGGGTTAGGGTTAGTGTTATGGTTAGATTTTAGCGTTAGGTTTAGGGTTAATGTTAGTGTTACGGTTAGAGTTTAGGGTTAGCTTTAGGGTTAGCATTAGTGTTATGGTTAGGGTTAAGGTTAGTGTTATGTTTAGAGGTTAGCATTCAGTTTAGGGTTAGAGTTAGGGTTTAGATTAGGGTTAGGGTTAGCCTTAGAGGTGATGGTTTGGTTTTTGTTTAGGCTTAGGGTTAAAGCTTAGGTTGAGTGTTAGGTTTAGTGTTAGGGTTAGGTATAGGGTAGGGGTTAGGATTAGGTTTAGTGGTTAGGTTTAGGGTTAGGATTATGGTTAGTGCTAGGGTTAGGTTAAGATGTTAGTGTAAGTTTTAGGATTAGAGTTAGGGTTAGGGTTATGTTTAGAGTTAGGTTTAGGTTTAGGTTTAGGCTTGGGGTTATGGTTAGGGTTAGGGTTACAATTATTTTTGGGTTCGGGTTAGTGTAGGGTCAGTGTTAGGATTAGAATTTAGGGTTAGTGTTAGGTTTACGTTTGAGGGTTAGTTTTAGGTTTAGGATTATGTTTAGGGTTTGCGTTAGATTTAGGTTTATGGTTAGGATTAGGGTTAAGTTTAGGGTTTGGGTGTTAGGTATAGGGTTGTGGTTATGGTTATGGTTAGGGTTAGTGTTAGTTTTAATGTTAGGGTTAGAGTTAGGGTTATGATTAGTATTTTGCGTTAGAGTTAGTTTTACGGTTAGGTTTAGGGTTTAGGTGTTAGGGATAGGGTTATGCATATGGTTATGTTTAGGGATAGGTTAGTTTTAGTGTTAGGGTTAGGTTTATGGTTACGGTTAGGGTTTGAATTAGGGTTAGGTTTATGGGTTAGTGTTAGGGTTAGGGTTATTGTTAGATATTTGTGTTAGTTTTAGAGTTACGGTTAGTGTTAGGGTTAGGTTTAGGGTTACTTTTAGAGTTAGGTTTAAGGTTAGCGTTAGGGGATAAGTTTTATCAAAAGCGTTAGAGTTAGGGTTAGGGTTAGGATTTGGTTTATGGTTAGGGTTAGGCTTAGGAATAGTGTTACTGTTAGGTTTAGGGTTTTTGGTTATTGTTAGGGTTATGGTTAGTGTTAGGTTTAGGTTTAGGGTTAGGGTTAGTGTTATGGTTAAAAGTTAGGTTTAGTGTTATGGTTATTGTTAGGGTTAAGGTTAGGGTTAGGTTTATGTTTCGAGGCTAGAGTTTGGTTTAGCGTTAGAGTTCGGGTCAGGGTTAGGGTGAGGGTTAGGCTTAGAGGTTATGGTTATGTTTATGGTTAGGGTTAGGTTTAAAGCTGAGGTTCAGGGTTACTGTTAGTGTTAGGGTTAGGGTTATGGTTAGAGTTATTGTTAGAGGTTAGTGTTTGGTTTAGTGTCAGATTTATGGTTAGTGTTAGGCTTAGTGTTAGGCTTAGAGGTTATGCTTAGGGTTAGGGTTAAAGCTTAGTTTCAGTGTTAGGGTTAGTCTTAGGGTTAGGGTTAGGAATAGTGTAAGGGTTAGGATTAGGTTTAGTGCTTAGTTTCAGGGTTAGAGTTAGGGTTAGTGTTAGTCTTAGGTTTAGAAGTTAGTGTTAGGGTTAGGGTTAGGTTTGGTGTTAGGGTGAGGCTTAGGTAAGTGTTAGAGTTAGGGTTAGGTTTAGGTTTAGTGTTAGTTTTAGGGTTAGGTTAACGTTAGGGTTAGGTGTTAGGGATAGGGTTAGGGTTAGTGTTAGGGTTAGGTTTAGGGTTAAGTTTACGGTTAGGGTTTGGGTTAGGTATAGTGTTATGTTTAGGGTTAGGGTTTAAGGTTAGTGTTAGGGTTAGGTTTAGGTGTACGGTTAGGCTTCAGGTTCTTGTTAGGGATACATTTACATTTGGGTTAAGGTTTGGGTTAGGTTTAGGGTTCGGGTTAAATGTTAGGGATAGGTTTATTGTTATGGTTAGTGTTTGTGTTACGGTTAGAGTTTAGGGTTAGGGTTTGGGTTAGTGGTTAGCATTAGGTTTGGGTTAGGGTTAGGGTTAAAGCTTAGGTTTAGTTTTAGATTTAGGGTTAAGGTTAAGTTTAGTGTTAGGGTAAGGGTTAGGGTTATGAATATATGTTAGCGTTAGGTTTAGTGATACAGTTTGTGGTTAGGGTTAGGTTTAGAGTGAGTCTTAGAAGTTATGGTTAGGGTTAGGTTAAGTTATGGTTAGGTTCATGGTTAGGGTTAGGTTAAAGCTTAGGTTTAGGTTTACTGTTAGCATTAAGGTTATGGATAGAGTTAGTGTTAGGGTTACGGCTAGGCCTAGGGTTATGGTTAGGGTTAGGATTACATTTAGGATAGGGTTAGGGTTAGAATTTAGGTTTAGTGTTAGGTTTAGTGTTAGAGTTAGGGATAGGTTTAGGGTTAGGCTTAGTGTTCGAGGTTAGGGTTAGTGTTAGGGTTAGGGTTAGGATTAGAATTTTGTTATAGGGTTAGGTTTACTTTTAGTGGTTAGGTGTTAGGGATCGGGTAATGGTTATGGTTAGGTTCAGGTTAGGGTTAGGTTTAGGTATAGGTTTAGGGTTATGATTAGAATTTAGGGTTAAGTTATGTTTAGGGTTAGGGTTTTTGTTATTGTTACAGGTTTTCATTAGGTTTAGGTTTAGGGTTAGGGTTTGCTTTAAGATTGGGGTGATGGTAGTGTTAGCGTTAGGTTTTGTTATATTGTCAGGTTTAGTGTTTGTTTAAGGGGTAGTGTTAGGGTTTGGGTTAGGGATTAATGTTAGCTTTAGGGTTAGTTTTATGTTTAGGGTTAGGATTATGTTTAGTTTTACGGTTAGGGTTAGGTTTTTGGTTAGAGTTTAGGGTTAGGGTTAGGGTTAGGATTTGGGTTATGATTAGGGTTAGGGTTAGGTTTAGATTTAAGGTTAGGGTTAGGGGTTAGGTGTTAGGGAGAGTGTTAGGGTAGGTGTTAGTGTTAGGGATTAGGTGTTAGGGAGAGTGTTAGGGTTAGGCTTTGTGTTACCATTAGGTTTAGAGTTACAATTAGGTTTCGGGTTAGTGTTAGAGTTTAGAATTAGGGTTAGGGGTAGCGTTAGGGTCTTGGTTATGGTTAGAGTTTAGCATTAGGGTTTGTGTTAGGGGTAGTGTTAGCTTTATGGTTATGGTTAGACGTTAATGTTAGGTTTACGGTTAGAGTTAGTTTTAGGGTTAGATTTAAAAGTTAGTGTTAGGGTTAGGGTTAGTGTGAGCATGAGAACTTTGTGTTAGTGCTAGCGTGAGGGTTAGGGTGAGTGTTAGGGTTAGTATTAGGGTTAACGCTTATGGTTAGGGTTTCGTTTATGTTTAGGGTTAATGTTAGGAATAGAATTTTGTGTTAGGGATAGGGTTAGGGTTATGGTTATGGTTAGGGTTAGTGTTAGGGTTAGTGTAGGGGTTAAGTGTTAGGAAGATGGTTAGAGATAGGCTTCGCGTTACAGTTAGTGTTACGGTTACAATTAGGTTTAGTGTTAGGGATAGGGTTAGGGTTAGGTTTAAGTTTACGGTTAGTTTTGGGGTTAGGTTTAGGGTTATGGTTAGGGGTTAAGTGTTAGGGATAGGATTAGGATTAGGGTTAAAATTACGGTTAGGGTAAGGTTTACAGTTAGGTTTAGGGTTAGAGTTAGGGATAGGGTTAAGAGTTAAGTATTAGGGGTAGGATTTGTGTTATGGTTAGGATTAGGGTTAGGGTTACAGTTAGGGTTAGGGTTAGGTTTATGGTTATCTTTAAGGTTACAGATAGTGTTAGCGTTAGGGTTAGGCTTTAGGTTTAGTGTTAGGGTTATGGTTTAGAGGTTAGCATTATGTTCAGTGTTAGAGTTTTGGGTTAGGGTTAGTGTTAGGGTTAGGCTTAGTGTTCATGGTAAGGGTTACGGTTAGGGTTAGTCTTAGGGTTAGAGTTACGTTTAAGTTAGGGTTAGGGTTAGGGTTAGGTTTAGGTTTAGGGTTAGATGGTAGGGATAGGTTTAGGGTTTGGGTTAGTGTTATGGTTAGAGTTTAGAGTTACAGTTAGGGTTAGGGTTAGAGTTAGGGTTAGTGGTTTGCATTAGGTTTGGTTTAGGGTTAGGGTTAGGGTTAGGGTTAGGGTTAGGGCTAGGGTTAGTGTTAGGGTTAGTGTTAATGTTAGGGTTTGGGTTTGGGTTAGGGTTAGGGTTAGGGTTAGGGTTAGAAGTTAGCATTAGGTTTACTGATAGAGTTTGTGGTTAGGGTTAGGGTGAGGCTTAGAATTTATGGTTAGTGTTATGGTTAGGGTTAGGTTTAAAGCTTGTGTTTAGGATTAGGGTTAGCGTTAGGGTTAGGGATATGGTTAGTGTTAGTTTTAGGGCTAGGCTTAGGGTTATGGTTATAGTTAGGATTACATTTAGGTTAGGGTTAGGGTTAGGGCTAGAATTTAGGTTTAGTGTTAGTGTTAAGGTTAGGGTTAGGGATAGGTTTAGGGTTAGGTGTAGTATTAGAGTTTAGGGTTAGTGTTAGTGTTACATTTAGTGTTAGGGTTAGAGTTATAGTTAGAGGTTAGATTTAGGGTTAGGGTTAGTGTTTGTGTTAGGGTTAGGGTTTGGGTATGTGTTAGTGTTAAGTTTAGGGGTAGGGTTAGTTTTAGGGTTAGAATTAGTGTAACGGTTAGAGTTTATGGTGAGTGTTAGGGTTAGAGTTAGGTTTAAGGTTAGGTTTAGCTTTAGGTTTATATTTAGGGTTAGGGTTAGGGGTTAGGTGTTAGGGAGTGTGTTAGGGTTAGGCTCATGTTACGGATAGGTTTAAGGTTACGTTTAGATTTAGGGTTATTGTTAGGGTTAAGGTTAGAGTTTAGAATTAGGGATAGGGGTAGCATTTTTTTTTTGGTTGTGGTTAGAGTTTAGGGTAAGTTTTGGTATTAGTGTTAGGGTTCGGGTTCGGGTTAGGTTTAGAGTTATGTGTTGGTTTCGGTTTAGTGTTAGGGTTAAGGATAGAATTAGGGTTAGGTTTAGGGTCACGTTAGGCTTTGGGTTGCGGTTATGGTTCGTTTTAGGGTTATGGTTAGGGTTAGGGTTAGGTTGAGGTTTAGGGTTACGGTTAGGGTTAGAAGTTAGGTTTAATATTAATTTTATAGTTAGGTTTAGGGATTGGTTTAGTGTTAGGGGTAGTGTTAGTGGTTAGGGTTAGTGTTAGGGTTAGTGATAGTTTAGTGTTACGGTTAAGGTTAGAGGTATGGGTTAGGATTAGTGTTAGGGTTAGAGGTATGGGTTAGGGTTAGGGTTAGGGTTAGGTTTATGGTTAGGGTTATTTTAGGATTAGAAGTTAGTGTTAGGGGTAGAGTTAGGGTTATTGTTACGATTAGGGTTAGTGTTATGGTTATTGTTAGGGGTTAGGTGTTAGGGAGAGGGTTAGGGTTAGGCTTCAGGTTACAGTTAGTTTTATGGTTACAATTAGGTTTAGCATTAGGTTTAGGGTTAGGGTTAGGATTAGGATTAGAATTTAGGGTTAGGGTTATGTTTAGAATTAGCGTTATGGTTATGGTTATGGCTAGGGTTAAGTTTAGGGTTAGGTTTAAGGGTTAGGTGTTAGGGAGAGTGTTAGGTTTAGTGTTAGGTATAGGGGTTAGGTGTTAGGGAGAGTGTTAGGTTTAGGCTTCGTGTTACTCTTACGGTTAGGGTTATGATTAGGTTTAGGGTTAGTGTTAGGGTTAGGGTTAAAGTTTAGAATTAGTGTTAGGGGTAGCGTTAGGGTTTTGGTTACGGTTAGAGTTTAGGGTTAGTGTTTGGGTTAGGGGTCGTGTTAGCATTAGGGTTATGGTTAGAGTTTAGGGTTAATTTTAGGATTAGAAGTTAGTGTTAGGGGAAGGTTTAGGATTATGGTTACAGTTAGGGTTAATGTTAGGGTTAGTGTTAGTGGTTAGGTGTTAGGGAGAGGGTTAGGGTTAGGCTTTGGGTTTACGGTTAGTGTTACAGTTATGATTTGGTTTAAGGTTAGGGTTAGGTTTACATTTAAGGTTAGTTTTAGGTTTAGTTTTAGTGTTGGGGTTAGGGTTTAAGTGTTAGGGATAGGATTAGGTTAAGTGTTAGAGTTGGGGTTAGGGTTAGCTTTACGGTTAGTTTTAGGGTTAGAGGTAGGGTTAGGGTTAGGGGTTAAGTGTTAGGGGTAGGATTAGGGTTATGGTTAGGGTTAGGTTTAGGATTATGTGTAGGGTTAGGGTTAGGTTTACGGTTAGGTATAGAGTTACGGATAGTGTCAGGTTTAGTGTTAGGCTTTAGGGTTTGGATTAGGGTTATGGTTAGGGTTAGGATTAGGGTTAGGGATATTGTTAGAGGTTAGTGTTAGGTTCAGTGTTAGAGTTTGGAGTTAGGGTTAGGGTTAGGCTTAGTGTTTATAGTTAGGGTTAGGGTTAGGGCTAGTGTTAGGGTTAGTCTTAGGGTTAGGGTTAGAGATATGGGTTAGGGTTATGTTTATGGTTAAGTTTATGGTTATGCTATGGTTAGGGTTACTGTTAGGTTTAGGTATTACAGTCAGGTTTATGTTTCTTTTAAGGGGTAGGGTTCGGGTTAGGGATTAATGTTAGGTTTA
Organism: Cavia porcellus; assembly: GCF_034190915.1. Classification (NCBI taxonomy): domain Eukaryota; kingdom Metazoa; phylum Chordata; class Mammalia; order Rodentia; family Caviidae; genus Cavia; species Cavia porcellus. Next base: position 102,863,448 of record NW_026947488.1, on the reverse strand, counting down.
GTGTTATGGTTATGGTTAGGGTTAGGTTTAGGGTTAGTGTTAGGGTTAGGGTTAGATGTTAGGGTTAGTGGTAGGGTTAGGGTTATGGTTACAGTTAGGTTTAGGTTTAGTGTTAGGGTTAGGGTTAGGGGTTATTTGTTAGGGAGAGGGTTAAGATTAGGCTTCGGGATATGGTTTGTGTGGGGGTTATGATTAGGTTTGGGGTTAGGATTAAGGTTAAGTTTAGATTTAATGTTAGTTTTAAGGTTAGGTTTAGGATTAGGCTTAGGGGTTAGGTGTTAGGGTTAGGTTTTATGGAGAGGGTTGGGTTTAGGCTTAGGGTTACGGTTAGGGTTAGAGTTACGTTTAGGTTAGTGTTAGTGTTAGGGTTAGGTTTAGGGTTAGATGTTAGTGATAGGTTTAGGGTTTGGGTTAGTGTTATGGTTAGAGTTTAGGGTTACAGTTAGGGTTAGATTTAGTGTTAAGGATAGGGTTAGGGATAGTGGTTTGCATTATAGGGTAAGGGTTATGGTTAAATCTTAGGGTTTGGTTTAGGGTTATTGTTAGTGTTAGGGTTAGGGTTTGGGTTAGGGTTAGGGTTAGGGTTAGGGTTAGGGTGAGGGTTAGGGTGAGGCTTAGAATTTATGGTTAGTGTTATTGTTAGGGTTAGGTTTAAAGCCTATGTTTAGGGTTCATGTTTGCGTGAGGGTTAGAGGTAGTGTTAGTGTTAGGGTTAGAGCTACGCATAGGGTTATGCTTAGGTTGAAGATTACATTTAGATTAGGGTTAGAGTTAGGCTTAGGGTTAGAATTTAGGTTTAGGGTTAGTTTTAGGGTTGGGTTAGGGATAGGTTTAGGGTTAGGTTTAGTGTTAGAGGTTAGGGTTAGTGTTAGGGTTATGTTTAGAGTGAGGGTTAGCGTTAGAGTTAAAATTAGGGTTTGTGTTACTTTTAGGGTTGGGGTTAGGTTTACGGTATGTGTTAGGTTTAGGGTTAGAGGTATTGGTTAGGGTTAGGGTTAGGGTTAGGTTTGGAGTTAGGATGAGGGTTCTGGTTAGGGTTACGGTTAGACTTAGGGGTTAGGTGTCAGGGAGAGTTTTAAGGTTAGGCTTCATATTACAGTTAGCGTTAGTGTTAAGATTATGTTTAGGGTTAGCCTTAGGGTTAGGGTTAGGGTTACGGTTAGGTTTAGTGTTATTTTTATGGTTATGTTCAGCGTTAAGTTTAGGAGTTAGGTGTTACTGTTAGGGTTAGGGTTCGGGTTAGTTCTACGGTTAGAGTTTGATTTAGGGATAGTGTTAGGTTTAGGATTAGTGTTTAGGGTTATTGTTAGAGTTAGGGTTAGTGTTAGGGTTAGGCTTAGGCGTTAGGCGTTAGGGTTAGGTGTTACGAGAGGGTTGTGTTTAGGCTTAAGGTTACGGTTAGGATTAGAGTTACGTTTAGGTCAGGGTTAGGGTTAGGGTTAGGTTTAGGTTTAGGGTTAGATGGTAGGGATATGTTTAGGGTTTGGGTTAGTGTTATAGTTAGAGTTTAAAGTTACAGTTAGGGTTAGTGGTTTGCATTAGGTTTGGTTTAGGGTTATGGTTAAAGCTTAGGGTTAGGGTTAGGGTTAGAGTTATGGTTAGGGTTAGGGTTAGGGTTAGTGTTAGTGTTAGGGTTTGGGTTTGTGTTAGGGTTAGGTTTAGGTTTAGGGTTAGGGTTAGGGTTAGGGTTAGAAGTTAGCATTAGGTTTACTAATAGAGTTTGTGGTTAGGGTTAGGGTGAGGCTTAGAATTTATGGTTAGTGTTATGGTTAGGGTTAGGGTTAAAGGTTAGGTTTAGGGTTAGCGTTAGCTATAGGGTTAGGGATAGGGTTAGTGTTAGGGTTAGGGCTAGGCTTAGGGTTATTGTTATGGTTAGGGTTAGGGTTATCGTTAGGGTTAGGGTTAGGGTTAGGGTTAGAATTTAGGTTTAGTGTTAAATTTAGGGTTAGGTTTAGCGATAGGTTTAGGGTTAGGTTTAATGTTAGAAGTTAGGGTTAGAGTTAGTTTTATGTTTAGGGTTAGGGTTAGTGTTAGAGGTTAGGTTTAGTTTTAGCCTTAGGGTTAGGGTTAGGTTTATGGGTAGGGTTAAGTTTAGGGTTAGACTTATTGTTATGGTTCGAGTTTATTATGAGCATTAGGGTTAGAGTTAGGTTTAAGTTTAGGGTTAGGTTTAGGTTTAGGGTTAGGGTTAGGGGTTAGGTGTTTGGGAGAGTGTTAGGCTTAGGCTCGTGTTACAGTTAGGTTTAAGGTTATGATCAGGTTTATTGTTAGTGTTAGGGTTAAGTTTAGAATTTAAAATTAGTGATAAGGGTAGCATTATTGTTTTCATTACAGTTAGAGTTTAGGGTTAGTGTTAAGTTCAGTGTTAGGGTTAGGGTTAGCTTTAGAGTTGATGTTATGGTAGTGTTAGTGTCAGGGTTAGTTATTACTGTCTGGTTTAAGGTTTGATTAAGGGGTAGTGTTAGGTTTTGTGTTAGGCATAATATTAGGTTTACGGTTAGTGTCATATTTAGGTTTAGGGTTAGTGGTAGAAGTATGGGTTAGGGTTAGGGTTAGGGTTAGTGTTTTGGTAGGTTTCGGGTTAGGGTTAGGGTTACATAGTACGGTCAGCGTTAGTGTTAGTTTAAAAGGTATGGTTAGGGTTAGGGGTAGCTGTTAATGTTAGGTTTAGTGTTAGGTTTATGTCTAGCGTTAGTTAGGGTTAGTGTAAGTGATAGGGTTAGAGTTTAGGGTTAGTGTTAGGTTTGGGGTTATTGTTATTGTTAGGGTTAGGTTTAGGTGTAGAGTTCAGGGTTAGGGTTAGTATTAGGGTTAGGCTTAGAAGTTATGGTTAGGGTTTGTGTTAGTGTTAGGGTTAAAGCTTAGGTTTAGGTTTAGAGTCACGGTTAGGGTTAGGATTAGGTTTAGAGGTTAGTGTTAGGGTTAGGCTTAGGGTTAGAGTTATGTTTTGGTTTCGGGTTAGTGTTAGGGTTAAGGATAGAATTATGGTTAGGCTTAGGGTTAGGGTTAGGTTTAGGGTCACGTTTTGCTTTGGGTCACGGTTATGGTTAGTTAGGGTTAGAGTTAGGTTGAGGTTTAGAGTTAGGGTTAGGGTTAGAAGTTAGGTTTAATGTTAGGTTCACAGTTAGAATTAGGGATAGGTTTAGGTTTAGCGTTAGTGGTAATGGTTAGGGTTAGTGTTAGGGTTAGCATTAGGCTTAGTGTTAGATTTAAGTTTAGAGGTATGTTTTAGGGTTAGCTTTAGGGGTAGGGTAGGTTTAGTATTAGAGTTAGTGTTTCGGTTAGAGTTTAAGGTGAGGTTTAGGGATAGAGTTAGGATTAAGGTTAGGGTAAGGTTTAGGTTTAGGTTTAGAATTAGGGTTAGTTTTTAGGTGTTTAGGAGAGTGTTAGGGTTAGACTCATGTTACATTTAGGGTTAAGGTTACGGTTAGGGTTAGTGTTAGTGTTAGGGTTAAGTTTAGAGTTTAGCATTAGGGATAGGGGTAGCGTTAGTGTTTTGGTTATGGTTAGAGTTTATGGTTAGGGTTAGTGTTAGGGTTAGTGTTAGGTTCATGGTTAGGATTAGGGTTAGCTTTAGGGTTAGTGTTATGGTTAGGTTTAGGTTTAGGTTTAGGTATTACAGTCAGGTTTAGCGTTAGTTTAAGGGGTAGGGTTAGGGTTAGGGTAAGGGATTAATGTTAGTTCTGGGTTAGGGTTATTGTTATGATTATGGTTAGGGTTAGGGTTAGGAATAGGATTAGAAATTAGGGTTAGTACATGGATCATTTTCTAAAATAGACCATATATTAGCTCACAGATCATATTTAAGCAAATGCAAAAGAGTTGAAATCATCCCTTGCATGTTATCAGATCATAGCACTCTGAAATTAGAAATTAATGATAAAAGATACTGCAAAAATTCCACAAACACATGGAAACTGAATAACACACTCTTGAGCAATCAGTGGGTCACAGAAGAAATTAAACAATACCTAAAGGAAAATGAAAATGCAGATACATCTTACCGGAATCTGTGGGATGCAATGAAAGCCATCCTGAGAGGAAAATTTATTGCACTGAGTTCCCACATCAGGAAAACAGAACGAATACAAATAAATAACTTGATGCTACACCTCAAACAGCTAGCAAAAGACGAGCAAGTCAAGCCCAAAGCCAAAAGAAGAGAGGAAATTATAAAAATCAGAGCAGAAATCAATGCAATAGAGACGAAGAAAACAATCCAAAGAATCAGCGAATCAAGAGTTGGTTCTTTGAAAGAATAAATAAAATCGATAAGCCCCTAGCCAACCTTATTAAAAAAGGGAAGAAAAAGCTCAAATTCTTGCAATAAGAAATGAAAAAGGAGAAATCACTATAGATCCAATAGAAATACAGAAGATCATCAACACCTATTTTGAAAACCTCTACTCTCAAAAGTTTGATAACACAGAAGAAATAGACAGATTCTTAGAAGCATATGAAGTACCAAAGCTAGATCAAGAGGATGTAAAACTGTTGAATAACCCAATCTCTGCTAATGAAATTGAAAATGTAATTAAGTCCTTACCCACCAAGAAGAGCCCAGGCCCAGATGGATTCACTGCAGAATTCTACAAGAAATACAAAGAAGACCTAATGCCGACACTCCTCAAACTATTCAATGAAATTGAAAGGGAAGCAATCCTTCCTAAGTCATTCCTGGAAGCAAATATTACTCTAGTACCAAAATCTGAGAAAGACCCAACTATAAAAGAGAACTATAGACCGATCTCCTTGATGAACACAGATGCAAAAATCCTCAATAAAATATTGGCAAATAGGATCCAGCAAATCAGCAAGAAGATTATACACCATGACCAAGTGGGATTCATCCCAGGAATGCAAGGATGGTTCAACATACACAAATCAATAAATGTAATCCACCATATCAATAAAGCCAAAAATAAGAATCACATGATCATTTCTATAGATGCAGAAAAAGCCTTTGATGAGTCCAACACTTATTCATGATAAGAACTTTACAGAAAATTGGAATAAATGGTCTTACCTCAATATAATAAAGGCCATTTATGACAAACCAACAGCCAGCATCATACTAAATGGCCAAAAATTGAAAGCCTTTACTTTAAAATTGGGCACAAGACAAGGATGTCCTTTATCACCACTCCTATTTAATATAGTACTGGAAGTACTAGACAGAGAAATTAGGCAAGAAAGAGAAATAAAAGGGTAAAGATAGGAATAGAAGAAGTTAAATTATCCTTGTTTGCAGATGACATGATACTCTACATAGAAGACCCTCTAAGCTCCATTGAAAGACTTTTCGATACAATAAATAAATCCAGTAATGTGGCTGGATACAAAATCAGTACTCAGAAATCAATAGCATCCTATACACGAACAACAAAATCACAGAGAGGGAAATAAGTGAAACTGGACGATTCACATTAGCAACCAAAAAAATGAAATATTTAGGAATTACTCTTACAAAAGAAGTGAAAGACTTATACAGTGAAAATTATAATACACTGAAAAAGGAAATTGAAGCTGATCTCAGAAAATGGAAAGACATCCCTTGCTCATGGATAGGAAGAACAAACATTGTGAAAATGGCCATTCTCCCAAAACTGTTATACAGATTCAATGCAATCCCAATAGAAATACCATCAACATACCTTACAGATCTAGAGAAATCACTCCTAAATTTCATCTGGAACCAGAAGAGACCTAGAATCGCAAAGGCAATTCTAAGCAGCAAAGACAAAGCAGGAGGCATCACAATCCCTGACTTGAAGTTATACTACAAAGCAACAGTAGTAAAATCAACATGGTATTGAAATCAAAACAGAACTGAAGATCAATGGAATAGATTAGAAGATACAACCACAACTACAAACACACTCAACCACCTTATCTTTGATAAAGGAGCCAAGCAGGTTCACTGGAAGAACGACAGTCTCTTTAATAAATGGTGCTGGAAAAACTGGCTCTCCATTTGCCGAAAACTAAAGCTAGACCCAAGTCTATCACCATGTACTAAATTAAAATCTAAATGGGTCAAAGATCTGAATATTAAAACAGAAACACTAAATCTATTGGAAGACAAATTAGGTAGAAACCTTGGAGACATAGGAGTAGGTAAAGAATTCATGTATAGGACTCAAACCGCACAGGAAATACTTCCCAGAATCAATAACTGGGACCATTTCTTATTAAAAAGTTTCTGCATGTCAAAAGAAATCTCCAGCATAATGAAAAGAAAACCCATAAGCTGGGAAATTATTTTAGTGAACTCTCTCTCAGACAAGGGACTCTTGTCTAAAACATATAAAGAATTAAAAAAACTCAGACCTCCAAAATTCAAAGATCCAATCCAAAATTGGACATCTGAGATGAATATGCAATTCTCAGATGAAGAAATGCAAATGGCAAATAAATACATGAAAAAATGCTCATCATCATTGGTCATTAGAGAAATGCAAATTAAAACCACACTGAGATACCATCTCACTCCTGAAAGAATGGCCAGGATCAAGAAAACCAACAACAAATGCTGGAGAGGCTGGTGGGAAAAAGGAACTCTCCTGCACTGTTGGTGGGAGTGTAGACTGGTACAGCCTTTGTGGAGATCTGTCTGGAGATTTCTCAAAAAGCTGGGATTGGAAATCCCATTTATTCTAGCTATTCCACTTCTAGGCATATTCCCAGAAGAACTGAAAGCATCATACCACAGTGATATATGTGCACCTATGTTTATAGCAGCACAATTTGTAATTGTCAGATCTTAGAAACAACCCAAGTGTCCATCAACTGAGGAATGGATAAAAAAGTTGTGGTATTTCTATACAATGGAGTATTATTCAGCTATAAAGAAGGATCACATTGAGATATTTATCAATAAATGGGCGCAGCTTGAGACCATACTCATAAGTGAAATAAATCAATCTCGCATGTGTGAATACCGAATAGTTTCCCTAATGTAAGTAATGATTCAAATATATAAAAATATGTGGTAATCATGATTCCCCATTAGGTGGCCTTGAAGCCTTATAAAGTTTTCACTCACTAATTAGAAAGGCTTTATTCTGGGCTTCTTGATATGGAAATATTTGAAGCTAGAGTATATGAAGTTTTATCCAAATATTTCAAGGAAAAAGACAGACACTATGGTAACTACTATTAAGTCGGGTTATATGGTGGTGAAGTACTAGGTTGCTGAAACAGTCATGCTTTGACCTCTATTGTTATATTATTGTGTCCTGTTTTATCTCAATCTCCCCCTTATTCTTTTAAAAAATTATTTAGTCATTTCTTATGTTTGTCTTAATTAAGGGAAAAATTTTTAAAAATTAGGATATATAAATAGTAACTCTTTTTGATTTCCTATTAACTTGTTTTGAAGTCCTGTAATACTCCCACGATCTTGCTTTGACTGATTAGACTCTGTTCCATTCTGTATGATAGTATCAAGTTTGAGGATATAGGCAACTACTTTGAAGGCAATAAGATTCACTAGGATGCCCATTCTGGTTTGACTATTGTCTTCTTTGGAAGTCCGGTAATGTTTACAATGCATAAGTTTTATTGGTCTTGTTCTCTACTGTTTTGTCCAACTTTATAATATCTAATGAGATAGACAATTCTTTTTAGGAAACAAGAGACAACGTTGATAACCATTGTTGATAACCTTGTACTCTGTTCTACACCATGTGCTATGTCTAACCTTGGTTTTGACTGACAGCTTTGTTTTGCCATATTTGACTGTATTCTCTCCCCCCCCCCAAAGTAATAAGCACTAAGGAGTACTAAAATCCAAAATGTGTAAATTTTGTTGTAAAAATCATAGGGGGAAAAAAGAGCTCTAATGGATATAATAGCAAGTGTGCTTAGGGGTGTTAAATAGCTGACTATATCAATGTTTTTGGATCATTGAACACAGCTGTTTGCAGTCTCCCTGTTTGAATGTCCACCTTGTATTCTTTGACACTGTGATTTGAGCAACTATTTTCAAGATGATAATATGTAATCTATCAACAGGTGATTTCTTACTGTTTTTTTTTTTGTAGTTCTGTATTACGTGTACCCTTACACCACTTTGTTTTGTTTTGTGTTTTTCTCTTTTTCCTCTTAAATAAAATAAAATTTAAAAAAAAATAGAAATTAGGGTTGAGGTTAGGGTTAGGGTTAGTGTTAGTTTAAGGGTTAGGTTTAGGGTTAAGGTTAGGATTAGGGGTTAGGGCTTAGGGAGAGGTTAAAGGTTAGGCTTCACATTATGGTTAGCGTTAATGTTACGATTATGTTTAGGATTAGCCTTAGGGTTAGGGTTAGGGTTACGGTTAGGTTTAGTGTTATTTTTATGGTTATGTTCAGCGTTAAGTTTAGGGGTTTGGTGTTAGGGTTAGGGTTAAGGTTCGGGTTAGGTTTACGATTAGGGTTGGGTTTAGGGATAGTGTTAGGTTTAGGGTTAGTGTTTAGGGTTATTGTTAGGGTTAGGGTTAGTGTTAGGATTAGGCTTAGGGGTTAGGGGTTAGGGTTAGGTGTTACAAGAGGGTTGGGTTTAGGCTTAGGTTTTAGGTTAGGATTAGAGTTACGTTTAAGTTAGGGTTAGGGTTAAGGTTAGGTTTAGGTTTAGATGTTAGGGATACGTTTAGGGCTTGGGTTAGTGTTATGGTTAGAGTTTACGGTTACGGTTAGTGTTAGGGCTAGGGTTAGGGTTAGGGTTAGTGGTTAGAGTTAGGTTTGGGTTAGGGTTATGGTTAAAGCTTAGGGTTAGTGTTAGGGTTAGGGTTAGTGTTAGTGTTAGGGTTAGGGTTTTGGTTAGGTTTAGGGTTAGTGTTATGTTTAGAGGTTAGCATTAGGTTTAGTGATAGATTTGTGGTTAGGGTTAGGGTTAGGCTGAGGCTTAGAATTTATGGTTCATGTTATTGTTAGGGTTAGGTTTAAAGCTTATGTTTAGGGTTAGGGTTAGCATTAGGGTTAGGTATATTGTTAGTGTTAGGTTTAAGTCTAGGCTTACGGTTATGGTTAGGGTTAGGATTATATTTAGGTTTGGGTTAGGGTTAGGGTTAAATTTAGTTTTAGTGTTAGGTTTAGGGTTAGGATTAATGATAGGGTTTAGGGTTAGGTTTAGTGTTCGAGGTTAGGGTTAGTGTTAGGGTTAGGTTTAGGGTTAGGGTTAGTGTTAGAAGTTAGGTTTAGGGGTAGGGTTAGGGTTAGCATTAGGGTTACGTTTAGGGTTAGGGTTAGAGGTATGGGTTATGGTTAGCTTTAGGGGTAGGGTTAGGTTTAGGGTTAGAGTTAGTGTTACGTTTAGGGTTTAGCGAGAGTGTTAGGGTTAGAGTTAGAGTTAAGGTTACAGTTAGTTTTAGGTTTAGGTTTAGGGTTAGGTTTAGGGTTAGGTGTTAGGTGTTAGGGAGAGTGTTAGGGTTAGGCTTGTTTTACAGTTAGAGTTAAGGCTAAGATTAGATTTAGGGTTTATGTTAGGGTTAAGGTTAGAGTTCAGAATTAGAGATAGGGGTAGCATTAGTGTTTTGGTTATGGTTAGAGATTATGGTTAGGTTTAGCGTTTGGGTTAGTGTTAGGTTCATGGTTAGGGTTAGGGTTAGCTTTAGGGTTGGGGTTATTGTAGTTTTAGGCTTAGGGTTAGGTATTACTGTTAGGTTTAGGGTTTGTTTAAGATGTAGTGTTAGGGTTTTTTTTTAGGGATTAATGTTAGGTGTAGGATTAGTGTTATGTTTAGCGTTAGTATTAGAGGTATGGTTTAGGGTTAGGTTTAGCATTTTGGTAGGTTTCAGGTTAGGGTCAGGGTTAGTGTTAGGGTTAGGATTAGGATTAGAATTTAGGGATAGGGTTATGTTTAGGATTAGGGTTACAGTTATGGTTAGTGTTAGGGTTAGGTTTAGGGTTAGGTTTAAGGGTTAGGTGTTAGGGAGAGTGTTAGGGTTAGTGTTAGGTATAGGGGTTAGGTGTTAGGGAGAGTGTTAGGGTTAGGCTTCATGTTTCTGTTAGGGTTAGGGTTACGATTGTGTTTATAGTTAGTGTTAGGGTAAGTTTTAGATTTTAAAATTAGGGTTAGGGGTAGCATTAGGGTTTTGGTTACGGTTAGAATTTAGGGTTAGTTTTAGGGTCAGGGGTCATGTTAGCATTAGGGTTATTGTTAGAGGTTAGCATTAGGTTTACTGTTAGGGTTAGGTTTAGGGTTAGACTTAAAGGTTAGTGTTAGGGTTAGGGTTAGTGTTAGCAATAGAGTTTAGTGTTAGTGCTAGCTTGAGTGTTAGGGTGATTGTTAGGTTTAGGTTTATGGATAAAGGTTAGGGTTAGTGTTAGGTTTAGGGTTATGGTTAAAGTTAGGATTAGAAGTTAGTGTTAGGTGTAGGGTTAGGGTTATGGTTACAGTTAGGGTTAGTGTTACGGTTAGTGTTAGGGGTTAGTTGTTAGGGAGAGGGTTAGAGTTAGGCTTCAGGTTACAGTTAGTGTTTCGGTTACGATTAGGTTTAATGTTAGGTTTCGGGTTAGGTTAAGGTTTATAGTTAGTTTTAGGTTTATGCTTAGGTTTGGGGATAGGGTTTAGGTGTTAGGGATAGAATTAGGGTTAGGGTTAGTGTTAGGGTTAGGGTTAGCTTTACAATTAGTTTTAGGGTTAGAAGTAGGGTTAGGGTTAGGGGTTAAGTGTTAGGGGTAGGATTAGGGTTATGGTTAGGGTTAGGATTAGGATTATGGTTAGGGTTAGGTATAGGTTTACGGTTAGGTTTAGAGTTACGGATAGTTTCAGGGTTAGGGTTAGGCATTAGGGTTAGGGTTAGGGTTAGGATTAGGGTTAGGGATATGGCTAGAGCTTAGCATTAGGTTCATTGTTATTGTTTGTGGTTAGGGTTAGTGTTAGGGTTAGGCTTAGGGTTAGGGTTAGTGTTAGGGATAGTCTTAGGGTTAGGGTTAGTATTATGAGTTAATGTTATGGTTAGGGTTAGTGTTAGGGTTAGTTTTATGTTTATGCTATGGTTAGGGTTAGTATTAGATTTAGGTATTACAGTCAGGTTTAGGTTTAGTTTAAGGGCTAGGGTTAGGGTTAGGGTTAGGAATTAATGTTAGGTTTATTGTTATGGTTATTGTTAGCGTTAGTTTTAGTGTTAGTGTTAGGGTTAGAATTAGATGTTAGGGTTAGTGGTAGGGTTAGGGTTATGGTTACGGTTAGGGTTAGGGTTAGGGTTAGTGGTTAGGATTACATTTAGATTAGGGTTAGAGTTAAGGTTAGGGTTACAATTTAGGTTTAGTGTTAGGTTTAGGGATTGGTTTAGGGTTAGGTTTAGTGTTAGACGTTAGGATTAGTGTTAGGGTTAGGTTTAGGGTTAGGGTTTGTTTTAGAGGTGAGTTTAGGGTTAGGGTTAGCATTATGGTTCCGTTAGTGTTAGGCTTAGAGGTATGGCTTAGCTTTAGGTTTAGGGGTAGGGTTAGCTTAGGGTTAGAGTTAGTGTTATGGTTAGAGTTTAGGGTGAATGTTAGGGTTAGAGTTATGATTAATGTTAGGTTAGGTTTAGGTTTAGGTTTAGTGTTAGGGTTAGGTGTTACTTGTTAGGGAATGTGTTAGGGTAAGGCTCGTGCTACTGTTAGGGTTAAGGTTACGATTGGGTTTAGGGTTAGTGTTAGGGTTAGGGTTAATTTTAGAGTTTAGAATTAGGGATAGGGGTAGCATTACTGTTTTAGTTACGGTTAGAGTTTAGGGTTAGGGTTAGGGCTAGGGATTAATGTTAGGTGTAGGATAGGGTTAGCTTTAGGGTTGGTGTTATGGTAATGTTAGGGTTAGGCTTAGGTATTACTGTCAGGTTTAGGGTTTGTTTAAGGGGTAGTGTTAGGGTTTGGGTTAGGGATTAATGTTAGGTTTACAGTTAGTGTTATGTTTAATGTGAGGGTTGGTGTTAGAGGTATGGGTTAGGGTTAGGTTTAGGGTTTTTGTAGGTTTCGTGTTAGGTTTAGGGTTACGTATTACGGTCAGTGTTAGTGTTAGTTTAACAGGTAGGGTTAGAGTTAGAGGTAGGGATTAATGTTAGGTTTAGTGTTAGGTTTATGTCTAGGGTTATTTAGGGTTAGTGTTAGGGTTAGAGTTTAGGGTTAGTGTTAGGTTTAGGGTTATTGTTAGGGTTAGGGTTAGGTTTAGGTGTATAGTTTAGGGTTAGGGTTAGTGTTAGGGTTAGAATTAGAGGTTATGGTTATGGTTAGGGTTAGGGTTAAAGCTTAGGTTTAGGTTTATCGTCACAGTTAGGGTTAGGTTTAGAGGTTAGTGTTAGGTTCATGTTTAGTGTTAGTGTTAGTGTTAGTGTTTGTTTTAGGTTTAGAGTTATGTTTAGGTTTCAGGTTAGTGTTAGGGTTAAGAATAGAATTAGAGTTAGGCTTAGGGTTAGGGTTAGGGTTAGGGTTAGGTTGAGGTTTAGGGTTAGGGTTAGGGTTAGAAGTTAGGTTTATTGTTAGGTTTACGTTTAGTTTTAGGGAAAGGTTTACGGTTAGGTTTAGGGTTGGAGGTTAGGGTTAGTGTTAGGGTTAGCCTTAGGGTTAGGGTTAGGGTTAGTGTTAGAGGTATGAGTTTAGTATTAAGTTTAGTGTTAGGGTTAGGTTTAGTGTTAGAGTTAGTGTTACCGTTAGAGTTTAGGGTGTGTGTTAGTGTTAGATTTAGTGTTAAGGTTAGGGTTAGGTTTAGGTTTAGGTTTAGGTTTAATGTTAGTTGCTAGGTGTTAGGGAGAGTGTTAGGGTTAGGCTCTTGTTACTGTTAGGATTAAGGTTACGATTAGGTTTAGGGTTAGTGTTAGGGTTAAGAGTAGAGTTTAGAATTAGGGATAGGGGTAGCATTTGTGTTTTGGTTACGGTTAGAGTTTAGGGTTAGCGTCAGGGTTAGGGTTAGTGTTAGGTTCAGGGTTAGGGTAAGGGTTAGCTGTAGGGTTGGGGTTATGGTAGTGTTAGGGTTAGGGTTAGGTATTACTCTCAGGTTTAGGCTTTGTTTAAGGAGCAGTGTTGGGGTTTGGGCTTGGATTAATGTTAGCTGTAGGGTTAGTGTTATGTTTAGGGTTGGGGTTAGTATTAGAGGTATGGGTTAGGGTTAGGTTTAGTTTTAGAGTTTTGGTAGGTTTGGGGTTAGGGTTAGGGTTAGTGTTAGGGTTAGGATTAGAATTAGAATCTAGTGTTAGTGTTATGTTTAGGATTAGGGTTACATTTATGGTTATGGTTAGGTTTAGGGTTATGTTTAAGTGTTAGGTGTTAGGGAGAGTGTTAGGGTTAGTGTTAGGTATAGGGATTAGGTGTTAGGGAGAGTGTTAGGGTTAGGCTTCATGTTACTGTTAGGGTTAGGGTTACGATTGTGTTTAGGGTTAGTGTTAGAGTTAGGGTTAGAGTTTAGAATTAGGGTTAGGGGTCGCATTAGGTTTTTGTTTATGGTTAGAATTTAGGGTTAGTGTTAGGGTTAATGGTCATGTTAGCATTAGGGTTATTGTTAGAGGTTAGGGTTAGGTTTATGGTTAGAGTTAGGTTAGGGTTAGACTTAACGGTTAGTGGTAGGGTTAGTGTTAGCGTTAGAGTTTAGGGTTAGTGCTAGCTTGAGGGTTAGAGTGAGTGTTGGGGTTAGGTTTAGGGTTAGGGTTAGGTTTAGGGTTAGGGTTAAAGTTAGGATTAGAAGTTAGTGTTAGGGGTAGGTTTAAGGTTATGGTTACGGTTAGGGTTAGTGTTATGTTTAGTGTTAGGGGTTAGGTGTTATCGAGAGGGTTAGGGTTAGGCTTCGGGTTATGGTTAGTGTTACAATTATGATTAGGTTTAGGGTTAGTGTTAGGGTTAGTGTTAAGGTTAGGGTTGGGTTTAGGGTTAGGTTTAGGTTTATGGTTAGTTTTAGGTTTAGGTTTAGGTGTGGGGTTAGGGTTTAAGTGTTAGGGATAGCATTAGGGTTAGGGCTAGATTTAGGCTTAGGGTTTGCTTTACGGTTAGTTTTAGGGTTTGGGGTAGCGTTAGGGTTAGGGATTAAGTGTTAGGGGTAGGATTAGGGTGATGGTTAGGTTTAGGGTTAGGATTATGTTTAGGGTTAACGTTAGGTTTACGGTTAGGTTTAGTGTAACACATAGTGTCAGTGTTATTGTTAAGCTTTAGGGTTAGTGTTAGGGTTAGGATTAGGATTAGGATTATGGTTAGAGATTAGCGTTAGTTTCAGTGTTAGAGTTTGGGGTTAGGGGTAGCGTTAGGGTTAGGCTTAGTGTTTATGGTTATGGTTAGTGTTAGGGTTAGTCTTAAGGTTAGGGTTAGAGGTATGGGTTACAGTTATTGTTAGGGTTATGTTTATGGTTATGCTATTGTTAGGGTTAGTGTTAGGGTTAGTTATTACAGTCAGGTTTAGTGTTATTTTAAGGGGTAATGTTAGGGTTAGGGTTAAGGATTAATGTTACGTTTAGTGTTATGTTTATGGTTAGGGTTAGGTTAGTGTTAGAATTGGATATTAGTGTTAGTGGTAGGGTTAGTGTTATGGTTACGGTTAGGTTTTGGTTTAGTGTTAGTTTAGGGTTTGGGTTTAGTTGTTAGGGAGATGTTTAAGATTAGGCCTCGAGATACAGTTAGAGTTAGGGTTACAAATAGGTTTAGTGTTAGGCTTAGTGTTAGGGTTAGGTTTAGTGTTAGTTTTAGGGTTAGGTTTAGGGTTAGGCTTAGGGGTTAGGTGTTAGGGTTAGGTGTTACGGAGAGGGTTGTGTTTAGGCTTAGGGTTACGGTTAGTGTTAGAGTTACGTTTAGGTTAAATTTAGTGTTAGGATTAGGCTCAGGGTTAGATGTTAGGGATAGTTTCAGGGTGTGAGTTATTGTTATGGTTAGAGTTTAGGGTTACAGTTAGGGTTAGTGTTAGGGTTAGTTGTTAGCATTAGGTTTGGGTTAGGGTTATGGTTAAATCTTAGGGCTAGGGTTAGGGTTAGGGTTAGTGTTAGTGTTAGGGTTAGGGTTTGGGTTAGGGTTAGGTTAGGGTTAGGGTGAGGCTTAGAACTTACGGTTACTGTTATGGTTAGGTTTAGGTTTAGGGTTAGGGTTAGTGTTAGGGTTAGAGGTAGGGTTAGTGTTAGGGTGAGGGCTACGCTTAGGGTTATGGTTAGAATTAGGATTACATTTAGGTTAGTGTTTTGGTTAGGGTTAGGGTTAGAATTTAGGTTTAGTGTTAGGTTTTGTGTTAGGGTTAGGGATAGGTTTAGGGTTAGGTTTAGTGTTAGAGTTTAGGGTTAGTGTTAGGGTTATGTTTAAGGTTAGGGTAGCGTTAGGGTTAGGGTTAGATTTAGGATTAGAGGTATGTGTTAGTGTTAGGTTTAGGGGTAGGGTTAGGTTTAGGGTTAGAGTTGGTGTTACGGTGAGTGTTTATCGTGAGTGTTAGGGTTAAGGTTAGGTTTTGGTTTAGTGTTAGGGTTAGGGGTTAGAGGTTAGGGAGAGTGTTAGGGTTAGTCTCGTGTTATGGTTAGGGTTTAGGTTACGATTAGGGTTAGGGTTAGTGTTAGGGTTAAGGTTAGAGTTTAGAATTAGGGATAGGTTATCATTAGTCTTTTGGTTACGGTTAGAGTTTAGGGTTAGGGTTAGTGTTATGGTTAGTGTTAGGTTTAGGGTTAGGGTTAGGGTTAGCTTTAGGGTTGGGATAATGGTAGTGTTAGGGTTAGGGTTAGGTATTACTATCAGTTTAGGGTTTGTTTAAGGGGTAGTGTTAGGGTTTGGGTTAGGAATTAATTTTAGGTTTACGGTTAGTGTTATGTTTAGGGTTAGGATTAGGATTAGAGGTACGGGTTAGTGTTAGGTTTAGGGTTAGGTTTACGGTTTTGGTAGGTTTCCGGTTAGTGTTAGGTTTACGTAATTCAGTCAGTGTTAGTGTTAGTATAACAGGTAGGGTTAGTGTTAGGGGTAGGGATTAATGTTAGGTTTAGTGTTAGGTTTATGTCTAGGGTTAGTTAGGGTTAGTGTTAGGGTTAGGGTTAGAATTTAGGGTTAGTGTTAGGTTTAGGCTTATTGTTAGTGTTAGGGTTAAGTTTAGGTGTAGAGTTTAGGGTTAGGGTTAGTGTTAGGGTTAGCTTTAGAGGTTATGGTTAGGGTTAGTTTTAGGGTTAAGGTTAAAGCTTAGATTTAGGTTTATCATCACAGGTAGGGTTAGGGTTAGGTTTAGAGGTTAGTGTTAGTGTTATGTTTAGGGTTAGTGTTTGTATTAGGGTTTGGGTTAGGTTTAGAGTTATGTTTAGGTTTTGGGTTAGTGTTAGGGTTAAGGATAGATTTAGGGTTAGGCTTAGGGTTAAGGTTAGGTTTAGGGTCACGTTAGGCTTTGGGTTATGGTTATGGTTAGTGTTAGGTTTATGGTTAGTGTTAGGGTTAGGTTGAGGTTTAGGGTTAGGTTTAGGGTTAGAGTTAGTGTTATGGTCAGAGTTTAAGTTGAGTTTTATGTTTAGAGTTAGGGTTAAGTTTTGGGTTAGGTTTATGTGTAGTTTTAGTGTTAGGTGTTAGGTTTTAGGGAGAGTGTTATGGTTAGGCTCGTGTTACAGTTAGGGTTAAGGTTACGATTAGATTTAGCGTAGTGTTAGGGTTCAGGATAGAGTTTAGAATTAGGAATAGGGATAGCATTAGTGTTTTGGTTACGGTTAGAGTTTAGGGTTAGGGTTAATGTTAGGGTTAGTGTTAGGTTCAGGGTTAGGGTAATGGTTAGCTTTAGGGTTGGGGTTATGGTAGTGTTAGGGTTAGGTATTACTGTCTGGTTTAAGTTTTGATTAAGGGGTAATGTTAGGGTTTGGGTTAGGGATAATGTTAGGTTTACGGTTTGTGTCATGTTTATGTTTAGGTTTAGTGTTAGAGACATTGGTTAGGGTTAGGGTTAGGTTTAGTGTTTTGGTAGGTTTCGGGTTAGGATTAGGGTTACATATTATGGTCATTGTTAGTGTTAGTTTAACAGGTAATGTTAGGGTTAGGGGTAGCTATTAATGTTAGGTTTAGTGTTAGGTTTATGTCTAGGGTTAGTTAGGTTTAGTGTTAGTGATAGGGTTAGAGTTTAGGGTTAGTGTTAGGTTTAGGGTTATTGTTAGTGTTAGGGTTAGGTTTAGGTGTAGAGTTTAGGGTTAGGGTTAGGATTAGGGTTAGGCTTAGAAGTTATGGTTAGGGTTTGCATTAGGGTTAGGGTTAAAGCTTAGGTTTAGGTTTAGAGTCATGGTTAGGGTTAGGGTTAGGTTTAGAGGTTAGTGTTAGGGTTATATTTAGGGTTAGTGTTAGTGTTAGGGTTTGTGTTACGTTTTAGAGTTATTTATTGGTTTCGGGTTATTGTTAGGGTTAAGGATAGAATTGGGGTTAGGCTTAGGGTTAGGGTTAGGTTTAGGGTCACATTTGGCTTTGGGTCATGGTTATGGTTAGTGTTAGAGTTATGGTTAGGGTTAGAGTTAGGTTGAAGTTTAGAGTTAGGGTTAGGGTTAGAATTTATGTTTAATGTTAGGTTCATGGTTAGATTTAGATATAGGGTTAGGGTTAGCATTAGTGTTAGAGGTTATGGTTAGTGTTAGGGTTAGCATTAGGGTTAGGATTAGCGTTAGGTTTAGCAGTATGGGTTAGGGTTATGTTTAGGAGTAGGGTTAGGTTTAGGGTTAGAGTTAGTGTTACAGTCAGAGTTTAGGGTGAGTGTTAGTGTTAGAGTTAGGGTTAAGTTTTGGGTTAGGTTTATGTTTAGTTTTAGTGTTAGGTGTTAGGTTTTAGGGAGAGTGTTAGGGTTAGGCCCGTGTTACAGTTAGTGTTAAGGTTACAATTAGGTTTAGGGTCGTGTTAGGGTTAAGGTTAGAGTTTAGAATTAGGAATAGGGGTAGCGTTAGTGTTTTGGTTACAGTTAGAGTTTAGGGTTAGGGTTAGTGTTAGGGTTAGTGTTAGGTTCAGGGTTAGGGTTAGGGTTAGCTTTAGGGTTGGCGTTATGGTAGTGTTAGGGTTAGGGTTAGATATTACTGTCAAGTTTAGGGTTTGTTTAAGGGCAGTGTTAGGGTTTGGGTTAGGGATTAATGTTAGGTGAAGGGTTAGTGTTATATTTAGCATTAGGGTTAGTATTAGAGGTATGGGTTAGGGTTAGGGTTAGGTTAGGGTTAGGGTTTGGGTTAGGTTAGGGTTAGGGTTAGGATTAGGATTAGAATTTAGAATTAGGCTTATGTTTAGGATTAAGGTTACGGTTATGGTTAGGATTAAGATTAGAATTTACGGTTAGTGTTATATTTTGGTTTAGGGTTACTTTTATGGTTAGGGTTAGGGTTAGGTTTAGGGTTAGGTTTATTGGTTAGGTGTTAGGGAGAGTGTTAGTGTTAGTGTTAGGTATAGGGGTTAGGTGTTAGGGAGAGTGTTAGGGTTAGGCTTTTTGTTACTGTTAGGGTTAGGGTTACGATTAGGATTAGGGTTAGTGTTAGGGTGAGGGTTGGAGTTTAGAGTTAGGGTTAGGGGTAGCGTTAGAGTTTTGGTTACGTTTAGAGTTTAGGGTTAGGGTTAGGGTCAGGTGTCGTTTTAATATTAGGGTTATGGTTAGAGGTTAGCGTTAGGTTTACGGTTAGGGTTAGGTTTTAGGTTAGAGTTAAAGGTTAGTCCTAGGGTTAGGGTTACTGTTAGCGTTAGAGTTTAGGGTTAGTGCTAGCTTGATTGTTAGGGTGAGTGTTAGGTTTAGGTTTAGGGTTAAAGTTTAGGGTTAGTGTTAGCTTTAGGGTTAGGGTTAATGTTAGGATTAGAAGTTAGTATTAGGGGTAGGTTTAGGGTTATGGTTACGGTTTGGGTTAGTGTTAGGGGTTAGGTGTTTGTTAGAGGGTTAGGGTGAGGCTTCGGGTTACGGTTAGCCTTACAGTTATGATTAGTTTTAGTGTTAGGGTTAGAGTTAGGGATAGGGTTAGGTTTAGATATGTGGTTAGTTTTAGGTTTAGGTTTAGGGTTGGGCTTAGAGTTTAAGTGTTAGGGATAGGATTAGGGTTAGGGCTAGCTTTACGGTTAGTTTTAGGGTTAGAAGTAGGGTTAAGGTTAGGGGTTAAGTGTTAGGGGTAGGATTTGGGTTATGCTTACGGTTAGGTTTAGGATTATGGTTTGGGTTAGGTTTAGGTTTACGGTTAGGTTTACGGTTACAGATAGTGTTAGGATTAGGGTTAGGCTTTAGGGTTAGGGTAAGGCTTAGGGTTAGGATTAGGGTTAGGGATATGTTTAGAGGTTAGCATTAGGTTCATTGTTATTTTTTGGGGTTAGGGTTAGGGTTAGGGTTAGGCTTAGTGTTTATGTTTAGGGTTAGGGTTAAGGTTAGGGTTAGTGTTAGGGTTAGTCTTAGGGTTAAGGTTAGAGGTATGGGTTAGTTTTATTGTTAGTGTTAGGGTTAGGGTTAGTGTTAGGTTTAGGTATTACAATCAGGTTTAGGGTTAGTTTACGGGGTAGTGTTAGGGTTAGGGTTAGGGATTAATGTTAGGTTTAGGGTTATCGTTATGGTTATGGTTAGGTTTAGGTTTAGTGGTAGGTTTAGGATTAGATGTTAGGCTTAGTGGTAGGGTTAGGGTTATGGTTATGGTTTGGTTTAGTTTTACTGTTAGCTTAGGGTTAGGGGTTAGTTGTTAGGGAGAGGGTTAAGATTAGGCTTTGGGATATGATTAGCGTTAGGGTTACGATTAGGTTTAGGGTTAGGCTTAGTGTTAGGGATAAGTTTAGTGTTAGTTTTAGGGTTATTTTTAGGGTTTGGGTTGGGGTTAGGTGTTAGGAATAGGGATAGGTTTAGGGTTAGGGTTAGGGTTAGGTTTAGTGTAAGCGTTAGGTTTACTGTGAGGTTTAGGTTTAGGAATAGTGTTAGATTTATGGTTAGGGTTTAGGGTTAGATTTGGGGTTAGGTTTAGGGTTAGGGTTTGGTTTAGATTTAGTTTTAGTGTTAGGGTTAGTTTTAGGGTTAGAATTTGGTTCAGTGTTAGGGTTAGGGTTAGGTTTATGGTTATGGTAGGTTTTCGGGTTAGGCTTAGGGTTATGTATTACAGTCAGTATTAGTGTTAGTTTAATGAGTAGGGTTAGGGTTTGGGGTAGGGATTAATGTAAGTTTTAGTGTTAGGTTTATGGCTAGCATTAGGGTTAGTGTTAGTTTTAGTGTTAGGTTTAGGGTTAGGGTTAGGGTTAGTGTTAGGGTTAGAGTTTAGGGTTATTGTTAGTGTTAGGGCTAGGTTTAGGTGTAGAGTTTAGGGTTAGGGTTAGTGTTAGTGTTAGGCTTAGGGTTTATTATTAGGGTTAGTGTTAGGGTTAGATTTAAAGCTTAGGTTTAGGTTTACTGTCACGGTTAGGGTTAGGGTTAAGTTTAGAAGTTATTGTTAGGGTTATGTTTAGAGTTACTGTTTGTGTTAGTTTTTGGGTTAGGTTTAGAATTATGTTTAAGTTTCCGGTTAGTGTTAGGGTTAAGGATATAATTAGGGTTAGGCTTAGGGTTAGGGTTAGGTTTAGGGTCAAGGTTAGGGTTTGGGTTACGGTTATGGTTAGTGTTAGTTTTTTAGTTAGGGTTAGGGTTAGGTTGAGTTTTACTATTAGGGTTAGGGTTAGGGTTAGAAGTTAGGTTTAATGTTAGGTTTAGGGTTAGGTTTAGGGATAGGTTTAGGGTTAGGGTTAGGATTAGATATAAGTGTTAGTTTTAGGGTTAGCGTTAGGGTTAGTGTTAGGTTTAGAGGTATGGGTTGGGGTAAGTTTTAGTCATAGGGTTAGTTTTAGGGTTAGAATTAGTGTTACAGTTAGATTTTAAGGTGTGTGTCAGGGTTAGAGTTAGGGTTAAAGTTAGGGTTAAACTTAGGTTTAGGTTTAGGGTTAGGGATTAGTTGTTAGGGAGAGTGTTAGGTTTAGGCTTCTTGTTACTGTTAGTGTTAGGGTTATGATTAGGTTTAGGGTTAGTGTTAGGGTTAGGGTTAGGTGTAGTTTTAAGGTTTTGGTTACAGTTAGAGATTAGGGTTAGAGTTAGGGTTAGGGTAGTGTTAGCTTTAGGGTTATGGTTAGAGCTTAGCGTTAGGTTTACATTTAGGGTTAGGTTTAGGATTAGAGTTAAAGGTTATTGTTAGGGTAAGGGTTAGTGTTAGCGTTAGAGTTTAGTGTTAGTGCTAGGTTGAGTGTTAGGGTGAGTATTAGGGTTATGTTTAGGGTTAAAGTTTAGGGTTAGAGTTAGGTTTAGGGTTAGGGTTAATGTTAGGATTAGAAGTTAATGTTAGTGGTAAGGTTAGTATTATGGTTGCGGTAAGGGTTAGGGTTAGTTTTAGGTTTAGTGTTAGGGGTTAGCTGTTAGGGAGAGGGTTAGGGTGAGGCTTCGGGTTTTGGTTAGTGTTACGGTTATGATTATGTATAGGGTTAGGTTTAGAGTTAGGTTTAGGTTTAGGGTTAGGGTTAGGGTTAGGATTATGGTTAGGATTAGCGTTAGGGTTAGGTTTAGGGTTAGGATAAGGTTACGGTTAGGCTTTGGGTTACAGTTAGTGTTATGGTTAGGGTTATGGTTAGAGATGTGTGTTAGGGTTTGTGTTAGGGTTAGGGTTAGGCTTAGGTTTTGGCTTAGGTTTAGGCTTAGGGTTGTAGTTAGGGTTAGGATTAGGGTTAGGGGTGAGGTGTGAGGTATAGGGTTATGGGTTAGGGTAATGGTTAGGGTTATGGTTAGGGTTATCATTTAGGGTTAGGGTAAGGGTTAGTGTTATGGTTAAGGTTAGGGTTAGGTAGAGGTTTAGGATTAGGGTTAGTGTTAGGATTAGAAGTTAAGTTTAGTCTTAGGTTTGGGTTAGGGTAGCGATAGGTTTATTGTTAGGTTTAGTGTTAGTGGTTATGGTTAGTGTTAGGGTTAGGGTTAGCGTTAGGATTAGTTATAGGCTTAGGGTTAAAGGTACATGTTAGGGTTAGTGTTAGGGTTAGGGTCATGGTTAGGGTTAGGCCTGGGTTATGCTAGGTTTAGGATTAGGGTTAGGGTTAGGTATTACAGATTGGTTTAGGGTTAGTTTAAGGGGTAGGGTTAGGGTTAGGGTAAGTGATTAAGGTTAGGTTTAGGGTTATGTTTATGGTTAGAGTTAGGGTTAGGGTTATGGTTAGGGTTAGTGTTAGAGATGAGTGTTAGTATTAGGGTTAGGTTTAGGGTTAGTGTTACGGTTAGAGTTAAGGTTGCTTTTAGTGTTAGGGTTAGTGTTATGGTTATGGTTAGGGTTAGGGTTATGGTTAGAGGTTTGCATTCTGTTTAGAGTAAGAGTAGGGTTAGTGTTAAGTTTAGGTTTAGGCTTAGGGTTAAAAATTAGGTTTAGGGTTTGGTTAGGTTTAGGTTTAGTTTTAGGGATAGGGTAAGGGTTAGGATTAGGGTTAGTGGTTAGGTTTAGGGTTAGGATTACAGTTAGTGCTACAGTTAAGTTTAGAGGTTAGTTTTAGTGTTAGGATTAGGGTTAGGTTTAGTGTTAGGGTTAGAGTTAAGGTTAGAATTAGACTTAGGGTTATGGTTAGTGTTAGGGTTACTACTAGGTTCGGGTTAGGGTTGTGTTTAGGTTTTGCGTTAGATTTAGCTTAAGGGTAGGGTTAGGGTTAGGTTTAGGGGTTGGGTGTTAGGGATAGGGTTAAGGTTATGGTTACGGTTATGGTTAGGATTTGTGTTAGGGGTAGTTTTAAGGTTAGGGTTAGGGTTATGTTTAGGCTTAGGATTAGAATTTTGGGTTAGTGTTAGGTTTAGGGGTTAGGTGTTAGGGATAGGGTTATGGTTATGGTTAGATTTAGGGTTAGGTTAGGGTTAGGGTTAGGTTTAGGGTTAGGGTTAGGGTTACTTTTAGGGTTAGGATTAGGGTTAGGATTAGAATTTAGGGTTAGGGTTAGGGTTAGGTTTATGTGTTATGGTTAATATTAGTGTTATGGTTAGAGGTTAGCGTTAGGTTTAGGTTTAGGGTTAGGGTTACAGTTAAAGGTTAGTGTTAGCGTTAGGGTTATGGTTAGAGTTTAGGGTTAGTGTTAGTTTAAGGGTTAGGTTTAGGGTTTTGTTTATGTTTAGGGTTAGAGTTTAGGGTTATGGTTAGGTTTAGGGTTAGGGTTACTCTTAGGGATAGCCTTAGGTTTAGGGTTACGGTTGGGTTAGGGTTAGATTAGGGTTAGGGTTAGGGTTAGGGTTAGGGTTAGGGTTAGTGTTAGTGTTATGATTAAGGTTGGGGTTTGTGGTTAGCTGTTAGGGAGATGTGTAATGTTAGGCTTTGTTTTACGGTTTGGGTAGGATTTAGAATAGTTTTAGGGTTAGGGTTAGGCTTACGGCTAGGGTTAGGATTATGTTTAGGTTTAGGGTTAATGTTAGGGTTAGAAATTAGGTTTAGTGTTAGGTTTAGGGTTAAGATTAGGGTTAGGGTTAAATTTAGATTTATGGTTAGTGGTTAGCGTTTGTTTTAGGGTTAGTGTTAGGGTTAGGATTAAGGGTAGGGTTAGGCTTAGATGTTATGGTTATGGTTATGGTTATTGTTATGGTTATGGTTAGGGTTAGGTTTAAAGCTGAGGTTCACTGTTACGGTTATGGTTAGGGTTAGGGTTACGGTTAGGGTTATGGTTAGAGGTTAGCATTTGGTTTAGGTTTAGATTTAGGGTTATTGTTTGGGTTAGTGTTAGACTTAGAGGTTATGGTTAGGGTTAGGTTTTGGGTTAGGGTTAAATCCTTGGTTAAGGGTTAGGGTTAGTGTTATTTTTAGGGATAGGAATAGCATAAGGTTTAGGATTAGGGTTAGTGGTTAGTTTTAGTGTTAGGTTTACAGTTAGGGTTAGGGTTAGATTTAGAGGTTAGTGTTAGTTTTAGGGTTAGGGTTAGGGTTAGTGTGAGTGATAGGGTTAGTTTTAGAGTTAGGCTTAGGGTTAGGGTTAGGCTTAGGGTTATAGTTAGGATTAGGGTTACAATTTGGTTAGTGTTAGGTTTAGGGTTAGGGTTAGGTTTAGGTTTTGCGTTAGATTTAGTGTTAGGTTTAGGATTAGGATTAGGGTCAGGTTTAATATTTAGGTGTTAAATATAGGGTTATGGATTAGGGTCAGTGTTAGAGTTAGGCTTTGGGTTAGGGTTAGGGTTAGGGTAATGGTTAGGGTTAGGTGTTTAGTGTTCGGGTTAGGATTAGGGTTAGTGGTATGGTTAGCTTTAGGGTTAGGTTGATGTTAAGGGTTAGGGTTAGGGTTAGGTTTAGATGTTAGGTTTAGTGCTAGGTTTAGGGTTATGTTTAGGGATAGTTTAGGGATAGGGTTAGTATTAGAAGTTAGGTTTAGTGTTAGTGTTAGTGTTGGGGTTAGCTTTAGGGTTAGAGGTATGGGTTAGTGTTAGGGTTAGGTTTAGGTATTACAATCACGTTTAGCGTTAATTTAAGGGGTAGGGTTAGGGATTAATGTTAGGTCTGGGTTAGGGTTATTGTTATGTTTAGGGTTAGGGTTAGTGTTAGTGTTAGGGTTAGGGTTAGGATTAGAAATTTGTGTTGTGCTTAAGGTTAGGTTTAATGTTAGGGTTAGGGTTAGGTTTAAGTTTAGGGTTAGGCTTAGGGGTACTTGTTAGGGAGAGGGTTAAGGTTAGGGTTCGCATTATGGTTAGGGTTAGTGTTACGATTTAGTTTAGGGTTAGCCTTAGGGTTTTGTTTAGTGTTTTACGGTTAGGTTTAGTGTTATTTTTATGGTTATGTTCAGCATTAGGGTTAGGGTTTATGTGTTAGGGTTTGGGTTAGGTTTATGGTTATCATTGGGTTTAGGGATAGTGTTAGGTTTTGGGTTAGTGTTTAGGGTTATTGTTAGGATTAGGGTTAGTGTTAGTGTTAGGGTTAAGTTTATTGTTAGGGTTAGGCTGATTGGTTAGGCGTTAGGTTTAGGTGTTACGGAGAGGGTTGGGTTTAGGCTTAGGGTTACAGTTAGCTTTAGAGTTACATTTAGGTTAGGGTTAGGGTTAGGGTTAGGTGTTAGGGATAGGTTTAGGGTTTAGGTTAGTGTTATGGTTAGAGTTTAGGGTTACGTTTAGAGTTAGGGTTAGGGTAAGTGTTAGTGGTCAGCGTTAGGTTTGGGTTAGGTTTATGGTTAAAGCTTAGGGTTAGGGTTAGTGTTAGTGTTAGTGTTAGGGTTAGGGTTTGGTTTAGGGTTAGGGTTAGGGTTATGGTTAGAGGTTAGCATTAGGTTTAGTGATAGAATTGGGGTTAGGGTTAGGGTGGGGCATAGAATTTATTGTTAGTGTTATGGTTAGGGTTAGGTTTAAAGCTTAGGTTTAGGGTTAGGGTTAGCGTTAGCGTTAAGGACAGGGTTAGTGTTAGGGTTAGGGCTAGGCTTAGGGTTAGGTTTAGGTTTAGGATTACATTTAGTTTAGTGTTAGGGTTAAAATTTAGGTTTAGTGTAAAGGTTAGGGATAGGTTTAGGATTAGGTTTAGTGTTAGAGGTTAGGGTTAGTGTTAGGGTTAGATTTAAGGTTAGGGTTAGAATTTTGGATTAGGGTAAGTTTTAGATATAGGGGTTATGTGTTATGGATAGGGTAATTGTTATGGTTAGGTTTAGGGTTATGGGTAGTGTTATGGTTAGAGTTTAGGGTTACGGTTATGGTTAGAGGTTAGCGTTAGGTTTAGGTTTAGGGTTAGTGTTGTGGTTAGAGTTAAATATTACGGTTAGTGTTAGGGTTACGGTTACAGTTTAGTGTTAATGTTAGAGTAAGTGTTAGCTTTAGAGTTATTGTTAGGTTTAGGGTTAGAGTTTAGGGTTATGATTAAGTTTAGGGTTAGGGTTAGGGTTAGGGTTAGAATTAAGGTTAGTTTTATAGTTAGGTTTACGGTTATGGTTAGGGGTTAGGTGTTAGCAACTGGGTTAGGGTTAGGTTTAGGGTTCGGTTTAAGGTTAGGGTTAGGGTTAGCGATAGTGTTAGCATTAGGGATAGGGTTAGAGTTAAAACTTAGGTTCAGGGTTAGGTTTAGGGTTCTGTTTAGGGTTAGGGTTAGGGATAGGGTAAGGATTAGAATTGGGGTTAGTGTTTAGGTTTAGGGTTAGGATTACGGTTAGTGCTAGGCTTAGGTTTAGAGGTTAGTGTTAGTGTTAGAATGAGGCTTAGGGTTAGTGTTAGGGTTAGGGTTAGGGTTATGGTTAGAGTTAGGGTTAGGTTTAAGTTTATGCTTATGGTTATGGTTAGGGTTAGGGTTACAGTTAGTTTGGATTCAGGTTAGCGCTAGGGTCCGGGTTAACATTAGAACTTAGGGTTGGGTTAGGTTTGTGGTTTAGGGTTAGTGTTTGCGTTAGATTTAGTGTTAGGTTTAAGGTTTGAGTTAGGGTTAGGTTTAGTGGTTAGGTGTTAGGGATAGGGTTATGGGTAAGGGTTATTGTAAAGGTTAGGCTTAGGGTTAGGTTAACAGTTATGGTAATGGTTAGAGGTTAGCATTAGCTTTAGGGTTAGGGGTAGTCTTAGGGTTACAGTTTGGGTTAGAATTAAAGGTTAGGATTAGGGTTTGGGTTAGAGTTAAAGGTTAGAGTTAGGGTTAGGGTTGTGGTTAGAGTTTAGGGTTAGTGTAAGGGTAAGGGTTAGGTTTAGGGTTAGGATTAGGTTTAGGGTTAGAGTTAAGGGTTATGGTTCAGTTTAGGGTTAGGGTTAGTGTTAGGAATAGGGTTAGAGTTACGCTTAATGTTAGGGTTATGATTAAGGTTATGGTTAGGCGTTAGGTGTTAGGGAGTGGTTTAGGGTTAGGCTTTGGGTTATGGTTAGGGTTAGGGTCCCGATTAGGTTTAGGGTTATGGTTAGGGTTATGGTTAGTGTTTGATTTAGGTTTAGTTTTAGAGTTAGGGTTAGGGTTAAGGTTAGGTTTTAGGTGTAAGCGATAGGGTTAGGGTTAAGTTTAGGATTCGCTTTAGGTTTAGGGTTAGGGTTAGGGATAGTGTTAGGGTGAGGGTTAGGCTTTAGGGTTAAGGTTAGTGTTAAGGTTAGGGTTTGTTTTAGGTTTAGGGTTAGGTTTAGTGTTACGGTTATAAGTTAGGTTTAGTGTTAGGGTTAGGGTTATGGTTATCGCTATGGTTAGAGGTTAGCATTTGTTTTAGGGTTAGATTTAGGGTTATTGTGTTAGTTTTAGACTTAGAGTATATCGATAGGGTTAGGTTTAGGCTTAAGGCTTAGGTTGAAGTGTAGGGTTATTGATTAGTTTTAGGGTTAGGGTAACTGTTAGGGTTACTTTAGGTTTAGAGGTTAGTGTTAGGGTTATGGTTAGGTTTAGTGTTAGTGTGAGGGTTAGGCTTATGGTTAGAGTTAGGGTTATGGTTAGGGTTAGGTTTACAATTAGGTTTGCATTAGGTTTAGAGTTAGGGTTAGGGTTAGAGTTTGCATTAGACTTAGGGTTAGGGTTTGAGATAGGGTTAGGTTTAGGGGTTAGGTGTTAGGGATAGGGTTATGGGTAAGGGTTAGTGTAAGGGTTGGGGTTAGGGTTAGGGTTAGGTTTAGGGTTACGGTTTTGGTTAAAGTTTAGCATTAGGCTTAGGGTTAACGTTAGGTTTTGGGTTAGAGTTAAAGGTTAGGGTTAGGGTTACGGTTACGGTTAGAGTTTAGGTTTAGTGTTAGTGTAAGGGTTAGGTTTAGGTTTAGGTTTAGGTTTAGGTTTAGGCTTAGGGTTAGGGTTAGGGTTAGGTTTAGGGTTAGGGTTACAGTTAGTTTTAGAGTTAGGGTTAGTGTTAAGTTTAGGGGTTAGTTGTTAGTGATATGGTTAGGGTTAAGGTTAAGATTAGGGGCTAGGTGTTAGCGATAGGGTTAGAGTTAGGGTTAAGTTTAGGGTTATGGTTATGATTAGAGTTAGGTTTAGAGGTTGATGTTAGGGTTAGGGTTCGGTTTAGGGTTAGTTTGAGGCTTAGGGTTAGGGTTAGAGTTAGGGTTATGTTTAGGGTTAGGCTTAGGGTTATGGTTAGGTTTAGGGTTTCAATTAGTTTAGCGTTAGGCTTAGGGTTAGGTTTAGGGTTTGAGTTAGATTCAGTGTTATGGTTATAGTTAGGTTTAGGTTTAGGTGTTAGGTGTTAGGGATAGGGTTATGGATTAGGGTTAATGTAAGTGTTTGAGTTAGGGTTAGGCTTAGGGTTACGGTTAGGGTTATGGTTAGGGTTAGAGTTTTGGTTAAAGATTAGGATTAGGGTTAGTGTTATGGTTAAGGTTGGTGTTAATTTGAGGTTTAGGGTTAGGGTTAGGGTTAGAAGTTAGGTTTAGTGCTAGGTTTAGGGTTAGGGTTAGGTATAGTTTAGGTTTATGTTTAGTGTTAGAGGTTATGGTTAGGGTTAAGTTTAGGGTTAGGGTTACGGTTATGTTTAGGGTTATATATATGGGTTAGGATTAGGTTTAGGTTTAGGTTTATGGTTAGGGTGAGGGTTAGGTTTAGGTATTACAGTCAGGCTTAGGGATAGTTTAAGTTGTAGGGTTCGGGTTAGGGTAAGGGAGTAATGTTAGGGGTTAGGTTTATGGTTATGGTTATCGTTAGGGTTAGGTTTAGGATTAGATGTTCGGATTAGTGGTAGGTTTAGGGATATGGTTACATTTAGGGTTAGGGTTAGTTTTAGGGTAAGGTTTAAGTGTTAGGTGTTAGGGAGAGTGTTAAGGTTAATCTTCGGGTTACGGTTAGGTTTAGTGTTACGATTAGGTTTAGGGTTAGGCTTAGGGTTAGGTTTATGCTTAAGTTTAGTTTTTGTTGTAGGGTTAGGTTCAGTGTTAGGGTTAGGGGTTAGGTGTTCGGGATATAGTTAGTGTTAGGGTTGCGGTTAGGCTTAATTTTACTCTTACAGTTGGGCTTGGGATAGTGTTAGGTTTATGGTTAGGGTTTAGTTTTAGTGTTAGAATTAGGGTTACAGTTAGTTTTCCGGTTACAGTTAGGTTTAGAGTTACGTTTAAGTTAGGTTTTAGAGTTACGATGAGTGTTAAGGCTAGTCATAGGTTTAGGGTTAGATGTTAGGGGTATGTTTAGGGTTTCGGTTAGTGTTATGGTTAGAGTTTAGGGTTAGGGTTAGGGTTAGTGTTAGGGTTAGGGTTAGTGTTAAGTTCAGGCTTAGGGTTAGGGTTACTGGTTAGCTTTAGGTTTGGGTTAGGGTTAGGGTTAGGGTTACGCCTTAGGTTTAGGGTTAGGGTTAGGTTTAGGGTTAGCGTTAATGTTAGCTTTAGGGTTAGGGTTAGGCTTAGGGTTTGGGTTAGAGGTAAGCATTAGGTTTAGTGATAGAGTTTGTGGTTAGGGTTAGGACTAGGGTGAGGCTTAGATGTTATTTTTATAGTTATGTTTAGGGTTAGAGTTAGCGTTAGGTTTAGGGATAGTGTTACTGTTAGGGTTAGGGCTAGGCTTATGGTTATGGTTAGGGTTAGGATTACATTTAGGTTAGGGTTAGGGTTAGGGTTAGAATTTAGGGTTAGTGTTAGGTTTAGGGTTAGGGTTAGGGATAGGTTTAGGATTAGCGTTAGTGTTAGAGGTTAGGGCTAATGTTAGGGTTAGGGTTAGCCTTAGGTTTAGGGTTAGGATTAGAATTTATGTTAGGGTTAGGTTTAGGGCTAGGCTTAAGGGTTAGGTGTTAGGCATAGTGTAAGGGTTATGGTTAGGTTTAGTGTTAGGTTAGGGATATGCTAAGGGTTAGGATTAGGGTTAGTGGTTAATTTTAGTGTTAGGTTTACCATTAGGGTTAAGGTTAGGTTTAGAATTTCGTGATAGTGTTAGGTTTAGGGTTAGGGTTAGTGTGAGGGTTAAGGTTAGGGTTAGAGTTAGGGTTATAGTTAGGGTTAGGCTTAGGGATATTGTTAGGGCTAGGGTTACAATTACGTTAGCGTTAGTGTTATGGTTACGTTTTGCATTAGATTTAGTGTTAGTGTTAGGGTTAGGGTTAGGTTTAGGTTTTAGGTGTTAGGGATAGGGTTATGTGTTAGAGTTACTGAGAGGGTTAGGGTTAGGGTTAGCGTTAGTGTTACGGTTAGAGTTAGGGTTACGGTTATGATTAGAGGTTAGTGTTAGGTTTAGGGTTAAGGTTAGGGTTAGGGTTTGTTTTAGAGTTAAAGGTTAGGTTTAGGTTTAGCTTTACAGTTAGAGTAAGGGTTAGTGTTATGGTAAGGGTTAGGTTTAGGGTTACGGTTAGGTTTAGATGTAGAGTTTGGGTTATGGTTCACTTTAGGGTTAGGTTTAGTTTTTGGGTTAGGTTTAGGGTTATGCTTTGTGTTAGGGTTATGATTAAGGTTAGGGTTAGGACTTATGTGTTAGGGAGTGGGTTAGGTTTAGGCTGTGGCTTACAGTTGAGGTTAGGGTTACGATTAGGTTTAGTGTTAGTGTTAGGGTTAGGGTTAGGGTTAGGTTTAGTGTTAGTTTTAGTGTTAGGGTTACGGTTAGGGTTAGGGTTAGAGGGTTAGGGTTCTGGTTAGTGTTAAGGTTAGAGATTAGGTTTAGGGTTAGGGTTAGGGTTATGGGTAGGGTTAGACACAGTTAAGGATAGGATTAGGGTTATGGTTAGGGTTAGGTTTTCGGTTAGGTTTGAGGTTAGGTTCAGGCTTAGGGTTAGGGTTAGGAGTAGGGTTAGAGGATAAGGGTTCGGGTTCGGGATAGGGTTTGTGTTAGATGTTAGGGTTTTGGTTAGTGTTAGGTTAGGGGTAAGGTTAGACAGAGTTATGGTTAGGTTTATGGTTAGGGTTAACGTTATGGTTAAGTTTAGGGTTAGGCTTAGGGTTGGCTTAGGGTTAGACATGTTTAAGTGTAGGGTTAGTGTTAGGTTTAAGGTTAGTGTTAGGTTTAGAGGTAGGGTTAGAGTTAGGGTTCGGGTTATACTGGGTTAGGGTTAGGGATAGGGTTAGGTTTGGGGTTTGGTTTAGTGTTAGGGTTAGGGTTAGTGTTAGACAGAGTTAGTGTTAGGGTGGTAATTATGGTTAGGTTTAGTGATAGGGTTAGGTTTAGACAGGGTTATGTTTAGGGTTAGGGTTAGGGTTAGACCAGGTTAATGCTAGAGTTAGGGTTAGTGTTAGGGTTAGTTTTGGGTTTACGTCTAGTGTTAGTGTTAGTATTAGGGTTAGGGTTAGGATAGGGTCTTGCTTTATGTGTTAGAATTAGGGTTTGATTCTTTGATACTGTAATTTGAGGAACTATTTTCAAGAAAATAGTGTGTAATCTACTAGCATGTAATTTCTTACTGTTATGGTGTTTTGTTTTGTTTTGTTTTGTTTTGTTTTGTTTTGTTTTGTAGTTCTGTATTGCGTGTACCCTTACGCCGCTTTGGTTTGTTTTGTGTTTTTCTCTTTTTCCTCTTAAATAAAAAAAAAAAAAAGAATTAGGGTTTGGGTTAATGTTAGGGTTCGGCTTATTGTTAGAGTTAGGATTAGAATTTAGGTTTAGGGTTCGGGTTAATGTTAGTGTTAGGGTTAAGGTTACCGTTAGTGGTTAGGTTTAGGGTTACAGTTAGAGTTTTCGGTTAGGGTTAGGGTTAGGTTTTGGATTAGGGTTTATGGTTAGGATTAGGGTTAGGGTTAAGGTTAGAGCGTTAGGGTTAGGGATACTGTTAGTCTTAGTGTAAGGTCTAGGATTAGTGTTAGGATTAGTGGTTACGGTTAGGCTTAGGTTTAGGCTTCGGGATAGGGTTACAGTAAGAGTTAGGGTTATTGTTAAGGTTAGGGTTAGTGTTAGGGCTAGGGTTAGGGTTAGGCTTAGGGTTAGGGTTTGGGTTAGGGTTAGGTTTTGGTTTAGGGTTAGGGTTAGGGTTAGTGTTAGGGTAAGGGTTAGGATTAGGGTTTTGCATTAGGGTTTAGAATTAGGTTTAGGGTTAGCATAGGGTTAGGGTTAGGGCTAGTGTAAGAATTGGGGTTAGGGTTAGGGTTATGGTTAAAGTTAGTGGTTTAGAGATTAGTTTGAGTTTTCGGGTTAGGTTTAAAGTTAGGTTTATGGTTAGGCTTAGGATTAGAAGTTAGTTTTAAGGTTATGGTAAAGTCTAGGGCTAGTTTCAGGTGTATGGTTAGAGGTTAGGTTTAGGGTTTGTCTTGCATTAGGGTTAATGTTAGTGTGGGACACGGTTAGGGTTAGGGTTATTGGTATGTTTGGGGTTAGGGTTAGTTTTAGTATTAGGATTAGTGTTAGGATTAGAATTTTGCATTGGTGTTAAGATTAGGGTTAGTGTTAGGGTTATTTTTAGCGTTAGGTTTAGGATTAGGTTTAGGGTTAGGTTTGGGGTTAGGGTAAAAGTTAGAGGATTAGGTTTAGGGGTAGTGTTAGGCTTAGGGTTAAAGTTAGGTTGGTTTAGCATTAGGGTTAGGGTTATGGTTAGGGTTATGGTTTGGGTTAGGGTTGAGTTTAGGGTTAGGCTTCGGGTTAGGATTAGGGCTAGAGGGTTATTTTTTGGGTTCAAGTTAGGGTTAGAGTTAGAGGTTAGGTTTACGGTTAGGGTTGGGGTTAGGGTTAGGGTTAGACAGAGTTAAGTTTAGGGTTAGTGTTAGGGTTACGGTTATGGTTATGGTTAGGGCTTGTTTTATGTTTGAGGTTAGGTTTAGGCTTCTGGTTAGGTTTAGGATTAGGGCTAGAGAGTTAGGGTTCGGTTTCGGGTTAGGGTTAGTGTTAGAGGTTAGGGTTAGGGTAAGTGTTAGGGTTAGGGGTTGGGTTAGACAGAATTAATGTCAGGTTTATGGTTAGGGTTATTGTTATGGTTAAGGTTAGGTTTAGAGGTTAGGGTTAGGGTTAAGGTTGGCTTAGGGTTACGGTTAGGGTTACACAGGTTTAGGGTTAGGATTTGCGTTAGGGTTAGGGTTAGGGTTACGGTAAGTGTTAGGGTTAGTGTTAGGGTTAGGGTTAGGTTTAGACTGGGTTAACGTTAAGGATAGTGTTAGGTTTTGGGTTAGGGTTAGTGTTAGGGTTAGGGTTAGGGTTAGTGTGTGAGTTAGTGTTAGGGTTAGGTTTAGACTGGGTTAGGGTTAGGGTTATGGTTAAGGTTAGTGGTTTAGAGATTAGTTTGAGTTTTGGGGTTAGGTTTAAAGTTAGGTTTATGGTTAGGCATAGGATTAGAAGTTAGTTTTAAGGTTATGGTAAAGTCTAGTTCTAATTTCAGGTGTACGGTTAGAGGTTAGGTTTAGGGTTTGTGTTGCGTTAGGGTTAATGTTAGTGTGGGACAGGGTTAGGGTTAGGGTTATTGGTATGTTTGGGGTTAGGGTTAGTTTTAGTATTAGGATTAGTGTTAGGATTAGAATTTTGCATTGGTGTTAAGATTAGGGTTAGTGTTAGGGTTACTTTTAGCGTTCGGTATAGGATTAGGTTTAGGGTTAGGTTTGGGGTTAGGGTTAGACTGTTAGTGTTAGGGTTAGGTTTAGGGTAAGGGTAAAGGTTAGAGGATTAGGTTTAGGGGTAGTGTTAGGCTTAGGGTTAGAGTTAGGGTTGGTTTAGCGTTAGGGTTAGGGTTATGGTTAGGGTTATGGTTTGGGTTAGGGTTGAGTTTAGGATTAGGCTTCGGGTTAGGATTAGGGCTACAGGGTTATTTTTCGAGTTCAAGTTAGGGTTAGAGTTAGAGGTTAGGTTTACGGTTAGGGTTGGGGTTAGGGTTAGGGTTAGACAGAGTTAAGTTTAGGGTTAGTGTTAGGGTTACGGTTATGGTTATGGTTAGGGCTTGTTTTATGGTTGAGGTTAGGTTTAGGCTTAGGGTTAGGTTTAGGATTAGGGCTAGAGAGTTAGGGTTCGATTTCGGGTTAGGGTTAGTGTTAGAGGTTAGTGTTAGGGTTAGTGTTAGGGTTAGGGGTTGGGTTACACAGAATTAATGTTAGGATTATGGTTAGGGTTATGGTTATGGTTAAGGTTAGATTTAGATTTTAGGGTTAGGGTTAAGGTTGGCTTAGGGTTACGGTTAGGGTTACACAGGTTTAGGGTTAGGATTTGGGTTAGGGTTAGGGTTAGGTTACGGTAAGTGTTAGGGTTAGTGTTAGGGTTAGGGTTATGTTTAGACTGGGTTAACGTTAAGGATAGTGTTAGGTTTTGGGTTAGGGTTAGTGTTAGGGTTAGGGTTATGGTTAGTGTTAGAGTTAGTGTTAGGGTTAGGTTTAGACTGGGTTAGGGTTATGGTTAGTGTTAGGGTTAGGTTTGGGTTTAGGTTTATGGTTAGTGTTAGGATTAAGGTTAAGGTTAGGATTAGGGTTTTGCTTTGTGGATTAGCATTAGCGTTAGTGTCAGTGTTTGGGTTAGGTTTAGGTTAAGTTTAGGATTAGAAGTTAGGTTAAGGTTAGGATTCGTGTTAGTGTTAGGGTTAGGGTTAGTGTTAGAGGTTAGGGTTAAAGTTTAGATTATGTGTTAGGGTAAGTGTTAGCAGTTAGTGTTAAGGTTAAGGTTAGGGTTAGGGTTAGATTGAGGTTTAGGTTTAGGTTTAGGGTTAGGGTTAGGTTTAGAATTAAGATTGTGTTAGGGATAGTGTTAGGTTTTGAGTTAGAGGTTAACTTTAGGGTTAGGTGTTGGTTTTGGCTTAGGGTTTTGGTTAGGTTTAGTGTTAGGTTTAGGGTTAGGGTTAGGGCTAGACAGAGTTAGTATTAGGGTTGTAATTAGGGTTAGGGTTAGGGTTATGGTTAGACAGGTTTAGTGTTAGGGTTAGAGTTAGATTTAGGGTTAAGTTTAGGGTTAGAGATTAGGGTAATTGTTAGGGTTAGGGTTACGGATAGAGTTAGGGTTAGACAGGGTTAATTTTAGGGTTATGGTTAGAGTTAGGTTTAGGTTTGGGTTTAGGTTTAGCGTTAGTGTTAGGATTTCGGTTAGGGTTAGGATTAAGGTTTTGCATTAGGGGTTAGGACTAGGGCTAGGGTTAGGGTTAGCATTAGTGTTAGGGTTAAGTTTAGGGTTAGGTTTAGGGTTCGGGTTAGGGTCAGGTTTAGTGTTAGACAGAGTTAGTGTTAGGGTTAGGGTTATGGTTAGGGTTAGGGTTAGACAGGGTTAATGTTAGGGTTAGGGTTAAACTTATTGTAAGGGTTAGGGCTAGAGTTAGTGTTAGAGTTAGGTTTAGACAGGGTTAAATTTAGGGTTATGTTTAGGATAAGGGTTATGTTTGGTGTTCGGTTTAGGGTTAGTGTTAGGAATAGAGTTAGGTTTAGGATTAGTGTTTTGCATTAGTTTTTGGGATTAGGGTTAGTGTTAGGGTTAGGTCTAGGGATTAGGGTTAGGATTAATGTTAGGGTTTGAGGGATAGGGTGATTGTTAGGGTTAGGGTTAGGTTTATGGTTAGAGGTTATGGTTATGGTTAGGATTAGGGTTATGGTTAGGGTTTGGGTTCGATTTAGCGCTAGGCTGATCGGTTACACTTCTGGATAGGGTTAGAGTGAGGGTTAGGGTTAGGGTTACACAGGTTAGGGTTAGCGTTGGGGTTAGGGTTGAGGTTAAGGTTAGGCTTAGGGTTAGGTTTAGGATTAGGGTTAGAGGGTTAGTGTTCGGGTTACAGTTAGGGTTAGGGTTAGAGGTTAGTTTTAGTGTTAGGGTTAGGGGTAGGGTTAGACTGTGCTAAGGTTAGCTTACGGTTAGAGTTAGGGTTAGGGTTATGGTTAGGGTTAGGTTTTGGGTTAGGGTTGAGCTTAGGTTTATACTTAGGGTTAGGGTTAGGATTAGAATTAGGGCTAGAAAGTTAGGGTTCAGGTTCGGTTTAGTGTTAGTGTTAGAGGTTATGGTTATGGTTAGGGTTAGGGTTAGGGTTCAGTTTAGGGTTAGAGCTTAGGGTAAGTGTTAGGGCTAGTGTTAGTGTTAGGGTTAGGGTTAGACAGGTTCAAGGTTAGGGTTATGGTTATGATTAGGGTTAGGTTTTGTGTTAGGTTTAGGGTTAGTGTTACTAATAGGGTTAGATTTAGGATTAGGGTTTTGCGTTAGGGGTTAGGTTTAGGGTTAGGATTAGGGTTAGGTCTAGGATTAGGGTTAGGGTTAGTGTTAGTGTTTGAGGGATAGGGTGAGTGCTAGGGTTAGGGTTAGTGTTAGTGTTTGAGGGATAGGGTGAGTGCTAGGGTTAGGGTTAGGGTTATAGTCAGAGCTTATTGTTACGTTTAGGCTTAGGGTTCAATTTAGTGCTAGGCTTATAGGTTACACTTCTGGATAGGGTTAGAGTTAGGGTTAGGGTTAGGGTTAGTTTAAACTTTAATGTTATTGTTAGGATTAGGGTAAGCATTAGGGTTAGGTTTATTGTTAGGTTTAGGGTTAGAGTTTTGTTTTAGGGTTAGGGTTCGGTTTAGCATTTGGGTTAGGGTTTGGTTTAGAGTTTATGGTTAGGTTTAGGGTTAGGTTTAAGTTTAAAAGGTTAGTGTTAGGGATAGTGTTAGACTTAAGGTAAGGATTAGGGTTAGTGTTAGGGTTTCTGGTTAGGGTTAGGCTACGGTTTAGTGTTAGGGATAGGGTTAAAGTAAGAGTTAGGGTTATTGTTAAGGTTAGGTTTAGGGTTAAGATTAGGCCTAGGGATAGGGTTAGGGTTTGAGTTAGGTTTGGTTTTAGAGTTAGGTTTGGTGTTAGGGTTAGTTTTAGGATTAGAGTTTTGCATTAGGTTTTGGAATTAGGCTTAGGGTTAGGGTAGGGTTACAGTTAGGGTTAGGGTTAGGGTAGGATTACAGATAGGGTTAGGGTTAGGGTTATGATTAGGGTTTGGGTTAGGGTTACAGTTAAGGTTAGATGTTAGGATTTGGGTTAGGGTTAGGGTTGCATTAGGGTTAGTGTTAGCGCTAGACAGGGTTAGTGTTAGGGCTAGGGTTATGGTTGTTTGGGGTTAGGATTAGTTTTAGGGTTAAAGTTAGTTTTAGGAAGAATTTTGCATTGGGGTTTGGATTAGGGTTAGTATTAGGGTTAGATTTAGCATTGGGTTTAGGAATAGGGTTAGGTTAGGGTTGGGGTTAGGGTTAGACTGTTAGTGTTAGGGTTAGGTTTAGGGTATGGATAAAGGTTAGAGGGTTAAGTTTAAGGTTATGGTTAGGCATAGGGT
Organism: Cavia porcellus; assembly: GCF_034190915.1. NCBI lineage: Eukaryota > Metazoa > Chordata > Mammalia > Rodentia > Caviidae > Cavia > Cavia porcellus. Next base: position 102,826,632 of record NW_026947488.1, on the reverse strand, counting down.
TAGAGTTAGGGTTGGGTTAGCGTTAGGGTCAGCGTTATGTTTAGGGTTAGGGTTTGGTTTAGGGTTGAGGTTAGGTTTAGGCTTAGGGTTAGGGTTAGGATTAGGGCTAGAGGGTTAGGGTTCTGGTTAGGGTTAGGGTTAGAGATTAGGTTTAGGGTTAGGGTTAGACACAGTTAAGGTTAGGATTAGGGTTATGGTTAGTGTTAGGTTTTGGGTTAGGTTTGAGGTTAGGTTCAGGCTTAGGGTTAGGGTTAGGATTAGGGCTAGAGGGTAAGGGTTCAGGTTCGGGTTAAGGTTAGTGTTACAGGTTAGGGTTTTGCTTAGTGTTAGGGTAGGGGTAGGGTTAGACAGAGTTATGGTTAGGTTTATCGTTAGGGTTAGCGTTATGGTTAAGCTTAGGGTTAGGCTTAAGGTTGGCTTAGGGTTAGACATGTTTAAGGGTAGGGTTAGGGTTAGGGTTAGAGGTTATATTTATGGTTCGGATTAGGGTTGTGGTTAGTGTTTGGGTTTGATCTTCGCTAGGCTTATAGATCACAATTCTGGATAGGCTTAGATTTATGGTTAGGTTAGGGTTAGAGTTACAGTTTAGCATTAGTGTTAGGATTAGGGTAAGCATTAGTGTTAGGGTTAGAGGTACGTTTTAGCGTTAGGGTTAAGTTTAGGGTTAGGGTTAGGTTTTGGTTTAGGTTTTATGGTTACAATTAGGGTTAGTGTTTAGGTTAGAGGGTTAGGGTTAGGGATAGGGTTAGACTTAGGGTAAGTTTTAGGGTTAGTGTTAGGGTTAGTGGTTAGGATTAGGATTAGGTTTAGGGTTAGGGATAGGGTTAAAGTAAGAGTCAGAGTTAATGTTAATGTTAGGATTATTGTTAAGACTAGGTTTAGGGTTAGGGTTAGGTTTGGGTTTAGCTTTAGGGTTAGTGTTAGGGTTAGGGGTAGGGTTAGACAGAGTTAAGGTTAGGTTTATGGTTAGGGTTACAGTTAAGGTTGGCTTAGGGTTAGGGTTAGACAGGTTTAGGGTTAGGATTAGGGTTAGGGTTAGGGTTACGTTTAGTGTTAGTGCTAGGGTTATGGTTATGGTTAGGGTTAGCATTAGGGTTAGGGTTATGGTTAGGGTTAGACGGGGTTAGGGTTTGGGATAGGGTTAGGTTTGGGGTTAGGGTTAGTGTTAGGGTTAGGCTTACTCTTAGAGTTAGTGTTAGGGTGGGAATTAAGGTTAGTGTTAGGGTTAGGGTTAGGGTAAGGGTTAGGGTTAGACAGGGTTAGGGTTAGGGTTAGTTTTAGGGTTAGAGTTAAGTTTAGTGTTACAGCTTAGGGTTTGGGTTAGGGTTAGGGTTAGATTGGTTTAATTTTAGGGTTATGGTTAGTGTTATGGTTAGGTTTGGCGTTAAGTTTAGAGTTAGTGTTAGAATTAGGGTTAGGGTTAGGATTAGGGTTTGATTTAGGGTTTAGGATAAGGGTTAGGGTTCATATTAGTGTTAGGCTTAGAGTTAGGGTTAGGATTAGAAGTTAGGTTTAGCGTTAGGGTTCGTGTTATTGTTAGGGTTGGGTTTAGTGTTGGAAGTAGGGTTACAGTTAGAGTTTAGTGTTAGGGTTAGGGTTAGGTTTAGGGTTAGGGTTAGTTTGAGGTTTAGGTTTAGGGTTAGGGTTAAGGTTAGAATTTAGGTTTGTTTTAGGGTTTTTGTTAGGGTTTGTGTTAGAGTTTAGGTTTATGGTTCGGTTTAGGTTTAGGTTTAGGTTTCAGGTGAGGGTTCTGTTTATGGGTCTGGTTAGGGTTAGGGTAAGGGTTAGTGTTAGACAGAGTTAGTGTTAGGGTGGCAATCACGGTTAGGGTTAGGGTTAGATTGGGTTAGTGTTAGGCTTAGGGTTAGGGTTAGTGCTAGGTTTAGTATTAAGTTTAGGGTTAGAGCTTAGGGTAAGGATTCGGGCTAGAGTTAGTGTTAGGGTCAGGGTTAGACAGGGTTAAGGTTAGGGTTATGGTTAGGATTAGGGTTAGGTTTAGGATTAGGGTTAGTGTTAGGGTTAGGTCTAGGATTTGGTTGAGGGTTATTGTTAGGTTTAGAGGGATAGTGTGACTGCTAGGATTAGGGTTTGTGTTATGGTAAGAGTTAGGGTTAGGGTTAGTGTTAGGGTTATGGTTAGGGTTCAGGTTCGATTCAGCACTAGGCTTATAGGTTACACTTCTGCATAGAGTTAGAATTAGGGTTAGGGTTACAGTTTAGCGTTATTGTTAGGATTAGGGTAAGCATGAGGGTTAGAGTTAGTGTAAGGGTTAGGGTTATCGGTATGTTTTAGGTTTAGGGTTAGGTCTAGCATTAGGGTTAGGGTTTGATTTAAATTTTATGGTTAGGGAAGTGTTAGTGTTAAGCTTAGAGGGTTAGGGTTAGGGAAAGGGTTAGACTTAGGGTAAGGTTTAGGATTAGCGTTAGGGTTAGTGGTTAGTGATAGGGTTCGTTTAGGGTTAATGTAAGAGTTAGGGTTATTGTTAAGGTTCGGGTTAGGGTTAGGGCTAGGATTAGTGTTACGGTTAGGGTTACGTTTGGGTTTAGGTTTAGGGTTAGTGTTAGGGTTAGGGTTAGGATTAGGATTAGGATTAGGGTTAGGGTTATGGTTAAGGTTAGAGGTTAGGGTTAGTGTTAGCGTTAGGTTTAGGGTTAGGTTTATGGTTAGGGTTAGTGTTAGGGTTGCATTATGGTTAGTGTCAGGTTTAGACAAGTATAGGGTTAGGTTTAGGTTTATGGTTATGTTTGGGGTTAGGGTTAGTTTTAGTGTTAGGATTAAAATTTGCATTGGGATTAGGATTAGGGTTAGTGTTAAGGTAAATGTTAGAGTTAGGTTTAGGATTAGGGTTAGGGTTAGGGTTGGGTTTAGGGTTAGACTGTAAATGTTAGGGTTAGGTTTAGGTAAAGGTTAGAGAGTTAGGTTTAGGGATAGGGTTAGGCTTAGGGTTAGAGTTATGGTTGGGTTAGCATTAGGGTTAGGGTTATGTTTAGGGTTAGAGTTGAAGTTATGTTTAGGCTTAGGGTTAGGGTTAGGATTAGGGCTAGAGTGTTAGGGTTCGGGTTCGGGTTAGGGTTAGGGTTAGAGGTTAGGTTTAGGGATAGGGTTACTGTTAGGGGTAGGGTTAGACAGAGTTAAGGTTAGGGTTAGGGTTAGGATTAGGTTTAGGGTTAAGGTTAGGATTTGGTTTAGGTTTGAGGTTAGGTTTAAGATTAGAGCTAGGGTTAGGATTAGGGGTAGAGGGTGTGGGTTCAGGTTTGGGTTAGGGTTAGTGTTACAGGTTAGGTTTTGGGTTAGTGTTTGGGTTATGGTTAGGCATAGTGTTAGACAGAGTTAAGATTAGGTTTATGCTTAGGGTTAGCGTTATGGTTACGGTTAGATTTAGAGCTTAGGGTTAGGGTTCGGCTTGGCTTAGGTTATGTTTATGGTTAGACATGTATAGGATTAGGGTTAGGGTTAGGGTTACCGTTAGTGTTAGGGTTAGGGTTAGACTGGGTTAGAGTTAGGGATTGGGTTAGGTTTGGGGTTAAGTTTAGTGTTAGGTTTAGGGTTAGTGTTAGAGTTAGTGTTAGAGTGGGATTATGGTTAAGGTTTGGGTTAGGGTTAGGTTTAGACAGGCTTAGGTTTAGGGTTAGTGTTAGGGTTAGTTTTAGGGTTAGGGTTAAGTTTAGTGTTAGAGCTTAGGGTTAGGGTTAGATTGGGTTAATGTTAGGGTTATGATTAGTGTTAGGGTTAGTTTTGCAGTTAGGTTTAGGGTTAGTGTTAGGTTTAGTGTTAGGATTAGGATTAGGGTTTTGCTTTAGGTGTTAGGATTAGGGTTAGGTTTAGTGTAAGGTTTAGGCTTAGTGTTAGGGTTAGGATTAGAAGTTAGGTTTAAGGTTAGGGTTAGTGTAGTGTTAGGGTTAGGGTTAGGGTTAGTGTTAGAGGTTAGGGTTAGGGTTAGTGTTAGAGGTTAGGGTTAGGGTTAGTGTTACAGTTAGACTTTTGGGTTAGGGTTAGTGTTAGGGTTCGGGTTATGGTTAAAGTTTCAATTTTGTGTTAGGGTTAAGGATAGAAGTTAGTGTTAGGGTTATGGTTAGGGTTAGGGTTACATTGAGGTTTTGGTTTAGGGTTAGGGTTAGGGTTAGAATTTAGGTTTCTGTTAGAGTCAGTGTTAGAGTTAGGCTTAGGGTTAGGGATAGTATCAGAAGTTAGATTGAGGCTTAGGGTTAGGGTTGTGATTAGGGCTAGAGTGTTAGGCTTTGGGTTCGGGTTAGGGTTAGTGTTAGAGGTTAGGGTTAGGGTTAGTGTTAGGGTTAGGAGTAGGGTTAGACAGAGTTAATGTTAGGTTTATGGTCAGGGTAAGCGTTATGGTTAAGGATAGGTTTAGTGTTTAGGATTAGTTTTAGGGTTGGCTTAGTGTTAGCGTTAGGGTTACACAGGGTTAGGGTTAGGGTTAGGGTTACGGTTAGTGTTAGGGTTATGGTAAGGGTTTAGGTTAGGGTTAGGGTTAGACTAGGTTAGGGTTAGGGACAGGGTTAGGTTTGGGGTTAGGGTTAGTGTTAGGGTTAGAGTTAGTGTTAGACAGAGTTAGTGTTAGGGTGGGAATTAGAGTTAATGTTAGGGTTAGGTTTAGACAGGGTTAGGGTTATTGTTAGGGTTAGGGTTAGTTTTAGGGTTAGGGTTAAATTTAGGGTTAGAGCTTAGGGTCAGGGTTAGGGTTATGGTTAGGGTTAGACTGGGTTAATGTTAGCCTTATGTTTAGTGTTAGGTTCAGTTTTGGGGTGAAGTTTAAGATTAGTGTTAGGATTAGGTTCCGGGTTATGATTAGGGTTTTGCTTTAGGGGTTAGCATTAAGGTTAGGGTTAATGTTATGTTTAGTCTTAGGGTTAGGGTTAGGATTAGAAGATAGGTTTAGAGTTAGTGTTAGTGTTAATGTTAGGTTTAGGGTTAGTGCTAGATGTTAGTGTTAGGGTTACAGTTAGAGTTTAGTGTTAGGGTTAGGATTAAGGTTAGGGTTAATGTTTATATTTTGTCTTTGTGTTAGTATTAGAAGTTAGTTTTAGGTTACGGCTAGTGTTAGTGTTAGATTGAGGTTTAGGTTTAGGGTTAGGGTTAGAATTTAGGTTCGTGTTAGGGTTAATTTTAGGATTTGAGTTAGAGGTTAGGTTTAGGGTTAGGTGTAGGTTTTATGTTAGAGTTCTGGTTAGGGTTAGGGTTAGTGTTAGTGTTAGTGTTAGGGTTAGGGTTAGGCTTAGTATTAGATGTTAGGTTTAGGGTTATGGTAAAGGTTAGGGCTAGGGTTAGATTTAGCTTTAGTGGTTAGTGTTAGTGTTAGCATTGTGTTAGGGTCAGTGTTAGGATTAGACACGGTTAGGGTTAGGGTTTGTTAAGTTAGTTTTAAGGTTTTGTTTGGGGTTAGGGTTAGTTTTATGGTTAAGTTAGTGTTAGGATTAGAATTTTGCATAGGGGTTAAGATTAAGGTTAGTTTTAGAGTTAGTTTTAGCGTTAGGTTTAGGATTAGGGTTAGGGTTAGGGTTGGGGTTTGTGTTAGACTGTTAGTTTTAGGGTTAGGTTTAGGGTAAGGGTAAAGGTGAGAGGGTTAGGTTTAAGGATAGGGTTAGGCTTAGGGTTACACTTAGGGTTGCGTTAGTGTTAGGGTTAGGGTTATGGTTAGGGTTAGGGTTTGGGTTAGGGTTGAGGTTAGTGTTATGCTTAGGGTTAGGGTTAGGATTAGGGCTAGAGGGTTAGGGTTATGGTTAGGGTTAGGGTTATGGTTAGAGGTTAGGTTTAAAGTTAGGGTTAGTGTTATTGGTAGGGTAAGACAGAGTTAAGGTTAGGGTTGAGGTTAGGGTTAGGGTTATGGTTAGGGTTATGGTTTGTGTTAAGGTTGAGGTTAGGTTTAGACTTTGGGTTAGGGTTAGTATTAGGGCTAGAGGGTTAGGCTTCGGGTTCGGGTTAGTGTTAGATTTAGAGGTTAGTTTTAGTTTTAGTGTTAGGGTTAGAGTTAGGGTTAGACAGAGATAAGGTTAGGATTATGGTTAGGTTAGCGTTATGGTTAAGGTTAGTTTTAGAGGTTAGTGTAAGGGTTAGGTTTGGCTTATGGTTACGGTTAGGGTTATACAAGTTTAGGGTTAGGGTTAGGGTTACGGTTAGTGTTAGGGTTAGGGTTAGGGTTAGACAGAGTTAGTGTTAGGGTGGGAATTAGGGTTAGGGTTAGTGTTAGGGTTAGGGTTAGACAGGGTTAGAGTTAGGGTTAGGGTTAGTGTTAGGGTTAGACTGGGTTAAATTTAGGGTTATAGTTAGTGTTAGGGTTAGGTTTGGGGTTAGGTTCAGTGTTAGTGTAAGTATTAGGGTTAGGGTTAGGATAGGGGTTTGCTTTAGGGTTTAGGATAAGGGTTAGTGTTAGTGTTAGTGTTAGTGTTAGGCTTAGTTTTAAGGTTAGGATTAGAATTTAGGTTTAAGGTTAGGGTTATTGTTAGTGTTAGGGTTAGGGTTACTGTTATAGGTTAGGTTTAGATTTACAGTTAGAGTTTTGGGTTACAGTTAGGTTTAGGGTTAGGTTTTAGGTTAGGGTTTATGGTTAGGATTAGTGTTAGGGTTAAGGTTAGAGCGTTAGGGTTAGGGATACGGTTAGGCTTAGTGTAAAGTTTAGGGTTAGTGTTAGGGTTAGTGGTTACGGTTAGGCTTAGGTTTAGGCTTAGGGATAGGGTTACAGTAAGCGCTAGGGTTATTGTTAAGGTTAGGGTTAGGGATAGGGTTAGGGTTCTGTTGGGGTTTAGGGTTAGGGTTAGTGTTAGCGTTAGGGTTAGGATTAGGGTTTGGCATTAGGGTTTAGAATTATGGTTAGTGTTAGGGTAGAGTTATGTTTATGGTTAGGGTTAGAATTAATGTTAGGGTTAGGGTTATGGTTAAGGTTAGTGGTTTAGAGATTAGTTTGAGCTTTCGGGTTATGTTTAGGGTTAAGCTTAGTATTAGAAGTTAGGTTTAGGGTTATGGTAAAGGTTAGGGCTAGGGTTAGGTTTATGGTTAGATGTTAGTGTTAGGGTTAGTTTTGCGTTAGGGTTAGTGTGAATGTTAGACAGGGTTAGGGTTAGGGTTAGGGTTAGGGTTAGGGTTATGGTTATGTTTGTGGTTAGGTTTACTTTTAGTGTTAGTGTCAGTGTTAGGATTAGAATTTTGCATTGGGGTTATGATTAGGGTTAGTGTTAGGGTTAGTTTTAGCGTTAGGTTTAGGATTAGGGTTAGGGTTAAGTTTAGGGTTAGGGTTAGGGTTAGGGTTAGGATTAGGTGTAGGATTAGGGTTAACTTTAGAGGGTTAGAGATTAGTTTGAGTTATAGGGTTAGTTTTAAGTTTAGGTTTAGTGTTAGTGTTATGGTTAGGGTTAGGATTAGAAGTTAAGTTTAGGGTTATGGTAAAGTTTAGGGTTAATGTTAGGGTTAGGTTTAGGGTTATGGTTAGAGGCTAGCATTAGATTTAGGGTCAGGGTTAGATTTAGGTTTAGGGTTATTGTTAGGGTTAAGCTCAGAGCTTAGAATTAGTGTTAGTGTTAGGGTTAGGTTTAAAGTTTAGTTTTTGTGTTAGGGTTAGAATTAGATGTTAGGGTTAGGGTTATGTTTAGGGTTAGGTTTAGGTTGAGGTTAAGCTTTATTTTAGGTTTGGAGTTAGAAGTTAGGGTTGGAGTTAGAAGTTAGGATTAGTGTTAGGGTTATGGTAGTGGTTAGGGATAGACATGGTTAGTGGTAGGGTTCGTGTTAGGGTGAGAGTTTAGTGTTAGTGTTACGGTTAGGGTAAGTGTTAGTGTTAGGGTTAGGGTTAGGGTTAGAGTTAGAGGTATGTGTTAGGGTTAGGGTTAGGTTTTTGGTTACAGTTAGGGTTAAGTTTAGGGTTTATAGTTAGGGTTACGGTTAGGGGTAGGGTAAGGGTTAGGGTTAGAGGTTTAGGGATAAGGATAGAGTTAGGGTTAGGGTTTGGGTTAGGGTTAAGCTTAGAGTTACTGTTAGCTTTTAGGGTTAGTGTTGGGGTTAGGGTTAGGGTTAGAGTTAGAGGTTAGTGTTAGGGTTAGTGTTAGGGTTAGGGTTAGTGTAGGGTTAGACCGGTATAGGGTTAGGGTTAGGGTAAGGGTTAGGGTAAGGGTTAGGGTTAGGGTTAAGGTTAAGTTTAGGTTTGGGGTTAAGGTTAGGGTAAGTGTTAGGGTTAGGGTTAGGGTTAGGATTAGGGTTTTGTGTTCGGGATTAGTATTAGGGTTAGCGTTAGGATTAGTGTTACACTTAGGTTTAGGGTTAGGGTTAGGTTTGAGATTAGGGTAAGGGTTAGTGTTTGGGTTATTATTATGGTTATGGTTAGGGTTAGGGTTACGATTAGTTTTTTGCATTAGGGTTAGGATTAGGGTGAGTGTTAGTTTTAGTGTTAGGTTTAGGGTTATGGTTAGGGTTAGGGTTAGATTTGGGGTTAGGTTTAGGTTTAGTGTTAGGGTTAATTTTAGGGTTACAGTTAGGGTTAGGGTTATTGTTAAAGGGTTAGGGTTAGGGATAGGAGATGCTTAGGGTTAGGGTTAGGTTTAGGGTTAGGTTTAGTTTTACGGTTGAGGATAGGGTTAGATTTTATTAGGGTTAGGGTTAGAGTTTGAGTTAGAGGTTATTGTTAGTGTTAGGGTTAGGGTTAGGGTTAGTGTTAAATTTAGACCGGTTAGGTTTAGGGTTAGCTTTAGGGTTAGTGTTACGTTTAAGGTTAGTGTTAGGGTTAGAGGTTAGGGTTAGGGTTAGATTTAGGATTTAAGTTTGGATTTAGTGTATGGGGTATGTTTAGGGTTAGAGGGTTTGGGTTAGGGATAGGATTAGGCTTCAGTTTTGGGTTAAGGTTAGGGTTAAGATTAGCGTTAGATTTTATAGTCAGTGTTAGGGTTACGATTAGAGTTTAAGTCAGAGGTTAGTGTTAGTGTTAGGGTTAGGGTTAGTGTTAAAGTTAGACTGGTTAGGTTTAGGGTTAGGCTTAGGGTTAGGGTCAGGGTTAGGGTTAGGTCTTGGGTTAGAGTTAGAGGTAGGATTAGGGTTAGGATTATGGTTTTGTGTTATGGATTAGGATTAGGGTTAGCTTTAGGGTTAGTGTTAGGTTTATGGTTAGGGTTACGGTTAATGTTATGGTTGAGGTTAGTATTTGGTTTAGGGTTAGGGTTAGTGTGAGAAGATCAGTGGTTTGGGTTAGGGCCAGGGTTATGGTTTGGTTTAGGGTTAGTTTTAAGGTTAGAGTATCGGATTACAAGTTAGGTTTAGGGTTAGTGTTTTGGTTAGGGTTAGGGTTAGGTTTAGGTTTAGGGTTAGTGTTATGTTTAGGGTTATGGTTAGGGTTAGAGGTTAGGGTTAGGGTTAGGTTTAGGATTTAACGTTGGGTTTAGGGTTAGGTGTAGGTTTAGGGTTAGAGGGTTAAGGTTAGGGATAGGATTAGGCTTAGGGTTAGGGTTAAGGTTAGGGTTAGGATTAGGGTTAGATTTTACGGTCATTTTTAGGGTTAGGATTTAAGTTTGAGTCAGAGGTTAGTGTTAGTGTTAGGGTTAGGGTTAGTGTTAAAGTTAGACCGGTTAGGTATAGGGTTAGGCTTAGGGTTAGTGTCAGGGTTAGGGTTAGGTTTCGGTTTAGAGATAGGGGTAGGGTTAGGGTTAGGACTAGGGTTTTGTGTTATGGATTAGGATTAGGGTTAGCGTTATGGTTAGTGTTAGGTTTATGGTTAGATTTACGGTAAGGTTTATGGTTGAGGTTAGTGTTAGGGTTAGTGTTAGGGTTAGTGTGAGATTGTTAGTGGTTAGGTTTAGGGCCAGGGTTATGGTTTGTTTTAGGGTTAGTTTTAAGGTTAGAGTTAGGATTACAAGTTAGGTTTAGGGTTAATGTTTGGGTTAGGTTATGGTTAGTGTTAGAGGTAAGGGTTAGTGTTAGTGTTCGGGTTATGGTTAGAGGTTAAGGTTAGGGTTAGGTTTAGGGTTAAAGTTTAGGTTTTGTGTTAGGGTTAGGATTAGAAGTTAGTTTTAGTGTTATGGTTAAGGTTAATGTTAGATTGAGGTTTAGGTTTAGTGTTAGGGTTACGGTTCGAATTTAGGTTTATGTTAGGGTTAGTGTTAGGGTTAGAGTTAGAGGTTAGTCTTAGGGTTAGGATTAGGGTTAGGTGTAGGTTTCGGGTTAGGTTTCGGGTTAGGTTTAGTATTGGGGTTAGGCCTAGTGTTAGACAGAGTTAGTGGTAGGGTGAGAAGTAGGGTTAGGGTTAGGGTTAGGGTTAGGGTTAGGGTTAGGGTTAGACATGGTTAGGGTTAGGATTATGGTTAAACAGGTTAGTGTTAGGGTTAGGGTTAGGGTTTGGCTTCATTTTAGGGTTATTGTTAAGTTTAGGATTAGAGATTAGGGTAAGGTTTAGGGTTATTGTTAGGGTTAGGGCTAGCGTTAGGGTTAGGGTTAGAGTTTGAGTTAAACCATGTTAGTGTTAGGGTTAGGGTTAGGCTTGGGTTTAGGGTTAGGCTTAGTGTTAGAGTTAAGGTTAGGATTATTTTTTAGGGTTAATGTTAGGGTTACGTTTAGGGTTAGGGTTAGGGTTTGGTTTGGGTTGAACCTAGTTAGGGTTAGGGTTTTGGTTAGGGTTAGGTTTAGGTTTGGGGTTCGGTTTAGGGTTAGTGTTATGGTTAGGATTAGGATTAGAGTTTTGCATTAGGGTTTAGAATTAGGGTTAGGGTTATGGTAGCATTATGGTTAGGGTTAGTGTTAGGATTAGGATTAAGGTTAGAAGGTTAGAGGTAGTTTGAGTTTTATGGTTAGGTTTAAGGTTAGGTTTAGGGTTAGTGTTATGTTTAGTGTTAGGATTAGAAGTTAGGTTTAGGGTTTATGGTAAAGATTATGGTTAGTGTTAGGTTTAGGTTTAGAGGTTAGGGTTAGTGTTAGTGTTACCTTTAGGGTTACAGTTAGAGTTTAGGGTTAGGGTGAAATTTAGGGTTGAGTTTAGGGTTAGGGCTATGGTTAGGGTTAGGGTTAGGATTTTGGTTAGAGTTTAGCCTTACATTTAGGGTTAAAGTTAGGTTTAGTTTTAGGGTTAGTTATAGGTTTCGGGTTAGAGTTAGTCTTAGGGTTAGTTTTAGACAGAGTTAGTGTTAGGGTGGGAATAAGGCTTAGGGTAAGAGTAAGTGTTACGTTTACACAGAGTTAGGGTTAGGGTTAGGGTAAGGGTTAGGGTTAGGTCTTGGGTTAGAGTTAGAGGTAGGATTAGGGTTAGGATTATGGTTTTGTGTTATGGATTAGGATTAGGGTTAGCTTTAGGGTTAGTGTTAGGTTTATGGTTAGGGTTACGGTTAATGTTATGGTTGAGGTTAGTATTAGGTTTAGGGTTAGGGTTAGTGTGAGAAGGTTAGTGGTTTGGGTTAGGGCCAGGGTTATGGTTTGGTTTAGGGTTAGTTTTAAGGTTAGAGTATCGGATTACAAGTTAGGTTTAGGGTTAGTGTTTTGCTTAGGGTTATGGTTAGGGTTAGAGGTTAGGGTTAGGGTTAGGTTTAGGATTTAACGTTGGGTTTAGGGTTAGGTGTAGGTTTAGGGTTAGAGGGTTAAGGTTAGGGATAGGATTAGGCTTAGGTTTAGGGTTAAGGTTAGGGTTAGGATTAGGGTTAGATTTTACGGTCATTTTTAGGGTTAGGATTTAAGTTTGAGTCAGAGGTTAGTGTTAGTGTTAGGGTTAGGGTTAGTGTTAAAGTTAGACCGGTTAGGTATAGGGTTAGGCTTAGGGTTAGTGTCAGGGTTAGGGTTAGGTTTCGGTTTAGAGATAGGGGTAGGGTTAGGGTTAGGACTAGGGTTTTGTGTTATGGATTAGGATTAGGGTTAGCGTTATGGTTAGTGTTAGGTTTATGGTTAGATTTACGGTAAGGTTTATGGTTGAGGTTAGTGTTAGGGTTAGTGTTAGGGTTAGTGTGAGATTGTTAGTGGTTAGGTTTAGGGCCAGGGTTATGGTTTGTTTTAGGGTTAGTTTTAAGGTTAGAGTTAGGATTACAAGTTAGGTTTAGGGTTAATGTTTGGGTTAGGTTATGGTTAGTGTTAGAGGTAAGGGTTAGTGTTAGTGTTCGGGTTATGGTTAGAGGTTAAGGTTAGGGTTAGGTTTAGGGTTAAAGTTTAGGTTTTGTGTTAGGGTTAGGATTAGAAGTTAGTTTTAGTGTTATGGTTAAGGTTAGTGTTAGATTGAGGTTTAGGTTTAGTGTTAGGGTTACGGTTCGAATTTAGGTTTATGTTAGGGTTAGTGTTAGGGTTAGAGTTAGAGGTTAGTCTTAGGGTTAGGATTAGGGTTAGGTGTAGGTTTCGGGTTAGGTTTCGGGTTAGGTTTAGTATTGGGGTTAGGCCTAGTGTTAGACAGAGTTAGTGGTAGGGTGAGAAGTAGGGTTAGGGTTAGGGTTAGGGTTAGGGTTAGGGTTAATGTTAGGGTTAGACATGGTTAGGGTTAGGATTATGGTTAAACAGGTTAGTGTTAGGGTTAGGGTTAGGGTTTGGCTTCATTTTAGGGTTATTGTTAAGTTTAGGATTAGAGATTAGGGTAAGGTTTAGGGTTATTGTTAGGGTTAGGGCTAGCGTTAGGGTTAGGGTTAGAGTTTGAGTTAAACCATGTTAGTGTTAGGGTTAGGGTTAGGCTTGGGTTTAGGGTTAGGCTTAGTGTTAGAGTTAAGGTTAGGATTATTTTTTAGGGTTAATGTTAGGGTTACGTTTAGGGTTAGGGTTTGGTTTTGGGTTGAACCTAGTTAGGGTTAGGGTTTTGGTTAGGGTTAGGTTTAGGTTTGGGGTTCGGTTTAGGGTTAGTGTTATGGTTAGGATTAGGATTAGAGTTTTGCATTAGGGTTTAGAATTAGGGTTAGGGTTATGGTAGCATTATGGTTAGGGTTAGTGTTAGGATTAGGGTTAAGGTTAGAAGGTTAGAGGTAGTTTGAGTTTTATGGTTAGGTTTAAGGTTAGGTTTAGGGTTAGTGTTATGTTTAGTGTTAGGATTAGAAGTTAGGTTTAGGGTTATGGTAAAGATTATGGTTAGTGTTAGGTTTAGGTTTAGAGGTTAGGGTTAGTGTTAGTGTTACCTTTAGGGTTACAGTTAGAGTTTAGGGTTAGGGTGAAATTTAGGGTTGAGTTTAGGGTTAGGGCTATGGTTAGGGTTAGGGTTAGGATTTTGGTTAGAGTTTAGCCTTACATTTAGGGTTAAAGTTAGGTTTAGTTTTAGGGTTAGTTATAGGTTTCAGGTTAGAGTTAGTCTTAGGGTTAGTTTTAGACAGAGTTAGTGTTAGGGTGGGAATAAGGCTTAGGGTAAGAGTAAGTGTTACGTTTACACAGAGTTAGGGTTAGGGTTAGGGTAAGGGTTAGGGTTAGGGTTAGGTTTTGCATTATGGATTTGGATTAGGGTTAGCATTAGGGTTAGGCTTAGGGTTAGGGTTAAGGTTAGGGTTGAGATTAGGGTTCGTGTTAGCATTAGAGGTTAGTGTTAGTATTAGGTTTAGTGTTTTCGTTAGGGTTAGGGTTAGGATTCGTGTTAGAGTTTAGTGGTAGTGTTACGGTTAGTGTTAGTTTTAGGGTTAGAACTTTTTAGGGTTAGGGTTACAGTTAGGGTTAGGGTTAGCTTTGGGGTTAGGTTTTCAGTAAGTGTTAGGGTTAGGTTTAGGGTTAGGATTAGGGTTTTGCCTTAGGGATTAGGATTAGGGTTAGCATTAGGGTTAGGGTTATGGTTAGGGTGAGGGTTAAGCTTAGGTTTGAGGTTATGGTAAGGGTTAATGTTTGGGTTAGGGTTAGGTTTAGGGTTATAATTAGGATTAGGGTTTAGCTTTATGAGTAGGATTAGTGTTAGCGTTAATGTTATTGTTAGGTTTAGGGTTAGGTTAGGGTTAGAGGTTAGTGTTAGCCTTAGGGTTAGGGTTATGCTTAGGATTTAAGGTTAAGGTTAGGGTTAGGGATAGGTTTAGGGTTAGGGTTAGTGATAGAGTTTAGAGTCAGTGTTAGGGTTAGGGTTAGAGTTTGAGTTAGAGGTTAGTGTTAGTGTTAGGGTTAGGGTTAGTGTTAGGCTTAGTCCAGTTAGGGTTAGAGTTAGGGTTAGTGCTAGGGTTAGGGTTAAGGTTAGGGTTGGGTTAGAGTTAAGGTTAGGGTTGGGTTAGGGTTAAGGTTAGGGTTGGGTTAGGGTTAGGGTTAGGGTTAAGGTTAAGGTTAAGTTTACGGTTAGGGTTATGGTTATGTGTGGGGTTAGGGTTAGGGTTAGTGTTAGGGTTAGGGTTATGGATAGGATTACAGTTAGTGTTAGGTTTAGTGTTAACCTTAGGGTTAGGATTAGGGCTAGGGTTAGGTTTAGGGTTAGAGCGTTAGGGTTAGGGTTAGGCTTAGGGTTACGGTTAAAGTTTAGGATTTGTGTTAGGGTTAGGATTAGAAGTTAGTGTCAGTGTTATGGTTATTTTTAGGGTTAGATTGAGGTTTAGGTTTAGTGTTAGGGTTAGGGTTCGAATTTATATTTTTGTTAGGGTTAGTGTTAGGGTTAGACTTAGAGGTTAGTTTTTGGGATAGGTTTAGGGTTATGTGTAGGTTTCGGGCTAGGGTTAGTGTTAGGGTTAGCGTTAGTATTAGACAGAGTTAGTGTTAGGTTGAGAAGTAGGGTTAGGGTTAGTGTTAGTGTTAGGGTTAGACAGGGTTAGGGTTAGGGTTATGGTTAAACAGGGTTAGTGTTAGTGTTAAGGTTAGGGTTCGTTTTAGGGTTAGGATTAAGTTTAGGTTTAGAGATTAGGGTAAGGTTTAGGGTTAGGGTTAGGTTGAAGTTGAGGTTTAGGTTAAGGTTAGGGTTAGGGTTAGAAATTAGGGTTAGGGATAGGTTTAGGGTTAGGGCTAGGTTTATTGTAATGTTTAGGGATAGACAGGGTTAGTAGTTGGGTTCGGGTTAGGGTGAGTTTTTAGGGTTAGTGTTACGGTTAAGGTAAGTGTTAGTGTTAGGGTTAGGGTTAGCGTTAGAGGTATGTGTTATGGTTAGGGTTAGGTTTTTGGATGGCTGAGGTTAGGGTTAAGTTTAGGGTTTAAGGTTAGGGTTACGGTTAGGGGTATGGTAAGGGTTAGGGTTAGAGGGTTAGGGTTAGGGTTAGGGATAGGGTTAGGCTTAGGCTTAGGGTTAGGGTTATGCTTAGGGTTACGGTTAGTTTTTAGGGTTAGTGTTAGGGTTAGGGTTAGAGTTAGAGGTTAGTGTTAGGGTTATAGTTAGGGTTAGTGTAGGGCTAGACCGGTTTAGGGTTAGGGTTAGGGTTTGTGGTACGTTTAGGTTTGGGGTTATGGTTAGGGTAAGTGTTAGGGTTAGGTTTAGGTTTAAGGATAGGTATAGGGTAAGGTTTAGGATAAGGGTTAGGTTTAGGGTTAGGGGTAGGGTCACAGTTAGGATTAATGTTACTGTTAGGTTTAGGGTTAGGGTTAGGGTTAGATTTAGGTTTAGTTTTAGGGTTAGGATTAGTGTAACGGTTAGAGCCATCGTTAGGGTTAGGGTTAGGGTTAGGCTTAGGCTTAGGGTTAGGTTTAGGGTTTTGGTTAGAGTGTTAAGGTAAGGGTTACGGTTAGGGTTAGAGTTTAGGGTTAGGGTAATGGTTATGGTTTTGGTTTGCATTAAGTTTAGGGTTAGAGGTTAGGCTGATGGTTAGGGTTAGGGTTAGGGTTAGGGTTAACCTTTAGGGTTACTGTTAGTTTTAGAGTAAGGGTTAGTGTTAGGGTTAGGGTTAGCGATTGAGTAGGTTTTAGTGCTAGGGTTAGGGATAGGGTTAGAATTAGGGTTAGGGATTAGGTTTAGTGTTAAGTTTAGGGTTTGGGTTCGGTTTAGTGATATGGTTAGGCTTAGGGATAGTGTTAGGGTTTGAGTTAGGGTTAAGTGTTAGGGTTAGGTTTAGTGTTAGCGTTAGAGTTAGGGGTTATGGGTAGGTTTAGGTTTAGGGTTAGGGTTAGGGTTAGGGTTACGGTTCAATTTTACTGTCAGGGTTAGCGTGAGGGATAGGGTTAGGGTTAGGGTTAGTATTAGTGTTCGGATTATGGTTAGAAGTTAGCGTTAGATTTGGAGTTAGGGTCATGATTTTGGTTAGGGTTAGGGTTAGGTTTAGAGGTTAGTGTTAGGGTTATCATTTGATTTGAATCTTAGGTTTAGGGTTAGGGTGAGGGTTAGTAATTAGCTATAGGGTTATGGTTAGGTTTAGCATTAATTTAAGATTTAAGGATAGATTTAGTGTGAGGTTTAGAAGTTATGTTTGTGTAAGATTTAAGGTTAGTTTTAAGGTTAGTTTTAGGTTTAGGAATAGTGTTAGTGTTAGGGTTATTGTTTAGTGTTACATTTAAGGTTTGGGTGATGTTTAGTTTTAGGGTTAGCCTTTAGGATAGGGATGAGTTAAGGTTTAGCATTAAGGTTACTGTTAGTGTTAGGTTTAGGGTTAGAGTTAGGTTTAGGTTTAGGGTTAGGGTTAGTGTTACTGTTAGGGTCAGCAATAGGGTTAGGTTTAGATGTTAGTTTTAGGGTTTGGGTTAAGGTTAGGTTTAGGGTTAGACAAGTTTTGGATTAGGGTCTGGGTTTGGATTCGGCTTAGGGTTAGGGTTAGGGTTAGGGTTAGGTTTAGTGTTAAGATTAGGGTTTGGCGTTAGGGTTTATGGTTAGGGTTAGGGTTAGTGCTACTGTTAGGGTTAGGGTTAGTGTTAAGATTAGGGTTTGGCATTAGGGTTTATGGTTAGAGTTAGGGTTAGGGTTTAATTTAGGGTTAGTGTGTTAGGGTTTTGCTTAGAGTTAGAGGTTAGGGTAAGGGTAAGGTTTAGTGCTATGGTTAGTGTTCGAGTTCGTATTAATGTTATGGTTAGAGATTAGGCTTAGGGTTAGGGTAGGGTTAGGTTTATGTTTTGGCTTAGAAGTTCATGTTAGGGTTAGGTTTAGGTTTAGGGTTAGGGTTTTGGTTATGGTTAGAGTTTAGTGTTAGGGTTAGGTTTAGAGTTTCGGTTAGGGTTAGGGTTAGGGATAGTGTTAGGTTTAGGGTTACAGTTTAGGTTATGCTTATGGTTAATTTTAGGTTTAGGTTTAGGGTTAGGTTTAGGGTTAGTTTTAAGTTTAGGGTTAGATTTATGTAAAGGATAAAGGTTAGGCCTAGGGTTAGAGGATAGGTTTAGTGTGAGGATTATGGTTATTGTTAGGGTTTGGTTTAGGGTTACGGTTCGGGTTAGGGTTAGGGTTCGGTTTAGGGTTAGGATTATGGTTAGGGTTAGGGTTAGTTATACGGTTAGCGTTAGCATTACTCAGGTTTAAGGTTAGGGTTATGGTTAGGGTTAGGATTGGTGTTAGGTTTAGGGTTACTGTTAGGGTTAGTGTTAAGATTAGGGTTTGGCATTAGGGTTTAGGGTTAGGGTTAGGGTTATGGTTACTGTTCGAGTTCCGATTAACGTTAGGGTTAGAGGTTAGGCTTAGTGTTAGGCTTAGGTTTAGTGATAGGGTTATGGTTAGTGTTAGAAGTTCGGGTTAGGGTTAGGTTTACGGTTAGGGTTAGGGTTAGGTTACAGTTAGAGTTTAGTGCTAGGGTTAGTATTACTGTTAGTTTAGGGTTTGGGTTAGGGTTAGGGTTAGTGTTAGGGTTATGGCTAGGGTTTGGGTTCAGGTTAAGTTTAGGGTTAGAGGTTAGGCTTATGGTTATGGTTAGGGTTAGGGTTAGGATTAATGTTCAGGGTTAATGTTAGGGTTAGCGTAAGGGTTAGGGTTAGCAATAGAGGTATGTGTTAGGGTTAGGTTTAGGATTAGGGTTATTGATTAGTGTTATGGTTAGGTTTAGTGTTAGTGTTGGGTTTAGGGATAGGGGTAGGTTTAGGGATAGTGTTAGGGTTAGAGTTAGAGTTAAGTGTTAGGGTTAGTGTTTGCGTTAGGGTTAGAGGTTAGGTTTAGGATTAGTGTTAGGGTTAGTGTTAGGGTTACGGTTCGATTTTAGGGTCAGGGTTAGCGTTAAGGTTAGGGTTATGGTTAGGGTTAGGGTTAGGATTATGGTTAGAAGATAGCGTTAGTTTTGGAGTTAGGGTTGTGGTTAGCATTAGGGTTAGGGTTAGTCTTAGAGGTTAGCATTAGGGTTAGCGTTTGGGTTGAATCTTAAGTTTAGTGTCACGGTTAGGGTTAGAAGTTAGCTATAGGATTATGCTTTGGTTTAGTGTTAAGTTGAGATTTAGAGTTCGATTTAATGTGAGGATTAGAAGTTATGTTTGTGTTAGGGTTAGTGTTAGTTTTAGGGTTAGGGATAATATTAGGTTTAGGGTTAGGGTTTATGGTTTTGTTTATGGTTAGAGTTCTGTTTAGGTTTAGGTTTAGGGTTAGCCTTAGGGGTAAGGTAAGTGTTAGGATTAAGGTTAGTGTTAGTGTTAGGGTTAGGTTTAGGGTTAGAGTTAGGTTTAGGGTTAGGTTTAGGGTTAGTGTTATGGTTAGGGTCAGGGTTAGTTTTAGTGTTAGGGTTAGGGTTAGGGTTAAGTTTAGGATTAAGGGTAGGGTTAGAGGTTAGTTTTATTGTTAGTGTTAAGGTTAGGGCTAGGGTTAGCCAAGTTTTGGATTAGGTTTAAGGTTAGGATTGGGGTTAGGGTTAGGGTTAGGGTTAGTGTAAGGTTAGGCTTATGTTTACAATTAGGGTTTGGCATTAGGTTTTAGGATTAGGGTTAGGGTTAGGGTTAGAGTTAGGGTTAGATGATTTGGGCTAGGGTTAGCGTTAGAGGGTTAGTGTTCGGGTTAGTGTTCGGGTTAGGTTTAGAGTTAGAGGTTATGGTAGGGTTAGGGTTAGGGTTAGGCGTATGGTTATGGTTAGCATTTTGGTTAGGCTTAGCATTATAGGATTAGTGTTATGTTTAGGGTTAGGGTTAGGGATAGGATTCGGGTTAGGTTTAAAGTTAGGGTTAGCGTTTGTTGTAGAGTTAGGACTTAGGTTAGGGTCAGGGTTAGGATTAGTGTTAGGGTTAAGGTTAGGGTTAAGTTAAGTTCTTAGTGTTAGAGTTAGGGTTAGGGTTAAGGTTTAGGGTAGGGTTAGGATAAGTGTTAGTGTTGGGGTTACGTTAGAGCTTAGGGTTTGAGTTAGGGTTAGGTTTATCGTTAGTGTTAGGGTTATAGTTTGGGGTTAGCATTAGGGTTAGTGTTAGGGTTATGGTTAGGTTTAGTGTTAGGGTTAGGTTTAGAAGTTAGATTTAGGGTTAGTGTTAGTGTTAGTGTTAGGGTAGGGTTAGGGTTAGTGTTAGGCTTAGGGGTAAGTTGGTGGTTAGAGTTTAGCGTTATATTTAGGGTGGGGATAGGGTTAGGGTTCCTGTTAAAGTTAGGCTTAGAGGTTAGAGGTAGGGTTAGGGTTTGGGTTAGAATTACGGCTAGAGGTAATGGCTATTGTTAGGGTTAGGGTTATGGTTAGGATTAGGGTTAAGATTAGGCTTACGATTATAGGATTAGGGTTATGTTTAAGATTAGTGTTAGGTTAGGGTTAGAGCTTAGGGATAGGGTTAATGTTAGTGTTAGTGTTAGGGCTTAGGGTTAGGTTTAGCGTTAGGGTTAGTGTACGGGTTAGCAGTTTGAGTAAGTGTTAGGGTTAGGGTTACTATTGGGGTTATGTTTAGGGTTTTGGTTAGGGTTAGGGTTAGGGTTAATGGTATGGGTTAGGGTTAGGGGTAGGGTTAGTATTTTGGTGAGGGTTAGGTGTAGGTTTAGGGTTTATGGTTAGTTTTTTGGTTGTGGTTATGGTTAGTGTTAGGATTAAGTTTAGGATTAGGTTTTAGGTTTAGAATTATGGTTAGGCTTAGGGTTAGGGTTAGCGTTATGGTTAGGTATAGGGTCAGGGTTAGGATTACCGTTAGTGTTATGGTTCGTTTCAGGTTTAGGGTTAGTTTTAGTTTTATGATTAAGGTTAGTGTTAGTTTTAGGGTTAGGCCTAGGGTTAGAGGGTTAGGGTTATAGTTAAGGTTAGGATTAGAGGTTAGGGATTAGGGTTAGGGTTAAGGTTATGGTTAGGGTATGGTTTCGGATTAAGTTTAGGTTAGAGGTTAGGCTTATGGTTAGGGTTAGGGTTACGGTTAGGATTAATGTTTAAGGTTCATGTTAGGGTTAGTATAAGGCTTAGGATTAGTCTTAGGTTAGGGTTAGGGTTAGCGATAGAGGTATGTGTTAGGGTTAGGGTTAGGGTTAGGGTTAGGGTTAGGGTAACGCTTAGGATTAGGTTTAGGGTTTAGTGTTAGGGTTAGGGTTGAGTTTAGGGATAGGGTTAGGGTTAGGGATAGTTTTTGGGTTAGGGTTAAGTGTTAGGGTTAGGGTTAGGGTTAGTGTTAGGGTTAGAGGTTAGGGTTAGGTTTAGGGTTAGGGTTATTGTTAGGGTTACAGTTCAATTTTAGGGTCAGGGTTAGCGTTAAGGTTATGGTTAGGTAAGAATTAGGATTATGTTTAGAAGTTAGCGTTAGATTTGGAGTTAGGTTTATGGTTAGGTTTAGGGTTAGGGTTAGGCTTAGAAGTTAGCGTTAGGGTTAGCATTTGGGTTGAAGCTTAAGTTTAGGGTTAGAAGTTAGCTATAGTGTTTTGGTTAGGTTTAGGGTTAAGTTGAGATTTAGGGTTAGATTTAGTGTGAGTGTTAGAAGTTAGGTTTGTGTTAGTGTTAGGATTAGTGTGAGGGTTAGCGATAGTGTTAAGTTTTGGGTTAGGGTTTAGGGTTACAGTTAGGGGTCAGGTTAGGTTTAGGGTTCCGTATAGGCTTAGGGTTAGGTTTAGGGTTAGGGATAGAATAAGGGTTAGGATTAAGGTTAGTGTTAGGGTTGGTTTTAGGGTTAGGGTTAGGGTCAGGCTTAGGGTTAGTGTTAGGTTTAGGGTTAGGGTTAGGGTTAGTGTTACAGTTAGGTTCAGGGTTAGGGTTAGGGTTAGGGTTAGGGTTAGGTTTAGAGGTAAGGTTTAGAGGTTAGGTGTTAGAGATAGGGTTATGGTTAGGCTTCGGAATACGGTTAGTGTTAGGGATATGAGTAGGTTAGGTTTAGGGTTAAGGTTAGCTTTAGCATTTTTTAGGGATTAGGTGTTAGTGATAGGGTTAGTGTTAGTTTTGACTTAGAGGTTAGGTTTAGGGTTAGGTTTAGAATTAGGATTAGAGGTTATGGTTATGGTTTGGGTTAGTGTTATGATTATGGTTAGGGTTAGGGTTAGGCTTACGATTATAGGATTAGGGTTATGTTTATGGTTAGGGTTAGGGTTAGGGTTACAGTTAGAGGTTTGGGATAGGGTTAATGTTATTGTTAGGGTTAGGGCTTAGGGTTAGGTTTAGTGTTAGGTTAAGGGTTAGGAGTTAGGGTTAGGGTTAGGATTGGGGTTTTGTTTAGGTTGTGTGTTAGGGTTAGGTGTAAGGTTATGGTTAGTGGAATGGATTATGGTTAGTGGTAAGGTTAGTGTTAGGTTTATGGTTAGGGTTTGGGTTAGGGTTAAGGTTAGGTTTAGTGTTTTGGTTTATGGTTAGGGTTAGGCTTAGGGTTAGGTTTAATGTTTAGGGTTAGTGTTAGTGTTATGGTAAGGATTAGTGTTAGTGTTAGGGTTACGGTTAGGATTAATAATAGAGGTATGTGTTAAGGATAGGGTTAGGGTTAGGATTAGGCTTAGGGATTAGGGTTAGGGTTAGGTTTAGCTTTAGGGTTGGGTTTAGGGATAGGTTTAGGGTTAGGGATAGTGTTAAGTTTAGAGTTAGGTTTAAGTGTTAGGGTTAGGGTTAGGATTATCGTTATGGTTCGAATTTAAGGTCAGGGTTAGCATTACGGTTAGGGTTAAGGTTCGGATTATGGTTAGAATTTAGTGTTAGATTTGGATTTAGACTGATGGTTAGGGTTAGGTTTAGGGTAGGCTTAGATGATAGCGTTTTGGTTAGCGTTTGTGTTGAAGCTTGTATTTAGGATTAGAGTGAGTGTTAAAAGTTAGGTATAGGGTTACGGTTAGGTTTAGCGTTACGTTGAGATTTAGGGTTAGATTTAGTGTGAGTTTTAGAACTTACGTTTCTGTTAGTGTTAGGGTTAGGGTTAGGGTTACAAATAGTGTTAGGGTTAGGGTTAGGTTTTAGGGTTATGATCAGGATTATTATTATGTTTAGGGTTAGGGTTAGGATAGGGTAAGGGTTAGGGTTAGGGTTAGTGTTAGGTTATGGTTAGGGTTTGGGTGATGTTTAGGTTTATGTTTAGTTTTAGGGTTAGGGTTAGGGTTAGGATTAGTGATAGAGGTATGTGTTAGGGTTAGGGTTAGGGTTAGTGTTAGGATGAGGTTTGGGGATTAGAGTTAGGGTTGGGTTTAGGCTTAAGGTTAGGTTTAGGGATAGGGTTAGGTTTCGGGATAGTGTTAGGGTTAGAGTTAGTGTTAAGTGTTAGGGTTAGGTTTAGGCTTAGCGTTAGTTTTAGAGGTTAGTGTTAAGTTTAGGGTTAGTGTTAGTGTTAGGGTTACCATTCGATTTTAGGGTCAGGGTTAGCGTTAAGTTTAGGGTTAGGGTTAGGTTTAGGATAATGGTTAGAAGTTAGCGTTAGATTTGGAGTTAGGGTTATTGTTATGGTTATGGTTAGGGTTAGGCCTAAATGTTAGCTTTAGGGTTAGCTTTTGGGTTGAAGCTTAGGTTTAGTGTTAGGGTTAGGGTTAGAAGTTAGCTATAGGGTTAGGGTTGGGTTTAGGGTTAAGTTGAGTTTTAGGGTTAGATTTAGTGTGAGGGTTAGAAGTTAGGCTTGTGTTAGTGTTAGGATTAGTGTTAGGGTTAGGGTGAGGGTTAGTGATAGTGTTAAGTTTAGGGTTAGGATTTAGGGTTACAGTTAGTGTTAGGGTTAGGTTTAGGGTTCGGTATATTGTTAGGGTTAGGTTTAGGGTTAGGGATAGAATAAGGGTTAGGATTAAATTTAGTGTTAGGGTTGGTTTTAGGGTTAGGGTTAGGGTTAGGGTTAGAGTTAGGTTTAGGTTTAGGGTTAGGGTTAGTGTTACAGTTAGGGTCAGGTTTAGGGTTAGGGTTAGGTTTAGAGGTTAGGTGTTAGAGATAAGGTTATGGTTAGGCTTCAGAAAATGGTTAGGGTTAGTGTTACGATTAGGTTAGGTTAAGGATTAGGGTTAAGTTTAGGGTTTTTTAGGGGTTAGGGGTTAGGGATAGGGTTAGTGTTAGTGTTATGGTTAGGGTTAGATTAGGGTTAGGGTTAGTGCTAGGTTTAGGGTTAGTGTTAGAATTCGGATTTGTTGTTAGGTTTAGAAGTTAAATTTAGTATTAGGTTTAGGATTAGGGTTAGGGTTAGGGTTAGGGTTAGTGTTAGGGTTAGGCTTAGGGTTAGTGTTAGAATTAGGATTTGTTGTTAGGTTTAGAAGTTAAATTTAGTATTAGGTTTAGGATTAGGGCTAGGATTAGTGTTTGTGTTAGGGTTATGGTTAGTGTAAAATTAGTTTTAGGTTTAGGGTTAGAGTTAGAGTTTCGATTAGGTTCAGGGTTAGGGTTAGGGTTAGGGTTAGGGTTAGGTTAGGTTTAGAGGTTAGGGTTTAGAGATAGGGTTATGGTTAGTTTTTGGATTACGGTTAGGGTTAGGGTTACGAATAGTCTAGGTTTAGGTTTAGTGTTAGGGTTACGGTTCAGTGTTAGGTGTTAGGGATATGGTTAGTGTTAGGGTTACGGTTATGGTTATGTTAGGTTTAGGGTTATTGCTTGCATTAGGGTTAGGGTTAGAATTACAGTTTATGATTAGGGTTAGGGTTAAGTTAGATTGAGATTTAAGGTTAGGCTTAGGGTTAGGGTTAGAAGTTAAATTTATTTTTAGGATTAGGGTTAGTGTTAGGATTAGGTTTAGATTTTAGTGTTAGGATTTGGCTTAGAATTAGGTTCTGGTTTAGGATTAGGATTATAATTAAGATTAGCATTAGAAGTTAGTGTTAACGGTAGGGTTAGGGTTATGGAGGGTTAGGGTTAGTCTTAGGGATAGGGTTAGGATTGGGGTTAGGGTTGCTGTTAGTGTTAGGGTTAGGGTTTGGGTTAGAGTTAAGATTAGGGTTTGGAGTTAGGGGTTAGGGTTTGGGTTAGGGTTAGAGTGTAAGGGTTAGGATTTGGGTTTGGGTTAGAGGTTAGGTTATGGTTAAGGTTAGGGTTATGATTAGTGTTTGGGTTCAGATTAATATTAGGGTTAGAGGTTAGGGTTAGATTTAGGGTTAGGGTTAATGTTAGGGTTAGAAGTTCAGGTTAGAGTTAGGATTAGGGTTAGGATTAGGGTTATGGTTAGGGTTATGGTTTGTGTTTAGTGTTAGATTTAGTGTTAGGGTTAGTGTTAGCGTTATGTTTAGGGTTAGTGTTAGGGTTAGGGAAAGTTTTAGCATTAGGGTTATGGTTTAGGGTTACGGTTATTTTTAGGGTTAGATTTAGGTTTAGGTTTAGGGTTAGGGTTAGTTTTAAGTTTGGGGTTAGTTTTAGGGATAGGATAAGTGTTAGGATTAAGGTTAGAGGATAGGTTTAGGGAGAGAGTTATGGTTATTGTTAGGGTTATGTTTAGGGTTAGGGTTAGGGTTAGGGTTTGAGTTAGGGTTAGGGTTAGGGTTAGAGTTAAGGTTAGAGTTAGGTTTAGGATAAGAGTTAGGATTAGCATTAGGTTTAGATTTAGGGTTAGGTTTAGGGTTCGGTTAGGGGTTAGGTATTAGGGATAGGTTTAGTGTTAGTGTTAGTGTTAGAGATAGGGTTAGGTTAGGCTTAGGGTTAGGGTTCAGTTTAGTGATAGGGTTAGGTTTAGCAATAGTGTTAGGCTTAGAGTTAGGGTTAAGTGTTAGGGATAGCGTTAGGGTTAGCGTTAGCGTTAGAGGTTAGGGTTAGGTTTAGGGTTACAGTTAGGGTTAGGGTTAGAGTGTTAGGGTTAGGGTTAGAGTGTTAGAGTTAGGGTTAGGGTTAGGGTTAGGTTTATGGTTAGGTATTGGGTTCAGGTTAGGGTTTGGGTTAGTGTTTAGGCTCATGGTTACGGTTAGGTTTAGGGTTAGGTTTAATGTTTAGGGTTAGAGTTAGTGTTATGATAAGGATTAGGGTTTGTGTTAGGGTTAGCGTTCGGGCTAGGGATAGAGGTATGTGTTAAGGTTAGGGCTAGGGTTAGGATTAGTGTTAGGGATTAGGGTTAGTGTTAGGTTTAGCTTTAGTGTTGGGTTTAGGATAGGGTTAGGGTTAGGGATAGTGTTAAGGTTAGAGTTAGGTTTAATTGTTAGGGTTAGGGTTATCGTTTGTGTTAGAGGTTAGGGTGAGTTTTAGGGCTAGGGCTAGGGTTAGGTTTAGGTTTAGAATTACGTTTCGATTTTACGGTCAGGGTTAGCATTACAGTTAGTGATAGGGTTTGGATTATGGTTAGATTTGGATTTAGGCTTATGGTTAGGGTTAGTGTTAGGGTAGACTTAGATGTTAGCGTTAGGGTTAGCATATGGGGTTGAAGCTTAGGTTTAGGGTTAGGGTGAGTGTTAGAATTTAGCAATAGGATTATGGATAGGTTTAGGGACATATTGAGATTTAAGGTTAGATTTAGTGTGAGTGTTAGAACTTACGTTTGGGTTAGAGTTAGGGTTAAGGTTAGGGTTAGTGTTAGGGTTAGGGTTAGTGTTAGGGTTAGGGTTAGGGTTAGGGTTAGGGTTAGGTTTAGGGTTAGGGTTAGGGTTAGGGTTTTGGGTTATGGTCAGGGTTAGGGTTAGGTTTAGGGTTAGGGTAGTGTTAGGGTTAGGGTTAGGGTTATGGTTATGTTTAGGGTTAGTGTTAGGATTATGTTTAGGTTTTGGTTAGGGTTAGGTTTAATGTTTAGTTTTAGGGTTAGGGTTAATGTTCAGGTTAGGGTTAGGGTTAGTGATAGAGGTATGTGTTAGTGTTAGGGTTAGGGTTAGGGTTGGGGACTAGGTTATTGTTAGGTTTAGTCTTAGGTTTGGGTTTAGGAATAGTGTTAGGTTTTGGGATAGTGTTAGGGTTAGAGTTAGGTTTTAGTTTTAGGGTTAGGTTTAGGCTTAGCGTGAGTGTTAGAGGTTATTGTTAGGTATAGGTTTAGGGTTAGTGTTATGGTTACGATTCGTTTTTAGGGTCAGGGTTAGCATTAAGTTTAGGGTTAGGGTTAGGGTTAGGGTTAGGATAATGGTTAGAAGTTAGCGTTAGATTTGGAGTTAGGGTTATGGTTATGGTTAGGGTAGGGTTAGGCTTAGAGTTTAGCTTTAGGGTTAGCGTTTAGTGTTAGGTTTAGGGTTACAAGTTAGCTATAGTTTTATGGTTTGGTTTAGGGTTAAGTTGAGA
Source organism: Cavia porcellus (assembly GCF_034190915.1). Lineage (NCBI taxonomy): Eukaryota > Metazoa > Chordata > Mammalia > Rodentia > Caviidae > Cavia > Cavia porcellus. Next base: position 102,800,419 of record NW_026947488.1, on the reverse strand, counting down.
TTTAGCGTTAGATTTAGTGTGAGGATTGGAAATTATTTTTGTGTTAGGGTTAGTGTTAGGGATAGTGTTAGGGTAAGGGTTAGGGTTTAGGTTTATGGTTAGGGTTAGGGTTATGTTTAGGTATAGTGTAGGGTAAGTTTTAGGGATAGGGCAGGGCTAGGATTAAGTTTAGTGTTAGTGTTAGGGTTAATGTTAGGGTTAGAGTTAGGTTTAGGTTTAGGGTTATGGTTAGTGTTAGGGGTAGGGTTAGGGTTAAGTTTAGGATTCAGGGTAGCGTTAGAGGTTCGTTTTAGGGTTAGGGTTAAGGTTAGATTTAGGGTTAGACAAGTTTTGGATTAGGGTTAGGGTTAGAATTGGAATTAGGGTTAGAGTTAGGTTGATGTTTAGAGGTTAGCATTAGATTTAGGGTTAGGGCTAGGCTTAGGCTTAGGGTTAGGGTTAGTGTTAGGGTTATGTTTAGCGTTACGGTAGGGTTAGGGTTAGGCTTATGGTTAGGGTTAGTGTTAGGTTTATGGTTAGGGTTTGGTTTAGGGTTAGGATTAATGTTTAGTGTTAGGGTTAGGGTTAATATTCAGGTTAGGGTTATGGTTAGCGATAGAGGTATGTGTTAGTGTTATGGTTATGGTTAGTTTTAGGATTAGGGTTGGGGACTAGGTCAGGGTTAGGTTTAGGCTTAGGTTTGGGTTTAGGGATAGGGTTAGATTTTGGGATAGTGTTAGGGTTAGAGTTCGGGTTTAGTGTTAGGGTTAGGTTTAGGCTTAGCATGAGTGTTAGAGGTTAGTGTTAGGTTTAGGGTTAGGGTTAGTGTTAGGGTTACGATTCAATTTTAGTGTCAGGGTTAGCGTTAAGTTTAGGGTTAGGGTTAGGGTTAGGATAATGGTTAGAAGATAGCGTTAGATTTGGAGTTAGGGTTATGGTTATGGTTATGGTTAGGGTTAGGGTTAGGCTTAGAGTTTAACTTTAGGGTTAGCGTTTGGGTTTAAGCTTAGGTTTAGTGTTAGGGTTAGGGTTAGAAGTTAGCTATAGGGTTATTGTTTGGTTTAGGGTTAAGTTGAGATTTAGCGTTAGATTTAGTGTGAGGATTATAAATTATTTTTATGTTAGGGTTAGGGCTAGTGTTAGGGATAGTGTTAGGGTAAATGTTAGGGTTTAGGGTTAAGGTTAGGGTTAGGGTTATGTTTAGATTTAGGGTAGGATAAGGTTTAGGGATAGGGTAAGGGCTAAGATTAAGGTTAGTGTTAGTGTTAGGGTTAATGTTAGGGTTGGAGTTAGGTTTAGGGGTAGGGTTATGGTTAGTGTTAGGGGTAGGGTTAGGGTTAAGTTTAGGATTTAGGGTAGCATTAGAGGTTTGTTTTAGGATTAGGGTTAAGTTTAGGTTTAGGGTTAGACAAGTTTTGGATTAGGGTTAGGTTAGAATTGGAATTAGGGTTAGGGTTAGAGTTATGGTTAGGGTTAGTGTTAGGGTTATGGTTAGGGTTTGGGTTAGGGTTAGGTTTAATATTTAGTGTTAGGCTAAGGTTAATGTTCGGGTTAGGGTTAGGGTTAGGGTTAGCGATAGAGTTATGTGTTAGTGTTAGGGTTAGGGTTAGTGTTAGGATTAGTGTTGGGGATTAGGGTTAGGGTTAGGTTTAGGCTTAGGGTTGGGTTTAGGGATAGGGTTAGGATTCGGGATAGTGTTAGAGTTAGAGTTACGTTTAAGTGTTAGTGTTAGGTTTAGGCTTAGTGTTAGTGTTGGAGGTTAATGTTAGGTTTAGGGTTAGGGTTAGTGTTAGGGTTACAGTCCGATTTTAGGGTCAGAGTTAGCGTTAAGTTCAGGGTTAGGGTTAGGGTTAGGATAATGGTTAGAAGATAGCGTTAGATTTGGAGTTAGGTTTATGGTTAGCGTTAGGCTTAGAGTTTAGCTTTAGGGTTAGCGTTTGGGTTGAAGATTCGGTTTATTGTAAGGGTTAGTGTTAGAAGTTAGCTATAGGGTTATGTTTTGGTTTAGGGTTAAGTTGAGATTTAGGGTTAAATTTAGCGTGAGGATTAGAAATTATGTTTGTGTTAGGGTTAGGGTTAGTGTTAGGGATAGTGTTAGGGTAACGGTTAGGGTTACAGTTAGGTTTAGGGTTATGTTTAGGTTTAGGGTAAGGTAAGGTTTAGGGATAGGGCAGGGCTAGGATTAAGGTTAGTGTTAGTGTTAGGGTTAATGTTATGGTTAGACTTAGATTTAGGGGTAGGATTATGGTTAGTGTTAGGGGTAGTGTTAGGGTTAAGTTTAGGATTCAGGGTAGTGTTAGAGGTTCGTTTTAGGGTTAGGGTTAAGGTTAGATTTAGGGTTAGACAAGTTTTGGATTAGGGTTAGGGTTAGAATTGGTTTTAGGGTTAGGGTTAGGGTGATGGTTAGAAGTTAGCCTTAGATTTAGTTTTAGGGCTAGGCATAGGGTTAGGGTTAGTGTTAGGTATAGGCTTAGAGGTTAGGTTAAGGGTTAGGGTTATTGTTAGGTTTTGAATTATGGTTAGAGTTTATGGTTATGGTAAGGGTTAGTGTTATGGTTATGGTTAGGGTTAGGGTTAGGCTTACGATTATAGATTAGGGTTAGGGTAAGATTTGGGGGTTAGGGTTAAGGTTTGGGTATTGTTAGGGTTAGGTTTTGGATTAGGGTTTGGCATTAGATTTTAAGATTAGGGTTGGTTTAGGGTTAGAGTTAGTGTTAGAGGATTAGGATTAGGATTAGGGGTAGAGAGTTAGTGTTCAGGTTAGTGTTAGGGTTAAGTTTATGGTTAGAGGTTATGGTTGGGTTAGGGTTAGATTTAGGGATAGAGGTTATGATTAGGGTTGGGTTTATGGTTATGGATAGCATTAGGGTTAGGCTTAGGATTATAAGATATGGTTATGTTTAGGGTTAGGGTTAGTGTTAGGGTTAGGGTTAGAGTTAAAGTTAATGTTAGTGTTAGTGTAAGTGTTAGGGGTTAGGGTTAGGATTAGTGTTAGGGATAGGGTTAGGTTTAGGTTTAGGGTTTAGTGTTATGGTTAGGTTTAGGGTTAGGGTTAGGATAATGGTTAGAGGTTAGCATTAGATTTAGTGTTAGGGCTAGGGTTAGAGTTAGGGTTAATGTTAAGGTTAGGCTTAGAGGTTAGGGTTTGGGTTCGGGTTAGGGTTAGGGTTAGGGTTAGGTTTAGGCCTACGATTATAGGATTAGAGTTAGATTTACATTTATGGTTAGGGTTAGGTTTAGGGTTATGATTTTTGTTAAGGGTTATGGTTAGGGTTAGGGATAGATTTAGGGTTAGGGTTAGGGTTCGGGATAGGGTAAGTGTTAGGGTTAGTGTTACGGTTAGGCTCAGGGTTAGGGTTAGTGTTAGGGTTAGCGTTAGGGTTAGGGTTATTGGTTCCGGATTAGAGTTAGGGGTATGGCAAGTGTTTCAGTTAGGGATAGGGTTTATGGTTAGTGTTATGGTTATGTTTAGGGTTAGGTTTAGGATTAGGGTTTTTTTGTTTAGGGTTACCGTTAGGGTTAGGATTAGGTTTATGGTTAGGGTTAGGGTTAGGTTTAGGGATAGAGTAAGGGTTAGAGTTAAGGTTAGTGTTACAGTTAGTATCAGGGTTAGGGTTACTGTTAGATTTAGGGTTAGGGTTAGGGTTAAGTTTAGGGTTAGGCTTAGGGTTAGAGGGTTAGGTTTAGGGATAAAGTTAGGGTTAGTGTTAGACGTTAGGGTTATGGTTAGTGTTAGGGTTATGGTTAGTGTTTTTGTTCAGGTTAAGTTTAGGGTTAGAGGTTAGGCTTAATGTTAGGTTTAATGTTTAGGGTTAGGGTTACGGTTAGTGTTTGGGTTAGGGATAGAGTTAATGATAGAGGTATGTGTTAGTGTTAGAGTTAGGTTTAGGGTTAGGATTAGGTTGGGAATTAGGGTTATGTTTAGGGTTAGGTTTAGTGGTTTAGGGCTGGGTTAGGGTTAGAGTGTTAGTGTTATGCTTAGTGTTAGGGTTAAGTTTATGGTTAGAGTTTATGGTTAGGGTTAGGGTTAGGTTTAGAGATTGTGATTACGGTTAGCGTTACGGTTATGGTTAGGTTTAGTGTTAGGGTTAGGCTTAGAATTAGGGTTATGTTAGGGTTAGGTTTAGGGATAGGTTTAGGGTTAGGGTTAATGTTAGGGTTAGTCTTAGTGGTAGAGTTAGGTCTTAGGGTTAGGGTTAGGATTAGTGTTAGGGTTAGGGTTAGGTTTATGCTTAGTGTTAGGGTTAGGGTTAGGGGTAGGTTTACTGTTAGGCTTGGTGCTAGGGTTAGGGTTAGGGTTAGGTTTAGGGTTTAGATTTTGTGTTAGGGTCACGGGTTAGGGTTAACCTTATGGTTAGTGTTAAGGTTATGGTTAGGGGTTAGTGTTAGGTTTAGGGTAGGGTTAAGGTTAGTGTTAGGCTTATGGTAAGGGTTAGGTTTAGGGTGATGGTTAGCGGTTAGCCTTAGATTTAAGATTAGGGCTAGGGTTAAGTTTAGGGTTAGTGTTAGGTTTAGGCTTAGAGGAAACAGGTATGGTTAGGGTTCGTGTTTGGTTTAGAATTAGGGTTAGAGATTATGGTTATTGTTAGGGTTATGGTTATGGTTAAGGTGAGGCTTACGATTATAGGATTAGGGTTATGTTTAGGGTTACGGTTAGGGTTAGGGTTAGAGGTTAGGGATAGGGATAGGGTTAATATTAGTGTTAGAGTTAGGGATTAGGTTTAGGGTTAGGGTTAGGGTAAGGTTTATGGGTTCAGGTTAGTGTTAGGTTTAGGGTTAGGATTGGTGTTATGTTTAGGGTTAATGTTACAATTAGGGTTAGTGTTATGGATTAGGGTTAGTGTTAGGGTTAGTGTTTTGTTTAGGGTTAGGGTTATGTTTAGGGCTTATGGTTAGAGTTATGGTTATGGTTAGTGTTAGGGTTAGGGTTAGGGTTAGGGTTGGGTTTAGAGTTACGGTTAGTGTTAGGGTTTCACTTAGGGTAAGGGCTAGCTTTAGGGTTAGGGATAGGGTAATGGTTAGGGTTAGGATTAGTGTTATGGTGAGGGTTAGGGTTAGAGATAGTGTTAATATTAGGGTTAGCGTTAGGGTTAGGGTTAGTTTTAGGGTTAGGGTTAGAGTTAGAGGATTAGGGTTAGGGTTAGGGTTTCATTTATGGTTAGGGTTAGTGTTATGGTTAGGGCCAGGGTTAGGGTTAGTGTTAGAATTAAGGTAAGGGTTTGGGTTAGGGTTAGGTTTAGGGTTAGTTTTAGGGTAGGGTTAGAGTTAGGGGATTAGGGTTAGGGTTAGTTTTAGAGGTTAGTGTTAGGGTTAGTAATGGGTTATGGTTAGTGTTTGTGTTCGGGTTAAAATTTGGGTTAGAGGTTAGGCTTATGGTTAGGGTTAGAGTCAGGGTTAGGATTAATGTTTAGGGTTAATGTTACCGTTAGGCAAGGGTTAGGGTTAGTGTTAGGGTTAGAGTTAGGGTTAGCAATAGAGGTATATGTTAGGGTTAGTGTTAAGGTTAGGGTTAGGATTAGGTTTAGGGATTAGTGTTAGGGTTAGTTTTAGGGTTAGTGTTATGTTTAGGGCTAGGGATAGGGTTAGGGATAGTGTTAGGTTTAGAGTTAGGGTTAAGTGTTTGGGTTAGGGTTAGGGTTAGCGTTAGCTTTAGAGGTTAGCATTAGGTTTAGGTTTAGGATTAGTGTTAGTGTTATGATTCGATTTTAGGGTCAGGGTAAGCGTTAAGTTTATGGTTAGGGTTAGGGTTAGGATTATGCTTAGAAGTTAACTTTAGATTTGGAGTTAGGGTTATGGTTACAGTTAGGGTTAGGGTTAGGCTTAGAGGTTATTGTTAGGGTTAGCATTTGGGTTGATGCTTAGGTTTAGGTTTAGGGTTAGGGTTTGATGCTAGCTATAGGGTTTTGGTTTGGTTTAGGGTTAAGTTGAGATTTAGGGTTAGATTTAGTGTGAGGGTTAGAAGTTAAGTTTGTGTTAGGGTTAGGATTAGTGTTAGGTTTAGGTTTAGGGTTAGGGTTAGGTTTAGAGTTATGTTTAGGGTTAGCGTTAGGGTTAGTGTTATGGTTAGGGTTAAGGTTAGGGTAAGGGTTTGGTTTAGAGGTTAGGTGTTAGAGATAGGGTTATGGTTAGGCTTCGGATTATGGTTAGGGTTAGCGTTACGATTAGGTTAGGTTTAGGGTTACGGTTAGGTTTTGGATTTTTTAGTGGTTAGGTGTCAGTGATAGGCTTAGTTTTAGTGTTACCGTTAGGGTTAGGTTAGGGTTAGGGTTAGTGCTAGGGTTACAGTTAGGGTTAGGATTAGGTTTTGTCGTTGGGTTAGGGTTAGTGTTAGGTCGAGGTTTAGTTTTAGGCTTAGGGTTAGAGTTAGAAGTTAAATTTAGTGTTAGACTTAAAGTTAGGGTTATGATTAGGGTTTGTGTTAGGGTTAGGTTTAGAGTTAGGTTTAGGTTTATGGTTAGTGTTTCAATTAGGGTCAGGGTTAAGGTTAGGGTTAGGGTTATGGTTAAGTTAGGGTTAGGGTTAGTGTTAGTGTTAGGGCTAGGGTTCATTGTTAGGTGTTAGGGATACGGTTAGTGTTAGGGTTACGGTTAGGGTTAGGTTAGGGTTAGGGTTAGTGCTAGGGTTAGCGTTAGGGTTAGAATTAGTGTTTGTCATTAGTGTTAGGTTAAGAGTTAGATTGAGTTTTAGGGTTAGGCTTAGGTTTAGGGTTAGAAATTAATTTTTTTAGGGTTAGGGTTAGGGTTAGGTTTAGAATTAGGTTTAGATGTTAGTGTTAGTGTTTGTTTTAGGATTAGGGTTTGGTTTAGGTTAAGGGTTATAATTAAGATTAGCATTAGAAGTTAGAGTTAGCCGTAGGGTTAGGGTTATTGTTAGGGTTATAAAGGGTTAGGGTTAGTCTTAGGGATAGTGTTAGGATTGTGGTTAGGGTTGGTGTTAGTTTTAGGGTTAGGGTTAGGGTTAGAGTTAAGATTAGAGTTTGGCATTAGGGGTTACGGTTAGGCCTAGGCTTAGGTTTAGAGTGTTAAGGTTAGGGTTTGTGTTTGGTTTAGAGGTTAATTTTAGGTTTATGGTTAGGGTTGTGATTAGTATTCGGGTTCCAATTAATATTAGGGTTAGAGGTTAGGTTTAGGTTTAGGGTTATGGTTAGGTTTATGTTTAGAAGTTCAGGTTAGGGTTCAGATTAGGGATTGGGTTTGGGTTAGGGTTACGGTTAGAGTTTAGTGTTAGATTTAGTGTTAGGGTTAATGTTAGCGTTACATTTAGGGTTAGGATTATGGTTAGGGATATGTTAGGGTTAGGGTTAGGGTTTTGGGTTACCATTAGGTTAGGGTTAGTTTTAAGTTTAGGTTTAGTGTTAGGGTTAGTTTTTGGTTTAGGGTTAGGTTTAGGGATAGGATAAGTCTTAGGATTAGGGTTAGAGAATAGTTTTAGGTAGAGAGTTATGGTTATTTTTAGGGTTAGGTTTAGGGTTAAGGTTAGGGTTAGGTTTAGGTTTAGGGTTAGAGTTAGTTTTAGGGTAAGGGTTAGGGTTAGCGTTAGGTATAGCTTTAGGGTTAGGGTTAGGGTTCGGTTATCTGTTAGGTGTTAGGGATAAGTTTAGGGTTAATGTTAGAGTTAGGGTTAGGTTAGGCTTATTGTTAGGATTAAGGTTAGGGTTAGGATTAAGTGTAATGTTCAGTTTAGGGATAGGGTTAGGTTTAGGGATAGTGTTAGGGTTAGAGTTAGGGTTAAATGTTAGGGTTAGGGTTAGGGTTAGTGTTAGCCTTAGTATTACAGGTTAGGCTTAGGTTTAGGTTTAGGGTTAGGGTTAGGGTTATGGTTTGATTTTAGGGTGAGGTTTAGCGTTAGTTTTAGGGTTAGTGTTAGAGATAGGTTTAGGATTATGGTTAGAATTTAGTGGTAGTTTTGGAGTTAGGGTTATGGTTTGGGTTAGGGTTAGGGTTCTTAGAGTTTAGCGTTAGTGTTAGTGTTTGGGTTCAAGCTTAGGTTTAGGGTTAGTGTGAGGGTGAGAAGTTAGCTTTAGCGTTATGTTTAGGTTTAGTGTTAAGTTGAGATTTAGGGTTATATTTAGTGTGAGGGTTACAAGTTAAGTTTGTTTTAGAGTTAGGTTTATGGTTAGCGATATTGTTAGGTTTAGGGTTAGGGTTAGGGATAGGATAAGGGTTAGGGTTAAGGTTAGTGTTAGTGTTAGGGTTAGGGTTAGGCTTAGAGTTATGTTTATGTTTATGGTTAAGGTTAGTGTTATGGTTAAGGTCAGGGTTATGGTTAGTGTTAGGGTTACGGTTAAGTTTAGGATTAAGGGTAGGTTAGAGGTTAGGTTTAGGGTTAGGTTTAAGGTTAGGGTTACGGTTAGACAAGTTTTGGATTAGGGTTAGGGTTAGGATTAGGGTTAGGTTTAGGGTTAGTGTTAGGGTTAGGGTTAGATTTAGGATTAGGGTTTGGCATTAGGTGTTAGGATTGGGGTTAGGGTTAGGGTTAGCTTTAGGTTCCGGTTAGGGGTACAAATATGTTTAGAGTTATAATTAAGGTTAGTGTTAGTGGTTAATTTAGAGTTAGGTTTAGGGTTAGGGTTAGGGTAAGCGTTAGCGTTAGTGTTTAGAGTTAGGTTTAGGTTAGGGTTAGGATTGGGGTTAGGTTTAGAGTTACTGTTAGGGTTAGGGTTCTTGTTAAGATTAGGGTTTTGCATTAGGGTTTAGGGTTAGTTTAGGTTTATGGTTATGGTTAGTGTTCGAGTTCACATCAATGTTAGGGTTAGAGGTTAGGCTTTGGATTAAGGTTAGGGTTAGCGTTAGGTTTAGTGTTAGGGTTAAAGTTAGGGTTAGTGTTAGTGGTAGAGTTTGGGCTTAGGGTTAGGGTTAGGGTTAGGATTAGTGTTAGGGTTACGGTTCGTTTTATGATTAGTGTTAGGTTGAGGGTTAGGCTTATGGTTAGTGTTAGGCTTATTTTTAGGGGTTAGTATTAGGGTTAGGGTTAGGGTTAAATTTAGGGTTAGTGTTAGTGGTAGAGTTAGGGCTTAGGGTTAGTGTTAGGGTTAGGATTAGTGTTAGGGTTAGGGTTAGTTTTATGCTTAGTGTTAGGTTTAGGTTTAGGCTTATTGTTAGTGTTAGGCTTATTGTTAGGGGTTAGTATTAGGGTTAGTGTTAGGGTTAAAGTTAGGGTTAGAGTTAGTGGTAGAGTTAGGGTATAGTATTAGGGTTAGGGTTAGGGTTAGGTTTAGAGCTTAGTGTTTGGGTTAGGTTTAGGCGTTTGGGTTAGGCTTATGGTTAGTGTTACTCTTACGGTTAGAGGTTAGTATTAGGGTTAGTATTAGGGTTTTTCTTAGGTTTAGGTTTAGGGTTAGGGTTAGGGTTAGAAGTTAGATTTAGTGTTAGTGTTAGTGTTAGTGTTAGGGTAGGGTTAGGGTTAGTGTTAGGCTTAGGTTAGGGTTAGCTTTAGGGTGATGGTTAGAGGTAAGCATTATATTTAGGGTTAGGGCTAGGGTTAGGCTTAGGGTTAGTGTTAGGTTTAGGCTTAGAGGTTAGAGGTAGGGTGAGGTTTACGGTTAGGTTTAGAATTAGGGTTAGAGGTTATGGTTATGTTTAGGGTTCGGGTTAAGGTTAGGGTTAACCTTACGATTATAGGATTAGGGTTATGTTTAGGGTTAGGGTTATTGTTAGGGTTAGGGTTAGATGTTTGGGATAGGGTCAATGTTAGGGTTAGGGATTAGGGTTAGGGTTAGTGTTAGGTTTAAAGTAAGGGTTAGGGGTTAGGGTCATGGTTAGGGTTAGTGTTATGGATTAGGGTTAGGGGTAGTGTTAGTGTTTTGTTTAGGGTTAGGGTGAAGTTTAGGGTTTATGGTTAGCGTTATGGTTATGGTTAGGGTTAGTGTTAGGATTAGAGTTTCGGTTTAGAGTTACGGATGGGGTTAGCGTTTCGTTTAGGGTTATGGTTAGGGTTAGGGTTAGGGATAGGATAAGTGTTAGGGTTAGGGTTAGTGTTACTTTTAGGGTCAGTTTTAGGGTTAATGTTAGTGTTAGGGTTAGGCTAAGGGTTAGGGTTAGTATTAGTCTTAGGGTTAGGGTTAGCGTTAGAGGGTTAGTGTTAGGGTTAGGGTTAGAGGTTAGGGTTAGTGTTAGTGTTAGTCTTATGGTTAGATTTTGGGTTAGGGTTAAGTTTAGGATTAGATGTTTCGCTTATGGTTATGATTAGGATTAATGTTTAGGGTTAATGTTAGTGTTAGGGTAAGGGTTAGCGTTAGTGTTTGGGTTAGGGTTAGTGTTAGCGATAGAGTTATATGTTAGGGTTAGGGTTAGTTTTGGGATTAGGTTTAGAGATTAGTCTTAATGTTAGGTTTACGGCTAGGGTTGTGTTAGGGATAGGGTTATGGTTATGGTTATGGTTAGGGTTAGGGTTAGTTTTATCTTTATGTTTATGGTTAGGGTTAGTGTTAGGATTAGGGTTTGGGTTTACAGTTATGGTTAGGGTTAGGGTTTCATTTAGGGATAGGGTTAGTGTTAGGGTTAGTAGTAAGTTAAGTGTTAGGGTTAGGGTTAGTATTACTGTTATGGTCAGGGTTAGGGTTAGTGTTAGTGTTAGGGATAAGTTTAGGGTTATGATTAACTTTAGGGTTAGGGTTATGGTTAGAGGATTAGACTTAGGGATAGGGTTAGGGTTAGAGCTTAGGGTTAGGGTTAATTTTAGGGTTATGGGTAGGTTTTGGGTTTGTGTTAAGTTTAGGGTTAGAGGTTAGGCTTATGTTTAGGGTTAGTGTTAGGGTTAGAATTAATGTTTAGGTTTAATGTTAGGGTTAGTGTAAGGGTTAGAGTTAGTGTTATGGTTAGATTTACTATTAGTGATAGAGGTATATTTTAGGGTTAGCGTTAGGGTTAGGGTTAGGGTTAGGATTAGGTTTAAGAATTAGTGTTAGTGTTAGGCTTAGGGTTAGTGTTGTGTTTAGGGATAGGGTTAGTGTTAGGGATAGTTTTAGGGTTAGAGTTAGGGTTAAGTGTTTGGGTTAGGGTTAGGGTTAGCGTTAGGGTTAGAGGTTAGGTTTAGATTTAGGGTTGGGTTTAGATTAAGGGTTACGGTTCGATTTTAGGCTCAGGGGTAGCATTAAGTTTAGGGTTAGGGTTAGGGTTTGGGTTATGCTTAGAAGTTAGCGTTAGATTTGGAGTTAGGGTTATGGTTACGGTTAGGGTTAGGGTTAGGTTTAGGCTTAGAGGTTAGCGTTAATGTTAGAGTTTGGGTTGAATCTTAGGTTTAGGGTTAGGGTTAGAGTTAGAAGTTTGCTATAGGGTTTTAGTTTGGTTTAGGGTTAAGTTGAGATTTAGGGTTAGATTTAGGGTGAAGCTTATAAGGTAGGATTGTATTAGGGTTAGAATTAGTGTTAGGGTTATGGTTATGTTAGGGATAGTGTTAAGTTTAGGTTTAGGATTTAGGGTTACCGTTAGGTTTAGTGTTAGGTTTAGGGTTTGGGTAGGGTTAGGGTTAGGGTTAGGGATAGGATAAGGTTTAGGATTAAGGTTAGTGTTAGGGTTAGGTTTAGGGTTAGGATTAGGGTTAGGGTTAGGATTAGAGTTAGGTTTAGGGTTAGTGTTAGGGTTAGTGCTACGGTTAGGGTCAGGTTTAGCGTAAGGTTTAGGGTTACGTTTAGAGGTTGGTGTTAGAGATAGGGTTATAGTTAGGCTTCGGATAACGTTAGGATTAGCGTTATGATTAGGTTTGGTTTAGGGATAGGGTTAGGTTTAGTGTTTTTTAGGGGTTACGTTTTAGTAATAGGGTTAGTATTAGTGTTATGTTTAGGGTTAGGTTAGGGTTTGAGTTAGTGCTAGGGTTAGGTTTAGGGTTAGTTTTAGGGTTTAGGTTTAGGGTTAGAGCATTAGGTGAGGGTTATGGTTAGGGTTAGAGGTTAGGTTTAAGATTAGTGTTAGGGTTATGGTTAGTGTTTGAGTTCGGGTTAAGTTTAGGGTTAGAGGTTAGGCTTATGTTTAGGGTTAGGGTTAGGATTAATGTTTAGGGTTAATGTTAGTGTTAGGTTAAGTGTTATGGTTAGTGTTAGGGTTAGGTTTAGGGTTAGCGATAGAGGTATATGTTAGCTTAGGTTTAGGGTTATTGTTAGGATTAGGTTTAGGAATTAGTGTTAGGGTTAGGTTTAGGGTTAATGTTGTGCTTAGGGATAAGGTCAGCTTTAGGGATAGTGCTAGGGTTAGAGTTAGTGTTAAGTGTTTGGGTTAGGGTTATGGTTAGCGTTAGGGTTAGGGGTTAAGGTTAATTTTAGGGTTGGGGTTAGTGTTATTATTACGGTTCAAATTTAGGGTCTGGGTTAGTGTTAAGGTTAGGGTTAGGGTTGGGTTAGTATTATGGTTAGAAGTTAGCGTTAGATTTGGAGTTAGAGTTATGTTTATGGTTAGGGTTAGGATTAGGTTTAGAGGTTTGCGTTAGGGTTAGCGTTTGTGTCTAAGCTTAGGTTTAGTGTTAGGGTTAGGGTTAGGGTTAGAAGTTAGCTACAGGGTTTTGGTTTGGTTAGGGTTGAGATTTAGGGTCAGATTTAGGGTGAGGGTTAGAAGTTAGGAATGTGTTAGTGTTCGGATTTGTGTTAAGGTTACTGTTAGGGCTAGGGATAGTGTTAAGTTTAGGGTTAGGATTTAGACTTACCATTAGAATTAGGGTTAGGTTTAGGATTCGTATAGGTTTAGGGTTAGGGTAAGGGTTAGGATAAGGTTTAGAATTAAGGTTAGTGTTAGGGTTAGGTTTAGATTTATGGTTAGGGTTGCAGTTAGGATTAGATTTAGGTTTAGGGTTGGCATTAGGTTTAGTGTTACGGTTAGGTTCAGGTTTAGGGTTAGGGATAGGTTTAGGTTTAGAGGCTAGGTGTTAGAGATAGGGTTATGGTTAGGCTTCATATTATGGTTAGGGTTACCATTACGATTAGGTTAGGTTCAGGGTTAGGGTTAGGTTTAGAGTTTTTTAGGGGTTAGGTGTTAGGGATAGGGTTAGTGTTAGTGTTACGGTTAGGGTTAGGTTAGGGTTAGGGTTAGTGCAAGGGTTAGTGTTAGGGTTAGGATTAGGATTTGTTGTTAGTGTTAGGGTTAGGGTTAGTGTTAGGTTGAGGTTTAGGGTTAGGCTTACGGTTAGGGTTAGAAGTTAATTTTAGTGTTAGTGTTAGAGTTAGGGTTATGATTAGAGTTTGTGTTAGGGTTAGGGTTAGGGTTAGGTTTGGTGTTAGGGTTAGAGTTAGGTTTAGGTTTACGGTTAGGTTTAGTCTTTCGATTAGGTTCAGGGTTAGGGTGATTAGGTTAGGTTTAGGGTGAATGTTAGGGTTAGTGTTCGGTGTTAGATGTTAGGGATAGGGTTAGTGTTAGGGTTACGGTTAGGGTTAGGTTAGGGTTAGGGTAAGTGCTACGGTTAGCGTTAGGGTTAGATTTAGGGTTTGTCATTAGGGTTAGTGTTAGTGTTAGATTGAGGTTTATGGCTAGGCTTAGGTTTAGGTTTATAAGTTAAATTTATTTTTAGGGTGAGGGTTAGGTTTTGGATTAGGATTATATGTTAGTGTTAGGGTTAGGTTTAGGATTAGGGTTTTGTTTAGGTTTAGGTTTATTATTAATATTAGCATTAGAAGTTAGTGTTAGCGGTAGGGTTGGGATTAGAGTTAGGGTTATACAGGTTTAGGATTTGTCTTAGGGATAGGGTTAGGCTTGGGGTTTGGGTTGGTGCTAGTTTTTGGGTTAGGATTAGGTTTAGGGTTAAGATTAGGGTTTGACGTTAGGGGTTAGTTTTAGGGTTAGGGTTAGTGTTGGGGTTAGGATTAGAGTGCTAGGGTTAGGGTTTGGGTTTGTGTTAGAGGTTAGGGTTAGTGTCAAGTTTAGGGTTATGATTAGTGTTTGGGTTCAGATTAATATTAGGGTTAGAGGTTAGGTTTAAGGTTAGGGTTAGGGTTAGAAGTTCAGGTTAGTGTTAGGATTAGGGTTAGGGTTAGGGATACAGTTATGGTTAGAGTTTAGTGATAGATTTAGTGTAAAGGTTAATGTTAGCGTTAGGTTTAGGGTTAGGATTATACTTAGGAATAGTGTTAGCATTAGGGTTAGGCTTTAGGTTTACGGTTACGATTACAGTTAGTTTTAGGGTTAGGGTTAGGGTTAGTTTTGGTTTTACAGTTAGGTTTAGGGATAGGATGAGTGTTAGGATTAGGGTTAGAGGATAGGTTTAGGTAGAGAGTTATGGTTATTGTTAGGGTTAGGTATAGGTTTAGGGTTAGGGTTAAGGTTTGGGTTAGGTTTTGGGCTAGGCTTATGGTAAGGCTTAGGCATTAGGGTTAGGGTTAGGGTTACTGTTAGTTTTAGGGTAAGGGTTAGTTTTAGCGTTAGGTTTAGTGTTAGGTTTAGGGTTCTGGTTAGGGTTAGGGGTTAGGGTTAGGGTTAGTGTTAGGCTTAGCATTAGGGTTAGGGTTAGAGGATTAGGGTTAGGGTTTGGGTTAGGGTAAGCTTTAGGTTTAGGGTTAGAGATTAGGGTTAATTTTAGGCTTAGGGGTAGGGTTATAGTTAGATTTAGAGTTAGGGTTAGCATTAGGTTTAGTATTTGGTCTAGGGTTCGTTTAGGGTTCGCGTTAAGGTTAGGGTTAGGGTTAGGGTTAATGTTGAGGTTAGGTTTAAGGTTAGGGTCAGGTTTAGATTTAGACAAGGTTAGGGTTAGGGTTAGGATATGATTTGGTTTGGGGTTAGCATTACGGTTAATGTTAGGATTAGGGTTAGTATTAGGGTTAGGGTTTAGGGTTTGTGTTACTGTTACAGTTAGGGTTAGTGTTAGGATTAGGGTTAGGTTTAGGGTTAGGTTTAGATTTAGAGTTTAGGGTTAGGGTTTGGCTTACGTTTATGTTTAGGGTTTGGCTTAGTGTTAGGGTAAGGGTTAAGGATAAGTGTTAGGGTTAGGCTTAGGGTTATGGATCGGGTTAGGCTAAGGTTTAGGGTTAGACAAGGTTAGGTTTGGGGTAAGGGTTAGGTTTAGGTTTATGGATAGGGTTAGGTTTAGGGTTGCGGTTTGGGTTTTGGGGTTAGGTTTAGGGTTCGAGTTAGGTTTAGGTTTAAGTCTTAGGTGATAGGTATAGGGTTAGGGTTAGACTTCAGGTTACGGTTAGGTTTAGGGTATGGATTAGGTTTATGGTTAGGTTAAGGGATACGTGAGGCTTAGGTTTAGTGTTAGAGTTAGTGTTCGGTTTAGTGTTAGGTTTAGGAATTAGGTTTTAGGGATAGGGTTAGTGTTAGTGTTAGGGTTAAGTTTAGGGTTAGTGTTAGGTTTCGGGTTTGGGTTAGGGTTAATGATAGGGTTTAGTGTTAAGGTTAGCGTTAGGGTTAGGTTTAGGATTCTAATTAGCATTAGGTTTAGGGTTAGAGTTTAGCCTTAGTTTTAGGGTTAGGTTTAGTGTTCGGGTTAGGGTTATGCTTAGAATTTTGGGTTAGGGTTACGGTTAGGGTTAGGATCAGGCTTACGGTTACAGTTAGGGTTAGGGTTAGTTATAGGTTTAGGATTAAGGTTAGGATTAGGGTTAGGTGTTAGGTTTAGGTTTAGGGTTATTGTTAGGGATAGGATTATGTTTAGGGGTAGGGTTAGAGGTTTAGGGCTAGGGTTAGGGTAAGTGTTTGGATTAGGGTTAGAGATTAGGGTTAATGTTAGGGTTATTGTTAAGGTTAGGTTTAGTGTTAGTGTTAGGTGTTTGTGTTATGGTTAGGATTAGGGTTAGGGTTACTATTATGGTTAGGGTTAGGTTAGGGTTAGCATTAGGGTTAGGGTTAGGGTTAGAGGTTAAGGTTAGTGTTAGGGATATTTTTAGGGTTAGGGTTAGTTTTAGGTTTAGTGTTAGGGATAATGTTAGTGTTAGTGGTTAGGGTTCAGTTTAGCGTTAGGTTTAGTGTTAGGGGTTTTTGGTTAGGGTTAGAGTATGTTCATTTTTAGGGTTACAGCTAGTGTTAGGGTTACGGTTAAAGTTTCCATGAGTGTTATGGTTAGGGTAAGTGTTAGCATCAGGGTTAGGTTTAGGGTAAGGATTAGGGATAGTGTTAGGGTTAGGGTTATGGTTAGTTTTAGGGTATGGCTTCGTTTTAAGTTTAGGGTTAGGGTTAGGGTTACTGTTAGGGTTAGGTTCAGGGTTAGGGTTAGGGTTAGCTTTAGAGTTTGGGATAGTGTTAGGGTTAGTGGTTATGTTTAGGGTTAGCGTTAGGTTTAGGGTTAGGGGTTATTGGTTAGGGTTAGGGTTATGGTAATGTTTAGGGTTACAGCTAGTGTTAGGGTTATGGTAAAGGTTACCGTGAGTGTTACGGTTAGAGTTAGGGTTAGCTTTAGGGTTAGGGTTAGGGTAAGGATTAGGGTTAGGTTTAGGGCTAGGGTTATGATTAGGGTTAGTGTTACGTTTACAGTTATGTATTAGTGTTAGGGTTAGGGTTAGGGTTAGGGTTAGGGTTAGGGTTAGGGGTTAAGTTTAGGGTTAGTGTTAGGGTTAGCGTTAGGTTTAGGGAATGAGGATTAGTGTTATGTCAGGGTTAGGTTTATGGTTAGGGTTAGAGATTAGGTTTAGTGTTAGGATTAGGGTTAGTGTTAGGGTTAGGGTTTAGGGTTTGTGTTGCTGTTAGGGTTAGGTTTAAGTTTCAGTTTCGGTTTCGGTTTAGGTTTAGGGTTAGTTTTAGATTCAGAGTTTAGGGTTAGGGTTTGGCTTAGGTTTATGTTTAGGGTTTGGGTTAGTGTTAGGGTAAGGGTTAGGGATAAGGGTTAGGGTTAGGTTTAGGTTTATGGTTCTTATCAGGCTAAGGGTTAGGGTTAGACAAGGTTAGGTTTGAGGTTTGGGTTAGGTTTAGGTTTATGTATAGGGTTACGTTCAGGGCTTTGGTTTGGGTTTTGGGTTTAGGGTTAGGGTTAGAGTTAGGTTTAGTGTTAAGTCTTAGGTGTTAGGATAGGGTTAGGGTTAGACTTCAGGTTACGGTTAGGTTTAGGGTGGGATTAGGTTTATTGTTAGGTTAAGTGTTACGTTAGGCTTAGAATTAGGGTTAGAGTTAGTGTTCGGTTTAGTGTTAGGTTTAGGAATTAGGGTTTAGGGATAGGGTTAGTGTTAGTGTTAGGGTTTAGTTTAGGGTTAGTGTTAGGCTTCGGATTAGGGTTAGGGTTAGGGTTAGGGTTAGGGTTAGTTATAGGTTTAGGATTAATGTTAGGGTTAGGCTTAGGGTTAGGAGTAAGGTTTAGGGTTAGGGTTAGGATTAGGGATATGATTAAGTTTATTGGTAGGTTTAGAGGATTAGGGCTAGGGCTAGGGTAAGTGTTTGGATTAGGGTTAGAGATTAGGGTTAATGTTAGGGATATTGTTAAAGTTAGGTTTAGTGTTAGGGTTTGGTGTTTGTGTTATGGTTAGGATTAGGGTTAGGGTTACAGTTATGGTTAGTGTTAGGATTAGGAATAGGTAAGGCTTAGGATGAGGTTTAAAGGTTAAGGTTAGTTTTAGGGATACTTTTAGGTTTAGGTTTAGGGTTAGATTTAGCGTTAGGGATAGTGTTAGTGTTAGTGGTTAGGGTCAGGTTTAGCGTTAGGTTTAGTGTTAGGGGTTTTTTGTTAGGGTTAGGGTTATGGTTATGTTTAGGGTTACAGCTAGTGTTAGGGTTACGGTTAGAGTTATGGTGAGTGTTATGGTTAGGGTTATAGTTAGCATTAGGGTTAGGTTTAGGGTAAGGATCAGGGATAGGGTTAGGTTTTGGGTTATGGTTAGTTTAAGGGTGTGGGATTGTCTTAGGTTTAGGGTTAGGGTTAGGGTTAGGGTTAGTGTTAGGGTTATGGTCAGGGTTAGTGTTAGGGATAGGTTTAGCATTAGGGATAGTGGTAGGTTTAGTGGTTAGGGTTAGGGTTAGCGTTAGGTTTAGGGTTAGGGGTTATTGGTTAGGGTTAGGGATATGGTTATGTTTAGGGTTACAGCTAGTGTTAGTGTTACTGTTAAGGTTACGGTGAGTGTTAAGGTTAGGGTTAGGGTTAGCTTTAGGGTTAGGGTTAGGGTAAGGATTAGGGTTAGGTTTAGGGCTAGGGTTATGTATTAGGGTTAGGTTTAGTATTAGCATTATTGTTAGGCTTAGTTATAGGTTAGGGTTAGGGTTAGGGTTAGTGTTAGGGGTTAAGTTTAGGGTTATTGTTAGGGTTAGCGTTAGGGTTAGGGTTAGAGGATTAGGGTTAGGTCAGGGTTAGGTTTAGGGTTAGGGTTAGAGATTAGGGTTAGTGTTAGGGTTAGTGATATGGTTATGGTTAGGTCTAGGTTTAGGTTTAGCGTTAGGTTTAGTATTTGGTTTATGGTTAGGTTTCGGGCTAGCGTTAGACAGGGTTAGGGTTATGGATAGGGTTAGTTTTAGTGTTGTGGTTAGGTTTAAGTTTAGGGTTTGGTTTAAGGTTAGACATGTTTAGGTTAGACATGTTTAGGGTGAGGATTAGAGATATGGTTTGGCTTGGGGTTAACATTAGGGTTAGTGTTAGGTTTCAGGTTAGTGTTAGGCTTAGGGTTAGGGTTAGAGATTAGGGTTAGTGTGTGGGTTAGGGGTAGGGTTATGGTTAGATTTAGGGTTAGGTTTAGTGTTAGGTTTAGCATGTGGGTTAGGGTTAGGTTTAGGTTTAGTATTAGACAGGGTTAGGATTAGGGTTATGTTTAGGGTTGGTGTTAGTGTTGGGGTTAGTTTTAATTTTAGGGTCAGGATTAGGATTAGACAAGGTTCGGGTTAGGGATATGGTTTTGTTTGGGGTTAGCATTAGGGTTAGTGTTAGGGTTAGGGTTTAGTGTTTGTGTTACTGTTAGGGTTAGGGTTGTGGTTTGAGTTTTGGGGTTAGGGTTAGAGTTAGGTTTAGGTTTAAGGCTCAGGTGTTATGGATAGGGTTAGAGTTAGACTTCAGGTTATGCTTAGGTGGGTATGGATTAGGTTTATTGTTAGGTTAAGGGTTACGTTAAGCTTAGGGTTAGGGTTAGAGTTAGTGTTCGGTTTAGTGTTAGGTTTTGAAATTAGGTTTTAGGGATAGGGTTGGTGTTGGTGTTAGGGTTTAGTTTAGGGTTAGTGTTAGGATTTGGGTTAGGGTTAGATTTAATTATACGGTTTAGTGTTAAGGTTAGCGTTAGGGTTAGGTTTAGGATTAGTATTAGCATTAGGTTTAGGATAAGTTTTTAGGCTTAGTTTTAGGGTTTGGTTTAGTGTTCAGGTTAGGGTTATACTTAGAGTTTTGTGTTGGGTTTAGTGTTAGGGTTAGGATCAGGTTTAGGGTTATGGTTAGGGTTAGGGTTAGTTATAAGTTTAGGAATAAGGTTAGGGTTAGGTTTAGGGTTAGGGTTTAGGTTTAGGGTTAGGATTAGGTTTAGGGCTAGGGTTAGGGTTAGGATTAGTTATAGGTTTAGGATTAAGGTTAGGGTTAGGTTTAGGGTTAGGGGTTAGGTTTAGGGTTAGGGTTAAGATTAGGTTTAGGGGTAGGGTTAGAGGGTTAGGGCTAGGGTTAGGCTTACTGTTTGGATTAGGGTTAGAGATTAGGGTTAATGTTCGCGACATTGTTAGGGTTAGGTTTAGTGTTAGGGTTAGGTGTTTGTGTTACGGTTAGCGTTAGGGTTAGGGTTACAGTTATGGTTAGGGTTATGGTTAGGAATAGGGTAAGGTTTAGGATTAGGGTTAGACGTTAAGGTTAGGGTTAGGGATATTT
This sequence comes from Cavia porcellus, assembly GCF_034190915.1. NCBI lineage: Eukaryota > Metazoa > Chordata > Mammalia > Rodentia > Caviidae > Cavia > Cavia porcellus. Next base: position 102,780,772 of record NW_026947488.1, on the reverse strand, counting down.
TTAGGGTTAGGTTTAGGTTTAGCGTTAGGGATAGTGTTAGTGTTAGTGGTTAGGATTATGGTTAGCATTAGGTTTAGGGTTAGGGGTTTTTGGTTAGGGTTGTGGTTATGGTTATGTTTAGGGTTTCAGCTAGTGTTAGGGTTACGGTTAACGTTACAGTGAGTGTTATGGTTAGGGTTAGGGTTAGCATTAGAGTTAGGGTTAGGGTAAGAATTAGGGATAGTGTTAGGGTTAGGGTTATTGTTAGATTTAGGGTATTGATTAGTTTTAGGTTTGGGGTTAGGGTTAGGGTTAGTGTTAGGTTTAGGGTCAGGGTTAGAGTTAGGGTTAGGTTTAGTGTTAGGGGTTATTGGTTATGGTTAGGGTTATGGTTATGATTAGGGTTACAGGTAGTGTTTGGGTTACGGTTAAAGTTACAGTACGTGTTACGGTTAGGGTTAGCTTTAGGGTTAGGGTTAGGGTATGGGTTAGGGTTAGAGTTAAGCTTAGGGTTATGTATTAGAGTTAGGGTTAGGTTTAGCATTAGTGTTAGGCTTACGTATAGGTTAGGTTTAGGGTTAGGGTTAGTGTTAGGGGTTAAGTTTACGGTTATTTTTAGGGTCAGCATTAGGGTTAGAATATTAGGGTTAGGTCAGGGTTAGGTTTAGGGCTAGGGTTAGAGATTAGGGTTACTGTTAGTGTTAGGGGTACAGTTATGGTTAGGTCTAGGTTTAGGTCTAGCGTTAGGTTTAGTTTTTGTTTTACAGTTAGTTGTAGGGTTAGCATTAGAGCGGGTTAGGGTTATGGATAGGGTTAGTGTTAGTGTTGTGGTTATGTTTAAGGTTAGGTTTAGGTTTAGGGTTAGACATGTTTAGGGTGTGGTTTAGAGATATGGTTTGGCTTGGGTTAGCATTAGGGTTAGTGTTAGGGATAGTGTTAGGTTTCAGGTTAGATTTAGGTTTAGGGTTAGGGATAGGGTTAGAGTTTAGGGTTAGTGTTATTGTTAGGGGTAGCGTTATGGTTAGATTTAGGGTTAGGGTTATTGTTAGTTTTAGTATATGGGTTAGGGTTATTGTTAGTTTTAGTATATGGGTTAGGGCTAGGTTTAGGGTTAGCATTAAAGTTAGGGTTAATGTTACGCTTAGGGTTAGGGTTAGTGTTAGGGTTAGGTTTAAGTTTAGGGTCAGGTTTAGGATTAGACAAGGTTAGGGTTAGGGTTAGGGGTATGGTTTGGTTTAGGGTTAGCATTAGGGTTAGTGTTAGGATTAGGGTTATTGTTAGTGTTAGGGTTTAGTGTTTGTGTTACTTTTAGTGTTAGGGTTAAGTTTAGGTTTAGGTTTAGGTTTAGGTTTAGGTTTAGGGTCAATTTCAGATTCAACAGTTAGTGTTAGGGTTTGGCTTAAGTTTATGTTTAGGGTTTGCGTTAATGTTAGGGTAAGGGTAAGCGGTTAGTTGTGAGGGATATTGCTAGGGGTAGGGGTACGGTTAAGGTTATTGTTAGTTTTAGGTTTAGGGTTAGTGTTTGAGTTAGTGTAAGCGTTAGATTTAGGGTTAGGGTTTACCGTTAAGCTATGGTTGAAGTTTAGGTTTTGGTTAGGTTTAGGGTTAGGTTGAGGTTTACGGTTAGGGTTATGGTTATTGTTAGGGTTAGTGTTAGGTTTAGAGGTTAGAGTTAGGGTTCTGTTTAGGGTTACAGTTAGGTTTAGGGTTTGGTTTAGGATTAGAGGGTTAGGCTTAGGGTTAGGTTTAGGGTTAGAGGTTAGGGATAGGGTAAGGGATTAATGTTTGGGATAGGTTTAGGATTAGTGTTAGGGTTAGTGTTAGGGTATAGGTTAAGTGTAGAGGGCTAGGGTTAGGTTTAGGATTAGGATTAGCCTGACGGATAGGGTTAGGGTTAGTGGTTAGTGTTAGGGTTAGTGTTAGGTTTAGGGATAGGGGTTATTGGTTAGTGTTAGAGTTATGGTTATGGTTACAGTTACGGCTAGGTTTGGGTCATGATTAAAGTTACAGTGAGTGTTACGGTTAGGGTTAGGGTTAGGGTTAGGGTAGGAATTAGTGTTAGGGTTAGGGTTAGTGTTATGTTTAGGGTTATGTTTATAATAAGGGTTAGGTATTAGGGTTAGTGTTAAGGTTAGGGTTAGATTTAGCATTAGCATTAGTGTTAGGTTTAGTTATAGTTTAGGGTTAGGGTTAGGGTTAGGGTTAGGATTAGGGTTAGGGTTTATGGTTAATGTTAGTGTTAGGGTTAGCGTTAGGGTTAGGGTTAGAGGATTATTGTTAGGGTTAGGGTTATTGTTAGGTTTAGGGTTAGGGTTAGCGTTAGGTTTAGTATTTGGGTTAGGGTTAAGTTTAGGGTTAGCGTTAGGGCTAGGGTAGTGTTAGGATTAGGTTTAGGGTTAATGTTGGGGTTAGGTTTAAAGTTAGCGTCGGGTTTAGGGTTAGACAAGGTTAGGGTTAGGGTTAGGGATATGGTTTGGATTGGGGTTAGCATTAGGGTTAGTGTTAGAATTAGGGTTAGTGTTAGGGTTAGGGTTTAGGGTTTGTGTTGCTGTTAGGGTTAGGTTTAGGTTTAGGTTTAGTGTTAGGGTTAGTATTAGATTTAGAAGTTAGTGTTAGGGTTTGGCTTAGTTTTATGTTTAGTGTTTGGGTTAGTGTTAGGGTAAAGGGTAGGCATAAAGTTTAGGGTTAGGTGTAGGGTTATATTTCGGGTTAGGCTAAGGGTAAGGGTTAGACAAGGTTGGTTTGGGGTTAGTTTTAGGTTTAGGTTTATGGATAGGGTTATGTTTAGGGTTGCGGTTTGGGTTTTGGATTTAGGGTTAGGGTTCGAGTTAGGTTTAGGGTTAAGCCTTAGGTGTTAGTGATAGGGTTAGGGTTAGGGTTAGACTTCAACTTACCGTTAAGTTTAGGTTATGGATTTGGTTTATTGTTAGGTTAAGCGTTACCTTAGGCTTAGAATTGGGTTAGAGTTAGTGTTCGGTTTAGTGTTAGGTTTAGGAATTAGGTTTTAGGGATAGGGTTAGTGTTAGTTTTAGGGTTAAGTTTAGGGTTACTTTTAGGTTTCGGGTTAGGGTTAGGGTTAATGTTAGGGTTTAGTGTTAAGGTTAGCATTAGGGTTAGGTTTTGGATTAGTATTATCATTAGGATTAGGGTTAGTATTTAGGCTTAGTTTTAGGGTTAGGTTTAGTGTTCGGGTTAGGGTTATTCTTAGAGTTTAGGGTTAGGGTTAGGGTAAGCGTTAGGTTTAGGGATAGGGGTTATTGGTTAGGCTTAGGGTTATGGTTATGTTTAGGGTTACAGCTAGTGTTAGGGTTACGGTTAAGGTTATGGTGAGTATTACGGTTAGGGTTAGGGTTAGTTTTAGGGTTAGGTTGAGGGTAAGGATTAGGGTTAGGTTTAGGGCTAGGGTTATGATTAGGGTTAGGGTTATGCTTACGGTTATGTATTAGGGTTAGGGTTAGGGTTAGCATTAGTATTAGGCTTAGTTATATGTTAGGGTTAGGGTTACGGTTAGTGTTAGGGGTTAAGTTTAGTGTTAGTGTTATTAGCATTAGGGTTAGGCTCAGATTATTATGGTTAGGTCAGAGGGTTAGGGTTAGAGATTAGATTTAGTGTTTGGTTTAGGGGTACGGTTATGGTTATGTCTCGGTTTAGGTCTAGCGTTAGGTTTAGTATTTGCTTTACGGTTAGGTTTAGGGTTAGCGTTAGCGTTACACAGGGTTAGGTTAATGGATCGAGTTTGTGTTAGTTTTGTTGTTTGGTTTAATGTTAGGGTTAGGTTTAGGGTTAGACATGTTTAGGGTGTGGGTTAGAGATATGGTTTGGCTTAGGGTTAGCATTAGGGTTAGTGTTAGGTTTCAGATTAGGGTTAGGGTTAGGGTTAGGTTAGATATTAGGGTTATTGTTTGGGTTAGGGATAGGATTATGGTTAGATTTAGGGTTAGGTTTAGTGTTTGGTTTATTATGTGGGTTAGGGTTAGGTTTAGGTTTAGCATTAGACAGGGTTAGGTTCAGGGTTAGTGTTAGGGTTGGGGTTAGTGTTGGGGATAGTTTTAATTTTAGGGTCAGGTTTAGGATTAGACAAGGTTAGGGTTAGGGATATGGTTTTGTTTGGGGTTAGCATTAGGTTTAATGTTAGGATTAGGGTTAGTGTTATGGTTAGGGTTTAGTGTTTGTGTTACTGTTAGGCCAAGGTTGTGGTATGAGTTTTGGTGTTAGGGTTAGGGTTAGAGTTAGGTTTAGGTTTAAGGCTTAGGTGTTAGGGATAGGGTTAGGGTTAGACCTCAGGTTACGGTTAGGTGGGTATGGATTAGGTTTATTGTTAGGTTTAGGGTTACGTTAAGCTTAGGGTTAGGGTTAGAGTTAGTGTTCGGTTTAGTGTTAGGTTTAGGAATTAGGTTTTAGGGATAGGGTTAGTGTTAGTGTTAGGGTTTAGTTTAGGGTTAGTCTTAGGCTTCGGGTTAGGGTTAGGTTTAATGATAGAGTTTAGTGTTAAGGTTAGCGTTAGGGTTAGGTTTAGGATTAGTATTAGCATTAGGTTTAGGGTAAGTGTTTAGGATTAGTTTTAGGGTTTGGTTTAGTGTTCAGGTTAGGGTTATACTTAGAGTTTAGTGATGTGTTTAGTGTTAGGGTTAGGATCAGGTTTATAGTTATGGTTAGGGTTAGGGTTAGTTATCGGTTTAGGATTAAGGTTAGGGTTCGGTTTAGGGTTATGGGTCAGGTTTAGGGTTAGGGTTAGGATTAGGGATAGGATTAGGTTTAGGGGTAGGGTTCGAGGGTTAGGACTAGGGTTAAGGTAACTGTTTGGATTAGGGTTAGAGATTAGGGTGAATGTTAGCGATATTGTTATGGTTAGGTTTAGTGTTAGTGTTAGGTATTTGTGTTATGGTTAGGGTTAGGGTTAGGGTTAGTGTTACGAATAGGGCAAGGTTTAGGATTAGGTTTAGACGTTAAGGTTAGTGTTAAGGATATTTTTAGGGTTAGGTTTAGGTTTAGCGTTAGGGATAGTGTTAGTTTTATTGGTTAGGATTATGGTTAGCGTTAGGTTTAGGGTTAGGGGTTTTTGGTTAGGGTTGTGGTTATGTTTATGTTTAGGGTTACAGCTAGTGTTAGGGTTACGGTTAACATTACGGTGAGTGTTATGGTTAGGGTTAGGATTAGCATTAGTGTTAGGGTTAGGGTAAGAATTAAGGATAGTGTTAGGGTTAGTGTTATTGTTAGTTTTAGGGTATGGATTAGTTTTAGGTGTGGGGTTAGGGTTAGGTTTAGTGTTAGTGTTAGGTTTAGGGTCAGGGTTAGGTTAGGGTTAGGTTTAACGTTAGGGATAGTGTTAGAGTTAGTGGTCAGGGTTTGGGTTATCGTTAGGTTTAGTGTTAGGGTTTATTGGTTATGGTTAGGGTTATGGTTATGTTTAGGGTTACAGGTAGTGTTTGGGTTACGGTTAAAGTTACAGTGAGTGTTACGGTTAGGGTTAGGGTTAGCTTTAGGGTTAGGGTTAGGGTATGGATTAGGGTTAGTGTTAAGCTTAGGGTTATGTTTAGGGTTAGGGTTACGCTTACGGTTATGTATTAGGGTTAGGGTTAGGTTTAGCATTAGTGTTAGGCTTAGTTGTAGGTTAGGTTTAGGGTTAGGGTTAGGGGTTAAGTTTAGGGTTAGTTTTAGTGTCAGCGTTAGGGTTAGGGTTAGAGTATTAGGGTTAGGTCTGTGTTAGGTTTAGGGTTAGGGTTAAAGATTAGGGTTAGTGTTAGTGTTAGGGTTACAATTATGGTTAGGTCTAGGTTTAGGTTTAGGGTTAGGGTTAGAGATTAGGTTACTGTTAATGCTAGGGGTACAGTTATGGTTAGGTCTAGGTTTAGGTCTAGCGTTAGGTTTAGTATTTTTTTACAGTTAGGTTTAGGGTTAGCGTTAGAGAGGGTTAGGGTTATGGATAGGGTTAGTGTTAGTGTTGTGGTTAGGTTTAAGTTAGGTTTATGTTTAGGGTTTGACATGTTTAGGGTGTGGTTTAGAGATATGGTTTGGCTTGGGGTTAGCATTAGGGTTAGTGTTAGGGTTAGTGTTAGGTTTCAGGTTAGGTTTAGGTTTAGGGTTAGTGTTAGGGTTAGAGTTTAGGGTTAGTGTTAGGGTTAGGTGTAGCGTTATGGTTAGATTTAGGGTTAGGGTTATTGTTAGTTTTAGTATTTGGGTTAGGGCTAGGTTTAGGGTTAGCATTAAAGTTAGGGTTAATGTTAGGCTTAGGGTTAGTGTTAGTGTTAGGGTTAGGTTTAAGTTTAGGGTCAGGTTTATGATTAGACAAGGTTAGGGTTAGGGGTATGGTTTGGTTTAAGGTTAGCATTAGGGTTAGTGTTAGGATTAAGGTTATTGTTAGTGTTAGGGTTTAGTGTTTGTGTTACCGTTAGGGTTAGGGTTCAGTTTAGGTTTAGGTTTAGGGTTAATTTTAGATTCAACGGTTAGGGTTAGGGTTTGGCTTAGGTTTATGTTTAGGGTGGTTAGTGTTAGGGTAAGGGTAAGTGGTTAGATGTGAGGGATATTGCTAGGGGTAGGGGTACGGTTAGGGTTATTGTTAGTTTTAGGTTTAGGGTTAGTGTTTGAGTTAGTGTAAGCGTTAGATTTAGGGTTAGGATTTACCGCTAGGGTATGGTTGAGGTTTAGGTTTTGGTTAAGTTTAGGGTTAGGTTGAGGTTTACGGTTAGGGTTATGGTTATTGTTAGGGTTAGTGTTAGGTTTAGAGGTTAGAGTTAGGGTTCTGTTTAGGGTTACAGTTAGGTTTAGGGTTTGGTTTAGGATTAGAGGGTTAGGCTTAGGGTTAGGTTTAGGGTTAGAGGTTAGGGATAGGGTTAGGGATTAGTGTTTCGGATAGGTTTAAGATTAGTGTTAGGGTTAGTGTTAGGGTATAGGTTAAGTTTAGAAGGCTAGAGTTAGGTTTAGGATTAGGACTAGCATGAGGGATAGGGTTAGTTTTAGTGGTTAGTGTTAGGGTTAGCGTTAGGTTTAGGGATAGGGGTTATTGGTTAGTGTTAGAGTTATGGTTATGGTTACAGTTACGGCTAGGGTTAGGGTCATGATTAAATTTACGGTGAGTGTTACGATTAGGGTTAGGTTTAGGGTTAGGGTAGGGATTAGTGTTAGGATTAGGGTTAGTGTTATGTTTAGGGTTATGTTTACAATAAGGGTTAGGTATTAGGGTTAGTGTTAGGGTTAGGGTTAGATTTAGCATTAGCGTTAGTGTTAGGTTTAGTTATAGGTTAGAGTTATGGTTATGGTTAGGGTTAGGGTTAGGGTTAGGATTAGGGTTAGGGTTTATGGTTAGTGTTAGTGTTAGGGTTAGCGTTAGGGTTAGGGTTAGAGGATTATTGTGAGGGTTAGGGTTAGGGTTATGTTTAGGGTTAGGGTTAGCTTTAGGTTTAGTATTTGGGTTAAGGTTAGGTTTAGGGTTAGCGTTAGGGCTAGGGTATGTTTAGGATTTGTTTAGGGTTAATGTTGGGTTTAGGTTTAAGGTTAGCGTCAGGTTTAGGATTAGACAAGGTTAGGGTTAGGGTTAGGGATATGGTTTGGTTTGGGGTTAGTATTAGGGTTAGTGTTAGGATTAGAGTTAGTGTTAGGTTTAGGGTTTAGGGTTTGTGTTACTCTTAGAGTTAGGTTTAGGTTTAGGTTTAGGGTTAGGGTTAGTATTAGATTTAGAAGTTAGTGTTAGGGTTTGGCTTAGTTTTATGTATAGCATTTGGGTTAGTGATAGGGTAAGGATCAGGGATAAAGGTTAGGGTAAGTTTTAGGGTTATGTTTCGGGTTAGGCTAAGATTTAGGGATAGACAAGGTTTGGTTTGGGGTTAGTTATCTGTTTAGGTTTATGGATAGGGTTATGCTTAGGGTTGTGGTTTGGGTTTTGGGTTTAGGGTTAGGGTTAGAGTTAGGTTTAGAGTTAAGCCTTAGGTGTTAGTGATAGGGTTAGGGTTAGGGTTAGACTTCAACTTATGGTTAAGTTTAGGTTATGGATTAGGTTTATTGTTAAGTTAAGCATTACGTTAGGCTTAGGATTAGCGTTAGAGTTAGTGTTCGGTTTAGTGTTAGGTTTAGGAATTAGGTTTTAGGGATAGGGTTAGTGTTAGTGTTAGGGTTAAGTTTAGGGCTAGTTTTAGTTTTCGGGTTAGGGTTAGGGTTAATGATAGGGTTTAGTGTTAAGGTTAGCGTTAGGGTTAGGTTTTGGATTAGTATTATCATTAGGTTTAGGGTTAGTATTTAGGCTTCGTATTAGGGTTAGGTTTAGTGTTCGGGTTAGGGTTATTCTTAGAGTTTAGGGTTAGGGTTAGTGTTAGGTTAAGCATTAGGTTTAGGGATAGGGGTTATTGGTTAGGCTTAGGGTTATGGTTATGTTTAAGGTTACAGCTAGTGTTAGGGTTACGGTTAAGGTTACGGTGAGTGTTACGGTTAGGGTTAGTGTTAGCTTTAGGGTTAGGTTGAGGGTAAGGATTAGGGTTAGGTTTAGGGCTAGGGTTATGATTAGGGTTAGGGTTATGCTTACGGTTATGTATTAGGGTTAGGGTTAGGGTTAGCATTAGTATTAGGCTTAGTTATATGTTAGAGTTAGGGTTACGGTTAGTGTTAGGGGTTAAGTTTAGGGTTAGTGTTAGGGTTAGCGTTAGGGTTAGGGTTAGATTATTAGGGTTAGGTCAGGGTTAGGTTTAGGGTTAGGGTTAGAGACTAGGTTTATTGTTTGGTTTAGGGGTACAGTTATGGTTAGGTCTAGGTTTAGGTCTAGCGTTAGGTTTAGTATTTGGTTTGCGGTTAGGTTTAGGGTTAGCGTTAGACAGGGTTAGGTTAATGGATCTGGTTTGTGTTAGTTTTGTTGTTCGGTTTAAGGTTAGGGTTTGGTTTAGGGTTAGACATGTTTAGGGTGTGTTTTAGAGATATAGTTTGGCTTAGGGTTTACTTTAGGTTTAGTGTTACGGTTAGTGTTAGGTTTTAGGTTAGGGTTAGGTTTAGGGTTAGGGCTAGAGATTAGGTTTAGTGTTAAGGTTAGGGTTAGGGTTAGAGATAAGATTTAGTGTTAGGTTTAGGGGTAGGGTTATGGTTAGATTTAGGGCTAGGGTTAGTGGTGGTTTAGTATTTCGGTTAGGGTTAGGTTTATGGTTAGCATTAGGGTTAGGGTTAGGCTTAGGTTTAGAGTTAGTGTGGGGTTAGGTTTAAGTTTAGGGTCAGGTTTATGATTAGACAAGGTTAGGGCTAGGGTTAGGGATATGGTTTGGTTTTGGGTGAGCATTAGGGTTAGTGTTAGGATTAGGGTTAGTGTTACGGTTAGGGTTTAGTGTTTGTGTTACTGTTAGGGTTAGGGTTAAGTTTAGTTTTAGGGTTAATTTTAGATTCAAAGCTTAGGGTTAGGGTTTGGCTTAGTTTTATGTTTAGGGTTTGGGTTAGTGTTAGGGTAAGGGTAAGGATTAGCTGTGAGGGATATTGCTAGGGGTAGGGGTATGGTTAGGGTTATTGTTAGTTTTAGGTTTAGGGTTAGGGTTTGAGTTAGAGTAAGCATTAGATTTAGGGTTAGCGTTTACCGTTAGGGTATGGTTGAGGTTTAGGTTTTTGTTATGTTTAGGGTTAGGTTGAGCTTTACGGTTAGGGTTATGGTTATTGTTATGGTTAGTATTAGGGTTAGAGGTTAGAGTTAGGGTTCTGTTTAGGGTTACAGTTATGTTTAGGGTTTGGTTTATGATTAGAGAGTTAGGGTTAGGGTTAGGGTTAGGGTTAGAGTTTTAGGGTTAGGGTTAGGGATTAGATGTTTGGGATACAGGTTAGTATTAGTGTAAGGGTTAGTGTTAGTGTATAGTTTAAGTGTAGAGTGCTAGGGTTAGGTTTAGGATTAGGATTAGCGTTAGGGATAGGGTTTGTGTTAGTGGTTAGTGTTAGGGTTAGCGTTAGGTTTAGGGATAGGGGTTATTAGTTAGGTTTAGAGTTATGGTTATGGTTAAAGTTATGGCTAGGGTTATGGTTATGGTTATGGTTATGGTTATAGTGACTGTTACGTTTAGGGTTAGGGTAAATGTTAGGTGTAGGGTTAGGTTTAGGCGTAATGTTGGGGTTAGGTTTAAGGTTAGGGTCAACTTTATGATTATACAAGGTTAGGGTTAGGGTTAGGGATATGGTTTGGTTTGAGGTTACCATTAGGTTTAGTGTTAGGATTAGGGTTAGTGTTAGGGTTAGGGTTTAGGGTTTGTGTGACTGTTAGCGTTAGGTTTAGTGTTAGGGTTAGGTTAAGGTTTAGGTTAAGGGTTAGTATTATATTTAGATGTTAGGGTTAGAGTTTGGCTTAGGTTTATTTTTATGGTTTGGGTCAGTGTTAGGGTAAGGGTTAGGGATAAGCGTTAGGGTTAGGTTTAGGCTTATGGTTTGGGTTAGGCTAAGGGTTAGGGTTAGACAAGGTTAGGTTTGTTGTTATTGTTAGGTTTAGGTTTATGTATAGGGTTCGTTTAGGGTTGCGGTTTGGGTTTTGGGGTTAGGGTTAGGGTTCAAGTTAGGTTTAGGGTTTAGCCTTAGGTGTTAGTGATAGGGTTACGGTTAGACTTCAGGTTACGGTTAGGTTTAGGGTATGGATTAGGTTTATTGTTAGGTTAAGGGTTATGTTAGACTTAGGATTAGGGTTAGAGTTGGTGTTTGGTTTAGTGTTAGGTTTAGGAATTAGGTTTTAGGGATAAGGTTCGTGTTAGTGTTAGGGTTAAGTTTAGGGTTAGTATTAGCTTTTGGGTTAGGGTTAGGGTTAATGATAGGGTTTAGTGTTAAGGTTAGCGTTAGGGTTAGGTTTAGGTTTAGGATTAGCGTTAGGTTTAGGGTTAGAGTTTAGGCTTAGTTTTAGGGTTAGGTTTAGAGTTCTGGTTAGGGTTATGCTTAGAGTTTAGTGTTAGGGTTAGGGTTAAGGTTAGGATCAGGTTTAGGGCTATGGTTAGGGTTAGGGTTAGTTATAGGTTTAGGATTAAGGTTAGTGTTAGGGTTAGGTTTAGGGTTTAGGTTTGAGGTTAGGTTTAGGTTTAGGGATAAGTTTAGATATAGGGTAGGTTTAGAGGGTTAGTGCTAGGTTTAGGGTGTTTGGATTATGGTTAGAGATTAGGGTTAATGTTAGGGAAATTGTTAGAGTTAGTTTGAGTGTTAGGGTTAGGTGTTAGTGTTATGGTTAGGATTATGGTCAGTGTAACAGTTATGGTTAGGGTTAGGAATAGGATAAGGTTTAGGATTAGGGTTAGATGTTAAGGTTAGGGTTACGGATATTGTTAGGTTTTGGGTTAGGGTTATGGTTAGGGTTAGTGTTAGGGTATGGGTTACTTTTAGAGGATTAGGGTTATGGTTAGGATTAGGTTTAGTGTTAATTTTAATGTTAGGTTTAGGGTTAGAGTTAGGGTTAGGGTAAGGGTTAGAGTTTAGGGTTAGGGTTAAGGTTAGTGTTAGGGTTAGACATTAGGTTATACGGATAGTGTTAGGGTTAATGTTAAGATTAAGGTTATGGTTACATTTAAGATTACAGCTAGGGTCAGATTTAGGGTTACATTTAGGGTTAGGGATTAGGGTTAGGATTAGGCTTAGGTTTATGGTTAGGGTTCGGGGTAAGTTAAGGGTTAGACAAGGTTAGGGTTGGGGATAGGGTTAGGGTTAGGGGTAGTTTTAGGTTTAGGCTTAGGGTTAGGGTTAGTGTTAGAGGATGGCGTTAAGCTTAGGGAATGGGGTTAGTTGTTAGGGATATGGCTACGGATAGAGTAAGGGTTAGGGTTAGACGTTAGGTTTATGGTTACAGTTAGGTTTAGGATAAGAGTATTAGCGTTAGGGTTATTTTTAGGGATAGGGTTTGGGTTAGGTTTAGAGGTTAGTGTTAGGGTTAGAGTTAGGGTTATGGTTAGCAGTAGGGTTATTGTTATAGTTAAGTTTAGATTTAGGGTTACTGTTAGTGTTAGAAGTATGGGTTAGGGTTAGGGTTAGGTTTAGCGTTTACTGTTAGGGTTAGAAGTATGGGTTAGTGTTAGGGTTAGGTTTAGCGTTTACTGTTAGGGTTAGCGTTAGACTTAAGTTTCGGTTTAGTGTTAGGTTTAGTTTTAGGGTTCGAGGATAGTATTAATTTTAGGATTAGGTTTAGTGTTAGGGTTAGGGTTACGGTTAAATTTAGGGTTAGGTTTAGGGCTAGGGTTAAGGTTTTGGTTAGGTTTAGGGATAGGGTTGGGGTTAGGTTTAGGTTTATGTTTAGAGTTAGAGTTAGGGTTAGAGTTTAGGTTTAGGGGTAGTGTTAGGTTAAAGTTAGGGGTTCATGTTAGGTTTATGTTTAGGGTTAGAGTTAGGGATAAGGTTAGCGGTTATTGTGAGGGTTAGTGTTAGTCTTACGGTTGGGGTTAGGCTTATTTTAAGGATTAGAGTTTAGTGTTCTTGTTATGGTTATTTTTACGGTTACAGTTAGGTTTAGGGTTTGGTTTAGAGGTTAGGATTAGTGTTAGGGTTAGGGTTAGGTTAGGGAGAGTGTTAGAGGATAGTGTTAAGGGTAGTGTTAGGTTTAGTGTTAGGATTAGGCTTAGGCTTAGGGTTAAGTTTGGGGTTAGGTTTAGGTTTAGTGTTAGGTTTAGGGTTAGGGTTAGGGCTAGGTTTAGGTTTACGGTTAGGGTTGGCTAAAGGTTAGCGTTAGATGCTAGGTTTAGGGTCAGGGTTAGTATTAGTGTTATGGTTAGTGTTAGGTTTAGATGTTAGGGTTAGGTTTAGTGTCAGGTGTAGTGTTACAGTTGGTGTTTATATTTAAGGTTAGGGTTAGGGTTAGGTTTATGGTTAGGGTTAGGGTTAGGTTTAAAGTTCTGCTTAGAGGTTAGCGTCAGGTTTAGGGCTACATTTAGGGTTAGGGTTAGATGTTAGGATTAGGGTTATGTTTAAGATTAGTGTTTGGGTTAGGTTTAGAGGTTAGCATTAGGGTTAGGATTAGGGTTATGGTTAGCGGTAGGGTTAGTGTTAGTGTTAAGATTAGGGTTTGTGTTAGGGTTAGCATTAGAGGTTAGTGTTAAGGTTAGGATTACGGTTAGGGTTAGGTTTACAGGTTAGTGTTAGTGTTTGTGTTAGGGTTAGGATTAGGGTTTTTGGTTACTTTTAGGGTGAGGGTTAGTGTTAGGGTTAGGATTAAGGTTATAGGATTAGGGTAAGTGATAGAAAAATTGTCAGGGTTAGTGTTAGGTTTTGGGTTAGGGTTAGTGTTAGAGGTATGGGTTAGTGTTTGGGTTAGGGTTTGGTTTAGGTTTAGGTTTAGGGTTAGTTTTAGAGGTATGGCTTAGGGTTATGGTTAGGTTTAGGGTGAGGAATAGATTATGCTTAATGTTAGTGATATAGGTTATGGTTAGTGTTAGGTTTAAGGTTAGGGTCAGGGTTAGGGTGAAGTTTACCCTTAAGTTAGGGTTAGGCTTAGGGTTAGAGTTAGGGTTACAGTTATGGTTAAGGAATGGTTTAGGGCTAGGGTTAGTGTTAGTGTTTTCTTAGGCCTAGTGTTAGACAGGGTTAGGGTTAGGGTAGGTTTTGGGGTGGGGTTAGGGTTAGTTTTAGGTTTAGGTTAGGTTTATGGTTAGGGTTAAAGTTAGGTTTATGGTTAGGGTTAGGGTTAGTGTTAAGATTAGGTTTAGGGTAGGGTTAGGGTTACTGTTGTGTTTGGATTAGGGTTAGGGTGTAGGGTTAGGGTTAGGGTTAATGTTAGGGTTAGTATTAGGTTTTGGTTAGGCTTAGGGTTAAGTTTAGGGTTAGGTTTAGCATAGTGGTTTAGGATTAGTGTTAGGGTTATGTTTAGTGGTAGGGTTAGGTCAAGGGGTTAGGTTTTAGCGATGCAGTTATGAGTAGGGTTAGGGTTACGGTTATTGTGAGGTTTCGGTTTAGGGTTAGGGTTTGAGTTAGTGTAAGAGTTCAGGTTAATGTTAGTGTTTAGCATTAGGGTTTGGGTTAGGGTTAAGGTTATGGTTAGGTTTAGGGTTAGGTTGAGGTTTAATTTGAGGTTTAGGGTTATTGTTAGAGGTTAGAGTTAGGGTTCTGTTTAAGGTTACATTTAGGGCTAATGTTAGTTTTAGGATTAGAGGGTTAGGGTTAGGTTTAGAATTAGAGGTTAGGGTTAGGGTTAGGGTTAGGGTTAGGGTTAGGGTTAGGGTTAAGTTTCCGTTTAGGTTTACGGATAGGGATAGCATTAGGCTTAGGGTTACTGTTCGGGTTAGAGGTTAGGGTTAATTTTAGAGTTAGGGTTTGTGTTTGGTTTAGGGTTAGGGATATGGTTGGGGTTAGGGATTAGGGTTAGGTTTATGGTTAGGATTCGGGTTACGATTAGTGCTTAGGGTTAGGGTTAGTGTTAGGTTTATGGTTAGGATTATGGTTACGATTATGATTAGGTATAGTGTTAGACAAGTTTAGGCTTTGGGTTATGGTTAGGCCTATGTTTAGGGATAGGCTTAGCCTTTAGGGTTAGGGTTAGTGTTAGATTTAGGGTAAGTGTTTGTGTTATGTTTGGGGTTAGGTTTAGGTATAGGTTAGTTTTAGAGTTTTGTGTTTGGTTTATGGTTATTGTAAGTGTTAGGATTAGGGTTAGGGTTAGGGTTAGAGTGTTAGGGTTACAGATATGCTTAGGCTTAGGTTTAGGGTTAGGGTTAAGGTTAGGTTTAGATGTTAGGGTTAGGCTTACGGTTAGGGTAAGTGTTAGGTTTATGTTTAGGGTTAGTGTTAGGGTAAGTGTTAAGGTTAGACGGTAGGTTTAGGGTTAGGATTAGTGTTACGGTTAGGGTTGGGGTTAAGTTTAGAGTTTAGGATTAGCGTTAGGGTCAGGGACAGGGTTACAGTTAGAGTTCATGTTTAGGGTTAGGTTTTTTGTTAGGGTTAGGGTTGGGGTTGGCATTGGGGCTAGGTTTAGGATTAGGTTAATGGTTAGAGTTAGGATTAGGGTTTATTGTTAAGCGTTAGGATTAGAGATAGTTTTAGGGTTAGGGTTAGGCTTAGGTTAGGATTATTTTTAGGGTTAGAGTTAGTGTTAGGCTTAGAGTATTAGGGTTACGGTTAGGGTTGGGTTTAATATTAGGGTTAGGGGTAGGTTTAGGGTTCGCATTAGGGTTATGGTTAGGGTTCGGGTTCGGGATAGGGTTAGGTTTAGGTTTAGGTTTAGGGTAAGGGTTAGGTTTATGGTTACGGTTAGGGTTAGAGAAGTTTAGGGTTGGGGTTATGGTTAGGGTTATGGTTAGGGTTAGGTTTAGGGTTAGGTTTAGGTTTTGGGTTAGCGGTTTGGGTTAGTTTTAGGTTTTGGGTTTGGGTTAGAGCTAGGGTTTAGGATTAATGTTAGTGTTAGTGTTTTGATTGGGATTAGGATTTAGGTGTTAGCGATAGTGTTAGCGTTAGGGTTAGGGTTTGGATTAGGGTTAAAGTTAGTGTTAGAGGTTAGGGTTAGGTTTAGTGTTAGTTTTAGGGTTAGGGTCATGGTTTGGGTTAAGCTTACGTTTAGGTTTAGTGTTAGGGTTAGGGTTAGGGTTAAGGTTAAGGTTAGGGTTAGAGGTTAGGGTTAGGGTTATTGTTAGGGTTAGGGTTGGGGTTAGGGTCAGGGTTCGGGTTAAGCTTATGTTTAGGTTTAGGTTTAGAGATAGGTTTAGGTTTAGAGGGTTAGGGTAAGTGTTAGTGTTAGGGTTAGAAGTTAGGGTTAGGGTTAAAGATATGGTTATGGTTAGGGGTTAGGGATAGGTTTAGGGTTAGGGTTACTGTTATGGTTAGGTTTACGTTTAAGTTTATGTATAGGGTTATGGTTAGGGTTATGTTTAGAGTTAGTGTTAGGGATTAGAGTTGCTTATTGTTAGGTTTCGGGTTATGATTAGGGGTTAGGGTTATGGTTAGGGTTAAGGTTATGTTTATGATTATGTTTACGGTTATGATTAGGATTATGGTTAGTGTTAGGTTTAGTGTTAGACAAGGTTAAGGTTTGGGTTAGGGTTAGGCTTAGGTTTTGGGATAGGGTTAGAGTTTAGGGTTAGTGTTAGAGTTAGGGTAAGGTTTTGTGTTAGGTTTAGTTTTAGGATAGTTTAGAAGTTATGGCATATGTTTATGGTTGTTGTTAGGGTTAGGGTTAGGGTTACGGTTAGGGTTAGTATTAGGTTTTGGTTAGGCTTAGGGTTAGGTTTAGGGTTAGGTTTAGCATTGTGGTTTAGGGTTAGGGTTAGGGTTATGTTTAGTGGTAGGGTTAGGTTAAGAGTTTAGGTTTTAGCGATGCAGTTATGGGTAGGGTTAGGGTTACGGTTATTGTTAGGTATTGGTTTAGGGTTAGGGTTTGAGTTAGTGTAAGAGTTCGGGTTAATGTTAGGGTTTAGCATTAGGGTTTGGGTTAGGGTTAAGGTTATGGTTAGGTTTAGGGTTAGGCTGAGGGTTAAAGTGAGGGTTAGTGTTAATGTTAGAGGTTAGAGTTAGGGTTCTGTTTAGGGTTACATATAGGGCTAATGTTAGGTTTAGGATTAGAAGGTTAGGGTTAGGTTTAGAATTAGAGGTTAGGGTTAGGGTTAGGGTTAAGTTTCCGTTTAGGTTTACGGATAGGGATAGCATTAGGCTTAGAGTTACAATTCTGGTTAGAGGTTAGGGTTAATTATAGAGTTAGGATTAGTGTTAGGTTTAGGGTTAGGGATATGTTTGGGGTTAGGGATTAGGGTTAGGTTTATGGTTAGGATTCGAGTTACAATTAGGGGTTAGGGTTAGGGTTAGTGTTAGATTTAGGGTAAGGGTTTGTGCTATGTTTGGGGTTTGGTTTAAGTATAGGTTAGTTTTAGAGTTTTGTGTTAGGTTTATAGTTATTGTTAGGGTTAGGTTTAGTGTTAGAGTGTTAGGGTTACAGATACAGTTAGGCTTAAGTTTAGGGTAAAGGTTAGGTTTAGATGTTAGGGTTAGGCTTAGGGTTAGGGTTAGTGTTGGACTTAGAGTTTAGTGTTAGGGTTAGTTTTAGGATGAGGGTTAGAGTTAGATTTTAGTGTTTGTGTTACAGTTAGTTTTAGTGTTAACCTTAGGGTTGTTTTAGGGTTAGATTTTAGGGTTAGGGTTAGGGTTAGGGTTAGTTTTACGTTTAGGGTTAGGTTTAGGCTTAGGGTTAGAGTTAGGGTTAGAGGTTAGAATTAAAGTTATGATTAGGGTTATGGTTAGGGTTAGGGATAGTGTAACAGGGTTAGGTTAGGGTTAGGATTAGTGTTAGGTTAAGGGTTAGGTTTAGGGTTAGGGTTATGGTTAGAGGTTAGTGTTAGGTTAAGGGTTAGTGTTTGAGGGTTAGGGTTCTGGTTAGGTTTAGGGTTAGGGTTATAGTTTAGCATTAGGGTTAGTGTTAGGGGTATGCTTAGGATTAGGGTTAGAGGTTAGGGTTAGTGTTAGGGTTAGGGCTAGCATTAGGGTTAGGTTTAGAGTTTAGGGTTAGTGTTAGGGTTAATGTTAAATTTAGCATTATGGTTACAGTTAGGTTTAAGTTTAGGGTTAATGTTAGTGTTAGGGTTAGGCTTAGTATTATGATTAGTGTTTGTGGTTAGGTGTTAGCATTTAGGGTTACAGTTAGTGTTAGGATTTAGTGTTAGGGTTAGGTTTAGTGTTGGGGTTACTGTTAAGCTTAGGGTTAGGGTTAGGGTTAGTGTTTAGGGTTAGGGTTAGAGTTTAGGTTTAGGGTTAGTGTTAGGGTTAGGGTTAGGGTTAGGGTAAGGGTTAGGTTTAGGGTTAGGGTCAGGTTTAGGGTTAGCATTAGGGTTTACCGTTAGGTTTTGGTTTAGTTTTAATGTGAGGTTTAGGGTTAAGTTTCGGTTGAGGTTTAGGTTTAGTGTTTGGGTTAGGGTTAGAAGTTATGTTTAGTTTTACGGATAGTGTTAGGGTTAGATTTAGGGTTAGGGTTAAGGTTAGAGGTTAGGTTTAGAGTTAGGTTTATGGTTAGGGTTAGGTTTAGGGTTAGTGCGTTAGGTTAAGGTTAGGGTTAAAGGTTAGGGTTAGTGTTAGGGTTAGGGGTTAGTTTTTAGGGATAGGGTTAGGGCTACGGTTACGGTTAGGATTAGGGTAAAGCTTAGGGTTACAGTTAGGGTTAGGGTTAGGATTAGCTTTACAGTTTACTTTATGGTCGTGTTAGTGTTAGTGTTTGGGTTAGGATTGGGTTTAGGTTTGTGGTTCTGTTTAGGTTTCAGTTTAGGGTTAGGTGTAGAGAGGTTTAGGGTTAGCCTTAGGGATAGTGTTATGGTTAGGGTTAAAGTTAGGGTTAGAGTTTAGATTTAGGGGTAGGGTTTTGGTTAGGCTTAGGGTTAGGGTTAGACAGGGTTACGTTTAGGGTTAGGGTTAGGATTAGGTTTGGGGTTAGTGTTAGGATTAGTGTTTGGCGTTAGGGGTTAGGATTAGGGTTAGGGCTAAGGATATGTTTAGTTTTAGTGTTAGGGTTTAAGGTTAGGTTTAGGTTTAAGGTTAGACAATGTTAGGGTTTGGGTTAGGGTTAGGGTTATGTTTATGGATAGGGTTAGAATTTAGGGTTAGGGTAAGGGTTTGTGTTAGTTAGGGTTAGGTTTAGTTTTAGCATTATAGTTAGGGGTATGGTTTAATGTTAGGGATAGTGTTAGGGTTAGAGTTAGAGTTACGGTTACTGTTTATGTTTATGGTTATGGTTATGGTTAGGGTTAGTGTTATAGGGTTAGGTTTAGGGAAAGTTCTAGGTTTAGGGCTAGGGTTAGGGTTTCATTTAGAGGTTAGTGTTAGGCTTAGTGTTAGGGTTAGGGTTAGGGATAGAGTTAGGGTTAGGATTAGGTTTAGGGTTGGAATTAGGCTTAGGCTTACGGTTAGGGTTAGTGTTAGGTTTATGTTTAGGGTTAGTGTTATGGTAAGTGTTAAGTTTAGACGTTAGGTTTAGGGTTAGGATTAGTGTTACCGTTAGGGTTGGGGTTAAGTATAGAATTTAGGATTAGCATTAGGGTCAGGGACAGGGTTACAGTTAGAGTTCATGTTTAGGATTAGAATTTTAGTTAGGGTTAGGGTTTAGGTTGGGGTTGGGGCTAGGTTTAGGGTTAGGTTTATGGTTAGAGATAGGATTAGGGTTTATCGTTAAGCATTAGGATTAGAGATAGTTTTAGGGTTAGGTTAGGATTATTGTTAGGGTTAGAGTTAGTGTTAGGCTTAGAGTATTAGGGTTAGCGTTAGGTTTGGGTTTAGTATTAGGGTTATGGGTAGGTTTAGGGTTAGCATTAGGGTTATGGTTAGGATCGGGTTCGGGATAGGGTTAGGTTTAGAGGTTCTGCTTATGGTTAGGTTTAGGTTTAGTGTTAGGGTTAGGTTTAGGGTTAGGGTTAGTGTTAGAGAAGCTTAGGGTTGGGGTTATCGTTAGAGCTATGGTTAGGGTTAGGTTTAGGTTTTGGGTTAGCGGTTAGGGTTAGTTTTAGTTTTTGGCTTTGGGTTAGAGTTAGGGTTTAGGGCTAGTGTTAGTGTTAGTGTTTTGATTAGTGTTAGGATTTAGGTGTTAGGGATAGTGTTAGCATTAGGGTTAGGGTTTGGATTAGGGTTAAAGTTAGTGTTAGAGGTTAGGGTTAGGTTTAGGGTTAGTTTTAGGGTTAGGGTCAGGGTTTGGGTTAAGCTTACGTTTAGATTTAGGGTTAGGGTTAGGCTTAGGTTTAAGGTTAGGATTAGAGGTTAGGGTTAGGGTTAGGGTTAGGGTCAGGTTTCGGTTTAAGCTTATGTTTAGGTTTAGTGTTAGGGTTAGGTTTAGGTTTAGAGGGTTAGTGTAAAGGTTAAGGTTAGGGTTAGAGGTTAGAGTTAGGGTTAGAGTTATGGTTATGGTTAGGGGTTAGGGATAGTGTTAGGGTTAGGGTTACTGTTATGGTTAGGGTTACGTTTAAGTTTATGTATAGGGTTATGTTTAGGGTTATGTTTAGAGTTAGTGTTAGGGATTAGGTTTAAGTTTATTGTTAGGTTTCGGGTTATATTAGGGGTTAGGGTTATGGTTAGGGTTAAGGTTATGTTTATGGTTATGTTTACTGTTATGATTAGGATTATGTTTAGGGTTAGGTTTAGTGTTAGACAAGGTTAGGGTTTGGGTTAGGGTTAGGCTTAGGTTTTGGGATAGGGTTAGAGTTTAGGGTTAGTTTTAGAGTTAGGGTAAGGTTTTGTGTTAGGTTTGGTTTTAGGTTAATTTAGAAGTTATGGGATAGGCTTATGGTTATTGTTAGAGTTAGGGTGAGGGTTACGGTTAGGGTTAGTATTAGGTTTTGGTTAGGCTTAGGGTTAGGTTTAGGGTTAGGTTTCGCATTGTGGTTTAGAGTTAGGGTTAGGGTTATGTTTAGTGGTAGGGTTAGGTTAAGGGGTTAGGTTTTAGCGATGCAGTTATGGGTAGGGTTAGGGTTACGGTTATTGTTAGGTTTTGGTTTAGGGTTAGGGTTTGAGTTAGTGTAAGAGTTCGGGTTAATGTTAGGGTTTAGCATTATGGTTTGGGTTAGGGTTAAGGTTATGTTTAGGTTTAGGGTTAGGCTGAGGTTTAAGGTGAGGGTTAGCATTAGTGTTAGAGGTTAGAGTTAGGGTTCTCTTTAGGGTTACATTTAGGGCTAATGTTAGGTTTAGGATTAGAGGGTTAGGGTTAGGTTTAGAATTAGAGGTTAGGGTTAGGGTTAAGTTTAAGTTTCCTTTAGGTTTACGGATAGGGATAAAATTAGGCTTAGAGTTACAGTTTGGGTTAGAGGTTAGGGTTAATTTTAGAGTTAGGGTTAGTGTTAAGTTTAGGGTTAGGGATATGTTTAGGGTTAGGGATTAGGGCTAGGTTTATGGTTAGGATTCGGTTTACGATTAGGGGTTAGGGTTAGCTTTAGTGTTAGGTTTATGGTTAGGTTTACGGTTAGGATTATGGTTAGGTTTATGGTTAGGTATAGTTTTAGACAAGGTTAGGCTTTGGGTTATGGTTAGGCCTATGTTTAGGGATAGTCTTAGCCTTTAGGGTTAGGGTTAGTTTTAGATTTAGGGTAAGGGTGTTATGGTTGGGGTTAGTTTTAGGTATAGGTCAGTTTTAGAGTTTTGTGTTAGGTTTATGTTTATTGTTAGGGTTAGGTTTAGGGTTAGAGTGTTAGGGTTACAGATATGGTTAGGCTTAGGTTTAGGGTTAGATTTAGATGTTAGGGTTAGGGTTAGGGTTAGGGTTGGGTTAGGGTTGGACTTAGAGGTTAGTGTTAGTGTTAGGTTTAGGATGAGGGTTAGAGTTAGATTTTAGTGTTTGTGTTACCGTTAGTTTTAGTGTTAACCTTAGGGTTGGTTTACGGTTAGATTTTAGGGTTAGGTTTAGGGTTAGTTTCACGTTTAAGGTTAGGTTTAGGCTTAGAGTTTAGAATTAAAGTTATTCTTAGGGTTATGGTTAGGGTTAGGGATAGTGTAAAAGGGTTAGGTTAGGGTTAGGGTTAGTGTTAGGTTAAGGGTTAGGTTTAGGGTTAGGGTTATGGTTAGAGGTTAGTGTTAGGTTTAGGGTTAGTGTTTGAGGGTTAGGGTTCTGGTTAGGTTTAGGGTTAGGTTTAGGGTTATGGTTAGAGTTTAGCATTAGGGTTAGTGTTAGGGGTATGCTTAGGATTAGGGTTAGAGGTTAGGGTTAGTGTTAGGGTTAGGGTTAGCTTTAGGGTTAGGGTTAGAGGTTAGGGTTAGTGTTAGGGTTAGGATTAAATTTAGCGTTAGGGTTACAGTTAGGTTTAGGTTTAGGGTTAATGTTAGTGTTAGGTTAGGCTTAGGATTAGGATTAGTGTTTGTGGTTAGGTGTTAGCATTTAGCGTTACGGTTAGGGTTAGGATTTAGTGTTAGGGTTAGGTTTAGTGTTCGGGTTACTGTTAAGCTTAGGGTTAGGGTTAGGGTTAGTGTTTAGGGTTAGGGTTAGAGTTAGTGTTAGGATTACGGTAAGGGTTAGATTTATGGTTAGGGTCAGGTTTAGGGTTAGCATTAGGGTTTATCGTTAGGTTTTGGTTTAGTCTTAGTGTGAGGTTTAGGGTTAAGTTTCTGTTGAGATTTAGGTTTAGGGTTTGGGTTAGGGTTAGAAGTTATGTTTAGTGTTATGAATAGTGTTAGGGTTAGATTTAGGGTTAGGGTTAAGGTTAGAGGTTAGGTTTAAAGTTAGGGTTATGGTTTGGGTTAGTTTTAGGGTTAGTGCGTTAGGTTAAGTTTAGGGTTAAAGGTTAGGGTTAGTGATAGGGTTAGGGGTTAGTTTTTAGGGATAGGGTTAGGGCTATGGTTACATTTAAGATTAGGGTAAAGCTTAGGGTTACGGATAGGGTTAGGGTTAGGGTTAGCTTTACAGTTAACATTATGGTAGTGTTAGTGTTATTGTTAGGGTTAGGGTTAGGATTAGGTTTAGAGGGTTAGGGTAAGGGTTAAGGTTAGGGTTAGAGGTAGGGTTAGGGTTAGAGTTTTGGTTATGGTTAGGGGTTATGGATAGAGTTAGGGTTAGGGTTAGTGTTATAGGGTTAGGTTTAGGGAAAGTTTTAGGCATAGGGTTAGGGTTAGGGTTTCATTTAGAGGTTAGTGTTAGGCTTAGTGTTAGGGTTAAGATTAGGGATAGAGTTAGGGTTAGGATTAGGTTTAGGGTTGAAGTTAAGCTTAGGCTTAGGGTTAGGGTTAGTGTTAGGTTTATGTTTAGGGTTAGTGTTAGGCTAAGTGTTAAGTTTAGATGGTAGGTTTAGGGTTTGGATTAGTGTTTCGGTTAGGGTTGGGGTTAAGTTTAGCGTTTAGGAATAGCATTAGGGTCAGGGACAGGGTTACAGTTAGAGTTCACCTTTAGGATTAGGTTTTTGGTTAGGGTTAGGGTTGGGTTTGGGGTTAGGGCTAGGTTTAGGATTAGGTTAACGGTTAGAGTTAGGATTAGGGTTTATCGTTAAGCATTAGGATTAGAGATAGTTTTAGTGTTAGTGTTAGGGTTAGGTTAGGATTTTTGTTAGGGTTAGAGTTAGTGTTAGGCTTAGAGTATTAGGGTTAGGGTTAGGGTTGGGTTTAGTATTAGGATTATGGGTAGGTTTAGGGTTAGCATTAGGTTTATTAGGGTTCGGGTTCGGGTTAGGGTTAGGTTTAGAGTTTCTGCTTATGGTTAGGTTTAGGTTTAGTGTTAGGGTTAGGTTTATGGTTAGGGTTAGGGTTAGAGAAGGTTAGGGTTGGGGTTATGGTTAGGGTTATTGTTAGGGCTAGGTTTAGGGTTAGGTTTAGGTTTTGGTTTGGGTTAGAGTTAGGGTTTAGGGTTAGTGTTAGTGTTAGTGTTTTGATTAGGGTTAGGATTTAGGTGTTAGGGATAGTGTTAGCGTTAAAGTTAGGGTTTGGATTAGGGTTAAAGTTAGTGTTAGAGGTTAGGGTTAGGTTTAGGGTTAATTTTAGGGTCAGGGTCAGGGTTTGCGTTAAGCTTATGTTTAGAGTTAGGGTTAAGGTTAGGGTTAGGGTTAGGGTTACGGTTAGGGTCAGGGTTCGTGTTATGCTTATGTTTAGATTTTGTGTTAGTGTTAGGTTTAGGTTTAGAGGCTTAGGGTAAGGGTTAAGGTTAGGGTTAGAGGTTAGGGTTAGGGTTAGTTATGGTTATGTTTAGGGGTTAGGGATAGAGTTAGGGTTAGGGTTACAGTTACGGTTAGGTTTACGTTTAAGTTTATGTATAGGGTTATGTTTAGGGTTATGTTTAGAGTTAGTGTTAGGGATTAGGGTTAAATTTATTGTTAGGTTTCGGGTTATGATTAGGGGTTAGGGTTATGGTTAGGGTTAAGGTTATGTTTATGGTTATGTATACAGTTACGATTAGGATTATGGTTAGGGTTAGATTTAGTGTTAGCCAAGGTTAGGGTTTGGGTTATGGTTAGGCTTATGTTTTGGGATAGGGTTAGAGTTTAGGGTTAGTTTTAGAGTTAGGGTAAGGGTTTGTGTTAGGTTTAGTTTTAGGTTAGTTTAGGAGTTATGGGATAGGTTTATGGTTATTGTTAGGGTTAGGGTTAGAGTTACGGTTAGGGTTAGATTGTTAGGTTTATGGATAGGGTTAGGCTTAGGTTTAGGGTTAGGGTTAAGGTTTGGTTTAGTTGTTTGGTTTAGGCTTAGGGTTAGGATTAGGGTTACAACTAGAGGTTAGTGTTAGTGTTAGGGTTAGGAGGAGTGTTAGGGTTAGAGTTTAGTCTCAGTCTTATGGTTAGTTTTAGTATTAGCATTACGTTAGTTTTAGGTTTAGAGTTTAGGGATAGGGTTAGGTTTAGGTTTAATGTTATGTTTAGCATTAGGGTTTGGGTTAGGGTTAGAGTTTAGATTTAGGGTTATGATCAGGGTTATGGTTAGGGTTATGGATAGTGTAAGTGTTAGGGTTAGGGTTAGGGTTAGGTTCAGTGTTAATGTTAGTGTTAGGTTTAGTGTTAGAGTTAGGGTTAGGGTTAGGGTTAGAGTTTGGGTTAGGTTTAGGGTTAGGGTTAGGGTTAGTGTTATGGTTAGGCATTAGGTTTTAGGGATAGGGTTAGGGGTAATGTTAAGATTATGGTTATGGTCACATAAGATTACAGATAGGGTCAGGTTTAGGTTTACAGATAGATTTAGGGATTAGGGTTAGGATTAGGCTTTGGTTTATGTTTAGGGTTAGGTTTATGGTTAGGGTTATGGGTAAGTTAAGGGTTAGACAAGGTTAGGGTTGTGGATAGGGTTAGGGGTAGGGGTAGTTTTAGGGTTAGGCTTAGGGTTAGGTTTAGGGTTAGGGTTAGTGTTAGTGGATGGCGTTAAGCTTAGGGAATGGGGTTAGTTCTTAGGGATATGGCTAAGGACAGAGTAAGGGTTAGGGTTAGACGTTAGGTTTAGGGTTACAGTTAGGTTTATTATTAGAGTGTTAGGGTTAGGGTTATTTTTAGGGATAGTGTTTGGGTTACATTTAGAGGTTACTGTTAGGGTTAGAGTTAGGGTTATGGTTAGCAGTAGGGTTATTGTTATAGTTAAGGTTAGATTTAGGGTTACGGTTAGTGTTAGAGGTATTGTTTAGGGTTAGGGTTAGGGTTAGGGTTAGGGTTAGGTTTAGCGTTTACTGTTAGGGTTAGCGTTAGGGTTAAGTTTAGGTTTAGTGTTAGGTTTAGTTTTAGGGTTAGAGGATAGTTTTAGTTTTAGGGTTAGGTTTAGTGTTAGGGTTAGGGTTACAGTTAAATTTAGGGTTAGGTTTAGGGTGAGGTTTAGGGTTAGGGTTACGGTTTTAGTTAGGTTTAGGGATAGGGTTGGGGTTTAGTTTTAGGATTATGTTTTGAGTTAGAGTTAGGGTTAGAGTTTAGGTTAAGGGGTAGTGTTAGGTTAAATTTAGGGGTTCAGTTTAGGTTTATGTTTAGGGATAGAGTTAGCGATAGGGTTAGAGGTTATTGTTAGGGTTAGTGTTAGTGTTACGGTTGGGGTTAAGCTTATTTTGAGGATTAAAATTTAGTGTTCATGTTTTGGTTATTTTTAGGGTTACAGTTAGGTTTAGAGTTTGGTTGAGAGTTTAGGATTAGTGTTAGGTTTAGGGTTAGGTTAGGGAGAGTGTTAGAGGATAGTGTTAAGTGTAGTGTTAGGTTTAGTGTTAGCGTTAGGTTTAGGGTTAGGGTTAAGTTTGGGGTTAGGTTTAGGTTTAGTGTTAGTGTTAGGATTAAGATTAGGGTTAGGGTTAGGGTTAGGGCTAGGTTAGGTTTACGGTTAGGGTTGGCTAAAGGTTAGCGTTAGACGCTAGGTTTAGGGTCAGGGTTAGTATTAGTGTTAGGGTTAGGGTTAGGTTTAGATGTTTGTGTTAGGGTAAGTGTCAGGAATAGGGTTACAGTTAGTGTTTATATTTAAGGTTAGGTTTAGGGTTAGGTTTATGGTTAGGGTTAGGGTTAGGTTTAAGGTTCTGCTTAGAGGTTAGCATTAGGTTTAGGGTTACATTTAGGGTTAGGGTTAGGGTTATGTTTAAGATTAGAGTTTGGGTTAAGGTTAGAGGTTAGCATTAGGGTTAGGATTAGGGTTATGGTTAGCTGTAGGGTTAGTGTTAGTGTTAAGATTAGGGTTTGTGTTAGGGTTAGCATTAGAGGTTATTGTTAGGGTTAGGATTAGGGTTAGGGTTAGGTTTACAGGTTAGTGTTAGTGTTTGTGTTAGGGTTAGGATTAGGGTTTTTGGTGACGCTTTGGGTGAGGGTTAGGATTAGTGTTAGGGTTAGGATTAGGGTTATAGGGTTAGGGTAAGTGTTAGGAAATTTGTTAGGGTTAGTGTTAGGTTTAGGGTTAGGGTTAGTGTTAGAGGTATGGGTTAGCGTTTGGGTTAGGGTTTGGTTTAGGTTTAGGTTTAGGGTTAGTTTTAAAGGTATGGCTTAGGGTTAGGGTTAGGTTTAGGGTGAGGAATAGATTATGCTTAATGTTAGTGATATAGGTTATGGTTAGTGTTAGGTTTAGGGTTAGGGTCAGGGTTAGGGTGAAGTTTACCATTAGGTTAGTGTTAGGCTTAGGGTTAGGGTTAGGGTTACAGTTATGGTTAAGGAATGGTTTAGGGCTAGGGTTAGTGTTAGGGTTTTTTTAGGCCTAGTGTTAGACAGGGTTAGGGATAGGGTAGGTTTTGGGGTGGGGTTAGGGTTAGAGTTAGGTTTATGGTTAGGGTTAGGTTTATGGTTAGATTTAGGGTTAGGGTTAGTGTTAGTGTTAGGTTTAGGGTAGGGTTAGTGATATGGTTGGGTTAGGGTTAGGGTTAGGGTGTAGGGTTAGGGTTAGGGTTAGTATTAGGCTTAGTATTAGGTTTTGGTTAGGCTTAGGGTTAGGTTTAGGATTAGGTTTAGCATTGTGGTTTAGGGTTAGGGTTAGGGTTATGTTTAGTGGTAGGGTTAGGTTAAGGGGTTAGGTTTTAGCGATGCAGTTACGGGTACGATTAGGGTTATGGTTATTGTTAGGTTTTGGTTTAGGTTTAGGGTTTGAGTTAGTGTAAGAGTTTGGGTTAATGTTAGGGTTTAGCATTAGGGTTTGGGTTAGGGCTAAGGTTATGGTTAGGTTTAGGGTTAGGTTGAGGTTTAAGGTGAGGGTTGGGGTTAGTGTTAGAGGTTAGATTTAGGGTTCTCTTTAGGGTTACGTTTAGGGCAAATGTTAGGTTTAGGATTAGAGGGTTAGGGTTAGGTTTGGAATTAGAGGTTAGGGTTAGGGTTAGGGTTAGGGTTAAGTTTCCGTTTAGCTTTACGTATAGTGATAGCTTTAGGCTTAGGGTTACATTTCGGGTTAGAGGTTAGGGTTAATTTTAGAGTTAGGGTTAGTGTTAGGTTTAGGGTTAGGGATATGGTTGGGGTTAGGGATTAGGGTTAGCTTTATGGTTAACGTTAGATGGTTAGGGTTATGGATAGGGTTAGGCTTAGGTTTAGGGTTAGGGTTAAGGGTTAGGGTTAGGGTTAGGGTTAGAGTTAGCGGTTAGTGTTAGTTTTACGGTTAGTGGTAGGGTTGGGGTTAGGTTTAGCGATAGTGTTAGGATTAATGCTATTGTTTAGGGTTAGGATTACTATTAGGGTTATGTTTAGGTTTAGGTTTAGAGTTAGTGTCAGTGTAAGGGTTAGGTTTAGTAGTTAGGTTTAGGTTTAGGCTTAGTGTTAGGATTAGGTTATGGTTAGTGTTAGAGTTTAGGATTAGGGTTAGATTCAGGGTTAGATTTACAGTTAGAGTTTAGTGTTAGGTTCATTGTTAGTTTTCAGGTTAGATTTAGGGTTAGGGGTAAGTTTAGGGTTACACAAGGTTAGTGTTTGGGATACAGTTACTGTTAAGTTTAGAGGATAGGGGTTAGGTGTTAGGGATAGGGTTAAGAGTAGGGATATGCTTAGGATTATTGTTAGGGTTAGATTTAGGTTTAGGGTTAGGTTTAGGGTTAGGGTTAGGTTTAAGTTTAGGATTAGGGTTAGGGTTAGGTTTAGGCTTAGGGTCAGTGTTAGGGTTAGTGTTAGGGTTGAGCATTATGGTTTGGGTTAAAGTTACGGTGATGTTTAGGTTTAGGGTTAGGTTGAGGTTTAGTTTTAGGGTTAAGTTTAGAAGTTAAGTTTAGCGTTAGTGTTAGTGTTATGGTTAGAGTTAGCGTTAGGGTTAGAGATTACTGTTAGGGTTAGGTTTAGGTTTAGAGTTAGATTTAGTGTTATAGGTTTAGGGTTAGGGTTAGGGTTACAGGTTAGTGTTAGGTTTAGGGTTAGTGTTTAGCTTTTAGCGATAGGGTTTTTGTTACTGTTAGGGTGAGGTTTATGTTTAGGGTTACCGATAGTGTTAGATTTTGGGTTAGGTTTAGGGTTAGGGTTAGAGTTAGGGTTAGGGGTATGTTTAGGGTTAGGGTTACGGTTAGGGATAGAGGTTGGGGTTAAGATTAGGGTTACATGTTAGGTGTTAGGGATAGGTTTATGGTTAGCATAAGGGTTAGGGTTAGATGTTTTGTTTAGGGTTAAGGTTAGTGTTAGGGTTAGGTTTAGGATTAGGGTTAGGTTTAGAAGTTTGGATTAGTGTTAGGGTCAGAGTTAGTGTTACAGTTAGAGTTTAGACTTAGGGTTAGTTTTAGGTTCCGGGTTAGGTTTACAGTTTTGGATTAGTGTTAGGGTTACAGTCAGAGTTTAGATTTAGGTTTAGTGTTAGGCTAAGTGTTAATGTTAGGGTTCTGGTTAGATGTTAGCGTTTGGTTTTGAGTTATGTTTAGGGTTAGGGTTAGGGTTAGGATTAGGGTATTGGTTTAAGTTTAGTGTTAGTGTTAGGGTTGGGCTTAGGGTTAGGATTACGGAAATGGTTAGGCTTAGGGTTAGTGTTAGTGTTAGGTGTTAGGGTTAGCGTAAGGGTTAGGTTTAGAAAAAAGGTTAGGCTTAGGGTTTACCTTAGTGTTAGTGTTACGGTTTGGTTTAGAGAATTAGAGTTAAGGTTACAGTTAGAGTTAGTGTTAGGGTTAGGGTTTGAGTTAGAGGTTAGTGTTAGGGTTAAGGTTACATTTAGGTTTAGGGTTAGGGATAGGATTAGGCTTATTGTTAGGGTTAGGGTTACAGTTAGAGTTTAGGGTTAGGGTTAGGTTTAGGCTTAGCATTAGTGTTAGGGTTAGAGTTAGAGGTTAGTGTTAGGTTTAAGGATAGGGTATAGGTTAGGATTTGGGTTAGAGGTTAGGTTTAGGGTTAGGTTTAGGTTTATTGTTAGGGTTAGTGTTAGGTTTAGGAGTTAGTGTTAGGGTTAGATTTATGGTTAGGGTTAGTGTTATGGTTAAGGTTCAGATAGAGTTAGGGTTAGATTAAGGGTTAGGGTTAGGTTTAGGGTTAGGGTTAGGGTTAGGTTTAGAGGTTAAGGATAGGGTTAGTGTTAGTGTTGGTGTTAGAGTTAGGGTTAGGGTTAGGTTTAGGTATTAGGCATTAGGGATAGTGTTAGGGTAATGTTAGTGTTAGGTTTAGGGTTAATTTTAGGTTAATGGTTACTGTTAAGATAAGCGTTAGGGTTAGACTTTTGATTTTGGGTTAGGCTTAGTGTTAAGGTTAGGGTTAGGGTGACATTTAGAGGTTAGGATTAGGGTTAGCGTCAGAGTTAGTGTTACAGTTAGAGTTTAGTGTTAAGGTTAGTGTTAGTGTTTGGGTTAGGATTAGGGTTAAGTATTAGAGTTTAGCGTTAGGTTTTGTGTTAGGGTTAGGGTTAGGTTAGGGTAAGGGTTAGGTTTACGGTTAGGGTTAGGGTAAGTGTTAGGGTTAGACTTTAGTTTTAGTGTTAGGCTTAGTGTTAGGGTTAGGGTTAGGGTTAGGGTTAGGGTTAGGGTTAGGGTTAGGGTTTTGGTTAGAGATTAGCATTAGGTTTAGGTTTACCGTTAGTGTTAGTGTTAGAGGGTTATGGTTATGTTTAGGATTAGAGGTTAGTGTTTGTGTTAGGGTTAGGGATAGGTTTCGGGTTTGAGTTAGGGTTAGGGTTAGTGTTAGACAGGGTTAGGTTTCGGTTTAGGGTTTGATTTAGTATTAGGGCTAGGGTTAGTGTTAGGATTAGGGTTTGGGTTTTGGGTTAGAATGAGGGTTAGGGTTAGCTTTAGGGTTAGGATTAGGGATAGGTTTAGTCTTGGGGGGATTAGAGGGTAAGTATTATGGTAAAGGTTAGGGTTGGTGTTAGGTTTGGGTTAGGGTTAGTGTTACAGGTATGGGTTAGGGTTTGTGTTATGGTTTTGGTGAGGTTTAGGGTTAGCTTTAAGTTTAATGTTAGAGGCATGGGTTATGATTAGGGTTAGAATTAGGGTTAGGAATAGGATTAGGGTTAAGGTTAGAATTAGGGTTAGGAATAGGATTAGGGTTAAGGTTTGTGATAAAGGTTAGGGTTTCGGTTAGGGTTAATGTTAGGGTTAGTTTCAGGGTGAGGTTGAAGGTTACCATTAGGTTAGGGTTAGGGTTAGGTTTAGGGTTAGGGTTAAGTTTAGAGTTAGGGTTAGGGATAGGTTTAAGTTTAGGGTTAGGGTTAAGGTTAGGGTTAGGTTAGTGTAGGGTCAGGTTTGGGATTAGGGTTAAGTTTAGAGTTAGGGTTTTGGTTAGCATTAATATTAGGCATAGGTTTATTGTTAGGGTTAGCGTTAGTGTAAGGGTTAGGTTTAGGGTTCGGGTTTAGCATTAGGATTTGGATTAGGGTTACTTTTATGGTTAGGTTTAGGCGTAGGTTGAGGTTTAGTGTTTGATTTTAGAACTAGGGTTATGGTTAGTGTTAGGCTTAGCTTTAGGGTTCATTTTAAGGTTAGAGTTTAGGGTAAGGGTTAGTTTTATGTTTAGAGTTAGGGTTAGGGTTAGGGTTAAGTTTATGGTTAGAGTTTAGGGTTAGGCTTAGTGTTAGGTTTAGCATTATGGTTATTGTTAGGGTGAGAGCTTAGCGTTAGTGTTAGGGTAAGTGTTAGGGTTAGGTTAGTGATAGCGTGAGGGTTAGGAATAATGTTAGAGGTTAGGTTTATTGTTAGAGTTAGTTTTATTGTTAGGGTTAGGCTTAGGGTTAGGGTTAGAAGTTGGTGTTAGTGTTAGGGTTAGGGTTACTTAGTTTTAAGGTTAGTTTTAGTTTCAGGATTAGGGTTTAGGGTTAGGCTTAGGGTTCGGGTTAGTGTAAGGGTTAGGGTTAGAGTTAGGGTTAGTGTTAGGTTTAGGATTAGGGTTTAGGATTATGGTTAGGGTTCGGTTTCAGGTTAGGGTTAGGGTTAGTTTTAGGGTTAGGGTTAGGGTTAGGGTTAGGATTAGTGTTAGGGTTACCAATAGTGATTGGGATTGGGGTTAGTGTTAGAGTAAGGGATGGTTTTCAGGTTAGATGGTAGTGTTTGGGTTAGGGTTAGGGATTTGTTACGGTACAGTTAGGTTTAGACTTAGGGTTATGCCTAGGGTTAGTGATTAGTGTTAGGGTTAGTGTTATGTTTGGCGTTAGGGTTAGCATTGGAAGGTTAGGGTTAGGTTTAACATTAGGTTTAGGGTTAGGGTTAAGGTTAGGGTTGAGGTTAGGGTTAGGGTTAGGGTTAGTGTTAGGGCAAGGGTTAGGGTTAGGGTTATAGTTAGGTTTAGAGTTACAGTTACAGTTAGGTTTAGAGATTAGGGTTAATGTTAGTGATAGTATTAGAGTTAGGGTTAGTCATAAGTATATGGTTAGGTATTAGTGTTAGTGTTAGGGTTATCATTAGGGTTAGGATTAGGGTTAGGCTTAGGGTTATGGTTAGGAATTAGTTTAGTGTAAGTATTAGGGTTATGGGTAGCGTTAGGGTTAGGGGTTAGTGTTAGGGTTACGGTTATGGTTAGAGTTTGAGTTAGGGATAGGTTTAGTGGTTTAGGGTGAGGGTTAGCATTAGGGTTATGGTTAGTGTTAGGGTTAGGGTTAAGATTATGGTTAGAGCTTAGGGTTAGGGTTAGGGTTAGGGTTAAGTTTAGCGTTAGGGTTAGAGGTTAGTGTTAGTGTTAGGGTTATAATTAGGGGTTAGGTTTAGGGTTAGGGTTCGAGTTCATGTTAGGTTTACGGATAGGATTAGCGTTACCTGAAGTGTTACAGCTAGGTTTAGATTTAGTTTTACGATTAGCATAGGATTAGAGACTTAGGGTTACGGTTAGGGTTAGATTTAGGATTAGGTTTAGTGTTGGGCTTATGATAGGTTTAGGGTTAGACTTTATGGTTAGTGTTATTGTTGTGGTAAGGGTTAGGGTTTATGGTTATGGTTAGGTTACAGCTAGGGTTAGAGACTAGGGTTACTGTTAGGGCTAGGTTTAGTGTTAGGTTTAGGTTTAGCTGTTAGGGTTAGGGTTAGGTTTAGGGTTATTGTTAGGCTTAGGGTTATTTTTAGGGTTAGGATTTAGCGTTAGGATTAGAGTTAAGGTTAGTGTTAGGGTTAATCTTAGGTTTAGCGTTATTGTTAGGGATAGTGTTCGGGTTAGAGGTTAGAGTTAGGGATAGGATGAGTTTTAGGATTACAGTTAGGGTTATAACTTAGGGTTAGGGTTAGGGTTAAGTTAGGGTTAGGTTTGGGATTAGGGTTGGGGTTAGGGTTAGGGTAGGGTTACAATTAGGTTTAGATTTAGGGTTACATATAGGGTTAGAGATTAGGGTTAGCGTTAGGTTTAGAGTTAGGGTTAGATGGTTAAGTCTAGCATTTCCGTTAGCTTTCCGGTTAGGGTTAAAGTTTAGGGTTAGGGTTAGGGTTAGTGATAGAGTTATATTTAGGGTAGGGATAGTGTTAGTGTTAGGGTTAGGGTTAGTGTTAGTGTTTAGGATTAGGGTTAGTGTCCGTGTTCATATTAGGGTTAGGGTTATGTTTAGGATAAGGTTAGGGTTAGGGAGTTAGGGTTAGGGCTTCATGTTAGGAGTCAGTGTTTGGTATAGGGTTAGGGTTAGGATTAGGATAAGTGTTTGAGTTAGGGTTAAGGGTTAAGGTTATTGTTAGAGTTAGTGTTAGGGTTAGTGTTTTTGTTAGTTTTAGGATTAGGGGTTAGGATTAGGGTTAGCATTCATGTTAGGGTTAGGGTTAGGTTTTGGGTTACGGTTAGGTTTGGGTTTATGGTTAGGTTTAGGGTTATGGTTAGGGGTAGTGTTAGGGTTAGGGTTAGGGTTACGGTTACGGATAGAGTTTAGAGTTAGGGTTATGGTTAATTTAGTGTTAGGGTGTGGGTTAGGGTTAGGGTTAAGTTTATGTTTAGATTTAGGGTTACGTTTAGGTTTAGAGATTAGGGTTAGAATTAGGTTTAGGGTTATGCTTAGGGTTAGTGTTAGAGGGATAGGGTTAGGGTTAGCTTTAGCTTTAGGGTTTGCATTAAAGGTTAGTGTTAGGGTTAGGGTTAGTGATATGGTTATCATTAGGTTTAGGGTTTAGGGTTAGGGTTAGGGCTAAAATTAGGGTTAATGTTACGGTTTGGGTCAGGGTTAGATTTTGGGTTAGGTATTTGTGTTAGTGTTAATGTTTGGATTAGGGTTAGGATTAGGGTTTGGTGTTAGGGATAATGTTAGTGTTAGGTTTATGGTTAGAGTTTGGCTTAGGGATTGGTTAGTGTTAGGATTAGTGTTAGTTATATAGTTAGTGTTAGGTTTAGGGAGAAGGATTTGGTTTAGTGTTAGGGTTATTGTTAGAGGTAGGGTTAGGGTTAGGCTTAGGGTTTGGTTTAAGGATAGGGTTAGGTTTAGGGTTAGGGTTAGTGTTAGGGTTAGGATTACGGTTAGGGGATATGCTTAGTTTTATGATTAGGGTTAGGTTTAGGGGTTAGTGTTAGGGTTAGTGTTAGGTAAGACTTAGAGTTAGGGTGAATTTTAGAGAGTTAGGTTGAGGGTTAGGGTTATGGTTAGATTTATGGTTAGGGTTAGGATTAGGGTTAGGTTTAGATTTACGGTTAGGGTTAGGGTTAGGGTTAGGTTTAGTGTTAGAAGTTATGGTTAGAGTTAGGGTTAGAGTAATGGTTAGGGTTTGGGTTAGGTTTAGTGTTAGAGTTAGGGTTAGGGTTCGTGTTCATGTTAGGGTTACAGTTAGGCTTGGCCTTATCATTAGGGTTACGCCTAGGTTTACGGTTAGGATTAGGTTTAGGGTTAGGATTACAGAGCTAGAGTTAGAGTTAGGGTTAGATTTAGGGTTATGGTTAGTGTTAGGGTTTTCATAGGTTTAGGATTAGGCTTATGTTTAGGCTTAAGAATATTGGTCTGTTTAGAACTTAAGGTTAGGGGTAGGGGTAGAATTAGGGTTACGTTTAGGTTTAGAGGTTAGGGTTATTTTTAGGGTTGGTTAGGGTTAGGGTTAGGGTTAGGGTTAGAGCATAGTGTTAGGTTTAGGGTTGGGTTAAGGTTAGGTTTGGGGTTAGATTTTAGGTTTAGAGTTAGGGTTAGTCTTAGCGTTATGGTTAGTTTTAGGGTTAGGGGTTAGGGTTAGGGTTAGGGTTAGGATTAGGGTTACTGTTAGTGTTAAGCTTATTGTTAGGTTTAGGTTTAGGGTTAGGGTTAGGGATAGTGTTCGGGTTAGAGGTTAGGGTTAGAGTTAGGGTTAGGATGAGTGTTACAGTTAGGGTTCAAAGTTAGTGTTAGTGTTAGGGTTAGGAATAAGTTTAGAGCTTATGGCTAGTGGTTAGGGTTCAGGTAAGGGCTTAGGGTTAGGGGTTAAGGTTAGGTGTTAGTGTTATGGTTATAGTTATGGTTAGGGTTATGTTTAGGGTTATGGTTAGGGTTAGAAATTAAGATTATTTTTAGCGTTAGAGTTAGGGTTATAGTTAGGTTTAGGTGTTAGTGTTATGGTTAGTTTTGTGTTAGGGTTAGGGATAGGGATTAGGGTTAGGGTTAGGGTTAGGGTTGTGGGTTAGGGTTAAGGTTACGGTTATGGGTTAGGGTTAGGTTTATGTTAGATTTAGGGTTAGTTTTAGGGTTAGTGGTAGCTTTTGTGTTAGCGGTTAGGGTTAGGGTTAGGGTTAAGGTTATGGTTAGGGTTAGGTTTCTGTTTAGGATTAGTGTTAGGGCTTAGGGTTAGTGTAAGGGTTAGGTTTAGGGTTAGGGTTATATTTAAGATTAGAGGGTTAGGGTTATAGTTAGCTTTAACTTTAGGGTTAGAGTTAAAGCTTAGGTTAGCATTAGGCTTGGTGATAGGGTTATCTTTAGGGTTAGGGTTTAGAGTTAGAGATAGGGTTAGTGTCAAGATTAAGGTTAGTGTTAGGGTTACAATTAGGACCACAGTTTGAGTGAGGATTAGTGATTTGGGTTAGGGTTAAGGTTAGAGTTAGGGTTAGGGTAAGTTTTGGGATTTGGGATAGTGTTAGGGTTAGTTTTATGGGTAGGGTTATGGTTGGGGATTAGGGTTAGGGTTAGAATTAGGGTTAGGGATATGGTTAGTGTTAAGTTTAGTGTGAGGGTTTAGGTTTAGGGATAGGGTTATTGTTAGGGTTAAGGTTATACTTAGGTTTAAGTTTAAGGATATGTTTAGGTTTAGGATTAGGGTTAGTGTTCGAGTTAGTGTTAGAGTTACGGTTAGGGTTAGCCTTCCTGTAAGCGTTACAGTTAGTTTTAGGTTTAGGATTACCATTAGCGTTAGGGTTAGAGTGTTAGGATTAGGGTTAGGGTTAGATTTAGGATTAGGGTTAGTGTTAGGCTTATGGTAGGGTTCAGATTAGACTTTAGGGTTAGTGTTATTGTTACAGTAAGGGATAGGGTTACGGTTAGTTTAGGCTTAGGGTTAGCATTATGGTCAATGTTACGGTTAGGGTTAGGCGTTAGGTTTAGTGTTAGTGTTTGAGTTAGTGTTAGAGTTACGGTTAGGGTTAGCCTTTCTGTAAGGGTTACAGTTAGGTTTAGGTTTAGGATTACCATTAGCGTTAGGGTTAGAGTGTTAGGATTAGGGTTAGCGTTAGATTTAGGATTAGGGTTAGTGTTAGGCTTATGATAGGGTTCGGATTAGACTGTAGGGTTAGTGTTATTGTTAAAGTAAGGGCTATGTTTACGGTTAGGATTAGGGTAACGATTCGGGTTAGAGATTATCGTTACAGTTATGGTTAGGGTTAAGTATAGAGTTAGGGTTAGGGGTTAAGGTTAGGGTTACGTTAGGGTTAGGGATAGGGTTAGGGTTAGAGGTTATGGTTAAGTTTACTGTTAGTGATATGGTTATCATTAGGTTTCGGGCTTAGAGTTAGGGTTAGGGTTAGTGTTAGGGTTAGGGTTAAGGTTGGGGTTATGTTTACGGTTAGGGTTAGATCTAGGGTTAGGGATTTGGGTTAGGTTTAAAGTTAGGGTTAGGGTTAGGGTTAGGGGTTGGGGTTAGGGATAGTGTTTGGTTTAGGTTTATGGTAAAGGTTAGGGTTAGAGATTAGGGTGAGGTTTAGTATTACATTTAGGGTTAGGGTTAGTTTTAGGTTTATGGTTAGGGATTAGGGTTAGGATTAGGGTTATTGTTAGGGTTAGGGTTAGTGTGAGGCCTAGGGTTCGGGTTAGGGATAGGGATAGTTTTAGTGTTCGTGTTAGGGTTAGGGTTAGGGTTACGTTTAGGGGTTAGGGATAGAGTTAGGATTAGGGTTAGGGTTAGAGTTTAGTGTTAGGGTTAGATTTAGAATTGTGTTTAGGGTTAGAGGGTTAGGGTGAGAGTTAGGGCTAGGGATACCGTTAGGGTTATCGTTTTGATTATGTTAGAGGTTGGGTTTAGAGTTAGTGTTAGCGTTATTGTTAGGGTTAGGGTTAAATTTAGCGTTATTTTGAGAGGTTATAGTTAGTGTTCGGATTAGGGTTAGGTTTAGCCTTAAGGTTCGGGTTCATGTTAGGGTTACAGTTAGGCTTAGCTTTACCGTTAGGGTCAGGGTTAGGCTTAGGGTTACGGTTAGGGTTAGGGTTAGCGTTAGGTTTAGGCTTAGGTTTATGTTAGAGTTTAGGGTTAAAGTTTGGGTTTGGGTTATGATTAGGATTAGGTTTAGGGTTAGAATTAGGGTTAGGTGTTAGGGTTAGGGTTAGAGTTAGGTTTTGGTTTCAAGTTAGGGTTACAGTTAAGATTAGTGTTACCGTTATGGTTACGGCTAGGGTTAGGATTAGGGTTAGGGTTAGATGACTAGGGTTAGGGTTGGGGTTAGGTTTAGGTTTCGGTTAGGTTTATTGTTATGGTTTTGTTAGGGTTAGGATTAGGCTCAGGGTTAGGCTTAGGGGGAGCCTTGGGTTAGAGGTTAGCATTAGGCTTAGGGGTAGTGTTAGGTTTACGTTTAGGGTTAGATTTTAGTGTTAGGGTTAGACTTAGAGTTAGGTTTAGGGTTAGGGTTAGGGTTAGTGTTACTGTAAGGGTTAGGGTTAGAGTTTCAGGTTAGAGTTATGGTTAGGCTTAGTGTTATGGTTAGTGTTAGGGTTAAGGGTTGGGTTAGGTTTAGGGTTAGGTATTATTAGGGTTACGGTTAGTGTTAGGGTTATTTTTAGGTTTAGGTTTAGGGTTAGGGTTAGGGATAGTGTTCGGGTTATGGATTAGGGTTAGGGTTAGAATTAGTGTTACGGTTAGAGTTAGAGATTAGTGTTAGTATTAGGGTTAGGATTAGGGTTATAACTTATGTTTAGGGTTTAGGCTTCGGGTTAGGGCTTCAGGTTAGAGGTTAAGTTTAGGGGTTAGAGTTATGGTTAGGGTTAGGATTAGAGTTATGGTTAGGGTTACAGTTAGGGTTATGGTTAGGGTTAGATTTAGGATTAGAGATTAGAGTTATTGTTAGCGTTAGTGTTAGGGTTAGGTTTAGGGTTAGGTTTAGGGTTAGGGTTAGATTTAGGTGTAAGTGTTACTGTTAGTGTTAGGGTTAGGGTTAAGAATAGGGATTAGGGTCATTTTTAGGGTTAGTTTTAGGGTTAGGGGTTAGGGATAGGGTTAGCATTAGGGCTATGGTTAGGGTTAGGATTAGGAATAGCCTTCAGGTTAGAAGTTAGGGTTAGTTTTAAGATTACAGTGAGGGTTAAGATTAGGGTTAGGGTTAGGTTAAGGTTTAGGGTTAGGATTAGTGTTAGGGCTTTAGGATAGGGGTTAGGCTTAGGGTTACAGCTTAGGGTTAGGGGTTATGCTTAGGGGTTAGGATTATGGATGGGGTTAAGGGTACAGTTAGGTTTAGATTTAGGGTTACAGTTAGCTTTAGAGATTAGGTTTAGGTTTAGGTTTAGGGTTATGGTTAGAGATAGAGGTTAGGGTCAGGGTTTTGGTAAAGTTTAGGTTTAGGGTTAGGGTTACGGTTAGGTTTAGAATTAGGGTTATGTTTAGGGTTAGAGATTAGGTTTAGGTTTAGGGTTAGGTTTAGGATTAGGATTAGGATTAGGGTTAGCATTAGGTTTAGTGTTAGGGTTAGGGGTTAGTGTTAGGGATAGTGTTATGTTAGAGTTAGAGTTAGGGTTAGTGTTAGAGCATTAGCCTGAGGGTTAGGGTTGGGCTTACTTTTAGGGTTAGGTATAAGGTTAGGGTTAGGTTTAGGATTAGGGTTAGTGTCATGGTGAGAGGTTAGGTTTAGAGTTAGGGTTAGGATTGTGGTTAGGTTTAGGGTTAAGTTTAGCATTAAAGTTAGAGTTTAGGGTTATGGTTATGGTTAAGTTTAGAATTAGGGTAGGTTTTAGGGTTAGGGTTAGGGTTAGAGTTAGTGTTAGTGTTCGGGTTCATGTTACGTTTACAGTTAGGGCTAGCGTTACCGTTAGGGTTACGGCTAGGTTTAGGTTTAGGGTTTGGTTTAGAGGGCTAATGTTAGGGTTACAGTTAGGTTTACGGTTAGGGTTAGTTTTAGGGATTTGGTAGGTTTAGGATGAGGTTTAGGGTTAGGCTTAGGGATAGAGTTCTGTTAGAGGTTAGGGTTAGGGTTAGCGGTATGGTTAGTGTTATGTTTAGGGTTATAGTTTAGGGCTAGGGTTAGTATTAGGGTTAGGGTTACCATTAGGGTTAGGGTTAGGGTAGGAGGGTTAGTGTTAGTGTTAGTGTTAGGGTTATTGTTAGAGGTTCGGGATAGAGTTAAGGTTAGCCTTTGCGTTATGGTTAGTGTTAAGGTGAGGGATTTGGCTTAGGGTTAGGGATAGGATTATTGTTACCGTTAATGTTAGAGTTATGGTTCCGTTTAGGGTTAGGATTAGTGTTAGGGATAGTGTTCTATTAAGAGGTTAATGTTAGGGATAGGGTTAGGGCTAGTTTTAGGGTTAGGCTTAGTAATAGCATTCGGGTTAGAGTTTGGGGTTTGGGTTAGCGGTAGGTTTAGGGTTATACTTGTGGTTAGAGGTTAGTGTTAGGGTTAGTGTTACTGTTAGGGTTAGGGTTACGATTAGCATTACGATTAGGGTTAGAGGGTTAGCGTTTGTGTTAGGGTTAGGGTTTTGGTGAGAGGTTCGGGTTAGAGTTAGTGTTAGGTTTAGGATTAGGGTTAGTGTTGGTGTTTTGGTAGGGTTAGGTTTAGGCTTCGGGTTAGGCTTAAGGATAGTGTTCGGGTTAGAGGTTAGGGTTAAGGTTAGTAGTATGGTTGGGATGATTGTTAGGCTTAGGGTTAGGGTTGAGGATAGCGTTCGGGTTAGAGTGTGGGGTTAGGCTTAGCGGTAGGGTTAGGGTTAGGGTTAGAGCTAGGGTTAGGGTTAGGGATAGGATTATTTTTACGGTTAGTGTTAGGGTTATGGTAAGATTTTGGGTTAGGGTTAGGGTTAGGGATTGGGTTCTGGTTAGAGTTTAGGGTTAGGGTTAGGGTTAGGTTTAGGCTTAGGGAAAGCATTCAGTTAGAGATTGGGTTTAGGATTAGCGGTAGAGTTAGGGTAATGTTTAGGGTTAGAGATTAGGTTTAGGGTTATGGTTAGTGTTAGTGTTAGTGTTAGGGTTACGGTTACGGTTACGGTTACGGTTACGGTTAGGGTTAGGGTTAGGGTTAGGGTTAGGGTTAGGGTTAGGCTTAGGGTTAGGGTTAGGGTTTGGGTTATGGTTAGGGTTAAGGTTAGAGTTTCAGATTAGATTTAAGGTTAGGCTTAGGGTTATTGTTAGGGATAGGATTAGGGTTAGGATTAGGGTTTAGGGTTGGGGTTAGTGTTAGTGTTAGAATTAGGGTCACGGTTAGTTTTAAGCTTATAGTTACGTATAGGGTTAGTGTTAGGGTTAGGGTTATGGATAGAGTTCAGTTAAGAGCTTATGGTTAGGGTTAGGTGTAGGGTTATGGTTAGGGTTAGAGGTTAGGTTTAGGGTTAGGGTTAGGATTATTGTTACGTATTAATTTGAGGAGTTAGGCTTAGGGTTATGGCTTAGGGTTAGGGGTTATTTTTATTGGTTAAGATTATGGTTAGTTTTAGGGTTATGGTTAGGGTTACGGTTAGGTTTAGGGTTAGGGTTACGGTTAGGTTTAGGGTTAGGGTTACAGTTAGGTTTAGGGTTAGGGTTACTTTTAGGGTTAGAGATTAGGGCTAGTTTTAGTGTTAGGGTTAAGGTTAGCGTTACATTTAGGGTAAGAGGTTAGTGTTAGTATTAAAGTTAGGGTTAGTGTAAGGGTGATTGTTAGGTTTATGGCTTAAGGTTAGGGGTCAGGCTTGGTGTTAGGGTTATGGTGACGGTTAGGATTAGGGTTAGAGTTAG
The DNA here is from genome assembly GCF_034190915.1 of Cavia porcellus. Taxonomy (NCBI): domain Eukaryota; kingdom Metazoa; phylum Chordata; class Mammalia; order Rodentia; family Caviidae; genus Cavia; species Cavia porcellus. Next base: position 102,740,409 of record NW_026947488.1, on the reverse strand, counting down.
TGTTAGGTTTAGGGTTAGGGTTGCTTTTAGGCTTAGGGTTAGAGGGTTAAGGTAATGTTAGGGTTAGTGTTAGTGTTATGGTTAGGTTTCGAGTTAATGTTATGGTTAGGATTAGAGATTTGTGTTAGGGTTAGGGTTACGGTTAGGGTTAGGTTTAAGGTTAGGGTTAGATAGTTATGTTTAGATTTAGGGTTAGAGTTAGGTTTAGGGTTAGGGTTAGATGTTAGGGTTAGGTTTAGCTTTAGTGATTGTGTTAACATTAGAGTTTTGGTTTAGTGTTAGCGTTAGGTTTAGGGTTATGGATAGGGTTAGGGTTAGGTTTAGGGTTAGTGTTAGTGATAGTGTTCGAGTTAGAGGTTAGTGTTAGCGTTGGGTTAGGCTTAGGGATAGCATTCGGGTTAGAATTTTGGGTTAGGCTATGGGTAAGGTTAGGGTTACATTTAGGGTTAGTTGTTAGGGCTATGGTTAGGGTTAGGATTAGTGTTAGTGTTAGTGTTAGTCTTAGGGTTACCTTTAGGGTTAGGGTTAGGGTTAGAGGGTTAGGGTTTGTGTTAGGGTTAGGGTTATGGTTAGATTTTCAGGTTAGATTTAGGGTTAGGCTTAAGGTTATGGTTAGTGTTAGGGTTAAGTGTTTGGGTTAGCATTAGGGTTAGCGATAGGATTAGGGTTACTGTTAGTGTTAGATTTATATTTAGATTTATGGTAGGGGTTAGGGTTAGGGATAGTGTTCGTGTTAGAAATGAGTGTTACGGTTAGGGTTAGCGTTACGGTTAGGGTTAGAGTTTAGTGTTAGTGTTAGGGTTAGAGCTTTTGGTTAGGGGTTATGGTTCTGGTTAGGGCTTAGTGTTAGGGGTTAAGGTTAGGAGTTAGGGTTATGGTTAGGTTTAGGGTTAGGGTTATCGTTAGGTTTATGTTTAGGGTTTGGATTAGGGTTACAGTTAGGTTAGAGATTAAGATTATTTTTAGAGTTAGTATTAGGTTAAGGTTACATTAGGGTTAGGTTTCGGTGTTAATGTTATGGTTAGTGTTAGGGTTAGTGTTATGGATAGGGATTAGGGTTACGGTTAGGGTTAGTGTTAGGGTTAGGGGTTAGTTTTATTGTTAGGGTTAGGGTTAGGGATAGATTTCAGCTTAGAGGTTAGATTTCGGGTTAGTGTTAGGCTCAGCGCTAAGATTACAGTGAGATTTAGGTTTAGGGTTAGGGTTAGGATTAATTTTGAGGCATAAGGTTAGGGGTTAGGCTTAGGGTTATGGATTAGGGTTAGGGGTTAGCCTGAGGGGTTAGGATTATGGTTAGGGTTAGGGTTACAGTTAGGTTTAGGGTTAGGGTTAGGGTTAGGGTTTGGGTTAGGGTTAGGGTTAGGGTTCAGGTTCCTGTTAGGGTTGCAGTTAGGGTTAGTCTTACCCTTTTGGTAATGGCTAGGGTTAGGATTAGGGTTAGTGTTAGGGTTAGGTTTGGGGTTCCGTTTAGTGCTAGGGTTTTGATATGTTTAGGATTAGGCTTAGGTTTAGGCCTTGGCATAGCTTTCGGGTTCGAGGTTAGGGTTAGGGTAAGGGGTAGTGTTAGGGTCACGTTTAGGCTTAGATGTTAGGTTTAGGGCTAGGGTTATGTTAGTGTTAGGGTTAGGGTTATGGTTGGGTTAGTGTTAGAGGATTAGGGTTAGGGTTAGGGATGAGGGTTAGTGTTTTGATTATTGCTAGGTTTAGGTGTTAAGTTCATGGTTAGGGTTAGGTTTTGGTTTAGGTTTAGGGTTAGGGTTAGGGATAGCGTTTGGGTTAGAGGTTAGGGTTAATGTTATGGTTAGGGTTAGGGTTAAGGTTAGTGTTAGGGTTAGGGTTAGCTTTAGGGTTAGGATTAGTCTTTGGGCTTAAGGTTAGGGCTTAGATTTAGGGTTATGACTTAGGGTTAAAGGTTAGGCTTAGGGGTTAGAATTATGGTTATGGTTAGGGTAAGGTTACAGTTAGGTTTAGTTTTAACGTTACGGTTAGGTTTAGAGATTAAGGTTAGGGTTAGGTTTAGGGTGACGGTTAAGGTTAGAGTTATGGTTAGGGTTAGAGGTTAGGGTTAGCGTCAGGGTTTGTGTTAGGGTTAAGGGTAGGGTTAGGATTAGGGTTTGGGTTAGGGTTACGTTTACAATTAGGTTTAGATTAAGGGTTACGTTTAGGATTAGAGTGTACGGGTAGTGTTTGGTTTAGGGTTAGGCTTAGAGTTACGATTAGAGGGTTAGGGTTAGGGTTAGGATTAGGGTTAGGTTTAGGGTTAGGGTTACAGTTAGGGTCAGGTTTAGAGTTAGGGTTAGGGATTAGCGTTAGGGTTAAGGTTAGTCTTAGGATTAGGGTTAGGATTAGGGTTTGGGGTTATGGATAGTATTATGGTTAGGTTTATGTTTAGGGTTTGGGTTAGGGTTAGCGTTAGGTTTAGGTTTAGTTTTAGGGTTAGTGTTAGGGTTCTGGTAGGTTAGGATTAGGCTGAGGGTTAGGCTTAGTGATAGTGTTCGGGTTAGAAGTTAGGGTTAGGTTTAGGGGTAATTTTAGGTTTATGTTTAGGGTTAAAGTTTAGGATTAGAGTTAGGGTTAGTGTTAGGGTTAGAGTTAGGTTTAAGTTTAGAGTTATGGATAGGGTTAGACGTTAGGGTTATTGTTATTGTTAGAGTTAGGTTTACAGGTTTGTGTTAGAATTAGGGTTAGGCTTAGGCTTATGGTTATTGTTAGGGTTAGGGGTTTGGGTTAGGGTGAGGTTTAGGGTGATGTTTATCATTACGGTTAGAGTTAGGGTTAGGGTAAGAGTTAGGGTTACGATTAGTGTTAGGGTTAAGGTTAGTGTCAGGGTAATGGTTAGGTTTAGGGTTAGGGATAGTTTTCGGGTTAGAAGTTAGGGTTACGGTTAGGATTAGCGTTATGGTTAGGGTTAGAGGTTAGTGATAGTGTTAGCGTTAGAATTAGCGTTAGACCTTATGGGTTAGCGGTTAGGGTTTGGGTTAGGGCCTAGGGTTAGGGGTTAAGGCTAGGGGTTAGTGTTATGGTTAGGGTTAGGGTTAGTGTTAGGTTTAGGGTTAGGGTTAGGTGTAGGGTTAGGGTTAGGTTTACAGTTAGGGTGAGAGATTAGGGTTATTGTTAAAGTTACCATTTGGAAATGGGTTAGTGTTAGGTTTAGGTGTTAGTGTTACAGTTAGTGTTAGTGTTAGCATTAGGGATATGGTTTAGGGTTAGGGTTAGGTTTAGTGTTAAGTTTAGGGGTTACGGTTAGGGTTTGGGGTTAGGGTTAGTGTTAGGGTTAGGGTTAGGGATAGCGTTTGGGTTAGAGGTTAAGGTTAGGGTTAGTGTTAGGGTTAGGGGTCGGGTTAGAGGGTTAGTGTTAGGGATAGGTTTAGGTCTAGTGTTTGGGTTAGTGTTAGGGTTATGGTAGGGTTATGTTTAGAGGTTCAGGTTAGACTTAGGGTTACGCTTGGTGTTAATTTCAGTGTTAGTATTAGGGGTTAGTGTTAGGGTTTGTTTCAGTATTAGGATTAGTGTTAACAGTTATTGTTAAGGTTATGTTAGGGTTAGGGTTAAGTTTAGGGTTATGTTTAGGGTTAGGGTTAGGGATAGCTTTCGCTTAGAGGTTAGGGTTACAGTTAGGGTTAAATTTGGGGTTAGGGCTAAGGTTACGGTTAGGTTTAGGGTTAGGATTAGTGTTAAGGCTTAAGGATAGGTGTTAGGCTTACAGTTATAGCTTAGGGTTAGGGGTTAGACTGAGGGGTTAGGTTTATGGTTAGGGTTAGGGTTACAGTTAAGTTTAGATTTAGTGTTAGGGTTAGGGTTAGGATTACGGTTTGGGTTCGTGTTAGGGTTACAATTAATGTTAGTGTTAACATTTTGGTTACGGCTAGGGTTAGGGTTAGTGTTAGGGTTTTGGTAAGGTTAGGATTAGACTTTGGATTAGGCTTAGAAATAGGGTTCGGGTTCGTGTTTAGGTTTAGGGTTAGGGGTATTATTACAGTTATGTTTAGGCTTAGAGTTTAGGGTTAGGATTAGTGTTAGTGTTATGGTTAGTGTTAGTGTTAGGGTTAGGGTTAGGGTTGGGTTAGGGTTAGAGCGTTAGGGTTAGTGTTAGGTTCAGTGGTTCATGTTAGAGTTAGGGTTAAGCTTAGGGTTATGATTAGCGTTTGGTTTAGGGGTTTGGTTTAGGGTTAGGCTTACGGTTATGATTAGGGTTACACTTAGTGTTAGGGTTATTTTTTTATGTTTAGGGTTATTATTAGGGTTACAGTTAGGGTTAGAGACTACAGTTATTGTTTGCGTTACAGTCTGGGTTATGGTTAGTGTTAGGGTTAGGTTTAGGTATTAGTGTTATAGTTAGTGTTAGGATTATGGTTAATGATAGGGATTAGGGTATGTGTTATGATTTTTCGGGTTAAGGGTTAAGGTTAGGGTTAGGGTTAGGTTTAGGGTTAGGGTTAGGGATAGTGTTCTGGTTAGAGGTTAGGGTTAGGGTTATGGTCAGGTTAGGGTTAAGGTTACTGTTAGGGTTAGGGTTAGGGTTAGGTTGAAGGTTAGGATTAGGGTTAGGTCTTAAGGTTAGCGGTTAGACTTAGGGTTATGGTTTAGGGTTAGAGGTTAGGCTTAGGAGTTAGAATTATGGTTAGGGTTAGGGTTAGAGTTAGGTTTCGGTTTAGGGTTACGGTTAGGTTTAGAGATTAGGGTTAGTTTTAGGGTTAGTGTTATGGTTACGGTTAGGGTTAGAGGTTAGGGTTAGCATTAATGTTAGGGTTAAGGATAGGGCTAGGATTATGGATGGGTTAGGGTTAGGGTTAAGGTTCGGTTTAGATTAAGGGTTTTGTTTAGGATTAAAGATTAGGGTTAGGTTTAGGTTTAGGGTTAGACTTAGGGTTATTGTTAGAGAGTGAGGTTTAGGGTTAGCTTTAGCTTTAGGGTTAGGGTTAAATGTTAAGGTTAGTGTTAGGCTTAGTGATAGGGTTATCATTAGGGTTAGCATAGAGTTAGGGATAGGTATAGGGTTAGAGTTAGGGTTATAGTTAGGGTCTGGTTTAGAGTTAGGGTTAGGGATTTGGGTTAGTGTTAAGTTTAGGGTTAGGGTTAGGTTTATGATTAGGGTTTGGGGTTAAGGATAGTATTAGGGTTTGGGTTAAGGTTAGGGTTAGGGTTAGTTTTAGGATTTTGGTAGGGTTAGGATTAGCCTTATGTTTAGGCTTAGCGATAGCGTTCGTGTTAGAGATTAGCATTAGGGTTAGGGTTAGGTTTAGTTTTAGGGTTACACTTAGGGTTAGAGGCTAGTGTTAGAGTTAGGTTTAGTGTTAGTGTTAGGGTTAGGGTTAGGGTTAAGGTTAGGGTTAGGGTTAGTGTTAGAGGGTTACGGTTAGTGTTAGCGTTAGGGTTAGGTTTAGAGTTTTTTGTTAGAGTTAGGGTTAGGCTTAGGGTTATGGTTAGTGGTAGGGTTAGGGGTTTGCATTAAGATAAGTGTTAGAGTGAGTATTAGGGTTACGGTTAGTGTTAGGGTTAGGTTTAGGGTTAGGGTAAGTGTTAGGGTTAGGGTTAGTGTTAGGGATAGTTTTTGCGTTAGAAGTTAGGGTTAGGGTTAGCGGTATGTTTAGGGATAGAGGTTAATGTTAGTGTTAGCATTAGAATTAGGGTTAGGGTTTAGGGTTCGGGTTAGGGCTTAGGGTTAGGGCTTAAGTTTAGGGGTTATGGTTATGGTTATGGTTAGGGTTATGGTTAGGTTTAGGGTTATGGCTAGGGTTAGGGTTATGGTTAGGGTTACAGTTAGGGTTAGTATTTAGAGTTATTGTCAGCATTATATTTCAGGTCAGGGTTAGTGTTAGGGTTAGGTTTAGGTGTTAGTGTTACAGTTAGTTTTAGGTTAGGGTTAGGGATATTGATTAGGGTTAGTGTTAGTGTTAAGGTTAGGGGTTAGGGTTAGGGTTAGGGTTATTGTTAGGGTTAGGTTTTAGGGTTAGGGTTAGGGTTAGGGTTAGGGATAGGGTTAGTGTTAGTGTTAAGGTTACGGTTAGGGTTAGGTTTAGGGTTAGGGTTAGTTTTAGGTTTAGTTTTAGTGCTTAAATTTCGGGTTTAGACTTTGGGTTTGGCTTAGGTTTGAGGTTAGGCTTATGGTTTAGGATTATGGTTAGGGTTAGGTTTACAATTAAGTTTATGGCTAGGGTTACGGTTAGTAGGTTTATAGATTAGGTTTATGGTTAGGTTATGTTTAGGGTTATGGTTAGGGTTAGAGGTTAGGTTTAGGGTTAGTGTTAAGGTTAAGGTTAGGTTTAGGATTAGGGTTAGGGTTAGGGTTAGTGTTAGGGTTAGGGTTAGGATTAGGTTTATGTTCAGGGTTAGGTTTAGGGCTTAGTTTTATGGTTAGGGTTAGTTTAGAGTTAGAGTTAGGCTTAGTGTTAGTGGGTTAGCATGAGGGTTAGGGTTAGGGTTACGGTTAGGCTTAGGGTTATGGTTAGGGTTAGGGTTAGGTTTCTGGTTAGTGGTTAGTGTTAGTGTTAGGGTTAGGGTTATAATTACGGTTAGGCTTAAGTTTAACCTTAGATTTAGAGGTTAATGTTAGGGTTATGGTTATCGTTGGGATTAGGGGTTAGGGTTTAGGGTTAGGGTTAGAGTTCCTGTTCGTGTTAGGGTTACGGTTAGGGTTAGTATTACCGTTAGGTTCATGGCTATGTTTGGGGTTAGTGTTAAGGTTAGTGTTAGGGTTAGTGGGTTAGGGATAGAGTTAGGCTTAGGTTTAGGGTTAGCATTAGTTTTAGGGTTATGGTAGGTTTAGGTTTAGGGTTAGGTTTAGAGATTCAGTTTAGAGATAGGTTTAGCCTTTGGTTTATTGCTAGGGTTAGGGTTGGGTGTTGGGGTTAGGGTTAGGATTAAAGTTATGGTTAGTGTTAGGGTTATGATTAGTTTTAGGGTTAGTGTTAGGGTTAGGGATAGTGTTTGGTTTAGATGTTATGGTTAGGGTTAGGGTTAGCGTTAAGGTTGGATTAAAGGTCAGGGTAAGGATTAGGATTAGAGTAGGAGCTTATGGTTACTTGTTAGGGTTAGTGTTAGGGCTATCGGTACGGGTTATGGTGATTGTTAGTGTTAGGTTTAGTGTTAGGATTAGGTTTAGGGTTAGGGTTATGGTTAGTGTTAGGGGTCAGGGTTAAGGGTTAGGGTTATGGTTACGTTTAGCTTTAGGGTTATGGTTAAGGTTACGGTTAGGGTTGGGTTAGGGTTAGGGTGAGGATTAGTGTTAATATTAGGTTTAGAGTTAGTGGTTTGTGTTAGGGTTAAGGTTAGGGTTAGGGTTAGTTTTAGAGGTTAGGGTTAGGTTTAGCGTTAGTGATAGTGTTATCGTTAGAGTTAGGGTTTAGTATTAAGGTTTTGTTTAGGGTTAGAATTAGTTTTAGGGTTACAGTTATGGTTAGGTTTAGGGTTAGGTTTAGGGTTAGGTTTAGGTTTACTGTTAGGATTAGGGTTAGGCTTAGGGTTAGGGTTAGTGTTACGCTTAGGTATTAAGGTTTAAGGTTAGGGTTAAGGTTATGGATAGTGTTATGGTTACGTGTTGGGGTTAGGGATAGTATTAGGTTTACGTTTATGCTTAAGGTTATGTTTAGAGATTAGGGTTATGGTTATTGTTAGTGTTATTGATAGTGTTAGTGTTAGGTTCAGGGATAGGGATTAAATTTAGGCTTAGTGTTATTGTTAGGGTTAGGCTTAGGGTTAGGGTTAGTGTTAGTGATAGGGTTAGGTTAATGGTTAGGGTATGGTTTGGGTTTGGTTTAGAGTTAGGGTTAGTGTTAGGATTAGTGGTTATGGTTATGGTTAGGGTTAGAGTGTTAGGGTTATGGTGAGGTTTAGGTTTAGGGGTGGGTTAGTGTAAGGGTTATAGTTGGGTTAGGGTTTGGTTACGTTTAGGTTTAGGGTTACGGTTAGGGTTATGGTGAAAGGTTAGTGTTAGAGTTAGGTTAGGGTTATGGTTAGGGTTAAGGTTAAGTTTAGAGTTATGGATAGAGTTTAGGGTTAGGGTTAGCGTTAGGTTTAGAGTTAGGGTTGGGGTTTAGGGTTAGGCTTAGTGTTAGGGTAAGGGTTTGGTTTCGTGTTAGTGTTACAGTTAGGGTTAACATTACCGTTAGGGTAACTGCTAGTTTTAGGGTTAGCTTTAGTTTTAGGGTTAGGGTTAGAAGGCTAGGGTTATGGTTACGGTTAGGTTTAGGGTTAGGGTTACTGTTAGGGTTTTTGTAGTTTTAGGATTACGCTTAGTTTTAGTCTTAGGGATAGCGTTCGGTTTTGAGGTTAGGGTTAGGCGTAGCCATATGGTTAGGGTTACGTTTAGGGTTAGAGATTAGGGTTAGTGTTAGTGTTATTGTTAAGGTTAGGGTTATGGTTAGAGGTTCAGATTAGAGTTAGGTTTAGGCTTAGGGATATGGTTAGTGTTAGGGTTAGGGGTTTGGGTTAGGGTTAGGTTTAGGGACAGAATTATTGTTATGGTTAGTGTTAGGGTTATGGTTAGGTTTAGGGTTAGAGTTAGGGATAGAGATAGTGTTTTGGTTAGAGTGTAGGGTTAGGGTTAGTGTTAGGGTTAGGCTTAGGGAGAGTGTTCAGGTTAGAGTTTGGGGTTAGGGTTAGGGTTATGTTTAGGGTTCGGGTTAGGAATAGGGATTAGGTTTAGGATAAGGGTAGGGTTAAATTTAGGGATAGCGTTTGTGTTAGATGGTAGGGTTAGGTTTAGGGGTAGGTTTAGGTTTACGGTTAGGGTTAGAGGTTAGGTTTAGTGTTTGGGATAGTGTTAGTGTTAGCCCTTAAGGTTAGGGGTCAGAGTTGGGGTTAGGTTTATGGTTAGGGTTAGGAGTAGGGTTAGAGTTAGTGTTAGGGTTGGTTTATGGTTAGGGATAGGGTGAGGGGTTGTTGTTAGGGATAGTGTTAGGGTTAGGTTTATGGTTAGCGTTAGGTTTAGGGATTAGGGTTATGGTATTTTTAGTGTTATTAATAGGGTTCATGCTAGGTTTAGGGTTAGGGATTATGTTTAGGCTTAGGGTTATTGTTAGGGTTAGGGTTAGGATTAGGTTTAGGTTTAGGGTTAGTGATAGGGTTAGATTTATGCTTAGGGCTAGGGTTCTGTTTCGGGTTAGAGTTAGGTTTAGGGTTAGGATTTGGGGTTATGCTTATGGTTAGGGTTTGGTTCAGAGTTTTAGGGTTAGGGTGAGTGTTAGGTTTAGGGTTTGTGTTAGTGTAAGGGTTATAGTTGGGTTAGGCTTATGTTAAGTTTAGGTTTAGGGTTAGTGTTATGGTGAGAGGTTAAGGTGAGAGTTAGGTTAGGGTTATGGTTAGCGTTACGGTTAGAGGTTATGGTTAGTGTTTAGAGTTAGGCTTAGAGGTTAGGGTTAGGGTTAGCATTAGGTTTAGAGTTAGGGTTAGTCGTTAGCGTTAGGCTTAGTGTTACGGTTAGTGTTCGGGATCATTTTACGGATACAGTTAGGATTAGCGTTACCGTTGGGGTTACAGCTAGTTTTAGGCTTAGGTTTAGTGTTAGGGTTAGGGTTAGAGGGCTAGGGTTAGGGTTAGGTTTAGGTTTAGGGTTAGGGTTAGTGTTAGGTTTTTGGTAGGGTTAGCATTATGCTTAGGGTTAGGCTTAGGGATAGCGTCCGGGTTAGGTTTTAGGGTTAGGTTCAGCGGTATAGTTAGGGTACGTTTAGGGTTAGAGATTAGAGTTAGGGTTAGGGTTAATGTTGGGGTTAAGTTTACTGTTAGGGTTAGTGTTAGTGTTAGGGTTAGGGTTAGGGTTAGTGTTAGGGTTAGGTTTAGAGTTAGGGTTAGGATTAGTGTTAGTTTTAGGCTTACAGTTAGTGTTAGTGTTAAGGTTAGGGTTATGATTAGAGGTTAGGCTTGGGATTATGGTTAGTGTTAGGCTTAGGGGTTTAGGTTAGGGTTAGAGTTGGGGATAGGATTATTGTTAAGGTTAGTGTTAGGGTTATGGTTAGGTTTAGGTTTAGGGATAGATTAGGGATAGTGTTCTGGTTAGAGTTTATGGCTAGGGTTAGTTATATTGTTAGGCTTAGGGATAGCATTCAGGTTAGAGTTTGGGGTTAGGGTTAGTGTTAGGGTTAGGTTTAGGGTTAGGGTTTGGGTTACGGTTACGGTTAGGGTTATCGTTAAGTTTAGGGTTTGGGTTACAGATTGGTTTACGGTTAGGTTTAGGATTATTGTTAGGGTTAGGTTTAGGGTTAGGGTTTGTCTTACAGTTAGGATTAGGGTTACGGTTATGTTTAGGTTTAAGTTTACGGTTAGCATTAGAGGATAGTGTTGGATTTAGAGTTAAGGTTACAGTTAGGGTTAGAGATTATTGTTACTTTAGGGTTAGGTTTAGGGTTAGGGTTAGGGTTAGGGGATTAGAGTTAGGGTTAGGGATAGGGTTAGGGTTAGGTTTAGCGTTATGTTTAGTGTTAGGGTTAGATGTTAATGTTAACTTTAAGGTGAGTGATAAGGTTATCGTTAGAGTTTAAGGTAAGGGTTAGGGTTAGTGTTAGGCTAAGTGTTAGGGTTAGGGTTATGGTGAGGGTTTTGGTTAGAGTTAGGTTTAGAGATTTTGGTTTGGGTTAAGGTTAGGGTTAGGGTTTGGGTTTGCGGTTGGGGTTAGGGATAGTGTTGGGGTTAGATTACAGTTAGGGTTAGAGGTTAGGGCTAGGATTATTATTTGGTTTCTTATTATGGTTAGGGTTAAGTATAGAGGGTTAGGGTTAGGGTTAGGTTTATTGTTACGGTTAATGTTAGGGTTAGGGTTAGGGTTAGGGTTAGGGCTAGGGGTTAGGGTTAGGGTTAGGGTTACGGTTAGGGTTAGGTTTAGGTTTTGGTTTAGTATTAGGTTTATGGTTTGGTTATGGTTGTTTTAGGGTTAGGCTTAGGGTTAGGATTAGTGTTACTGTTATGGTTTGATGTTAGCCTAGGGTTAGGGTTAGGTTTAGGGTTTGGATTATGGTTAGGTTAGGGTTATGGTTAGGTTTAGGGTTAGAGTTAGGGTTATGTTTAGGGTTCAGGTTAGAGTTTAAGGTTAGTGTTAGGGTTAAGGTTAGAGTTAGGTTTACAGTTAGGTTTAGAGGTTAGGTTTAGGGTTATGGTTAGAGTTAGAGTTAGTTTTACAGTTAGGTTTAGAGGTTAGGTTTAGTTTTAGGGTTAGAGTTTTGCTTTAGATTTAGCATTAGGGTTAGTGTTATGGTTAGGTTTAGGGTTAGGGGTTAGGGTTAGGTTTTAGGTTATGGTTAAGGTTAGTGTTATGGTTGGGTTTAGGTTTAGGGTTAGGGTTAGTGTTAGGGCTCATGTTAGAGGGTTAGGTTGGCTTAACACTTAGTGTTAGAGGTTATGGTTAGGGTTAGGGTTAGCATTAGGGTTATGGTTATGTTTAGAGTTAAGGTTACGGTTAGGGTTAGAGATTTGTGTTAGCTTAGGCTTACGGTTAGGGTTACGGTAAGGGTTTGGATTAGGGTTAGAGAGTTAGGTTTAGAGTTAGGGTTAGCATTAGTTTTATGGTTAGGGTTTGAGGATAGGGTTAGGGTAGTGATAGAGTTATCATTAGATTGAGGGTTTAGGGTTAGGGTCAGGGTTAGGTTTAGGGTTATGGTTAGCGTTAGGGTTAGCTTTAGGCTTAGACGTTTTGTTTAGGCTTAAAGTTAGGGTTAGGGTTTGGATTAGGATTTGGGTTTAGGGATAGTATTAGGGTTAGGTTTATTTTTAGGGTTATAATTAGGGATTATGGTTAGGGTTAGTGTTAGTGTTATGGATAGGGTTAGTGTTAGGTTTAGGTTTAGGCTTAAGGTTATTGTTAGGGTTAGGTGTAGGGTTAGTCTTAGGGTTATGGTTAGGGATAGGTTCAGGCTTACATTTAGGGTTAGTGTTATTAGTAGTGTTAGGGTTAGGATTAGGTTTATGGTTAGCATTCGGGTTAGGGGTTAGGGTTAGGATTAGGGTTACCGTTAAAGTTAGATTTCGCGTTTGAATTAGAGGATTAGATGTTTAGGTTGAGGTTTAGGTTTACGGTTACCGTTAGGGTTAGGGTTAGCTTTAGGGTTATGGTTAGAGTTTAGCCTTAGGGTTAGGGTTAAGTTTATCGTTAGGGTTATGGTTAAAGGTTAGGGTTAGCTTTGGGGTTAGGGTTAAGTTTAGCCTTATGGTTAGAGGTTCGAGTTTTGGTTTGTGCTAGGTTTAGGTTTAGGGGTTTGGGTTATTGTTAGTTTTCAGGTTCGTGTTAGTATTAGGGTGAGGTTTAGCATTACCGTTAGTGTTATGGCCAGGTTTAGGGTTAGGGTTAGATTTAGGTTAGTGTTAGAGGGTTACAGTTAGGTTAGTGTTAGTGTTAGTGTTATGGTAGGGTTAGGGTTAGCGTTAGGGTTAGGGTTAGGGTCAGGGGTAGCATTCAGGTTAGAGGTTAGGGTTAGGGTTATGGGTTGGGTTAGGTTTATGATTAGGGTTAGAGGTTAGGTTTAGTGTTAGTGTCAGTGTTTTGTGTTAGGGTTTAGTTTTAGGCGACAGGGTTAGGGGTTAGGTTTATGGATAGTGTTAGCGTTAGGGTTAGGTTTAGTGTTAGGTTTAGGGTTAGGGTTAGGGTTAGGGTTACAGGTTTGTGTAAGTGTTAAGGTTAGGGTAAGGGTTAGGGTTAGGGTTAGGTTTAGGTTTAGATTAAGTGTTATGTTTAGTATTAGAGGTTAGGGTTAGGATTAGCTTAAGGGTTAGGCTTAGGGTTATGCTTAGAGGGTTAGGGTTAGAGTTAGCATTAGCTTTATGCTTAGGTTTAAATGTTAGGGTTAGGGTTAGGGTTAGTGATATCGTTATCATTAGGGTTAGCGTTTAGGGTTAGGGATAGGTTTAGGGTCAGTGTTAGGGTTAGCGTTACAGTTAAGGTCAGGTTTAGAATTTGGGTTAGGGATTTGGGTTAGGGTTAAGGTTAGGGTTGGGGTTAAGGTTCGATTAGGGTTTGGGGTTACGGATAGTATTAGGGTTAGGTTTATGGTTATGGTTTGGGTTAGGGTTAGAGTTCTAGTGTTAGTGTTGGGGTTAGGTTTAAGGTTAGGGTTAGTGTTAGGGTTTTGGTAGGTTTAGGATTACTCTTAGCGTTAAGTTTAGTGATAGCATTTGGTTTAGAGGTTAGGGTTAGGGTTAAGAGTAGTTTTAGGATTACGTTTAGGGTTAGAGTTAGGGTTAGTGTTAGTGTAAGGTTAGTGTTAGGGTTAGGGTTAGAAAGTTAGGGTTAGTGTTAGCATTATGGTTAGGTTTAGAGGTTTGTGTTAGAGTTAACATTAGGCTTAGGGTTATAGTTATGGTTAGTGTTAGGGTTAGGGGTTTGGGTTAGGGTGAGTGTTAGGGTGAAGATTAGGGTTATGGTTAATGTTAGGGTTTAGGGTTAGGGTAAGTGTTAGGGTTAGGTTTAGGGTTAGGGAAAGGATTAGGGTTATGGTTAGTGTTAGGGTTATTGTTTGGTTTAGGCTTAGCGTTAGAGTTAGGGATAGTTTTCAGGTTAGAATTTAGGGTTAGGTTTAGGGTTAGAATTTAGTGTTAGTGTTACTTTTAGAATTAGGGTTAGAGCTTATGGTTAGGGATTAGGGATTGGGTTAGGGGTTAGGGTTTGGGTTTAAGGTTAGGAGTTATTGTTATGGTTATGGTTAGGGTTAGGGTTAGGGTTAAGTTATGGTTATGGTTATGTTTAGGGTTAGGTTTAGGGTTACAGTTAGGGTTAGCAATTAGGGTTATTGTTAGCGTTATATGTCATGTTAGCGTTAGTGTTAGGGTTAGGTTTAGGTCTTAGTGTTACGTTTAGAGTTAGGTTTAGGGTTAGGGATATGGATTAGCGTTAGTGTTCGTGTTACGGTTAGGGTTAGGGTTAGCGTTTGGGTTAGAGATTAGAGTTAGTGTTAGCTTTACGGTTAGGGTTTAGGTTATGGTTACAGTTAGGGTTAGAGTTAGGTTTAGTGTTAAGATTAGTGTTAGCACTTAAGGTTAGGGTTTATACTTCGGGTTATGGCTTAGGTTTAGAGGTTAGGCTTAGGGCTTAGGATTTTGGTTAGGGTTAGGTTTACAGTTAGGTTTAGGGTTAGGATTACTGTTAGGTTTAGAGATTAGGGTTATGGTTAGGGTTAGGATTAGTGTTATGGTTAGTGTTAGAGGTTAATGTTAGGGTTAATGTTAGGGTTAGGATTAAGTTTAGGGTTATGGTTAGGGTTACAGTTAGGTTTAGATTAAGGGTTACTTTTAGTATTAGAGATTAGGGTTAGGGTTAGGCTTAGGGTTAGGCTTAGGGTTTTGGTTAGAGAGTTAGGGTTAGGGTTAGAGAGTTAGGGTTAGGGTTAGCATTAGCTTTAGGTTTAGGGTTAAATGTTAGTGTTAGGGTTAGGGTTAGTGATAGGGTTATCATTACGGTTTCGCTTAGGGCTAGGGGAAGGTTTTATTTTAGGGTTAGGGTTAGTGTTATGGTTAGCGTCAGGTTTAGAGTTAGGGTTAGGGATTTGGGTTAGGTTTAAGGTTAGTGTTAGGGTAATGTTTAGGATTCGGGGTTGGGTTATGGATAATGTTACGGTTTGGTTTATGATTAGGGTTTGGATTTGGGATGAGGGTTACGTTTAGGATTAGGGTTAGTGATAGGGTTAGTGATAGGGTTAGTGTTAAGTTTAGGGTGAGGTATAGGTTTAGGGTTAGGGTTATTGTTAGGGATAGGGTTAGGGTAAATTTTAGGTTTAAGTTTAAGTATAGGGTTAGGTTTATGGTTAGTGTTAGGGTTAGGATTACAGTTAAACGTTAGGTTTAGGGCTAGGATTAGGGTTAGGTTTAGCGTTAGGGCTAGGAATTAGCGTTATGGTTAGGGTAAGGTTAGAATTAGAGTTAGGGTTAGTGTTAGAGGGTTAGCGTGAGGGTTAGTTTTAGGGTTATGGTTAGGGTTAGGGTTAGTTTTAGGATTATGATTAGTGGTTAGGGTTAGCGTTAGGGTTAGGGTTATAATTAGGCTTATGGTTAAGTTTAAACTTAGTGTTAGATTTCAGTGTTAGGGTTATGGTTATCATTGGGGTTGGGGATTTGGGGTTAGGGTTAGGGTTAGAGTTCCTGTTAGTGTTAGAGTTACAGTTAGGGTTAGCACTACCGTTAAGTTTATGGCTAAGGTTAGTGTTAGTGTTAGGGTTAGTGTTAGGGTTAGTGGGTTAGGGATAGGGTTAGGTTTAGGTTTAGGGTTAGGGTTAGTTTTAGGAATATGGTAGGTTTAGGTTTAGGGTTAGTGTTAGAGGTTCAGTTTAGAGTTAGTGTTAGCCTTAAGGTTACGGTTAGGGTTAGGGCGGGGTTAGTGTTAGTGTTAGGATTAGGGTTAGGGATAGGGTTCGGTTTAGACGTTAGGGCTAGGGTAGGGTTAGCGTTTCGCTTAGGGTTAGGGTTAGGAGCTTATGGTTAGTTGTTATGGTTAGGGTTAGGACTTAGGGTTCGGGATTAGGGTTAGGGGTTAGGGTGATTTTTAGTGCTAGGTTTAGTGTTAGGTTTAGGGTTAGGGTTAGGGTTAAGGTTATGGTTATGGTTAGCGTTAGGGGTCCGGGTTAACTGTTAGAGTTAAGGTTTTGGTTAGCTTTATGGTTAATGTTACGGTTAGGTTTAGGGTTATGTTTAGGGTTATGGTTAGGGTTAGAGTTAGGCTTAAGAATTTGGGTTAGGGTTAGGGTTAGATTTAGGGTTATGTTTAGGTTTACGGTTACAGTTAGGGTTTAGTGTTAAGGTTAGGATTAATGTTAGTGTTAGGGTTAGATTTAGGGGTTATTGTTGTGGTTAAGGTTAGGTTTAGGGTTAGGCTTAGGGTTAGGGTTAGGGTTAGGGTTGGTGTTAGGTTTATGGATTTTGTTTAGGGTTAAGGTTAGGGTTAGGGATAGGTTTAGGGCTTGGGGTTAGGCATAGTGTTAGGGTTAGGTTTATGGGTAGGCTTAGGGTTAGGGATTAGATTTAGGGTTAGTGTTAGAGTTAGGGATATATTTAATATTAGATTAAGGGTTAGGGGTTAGGGTTATTGTTAGTGTTATGCTTATGGTTAGGTTTAGGGTTAGGGTTAGGCTTAGGTTTAGCATTAGGGATAGGGTTAGATTTAGGTTTAGTGTTAAGGTTTTTTTTTAAGGCTACGATTAAGTTTTAGCTTTAGGGTTAGGATTATGGTTAGTGTTAAGGTTATTGTTAGTGGTTAATGTTAGGTTTAGGATTAGGGTTAGGGTTATGGTTAGGGTTAGAGGGTTAGTATTAGGGTTAGGTTTAGGTTTAAGGTTTAGTTTAGTGTTAGTTTTATGGTAGGGTTAAGTTTAGAGGTTCGGGTTAGAGTTAGTGTTAGGCTTGTAGTTATGTTTAGATTTCAGATTAGGGGTAGGCTTAGGGTTAGTTTTAGTTTTAGGATTAGTGTTACAGGTAGTGTTAAGGTTATGTTTAGGTTTAGGGTTAGTGTTAGAGTTAGGATAGTTTTCGGATTAGAGGTGAGGTTTAGGGTTAGGGGTAGTGTTTCGGTTAAGTTTAGTGGTTAGAGTTAGAGTTAGGGTTACAATTAAGGTTAGATCTTATGGTTAGGTGTGAGCGTTAGGGTTAGGGTTAAGGTTAGGTTGAGGTGTTAGGGATAAGGTTAGGTTTAGAGTTAGTATTATGGTTACAGTTAGGGTTAGGTTTAGGGTTAGGGTTAGGAATAGGGATTAGGGTCATGGTAAAGGTTACGGTTAGGGTTAGGGTTAGGTTGAGTTTTAGGTTTAGGTTTAGGGTTAGGGTTAAGTTTAGGGTTACGGTTAGGAATAGGGATTAGCATTAGGGTAAGGGTTAGTGTTAAGTTCAGGGATAGTGTTTGGATTAGAGGTAGGGTTAGGTTGAGGGGTAGGTTTAGGTTTACTGTTAGGGATAGAGGTTGGGTAGTGTTAGGGTTAGTGTTAGTGGTAGGGCTTAAGTTTAAGGGTCAGAGTTGGGGTTAGGTTTATGGTTAGGTTTAGGATTAGGGTTAGGGTTAGGGTTAGTGTTAGAGTTAGGGTTCGGGTTAGGGATAGGGTTAGGTTTAGGTTTAGGGTTAGGGTTAGGGTTAGGGTTTGGGTTATGGTTAGGTTTAGGGTTAGGGTTAGGGTTAGGGTTTGGGTTATGATTAGGGTTAGGTTTAGGGTTAGGGTTAGGGTTAGGGTTAGGGTTAGCGTTTGGGTTAAGGTTAGGGATCGTGTTATGGTTATGTTTAGTGTTAGGGTTATGGTTAGGGTTTGGGTTATGGTTAGGTTTAGCATTAGGGTTAGGGTTTGCGTTACGATTAGGGTTAGGATTAGGGTTAGGGTTAGGGTTAGGGTTAGCTTTTGATTAAGGTTAGGGATAGTGTTATGGTTATGTTTAGTGTTACGGTTAGTGTTAGGGTTAGTGTTCCTGTTGGAGGTTAGGGTTAGTTTTAGCGTTAGGGATACGATTAGGGTTAGAGGATAGGGTTGGTTTTAGGGTTAAGGTTAGGTTTAGAGTTAAGGTTACATTTAGGGTTAGAGAGTAGTGTTAGGGGTTAGGGTTACCTTAGGGTTAGGGTTAGGGTTAGGGTTAGAGGGTTAAGGTTAGGGTTACGGTTAGGGTTAGCATTAGTTTTAGTTGTTAGGTTAGTGTTATGGTTAGTGTTCGGGTTCATTTTGGAATAGGGTTGGGTTTAGGGTTAGGTTTAGGTTTAGAGGGTTAGGGTTAGTGATAGTGTTCGAGTTCGTGTTAGGATAGGGTTATGGTTATGGTTAGGTTTAGCTTTAGGGTTAGAGTTAGGGTAAGGGTTAGGGTTCCATTATAGGTCAGGTTTAGGGTTAGGGTTGCTTTATGGTTAGGGTTAAAAGTTAGGTTTAGGTTTAGGATTAGAGTTTCAGGTTAGAGTTAATGTTATGGTTCGTGTTATGTTTAGGTTTAGGGTTAGGGGTTAGGGTTAGGGCTTGCATTACGGTTAAGGTTAGGGTTATGGTTATGTTTAGGGTTAGTGTTAGCGTTCGGGTTAGAGGTTAGGTTTAGGATTAATGTTGGGGCTACTGTTAGTGTTAGAGGTTAGGGTTAGGGTTAGCATAAGGGATGCGGTTAGGTTTAGAGTTAAATTTATGGTTAGGGTTAGAGATTTGTGTTAGGTTTAGGGTTACATTTAGGTTTAGAGGTTAGGGTTAGGCTTAGGCTTAGGCTTAGAGATTTTGTTTAGGGTTAAGTTTATGGTTAGGTTTAGGGTTAGGGGTTAGGGTTAGAGATAGTGTTAGGTTTAGGTTTATGGTTAGGGTTAGGTTTAGGGATTAGGGTTATGGTTAGTGTTTGTGTTATTAATAGGTTTAGTGTTAGGTGTTGGTTTGGGATAATGTTTCGGTTTAGGGCTATTGTTAGGGTTAAGGTTAAGATTAGGCTTAGGGTTAGGGTTAGTGATAGGGTTAGGTTTATGTTTAGGGTTAGGGTTTGGGTTCGTGTTAGAGTTAGGGTTAGGGTTAGGATTAGAGGTTATGGTTATGGTTAGTGTTAAGGTTAGAGTGTTAGGGTTAGGTTTAGGTTTTGGGTTAGTGTAAGTGTTATAGTTGGGTTAGGGTTATGTTACGTTTATGGTTAGTGTTATTGTTATGGTATGAATTTAGGTTTAGAGTTAGGTTAGGGTTATGGTTAGGGTTAGGGTTAAGTTTAGAGTTAGGCTTAGAGGTAAGGGTTAGGGTTAGCGTTAGTTTTAGAGTTACGGTTAGTGGTTAGTGTTAGGCTTAGTGATAGGGCTAGTGTTCGGGTTCGTGTTAGGGATACAGTTAGGGATAGCATTACCGTTGGGATTATGGCTAGGTTTAGGGTTAGGGTTAGGGTTAGGGTTAGGGTTAGGGTTAGGGTTAGAATTAGGGTTACGGTTAGTGTTAGGGTTATGGTTATGGTTAAGGAGACAGTTAGGGTTGGAGACTAGGGTTATTTTTAGCGTTAGGGTTAGGGTTAGTGGGCTAGGATTAGGCTTAAGGTTAGGTTAAGGGATAGCATTCGGGTTAGAGGTTAGGGTTACGGTTAGTGGTATAGTTAGGGTTACGTTTAAGGTTAGAAGTTAAAGTTAGGGTTAGGTTTAGTTTTAGGGTTAAGGTTACGGTTATGGTTTGTGTTAGGTTTAGGGTTATGGTTAGAGGTTCTGGTTAGAGTTAGGGTTAGGCTTAGGGTTATGGTTAGTGTTAGGTTTATGGGTTTGGGTTAGGGTCAGTGTTGGGAATAGAACTATTGTTATGGTTAATGCTAGGGTTATGGTTAGCTTTAGGGATACGGTTAGGGTTAGGCATAATGTTCTGTTTAGAGTTTAGGGTTAGTATTAGCATTAGGCTTAGGGATAGAATTCCGGTTGGAGTTTGGGGTTAGGGTTTGGGTTAGGGTTAGGTTTAGGGTTAGGGTTAGGAATAGGGATTAGGTTTAGGATTTGGGTTAGGGTTAAGTTTAGAGATAGTGTTTGGGTTAGATGGTAGAGTTAGATTTAGGGGTAGGTTTAGGTTAATTGTTAGGGTTAGAGGTTAGGTTTAGTGTTAGGGTTAGTGTTAGGGTTAGGGCTTAAGGCTAGGGGTCAGATTTGGCTTAGGTTTTTGGTTAGGGTTAGGATTAGGGTTAGAGGTAGTGTTAGTGTTAGGGTTAGGGTTAGGATAACGTTAGTGTTAGGGTTAGGTTTAGGGTTAGGGTTTGGGTTACGATTAGGGTTAGGGTTAGGGTTAGGTTTAGAGGTTCTGGTTAGAGTTAGGGTTAGGCTTAGGGTTATGGTTAGTGTTAGGGTTAGTGGTTTGGGTTAGGGTTAGGGTTGGGGATAGAATTATTGTTATGGTTAGTGCTAGGGTTATCGTTAAGTTTAGTGTTACGATTAGGGTTAGGCATAATATTATGTTTAAAGTTTAGGGTTAGGGTTAGTGTTAGCGTTAGGCATAGGGATTGCATTCAGGTTAGAATTTGGGGTTAGGGTTAGGGTTAGGTTTAGGGTTACAGTTAGGAATAAGGATTAGGTTTAAGATTAGTGTTAGAGTTAAGTTTAGGGATAGCATTTGGGTTAGATGGTAGGGTTAGGTTTAGGGGTAGGTTTAGGTTTATGGTTAGGGTTAGAGCTTAAGGCTTGTGGTCAGATTTGGCTTAGGTTGTTGGTTATCGTTAGGATTAGTGTTAGAGGTAGGGTTACCGATAGTGTTAGGGTTAGGGATAGGGTTAGTGTTAGGGTTAGGTTTAGGGTTAGGGTTTGGGGTACGGTTAGGGTTAGGGTTAGGTTTAAGGTTTGTGTTACGGCTTGTTAACGGTAAGGGTTAGGGTTAGGGTTAGTGCTAGGTTTAGGGTTAGGGTTTGTGTTACAGTTAGGGTTAGGGTTATGGTTATGTTTAGCGTTAGGTTTAGGGTTAGGGTTACGTTTAGGGTTACAGAATAGGGTTGGTTTTAGTGTTAAGGTTAGGTTTAGAGTTAAGGTTACGGTTAGGTTTAGAGATTAGGGTTAGGGTTAGGGTTACTTTATTGTTAGTGTTATGTTTAGTTTTAGGGGTTTTGGGTTAGGTTTAGGGTTAGGGTTAGAGGTTAGTGATAGATTTATGCTTCGTGATAGGTTTATCATTAGAGTTAGGGTTTAGGGTAAGTGTTAGGTTTAGTGTTAGGGTTAATGTTAGAGTTAGGGTTATGGTTAGAGTTTTGGTTAGAGTTAGGCTTAGAGATGTTGGTTTGGGTTAAGGTTAGGGTTAGTGTTTGGTTTAGGGTTTGGTATTAGGAACAGTGTTAATGTTAGTTTAGTTTTAAGGTTATGGGTTAGGGTTATGGATAGTGTTCGGGTTCTAGTTAGGTTTAGGGTTAGGGTTAAGGTTAGTTTTAGAGTGTTAGTGTTAGGATTAGGGTTAGGTTTATGGCTAGGGGTTAGGGTTAGGGTTACGTTTTGTGTTCGGGTTCGTTTTGGGATAGGGTTAGGTTTAGGGTTAGGGATAAGTTTAGGGTTAGAGGGTTAGGGTTATGTTTAATTTATAGGGTTTGTGTTAGTGTTAGGTTTATGGGTTGGTTTTGATTGGGTTATGGTTAGGGTTAGGATTAGGGGTTAGGGTCTAGGGTTAGGGTTAGTGTTCGGGTTCGTGTTAGGATAGGGTTAGGGTTAGGGTTCGAGGGTTAGGTTTAGGTTTAGGTTTAGCGATTGGGTTAGTGTTAAGGTTATGGTTGGGTTATGGTTTGGTTAGCGTTAGGTTTAGGGTTACAGTTAGTGTTAGGTTTAGGTTTTGAAGTTAGGCTTAGGGTTAGGATTAGCTATAGGGTTTGGCATACGTTTAGGTTAGGGTTATGGTTAGGTTTATGTTCTGGTTTAGGGTTTGGGTTATAGGTTAGGCTTAGGGTTAGGGTTAGCGTTAGTTTTACCGTTAGGGTTAGGTTTACAGTTAGGGTTAGAGGTTAGGTTTAGGGTTAGTGTTAGAGTTTCGCTTTAGAGTTAGCGTTATGGTTAGTGTTATGGTTAGGTTTAAGTTTAGGGGTTAGGGTTAGGGTTTGGGTTACGGTTAAGGTTAGTGTTATGGTTAGGTTTAGAGTTAGGGTTAGGGTTCATGTTAGGGTTCGGGTTAGAGGTTACGTTTAGGGTTAGGTTTAGGCTTACAGTTAGGTTTAGAGTTAGGAGTCAGTGTTAACAGTTATTGTTATGGTTTCAGTTAACTTTATGTTTAGTGTTACAGTTATGTTTAGTTTTATGTTTAGGGTTACGGTTAGGGTTAGAGTTGGAGTTAGAGTTAGGAACTTGGGTTAGGGTTAGGGTTAGATTTAGGGTTATGGTTAGGTTTAAGGTTAGAGTTAGGGTTTATAGTTAGGATTAGTGTTAGTGTTAGGGTTAGAGTTAGGGGTTAGTGTTAGGGTTAAGGTTAGGTTTAGGGTTAGGGTAAGGGTTAGGTTTAGGGTTAGGGTCAGGGTTAGGTTTATGGATTTGGTTTAGGGTTAAGGTTAGGGTTAGGGATAGAGTTAGGGAGAGTTTTAGGGTTAGGTTTATTGGTAGGGTTATGGTTAGGGATTAGAGTTAGGGTTAGGGTTAGAGTAAGGGATATACTTAATGTTAGGTTTAGGGTTAGGAATTATGGTTAGGATTAGGGTTATTGTTAGGGTTAGGGTTAGGGTTAGGCTTAGGGTTAGCGTTAGGAATAGTGTTAGGTTTAGCTTTAGGGTTAGGGATTTTTTAAGGCTACGGTTAAGGTTTAGGGTTAAGGTTAGGATTAGGGTTAGTTTTAGGGTTATTGTTAGTGGTTAATGTTAGGTTTAGGGTTAGCGTTAGAGATAGAGTTAGAGTTAGGGTTAGTGGATTAAGCTAATGCTTAGGGTTACGGTTAGGGTTAGGGTTAGGGTTAGGGTTAGGGTTGTGGTTAGACGTTAGGGTTAGTTTTAGGGTTAGAGTTAGGGTCAGAGGGTTAGGGTTTGGGTTAGGTTTAGGTTCAAGGTTTGGTTTAGTGTTAGGGTTATGGTAGAGTGAGTTTTAGAGGTTAGGGTTAGAGTTAGGGTTAGGCTTGGAGTTATGATTAGGGTTAGGATTACGGGTTAGTGTTAGGGTTAGTTTTAGTGTTAGGTTTAGTATTACACTTAGTGTTAAGGTTATGTTTAGGTTTAGTGTTAGAGTTAGGATAGCTTTCGGATTAGAGGTGAGGGTTAGAGTTAGGGGTAGCGTTTTGGTTAAGGTTAGTGGTTAGAGTTAGAGTTAGGGTTAGGATTAGGGTTAGATCTTATGGTTAGGTGTTAGGGTTAGGGTTAGGGCTTAGGTGTCGGGTTAGGGTTAGGGTTAGGTTTAGGTGTTTCTGATAGGGTTAGGTTTAGAGTTAGGTTTAGAGTTAGAGTTAGGGTTAGTGTTATGGTGAGGGTTATGGTTAGGGTGAGGATTCGGTTTATGGTTAGGGTTAGGAATAGGGGTTAGGATTAGGGTTAAGTTTAGGGATAGCGGTTGGGTTAGATTGTAGGGTTAGGTTTAGGGGTAGGCTTAGTTTTATGGTTAGGGATAGAGGTTAGGGTTAGTGTTAGGGTTAGTGTTAGGATTAGGGCTTAAGTTTAGGGGTCAGAGTTGGGGTTAGGTTTATGGTAAGGTTTAGGATTAGGGTTAGAGTTAGGGTTAGGGTTAGGATTAGGAACATGTTAGGGATAGGGTTAGGGTTAGGGTTTGGGTTACATTTAGGTTTTGGTTTAGGGTTAGGGTTAGGGTTAGGGTTAGTGTTAGGTTTAGGGTTTGGGTTATGGTTAGTGTTAGTTTTAGGGTTAGGGTTAGGGTTAGTGTTTGGGTTACGTTTAGGGATATGGTTATGTTTATGTTTAGGGTTAGTGTTAAGGTTAGGGCTTTGGTTAGGGTTAGTGTTAGTGTTAGGCTTAGGTTTTGGGTTATGGTTAGGTTTACGTTTAGGGTTAGGGTTATGGTTAGGGCTATGTTTAAGGTTTGGGTTACCTTTAAGGTTAGCGGTAGGGTTAGGTTTAGGATTTGGGTTACAGTTAGGGTTAGGATTAGGGTTAGAGTTGGGGTTAGGGTTAGCGTTCGGGTTAAGATTAGGAATACGGTTATGTTTATTTTTAGGGTTAGGGTTAGGTTTAGGTTTCGGGTTGGAGTTTAGGGTTAGGGTTAGGGTAAGGGTTATGATTATGGCTAGAGGATTCTGTTGGTTTTAGGGTTAAGGTTAGGTTTAGAGTTAAGGTTACGGTTACGGTTAGAGATTAGGGTTAGGGCTAGGGATATCTTAGTGTTAGGCTTATGGTTAGGGTTAGAGGGTTAAGGTTAGGGTTATGGTTAGGGTTAAGGTTAGGTTTAGTTGTTAGCGTTAGGTTTATGGTTAGTGTTCTGGTTCGTTTTGGGATAGGGTTAGGGTTAGTGTTCGGGTTAGGGTTAGGTTAGCATTAGAGGATTAGTGTTAGTGTTAGTGTTCGGTTCGTGTTAGGCTAGGGTTATGGTTATGGTTAGATTTAGGGTTTCGGTTAGAGTTAGGTTACGGTTTAGGGTTTGGTTATAGGTCAGGTTTAGTGTTAGAATTAGGCTTACGGTTAGGGTTAAAGGTTAGTTTAGCTTTAGGTTTAGGGTTAGAGTTTCGGGATAGAGTTAATTTTAGGGTTAGTGTTATGTTTAGGTTTAGGGTTAGGAGTTAGGGTTAGGGCTTGTGTTATGGTTAAGGTTATGGTTATGGTTAAGTTTAGGGTTAGTGTTAGGGTTCGGGTTAGAGGTTAGGGTTATGGTTAATGTTAGGGCTACGTTTAGTGTTAGAGGTTAGGTTTAGGGTTAGGGTTAGTGTAAGGGATACGATTAGGTTTAGAGTTAAGGTTATGGTTTGGGTTAGAGTTGGTTAGGTTTAGGGTTATGGTGAGGTTAGACTTAGAGGTTAGGGTTAGGGTTAGCATTAGTGATAGGGTTATCGCAAGAGTTAGGGTTTAGCATTAGGGTTAGGTTTAGGGTTAGGGTTAGGTGAAGGGTTATGGTTATTGTTAGGGTTAGGTTTATTGTTAGGGTTAGGGCTAGGGTTAGGTTTAGGCTTAGAGATTTTGTTTAGGGTTAAGGTTATGGTTAGTGTTAGTGTTATGAGTTGGTGTTAGTGGTAGTTTTAGGCTTAGGTTTATGGTTAGGGTTAGGTTTAGGGATTAGGGTTATTTTTAGCGTTAGTGTTATTAATAGGGTTAGTGTTAGGTTTAGGGTTATGGATTATGTTTAGGTTTAGGGTTATTGTTAGGGTTAGGGTTAGGATTAGGATTAGGGTAAGTGATAGAGTTAGGTTTATGTTTAGGGTTATGGTTTGGGTTTGGTTTAGATTTTTGATGAGGGTTAGGATTAGGGGTTATGGTTATGGTTAGGGTTAGGGTTAGAGTTTTAGTGTTAGGTTCAGGGTTTGCGTTAGTGTAAGGGTTATAGTTGGGTAAAGGTTACGTTATGTTTAGGTTTAGGTTTAGAGTTAGGGTTATGTTGTGAGGTTAGGGTGAGAGTTAGGTTAGGGTTATGGTTAGGGTTAGGGTTAAGTTTAGAGTTAGGCTTAGATGTAAGGTTTAGGGTTAGCGTTAGGTTTAGAGTTACGGTTAGGGCTTAGGGTTAGGCTTAGGGTTAGGGTTAGTGTTCGGGTTCGTGTTAGGGATACAGTTAGGGATAGCGTTACCTTTGGAGTTATGGTTAGGTTTAGGGTTAGGTTTCGTGTTAGGGTTAGGGTTAGAAGGCTAGGGATAGGGTTAGGGTGAGTGTTAGGGTTTTGGTAGGGTTAGGATTAGGCTTAGGTTTAGGCTTAGGGATAGCATTCGGTTTAGCGTTTAGGGTTAGGGATAGCGGTATAGTTAGGGTTACGTTTAGGGTTAGAGTTTATATTTAGGGCTGGGGTTAGTGTTTGGATTAGGCTTACAGTTAGGGTTAGTATTAGGGTTAGGGTTATGGTTAGAGGTTCTGGTTAGAGTTTGGGTTAGGCTTAGGGTTATGCTTAGTGTTATGTTTAGGGGTTTGGGTTAGGGTTGGAGTTCGGGATAGGATTATTGTTACAGTTAGTGTTAGGGTTATGGTTAGGTTGAGGGTTATGGTTAAAGTTAGGGATAGTGTTCTGTTTAGAGTTTAGGGTTAGGGTTAGTGTTAGTGTTAGGCTTAGGGATAGCGTTCGGGTTAGATTGGGGGTTAGGGTTAGTTTAGGGTTAGGGTTAGGAATAGGGATTAGGTTTAAGATTAGGATTAGGGTTAAGTTTAGGGATAGCATTTGGGTTAGATGGTAGAGATAGGTTTAGGGGTAGGTTTAGGTTTATGGTTAGGGGTAGACCTTAAGTTAGTGTTAGGTTTAGTGTTAGGGTTAGGGCTTAAGGCTATTGGTCAGAGTTGGGTTACGTTTATGGTTAGTGTTAGGATTAGGGTTAGATGTAGCGTTAGTGTTAGGGTTAGGTTTAGGGATAGTGTTAGTGGTAGGGTTAGATTTAGGGTTAGGGTTTGGGTTATGGTTAGGGTTAACATTAGGGTTAGGGTTAGGGTTAGGTTTAGGGTTTGGGTTACGGCTTGGTTTACGGTTAGGGTCAGGGTTAGGTTTAGGGCTAGGTTTAGGGTTAGGGTTTGTGTTACAGTTACTGTTAGGGTTAGGGTTATGGTTATGTTTAGGGTTAGGGTTAGGGTTAGGTTACAATTAGGGTTAGAGGATAGGGTTGGTTTTAGGGTTAAGGTTAGGTTTAGAGTTAAGGTTATGGTTAGGTTTAGAGATTAGGGTTAGGGATAGGGTTACTTTAGGGTTAGGGTTATGGTTAGGGTTAGAGGGTTAGGGTTAGGGTTAGGGTTAGTGTTAGAGTTAGGTATAGCTTTATCTTTAGGGTTAGGGTTAGATGTTAGTGTGAGATTTAGGGTTAGTGATAGGGTTATTATTAGAATTAAGGTTTAGGGTAAGGGCTAGGGTTAGTATTTGGGTTAATGTTAGGGTTAGGGTCATGGTTAGGGTTTTGGTTAGAGTTATTCTTAGAGATTTTGTTTTGGGTTAAGGTTATGGTTATGGTTTGGTTTAGGGGTTGGTGTTAGGAATAGTGTTAGGGTTAGGTTAGTGTTAGGGTTATGAGTTAGTGTTAGGGTTAGTATTCAGCTTCTTGTTAGGGTTAGGGTTAGGGGTAGGTATAGAGGGTTAGGTGTAGTGTTAGATTTATTGTTAGGGTTAATGTTTGGTTTAGGGTTAGGGTTACGTTTAGGGCTAGGGGTTAGGGTTAGGGTAACAATTTGTGTTCGGGTTCAATTTGGGATAGGGTTAGGTTTAAGGTTATGGTTAGGGTTAGGGTTAGAGGGTTAGGGTTATGTTTAAGTTTATGGTTTGTGTTAGTGTTAGGGTTATGATTGGGTTTTGATTGGGTTGTGGTTAGGTTTAGGGTTAGTGTTCGGTTTCGTGTTAAGGTAGGGTTAGGGTTAGGGGTAGGGTTAAGGTTAGGGTTAGAGGATTAGGGTTAGATTTAGGTTTAGGGATTTGGTTAGTCTTAGGGTTATGGTTGGGTTATGTTTCAATTAGCGTTAGGTTTAAGGTTAGGTTTAGGTTTTGAGGTTATTCTTAGGGTTAGCGTTAGGTTTAGGATTTGGGTTATGGTTAGGTTATGGTTATGGTTAGGTTTATCGTTAGAGTTAGGGTTAGGTTTAGGGTTCGGTTTATAGGGTAGAGTTAGGGTTAGGTTTAGGGTTAGGTTTATGGTTAGGGTTAGAATTTAGGTTTAGGGTTAGCGTTAGAGTTTTGCTTTAGAGTTAGTGTTAAGGTTAGTGTTATTTGTTAGGTTTATGTTTAGGGGTTCAGGTTAGGGTTTGGGTTGAGGTTAAGGTTAGTCTT
This sequence comes from Cavia porcellus, assembly GCF_034190915.1. NCBI lineage: Eukaryota > Metazoa > Chordata > Mammalia > Rodentia > Caviidae > Cavia > Cavia porcellus. The sequence continues at coordinate 102,713,227 of NW_026947488.1, read as the reverse complement.
ATGGTTAGGTTTAGGGTTAGGGTTAGGTTTTGTGTTAGCTTTCTGGTTAGAGATTTGGGTTAGGGTTAGGTTTTGTGTTAGCGTTCTGGTTAGAGCTTTGGGTTAGGGTTAGGGTTAGGGTTATGGTTAGTGTTAGAGGTTACGGATAGGGTTAGGGTTATCATTTGTGTTACGGTTAAGTTTAGAGATTAGATTACGATTACGGTTAGAGATTTGGGTTAGGATTAAGCTTATGGTTAGGGTTAGGGTAAGGGCTAGGGTTAGGGTTAGAGAGTTAGGTTTAGAGTTAGGTTTAGCGTTAGGTTTATGGTTAGGGTTTGAGGTTAGGGTTAGGGTTTGGGTTAGTGATAGGGTTATCGTTATAGAGTTAGGGTTTAGGGTTAGGATTAGGTTTAAGTTTAGTGTTACGGTTAGGGTTAGGGTTTGGTTTAGGCTGAGACTTTTTGTTTAGGGTTAGGATTAGGGTTAATGGTTGTGGGTAGGGATAGTATTATGCTTAGGTGTATGGTTAGGGTTAGGTTTAGGGATTAGGTTTAGGGTTAGTGTTAGTTTTATTGATAGGTTTAGTGTTAGGTTTATGGTTAAGGATTAGGTTTAGGCTTAGGGTTATTGTTAGGGTTAGGGTTAGTGTTAGGCTTAGGGTTAGGGTTAGGCTTACGGTTAGGGTTAGAGTTAGTGTTATGGTTAGGGGTTAGTGTTAGGGTTAGGATTATGTTTTTCATTAGCATTAGCTTTAGATGTTAGTGTTAGGATTAGGGTTACCATTAGAATTATTGTTAGTGTTTGGATTAGAGGATTAGAGGTTTAGGTTGAGAGTTAGTGTTATGGTTACCGTTAGGTTTAGGGTTAGGTTTAGGGTTAGGTTTATGGTTAGAGTTTAGGGTTAGGGTTAGGGTTAGGTTTATCGTTAGGGTTATGGATAGAGGTTACGGTTAGGGTTGGGGTTAGGGTTAAGGTTAGCATTAGGGTTAGAGGTTTGGGTTTGGGTTTCAGTTAGGGTTAGGTTCAGGGGTTAGTGTTAGGGTTAGTGTTCGGGTTCGTGTTAGGATTAGGGTGAGGTTTAGCATTACTGTTACTGTTATGGGCAGGGTTAGGTTTAGGGTTAGATTTAGGTTAGGGTTAGCAGGTTACAGTTAGGTTAGTGTTAGGGTTATGGTAGGGTTAGAGTTAGGGTTAGGGTTAGGGTTAGCATCAGGGATAGCTTTCGGGTTAGATGTTAGTGTTAGGGTTAGGGATAGTGTTATGGTTAGGGTTAGGGTAAGGGTTAGCGTTAGGGCTAAGGTTACGGATAGAGATAGGGTTAGGTTTAGTGTTAGGAATGTGGTTAGGGTTAGGATTAGTGTTAATTTTTAAGGTTAGGGTTTAGGCTTAGGGCTATTTCTTAGTGTTAGGGCTTAGGATTATGGGTTAGGATTCTGGTTAGCGTTAGGGTTACAGTTAGGTTTAGGATTAGGATTAGGGTTAGGGTTTTGGTTTGTGTTAGGGTCAGAGATATGGTTAGTGTTACCATTTTGATTACAGCTAGGGTTAGGTTTAGGGTTAGGGATAGGGTTAGGTTTAGGGTTAGGGTTAGTGTAAGTTTAAGAATAGGCTTAGGGTTAGGCTTAGGGATAGGGTTTGGGTTCTGGGTTAGAGTTAGTGTTAGGGGTAGTGCTGAGGTTACATTTAGGGTTAGAGGTTAGTGTTAGGGTTAGGGTTAGTGTTAGGTTTTGGGTTAGGATTAGGGTTAGGGTTGGGATAGGGTTAAAGTGTTAGGGTTAGTGTTAAGGTTAGGGTTATGTTTAAAGGTTTGTGTTAGATTTAGGCTTAGTGTTAGTTAGTTTTAGGTTTAGGGGTTTGGTTTAGGATTAGGGTTAGGGTTAGGTTTACAGTTACTTTTAGTGTTATTCTTAGGGTTAGGGTTACAATTAGGGTTGGAGACTAGGGTTATTTTTAGCCTTACAGTTCGGGTTATTTTAGGTTTAGGTATTAGTGTTATGGTTAGTTTTAGGCTTAGTGTTAGGGATAGGGATTAGGTTTAGGATTAGGGTTAGTGTTAGTTGTAGGTGTTAGGGTGAGCGTTAGGGTTAGTGTTAGGTTAAGATTTAGGGTTAAGGTTATGGTTAGGGTTAAGGTTAGGGTTAGAGTTAGGGTTAGGATTATTGTTAGGGTTTAGGGTTAGGGTTAGGGTTAGGGTTAGATTTACAGCTAGGTTTAGGGTTATAGTTACGGCAAGGTTTAGAGATTACGGTTAGGGTTAGTGTTAGGGTTATGGTTATGGTTAGATGTTAGTGTTAGGGTTAGGGTTACGTTTAGGGTTAGGCTTAGTGTTAGGCTTAGATGGTTAGCATCAGGGTTAGCGTTAGATTTAGGTTTAGGATTAAAGGTTAGTATTAGGGTTAGGTTTAGTGATAGGGTTATTGTTTGGGTTAGCGTTTAGGGTTAGGGGTAGGGTTAGGTTTAGTGTTAGTGTTAGGGTTAGGGACAGGGTTAGAGTTAGGGTTAGGGATTTTGGTTAAGGTTATGGTTAGTGTTAGGGTTACGGTTGAGATTAAGTGTTAGGGTTAGTGTTAGGATTAGGTATAGTGATAGGGTTAGGGTTAAGTTTAGGGTGAGGGATTAGGTTTAGGGTTAGGGTTATTGTTAGGGATAGGTTTAGGGTTAGGGTTAGAGTTAGGGTTATGTTTAGGGTTAGGTTAGGGTTAGAGGTTAGGATTAGTGTTAGGGTTAGGGCTTAATGTTAGGGGTCAGAGTTGGGGTTAGGTTTATAGTTAGGGATAGGATTCGGGTTAGAGTTAGGTTTAGGGTTGGGTTAGTGTTAGGGTTAGGTTTAGGGTTTGTGTTATGGTTTGGTTAGGCTTAGAGCTTATGGATAGTGTTTATGGTAAGGCTTAGGCCTTAGGGTTAGGGTTATTGTTAGTGTTAGGGTTTGGGTTACAGTTAGGGTTAAAGTTATGATTAGGTTTAGGATTAGGGTTAGTTTACGGTTAGGGTTCGGATTAGATGTTAGGGTTATGATTAGGGTGAGGATTACAATTAGGGTTAGTTGATAGAGTGTGTTAGGGATAAGGGTATGTTTAGATTTAAATTTATGGTTAGGGTTTGAGATTAGGGTTAGGTTTAGAGTTACGTTAGGGTTAGGGTTAGGGTTGGGTTAGAGGGTTATGGTTATGGTTATGGTTAGGGTTAGCACTAGGTTTAGGGTTAGGATTAGAGGTTAGGGTTAGGTTTAGGTTTTGTGAAAAGGTTATCCATAGATTTAGGGTTTAGGGTAAGTGTTAAGTTTAGTTTTAGGGTTAATGTTAGGGTTTTGTTTAGGGTTAGGGTTAGAGTTACGCTTAGAGATTTTGGTTTGGATTAAGGTTAGGGTTACAATTTTGGTTATGGGTTGGTGTTAGAAATAGTGTTAGGGTTAAGTTAGGGTTAGGGTTAGGGGTTAGGGTTAGGGTTAGTGTTTGGCTTCATGTTAGGGTTAGGATTAGGTGTTTCCAGATAGCGTTATGGTTAGGTTTAGTGTTAGGGTTAGTGTTATGGTTAGAGTTAGGGGTTAGTGTTAGCCTTAAGGTTAGGGTTAGGGTTAGGGTTACAGTTAGGGTTAGGATTAGGCTTAGAGTGTTAGGGTAAGAGTTAGGTTTACTGTTAAGGTTACGTTATGTTTATGGTTAGGGTTCTTGTTAGGGTTAGGTTTAGGGTTATGGTTAGGGTTAGGGTTAGAGTTAGGGTTAGGGATTTGGTTTAGGGTTAAGGTTAGGTTTAGTGATAGGTTTAGGCGTTGGGGTTAGGGATAGTGTTAGGTTGAGGTTTATGGGTAGGGTTAGGGTTATGGATTAGGGTTGGTTTTAGGGTTAGAGTTAGGGATTTAGTTAGTGTTAGGTTTAGGATTAGGGATTAGTGTTAGGGTTAGGGTTATTAATTGGGTTAGGGTTAGGGTTAGCCTTAGGGTTAGGGATTGAATTAGTGTTAGGTTTAGGGTTAGGGATTAGGGTTAGGTTAGGGTTATTGTTAGCGTTAGTGTTAGGGTTAGGCTTACGGTTAGCTTTAGGTATAGGGTTAATTTTAGGTTTAGGGTTAGGGTTTGGGTTATGGTTACAGTTAGGGTTTAGGGTTCGGGTTAGGATTAGGTTTAGGGTTAGGCTCAGTGTTTCGTTTTGGTTAGGGTTAGGGTTAGGGTTAGAGTTAGGGTCAACGTTAGAGGGTTAGGGATAGGGTTAGGGTTAGGGTTAGTGTTAGGATTATGATATGATTAGAATTAGTGTTAGGGCTAGTTTAGTGTTAGAGTTAGGGTTAGTGTTAGAGGATTAGGGTGAGCGAAAGTGTTACGGTTACAGTTAAGGTTAGTGTTAGGTCTCGGTATATGCTTAGTGTTAGTGTTAGGGTTAGTGTTAGGGTTAGGGCTATGATTTGAGTTAGGGTTAAGTTTAGCGTTAGGGTTAGAGGTTAGGGTTTCGGTTATGGTTAGTGTTGGTGTTAGGGGTTACGGGTTAGGGTTATGGTTATAGTTCGTGTTTGTGTTAGTGTTACGGTTAGGGTTAGCCTTACGGTTAGGTTACAGCTAAGGTTGCGGTTATTGTTAGGGTTACGGTTAGGGTTAGAGAGTTAGAGATAGGGTTAGGCTTAGGTTTAGGGTTAGGGTTAGTTTTAGGGTTATATTAGGTTTAGGGTTAAGTTTAGCATTAGAGGTTCAGTTAAGAGTTATGGTTAACCTTAGGGTTTTAGTTAGGTTTAGGGTGGGGTCAGGTTTAAGGTTAGTGTTAGCGTTAGGATTAAGGTTACAGTTAGTGTTAGGGTTGTGGTTAGGTTTAGGGTTAGGATTAGGGTTAGGGCTAGTGTTCAGTTTAGAGGTTAGCATTAGGGTTAGGGTTAGTGTGACTTTTAGGGTTAGATGTTAGGGTTAGGGTTAGGATGAGGGTAGGAGTTTATTGTTAGTTGTTAGGGTTATGGTTAAGTGTTAGGGATAGGTGTTAGGGTTAGGTTTAGTGTTAGGTTTAAGGTAACAGTTAGTGTTAGGGATAGGGTTAGGTTTAGGCTTAGGGTTAAGTTTAAGGATAGGGTTAGGTTTAGTGTTAGGGTAAAGATTACGGTTAGGGGTTAGGATTATGGTTAGTTTTAGGGTTATGGTTAAAGGTTAGTGTTAGTGTTAGGTTCATGTTACAGTTAGGGTTAGTGTTAGAGGTTAAGGCTGACAGATAGGGTTAGGTTTACGGTTAAGGTTAGGGTTATGGCTAGGGTTATGCTTAGTGGTTAGTGTTAGTGTTAGGGTTAGAGTTATTATTAGGGTTAGGGTTAAGTTTAGCATTAGGGTTAGAGGTTAACGTTTGAGTTATGGTTAGCGTTGGTGTTAGGGGTAAAGGGTTAGGGTTACGGTTATAGTTAGTGTTTGTGTTAGGGATATGCTTAGGGTTATATTACGGTTATGTTTACAGCTAGGGTTAGCGTTAGTGTTAGTGTTAGGGTTAAGGTTAGAGGGTTAGGGGTAGTGTTAGGCTTAGGTTTAGGGTTAGGGTTAGTTTTAGGGTTATGGTAGTTTTAGGGTTAAGGTTAGGGTTAGGGGTTCGGTTTAGAGTTAGGGTTAGTCTTAGGGTTTTGGTTAGGGTTAGGTTTGGGGGTCAGGGTTAGGGTTAGTGTTAGGGTTAGGAATAAGGTTATGGTTACTGTTAGGGTTGTGGTTAGGTTTTGGGTTTGGGTTAGGGTTAGGGATAGTATTCAGTTTAGAGGTTAGCTTTAATGTTAGGGTTAGCGTTACGGTTAGGTTTAGAGGTTAGTGTTAGGGTTAGTGTTAGGATTAGGGTAGGAGCTTATGGTTAGTTATTAGGGTTAGGGGTTTGGGTTATTGTTAGGATTTGTTTAGTGTTAGGTTTAAGGCAACGGTTCGTGTTTGGGTTAGCATTAAGTTTAGGGTTAGGGTTAGGGTTAGGTTTAGGATTAGGGGTCAGGGTTAAGGGTTAGGGTTATGAATAAGGGTTATCCTTAGGTTTAGTGTTCCGTTTAGGTTTAGGGTTATGGTGAGAGTTACAGTTAGGGTTAGCGTTTGAGTAAGGGTTTCGAATTTCGCTTAGGGTTATGGTTAGGTTTAGGGTTTTCGTTAGATTTATGGGTACACTTAGGGGTTAGGTTTGGGTTAGGATTAGGGTTAGTGATAGTGTTAGGGTTAGGGGTTAGTGTTAGAGGTAAGGTAAGGTTTAGGGTTAGAGTTAGGGTTAGGGTTAGGGTTAGAGGGTTAGGGTTATGGTTATGTTAGCGTTACCGTTAGGGTTAGTGTTAGGGTTAGGGTTAAGTTTAGGGTTAAGTTTAGAGTTCGGGTTAGGGATTTGGTTTAGGGTTAAGTTTAGGTTTAGGGATAGGGTTAGGGGCTGGGGTTAGGGATATTGTTAGTGTTAGATTTATGGATAGGGTTAGGGTTAGGTTTAGGGATGAGGGTTAGGGTTAGAGTTAGGGATAGAGTTAGTGTTAGGTTTAGGTTTAGGGATTAGGGTTAGAGTGACAGTTATTATTAGGGCTAGGGTTAGGATTAGCCTTATGGTTAGGGTACGGATAAGTTTAGGTTTAAGTTTAGTGTTAGGATTAGGCTTAGCGTTAATGATAGAGTTTGGGTTAGGATTAGAGGATTAGGGTGAGGGTTAGGTTTAGGGTTAGGTTTATGGTTAGAGGTTAGGGTTAATGTTAGGGTTAGGGTTAGGGTTTGTGTTAGGGTTAAGGTTAGGGTTAGCATGACAGTTAGGCTTAAGGTTAGGGTTAGGTTTTGGGTTAGGGTTAGAGGGTTTGGGTTAGGATAAGGGTTTGTTTTAGGCTTTGGGTTAGTGTTAGAGTTATGGTACGGTTATGGTTTGAGTTTCTGGTTAGAGTTATGGTTACGCTTGTGTTTATGGTTTGCATTAGGATTAGGGGTTAGTTTTAGGGTTAGTGTTAGTGTTAGGATTAGTGTTATGGTTAGTGTTAATGTTATGCTTAGGTTTAGGGTTAGTGGTAGATTTAGGGATAGGTTTCCTATTAGAGGTGAGGGTTAGGGTTAGGGTTAGCATTTAGGTTAGGTTTAGAGGTTAGAGTTAGAATTAGGGTTAGGTTTAGGGTTAGATCTTATGGTTAGGTGTTAGGGTCAGAGTTAGGGTTTAGGGTTAGGGTTAAGGTTCAGGTTAGGGTTAGGTTTAGGTTTCAGGGTTAGGGTTAGGGTTAAAGTTGGGTAAGAGTTAGGGTAAGCCTTAGGGTTAGGGTTAGGGTTAGGGTTAGGTTTAGATTAAGGGTTACTTTTAGGGTTAGAGATTAGGGTTGGGGTTAGTGTTAGGGTTAGGGTTAGGTTAGAGTTAGTGTTAGGTTTATGGATAGGGATCAGGTTTAGGGTTAGGGTTAGGGTCAGGGTTAGGGTTAGAGTTAGGGTTACGGATAGGGATTAGGGTTATCGTAAGTGTTAGGGTTAAGTTTAGGTATAGAGTTTGGGTTAGATGGTAGGGTTAGGTTTAGGGGTAGGGTTAGGTTCACGGTTAGGGTTAGAGGTAGGGTTAGTGTTAGGTTTAGGGCTTAAGGTTAGGTTTAGGGCTTAAGGTTCAGGTTAGTGTTAAGGTTAGTGTTGGGGTTAGGTTTATGACTAGAATAAACATTAGGGTTAGAGTTAGGGTTAGGGTTATGGTTAGCACTGGGTGAAAGGTTTAAAATCAAGGTTAGGGATAGGATTAGAATTTCGGGTTAGAGTTGGTGTTAGGGTTACTGTTATGGTTAAGTTTAGAGTTAGGGTTTAGGGTTAGGGTTAGTGTTAGAGTTAGGGTTTGGGTTACGGTTAGGGTTAGGGTTATGGTTAAATTTAGGGTTAGGGTTAGTTTAGCGTTAGGGTTCAGATTAGAGGTTATGGTTATGGTTAGGTTTAGGGCTACGATTAGGGTTGGAGGATAGAGTTGGTGTTAGGGATAAGGTTAGGTTTAGATTTAAGGTTATGGTTAGGTTTTGAGATTAGGTTTAGGTTTAGTGTTATGTTAGGGTTGGGGCTAGGGTTAGGGTTAGAGGTTTATGGTTAGGTTTAGGGTTAGGGTTAGCGTTAGGTTTGGGGTTACGGTTAGAGGTTAGGGTTACGTTTAAGTTTAGTGATAAGGTTATTGTTAGAGTTACGGTTTAGGGTAAGTGTTAGGTTTAGTATTAGGGTTAATTTTAGTGTTATTTTTAGGGTTAGGGTTAGAGTTAGGCTTAGAGATTTTGGTTTGGGTTAAGGTTAGGGTTAGTGTTTGGGTTAGGGTTGGGGTTAGGAATAGTGTTAGGATTATGTTAGAGTTAGGGTTAGTGGTTAGGGTTGGAGTTAGTGTTCTGGTTCATGTTAGGGTTAGGATTACGGTTAGTGTTAGTGTTAGGGTTAGAGGTTTAGGGTTAGAGTTAGAGTTAGGTTTAGTGTTAGTTTTAGTGTAATGTTAGGGTTAGGTTATGGTTAGTGTTTCGGTTAGGGTTAGGGGTTAGTGTTAGGCTTAAGTTTAGGGTTAGGATTAGGGTTAGGGTTAGGGTTAGTGTTAGATGGTTAGAGTTAGGGTTAGGGTTACCGTTAAGGTTCTGGTTAGGTTTAGGGTTAGGGTTAGCGTTAGGGTTAGGGTTACGGTGAGGGTTAGGTTTAGATTTAGGGTTAGGGATTTGGTTTAGTGTTAAGGTTAGGGTTAGTGATAGGTTTACGAGTTTGGCTTAGGGATAGTGTTAGTTTTAGGTTTATGGGTAGCGTTAGGATTATGGATTAGGGTTAGGTTTAGAATTAGAGTTAGGGATTGAGTTAGTGTTAAGTTTAGGATTAGGGGTTAGGGTTAGTGTTATTATTTGGGTTAGGTTTAGGGTTAGGGTTAGACTTAGGTTTAGGTATTGAATTAGTGTCAGGTTTAGGGTTATAGTTAGGGTTAGGGTTAGGGTTACAGTTAGGGTTAGAAATTATGGTTAGAGTTAGGGTTAGGGTTAGGTTTAGGTGTCAGTGTTACAGTTAGTGTTAGTGTTAAGGTTAGGGATAGAGATTAGGTTTAGGGTTTGGGTTAATCTTAGTTTTAGGGGTTAGGGTTAGGGTTAGTGATAGGGTTAGGGATAGCTTTTGGGTTAGAAGTTAGGGTTAGGGTTAGGGTTAGGGGTAGGGTTAGGGTTAGGGCTAAGGTTATACTTAGGGTTAGGGTTAGGGTTAGGGTTAGAGTTAGTGTTAGGATTAGTGTTAAGGCTTATGTTTAGGGGTTAGACATAGGGTTATGGCTTAGTGTTAGGGGTTAGGAATATGATTAGGGTTAAGGTTACAGTTAGGTTTAGGATTAGGGTGAGGATTTTGGTTCGTGTTAGGGTTACAGTTAGGGTTAGCGTTACAATTTTGATTACTGCTAGGGTTAGGGTTAGGGATAGGGTTAGGTTTAGGGTTAAAGGGCCAGGGTTAGGGTTAGGGTTAGGTTTAGGGTTAGGGTTAGACTTAGGGATAATGTTTGCATTCGGGGTTAGCGTTAGAGTTAGGGGTAGCTTTAGGGTTACGTTTAAGGTTAGGGGTTAGGGTTTGGGTTAGGGTTAGGCCTAGTGTTAGTGTATGTGTTAGGGTTAGGGTTAGGGTTGGGTTAGGGTTAAAGTGTTTGGGTTAGTGTTAGGCTTAGGGTTATGTTTAGAGGTTCGTTTTAAATTTAGGCTTAGTGTTAGGTTAGTGTTAGGGTTAGGTGTTTCGTTTAGGGTTAGGGTTAGGTTTAGAATTATGGTTACGGTTAGTGTTAAGGTTATGGTTATGGTTAGGGAGACAGGGTTGGAGACTAGGGTTATTTTTAGCGTTACAATTCAGGTTATGGTTAGTGTTCGGGTTACGTTTAGGTATTAGTGTTATGGTTAGCGTTATGTTTAGGGTTAGGGATAGTGATTAGGTGTTGGGAGCCGCCGACACCGGTCGCCTTACTTGGCGGACGTAGGGCCTGTGGGTGGGAGCGGAGCCTGAGCTAGATTGCCCCTCCCATCGAGTGAGTCAAGTTGGCGCCTGCTTCCTGCCCCCTGATTGCCCTGGCGACGTAAGCAGCCCGCACAATAGAATAGTCTGCCTAGCAACAACTGATGTTAGCCAATCAGCCCGCATCGTGCGCTTTGAACTGATTGGCCACTGTCACCCTATAAAAGTGAATGCCTCTCCCGTCACGAGACAGGAAGCACAGAGAGAAAGCACAGAGAGAGATAGAGAAAGTCCACCGGCGAGAAAGGGCTGGTGGCAGAGAGGAGGCCTCGCAGGGCCCACGCGGAGACAAATAAAGGCAAGGTTGCACACACATCCAGACTTTGTCGTGTGTCTTTCCTGCCGGCCGGGAGCGACCCCTACATTTGGTGGCCCGTACGGGGACTGATTAACCCCGAGACATGGCGGTGGTGTGCAACGCTCCAGCGTGGTGCTGCCGGACAGGTGAGTTGGGGATAAGCCTGGGCTCTGGGTGGCGCGCACCTACAGGGCTTTTAGACTCCCCTCAGGCTCACGCGTAGGTGACGGGTTCTTTAAGTCACACGCGGTGAGTAACAGCCCTTAGAGGTTGAGGATGGGTAATTTACCGAGCGCGGAGGCGCGGCCCTTGGTAAAGGCCCTTAAAAAGCTTTTAAAAGCTAGAGACCTCAGGGTAGGTCAAAAAACACTAAAACTATTCATAGCAGAGATAGATAGGGTGGCTCCCTGGTTTTTACCCACGGGGCATTTAAACCTGCCGTCATGGGAGAAGTTAGGCGGGGACCTCGCTTCGGCGGAATTGGAAGGGGATATTTCGCCGGCTATTCGCCCCCTGTGGGAAATGATACATGCGTGCCTTGACTCCTATGCTGAGTTGCGCCGCGAATTGTGTGCGTGCGCCGCTCGAAAAAACCAGAGAGAGGAAAAAGGGCCCCCGAGCGCTCTCTGGCGGGGAGGAGATAGAGAGCCATCCGCTCCGCCCTGGAGCTCTTCTCCAGAAGCGGCTCCCCGCCGAGAGGCCGCTACAGGGAACCCTCCCTTCTCTCAGCCGGCACAGGAAGTGACGCCCCGTTCCACTCTGTCGCGACCGCCGTCCTATGACGTTGCGCCGCGGGGCGGACGGTATTTTCATGGGCGGCTACTCTGCCGAGCAGGCTGAGAAAAACGCCGGTCGAGGAAACGGGGGCTGGGGATTTAGCTCAGCGGCATAAGCGCCTGCCTTGTAAGCAGGCAATCGCGAGTTCGATCCCTGGTACCGATAAAAAAAAAAAAAAAAAAAAAAAAAAAAAAACACGAAAAAGACCAAAAATAAAAAAAAATAAAAAATAAAAAACAAAAAGGGGGAGTAAGCCAAGGCCTGCCTCCAAAGGCGCGGTTATCTATGGCATGACAATGGATGGGCCCGGATCCGGTGGTTAGCTGGAACCGAGGCGCGGTTTGTGTTTTTCTGTAGGAACCGGGACGAAAACCACTGTGGGTCCCAGAGAGGTTGACGCGACAAGTCCCTCGACTGAAGATCAGGCCTGTTCCACCAGAGGCCAACCGCAGACCCAACAACAAGATGAGCCCTAAAAGAACTGCAGGACAATCCCTTTTTGGGGAGCCTGGAATGGCTTGCTCCCCTATGTTTTACCATTGTTAGGTCCCCTGTGCTCCTTGCTTCTGCTCTTACTTGTAGGACCATTCTTGCTCCGATGGGTTACATCATTTATTAATGGGCGCCTTGCGGCGGCCTGGCGTCAAGTACGCCTGGTTGCCCATGCGGCCCTGGCAGCAGCCCGTGATGGGCACAATGACCCCCAGGCTTACGCATGGCTCGCTCGACTGGCCTACGACTGGGTCTAGGTGTGGCGGGTCTTCCGCATTCCTTCCCTAATGACACCACACAGCAGGGTAGGTGAGTCAATGACGGGTAAGAGCGTGCCTCCCCAGCATGACTCGACCTAAGCCAGGCCCTACCCCATGGCGCACGAAAGCCGCTGGATTACTAGAATCTGCCCAGATCTAGATGCCTCTCCGAGGGGATCACACGGAGGGGCATGAGTGCATGCCTATGTGCATCCAGGTTCCGTCCAGTTCACTCCTGGCCCTAAAAAAAGGACGAGGGTCTCAAGGCCTTGGTGGACCCGGGGGCGGCTGACCAGGGTCCAAGCCAAGGGCCTACGGTGGGCCTCAACACAGGGCATAAGCCTCTGCACTCGATCCAGGGCAGGCTGCGATGCATACATTCATTCAATAGGGGGAGATGTTGGGAGCCGCCGACACCGGTCACCTTACTTGGCGGACGTAGGGCCTGTGGGTGGGAGCGGAGCCTGAGCTAGATTGCCCCTCCCATCGAGTGAGTCAAGTTGGCGCCTGCTTCCTGCCCCCTGATTGCCCTGGCGACGTAAGCAGCCCACACAATAGAATAGTCTGCCTAGCAACAACTGATGTTAGCCAATCAGCCCACATCGCGCGCTTTGAACTGATTGGCCACTGTCACCCTATAAAAGTGAATGCCTCTCCCGCCACGAGACAGGAAGCACAGAGAGAAAGCACAGAGAGAGATAGAGAAAGTCCACCGGCGAGAAAGGGCTGGTGGCAGAGAGGAGGCCTCGCGGGGCCCACGCGGAGACAAATAAAGGCAAGGTTGCACACCGCCAGACTTTGTCGTGTGTCTTTCCTGCCGGCCGGGAGCGACCCCGACAATTAGGGTTAGGGTTAGGGTTAGGGGTTAGGGTTATTGTTAGCATTAGGCCTAAGGTTATGGTTTGGGTTTGGGTTAGGGTTAGGGTTTGGGTTAGGATTAATGTTAGGGCTTACGCTTATTGTTTAGACTTCGGTTTATGGCTTTGGGTTAGATGTTAGGCCTAGGGATTAGGATTATGGTTAGGGTTAGGTTTACAGCAAGGTTTAGGGTTATGGTTATGGTTAGGCTTAGAGATTAGGGTTAGGGTTAGTGTTAGTGTTAGGGTTACGGTTATGGTTAGAGGTTAGTTTTAGGGTTAGTCTTAAGGTTAAGTTTAGGGTTAGGGTTAAGGTTAGGTATAGATTAGGGTATTTTAGGGTTAGAGATTAGGGATAGGGTTATCTTTAGGGCTAGTTTTAGGGTTAGGGTTAGAGGGTTAGCTTTAGGGTTAGTGTTAGCTTTAGGGTTATGGTTAAAGTTTAGGCTTAGGGTTAGGGTTAGGGTTATGTTTAGGGACAGGGTTAGAGTTAGGGTTAGGGATTTTGGTTAGGGTTAAGGTAAGGGTTAGGGTTACGGTTAGGATTAATGGTTAGGGTTCACTTTAGGATTAGGGTTAGTGTTAAGTTCAGGGTGAGGGAATAGGTTTAGGGTTAGGGTTATTGTTAGGGATAGGTTTAGGGTTAGGCTTAGGGTTAGGTTTAAGGACAGGGTTAGGTTTAGGGTTAGGTTAGGATTATGGTTATGGGTTAGGCTTAGTTTTAGTTTTAGCGTTAGGTTTGGGTTAGGCTTACGGGTTACTGTTAGGGTTAGGGGTAGGTGAGAGTTAGGGTTAGTGTTAGAGTGTTAGCATTAGGGTTACGATTAGGGTTACTGTTAGGTTTAGGGTTAGGATTAGGGTTAGGGTTATGGTTAGTGGTTCAGGTTAGTGTTAGTGTTAGGTTTATGATTAGTGCTAGGGTTAAGTTTAGCATTAGGGTTAGAGGTTAGTGTTAGTGTTATGGTTAGCTTTGGGGTTAGGGCTTAGGGGTTAGGTTTTGGGTTAGAGTTCATGTTTGTGTTAGGGTTACAGTTAGGGTTAACATTACCATTAGGTTTATGGCTAAGGTTAATGTTAGTGGTAGGGTTAGTGTTAGTGTTAGAGGGTTAGGGATAGGGTTAGTGTTAGGGTTATTTTAGGGTTATGGTAGGTTTAGTGTTAGGGTTAGGGTTAGAGGTTCGGTTAGGGTTAGGCTTAGGTTTAGGGTTATGGTTAGGGTTAGGATTAGGGGTTAGTTTTAGGGTTAGTGTTAGTGTTAGGATTAGTGTTACGGTTAGTGTTAAGGTCATGCTTAGGTTTAGGGTTAGTTGTAGAGTTAGGGCTATGTTTTGGGTTAGTGGTGAGGGTTAGGTTTAGGGTTAGCGTTACGGTTAGGGTTAGAGTTTAGAGTTAGAGTTAGGTTTAGGATTAGGGTTAGAACTTATGGTTCGGTTTTAGGTTTTAGGGTTAGGGTTAGTTTAGAGGTAGGGTTCAGATTAGAGGTTAGTGTTAGGGTTAGGTTTAGGGTTACGATTAGGGTTAGAGGATAGAGTTGGTTTTAAGGATAAAGTTAGGTTTAGATTTAAGGTTACGGTTAGGATTTGAGATTAGAGTAAGGTTTAGGGTTACATTTGGGTTAGAGTTAGCATTAGGTTTAGCGGGTTATGGTTAGGGTTAGCGTTAGTTTAGGGTTAGGGTTAGGGTTAGAGGTTGGCATTAGTTTTAGGTTGAGTGATAAGGTTATCATTAATGTTAGGGTTTAGGGTAAGTGTTAAAGTTAGTTTTAGGGTTAATTTTGGCTTATGTTTAGGGTTAGGGTTAGAGTTATGCTTACAGATTTTGTTTGGGTTAAGGTTAGCGTTAGGGTTTGGGTTAGGGGTGCCGTTAGGAATAGTGTTAGGGTTACGTTAGGGTTAGGGTTAGTGGTTAGGGTTAGGCTTAGTGTTCGGGTTCATGTTAGGGTTAGTGTTAGGGTTAGAGTTAGGGTTAGGTTTAGGGCTAGGGTTTTAGGGTTGGCGTTAGGGTTAGGGTTAGTGTTGGGGTTAGAGTTAGGGTTAGGTTTAGGGCTAGGGGTTTAGGGTTGGCGTTAGGGTTAGGTTTAGTGTTAGGGTTAGTGTTACGGTTAGGACTAGCGTTAGGGTTAGTGTTACGGTTAGGGTAATAGGTTAGTGTTAGCCTTAAGTTTAGGGGTTAGTGTTAGGGTTAGGGTTAGAGGGATAGAGTAAGGATTAGGGTTACCTTAAGGTTAGGGTTAGGTTTAGGGTTAGGGTTAGTGTTAGGGTTAGAGTAACGTTGAGGGTTAGGGTTAGAGTTAGGGTTAGGGATTTGGTTTAGGGTTAAGGTTAGGGTTAGGGATAGGTTTAGTGGTTGGGGTTAGGGATAGTGTTAAGTTGAGGTTTATGGGTATGGTTAGGGTAATGGATTAGGGTTAGTGTTAGGGTTTGAGTTATTGTTAGGTTTAGAATTAAGTATTAGGGTTAGGGTTAGGTTTATTGTTTGGTGTACAGGTAGGTTTAGGGTTAGCCTTAGGGTTAGGTATTGAATTATTGTTAGGTTTAGTGTTAGGGTTAGGGTTATTGTTTGCCTTAGTGTTAAGGTTAAACTTATGGTTAGCTTTAGGAATAGGGTTAGGTTTAATTTTAGAGTTAGGGGTTGGGTTAGGGTTAGGGTAATGGTTAGCGTTTAGGGTTAGGGTTAGGAATAGGGTTAGGGTTAGGTTTAGGTTTAGGGTTTGGGTTAATGTTAGGCTTATGGTTGGGTTAAGGTTTGGGTTAGGGTTAAGGTTACGGTTTAGGTTAAGTTTAGGGTTAGGTTTAGGATTGTTGTTAAGGCTTAAGGTTAGGGGTTAGGCTTAGGATTATGGCTTAGGGTTTTTGTTTAGGCTTAGGGGTTAGGATTATTGTTCGGGTTTGGGTTAGTGTTAGGCTTAGGTTTAAGATTAGGGTTAAGGTTAAGGTTTGTGTTCGTGTTCGTGTTAGGGTTAAAGTTAGGGTAACCATTACCGTTTTGTTTACGGCTAGGGTTATGATTAGGGTTTTGGGTAGGGGTAGGGTTAGAGGGCTAAGATTAGGGTTAGGGGTAGGTTTATGGTTAGGGTTAGTATTAGTGTTTTGATAGGGTTAGGATTAGGTTTAGGGTTAGCCTTAGGGATAGCATTCGGCTTCGATGTTAGGGTTATAGTTAAGGGTAGTGTTAGGGTTACGCTTAGGTGTAGAATTTAGGGTTAGTTTTTGGGTTAGGTTTAGGGGTAGGGTTAGGGTTAGGATGAGGGTTATGGTTAGATGTTTAGGGTTAGTGTTGGGTTAGGTTTAGGTTTAGAGGTTCGTGTTAGAGATATGTTTAGGCTTTCGGATATAGTTAGTGTTAGTGTTAGGGGTTTGGGTTAGGGTTAGGTTTAGGGTTAGGATTAGGTTACGGTTAGTGTTAGAATTATGGTTTGGTTTAGTGTTAGGTTTAGGGTTAGGGATAGTGTTCGGGTTAGAGATTAGGGTTAGGGTTATGGTTAGCATTATGTTTAGGTTTAGAGGTTATTGTTACTGTTAGGGTTAGGATTAGGTTATAGCTTATGGTTAGGGGTTAGTGTTCAGAATAGGGCGTAGGCTTAGGGGTTAATGATAGGGTTTAGTGTTATGGTTAAGGTTATGTTTAGGGTTACGCTTAGGGTTAGTGTTAGGGTTACAGTTAGAGTCAGAGATTAAGTTTATTGTTAGAGTTAGGGTTAGGGTTAGGTTTAGGTTTAGGTGTTAGTTTGATGGTTAGTGTTAAGGTTAAGGTTAGGGATAGGAATTAGGGTTAGGGTTAGTGTTAAGGTTAGGTTAGGGGTTAGGGTTAGGATTAGTGTTAGGGTTAGGGATAGCTTTTGGGTTAGAGGTTAGGGTTATGGTTAGGGTTAGGGTTAGGTTTAGGGTTAGGGCTAAGGTTACAGTTAGAGATAGGGTTAGATTTAGTGTTAGGGTTAGGGTGAGGATTAGTGTTAATTTTTAAGGTTAGGGTTTAGGCTTAGGGCTATGTCTTAGTGTTAGGGCTTAAAATTAGGGGTTAGGATTCTGGTTAGGGTTAGGTTTACACTTAGGTTTAGGATTAGGGTTAGGGTTAGGGTTTTGGTTTGTGGTAGGGTTAGAGATACGGTTAGTGTTACCATTTTGATTATGGCTAGGGTTAGGTTTAGGGTTAGGAATAGGGTTAGGTTTAGGGTTAGGTTTAGTGTTAGGGTTTGTGTAGGGTTAGGAATAGGCTTAGGGTTAGGCGTAGGGATAGGGTTTGGGTTCTGGGTTAGAGTTAGTGTTAGGTGTAGTTTTAAGGTTACATTTAGGGTTAGAGGTTAGTGTTAGGGTTAGTGTTAGTGTTAGGTTTTGGGTTAGGATTAGGGTTAGCGTTGGGTTAGGGTTAGAGTGTTAGGGTTAGTGTTAGGGTTAGGGTTATGTTTAAAGGTTCGTGTTAGATTTAGGCTTAGTGTTAGGTTAGTGTTAGTGTTAGGGGTTTGGTTTAGGATTAGGGATAGGGTTAGTTTTACAGTTATGTTTAGTGTTTTTCTTAGGGTTAGGGTTAGGGTTAGGGTTACAGTTAGGGTTGGAGACTAGTGTTATTTTTAGCATTACAGTTCGTGTTATGGTTAGTGTTAGGCTTAGGTTTAGGTATTAGTGTTATGGTTAGTTTTAGGCTTAGGGTTAGGAATAGGGATTAGGTTTAGGATTAGGGTTAGTGTTAATTTTAGGTGTTAGGGTTAGCGTTAGGGTTAGTGTTAGGGTTAGATTTAGGGTTAAGTTTATGGTTAGGGTTAAGTTTAGGGTTAGAGTTAGGGTTAGGATTAGTGTTAGGGCTTACAGTTAGGGTTTAGGCTTCGGGTTATGCCTTAGGGTTAGAGGTTAGGCTTAGGGGTTAGATTATGGTGAGTGTTAGATTTACAGCTAGGTTTAGGTTTATGGTTACGGCTAGGTTGAGAGATTACGGTTGGAGTTAATGTTAGGGTTATGGTTATGGTTAGATGTTAGTGTTAGTGTTAGGGTTAGGGTTAAGGTTAGTGTTAGGGTTAGATGGTTAGCATCCGGGTTAGCGTTAGATTTAGGTTTAGGATTAATGGTTAGGGTTAGGGTTAGGTTTAGTGATAGGGTTATTGTTACGGTTAGTGTTTAGGGTTAGGTGTAGTGTTAGGTTTAGGGTTAGTGTTAGGGTTAGGGTTAGGGACAGGGTTAGAGTTACGGTTAGGGATTTTGGTTAGGGTTATGGTTAGTGTTAGTGTTAGGGTTGAGATTAAGTGTTAGTGTTAGTGTTAGGATTAGGGTTAGTGGTAGTGTTA
Organism: Cavia porcellus; assembly: GCF_034190915.1. Classification (NCBI taxonomy): domain Eukaryota; kingdom Metazoa; phylum Chordata; class Mammalia; order Rodentia; family Caviidae; genus Cavia; species Cavia porcellus. The sequence continues at coordinate 102,695,376 of NW_026947488.1, read as the reverse complement.
GTGTTAAGTTTAGGGTGAGGGATTAGGTTTAGGGTTAGGGTTATTGTTAGGGATAGGTTTAGGGTTAGGGTTAGAGTTAGGGTTATGTTTAGGGTTAGGTTAGGGTTAGAGGTTAGGTTTAGTGTTAGGGTTAGGGCTTAGGGTTAGGGCTTAAGTTTAGGGGCCAATGTTGGGGTTATGTTTATGGTTAGGGATCAGATTAGGGTTAGAGTTAGGTTTAGGGTTACGATTCGTGTTAGGGTTAGGGTTAGGGTTTGGTTATAGTTAGGGTTAGATTTAGAGCTTATGGATAGGGGTTACGGTAAGGCTTAGGCCTTAGGGTTAGTGTTAGTGTTAGTGTTAGGGTTAGTGTTAGTGTTAGGGTTTGGGTTACGGTTAGGGTTAACATTATGGTTAGGTTTAGGATTAGGGTTAGTTTACGGTTAGGGTTCGGATTAGATGTTAGGGTTATGGTTAGGGTGAGGGTTACAATTAGGGTTAGTTGATAGAGTTTGTGTTAGGGATAAGGTTAGGTTTAGATTTAAGGTTACGGTTAGGATTTGAGATTAGGGTTTGGTTTAGAGTTTCTTTAGGGTTAGTGTTATGGTTTGGGTTAGAGGGTTATGGTTAGGGTTAGGGTTAGGTTTAGGGTTAGGGTTAGCATTAGATTTACGGTTATGATTAGAGGTTAGGGTTAGGTTTAGGTTTTGTGAAAAGATTATCCATAGAGTTAGGGTTTAGGGTAAGTGTTAAGTTTAGTTTTAGGGTTAATGTTAGGGTTATGTTTAGGGTTAGGGTTAGAGTTAACGCTTAGAGATTTTGGTTTGGGTTAAGGTTAGGGTTAGGGTTTGGGTTAGGGGTTGGGGTTAGGAATAGTGTTAGGGTTAAGTTAGGGTTAGGGTTAGGGGTTAGGGTTAGGGTTAATGTTCCACTTCATGTTAGGGTTTGGGTTAGGTGTTTACGGATAGCGTTATGGTTAGGGTTAGGGTTAGGGTTAGTGTTAGGGTTTGAGTTAGAGGGTTATGGTTAGGGTTAGGGTTAGTGTTAGAGTTAGAAGTTGGTTAATGTTAGGTCTAGTTTTAGGGTAAGTTTTAGGGTTAGGGTTATCATTAGTGTTAGGGTTTATGTGTTAGAGATAGTGTTAGTCTTAGGGTTAGGGTTAGGGTTAGGGTTAGGTTTACGGTTAGGGTTAGGGTTACTGTTAATTTGGGGTTAGGTTTAGGGTTAGTTTCAGCGTTAGGGTTAGGGTTATGGGTAGAGTTTAGCTTTAGGTTTAGTATTAGAGTTTGGGATTAAGGTTAGGGTTAGTGTTAGGCTTAGAAGTTATGGTTAGAGTTAAGGTTAGGGTTAGGTTTAAAGCTTAGGTTTAGGGTTAGGTTTGGCTTAGCGTTAGGGTATGGTTAGGGTTAGAGTTAGGGTTCCAGAGTTGGTTTAGGGTTAGTGTTAGGTTTAGCGTTAGGGTTAGAGGGTTAGGGATAGTGTTAGGATTAGGTTTAGGGTTAGGGTTAGGTTTAGGGCTATGGTAGGTTTAAGGTTAAGGTTAGGGTTAGAGGTTCGGTTTAGAGTTAGGGTTGCCCTTAGCATTTTGGTTAGGGTTAGGGTTGGGTGTCAGGGTTAGGGTTAGTGTTAGGGTTAGGAATAAGGTTACGGTTAGGATTAGGGTTGTGGTTAGGTTTAGGTTTAGGGTTAGGGATAGTGTTCAGTTTAGAGGTTAGCATTAGGGTTAGCTTTAGCTTTACGGTTAGGGTTAGAGGTTATGGTTAGGATTACGGTAGGAGCTAATGGTTAGTATTTAGTGTTAGGGTTAGGAGTGAGGGTTAGTGTTTAGGGTTATTATTAGGCTTAGGTTTAGTGTTAGGTTCAAGGTAACGGTTAGTGTTTGGCTTAGGATTAAGTTTAGGGTTAGGTTTAGGGTTGGTGTTAGTGTTAGCATTTGGGGTCAGTGTTAAGGGTTAGGGTTATGGTTATGGTTAACCTTAAGGTTAGTGTTTTGTTTAGGTTTAGGGTTATGGTGAGGGTTACAGTTAGGGTTAACCTTAGAGTTAGGGTTAGGAATTTCGGTTAGTGTTAGGGTTAGGTTTAGGGGTATGGTTAGGTTTACGGTTACAGTTAAGGGTTAGGGTTCGGGTTAGGATTAGGGTTAGTGTTAGTGTTAGGGTTAGTGTCAGGGTTAGGGCTTAGTGTTAGGGTTAAGGTTAGGTTTAGGGTTAGAGTTAGGGTTAGGGTTAGTGTTAGAGGGTTAGGGTTATGGTTATGGTTAGGGTTACTGTTAAGGTTAGGGTTACTGTTAGGGTTAGTGTTAGGCTTTGGGTTGAGTTCAGGGTCAGGGTTAGAGTTAGGGTTAGGTATTTGGTTTAGGGTTAATTTTAGGGTTAGGGATAGGGTTAGGGGTTTGGGTTAGTGATATTTTTAGTTTTAGGTTTATGGGTAGGGTTAGGGTTCTGGATTATGGTTAGGGTTAGGTTTAGAGGTAGGGATATTGTTAGTTTTATGTTAGGGTTAGGTTTAGGGTTAGGGCTGCGTTAGAGGTTTAATGTCAGGGTTATGTTTAGGGTTAGGGTTAGAGTTTCGGGTTAGGGTTAGTGTCATGGTTAGTGTTATGGTTAGGTTTAGGTTTAGGGGTTAGGGTTAGGTTTTGTGTTAAAGTTACGGTTAGAGTTATGGTTAGGTTTGGGGTTCGGATTAGACATTAGGGTTAGGGTTAGGATTATGATTAGGCTTAGAGGTTAGGGTTGGTCTTAGGGTTAAGGGTAAGTTTAGAGTTAAGGTTATGGTTAGAAATTAGGGTTAGGGTTAGTGTTACTTTAGGGTTAGGGTTAACGTTTGGGTTAAAGGGTTAGGATTAGGTCAGGGTTAGGGTTAGGGTTAGTGTTAGCGTTATGTTTAGGTTTAGGTTTAGGTTTAGAAGTTTTTACGATAAGGGTAAGTGATTGGATTATAGTTAGATTTAGGGTTTAGGGTAAGGGTTAGGGTTAGTGTTAGGTTTAATGTTAGGGTCAGGGTTATTTTTAGGGTTAGGGTTAGGATTAGGGTTAGGGTTAAGGTTAATGTTAGGGTTAAGGTTATGTTTAGTGTTAGGTTTTGAGTTGGGCTTAGAGATTTTGGTTTGGGTTAATGTTAGGGTTAGTGTTGGTTTTAGGGGTTTGGTTTAGGAATAGGTTTAGGGTTTGGTTAGGCTTAGGGTTAGGGGCTAGTTTTAGGTTTAGTGTTCGGGTTTTTGTTAGGGTTAGGGTTAGAGTTAGGGTTAGGGCTAGGGTTAGGGTTAGCATTACCATAAGGTTTAGTGTTAGGGTTAGCGTTAGGGATGGTGTTAGGGTTAGGGTTAGGATCAGTGTTCGTGTTCGTGTTGGGAGAGGGTTAGGGTTAGTGTTAATTTTAGGTTTAGGTTTATGTTTAGGGTTACAGTTAGGGTTTGGCTTAGCGGGCTATGGTTAGATTTAGGTTTAGGGTTTCGATTAGTGTTAGGGTTATGGTTGGATTAGGGTTAGTTTAGGGTTAGGGATAGGGTTACTGTTAGGGTTTGGGTTTGTGTTTAGGGAAATGTTAGGGTTAGTGTTAGGGTCTGGTTTATGGTTAGGGATTGGGGTTATGGTTAGTTTTAGGGTTAGGGTTAGGTTTACAGTTCAGGTTAGAGGTTAGGGTTAGGGTTATGGTTAGGGTTACGGTTAGGGTTAGAGATTCGGTTTTGGGTTAGAGTTTCAGGTTAAAGCTGATTTAGGGTTCTGGTTAGGGTTAGGATTAGGGTTATGGTTAGTGTTAGGTTTCGGGTTAGAGGTTAGGGTTAGGATTATGTTTAGGGTTTGAGGTTAAGGTAGGAGTTAGGGTTAGAGTTAGGGTTACATTTAGTTTTAGAGTTAAGTTTATGGTTTGGCTTAAAGATTTGGGTTAGGGTTAGGGTTAGTTTAAGGGGCATAGGTAAGTTTAGGGTTAGGGTTAGTGTTAGTCTTAGGGTTATGATCAGAGTTTCGTGTTAGGTTTAGGGTTAGAGTTTGTGATTGGGTTAGGGTTAGGTTTAGGCTTAGAGGTTAGGGTTAGTGTTAGGGTTACTGTTAGAGTTAGGATTACCATTAGGGTTAGGGTTAGGGGTAGGGTTAGGGTTAGGGTTAAGGTTAGAGTTAAGGTTAGAGTTAGTGTTAGGGATTTGGTTTTGGGTTAAGTTTAGGGTTAGGGATAGGGTTAGGGGTTTGTGTTAGTGATATTTTTAGTGTTAGGCTTATGGGTAGGGTTAGGGTTCCGGATTAGGATTAGGGTTAGGGTTAGAGTTAGGGATAGAGTTAGTGTTAGGTTTAGGGATTAGGTTTAGGGTGAAGGTGATTATTAGGGTTAGGGTTAGTGTTAGCCTTAGGGTTAGCGTTAGAGACAGGGATAGGTTTATGTTTAGGGTTAGGGTTTGTGTTAGGGTTACGGTTAGGGTTTATGGTTAGGGTTAGGATTAGGGTGAGGGTTTGTGTTAGGGATGGGGGTTAGTGTTAGGGTTAGGGTTAGCGTTATAGTTACGGTTAGGGTTAGTGGATTAGGGTGAGGGTTAGTGTTTTGGTTAGGTTTAGGGTTAGGTTTATGGTTAGAGATTAGGGTTATGGTTATGGTTAAGGTTAGGGTTCATGTTAGGGTTACGTTTAGGGTTAGCATGAACGTTAGGTTTAAGGATAGGTTTAGGGTTTGTGTTAGGTTTAGAGGTTTAGGGTTAGGGCTAGGGTTTGGTTTAGGGTTTGGGTTAGTGTTATGGTTATGGTAGGGTTAGGGTTAGGGGTTGGGTTTAGAGTTAGGGTTAGGCTTTGGTTTTGGTTAGCGTTATGATTAGGGGTTCGTTTTAGGGTTAGGTTGAGTGTTTGGATTAGTGTTACGGTCAGTTTTAAGGTTATGCTTAGATTTCGGGTTAGTGGTAGAGTTAGGGATAGGTTACGGCTTAGAGGTGAGGGTTAGGGTTAGGGTTAGCATTATGGTTAGGGTTAGAGGTGAGAGTTAGAGTTAGGGTTAGGATTAGGGTTAGATCTTATGGTTAGGTGTAGGGTTAGAGTTAGGTTTTTGGGTTAGCATTAGGTTTAATGTTAGGGTTAGTGTTAGGTTTAGGTGATAGGGTTAGGGTTAGGGTTAGAGTTAGGGTAGGGTTAGAGTTAAGGTTAGGGTTAGTGTTAGGGTTAGCGATAGGGATCAGTGTTAGGGTAAGGGATAGTGTTAGGGTTATGGTGAGAGTTAGGGTTAGGGATAGGAATTAGGGTTAGGTTAAGTGTTAAGGTTAAGTTTAGGGATAGCGTTTGGGTTAGATGGTAGGGTTAAGATTAAGGGTAGGGTTAGGTTTATGGTTAGGTTTAGATGTTATGATTAGTGTTAGGGTTAGTGATAGGATTGAGGCTTATGGTTAGGTGTCAGAGTCGGGGTTAGGTTTATGGTTAAGGTTACGATTAGTGTTAGAGTTAGGGTTAGTGTGAGGGTTAGGGTTAGGGTTAGGGCTGGGTAAGAGGTTTAATGTCAGGGTTATGGTTAGGGTTAGGGTTAGAGTTTCGTGTTAGAGTTACTGTTATGGTTAGGTTTAGGTTTAAGGGTTTGGGTTCAGGTTAGATTTTGTGTTAATCTTAGGGTTAGGGTTATGCTTAGGTTTATGTTTAGGGTTAGGGTTCGGATTAGATTTTAGGGTTAGTGTTAGGATTAGATTATGCTTACAGAATAGGGTTGGTCTTAGGGTTAAAGTTAGGTTTGGAGTTAAGGTTATGGTTAGAGATTAGGGTTAGGGTTAGTGTTACTTTAGGTTTAGGTTTAGGGTTAGGGTTAGAGTCAGGGTTAGGATTAGGATTAGCTTTAGGTTTAGGTTTAGGGTTAGAGGTTAGGGTTAGGGTTAGGGTTAGGGTTAGTGATAGGGTTATCGTTAGAGTTAGGGTTTAGGGTAAGTGTTAGGGTTAGTGTTAGGTTTAATGTTAGGGTTAGGGTTATGTTTAGGTTTAGGATTAGGGTTAATTTTAGGGTTAGGGTTATGTTTAGTGTTAGGGTTAGAGTTGGGCTTAGAGATTTTGGTTTGTGTTAATGTTAGGGTTAGTGTTGGGGTTTGGTTTTGGGGTTACGAATAGTGTTAGGGTTTGATTAGGGTTAGGTTTTGGTGTTAGGTTTAGGTTTAGTGTTCGGGTTCTTGTTATGGTTAGGGTTAGAGTTAGGGTTAGGACTAGCATTAGGTTTAGAGGGTTAGGGTTTGCGTTAGGTTTATTGTTAGGGTTAAGGTTAGGGATCGTGTTAGGGTTAGTGTTAGGTTTAGGGGTTAGGGTTCGGATTAGTGTTCGGGTTCCTTTTGGGATAGGGTTAAGGTTAGGGTTAGGGGTAATGTTAGGTTTAGGTTTATGTTTATGGTTAGGGTTAGGATTAGAATTTGAGGGATAGGGTTAGGTTTAGGTTTAGGGTTTGGATTAGTGCTAAGGTTATGGTTGGGTTAGGTTTAGGTTAGGGTGAGGGTTAGTGTTTGTGTTAGTGTTATGTTTAGAGTTAGCGTTTAGTGTTAGGGTTAGTGTTATGGTTAGGGGTAGGTTTAGGTTGAGGTTTAGTGTTAAGTGTTGGGTTAGGGTTAGAAGTAATGTTTAGTGTTAGGTTTGGGTTAGTGTTATGGATAGGTTTAGGGTTAGAGTTAGTGTTAGATTTTATGGTTAGTGTTAAGGTTAGGGTTAGTATTATGGTTAGAGGTATGGGTTAGGGTTAGTGTTAGAATTAGGGTTAGGGTTAGGATTGTGCTTGTGTTACAGTTAGTGTTAGGGTTACAAATTACAGTCAGTGTTAGAGTTAGTTTAAGGGGTAGGGTTAGGGAGTAATGTTAGGTTTAGGGTTATGGTTATGGTTAGCGTTAAGGTTAGGGTTCGGGTTAGGGTTAGGATAAGAAGTTTTGGTTAGGATTAGGGTTAGGGTTAGGTTTAGTGTTAGTTTTAGTTTTAGATTTAGGGTTAGGGTTTGGGTTAGGTGTTAGGGATAGGGTAAGATTTATGGTTAGGGTTAGTTTTTCGGTTAGGTTTATGTTTAGGAATAGTGTTAGGTTTAGGAATAGGGTTTATGGGTAGGGTTAGTGTTAGGGTTAGTGTTAGGTTTAGGTTTAGGTTTAGGGTTAATGTTAGGGTAGAAGTTGCTTTAGTGTTAGGGTTAGGGTTATAGTGAGAGTTAGAGTTAGGGTTAGGGTTAGATATTAGGGTTAGGGTTAGTGTTAGTGTTAGGGTTAATGTTACAGTTAGACTATAGGGTTAGGTTTAAGGTTAGAGTTAGGTTTAAGGTTAGGGTTAGGGTTAGGGTTAAAACTTAGGTTTAGGGTTAGGTTTAGTGTTAGGGTTAAGGTTAGTGTTACTGTTAGTGTTAGGGCTAGGGTTAGGTGTTAGGTGTTCGGGAGAGTGTTAGGGTTAGGCTTTGTGTTATGGTTGGGTTTAAGGTTACGATTAGGTTTATGCTTAAGGTTACGGTTAGTATTAGGGTTAGGTTTGTTTTAGAGTTAGGGTTATGGTTAGTGTTAGGTTTAGGGGTACTGTTAAGGTAAGGGTTAGGTTTAGGCTTGGGTTTACGGTTAGTTTTTGGGTTAGGGTTAGTATTGGGTTAGGGTTAGGTTAAGAGATAGGGTTAGGTCTAGTTTTAGGTTTAGGGTTAGGGTTAGGATTAGAAGTTAGGTTTTGGTTTATTGTTAGTGTTAGGGTTGGAAGTTAGTGTTAGTTTTAGGGTTAGAGTTAGGTTTAGTGCTGGGGTTAGGGGTTAGTTGTTATGGAGATGGTTATGGTTAGGCTTCAGGTTACGGTTAGTTTTAGGGTTACAATTAGGTTTAGGGTTATGTTTACGGTTATTGTTAGGGTTGGTTTTACGGTTAGGGTTACAGTTAGGGCTAGGTTTAGGTTTTAGGTGTTAGGGGTAGATTCAGAGTTAGGGTTAGGTTTAGGATTAGTGTTAATGTTAGGTTTAGTGTAAGGGATAGTGTTTGGTTTAGGCTTAGGGTTAGGGTTGGGGATAGGGCTCGTGTTAGGCCTAGGGTTAGGGTTTAAGGTTAGGGTTATTGTTAGGGTTATGTTTAGGTTGAAGTTTAAGTTTAGGTTTAGGGTTAGTTTTAGGGTTAGTGTTACGGTTAGGTTTCAGGTTAGGTTTAGGCTTAGGCTAAGGGTTAGAGTTAGGTTTAGGATTAAACTTCAAGTTTAGGTTTAGGGTTAGGATTAGGTTTAGGGTTACTTTTAGGGATATAGTTAGGGTTATGGCTAGGTTTAGGCTTAGACTTAGTTGGTAGGTTTTAGGGAGAGGGTTAGTGTTAGGCTTCAGGTTACAGTTAGGTTTAGGGTTACGGTTAGGTATAGGCTTAGGTTTAAGGTTGGGTTAGTGTTAGGTTTAGTGGTAGAGTTTAGGCTAAGGGTTAGGTTTAGGGTTAGTTTTACGGTTAGTTTTAGGGTTAGGGTGAGGGTTTAGGGTTAGGTTTAGGGTTAGGGTTAATTTTATGATGAGGGTTAGTGTTAGCTTGAGCTTTAGGATTTGGTTTAGGGTTAGGGATAGGGTTAGAGTTAGCATTAGGGTTAGGGCTAGGGTTAGGTTTACGTTTAGCATAAGGGTTAGGGTTAGGTTGAGGTTTAGGTTTAGGGTTAAGTTTAGGGTTAGGTTTAGAAGTTAGTGTTAGGGATAGTGATAGGTTTAGGGTTAGGGTTTGGGTTAGGGTTACGGTTAGGGTTTAGGGTTACGATTAAGGTTAGGTTTCAGTTTAGGGATGGGGGTTAGTGTGAGGGTTAGGGTTCGCGTTAGAGATAGAGTTACAGTTAGGGTTAGTGGATTAGGGTGAAGGTTAGGGTTATGGTTATGGTTAGGTTTATGGCTAGAGGTTAGGGTTATGGCTATGGTTACGGTTAGTGTTCATGTTAGGGTTAAGTTTAGGGTTAGCATGACCATTAGGGTTAAGTTTAGGGTTAGGGTTTGGGTTAGGTTTAGCGGTTTAGGTTTAGGGTTAGTGTTAGGGTTGGGGTTAGTGTTATGGTTATGGTAGGGTTAGGGTTAGAGTTTCGGTTTAGAGTTAGGGTTCAGCTGGGGCTTATGGTGAGCGTTATGATTAGGGGTTCGTTTTAGGGTTAGTGTGAGTGTTAGGATTAGTGTTATGGTTAGGTTTAATGTTAGGTTTTGGCTTAGTGGTAGTGTTAGGGATAGTTACGGGTTAGAGGTGTGGGTTAGGGTTAGGGTTAGCATTACGGTTAGGGTTAGAGGTTAGAGTTAGAGTTACGGTTAGGATTAGGGTTAGATATTATGGTTAGGGTTAGAGTTAGGTTTTTGGGTTAGCGTTAGGTTTACAGTTAGGGTTAGGGTTTTGTTTAGGTGATAGGGTTAGGGTTAGGGTTAGAGTTAGTGTTAGGGTTAGAGTTAGGGTTAGAATTAGGGTTAGGGATAGGGATCAAGGTTAGGGTAAGGGATTAAGTTAGGCTTAGTGTTAGAGTTAGGATTAGGGATAGGAATTAGGATTATTGTAAGTGTTATGGTTAAGTTTAGGGATATTGTTTGGGTTAGATGGTAGGGTTAGGATTAGGGGTAGGGTTAGGTTTACAGTTAGGGTTAGAGGTTAGGGTTAGTATTAGGGTTAGTGTTAGGGTTAGAGCTTAAGGTTAGGTGTCAGAGTGTTGGGGTTAGGTTGATGGTTAAGGTTAAGATTAGGGTTATAGTTAGGATTAGTGTTAGGGTTAGGGTTAGGGCTGCGTTAGATGTTTAATGTCAGGGTTATGGTTAGGGTTAGGGTTAGAGTTTCGGGTTAGACTTACTGTTATGGTTAGGTTTAGTTTGAGGGGTTAGGGTTCGGGTTAGATTTTGTGTTAATGTTAGGGTTAGGGTTATGGTTAGGTTTAGGGTTTTAGGGTTAGGTTTATGGTTTAGGTTTTAGGGTTAGGGTTCCGATTAGATGTTGCGGTTAGTGTTTGGATTATGATTAGGCTTACAGGATAGGGTTGGTCTTAGGGTTAAGGTTAGGTTTAGAGTTAAGGTTACGGTTAGAGATTAGGGTTAGGGTTACTTTAGAGTTAGGTTTAGGGTTAGGGTTAGAGGGATAGGGTTAGAGTCAGGGTTAGGGTTAGGGTTAGCGTTAGGTTTAGGTTTAGTGTTAAAGGTTCAGGTTAGGGTTAGGGTTAGGGTTAGGGTTAGTGATAGGGTTATCATTAGCCTTAGGCTTTAGGGTAAGGGTTTGGTTAGTGTTAGGTTTAATGTTAGGTTTAGGGTTAGGGTTAGTGTTAATTTTAGGGTTAGGATTATGTTTAGTGTTAGGGTTAGAGTTGGGCTTAGAGATTTTGGTTTGGGATAAGGTTAGGGTTAGGGTTAGTATAAGAAGTTATGGTTAGGATTAGGGTTAGTTTAGGGTTAGGGTTAGTGTTCGGGTTCTTGTTATTTATAGGTTTAGATTTAGGGTTAGGACTGGGGTAAGGGTTAGAGGGTTAGGGTTAAGTTTAGGGTTAGGGTTAGGTTTTTTTTTTTTTTTTTTTTTTTGGTCTTTTTCCCTTTTTATCGGTACCAGGGATCGAATTCACTACTGCCTGCTTGAAATGCAGGTGCTTATGCCGCTGAGCTAAATCCCCAGCCCCTAGGGTTAGGTTTAGGATAAGAAGTTATGGTTAGGATTAGGGTTAGCGTTAGGTTAGGGTTAGGGTTAGTGTTCGGGTTCTTGTTATGGATAGGGTTAGAGTTAGTGTTAGGACTAGGGTTAGGGTTAGAGGGTTAGTGTTAGCGTTAGCGTTAGGTTTTTTGTTAGGGTTAAGGTTAGGGATCATGTTAGGGTCAGTGTTAAGTTTCGGGTTAGCGTTAGGGTTAGTGTTTGGGTTCCCTTTGGGATAGGGTTAGGGTTAGGGGTAATGTTAGGGTTAGGTTTATGTTTATGGTTAGGGTTAGGGTTAGGCTTAGAGGGATAGGTTTAGGCTTAGGTTTAGGGTTTGGGTTAGTGTTAGGGTTATGGTTGCATTAGGATAGGTTAGGGTTAGACTTAGGGTTAAGGTTAGTGTTAGTGTTATGTTTAGGGTTAGTGTTTAGTGTTAGGGTTAGTGTTATGGTTAGCGGTAGGTTTTGATTGAGGTTTAGTGTTAGGGGTTGGGTTAGGGTTAGAAGTTAGGTTTATTGTTAGGTTTGGGTTAGGGTTAGGGATAGTTTTAGGGTTAGTGTTAGTGTTAGATTTTATAGTTAGTGTTAATGTTAGGGTTAGTATTACAGTTAGAGGTATGGGTTAGGGTTAGTGTTAGGATTAGGGTTAGTGTTAGGGTTATTTTAGGGTTAGGGTTAGTGTTAGGGTTAGGTATTACAGTCAGTGTTAGGGTTAGTTTAAGGGTAGGGTTAGGGTTAGGGTTAGGGAGTAATGTTAGGTTTAGGGTTATGTTTATGGTTAGTGTTAGGGTTAGGGTTCGGCTTAGGGTTAGGATAAGAAGTTATGGTTAGGATTAGGGTTAGGGTTAGGTTTAGTATGAGTTTTAGGTTTAGGTTTAAGGTTAGGGTTTGTGTTTGGTGTTAGGGATAGGGTAAGGGTGAGAGTTAGGGTTAGTGTTAGTTTTTCGGTTAGGATTATGGTTAGGAATAGTGTTAGGTTTAGGGTTAGGGTTTATGGTTATGGTTAGTGTTAGGTTTAGGTTTAGGTTTAGGGTTAGTGTTAGATTAGAAGTTGGTTTAATGTTAGGGTTAGAGTTAGTGTTAGAGTTAGAGTTAGAATTAGGCTTAGGGTTAGGGTTAGATATTAGAGTTAGTTTTAGTGTTAGGGTTAGTGTTACCATTAGACTATAGGGTTAGGGTTAAGGTTAGAGTTAGGGTTAAAGTTAAGGTTAGGGTTAAGTTTAGGGTTAAAACTTAGGTTTAGGTTTAGGGTTAGGGTTAGGCTTAAGGTTAGTGCTAGTGTTAGTGTTAGGTCTGGGTTTAGGTGTTAGGTGTTAGATGTTACGAACAGGGTTAGGGTTAGGCTTTGAGTTACGGTTGGGTTTAGTGTTACAATTAGGTTTAGGCTTAAGGTTATGGTTATGTTTAGGGTTAGATTTAGTTTTAGAATTAGGGTTATGGTTAGTGTTAGGTTTAGGGGTACTGTTTAGTGTAAGGGTTAGGTTTAGGGTTGGGTTTATGTTTAGTTTTAGGGTTAGGGTTAGGATTGGGTTAGGGTTAGGTTAAGAGATAGGTTAGGTCTAGGTTTCGTTTAAGGGTTAGGGTTAGGATTAGAAGTGCGGTTTAGGGTTAGTGTTAGGGTTGGGTTTAGGTTTAGGGTGAGAAGGGTGAGAAGTTAGTGTTAGTTTCAGTGTTAGGGATACGTTCAGTGTTGGGGTTAGGGTTAGGTTTAGTTGTTAGGGAGACGGTTATTGTTAGGCTTCGAGTTACGATTAGTTTTAGGGTTACGATTAGGTTTAGGGTTATGTTTAGGTTTATGGTTAGGGTTTGTTTTACTGTTAGGATTCTTGTTAGGGTTAGGGCCAGGGTTAGGTGTTAGGTGTTAGGGATAGGGTCAGCATTAGGGTTAGGGTTAGGATTAGTGTTAGGGTTAGGTTTAGCATAGGGGATAGTGTTTGATTTAGGCTTAGGGTTAGGGTTGGGGATAGGGTTCATGTTAGGCTTAGGGTTAGGGTTTAGGGTTAGGGTTATTCTTAGGGTTATGTTTAGGTTGAAGTTTAGGTTTAGGTTTAGGGTTAGTTTTAGGGTTAGTGTTACGGTTAGGTTTCAGGTCAGGTTTAGGCTTAGGGGTAGAGTTTAGCATTAGGTTTAGGGGTAGAGTTTAGCATTAGGTTTAGGGTTACAGCTAGTGTTAGGGTTAGGGTTAGGTTTAGGTTTAGATATTAGGGTTAGTGTTGTTTTAGGGTAAGAGTTAGTGTTAGGGTTAGTTTTATGATTAGAATTTACGGTTAGGGTTAGGTATTACAGTCAAGGATAGGGTTAGTTTTACTGTTAGGGTTAGGGTTAGGGATTAAGGTTAGGTTTTGTGTTAGGGTTATGGTGAGGGTTAGGGTTAGGTTTTGGTTTAGGATTAGGGTTAGGGTTAGAGTTTAGGGTTAGTGTTAAGGTTAGTGTTCGTGTTAGGGCTAGACTTAGGTTTAGCGTTAGAATTTAGTGTTAGAATTACTTTTAGTGTTACGACTAGGCTTATGCTTATGATAGGGTCAGGGTTAGAGTTAGGTATTATGGTCAGGGTTAAAGTTAGTTTTAGGGTTAGGATTAGGGTTACAGTTAGGTTTAGGGTTAGAATTAGGTTTAGGGTCAGGGTTAGGGTTAGTGTTACGATTAGGATTAGAAGTCAGGGTTAGGTGTGGGGTTAGGGTTATGATTACTGGTAGGTTTTGGGTTAGTGTTAGGGTTAGGGTTGGTGTTAGCTCTTAGGGAGAGGGTTATGGTTAGGCTTCGGGTTAAGGTTAGTTAAAGGTTAAGTTTAGGGTGAGGGTTAGGGTTAGGGTTAGGGTTAGAGGTATGTGTCAGGGTTATTTTTAGGGGTAGGGTTAGATATAGGGTTAGGGTTATGGTACATTTAGGGTTAGGGGTAGGGCTAGGTATTACTGTCAGTGTTAGTGTTAGTTTAAGGGGTAGGGTTTCAGTTAGGGTTAGGGTTAGGCTTAGGGTTATGTTTAGTGTTAAGCTTTAGGTTTAGGGTTAGGGTTAGGGTTAGAGTTTAGGGTTAGGGTTAGGGTTAGGGTTAACTTTAGGGATAACATTAGAAGTTAGGGTTAGGGGTAGGGTTAGGGTTATGATTACGGTTAGGGTTAGTGTTACAGTTAGGGTTAGGGGTTAGGTGTTCGGGAGAGGGTTAGGGTTAGGGTTACGGTTAGGTTTACGGTTAGGGTTAGTTTAGGTTAGGGTTAGGGTTAATATTAAGGTCAGAGTTGGGTTTACGGTTAGGTTTAGGGTTACGTTCAGGCATAGGGTTATGGGTTAGGTGTTAGTTATATGGTTTGGGTTAGGGTTAGGTTTAGGTTTATGGTTAGGTTTAGGTTTACGGATAGTGTTATGGTTAGGGTTAGGGTTTAGGGTTAGGTTTAGAGTTAGGTTTAGGTTTAGGATTAGTGTTAGGCTTATGGGTAGTGATTAGTGTTAGGTTTTGTGTTAGAGTTTGGGGTTAGGGTTATGGTTAGCGTTAGGCTTAGAGTTTATGGTTAGGGTTAGTGTTAAGGTTTGGTTTAAAGCTTAGGTTTAGGGTTCGGGTTATGGTTAGGGTTAGGGTTATGTTTAGAGGTTAGTGTTAAGGTTAGGTTTAGAGTTAGTGTTAGTGTTAGTGTTAGGTTTAGAGTTTGGTTTAGGTTTAGGGTTAGTGTTAGGGTTAGGTTTAGGATTAGGGTTATATTTAGGGTTAGGAATAGGGTTACAGTTAGGCTTTGGTTTATGGTTAGTGTTATGGTTAGGATTATGGTAAGGGTTAGGTTGAGGTTTAGGATTATGGTTAGGGTTAGAACTTAGATATAGGTTATCTTAGATTATAGGTTTAGGGTTAGAGATTAGGGTTAGTGTTAGGTTACATTTTAGGGTTAGGGTTAGGATTAGAATTTAGGGTTAGGGTTAAGTTTAAGGTTAGGGTTACAGTTATGGTTAGGCTTAGATTTAGGATTATTGTTAGGGTTACAGGAAAGGTGTTAGGGTTAGGGTTAGGGTTAGGGATAGGTTTACGCTTCAGCTTTTTGTTATGGTTACCGTTAGGGTTAGGGTTAGGGTTAGGTTGAAGTTTAGGGAGACGGTTAGGGTTAGGGTTTGAAGATAGGTTTAGTGGTAGGTATAGGGTTAGGGTTACGGATAGGTTAGTTTTAGGGTTAGGGTTAGAGTTAGAGGTTAAAGTTAGATTTAGGGTTAGGGTTAGTGTTAGGGTTAGAGTTAAAGGTTAGTGTTAGTGTTAGTTTTAGTGTTAAGTTTAGAGTTTAAGGTTAGTGCTAGCTTGAGGCTTAGGGTTAGTGTTACGGTTAGGTTTAGGGTTAGAGTTTAGTGTTAGGTTTAGAGTTAGGATAAGAAGTTAGTGTTAGGGGTCGGGTTAGGGTTATGGTTATTGTTAGCGTTAGGGTTATTGTTAGGACTAGGGGTTGAGTGTTAGGGAGCGGGTTAGGGTTAGGCTACGAGTTACGGTTAGTGTTAGGGTTATGATTAGGTTTAGGGTTAGGTTTAGGGTTAGGGTTATGTTTTGGGTGTGGGTTAGGGTTAGGTTTACAATGAGTTGTAGGGTTAGGTTTAGGTTTAGGGTTAGGGGTTAAGTGTTAGGGATAGGATTAGGGTTAGCCTTAGTATTAGGGTTAGGTTTAGGTCTTGGGTTAGGTTTACGGTAAGTTTTATTGTTAGTGTTAGTGTTAGTGTTAGGGTTTAGTTAGGTTATAGTTATAGGGTTAGGTTATAGTTAGGGATAGAATTAGTGTTAGGTTAGGGTTAGGGTTAGGGTTAGGGTTATTGTTAGGGTTAGGGTTAGGCTTAGGGTTAGCATTAGGGATAGTGTTAGGTTTAGGTTTAGGGTTAAGGTCTGGGTTAGGGTTATGGTTAGTGTTTAGTTTTAGGGTTAGAATTAGTGTTAGAGTTAGGGTTAGGAATGGGGGTTAGTGTTAGGGTTAGGGTTAGGGTTAGAGTTAGGTTTAGATTGTTAGGTATAGGGTTATGCTTAGTTTTAGAGATAGGGTCAGTTTTAGGGTTATGGTAGGTTTATGGTTAAGTCTAGGGTTAGAAGTTCGGTTTAGAGTTAGGGTTAGCCTTAGGGTTTTGGTTAGGGTTTGGGTTGGGGGTTCGGGTTAGTGTTAGTGTTAGAGTTAGGATTAAGGTTACGGTTTGTGTTAGGGTTGTGGTTAGGTTTAGAGTTAGGGTTACAGTTAGGGATAGTGTTCAGTTTAGAGGTTGACGTTAGGGTTAGGCTTAGCTTTATGGTTAGGGTTACAGTTTAGGATAAGTGTTACGGTTAGTATTAGGGTAGGAGCTTATGTTTAGTTGTTAGGGTTAGGGTTAGGACTTAGGCTTAGGGGTTAGGGTTATTGTTAGTCTTAGGTTTATTGTTAGGTTTAAGGTAACGGTTATTGTTTGTTTTAGGATTAAGTTTAGGTTTAGGTTTATGGTTAGGGTTAGGGTTAGAATTAGGGGTCAGGGCTAAGGGTTAGGGTTATGGTAGGGTTAGCCTTAGGGTTAGTGTTATGGTTAGGTTTAGGTTTATGTTGAGGGTTACTGTTAGGATTAGCATTAGAGTTAGGGTTAGAAATTTCGGTTATGGTTAGGGTTAGGTTTAGGGTTATGGTTAGGTTTACGGTTACAGTTAGGGATTAGCATTCAGGTTAGGATTAGTGGTAGTATTAGTGTTAGGGTTAGGGGTTAGTGTTCAGGTTAAGGTTACGTTTAGGGTTAGAGTTAGGGTTAGTTTCAGTGTTAGAGGGTTAAGGTTATGGTTAGTGTTAGGGTTACCGTTAGGGTTAGGGTTGCCGTTAAGGGTAGGGTTACCATTAGGGTTAGGGTTAGGGTTATGGTTAAGGTTAGGGTTAGTGTTAGAGTTAGGGTTAGAGTTAGTTTTAAAGCTTAGGTTTAGAGTTAGGGTTAGAGTTAGTTTTAAAGCTTAGGTTTAGGGTTAGGGTTGGTTTAGCATTAGGGTTAGGGTTAGGGTTAGAGTTAGGGTTCCAGATTTGGTTTAGGGTTAAGGTTACGGTTAGGGATAGGGTTAGGTGTTGGGGTTAGGGATAGTGTTAGGGTTAGTTTTATGGGTAGGGTTAGAGTTAGGGATTAGGGTTAGGGTTAGGTTTATAGTTAGGGATATAATTAATGTTATGTTTAGGGTTAAGGATTAGAGTTAGGTTTAGGGTTATTTTTAGGGTTAGGCTTAGGGTTAGTGTTAGGTATAGGGTTAGGTTTAGGTTTAGGGTTAGGGTTAGGGTTAGGGTTAGGGTTAAGTTCCTGATTTGGGTTACAGTTAGGGTTTAGGGTTAGGGTTAGAATAAGTATTATGTTAAGGTTAGGGATGGGGGTTAGTGTTAGGGTTAGAGTTAGCGTTAGAGATAGAGTTAGCATTAGGGTTATTGGATTAGGGTGAAGGTTAGGGTTACGGTTAGGCTTAGGGTTAGGTTTATGTTTAGAGGTTATGGTTATTGTTATGGTTAAGGTTGTGTTTGGGATTATGGTTACGTTTAGCATTAATTTTAGTGTTAGAGTTAGGTTTAGGTTTAGAGTTAGGGTTAGGGGTTAGGGTGAGGGTTAGTGTTTGGGTTCGTGTTAGAGTTATGGTTAGGGTTAGCATTACTCTTAGGGTTAAGGATAGGGTTTGGTTTAGGTTTAGGGTTAGAGGGTTAGGGTTAATGTTAGGGTTAGTGTTAGGTTTAGAGTTTCATGTTAGAGTTAGTTTTATGGTTAGTGTTATGGTTAGGGTTAGGGTTAGGGTTTAGGGTTAGGGTTAGAGTTAGTGTTATGGTTTGTGTTACTATTATTGTTAGGGTTATGCTTAGGTTTTGGGATAGAGTTAGGTTAGGGTTAGGGTTCAGATTAGAGTTTAGTGTTAGGGTTAGGGTTACAATTAGGTTTAGAGGATAGAGTTGGTGTTAGGGTTAATGTTAGGTTTGGTGTTAATTTTACGGTTAGGGTTAGAGATTAGGGTTAGTGTTAACATTACGTTAGGGTTAATGTTAGTGTTAGAGGGTAATGGTTACGGTTATGGTTAGGGATAGGGTTAGCGTTAGGTTTATGTTTGGGCTTAAATTTTAGGGTTAGGTTTAGTGATATGGTTATCGTTATAGTTAGGGTTAGGGTTTGGTTAGTGTTAGGTTTATGTTTAGGTTTAGGGTTAGAGTTAAGCTTAGAGATTTTGGTTTGGGTTAAGGTTAAGATTAGGGTTTGGTTTACGGGTTGGGGTTAGCAATAGTGTTATGTTTAGGTTAGGGTTAGGCTTAGGTTTACTGTTAGGTTTAAGGTAATGGTTACTGTTAGGGTTAGGGTTAGGGTTAGGCTTAGGGTTAGGTTAAGGATATGGTTAGGTTTAGTGTTAGGGTTAGGGGTTAGGCTTAGAGTTAGGATTAGGGTTAGGTTTAAGGTTAAGGTTAGGGGTTAGTGTTAGAGTTAGATTTAGGTTCATGTTAGAGTTAGGGTTATTGTTAGAGTATTAGGGTTAGGGTTAGGGTTAGGGTAGGGTTATCTTAGTGGTTAGGGTTAGTGTTAGGGTTAGAGTTATGATTAGGTTTAATGTTAAGTTTAGCATTAGAATTAGAGGTTAGGGTTTGGGTTATAGTTAGTGTTGGGGTTATGGGTTAGGGGTTAGGGTTACGTTTAGAGTTCTTGTTCGTGTTAGGGTTACGGTTAGGGTTCGCATTACGTTTAGGTTTACAGCTAGGTTTAGGGTTAGTGTTAGACTTAGGATTAGGATTAGAGGGTTAGCGATAGTGTTAGGCTTAGGCTTAAGTTTAGGGTTAGTTTTAGGGTTATGGTAGGTTTAGCGTTAGGTTTAGAGTTACGGATAGTGTTCAGTTAAGAGGTAAGCTTTAGGGTTTGGGTTAGCTTTATGGTTAGGGTTAGAGTTTAGGGTTAGGGTTAGGATTAGGGCAGGAGCTTATGGTTAGTTGTTAGGGATAGAGTTAGGGGTTAGGGTTTTTGTTAGGCTTAAGTTTAGTGTTAGGTTTAAGGTAATGCTTAGTGTTTGGTTTAGGATTAAGTTTAGGGTAAGGTTTAGGGTTAGGGTTAGGATTAGGGGTCAGTGTTAAGGGTTAGGGTTATGGTTATGGTTAGCCTTAGGTTTAGTGTTACGGTTAGGTTTATGGTTGTGGTGAATGTTACGGTTAGGGTTAGCATTAGAGTTACTGTTAGGAATTTTGTTTCGGGTTTGGGTTAGGTTTAGGGTTATGGTTAGATTTACGGTTACAGTTAGGGGTTAGGGTTCGGGTTAGGATTAGGGTTAGTGTTAGTGTTAGGGTTAGGGGTTAGTGTTATGGTTAAGGTTAGGATTAGAGTTTGAATTAGGGTTAGGGTTAGTGTTAGAGGGTTAGGGCTATGGTTAGGGTTAGGGTTACCGTTAAGTTTAGGATTACCATTAGGGTTAAGGTTAAGGTTAGGGTTAGGGTTAGAGTTATGTTTAGAAATTTGGTTTAGGTTTAAGTTTAGGGTTAGGGATAGGGTTAGGGGTTTGGGTTAGTGATATTGTTAGTGTTAGGTTTATGGGTAGGGTTAGCGTTCCGGATTAGGGTTAGGGTTAGTGTTAGAATTAGGGATAGAGTTAGTGTTAAGTTTAGGTTTAAGGATTAGGTTTTGGGTGAAGGTTATTATTCGGCTTAGGGTTAGGGTTAGGCTTAGGGTTAGCGTTAGGGATAGGGTTAGGTTTAGGTTTAGGGTTAGGGTTTGTTTTAGTGTTACGGTTAGTGTTTAGGTTTAGTGTTAGGATTAGGGTTAAGGTTCGGGTTAGGGATGTGGTTTAGTGTTAGGGTAAAGGTTAGCATTAGAGATAGAGTTAGGTTTAGATTTAGTGGATTATGGTGCGGGTTAGGGTTACAGTTAGGTTTAGGGTTAGGTTTATGGTTAGAGTTTAGGGTTATGGTTATGGTTAGGGTTAGGCTTTGTGTTAGGGTTATGTTTAGGGTTAGTATGACCATTAGGGTTAAGGTTAGGGTTAGGGTTTGGTTTAGGGTTAAAGGGTTAGGGTTAGGTTTAGGTTTAGGCTTTGTGTTAGTGTTACTGTTATGGTAGGGCTAGGGTCAGAGGTTTGGGTTAGAATTAGGGTTAGGCTTGGGCTTATGGTTAGCGTTATGATTAGGGGTTAGTTTTAGGGTTAGTGTTAGTGTTAGGATTAATGTTACAGTTAGTTTTAAGGTTATGTTTAGGTTTAGGGTTAGTGGTAGAGTTAGGGATAGGTTTCGGGTTAGAGGTGAGGGTTAGGGTTAGGGTTAGCGTTACAGTTAGGATTAGAGGTTAGAGTTAGAGTTAGGTTTAAGGATTAGGTTTAGATCTTATGGTTAGGTGTTAGGGTTAGAGTTAGGCTTTAGGGTTAGGGTTAGGGTTAGGGTTTGTGTTAGAGTTAGGGTTAGTGTTAGAGTTAGGGATAGGGATCAGGGTTACGGTAAGGGTTAGGGTTAGTGTTAGGGTTAGAGTTAGGTTTAGAAATAGGGATTAGTGTTAGGTATGTGTTAGGGTTAATTTTAGGGATTATGTTTGGGTTAGATGGTAGGGTTACGATTAAGGTTACGGTTAGGTTTACAGTTAGGGTTAGAGGTAAGGGTTAGTTTTAGGGTTAGTGTTAGGGTTAGGGCTTAAAGTTAGGTGTCAGAGTTGGGGTTGGGTTTATGGTTAAGGTTAGGATTAGGTTTAGAGTTAGAGTTAGGGTTAGGTTTTGGGTTAGGGTTAGGGTTAGGATTAGGGTTAGAGTTAGGGATAGGGATCAGGGTTGCGGTAAGGGCTAGCGTTAGGCTTAGGGTTAGAGTTAGGTTTAGAAATAGGGATTAGGGTTAGGTAAGTGTTAGGGTTAAGCTTAGGGATTACATTTGGGTTAGATGATAGGGTTACGATTAGGGTTAGGCTTAGGTTTATGGTTAGGGTTAGAGGTAAAGGTTAGTTTTAGGGTTAGTGTTAGGGTTAGGAAAAGATATTAGGGTTAGTGTTACGTTTTGGGATAAGTTTAGTGTTAGGGTTAGTGTTACGGTTAGAGGAAAGGGTTAGGGTTAGTGTTAGAGTTAGGGTTAAAGTTACGGTTAGGGTTATGGTTAGAGGATAGCGTTAGGTTTATGGTTAGAGTTTGGGTTTATGTTTAGGGTTAGGGATTAGGGTTAGAGGTTATGCTTAAGATTAGTGCTAGTTTTTGTGTTAAAACTTAGGTTTAGGTTAAGGTTTAAGTTTAGGGTTAGGGTTAGTGTTAGGTTTAGGTTTAGGGTTAGGGTTACTGATAGGGTTAAAAGTTCTTTTAGTGTTTGGGTTAGTGTTAGTGTTAGAGTTCGAGTTAGGGTTAGGGTTAGATTTTAGGGTTAGGGTTAGGGTTAGTGTTAGGATTAGTGTTAGTGTTACAGTGAGACGTTATGGTTAAGGTTAGGATTAGGTTTATGTTTAGAGGTTAGCGTTAGGTTTAGGGTTAGAGTTTGGGTTTAGGGTTAGTATTAGGGTTAGTCTCAGATGTTATGGTTAAGTTTAGTGTTATGGTTAGGGTTGAAGCTTAGTTTTAGTGTAAGGGTTAGGGTTAGGGTTAGGGTTAGGGTTAGTGTTATGATTAGTGTTAGTGTTACAGTGAGACGTTATGGTTAAGCTTAGGATTAGGTTTATGTTTAGAGGTTAGCGTTAGGTTTAGGCTTAGAGTTTGGGGTTAGCATTAGTGTTAGTGTTAGGCTTATAGGTTATGGTTAGGTTTTGTGTTAGGGTTAGGTTTAAAGCTTAGGTTTAGGGTTAGGGTTA
The DNA here is from genome assembly GCF_034190915.1 of Cavia porcellus. Lineage (NCBI taxonomy): Eukaryota > Metazoa > Chordata > Mammalia > Rodentia > Caviidae > Cavia > Cavia porcellus. The sequence continues at coordinate 102,674,148 of NW_026947488.1, read as the reverse complement.
CGGTTTTGGTTAGATTTAGGTTTAGAGGTTCATGTTAGTCTTAGGTTTAGGTTTAGGGTTAGTGTTGGTGTTAGTGTTAGGGTTATGTTTAGAGTTAGGTTAGGGTTAGGATTAGGGTTAGTGTTCGGGTTAGGGATAGGGTTACGGTTAGGCTTAGGTTTATGTTTAGAGTTAGGGTTAGGGTTATGGTTAGGGTTAGAGTTGGGTTGAGGTTTAGGGTTAGGGTTTGGGTTATGGTTAGAAGTTAGTTTTAGTGTTAGGTTTAGGGGTAGGGTTTGGGATAGGTTAATGTTAGAGTTAGGGTTGAGGTTAGAGGTTAGGTTTTGGGTTAGCATCAAGGTTAGGTTTATGGTTAGGGTTAGGGTAAGAGTTAAATGTTAGTGTTAGTTTTAGGGTTAAGGTTTAGGTTTTGTGCTACAGTGATGGTTAGGTTTAGTGCGAGTGTTAGGTTTAGGGTTAGAGTTTAGGGTTAGGGTTAATGTTAGGATTAGAAGTTAGTATTACGGGTAGGGGTAGTGTTATTGTTATGGTTAGGGTTAGGGTTAATGTTAGGGTGAGGGTTAGGGGTTACATGTTTGGGAGAGGCTTAGGGTTATGCTTCAGCTTATGGTTAGTGTTAGGGTTACAATTAGGTTTAGGTTTAGCGTTAGGGTTAGGATTAATGTTAGGGTTAGAGTTAGGTTTACGGTTAGTTTTAGTGTTAGGTTTAGTGTTAGGGTTAGGGATTAAGTGTTAGGGATACGCTTAGTGTTATGGTTAGGGTTAGGCTTAGGGTTATGGTTAGGGTTAAAGTTAGGTTTTTGGCTAGTTTTAGGTTTATGGTTAGTTTTAGGGTTAAGGTTAGGCTTTAGGGTTTGGATTAGTGTTAAGGTTATAGTTAGAGGTTAGCGTTACGTTTAGTGTTAGAGTTTGGTGTTATTGTTAGGGTTAGGATTAGGTTTAGGCTTAGATTTTATGGTTAGGCTTAGTGTTAGGGTTATTGTTAAAGCTTAGGTTTGGGTTAGGCTTAGGATTAGGGTTAGTGTTAGGGTTAGGGTTAGAGGTATGGGTTAGTGTTATGGTTATGGTTAGGGTTAGGGTGTTGCTAGGGTTAGGGTTAGGGTTAGGCTTATGTATTACAGTCAGGTTTAGGGTTACTTTAATGGGTATGGTTAGGGTAAGGGTTAGGCTTAGGGATTAATGTTAGGTTTAGGGTTATGGTTATGGTTAGAGTTAGGGTTAGGTTTAGGATTAGGGTTAGGATTAGAAGTTAGGGATGGGGTAGTGTTAGTGTTATGGTTATTTTAAGCTTTAGGTTAGTGTTAGGGTTAGAGTTATTGGTTAGGTGTTAGGTAGAGGATAAAAATTAGGCTTCGGGTTAGAATTATTGTTGTGGTTAAGATTAGGTTTAGGGTTAGGCTTAGGGTTAGTTTAGGATTATGTTTAGTGTTAGTTTTAGGGTTAGTTTATGGTTAGGGTTGGGGTTTGGTGTTAGTGATAGTGTTAGGGTTAGGGTTAGGGTTAGATTTAAGGTAAGGGTTAGGTTTACAGTTAGGGTTAGGGTTAGGAATCGTGTTAGGTTTATGGTTAGCATTTAGATTTAGTTTTACGGCTAGGGTTAATGTTATGGTTAGGTTTAGGTTTAGAGTTAGGGTTAGTTTTAGGGTTAGAAGTTGGTTTGTGTTAGGGTTGGGGTTACGGTTACAGTTAGAGTTAGGGTTAGGGTTAGATGTTAGTGTTAGGGTTAGGGTTAGGGTTAGGGTTACGGGTAGGTTTAGGGTTAGTGTTACGGATAGATTTTAGGGTTAGGTTTAAGGTTAGAATTGGGGTTAAATTTATGGTTTGGGTTATGGTTAGCGGTTAGCGTTAGGTTTAGGGTTAGAGTTGGGGTTAGGTTTAGGGTTAGGGTTAGCCTTAGAGGTTATGGTTAAGGTTAGTGTTAGGGTTAGTGTTAAAACTTAGGTTTAGGGTTAACGTTAGATTTAGGGTTAGGTTTAGTGTTAGGATTATTGTTAGTGTTATGGTTTGGGGTTATGTGTTAGAGAAAGGGTTAGGGTTAGGTTTAAGGTTAGGGTTAGGGTTAGGGTTAGGGTTAGGTTTAGGGTTAGAGTTATGGGTTAGGGTTAGGGTTAGGGTTAGGGCTAGGGTTATGGTTATGGTTAGGGTTAGGGTTAGAGTTAGTGTTAGGATTAGGGTTAGAGGTAAGTGTTAGAGTTAGGTTTACATGTAGGGTTCAGGTTATGGTTAGTGTTATTGTAGCTTTAGGGTTACAGTTAAGGTTACGTATTACGGTCAGTGTTAGCGTTAGTTTATCACGTAGGGTTAGGGTTAGGGAATAATGTTAGGTTTAGTGTTAGTTTATGTTTAGGGTTAGAGTTAGGGTTAGTGTTAGTGTTACATTTAGAGTTCAGGGTTAGGGCTAGGTTTGTGTTAGGGTTAGGTTTAGAGTTAGGATTAGGGTTAGGATTAGGGCTTGGATTAGTATTAGGGTTAGGTTTAGGGTTACATTTAGCGGTTAGGTTTTAGGGATAGGTTTAGGGTTAGGCTTCGGGTTACGTTTAAGGTTAGGGTTACGATTAGTTTAAGGTTAGTGTTAGGGTTAGTGTTAGTGTTTGCGTTCAATTTATGTTTAGTTTTAGGTTAGGGTTAGGGTTAGGGTTAGGGTTTAAGGTTAAGTTTAGGTTTAGTGTTAGGTTTAGGTTTAGCGTTAGTGGTATGGGTAATGGTTTGTGTTACAGTTAGTGTTAGGGTTAGGTTTAGAGTTAGGTTTAGTTTTAGGCTTAGTGTTATGGTCAGGGTTAGGTTTAGGGTTAGGGGTAGGGTTAGGGTTAGGGTTATAGGTAAGTTTAGGGTTAAAATTAGAATTAGGGTTATGGTTAGGTTTAGGGTTAGATATATGCATTAGGGTTAGGTTTAGGGGTAGGATTAGGATTTGGGTTAGCGTTAGGCTTAGGGATAGGGTTACGGTTAAGCTTTGGGTTTGGGTTAGGATTAGGGTTAGGGTTTTTGTTAGGGTTAGGTTTAGGCTGAGGTTTAGGGTTAGGGTTAGGGTTAGAATTTAGTTTTAGTGTTAGCTTTAGGGTTAGGGTTAGGGATAGGTTAGTGTTAGGCTTAGGTTTAGTGTTAGGGTTAGCGATAGGGTTAGAGATATTTTTTAGGGTTACATTTAGGGGTTGGGTTAGAGTTAGGATTAGGGTTATGATAGGTTTAGATTTAGGATTAGGGCTAGTTATGACTGTCAGTGTTAGTGTTAGTTTAAGGGGTAAGGTTCGGTTTAGGGTTAGGGCTAGGCTTAGGGTTATGTTTAGAGTTTAGCTTTAGGTTTAGTGTTAGCGTTAGGATTAGAGTTTAGGGTTAGCTTTATGATTAGTGTTAGGGTTGGATTAGAAGTTAGGGTTAGGTGTAGATTTAGGGTTATGATTACGGTTAGGGTTAGGGTTAGTGTTAGGGTTAGGGTTAGGTATTAAGTGTTAGGGAGAGGGTTACAGTTAGGTTTAATGTTAGGGTTAGGGTTAGGGTTAAGGTCACGGTTAGGGTTAGTGTAGTGTTAGGGTTAGTGGTTAGTTGTTAGGGAGAGTTAGGGTTAGGCTTCGGGTTATGGTTAGTGTTAGTTTTACGATTAGGTTCAGTGTTAGGGTTAGGGTTAGGGTTAGTGTTAAGCTCAGAGTTACATTTACCGTTAGTTTAGGGTTAGGTTTAGGCATATGGTTAGGGGTTAGGTGTTAGGGACATGGTTAGGGTTAGGGTTAGGTTTATGGTTAGGTTTAGGTTTACGGGTAGTGTTAGAGTTAGGGTTAGGGTTTAGAGTTAGGATTAGGGTTAGGTTTATGTTTAGATTTAGGTTTAGGCTTATGGGTAGAGTCTAGCGTTAGGTTTAGTGTTAGAGATTGGTGTTAGGGTTTTGCTTAGGGTTAGGCTTAGAGGTTATGGTTAAGGTTAATGTTAAAGCTTAGGTTTAAGGTTAGGGTTACGGTTAGAGTTAGGGTTAGGTTTAGAGGTTAGTGTTAGGGTTAGGTTTAGAGTTAGTGTTAGTTTTAGGTTTAGGGTTAGGTTTAGAGTTAGGTTTAGGTTTTGGGTTAGGTTTAGGGTTAGGGTTAGGATTATGGTCAGGGTTAGGTTTAGGTATAGTGTTACGGTTAGGCTTTGGATTATGGTTAGATTTAGGCTGAGGTTTAGAGTTATAGTTTAGGGTTAGGGTTAGTTAAATTTTAGGGTTAGGGTTATGGTTAGGATTAGAATTTAGGGTTAGGCTTATGTGTAAAGTTAGAGCTACGGTTACTGTTAGGGTTAGGGTTAGGGTTAGTGTTCGGTTTATAGGATAGGTGTTAGGGAGATGGTTATGGTTAGGCTTAATGTTACAGGTAGGTTTAGGGTTACCATTAGGTTTAGTGTTAGGTTTAGATTTATGGTTAGGGTTTGTTTTAAGGTTAGTTTTAAGGTTTCGTGTTAGGTGTTAGGAATAGAGTTAGCGTTAGGGTTACTGTTAGGGTTAGGCTTAGTGTTAGGGTTAGTTTTAGGGTTAGGTTTAGGGTTAGGGATAGTGTTAGGTTTAGTTTTAGGGTTTGGGGTATGGATGGTGTTAGAGTTAGGGTTATGGTTAGGGTTAGGGATTAGGGTTAGGGTTATTGTTAGGGTTAGGGTTAGGTTGAGGTTTAGGATTAAGGTTAGGGTTACAGTTAGGTTTAGTGTTAGGGTTAGGTCGTGGGTTAGCGTTAGGCTTACGGTTAGAGTTTAGGGTTAGGGTTAGGGTTAGGGTTAGTGTTAGGAAAAGGTATAGGTTTAGGTTTAGGATTCAAGTTTAGGTTTAGTGTTAGGTATAGAGTTAGGCTTAGGGCTACGGTTAGGTTTAGGATTAAACTTTAGGGTTAGGGTTATGGTTAGGGTTAAGTTTAGAGTTAGGATTAGGGTTATGGTTAGGGTTAGTTTTAGGGTTAGGGTTAGTGATAGGTTTAGTTTTAGCATTTGTGGTTAGGTGTTAGCGAGAGGGTTAGTGTTAGGCTCCAGGTTATGGTTAGGTTTAGGGTTACAGTTAGATATAGGTTTAGGGTTAAGGTTATGGTTAGTGTTAGGTTTAGGTTTAGGGTTAGGGTTAGGGTTAGTTTTAGGTTTAGCGGTAGAATTTTGGGTAAAGTTTAGGTTTCGGTTTAGGTTAATGGTTAGTTTTAGGGTTAGGGTTAGTGTTTGGGTTTAGGGTTATGGTTAGTGTTAATGTTATGGTTAGGGTTAGGTTGAAGTTTAGCCTTAGGTTTATTGTTAGTGTTGGGTTATGTTTAGAGTTAGGGTTAGGTTTAGGTTTAGCGTAAAGTTTAGGCTTAAGTTGAGGTTTAGGGTTAGGGTTAGTTTTAGAGTTATAGGTTAGTGTAAGGTTTAGGGTTAGGATTAGCATTAAGTTTAGTGTTAGGGTTAGGTTTAGGGTTAGATGTATGGGTTAGGGTTAGGATTAGGGTTAGGAATATGGTTAGGATTAGGGTTAAGGTTAGGGTTAGTGTTAGGATTAGGTTTAGAGGTATGGGTTAGGGTTAGGTTTAGGGGTAGGTTTAGTGTTAGGATTAGTGTTATGGTAGGTTTAGGGTTAGGGTTAGGGTTACCTATTATGGTCAGTGTTAGGGTTAGTTTTACGAGTAGGGTTAGGGTTAGAGTTAGGGATTAACATTTGATTTACAGTTAGGTTTATGGTTAAGGTTATGGTTAGAGTTAGTGAGAGGGTTAGGGTTATATTTTAGGGTTAGGGTTAGGTTTCGGGCTAGGGTTAGGTTTCGGGCTAGGGTTAGGTTTCGGGCTACTGTTAGGGTTAGGTTTAGGTTTAGGTTTAGAGTTTAGGGTAAGGGTTAGTTTTAGGTTTAGGGTTAGTGTTAAAGTTAGGTTTAGGATTATAATTTAGGGGTAGGGTTAATGTTAGGTTTAAGGTTACGGTTAGGGTTAGGGTTAGGGCTAGGTTTAGGGTTAGTGTTTGTGTTAGGGTTAGGTTTAGTGTTTAGGGTCAGGGTTAGGGTTAGGGTTAGAATTAGTGTTATGATTAGGGTTAGGGTTAGGTTTAGGGTTAGGTTTAGCATTAGTTTGAGTGTTCATTTTAGAGGTAGGGTTACGTTTAGGGTTAGGGTTAGGGTTCGGATTAGGGTTAAGTTTAATGTTATGGATAGTGCTATGGAATGGCTGTGGTTTACATTTAGGGTTAGAGTTAGGTTCAGATTGAGTTTTTGGGTTAGGTTTAGTATTAGGGTTAGAATTTAGGTTTAGGGTTAGTGTTAGGGACAGTTTTAGGTTTAGAGTTAGTTTTAGAGGTTAGAGTTAACTTTAGGTTTTGGTTTGGCTCAGGGTTAGGATAGGGTTAGAAATAAGGGTTAGGGATAGGTTTAGAGGTCTAGTTATGAATAGGGATAGTGTTATGGTGGTTTAGTGATAGGGTTCAGATTAGGTTTTATGGTCAGTGTTATGGTTAGTTTAAGGGGTAGGGTTAGGTTTGGTTTAGTGTTAGTGTTAGGTTTAGGGTTAGGGTTAGTGTTAGGGTTAGAGGTTAGTATTAGGTTTAGAGTTAGGTTTAGGATTAAGGAAAGGGTTAGGGTTAGGGTTAGATTTAGAGGTACAGGTTAGGGTAATGGTTAGGGTTAGTGTTAGGATTATGGTTAGGTTTAGGTCTAGGGTTAGGTTTAGGGTTAGGGTTAGGGTTAGTGTTAGAGGTATGGGTTAGGGTTAAGGTTAGGGTTAATTTTAGGGTTTTGGTAGGTTTCAGGTTAGGGTTAGCGTTCTGTATATGGTCAGTGTTAGTGTTAGTTTAACGGGTAGGGTTAGGATTAGGGGTAGGGATTAATGATAGATTTAGTGTTAGGTTTATTTCTAGGTTCAAGGTTAGTGTTAGTGTTAGGGTTAGGGTTAAGGTTGGGTAAGGTTTAGGGTTATTGTTAGTGTTTGGTTTAGGTTTAGGTGTAGAGTTTATGGTTAGAGTTAGTGTTAGGATTAGGCTTACATGTTAAGGTTGGGGTTATTGTTAGGGTAAGTGTTAAAGCTTCGGTTTAGGTTTAGCATCACAGTTAGTGTTAGGTTAGGTTTAGAGTTTAGTGTTAGTGTTATGTTTAGGGTTAGTGTTAGTGTTAGGGTTTGGGTTAGGTTTAGAGTTATGTTTAGGTTTCGGGTTAGTGTTAGGGTTAAGGATAGAATTATGTTTGGCTTAGGGTTAGGGTTATGTTTAGGGTCACGTTAGGCTTTGGGTTATGGTTATGTTTAGTGTTAGGTTTATCGTTAGGGTTAGGGTTAGGTTAGGGTTAGGGTTAGGGTTAGGTTTTGGGTTAGGTGTTTGGGAAATGGTTATGGTTATGGTTAGGTTTAGGGTTAGTTTAGGGATAGGGTTAGGGTTAGGTTTAGGGTTAAGGTTAGGGTTAGGTATTGGTTTAGGGTTAGGGTTAGGATTAGAATGTAGGGTTAGGTTTAGGTTTATGTGTTAGGGTTAGTGTTAGGGTTATTGTTAGAGGTTAGCGTTAGGTTGAGGTTTTTGGTTAGGGTTAGGGTTAGGGTTAGAGTTAAAGGTTAGTGTTAGGATTAAGTTACGGTAAGAGTTTAGGGTTAGTGTTAGGGTAAGGGTTAGGTTTAGTGTTTGGTTTAGGGTTAGGATTAGTGTTTAGGCTTATGGTTTGGTTTAGGTTTAGGGTTACTGTTAGGGTTAGCGTTAGTGTTAGGGTTAGTGTTGGGGTTAGGGTTAGGTTAGGGTTAGGGTTAGGTTTAGGTTTAGGTTTAGGGTTAGGGGTTAGGTGTTAGGGAGAGGTTTTGGGTTAGGCTTTGGGTTACAGTTAGGGTAAGTTTTAGATTAGTTTTAGGGTTAGGGTTAGGGTTATGGTTGAGGTTAGGGTTAGGGTTAGGTTTAAGGTTAGGGTTAGTGTTAGGGTTAGAAGTTATGTTTAGTCTTAGGTTTAGGATTAGTCTTTGGGTTAGGTTTATGGTTAGAGGTAAGTGTTTGTTTTAGGGTTAGAGTTAGGGTTAGGGTTAAGGGTAGGGTTAGGCTTAGAAGTTATGGTTATGGTTAGGCAGAGGGTTAGGTTTAAAGCTGAGGTTCAGTGTTACGGTTATGGTTAGGGTTATGGTTATGGCTAGATGTTAGTGTTAGGGTTAGGTTAGGCTTAGTGTTAGAGGTATGGTGTAGGGTTAGGGTTAAGTTTAGTTTTAGGGATATGGTAGGTTTAGTGTTTGGGTTAGTGTTAGACGTTAGGGTTAAGTTAAGGGTTGTGGTTAGGGTCAGGGTTAGGGTAGGGTTAGAAGTAAGGTTGAGGATTAGGTTTAGGGATTGGGTTTGTTTTAGGTATAGAGTTATGGTAGGTTTAGGGTTAGGGTTCAGTTTACTTATTACGGTCAGTGTTAGGGTTATTTTAAGGGCTAGGGTTAGGTTTAGGGTTAGATATTAATGTTAGGTTTAGGGTTAGTTTTATGGTTAGGGTTAGGGTTAGGGTTAGTGTTAAGTTTAGGGTTAGAGTTTAGGATTAGGATTAGGTTAGTGTTAGTGTTAGGGTTAGGGTTAGGTTTAGGTTTACGTTTAGTGTTAGGGTTATTTTTAGGCTTAGGATTAGAATTTAGGGTTTAAGAACGGTTTAGGGTTATTGTTACAGTTATGGTTACGGTTAGGGTTACGTTTAGGTTTAGGTTTAGGTGTTAAGTGTTAGGAAAAGAGTTATGGTTGGATTTCGACTTAGGGTTAGGGTTATGTGTTAGGTATTAGGAATAGACTTAGCGTTAGGGTTAGGGTTGTAGTTAGAGTTAGGTTTAGGGTTAGAATTTAGGTTTAGGGTTAGGTTTACGGTTAAGGTTAGGGTTAGGATTAGGTTTAGGATTACAATTTATGGTTGCGGTAGGGTTAGCATTTGGGTTACATTTAAGATTAGGGTTAGGGCTAGTTTTAGGGTTAGATTTAGGGGTTAGGTTAGGCTTAGGGTTAGGGTTAGAGTTAGGATTAGGGTTATGTTTACGGTTAGTGTTAGGGTTAGGGTTAGGTTTAGGGTTAAATTTTAGGGTTTGGATTATATTTAGGTTTACGGTTATTATTTTGGTTTAGAATTCGAATTTAGGCTTAGAGTTAGGTTTAGGGTTAGGGTTACGGTTACAGTTAGGTTTCGGGTTAGGTTTTGGTTCAGGGTTAGGTGTTAATTGTTAGGAAAAGTGTTATGGTTAGGCTTTGGGTTAGGGTTAGGGTTAGGGGTTACGAATCAGTTATAGAGTTAGCATTAGGGTTACGGTTAGGGTTAGGGTTCGGTCTAGGTTAGGTCTAGGGTAAGGTTTAGGGTTAGGGATAGTGTTAGGATTAGGTTTAGGTTTAGGTTTATGTATAGTGTTAGGGTTAGGGTTAGTGTTAGGGTTAGATTAGAGTTAGAGTTTAGTTTTAGGGTTAGGTTTAGTGTTAAGCTTAGGGTTAGGTCTAGGTTTAGGGTAAGGTTTAGTGTTAGGGATAGTGTTAGGATTAGGGTTAGGTTTAGGGTTATGTATAGTGTTAGGGTTAGGGTTAGTGTTAGGGTTTCATTTAGGGTTAGAGTTTAGTTATAGGGTTAGGTTTAGTATTAAGCTTAGGGTTAGGTTTAGGTTTAGGATTACAATTTATGGTTGGGGTACGGTTAGTTTTAGGGTTATGTTTAAGGTTAGGGTTAGGGCTTGGTTTACGGTTAGAGTTAGGTGTTAGGTGTTAGGGAGAGTGTTAGAGTTAGGCTTCTGGTTAAGGTTAGGTTTTCGGGTAACGACTAGGTTTAGGCTTAGCATTATTGTTAGGGTTGGGGTTATTTTTAGGGTTAGGGTTAGATTTAGAGCTAGGTTTAGTGTTAGAGTTAGGGTTTAGGTTTTAGCGACAGGGTTAGTGTTAGGGTTAGGTATTACAGTCAGACTTCGGCTTAGTTTAAGGGGTAGAGTTAGGGTTAGGGTAAGGGATTAATGTTAGGTTTAGGGTTAGGTTTAGGGTTATGTTTATGGTTAGGGTTAGGATTAGAAGTTAGGGTAAGGTGTACGGTTAGGATTATAGTTATGGTTAGGCTTAGGGTTAGTGTTAGGCTTAGGGTTAGGGTTAGGAGTTAGGGATTAGGGAGAGTTTTAAGGTTAGGTTTCAGATTACGGTTAGGGTTAGGGTTACCATTATCTTTAGGGTAAGGCTTAGGGTTAGGTTTAGTGTTAGGGTTAGTTTTAGGGTTAGGTTTAGTGTTAGGGTTAGTATTAGAATTTAGGGCTAGAGTTAGTTTTAGGGTTAGTGTTATGGTTATGGTTAGGGTGAGGGTTAGATTTAGATTTAGTTTTAGGTTTAGATGTTAAGTGTTAGGAAGAGGGTTATCGTTAGGCTTTGGGTTAGGGTTAGTGTTAGGGTTAGGGGTTAGGTATTAGGGATAGAGTTAGCGTTAGGGTTACAGTTAGGGTTAGGGTTATGGTTAGGTTTAGGTTTAGGGCAAGGTTTAGGGATAGGGATAGTGTTAGGTTTAGTGGTAGGTTTAGGGTTAGGTATAGTGTTAGGGTTAGGGTTAGGGTTATGGTTATGGTTAGGTTTAGGTTTAGAATTTAGCTTTAGTGTTAGGTTTAGTGTTAAGGTAAGGATTAGGGTTAGGTTTAGGATTACAATTTATTGTTGGGGTGGGGTTAGTTTTAGTGTTACGTTTAAGGTTAATGTTAGGGATAGGTTTAGGGTTAGTGTTAGTGGTTAGGTGTTAGGGAGCATGTTAAAATTAGGCTTCCGATTACGGTTAGGTTTTCCGTTATGATTAGTGTTAGGCTTAGGTTTATGGTTAGTGTTAGGATAAGTTTTAGGGTTAGGGTTATATTTAGAGGTAGGGTTAGGGTTATGTTTAGGAGTTAGGTGTTAGCAACAGGGTTAGGTTTAGCGTTAGGTATTACTGTCAGGCTTTGTGTTAGTTTAAGGGGTAGAGATAGGGTTAGGGTAAGGGATTAATGTTAGGTTTAGGGTTAGGGTTATGGTTACGTTTAGGGTTAGGTTTAGTGTTACGGTTAGGGTTAGGTGTTAGGGAGAGATTTAAGGTTAAGCTTCAGATTACGGTTAAGGTTCGTGTTTTGATTAGCTAAGGGTAGGCTTAGGGTTAGGTTTAGAGTTAGGGTTAGTTTTAGTGTTAGTTTTAGGGTTAGGTTTTGGGTTAGGGTTAGGGGTTAGGTGTTAGGGATAGGGTTAGGTTTAGGGTTAGGTTTACGATTAGGATTAGGGTAAGGGATAGTGTTAGGTTTAGAGTTAGGGTTTAGGGTTAGTGTTTGGGCTAAAGTTATGGTTAGGGTTATGTTTAGGTTTAGAATTTAGAGTTATGGTTAGGATAGAGTTAGGGTTAGCATTAGTGTTAGGGTAATTGTTAGGTTTAGGGTTAAGGTTAGGGTTAGGGTATGATTAGGGTGAGGATTAGAGGTTAGGTGTTAGGAAGAGGTTTATGGTTAGGCTTTGGTTTAGGGTTAGGGTTACGATTAGGTTTAGTGTTAGGTTTAGGGTTAGTTTAAGGGTTAGTTTTAGAGTTAGGGTTAGGGTTAGGGTTAGTGGTTAGGTTTCAGGGATAGTGTTAGGGTTAGTGTTAGATTTAGGGTTAGGGTTAGGGATAGTGTTAGAGTTAGGGTTAGTGTTTGAGGTTCAGTTTAGGGTTAGGATTATGGTTAATGTTTGAATTAAGTTTAAAGGTTAGTGTTTTTTTTTAGGTTTAGGGTAAGGGTTAGTGCTAGGGTTAGGGTTAGGTTTACGGTTAGAGTTAGATTTAGGGTTAGTTTTAATTTAGGTTTAGGGTCAGGGTTAGGGTTAGGTTTAGGGTTAGGGGTAGTTTTGGGATTAGAATTTAGGGTTACGGTTACGGTTAGGGTTAGGATTAGGTTTAGGGTTAGTGTTAGGTGTTAGGTTTTCGCACTAAGGTTAGTTTTAGGGTTAGGCTTCTGGTTAGAGTTTAGCGTTAGTTTTAGGGTTAGGGTTATGGTTAGGTTTAGGGTTAGGTTTAGGTTTATGGTTAGATTTAGAGGTAGGGTTAGTGTTAGGGTTAGGGGTTATGTGTTAGCGACAGGGTTAGTGTTAGGGTTAGTCATTACACTCAGGCTTCGGGTTAGTTTAAGGGGTAGAGTTATGGTTGGGATAAGGAATTAATGTTAGGTTTAGGGTTAAGGTTATGGTTAGCTTTAGGGTTATTTTTTTAGGATTAGAAGTTAGCGTTAGTGGTAGGGTTACGACTATGGTTACGGTTTGGATTAGGGTTAGTGTTAGGCTTAGGAATAGGGGATAGGGTTTAGGGAGAGGTTTAACGTTAGGCTTCAGATTACTGTTAGGGTTAGCGTTATGATTAGCTTTAGGGTAAGGCTTAGCGTTAGGGTTAATGTTAAGGTTAATTTTAGTGTTAGTTTTAGTGTTAGGTTTAAAATTAGGGATAGGGGTTAGGGGTTAGAGATAGGGTTAGGTTTAGGTTTAGGTTTACGGTTAGGGTTAGTGTTAGGGATAGTTTTAGGTTTAGAGTTATGTTTAGGGTTAGTGTTAGGGTTAAGGTTAGGGTTAGTGTTATGTTTAGGGTTAGAGTTTAGGGTTATGATTAGGTTAGGTTTAGGGTTAGTGTTAGTGTTAGGGTTAGCGTTAGGGTTATGATTAGGGTGAGGATTAGAGATTAGGTGTTAGGAAGAGGGTTAGGATTAGGCTTTGGGTTCGTGTTAGGGTTAGCGTTACGATTAGGTTTAGTGTTAGTGTTAGGGTAAGTTTTAAGGTTAGTTTTAGTGTTAGGGTTAGGTTAGGGGTTAGGTGTTAGGGATAGTGTTATGGTTAGTGTTAGGTTTAGTGTTAGGGATAGGGTTAGGTATAGTGGTAGGGTTAGGGGTAGGGTTAGTGGTTACGTTTATTGTTAGGATTACGGGTAATGGTAGGGTTAAGTTTAGAGGTTAGTGTTTGTGTTAGGTTTAGGGTTATGGTTAATGTTAGGATTAGTGTTAGGGTTAGAGTTAGGGTTAGGGTTAGTTTCATGTTTAGGTTTAGAGTTAGGTTTAGGGTTATGGTTACGGTTAGGGTTAGGTTTAGGTTTAGAGTTTAGTTTTAGGGTTAGGTTTAGGGTTAAGGTTATGGTTAGGGTTTCGCTTAGGGTTATGTTTGTAGGTAAGCTTTAGAATTCGGGTTAGGTTTAGGGTTAGAGTTAATGGTTTGGGTTAGGGTTAACGTTAGGGATAGGATTAGAAGTTAGGGTTAGGGGTAGGATTACGGTTATGATTACAGTTAGGGTTAGGATTAGGGTTCGGGATAGTGATATGGTTAGGTTTAGGTGTCAGGTGTTTGGGAGATGGTTAAGGTTAGGGTTAGGGTTAGTGTTACGGTGATGTTTAGGGTTAGTTTAGGATTAGGGCCGGGTTTAGGTGTTAGGGGGTGGGTTAGTGTTAGGCTTCAGGTTACTGTTAGTGTTAATGTTATGATTAGGTTTAGGTTTAGGGTTAGGTTTATGGTTAATATTAAGGTCAAAGTTAGGGTTATGGTTAGGTTAAGGTTAGGTTTAGGCTTAGGGTTAGGGGTTAGGTGTTAGGGATATGGTTAGGGTTAGGGTTAGGTTCACGGTTAGGTTTAGGTTTACGGATAGTGTTATGGTTAGCGTTAGGGTTTAGGGCTAGGGTTAGGGTTAGCTTTATGTTTAGTATTAGGGTTAGGCTTATGGGTAGAGGTTAGCATTAGGTTTAGTGTTTGAGTTTGGGCATAGGGTTATGGTTAGGGTTAGGTTTATAGTTTATGACTAGAGTTAGCGTTAGGGTTAGGCTTAAAGCTTAGGTTTAGAGTTAGGGTTACGGTTAGGGTTAGGGTTTTGTTTAGAGGTTAGTGTTAGGGTTAGGTTTAGAGTTAGTGTTAGTGTTAGGGTTAGGGTTAGGTTTAGAGTTAGGTTTAGGTTTAAGGTTAGGGTTAGGGTTAGGATTAGGGTTAGGGTTAGGAATAGGGTTATTATTAGGCTTTGGGTTACGGGTAGGGTTATGTTTAGGGTTATGCTTATGGTTAGGGTTTGGGTTAGTGTTAGGGTTAGAGTTAGGTTTAGGCTTAGAAGTTATGTTTATGGTTAGGGTTAGGGTTAAAGCTTGGTTTTCGGGTTAGGTTTAGGGTCAGGGTTAGGGTTAGGGTTAGAAATAGGGTTACGCTTAGGCTTTGGGTTATTGTTAGTGTTATGGCTTAGTGTTAGGGTTAGGGTTAGGTTTAGGGTGTGGATTAGGATTAGGGTTAGGTTTAGGTTTAGGTTTAGGGTTAGGGTTATGGTTAGTGTTTTCGATAAATTCATGGTTAGTTATAGGGTTAGGGATAGTGTTAGGTTTAAGGGTTAGGTGTTAGGGATAAGGTTGCAGTTAGGGTTAGGGTTAAGGTTGTGTTAGAGTTTAGGTTTAGGGTTTGCTTTAGGGTTAGTGTTAGGGTTAGTGTTATGCTTAGAATTTATGTTTAGGGTTAGGTTTAGGTTTAAGGTGATTGTTACGGTTAGGGTTAGGTTTAGGGCTAGGGTTAAGCTTTAGGTGTTAGGGAGAGGGTTTTGGTTAGGCTTCGGGTTATGGTTAGGTTTTGGGTTACAATTAGCTTTAGAGTTAGGGTTATGGATAGGTTTAGGGTTAGGGTTAGGGTTAAGGGTTAGGTGTTATGGATAGAGTTAGCGTTAGTGTTAGTGGTAGGTTTAGTGTTAGTGTTAGGTTTAGGGTTAGGGTTAGTGTTAGGTTTAGGGTTAAGGTTAGGGTTTGGGATAGGGTTAGGTTTAGGGTAAGCATTTAGGATTATGCTTAGTGTTAGGTTTAGTGTTAAGGTTAGTGTTAGAGGTTAGGTTTAGGGTTAGGGTTAGAGTTAGGGTTAGGATTAGGGTTAGAGGTATGGGTGATGGTTAGGATTAGGCGTAGGCTTAGATTTAGGGTTAGGGTTAGTGTTACGGTTAGAGTTTAGGGTTAGTGTTAGGTTTAGAGTTAGGGTTAAGGTTAGGGTTAGGTTTAGGTTTAGGTTTAGGGTTAGGGGTGAGGTGTTGGGGAGAGTGTTAGGGTTAGGCTTCGTGTTACTGTTAGGGTTAGGGTTAGGGTTAGGTTTAGGGTTAGGGTTATGGTTAGTGTATTCGATAGATTTATGGTTAGTTATATGGTTAGGGATCATGTTAGGTTTAAGGGTTAGGTGTTAGGGATAAAGTTGCAGTTAGGGTTAGGGTTAAAATTGGGTTAGAGTTTAAGTTTAGGTTTAGATTTAGGGTTAGTGTTAGGGTTAGTGTTATGGTTAGAATTTAATTTTAGGGTTAGTTTTAGGTTTAAGGTGATGGTTAGGGTTAGGATTAGGGTTAGGTTTAGGGCTAGGGTTAAAATTTAGGTGTTAGGGAGAAGGTTTTGGTTAGGCTTCGGGTTATGGTTAGGTTTTGGGTTACGATTAGCTTTAGGGTTAGGGTTAGGTTTAGGGTTAAGTTTAGGGTTAGAGTTAGGGTTAGGGGTTAGGTGTTATGGATAGTGTTAGCGATATAGTTAGCATTAGGTTTAGTGTTTGTGTTAGGGATTGTGTTAGGTTTAGGGTTAAGGTTAGGGTTAGGGATAAGGTTAGGGTTAGTGTAAGCGTCTAGGATTAGGATTAGTGTTACCGTTATTGTTAGGTTTAGGGTTAGGTTGAGGTTTAGGGTTAGGGTTAGGGTTAGGGGTTAGGTGTTATGGATAGAGTTCACGTTAGGGTTAGCATTATGTTTAGTGTTAGTGTTAGGTTTAGGTTTAGGGATAGTGTTAGGTTTAGGGTTAAGGTTAGTGTTAGAGATAGGGTTAGGGTTAGGGCAAGCGTTTAGGATTAGGGTTAGTGTTAGCGTTATTGTTAGGTTTAGGGTTAGGTTGAGGTTTAGGGTTAGGGTTAGGGTTAGTGGTTAGGTTAGGGTTAGGATTACGGTTAGGGTTAGGTTTAGGGTTACGGATAGTGTTAGGGTTAGGGTTAGGATTTAGTGTTCTGGTTAGGGTTAGTGTTAGGATTAGAGTTAGGGTTATTGTTAGAGGTTAGTGTTAGGTTCAGTGTTAGTGTTTGGGGTTAAAAGTAGTGTTAGGTTTAGGCTTAGTGTTTATGGTTAGGGTTAAGGTTATGGTTAGTGTTAGGGTTAGTCTTAGGGATAGGGTAAGATGTATGGGTTAGGGTTATGGTTAGGGTTAGGGTTAGATTTATGGTTATACTATGGTTAGGGTTAGTGTTAGTGTTAGGTATTAAAGTCAGGCTTTGTGATAGTTTAAGAGGTAGGGTTAAGGTTAGTGTTAGGGATTAATGTTAGGTTATCGTTATGATTATGGTTAGGGTTAGATTTAGGTTAGTTTTAGGGTTATGAATAAATCTTAGTGTTAGTGGTAGGGTTAGGGTTATGGTACCGTTAGGTTTAGGTTTAGTGTTAGGTTTAGGGTTGGGGGTTAGTTGTTAGGGAGAGGGTTAATATTAGGCTTCTGGTTACGGTTAGCATTAAGGTTATGATTAGGTTTAGGGTTAGGCTTAGGGTTACGGTTAGGGTTAGATTTAGTGTTAATTTTAGGGTTAGGTTTAGGTTTAGGTGTTAGGGATAGGTTTAGGGTTAGGGTTAGGTTTAGGGTAAGGGTTATGTTTATGGTGAGGTTTAGGTTTAGGTATAGTGTTAGGGTTAGGGTTTGGGTTAGGTTTAGGTTTAGTGTTTGGGTTAGAATTTGGTTCAGTGTTAGGGTTAGGGTTAGGGTTTGGTTTAGGGATATGGTAAGTTTCGGGTTAGGGTTAGGGTTACGTATTACAGTCAGTGTTATTGTTTGTTTTAATGGGTATGGTTAGGGTTAGGGGAAGGGATTAATGTTAGTTTTAGTGTCAGGTTTATGGCTATTGTTAAGTTTAGGGTTAGTGTTAGTGTTAGGGTTAGTGTTTAGGGTTAGGGTTAGGTTTACGGTTATTGTAAGTGTTAGGGTTAGGTTTAGGTGTAGAGTTTAGGGTTAGTGTTAGGGTTAGGCTTAGAGGTTATGGTCATGGTTAGTGTTAGGGTTAGGGTTAAAGCTTAGGTTTAGGTTTAGCCTCACAGTTAGGGCTAGGTTTAGATGTTATTGTTACGGTTATGTTTAGTGTTAGTGTTAGGATTTGGGTTAGGTTTAGAATTACGTTTAGGTTTAGGGTTAGTGTTAGGGTTAAGGATAGAATTATGGTTAGGCTTAGTGTTAGGGTTAGGTTTGCGGTTATGGTTAGGGTTTGGGTTACGGTTATGGTTCGTGTTAGGTTTAGGTTTAGGTTGAGGGTTAGGGTTAGGTTTAGGGTTAGGTCTAGAAGTTAGGTTTAATGGTAGGTTTAGGGTTAGGTTTAGGGATACATTTATGGTTAGGGTTAGTGTTAGAGGTTAGGATTAGGGTTACGTTTAGCGTTACTGTTAGTGTTAGAGGTATGGGTTATGGTTAGGTTTAGGGGTAGGGTTAGGTTTAGCGTTAGATTTAGTGTTATGGTTAGAGTTTAGGGTGAATGTTAGGGTTAGAGTTAGGGTTAAGTTTAGGGTTAGGTTTAGGTTTAGGGTTAGTGTTAGGGTTAGGGTTAGTGGTAGGTTTTAGGGAGAGTGCTAGGGTTAGGCTTGTGTTTCGGTTAGGGTTAAGGTTATGATTAGGTTTAGGGTTAGTGTTTACGTTATTGTAAGGGTTATTGTTTAGTGTAGGGGTTAGGGTTAGTGTTATGGTTAAGGTTAGGGTTAGGTTGAGCGTTAGGGTTAGGGTTAGTGTTAGGGTTAGAAGTTAGGTTTAGTCTTAGGTTTAGGGTTAGGGTAGGCATAGGTTTACGGTTAGGGTTAGTGTTCGAAGTTAGGGTTAGTGTTAGGGTTAGTGTTAGGGTTAGGGTTAGGTTTAGTGTTAGAGGTTAGTGTTAGTGTTAGGGTTAGGGTTAGGCTTAGGTTTAGTGTTATGGTTAGAGTTTAGGGTTACGTTTAGTGTTAGTGTTATGGTTATGGTTAGGGTTAGGGTTATGTTTAAAGGTTAGCATTCTTTTTAGGGTAAGAGTTAGGGTTAGGGTTAGGGTTAAGGTTAGGCTTAGAGGTGATGGTTAGGGTTATGTTTAGGCTTAGGGTTAAATATTAGGTTCAGGGTTTGGTTTAGTTTTAGGGTTAGTGTTAGGAATAGGGTAAGGTTTAGTATTAGGTTTAGTGGTTATGTTTAGGTTTAGGATTACTGTTAGTGCTGGGTTAGGTTTAGAGGTTAGTGTCAGTGTTAGGATTAGGGTTAGGTTTAGAGTTAGCTTTAGGGTTAAGGTTAGAGTTAGAGTTAGGGTTAGGTTTACACTTAGGGTTATGGTTGGTGTTAGGGTTACAATTAGGTTAGGGTTAGTGTTACCGTTAGGATTGGGGTTAGGTTTAGGTTTAGGTATTACATTCAGGCTTCGCGTTAGTTTAAGGGGTAGGATTAGGGTTAGGGTAAGGGATTAATGTTAGGTCTGGTTTAGGGTTATTATTATGGTTAAGAATAGGGTTAGGGTTAGGTTTATGTTTAGAAATTAGGTTTGTGGTTATGGTTAGTTTTAGTGTTAGGGTTAGGGTTAGGTTTAGGATTATTGTTAGGTTTAGGCTTAGGGGTTAGGTGTTAGAGTGTTAAAGTTAGGCTTCGGATTATGGTTAGGGTTAGTGTTATGCTTAGGTTTAGGGTTAGCTTTAGCGTTAGGGTTAGGGTTAAGGTTAGGTTTAGTGTTGGTTTTATGGTTATGTTCAGCGTTAGGGTTAGGGTTAAGGTTAGGGTTAGGCTTAGGGTTAGGCTTAGCGGTTCGTTGTTACGGTTAGTTGTTATAGAGAGGGTTGGGTTTAGGATTAGGTTTATGGTTAGGGTTAGAGTTATGTTTAGGTTAGGGTTAGGTTAGATGTTAGGAATAGGGTTAGGGTTTGGATTAGTGTTATGGTTAGAGTTTAGGGTTAGGGTTACGGTTAGGGTTAGTGGTTAGCGTTAAGAATGGGTTAGGGTTATGGTTAAAGCTTAGGCTTAAGGTTAGGGTTAGGTTTAGTGTTAGTGTTTGGGTTAGGATTTGGTTTATGTTAGGGTTAGTTTAGGAATAGAAGTTTGTGTTAGTCGTAGCGTTAGGGATATGGTTACCTTTAGGTTTCGGGTTAGTGTTAGGAGTTATGTGTTAGGGAGAGTGTTAAAGTCACGCTTCACTTTACCATTAGTGCTTGTGTTACGTTTAGGTTTAGGTTTAGGCTTAGGTTAGGGTTAGGGTTAGGTTTATAGTTAGGGTTAGGGTTAGGGTTAGTGGTTAGGTGTTAGCGATAGGGTTAGGGTTAGGGTTAGGTTTATGTTTCGTTTTAGGGTTACGGTTAGGTTTGGGAATAGTGTTAGAGTTAGTGTTAGGGTTTAGGTTTTGGTTTAGGGTTAGGTTTAAGTTTAGGGTTAGGGCTAGTGTTAGTTTTAGAAGTTAGTTTTTGTGTTAGTGTTAGTGTTAAGGTTAGGGTTAGTGTTGTGGCTAGAGGCTAGCATTTAGTTTAGGTTTAGAGTTAGGGTTAGGGTTAGGGTTAGGGTTAAAGCTTAAGTTCAGGTTTACAGTTAGGATTAAGGTTAGGGTTACTGTTAGAGTTTAGGGTTAGAATTAAGGTTACAGTTAGGGTTAGGGTCATGGTTAGAGGTTAGCTTTTGGTTTAGGATTAGAGTTGTGGTTGGTGTTAGGGTTAGTGTTAGGCTTAGAGGTTATGGTTATGGTTAGGGTTACAGTTAGAGTTAAAGCTTAGGCTGAGGGTTAGTGTTAGGCATAGGGTTCAGTTAGAGATATGTAAGGGTTAGGATTAGGGTTAGTGGTTCATTTTAGGGTTAGATTTACAGTTGGTGTTAGGGTTAGGTTTAGAGTTTAGTGTTGGGATTAGAGTTAGGGTTAGTGTGAGGGATATGGTTAGAGTTAGTGTAATGGCTACGTTTAGGCTAGGGTTATGGTTAGGGTTAGCATTACAATTAAGTTAGGATTAGGGTTAGGATTAGGGTTAGGGTTAGGGTTTGTGTTAAATTTAGTGTTAGGATTATGGTTAGGGTTAGGGTTAGAGTTAGGGTTAGGGTTAGGTTTATGGGTTAGGTGTTAGGGATAGGGTTATGGGTTAGGGTTAGTGTTAGGGTTAGGCTTAGGGTTAGGGTTATGGGTTAGGGTTAGGGTTAGGATTAGGCTTAGGGTTAGGGTTACAGTTAGAGTTAGGGTTACGGTTATGGTTAGAGGTTAGCATTAGGTTTAGGTTTAGGGTTAGGTTTTGGGTTAGATTTAAAGGTTATGGTTAGGTTTAGTGTTACGGTTAGAGTTTAGGGTTAGTGTTAGTGTAAGTGTAGGTTTTAGGGTTAGGATTAGGTTTAGGGTTAGGGTTAGTGTTAGGGTTAGGGTTAGGGTTAGGGGTTAGGGTTAGTGTTAGGGTTAGGGTTAGGCTTTGGGTTTCGGTTAGGGTTAGGGTTACAATTAGGTTTAGGGTTAGAGTTAGGGTTAGGGTTGGGGTTAGTGTTAGTGTTAGGTTTAGGGTTAGTTTCAGAGTTCGGGTTAGGGTTAGGCATTAGTTGTTAGTGATTGGGTTAGGGTTAGGGTTATGTTTAGGGTTCAGTTTAGGGTTAGAGTTAGATTTAGGGATAGTGTTGTGGTTAGGGTTAAGGTTTAGGGTTAGAGTTAGGGTTAGTTTTAGGTTTAGGGTTAGGTTTAGTGTTAGGGTTACAAGATAGGTTTTAGTGTTTGGGTTAGGGTTAGGATTAGGCTTAGGGTTATGGTTAGAGGTTTGTGTATGGTTTTGGGTTAGAGTTAGGGTTAGGTTTAGGTTTAGAGTTAGGCTTAGAGGTTATGGTTAGGGTTAGTGTTAAGTTAGGGTTAAAGCTTACGTTCAGGATTATGTTTATGTTTACAGTTAGTGTTACGTTTAGAGTTTAGCATTAGTTTTAAAGTTATGATTAATGTTAGGGTTCTGGTAAGAGCTTGACTTTTGGTTTAGGGTTAGAATTAGTGTTATTTTTAGGGTTCTGCTAGGTTTAGTGGTTATTGTTAAGGTTAGGTTTAAAGTTAGGTTTAGGTTTAAAACTTAGTTTCAGGGTTAGGGTTAGGATTAGTGTTAGAGTTAGGGACATGGTAACAGTTAGGATTAGGGTTTGTGTTTAATATTAGCATTAGAGTTATGGTTGGGTTTAGAGTTAGGTTTAGTTTTTAGGGTTAGGGTTAGGGTTAGGGTTAGTGTGAGGGTTAGGGTTAGATTTAGAGTTAGGGTTAAAGTTAGGGTTAAGCTTAGGTTTATGGTTAGTGTTAGGTTTACAATTAGGTTAGCATTAGGGTTAGGGTTAGGGTTAGGTTTAGTTTTTACGTGTTAGGGATATTGTTATGGGTTAGAGTTAGTGTTATTGTTAGGGTAGAGTTAGGGTTGAGTTTAGGGTTAGGGTTACAGATTGGGTAAGTATTATGGTGTGGTTAGGTTTAGGTTGAGGTTTAGGGTGAAGGTTAGGGTTAGAAGTTAGAGTTAGTGTTAGTGTTAGGTTTAGGGTTAGGGTTAGGCGTAGGTTTAGGGTTAGGGTTATTGTTAGAGGTTAGGGTTAATTTTGGCGTAGGGTTAGTGTTAGTGTTACGGTTATGGTTAGGGTTAGGGTTAGGGTTAGGGTTAGGGTTAGGGTTAGGGTTAGATATATGAGTTAGGATTAGGGTTATTGTTAGTGTTAGAGTTAGGTTTAGGGTTATGCTAGGGTTACAGTTAGGGTTAGGGTTAAATATTACAGTCATGCTTAGGGTTAGATTAAGTGCTAGGGTTAGATTTAGGGTAAGGGATTAATGTTAGGTCTAGGTTAGTGTTATGGTGATGTTTAGGGTTAGTTTTAGAAGTTAGGCTTAGGGGTAGGGTTAGAGATCTGGTTACATTTAGTGTTAGGGTTAGTGTTAGGGTTGGGGGTTAGATGTTAGGGAGAGTGTAAGGTTAGGCTTTGGTTTATGGTTAGGTTTAGTGTTCTGATTAGGTTTAGCGTTAGGCTTAGTGTGAGTGTTAATATTAGGTTTATGCTTAGTTTTAGAGTTGGCATTATGGCTAGGGGTTGGGTGTTAGTGATAGGGTTAGGGTTAGGGTTAGATTTAGGGTTCAGTTTAGTGTTAGGGTTAGGGTTAGGGATAGTGTTAGGGTTAGGGATAGTGTTAGGGTTAGGGTCAGGGTTTAGGTTATGGTTATGGTTAGGGTTAGGGTTACGTTTAGGTTTAGGGTTAGTGTTAGGGTTAGAAGTTAGTTTTAGTGTTAGTGTTAGTGTTAGTGTTAGTGTTAGTGTTAGAGTTAGGGTTATGGTTAGAGGTTAGTGTTTGGTTTTATGTTAGGGTTAAGGTTAGGGTTTCGGTGTTAGGGATAGGGTTGAGGTTAGGCTTCGGGTTATGGCTAGGGTTAGCGTTAAAATGAGGTTAGGTTAGGGTTAGGGTTAGGGGTAGCGTTTGTGTTAGATTTAGCATTAGTTTTAGGGTTAGGGTTGGGTTAGGTTTAGGGGTTAGGTATTAGGAATAGGGTTATAGTTAGGGTTAGGGTTAGGGTTAGGGTTAGGGTTGCAGTCAGGGTTAGGATTTGGATTAGGATTCGGATTAGGGTTAGATTTAGGGTTTAGGTGTTAGGGCCAGTGTTAGGGTTAGTCTTAGGCTTATGGTTATGATTAGGGTTAGGATGAGGTTACGGTTAGGGTGAGGGGTAGGGGTAGCAATTGCAATAGATTTAGGGTTAGTTTTAGGGTTAGGGTTACGTTTATGTGTTAGGTGTTAGAGATAAGGTTATAATTAGGGTTAGGGTTAGGTTTAAGTTTAGGGTTAAGGTTATGGTTAGGGTTAGCATTTAGGGTTTGGCTTATGTTTAGGTTTAGTGTTATGGTTAGGGTTAGGGTTAGTTTGAGGTTTATGGTTTGTGTTAAGTTTAATATTAGTGTTAGGGCTTAAAATTAGGGGTTAGGCTTAGGATTATGGTTTAGGGTTAGGTGTTAGTTTAGGGGTTTGCGTTATCATTAGGATTAAGGCTAGGGTTAGGTTAAAGTTTAGGGTTAGGGTTAGGGTTAGGGATAGTGTTAGGGTTTAGGATTATTTGTAGTGTTAGGGTATGATTTAGGTTTAGATTTAGGTTTAGTGTTAGGTTTAGAAGTTAAGTTTAGTGTTATGGTTAGGGTTCTGGTTAGGTTTAGTGCTATATTTAGAGGTTAGTGTTAGGGTTAGGGTTAGGGGTAGTGTTACGGTTAGAGTTTAGGGTTAGCATTTGTGATTAGGGTTAGAGTTCGGGTTAGGGATAGTGGTAGTGTTAGGCTTAGAGATGATGGTTCGGGTTAGGGTTAGGCTTAGGTTTAAAGCTTAGGTTCAAGGTTAGGTTTAGGGTTAAGGTTGTGGTTAAGGATAGGGTGAGCGTTAGGATTAGTGTTAGTGGTTAGGTTTAGGTTTAGATTACAGGTAGTGTTAGGGTTAGGTTTAGAGGTTAGTGTTACTGTTAGGGTTAGGGTTAGGCGTTAGGGTTAGTGTTAGGGTTAGTGTTAGATTTAGGGTTAGGTTTATGGTAAGGCTTAGGTTTATGGTTTTGGTTAGGGTTACAATTAGGTTAGGGTCCGGTTTAGGGTTAGGGTTAGGGTCAGGGTCAGGGTTAGGTTTAGGGTTATGACTAGGGTAGCGTTTAGGTTTAGGGTTATTGTTAGGTTTAGTGTTATGGTTATGGTTAGGGTTAGGTTGAGGTTTAGGCTTAGGGTTAGTGTTAGGGTTAGAAGTTAGGTTTAGTGTTAGGTTTATGGTTAGAGTTAGCGATAGGTTTAGTGTTAGGGATAGTGTTAGAGCTTAGGGTTCGTGTTAGGATTAGGGTTATTCTTAGAGGTTAAGGTTCTGGTTCTGGTTAGGGTTAGGGTTAAAGCTTAGGTTTAGTGTTAGGTTAGGTTTAGGGTTAGGGTTAGGTAAGTGTTATGATTAGGGTTAGTCGTTAGGTTTAGCATTAGGTTTCGATTATGGTTAGGTTTAAGTTTAGATGTTAGTGTTAGGGTTAGGGTTAGGGTTATGTTTAGTGTTAGTGTTAGGGTTAGGGTTAGGTTTAGAGTTAGGTTTAGGTTTAAGTTTAGGGTTAGGGTTAGGAATATGGTTAGGGTTAGGGATAAGGTTATGCATAGGCTTTGGGTTATGGTTAGGATTAGGGTTATGATTAGGTTAGGGTTAGTTTTAGGTTTAGGGTTAGCATTAGGGTTACGGTTAGGTTTAGGATTTGGATTAGGATTCTGTTAGTGTTAGTTTTATGGGTTAGATGTTAGGGTTAGGGTTAGGGTTACGGTTAGAGTTAGAGTTAGGGTGAGGGTTAGTGTTATGTTAAGGTTTATGGTTAGGTTTAGGGTTACAGATAGTGTTAGGGTTATGCTTAGTGTTAGGTTTAGGGTTATGTTTAGAACTCACGTTAGGATTAGTGTTAGGGTTATGTTTAGAGGTTAGCGTAAATTTTAGTGTTAGAGTTTGGGGTTAGTTTTAAGGTTACGGTTAGACTTAGAGGTTATGGATAGGGTTAGAGTTAGGGATAGGGTTAAAGCTTAGGTTTAGGTTTAGGGTTATGGTTAGTGTTAGTGTTAGGTTTAGAAGTTAGTGTTAGGGTTAGATTAGGATTAGGGTTAGGGTTAGAGTTAGGTTTAACTTTAGGGTTAGAATTAGGGTTAATGTTAGTTTTAGGTTTAGGTTTAGGTTTAGGGATAGGGTTACGCTTAGGCTTTGGGTTATGGTTAGAGTTAGGGTTAGGGTTATGGTTAGGTTTAGGGTTAGGGTTAGTGTTAGGTTAGGGTTTGAAGTTAGGTATAGGGTTAGGTTTAGTGTTAGGGTTTTGGATAGGTTAGTGTTAGGGTTAGTGTTAGGGTTAGAGTTTAAGGTTAGTGTTAGAGTTAGGGTTAAGGTCAGGATTAGAGTTAAATTTTAGTGTTTAGTGTTAGGGTTTGGTTTAGGGTTAGAATTTAGGGTTAGGGTTAGGTTTAGGGTTAGTGTTAGTGTTAGAATAAGATGTTATTATTATGGGTAGTGTTAGGGTTATGGTTACTGTTAGGGTTAGGGTTAATGTTCAGGGTTAGGGTTAGGGGTTAGTTAGGGAGATGGTTAAGGTTAGGCTGCGGGTTACAGTTAAGGTTTAGGGTTAGGTTTTTGGTTAGGGTTACGGTTATGGTTACTGTTAGTGTTAGGGTTAGGTTTAGGTATACAGTTAGTTGTAGGGTTAGGTTTAGGGTTAGGGTTTGGGGTTAACTGTTAGGGATAGGATTAGGTTTAGGCTTAGTGTTAGGGTTAGGGTTATGGTTAGGTTTAATTTTATGGTTAGTTTTATGGCTATCGTTAGGGTTAGTGTTTGGGTTAGAAGTTATGTTTAATGTTAGGTTTATATTTAGGATTCGGGATATTTTTAGGGTAAGGGTTAGTGTTAGAGGTTATGATTATTGTTAGGGATAGAGATAGGGTTAGGGTTAGTGTTAGGGTTACTTTAAGAGGCATGGTTAGTTTTATGTTTAGGGTTAGTGTTAATCTTTGGGTTCTGGTTAGAGGTTAGCTTTAGGTTTAGGATTAGATTTTGGATTTGGGTTAGGGTTAGGCTTAGGCTTTGAGGTTAGTGTTAGGGTTATGGGTTAAGGTTAGGGTTAGTGTTAGAAGTTGTTTTAGTGTTAGGCTTAGTTTTATGGTAAGTTTTAGGGTTAGGTATATGGTTAGGGTTAGGGCTTAGGTGTTAGAAATAGTGGTAGGCTTTGGGTTAGGGTTAGGTTTAGGTTTACGGTTATGGTTAGGGATAGTTTTAGGGTTAGGTTTAGGATTAATTTAGGGTTAGGGTCAGGGTTATCTTAGTGTTAGGGTTAGGGTTAGGGTTAGGTTTAGGTTTAGGTTTAGGTTTAGGTTTAGGGGTAGTGTTAGATTTAGAAGTTGGTTTAGTCATAGGGTTAGGGTTAGAGTTATAGGTATGGTTAGGGTTAGATTTTAGGGTTAGGTTTAGTGTTACATTTAGAGTTTAGGATTAGGGTTAGTGTTAGAGTTAGGGTTAAGTTTAGGGTTAGTGTTAGGGTTAGGCTTAAAACTTAGGTTTAGGATTAGGGTAAGGGTTAGGGTTAGGGTTAAGTGTTAGGTGTTAGGTAGAGGGTTAGTGTTAGGCTTTGTGTTATGATTAGGTGTAGAGTTACGATTAGGTTTAGGCTTCAGGTTACAGTTAGGTTTAAATTTACGTTTAGTTTTAGGGTTAGGGTTAGGGTTAGTGTTAGGTTTAAGGGTACTGTTTAGGGTAAGCTTTAGGTTTAGGGTGAGGTTTATGGTTAGTTTTAGTGTTAGGGTTGGGGTTGGTTAGGGTTAGGGTTTGGGTTATGGGTAGGGTTAGAGTTAGGTTTAGGCTTAAGCTTATGGTTAGTGTTAGGGTTTCAATTAGGTTAGCGTTAGGGTTAGGGTTAGGTTTAGGGTTAAGTTAAGGGTTAGGTTTAGGGTTAGGGTTAGAGTTAGGGTTAAGGTTCACTTTATGATTATAATTTAGTTTTAGTGTTAGGGTTAGGGTTACGGTTATGGTTAGGGTTAGGGTTAGGTCTAGCTTTAGGGCTAGCATTAGGTATTAGCTGTTAGGGAGAGGGTTAGGGTTAGGCTTTCGGTTATGGTTAGGTTTAAGTTTATGATTAGGTTTAGGCTTAATGTTTCTGTTAGGTTTAGGATTAGGTTTAGGTTTAGGGTTAGGGTTATGGTTAGTGTTAGGTTTATGGGAACTTTTTAGGGTAAGGGTTAGGTTCAGTGTTAGGTTTTCGATTATTTTTAGGGTTAGGGTTAAAGGTTTAGGGTTAGGGTTAGGGTTGGATTAGGGTTAGGTTAAGGGTTAGCATTAGTTTGAGGTTTAGGTTTAGGTTTAGGGTTAGAAGTTAGGTTTAGTGTGAGTGTTAGGGTTAGGTTTAGAGTTAGGGTTAGGGTTAGAGGTTAGTGTTTGATTTTGGTTAGGCTTAGGTTTAGGGTTTGATTTAGCGTTAGGTTTACGGGTAGATGTATGGGTTCACTTGTGCTAGGGTTACGATTAGGGTTAGTGTAACGGTTAGGTATTATGGTCAGGGTTATGTTTAGTTTTAGTGTTAGGGTTAGGGTTTGGGATTAAGGCTGGGTTTTGGGTTAGGGTTATGGTGAGGGTTAGGTTTAGGGTTAGGTTTTGGGTTAGGTTTAGCGTTAGGGTTAGAGTTTAGTGCTAGGTTTAGGGTTAGTGTTAGTGTTAGGGCTAGGGTTATGTTTAGGGTTAGAATTTTGGGTTAGAATTAGGTTTATGGTTAGGATTACCGTTAGGCATATGGTAAGGTTAGGGTTAGGGTTAGGGTTATGTATTACGGTCAGGGTTTAAGTTAGTATTAGTGTTTGGGTTAGGGTTAGAGTTAGGTTTGGGATTAAAGTTGAGTGTTAGTGTTAGATTTAGTGTTAGTGTTAGGGTTAGTGTTAGGATTTAAATTAGAAGTTAGGGTTAGGTGTAGGGGTAGGGTTATGGTTACAGTTAGGGTTAGGTTTAGTGTTAGGGTTAGGGTTAGGGGTTACCTGTTAGGGAGAGGGTTAAGATTAGGCTTTGTGTTGCGCTTAGCGTTATTGTTACGATTTGGTTTAGTGTTAGGCTGAGGTTTAGGGTTAGGGTTAGGTTTAATGTTAGTTTTAGTGTTAGGATTTAGGGTTAGGTTTAGGGTTATGGTTGGGGTTAGGTGTTAGGCATAGGGTTAGGGTTAGGGTTAGGTTTAGTGTTAGGGTTATGCTACGGTTACAGTTAGGGTAAAGAATAGTGTTTGGTTTAGTTTTAGGGTTAGGATTAGTGTAAGGGTTAGAACTTGGTTAGTGTTAGGGTTAGTGTTAGGGTTAGGGTTAGGGGTTACTTGTTATGGAGAGGTTTAGGGTTAGGCTTCAGGTTATGTTTAGTTATAGTGTTACGATTAGGGTTTAGGGTAAGTTTTAGGCTTAGGGTTAGATTTAGGGTTAGGTTTAGGGTTAGGGTTACCGTTAGGGTTAGGTTTAGGGTTAAAGCTTAGTTTCATGGTTAGGGTTAGGCTTTGGGATATGGTAAGGATTAGGATTAGGTTAGTTGTTAGTTTTAGGGTTAGTGTTAGTGTTAGGTTTAGATGTTAGTGTTAGAGTTAGGCTTAGTGTTATGGTCAGAGGTTTGCCTTATGTTTAGGGTTATTGTTTGGGTTTACCTTTAGGGTTTGGTTTAGGCTTACAGGTTATGGATAAGATTAGGATTATGGTTAGGGTTAAAACTTAGGTTTAGGGTTAGGGTTAGGGTTAGGGTTAGGGGTTAGGTGTTAGGGAAAGGTTTAGGGTTAGGGTTAAGGTTAGGGATAAGGTTAGGTTTAGTTTTAGAGAAATGGGTTAGGGTTAGTGTTAGGTTTGGGTTAGGGTGAGTGTTAAGGGTAGGTTTAGGGATAGGTTTAGGATTAGAGTAATGGGTTAGGGTTAGGTTTAGGTGTAGGGTTCGGGTTAGGGTTAGTGTTATGGTTGGTTTAGGGTTAGGTTTAGGGTTACGTATTACGGTCAGTGTTAGCGTTAGTTTAATGCATAGTGTTAGGGTTAGTGTTAGGAATTAATGTTAGGTTTAGGGTTAGGTTTATGGCTAGGGTTAAGGTTAGAGTTAGTGTTAGTTTTAAGGTTAGGGTTAAGGTTAGGTTTTTCGTTAGATTTAGTGTTAGGGTTAAGGTTAGGGTTAGGGTTATGGTTAGGTTAAGGGCTTAGGTGTTAGGGATAGGCATATGGGATAGGGTTAGTGTTAGGTTTAGGGTTAGGGTTAGGGTTCCGTTTAGAGTTGGGATTACGGTTATGGTAGAGGTTAGCATTAGGTTTAGTGTTAGGGTTAGTGTTAGCGTTATGATTAGGTTAAGGTTTGTGTTAGGGTTAGAGTTTGCGTTAGATTTATGGTTAGTTTTAGGGTTAGGTTTATGGTTAGGTTTAGTTTTAAGATTTAGGTGTTAGGGATAAGGTTGCATTTAGGGTTAGTGTTAGGGCTAGGGTTAGGGTTAGAGTTTAGCTATAGGGTTAAGTTTACAGTTAGTGTTAGGGTTAGGGTTATGATTAGCATTTAGGTTTAGTGTTAGGTTTAGTGTTAAGGTTACCCTTTCAGTTAGGGTTAGTGATAGGTTTAAGATTAGGGTTCAGCTTTATGTGTTAGGGAGAGGTTTTTTGTTAGGCTTTGGGTTATGGTTATGTTTTGTTTTATGATTAGGTTTAGGGTTACTGTTTGTTTTAGGGTTAGTGTTAGGGTTAGGGTTAGGGGTTATGTGTTAGGCATAGTGTTAGCAATAGGGTTAGGTTTAGGTTTAATGTTATTGGTAGGCTTAGGGTTAGGTTTAGGGTTAGGGATAGTGTTAGGTTTAGGGTTAATGTTAGGGTTAGGGATAGGGTTAGGGTTAGCATTTAGGGTTAGGGTTAGGGTTATTGTTATTGTTAGGGTTAAGTAGAGGTTTAGTGTTAGGGTTAGGGTTTGGGTTAGGGTTAGTTTTAGGGTTAGTTTTTGGATTAGGGTTAGGGTTTGGGATCGAGTTTAGGGTTAGAGTTATGGTTTGTGTTAGGGTTAGGTTCAGGGTTAAATATTAGGTTTATTGTTAGGTATATGTTTAGGGTTAGGGTTATGTTTATGATTAGAATTTAGGGTTAAGGTTAGGGTTAAGTTTAGGGTTAGGGTTACGGTTACGGTTTGGTTTAGGGCTAGCTTTAAGGTTAGTGTTAGGGGTTAGGTGTTAGGGAAATGGTTAGGGTTAGCCTTCTTGTAATGGGTAGGTTTAGGGTTATGATTAGGTTTATGGTTATTATTAGGTTAGGGTTAAGGTTAGGGTTAGGGTTACGGTTAGGAATTAGGTTTAGTGTTAGGATTAGGGTTAGATGATAGGGTTAGGCTTAGGTTAAGTTTTAGTGTTAGGGTTATGGTTAGGATTAGAATTTAGCGTTAGGGTTACGGTTACGTTAGTGTTAGGGTTAGGGTTAGGGTTAGGTTTAGAGTTAGGGTTACAGGATACGTGTTAGGAAGATGGTTATGGTTAGGCTTAGTGTTACGGTTAGGGTTAGGGTTACCATTTGGTTTAGGGTTAGGTTTAGGGTTATGGTTAGGGTTTGTTTTAAGGTTAGGTTTAGGGTTATGTATTAGGTGTTAGGGTTAGCGTTAGGGTTAGCGTTAGGGTTATTATTAGGGTTAGGGTTAGTTTTAGGGTTAGGGATACTGTTAGGTTTAATGGTAGGTTTCGGTTTGGGATAGTGTTAGAGTTAGGTTTAGGGTTAGGGTAAGGGTTTAGGTTTAAGGTTATTGTTAGAGTTAGCATTAGGTTGAGGTTTAGGGTTAGGGTTAGGGTTACAGTTAGGTTTAGTGTTTGGGTTAGGTTTTGGGTTAGCGTTAGGCTTAGGTTTAGATTTTAGGTTTAGGGTTAGGTTTTGGTTTAGTGTTAGGAATAGGGTTACGTTCAGTGTTCGAGTTTAGGTTTAGGGTTAATGTTAGTGTTAGGATTAGGGTTAGAATTCATGGTTAGGTTTAGATTTATGGTTAGTGTTAGTGTTACCATTAGGTTTAGGTTTAAATTTATGGGTATGGTTATGTTTAGGTTTAGGGTTAATGTTAGGGTTAGGATTAAATTTAAGGTTAGAGTTAGGTTTAGGTTTAGGGTTATGGTTACTGTTAGGGTTAGGGTTAGGTTTAGGGTTAAATGTTAAGTTTTAGGAAGAGGGTTATGGTTAGGCTTCGGGTTAGGGTTAGGTTTATGGTTAAGGGTAAGGTATTAGGGATAGAGTTAGCACTAGGGTTAGGGTTAGGGTTACGTTTAGGTTTATGGTAAGGTTCAGGGTTAAGGATATTCTTAGGTTTAGGGTTGGATTTAGGGTTAGGGATAGTGTTAGTGTTTGGGTTAGAGTTAGGGTTAGGTTTTGGGTTAGAGTTTAGGTTTGAGGGTTAGGTTTAGGTTTAAGTTTAGGGTTAGGGTTAGGTTTAGGACTACAATTTATGGTTGGGGTAGGATTAGGGTTAGGGATAGTGTTAGGGTTAGTATTAAGTTTAGGGTTAGGGTTAGGTTTAGGGACAGTGTTAGGGTTAGGGTTAGGGTTAGTGGTTAAGTTTATGGTCAGGATTACAGTTAGTGCTAAGGTTAAGATTAGAGTTTAGTGTTCATGTTCATGTTAGGGTTAGGGTTAGCGTTAGTGTTAGGGTTAGGGATAGGGTTAGAGTTAGTGTTAGGGTTAGGGGTAGGTTTAGGGTTAGGGTTAGGGTTAGGTTTAGTGTTAGTGTTAGGATTAGAATTTAGGGTTAAGGTTAGGATTGGGTTTATCATTAGGGTTAGATGTTAGGTGTTAGTGTTAAGGATAGGGTTAGTGTTAGGTTTATGGTTAGAGGTTACCATTAGGTTAAGAGTTAGGGTTAGGGTTAGGGTTATGGTTAGGGTTAGACTTAAAGTTTATTATTAATGTTAGGTTTAGAAGTTTGTTTTAGTGTTAGTTTTAGGTTTAGTTTAGGGTTAGAGTTAGGCTTAGAGCTTAGTGTATGGTTTATAGTTAGGTTTACAGTTAAGGTAAGGGTTAAGGTTAGTTTTGGGGTTAGAAGTATGGGTTAGCGTTAGGGTTAGGGTTAGGGTTAGGGTTATGGTTAGGTTTAGGGTTATGGTTAGGTTTAGGGTTAGCGTTAGTTTTAGGGTTAGGGTTACGGTTACTGTTTGAGGTATGGGTAAGGTTAGGGTTAAGGTTAGGTTTAGGTATAGGGTTATGAAAGGTTTAACTTTAGGGTTAGGGTTATGTATTACTGTCAGTGTTAGTGTTAGTTTAATTGGTAGGGTTAGGGTTAGGGTTAGGGTTATCGATTAATGTTCCGTTTAGTGTTAGGTTTATGGCTAGGGTTATGGTTAGGGTTAATGTTAGTTTTAGGGTTAGAGTTTAGGGTTATGGTTAGGTTTAAGTTTATTGTTAGTTTTAGGTTAGGTTTCGGTTTAGAATTTAGTGTTAGGGTTAGTGTTAGGGTTATGCTTAGAGTTTATGGTTAGGGTGAGTGTTAGGGTTAGGTTTAAAGCTTAGGTTTAGGTTTAGAGTCACAGTTAGGGTTAGGGTTAGGTTTAGACGTTAGTGTTAGTGTTATGTTTAAGTTAGTGTTAGGGTTAGCGTTAGGTTAGAGTTATGTTTAGGTGTAGGGTTAGTGTTAGGGTTAAGGATAGAATTAAGTTTAGGGTTAGGGTTAGGGTTAGGGTCACAGTTAGGCTTTGGGTTACGGTTATGGTGAGGTTTAAGGTTATGGTAAGGGTTAGGGTAGGGTTGAGGTTTAGGGTTAGGGTTAGGCTTTGGGTTAGAAGTTAGGTTTAATGTTGGGTTTATGGATACGGATAGGGATAGGTTTAGGGTTAGGGTTAGTGTTAGATGTTAGGGTTAGTGTTAGGGTTAGCATTAGGGTTAGTATTAGAGGTATGTGTTATGTTTAGTTTTAGGGCTAGGGTAAGGCTTAGTGTTAGGGTTTAGGTTAGGGTTAGAGGTTAGGTGTTAGGGAGAGTGTTAGGTGTAGGCTTCGTGTTACCGTTCGGGTTAAGGTTACGCTTCGGTTTAGGGTTAGTGTTAGGTTTAAGGTTAGAGTTTAGAATTAGGATTAGGGGTAGCGTTAGTGTTTTGGTTACCGTTAGAGTTTAGATTTAGGTATTAGGGTTAACGTTAGGATTAGAGGTATGGGTTAGGTTTAGGTTTAGGGCTAGGGTAAGGCTTAGTGTTAGGGTTAGGCTTAGCGTTAGAGGTTAGGTGTTAGGGAGAGTGTTAGGTGTAGGCTTTGTGTTACCGTTAGGGTTAAGGTTATGCTTCAGTTTAGGGTTAGTGTTAGGTTTAAGGTTAGAGTTTAGAATTAGGATTAGGGGTAGCGTTAGTGTTTTGGTTACTGTTAGACTTTAGGTTTAGGTTTAGGGTTAGGGTTAGGGTTAGTGTTAGGGTTAAGATTATGGTTAGAGGTTAGCATTACTTTTAGGGTTAGGGTTAGGTTTAGGGTTAGGGTTAGGGTTAGCTTTATGGTTGGGGTTATGGTAGTGTTAGAGTTAGGGTTAGGTATTAATGTCCAGTTTAGGGTTTGTTTAAGGGGTAGGGTTAGGGTTAGAGTTAGGGATTAATGTTAGGTTTATTGCTAGTGTTATATTAAGGATTAGTGTTAGGTATAGTGTTACATTTAGGGTTAGGTTTTGGTTTAGAGTTTAGGGTTAAGGTTAGGGTTAGGGCTAGTGTTATATTTAGGATTAGTGTTAGGTTTGGTGTTATATTTAGGGTTAGGTTTTGGTTTAGAGTTTAGGGTTAAGGTTAGGGTTAGGGTTAGGGTTAGGATTAGAATTTCGGGTTAGGGTTATGTTTAGGATTAGGGTTACAGTTAGGGTTAGGGTTAGGGTTGGGGTAGGTTTAGGTTTACGGTTAGTTTTAGGGTTAGGTTTAAGGTTGGGTTTAGGAGTTAAGTGTTAGGGATAGGATTAAGGTTAGTGTTCTAGTTAAGGTTAGGGTTAGGTTTATGGTTAGTTTTAGGGTTAGAGTTAGGGTTATGGTTAGGGGATAAGTGTAAGGGTAGGTTTAGGGTTATTGTTAGGGTTAGGGTTAGGATTACTGTGAGGGTTAGAGTTAGGTTTACAGTTAGGTTTTGCGTTTGGATAATGTTAGTGTTAGGGTTAGTCTCTAGGCTTAGGATTAGGGTTAGGGTTAGGATTAGGGTTAGGGTTAGGGTTATGGTTAGAGGTAAGTGTTCAGTTTAGTGTTAGAGTTTGGGGTTAGGGTTAGGGTTAGGCTTAGGGTTTAGGGTTATGGTTATGGTCTGGGTTAGGGTTAGTGTTAGGCTTCGTCTTTGGGTTAGGGTTCGAGTTATGGGTTAGCGTTATGGTTAGGGTTAGGTTAGGGTTAGTTTTAGGGTTATGCTATGGTTACGGTTGGGGTTAGATTTAGGTATTACAGTCCGGTTTAGGGTTAGTTTAAGGGGTAGGGTTAGGGTTAGGAATAGGGATTAATGTTAGGTTTAGAGTTATTGTTATGTTTAGTGTTAGTGTTAGTGTTAGGGTTTGTGTTATGGTTATTATTAGATGTTAGGGTTAGTGATAGGTTTAGGTTTATGGTTACGGTTAGGTTTAGGGTTACGGTTAGGTTTAGGTTTAGGGGTTAGTTGTTATGGAGATGGTTAAAATTAGACTTCAGGTTATGGTTAGCGTTAGGGTTATGGTTAAGTTTAGGGTTAGACTTAGGATTAGGGTTAGATCAAGTTTAGTATTAATTTTAGGGTTTGGTTTAGGGTTTGTGTTAGGGTTAGGTGTTAGGAATAGGGATTGGATTAGTGTTAGGGTTAGGTTTAGGGTAAGGGTTCACTTTATGGTTATGTTTAGATTTAGAAATAGTGTTAGGTTTATGGGTAGGTTTTAGGGTTAGGTCTAGGGTTAGGGTTAGGGTTAGGGTTATGGTTAGGGTTTGGTTTAGGTTTAGGGTTTGGGTTAGTGTTAGTATTAGAAGTTGGTTTAGTGTTAGTGTTAGTGTTAGCGTTAGGGTTATAGTTAGGGTTAGGTTTAGATTTTAGGGCTAGTGTTAAGGTTAGGATTAGTGTTAGTGTTACGGTTAGAGTTTATGTTTAGGGTTAGTGTTAGAATTAGGGTTAAAGTTAGGGTTAGGGTTAGGGTTAGAGGTTAGCATTAGGTTTAGGGTTAGATTTTTTGTTTAGGTTTAGGGTTAGGGTTAGTCTTAGAGGTTATGGTTAAGTTTAGAGTTCAGTTAAAGCTTAGGTATAGGGTTAGGTTTAGGTTTAAGTTTAGGGTTAGTGTTAGGGTTACATTTAGGGTTAGTGTTAGGTTTACGGTTTGGTTTATGTTTACAGATAGTGTTAGTGTTAGTGTTAGTGTTAGGCTTAGGCTTTAGGCTTAGGGTTAGGATTAGGGTTAGGAATAGGGTTAGGGTTATTGTCAGAGGTAAGCGTTAAGTTTAGTGTTAGTATTTGGGGTTAGTATTAGGGTTAGGGTTAGTGTTTATGGTTGTGGTTAGTGTTAGGGTTTGCATTAGTGTTAAGGTTAGTCTTTGGATTAGGGTTAGAGGTATGGGTTAGGGTTATGGTTATCGTTAGGGTTAGGGTTAGGGTTAGGTTTAGGGTTATGTTATGATTATGGTTAGGGTTAGGTTTAGGTATTACAGTCATGTTTAGGGTTAGTTTAAGGGGTAGGATTAGGGTTAGGGTTAGGGATTAATGCTAGTTTTAGGGTTATGGTTATGGTTAGTGTTAGGGTTAGGGTTAGTGTTAGTGTTAGGATTAGGATTAGATCTTAGGGTTAGTGGTATGGTTAGGGTTATGGTTAAAGTTAGGTTTAGGTTTAGGGGTTAGTTCTTAGGGAGAGCGTTAACTTTAGGCTTCGGGTTACGGTTAGCATTAGGGTTATGATTAAGTTTAGGGTTAGGCTTAGGATTAGGGTTATGTGTAGTTTTAGTGTTAGTTTTAGGGTTAGGTTTAGGGTTTGGGTTGGGTTTAGGTGTTAGGTATAAGGATAGGATTAGGTTTGGGGTGAGGGTTAGTCTTAGAGGTTATGGTTAATGTTAGGGTTAGGGTTAGTGTTTAAACTTAGGTTTAGGGTTAGAGTTAGGTTTAGTTTTAGGGTTAGATTTAGGGTTAGGGTTAGTTGTTAGGTGTTCGTGATAGTGTTAGTGTTAGGGTTAGGCTTAGTGTTAGGGATAATATTAGGGATAGGGTTTAAGGTGTAAGTTAGGGTTAGTGTTATGGTTAGTTTAGGGTTAGGGTTAGGCTTAGAGGTTATTGTTAAGGTTAGGGTTAGGGTTAAAGCTTAAGTTTAGGGTTAGGGTTAGGGTTAGGGTTAGGGTTAGGGTTAGGGTTAGGGGTTAGGTGTTAGGCATAGAGTTTGTGTTAGGGTTAGGGTTAGGTTTAATGTTAGTGGTAGGTTTAGGGTTAGGTTTAGGGTTAGGGATAGTGTTAGGTTTAGGGTTAAGTTTAGGGTTAGGGATAGGGTTAGGGTTAGGGTTAGCGTTTAGGGTTAGGGTTAGGGTTAGTGTTATTGTTAGTGTTAGGTTTAGGTTGAGGTTTAGTGTTAGGGTAAGGCTTTGCTTTATGGTTAGTTTTAGGGTTAGTTTTCGGATTAGGGTTAGGGTTTGGGTTAGAGTTAGGGTTAGCGTTAGATTTAGGGTTTGTGTTAGTGTTAGGTTCAGGGTTAGATATTAGGTTTAGGGTTAGGTCTATGTTTAAGGTTAGTGTTAGGGTTAGGGTTATGTTTATGATTAAAATTTAGGGTTACGTTTAGGGTTAAGGTTAGGGTTAGAGTTACGGTTAAGGTTAGGTTTAGGGCTATGTTTAGGGTTAGTGTTAGGTGTTAAGTGTTAGGGAAAAGGTTAGGGCTAGCCTTCGTGTAATGGTTAGGTTTAGGGTTATGAATAGGTTAGGTTTAGGGTTATGGTTAGGAGTTAGGTTTAGTGTTAGGATTAGGGTTAGAGTTTAGGGTTAGGGTTAGGTTAAGTTTTAGTGTTAGGGTTATGGTTAGGGTTTGAATTAAGGGTTAGGCTTAGGTTTAGCGTTACGGTTACGGTTACGGTTAGGGTTAGGGTTAGGGTTTGGTTTTGAGTTAGGGTTATGGGATAGTGTTAGGGAGATGGTTATGGTTAGGCTTAGTGTTACGGTTAGGTTTAAGGTTTCCATTTCATTTAGGGTTAGGTTTACGGTTATGGTTAGGGTTTGTTTTAAGGTTAGGTTTAGTTTTATGTGTTAGGTGTTAGGGTTAGCGTTAGGGTTAGCGTTAGGGTTATTATTAGGGTTAGGGTTAGGGTTAGAGTTAGGGATAGTGTTAGGTTTAGTGGTAGGTTTAGGTGTAGGGATAGTGTTAGAGTTAGGTTTAGAGTTAGGGTTATTGTTAGGGTTAGCGTTAGGTTGAGGTTTAGGGTTAGGGTTACAGTTAGGTTTAGTGTTTGCGTTAGGTTTCGAGTTAGCATTAGGGTTAGGTTTAGAGTTTAGGTTGGAATAGGGTTATGTTTAGTGTTCGAGTTTAGATTTAGGGTTAGTGTTAGTGTTAGGGTTGGGTTAGAATTCAGGGTTTAGGGTTAGATTTATGGTTAGTGTTAGTGTTACAGTTAGGTTTAGGTTAAATTTATGGGTATGGTTACGTTTAGGATTAGGGTTATTGTTAGGGTTAGGATTAAATTTAAGGTTAGAGTTAGGTTTAGGTTTAGGGTTATGGTTATGGTTAGGGTTAGGGTTAGGTTTAGGGTTAAATGTTAAGTTTTAGGAAGAGGGTTATGGTTAGGCTTCGGGTTAGGGTTAGGGTTAGTGTTAAGGGTAAGGTATTAGGGATAGAGTTAGCACTAGGGTTAGGGTTAGGGTTACGTTTAGGTTTAGGGTAAGGTTCATGGTTAAGGATATTCTTAGGTTTAGTGTTGGATTTAGGGTTAGGGATAGTGTTAGTGTTAGGGTTAGAGTTAGGGTTAGGTTTTGGGTTAGAGTTTAGGTTTGAGGGTTAAGTTTAGGTTTAAGTTTAGGGTTAGGGTTAGGTTTAGGATTACAATTTATGGTTGGGGATAGGGTTACGTTTAAGGTTAGGGTTAGGGCTACGTTTAGGGTTAGATTTAGGGGTTAGGTGTTAGGGAGAGGGATTGGATTAGGCTTCCATTTACGGTTAGATTTTGGGTTACGATTAGTTTTAGGCTTAGGTTTATTGTTAGGGTTATGGTTAGGTTCAGGTTTAGTGTTAAATTTAGAGGTAGGGTTATCATTAGTGTTAGGGGTCAGTTATTAATGACAGGGTTAGTGTTAGGGTTAGGGTTAAGTATTACAGTCAGGCTTTGAGTTAGTTTAAGGCGTAGAGTTTGTGTTAGGGTAAGGGATTAATGTTAGGCTTAGGGTTAGGGTTATGGTTAGGTTTAGGGTTAGGGCTAGGATTAGAAGTTAGGATTATTGGTAGGGTTATTATTATGGTTACAGTTAGGGTTAGGGTTAGGGGTTAGGTGTTAGGTAGAGGGTTAAGCTTAGGCTTTGGATTACGGTTAGGGTTAGGGTTACGATTAGATTTAGGGTAAGGCTTAGGGTTAGTGTTAGTGTTAGCGTTAGTTTTATTGTTAGTTTTAGAGTTAGGTTCAGCGTTAGGGTTAGGGGTTAGGTGTTAGGGATAGGTTTAGGGTTAGGGTTAGGTTTACGGTTAGTGTTAGTGTTAGGGATGATGTTAGGTTTAGAGTTAGGGTTTAGGGTTAGTGTTAGGGTTAAGGTTATGGTTAGGATTAGGTTTAGGGTTATAGTTTACGTTTAAGTTTAGGTTAGGTTTAGGGTTAGTGTTAGAGTTAGTGTTAAGTTTAGGGTTAGGGTTATGATTAGGGTTAGGATTAAAGGTTAGGTGTTAAGAAGAGGATTAGAGTTAGGCTTTGGTTTAGGGTTAGGGTTACGGTTACAATTAGGTTTAGTGTTAAATTTAGGGTTAGGTTTATGGTTAGATTTAGAGTTAATTTTAGAGTTATGGTTAAGTTTATGGGTCAGGTGTTAGGAAAAGTGTTAGGGTTAGTGTTAGGTTTAGGGTTAGTGTTAGGTTTAGGGATAGTGTTAGGGTTAGGGTTAGTGGTTAAGTTTAGGGTTAGGATTACGGTGAGCACTAAGGTTAAGATTAGAGTTTAGTGTTAGTGTTAGTGTTAGGGTTAGGGATAGGGTTGTAGTTAGTGTTAGGGTTAGGGGTAGGTTTAGGGTTAGGGTCAGGTGTTAGGTGTTAGTGTTAAGGATAGGTTTAGTGTTAGTGTTATGGTTAGAGTTTACCGTTAGGTTTAGTTTTAGGGTTAGGGTTAGGGTTATGGTTAGGGTTAGAGTTAAAGTTTATTATTAACGTTAGGTTTAGAAGTTTGTTTTAGTGTTAATTTTAAGTTTAGGTTAGGGTTAGAGTTAGGGTTAGAGGTTAGTGTTAGGTTTAGAGTTAGGTTTACGGTTAAAGTAAGGGTTAGGTTTAGTTTTAGGGTTAGAGGTATCGGTTATCGTTAGGGTTAGGGTTTAGGGTTAAGATTATGGTTAGGTTTAGGGTTAGCCTTAGTTTTAGTGTTAGGGTTAGGGTTACTGTTCGAGGTATGGGTTACGGTTAGGGTTAGGGTTTGGTATAGGGTTATGGAAGGTTTAACTTTAGGGTTAGGTTTACGTATTACTGTCAGTGTTAGTGTTCGTTTAATTGTTAGGGTTAGGGTTAGGGTTAGCGAATAATGTTCTGTTTAGTGTTAGGTTTATGGCTAGGGTTAATGTTAGGTTTATGTTAGTTTTATGGTTAGAGTTTAGGGCTATGCTTAGGTTTAGGGTTATTGTTAGTTTTAGGTTAGGTTTCGGTTTAGAATTTAGTGTTAGGGTTAGTGTTAGGGTTATGCTTAGAGGTTTTGGTTAGGGTGAGTGATAGTATTAGGGTTAAAGCTTAGGTTTAGGTTTAGCATCACAGTTAGGGTTAGGATTAGGGTTAGAGGTTAGTGTTAGTGTTATGTTTAAGTTAGTGTTAGGGTTAGCGTTGGGTTAGAGTTATGTTTAGGTTTAAGGTTAGTGTTAGGGTTAAGGATAGAATTAGGTTTAGGGTTAGGGTTAGGGTTAGGATCTCGATTAGGCTTTGGGTTACGGTTATGGTGAGGGTTAGGGTTATGGTAAGGGTTAGGGTTAGGTTGAGGTTTATGGTTAGAGGTAGGCTTAGGGTTAGAAGTTAGGTTTAATGTTGGGTTTATGGATACGGATAGGGATAGGTTTAGGGTTAGGGTTAGTGTTAGATGTTAGGGTTAGTTTCAGGGTTAGGTTTAGGGTTCGGATTAGGGGTTAGGTGTTAGGATAGGGTTAGGTTAGGGTTAGAGTTAGTGTTAGTGATAATGTTACGGTTAGTTTTAGGGTTATGGATAGTGGTAGGGTTAGGCTTAGGGTAAGGGATAGGTTTATGTTTAGGGTTAGCGTTTGGCTTAGAGTTAGGGTTAGGTTTAGGCTTAGAAGTTATGGTTAGGGTTAGCGTTAGTGTTAGGGATAAAGCTTAGGGTTATTGTTACGGTTACGCTTAGGGTTAGGGTTAGGTTTAGAGTTAGGGTTAGGGTTAGAGTTTGGGGTTAGCATTAGGGTTAGGGCTAGGCTTAGAGGTTATGGTTAGGGTTAAGGCTTAGGTTTATGGTTAGC
The DNA here is from genome assembly GCF_034190915.1 of Cavia porcellus. Taxonomy (NCBI): domain Eukaryota; kingdom Metazoa; phylum Chordata; class Mammalia; order Rodentia; family Caviidae; genus Cavia; species Cavia porcellus. The sequence goes on along the minus strand of NW_026947488.1, from coordinate 102,634,273 downwards.
GTTACGGTTAGGGTTTGGGTTAGGTTTAGTGGTTAGTGTTAGTGTTAGGTTTAGGGTTAGTGTTTTTGTTAGGATTAGGGTAATGTTTAGAGTTAGGTTTAGGTTTTGGTTAGAGTTAGGTTTAGGGTTAGGATTAGGGTTAAAGTTAGAGTTAGGGACAGGGTTATGTTTAGGCTTTGGGTCATGGTTATTGTTAGGGTTAGGGTTAAGGTTAGGGTTAGGATTAAGTTGAGGTTTAGTGTTAGGGTTAGGTTTAGTGTTAGGGTTAGAAGTTAGGATTAGTGTTAAGTTTAGGGTTAGGGTTAGGTAAAGCTTACTGTTAGTGTAAGGGTTAGGGTTAGAGTTTAAATTTAGGGTTAGTGTTAGGTTTAGGTTTAGAGTTATGGTTAGCGGTTAGCATTAGGTTTGGTTTAGGGTTAGGGTTAAAGCTTAGGTTTAGGGTTTAGGTTAGGGTTAGGGTTAGGTTTAGGGCTAGATGTTAGGGATAGGTTTAGGTTTAGTGTTGGTGATAAAGCCTAAGTTTGGTGTTAGGGTTAGCGTTAGGTTTAGGTTTAGAGTTAATTTTTGTGTTAGGGTTAGGGTTAGGGTTATGTTTAGAGTTTAGCGTTTGCTTTAGGGTGAAGGTTAGGTTTATTATTTAGGCATAGAGGTTATGGCTAGTTTTAGGGTTAGGGTTAGGGTTAGGGTTAGGGTTAGGGTTAGGGTTAGGGTTACAATTAGGTGAGATTTAGGGTTAGGGTTAGGGTTAGGGTTATGGTTATGTTTAGGGTTAGCGTTTAGGGTTAGGGTTAGTGTGAGGGTTAGTGTTATGGTTAGCATTATGTAGGTGAGGTTTAGGGTTAGTTTTAGTTTTAGTGTTTGAAGTTAGGTATAGTGTTAGGTTTAGTGTTATGTTAGGTATAGGTTTAGCGTTAGGGTTAGTGTTAAAGGTTAGGGTTAGTGTTACGTTTAGGGTTAGGTTTAGGGATAGGGTTAGAGGTATGTGTTGGGTTAGGGTTAGTCTTATGGTCAGTGTTAATGTCTGGGTTAGTGTTATGCTAGGGTTAGTGTTCAGGTCAGGGTTAGGTATTACAGTTAATTTTAGGGTTAGTTTAAGGGGTAGGGTTAGTGTTAGGGTAAGGGATGAATGTTAGATTTAGGTTTTTGGTTATGGTTATGGTTAGGGTAAGGTTTATGGTTAGGGTTAGTGTTAGAGGTTATTGTTAGTGTTAGGGTTAGGGTTAGGGTCAGTGTTATGGTTAGAGTTTAGGGTTAGGGTTAGGTTTAGGGTTAGTGTTAGGCTAAGTGTTAGGCAAGGGTTAGTGGTTAGGTTTAGTGTTAGCATTACGGTTAGTCCTAGGGTTAGTTTTAGAGGTTAGTTTTAGTGTTAGGATTAGGCCTATCGTTAGTGCTAGCACTAGGGTTATGGGTCAGGTTGGATTAGGGTTAGGTTTAGGGTTAGGGTTAGGGTTATGGTTAGAGGTTAGGTTTAGGGTTAGGGTTAGAGTTACGCTTAGTGTTTGGGGTATGATTAAGGTTAGTGTTAGGGATTAGCTGTTAGGGAGATGGTTAGGTTTGGCTTTGTGTGATGGTTACGGTTAGGGTTACGATTAGGTTTAGGGTTAGCTGCTACGTAGAGGGTTAGGGTTAGGCTTTGTCTGATGGTTATGGTTAGGGTTACGATTAGGTTTAGGTTTAGGGTTAGGGTTAGGGAAAGTTTTAGGTTTAGTGTTAGTGTTAGAGGTTAGGGTTAGTGTTATATTTAGGGTTAGGGTCAGAGGTACGTGTTAGGGTTAGGGTTAGCAATAGGTTTAGCATTAATGTTAGGGCTAGGGTTAGGGTTATGCTAGGCTTATGTTTAGGTTTAGGGTTAGGTATTATATACAGGGTTAGCTTTAGTTTAAGGGGTAAGGTTAGGGTTAGGGTGAGGGATTAATGTTAGGTTTAGGGTTAGAGTTATGGGTATGGTTAGGGTTAGGGTTATGATTAGACATTAGTTTTAGGGGTAGGTTTAGGGTTATGGTTACGTTTATTGTTTGGGTTAGTATTAGGGGTTAGGTGTTAAGGAGAGTGTTAAGGTTAGGCTTTGTGTTACCGTTAGTGTTAGTGTTAGGATTAGGTTTATGGTTAGGCTTAGAGTTAGGGTTAGTGTTAGGGTTAGGTTTAGTGTTAGTTTTGGGTTAGATTTAGCATTTGGGTTAGGCTTAGGTGTTAGGGATAGGGTTAGGAATAGGGTTAAGTTGACAGTTAGGGTTATACTTAGGGATACTGTTAGCTTTAGTGTTAGGGTTTAGGGTTAGTGTTACAATTAGGGTTTGAGTTTCGGTTAGGCTTTGGTTTATGGTTAGGTTTAGGGGTACATTTAGGTTAGGGTTAGGTTTAGGGTTAGGTTTAGGGTTTGATGTTAGGGATAGTTTTAGGGTTAGTGTTAGTGTTAAGGTTAGAGCTTAGAGTTAGGGTTATGGTTAGGGTCAGGGTTATGGTTGTAAGTTAGCATTAGGTTTCAATTAGTGTTAGGGTTAAAGCTTAGGTTTCTGGTTAGGGTTAGGGTTAGAGTTAGTGTTTGGTTAAGTGTTATGGTTAGGATTAGGGTTATGGTTGGCAGTTAGCGGTTGGTTTAGTGTTAGAGTTAGGGTTAGAGTTTGGGTTAGTTTTAGGCTTAGAGGTTATTGTTAGTGTTCGGTTTAGGGTTAAAACTCAGCTTCAGGGTTAGGGTTAGTGTTAGTGTTAGGGATAGGGTAAGGTTTAAGATTAGGTTTACTGGTTAATTTTAGGGTTTGAGTTACTGTAAGGGTTAGGTTTAGAGGTTAGTGTTAGGGTTAGTTTTAGTGTTAGTGTTAACGTTAGGGTTAGGTTTAGTGTTAGGATTAGCGTTAGGGATAGGGTTAGGGAAAGGGTTATGGTTAGGCATTTGGTTAGGGTTAGGGTTATGATTAGGGTTATGTTTAGAGGTATGGGTTAGGGGTAGCATTAGGGTTAGGGTTATGTTTTTGGTTATGCTAGGTGTTGGGTTAGGGTTAGGGATAGGAAAGAAACTCAGGCCAAGTGTTAATTTAAGGTGTAGGGTTACGTTAGGGTTATGGTCAGGGTTACAATTAGGGTTAGAGATTATGGTTACGGTTAGGGTTATGGTTAGGGTTAGTGTTACGGTTACCATTAGTTGTTAGGGTTAGGGTTAGGGTTAGGTTTAGCATTATGGTTAGGGTTAGGGTTAGGGTTAGAAGTTAGTGTTAGGCTTAGGGTAAGCTTTTGGTGTAGGGTTAGGGTTAGAGTTAGTTTGAGGGTTAGGATTTAGGGTTAGTGTTAGGGTTAGGGTTAGGATTAGAGTTATGATTAGGCTTCGGATTACGGTTAGGGTTAGGGTTACGACTAGGTTTAGGTTTAGGCTTAGGTTTAGGGTTAGGGTTACGGTTTGGTTTACCGATATGGATAGGGGTTACATGTTAAGGATAGGGTTAAGTTTAGGGTAGTTTTAGGGTTAGGTTTACAGTTATGATTAGGTTTAGGTATAGTGTTAGCTTTAGGGTTAGTGTTTAGGGTTAGTGTTAGGGTTAGGGTAATGGTTGGGGTTACGTTTAGACTTCGGGTTATGGTGAGTGTTAGAGTTATGATTAGGTTTGGGTTAGGTTTAGATATTAGGGATAGTTTTAAGTTTAGGGTTAGTGTTACAGTTAGAGTTTAATTTTAATGTTAGGGTAAGCATAATGGTTAGCGGTTAGCCTTAGTTTGGTTTAATGTTAAGGTTAAAGCTTAGGTTTAAGCTTAGGGTTAGGGTTAGATGTTAGGGATAGGTTTAGGTTTAGGGTTAGTGTTAAAGCTTAAGATTGGGTTTAGGGTTAGTGTTAGGGTTAATTTTAGGGTTAATTTTATTGTTAGGGTAGGGTGAGGGCTAGGGTTATGGTTAGAGGTTAGTGTTTTATTTAGAATTAGATTTAGGGTGAAGGGTAGGGTTATGGTTAGGCATAGAGGTTATGGTTAGTATTAGGGTTAGGGTTAGTGTTAGGGTTAGTGTTAATTTTAGTGTTAGGGTTAGGGTTAGGGCTAGGGTTATGGTTAGAGGTTAGCGTTTTGTTTAGGGTTAGACTTAGGGTGACGGCTGGGGTTATGGTTAGGCATAGAGGTTATGGTTAGTGTTAGTGTTAGGGTTAGGGTGAGGGTTAGGGTTATGGTTAGGGTTAGGGTTACAATTAAGTTAGGATTTGGGTTAGGGTTACAATTAGGTTAGGGTTAGGGTTAGGGTTAGGGTTAGGCTCAGTGTTACGGTTAGAGTTAAGGGTTAGGGTTAGTATGAGGGTTAGTGTTAGTGTTAGGGTTAGGGTGAGGTTTAGGTTTAGTTTTAGGGTTAGAGCTAGAAGTTAGGTATAGTGTTATTTTTAGTGTTAGGGTTGGGGATAGGTTTAGCGTTAGGGCTAGTTTTAGAGGTTAGGGTTAGTGTTACGTTTAGGGTTAGGTTTTGGGATAGGGTTAGATGTATGTGGTAGGGTTACCGTTAGTGTCAGGGTTAGGGTTAGCGTTAGGGTTAGCGTTAGGGTTATGCTAGGGTTAGGGTAAGGGTTAGGTATTACAGTGAGGGTTAGGGTTAGTTTAATAATTAGGCATAGGGTAAGGGATTAATGTTAGATTTAAGGTTCGGGTTATCGTTACGGTTACGGTTAGGGTTAGGGTTATGATTAGCGTTAGGTTTATAGTTTAATGTTAGTGTTAGGGTTAGGGTTATGGTCAGTGTTACGGTTAGAGTTTAGGGTTAAGGTTATGATTAGATGTTAGAATTCAGTTAAGTGTTAGAGTTAGGGTGAGGGTTAGAGTAAGGGTAGGACAAGTGTAAGTGGTTAGGTTTAGGCTTAGGATTACAGTTAGTGCTAGGGATAGTTTTAGAGGTTAGTTTTAGTGTTAGGGTTAGGGTTATGGTTAGTGTTAACATTAGGTTTAAGGGTTAGGTTGGGTTTGGGTTAGGGTTAGGGTTAGGGTTAGAGTTATGGTTAGAGTTTAGGCTTAGTTTTAGGGTTAGGATTACCATTAGTGTTTGGGTTATGATTAAGGTTAGGTTTAGGGTTAGCTGTTAGGGAGAGGGTTAGTGTTAGACTTTGTGTGAGGGTTATGATCAGGTTTAGGGTTAGGTTTAGATTTAGGGTTAGTTTTAGAGTTAAGGTTAGGGTTAGTGTTAGGGATTAGGTGTTTTGATAGGGTTAGGTTTAGGGTTAGGGTTCGATTTATGGTTAGGGTTAGGGTTATGTATAGTGTTAGGGTTAGGGTTAGGGTTAGGTTTAGGTTTAAGTTTAGGGTTAGGGTTACTGTTAGGGTTAGGGTTAGAATTAATGTTACAGTTAGAATTTAAGGTTAGGTTTAGGGTTAGGGTTATGGTTAGTGTTAGGGCTAGGTTTAGAGTTATGTTTAGTGTTAGGGTTATGCTTAGATGTTAGCGTTTATTTTAGCGTTAGAGTTAGGGTTAGGGTTAGGGTTAGGATTAGGCTTAGTGGTTATGGCTAGAGTTAGGGTTTAGGGTTACAGATAGGGTTAGGGTTAGGATTAGGGTTAGTAATAAGCTTTAGGTTTAGGGTTATGGTTATGGTTAGGGTTAGCTTTAGTGGTCAGTTTTTGGGTTAGGCTTAGAGATAGGGTTAGTGTAATTATTAGGGTTAGAGTTAGATTTTGGGTTAGGGTAAGGCTTAGTGTTATGTTTAGGGTTAGGATTACATTTAGGTTAACGTTAGGGTTACGGTTAGGTTTAGGGTTAGAATTAGGTTTTGCGTTAGATGTAGGGTTAGGGTTACGGTTCGGTTTAAGTGTTAAGTGTTAGGGATACGGTTATGGGTTAGGGTTAGGGTTAGTGTTAGGGTTAGGGTTATGGTAGGGTTAGGATTATGGTTAAGGTTAGCATTTAGGGTTAGGCTTATGGTTAGGTCAATGTTATGGTTAGGGTTAGGGTTAGGTTGAGGTTTAGTCTTAGGTTAGGATTAGGGTTACAAGTTAGGTTTAGTGTTAGGTTTAGGGTTTGGGTTAGGGATAGGTTTAGGGTTAGGTTTAGTGTTATTGGTTAGGCTTAGTGTTATGTTTAGGTTTAGGGTTAGTGTTAAGGTTAGAGGTATGTGTTAGGGTTAGTGTTAGCGTTAGGTTTAGTGTTAAGGTTAGGTTTATGGTTAGGATTATGGTCAGGGTTAGCATTTACGGTTAGGCTTAGGGGTAGGGTTAGTGTTATGGTTAGGGTTATGTTGATGTTTAGTGTTAGGTTAGGATTAGGGTTCCAAGTTAGGTTTAGTGTTAGGTTTAGGGTTATGGTTAGGGATAGGATTAGGGTTAGGGTTAGTGTTAGAGGTTAGGGTTAGTGTTATGTTTAGGGTTAGGGTTCGGGCTAGGGTTAGAGGTATATGTTAGGGTTAGGGTTAGAGTTAAGGTTAGGGTTAAGGTTAGGGTTAGGGTTAGGGTTATGCTAGGGTTATGTTTAGGTTTAGGGTTCGGTATTATAGACAGTGTTAGTTTTAGTTTAAGGGGTAGGGTTAGGGGTAGGTTTAGTGTTAGGAGTTAGGTGTTAGGAAGAGTGTTAAGGTTAGGCTTCAGGTTATGGTTAGTGTTAGGGTTACAATTAGGTTTAGGGTTAGGCTTAGGGCTAGGGTTAGGGTTAGGTTTTGGTTTAGTGTTAGTATTAGTGTTAGATTTCGCATTTGGGTTAGGGGTTAGGTCTTAGGAATAGGGTTAGGGTTAGGGTTACTGTCAGGCTTAATTGAAGTTTAGGGTTAGGCTTAGGGATAGTGTTAGCTTTAGGATTAGGGTTTAGGGGTAGTGTTACCGTTAGGGTTCGGTTTACGGTTAGGCTTCGGGTTATGGTTATGGTTGGGGTTAGAATTAGGATAGGCTTAGGTTTAGGGTTAGTTTTAGGTTTAGGGTTTGATGTTAGAGATAGTTTTAGGGTTACTGTTAGTGTTACGGATAGAGTTTAGGGTTAGGGTTATGGGTAGAGGTTAGTGTTAGGTTTCCATTATGGTTAGGGTTAAAGCTTAGGTTTATGGTTAGGGTTAGGGTTAAGGTTTGGGTTAGGGTTAGTGTTCAGTTTGGGGTTAGTGTTAGGGTTAGGGTTATGGTTAGGTTTAGGTTTAAGTTTAGGGTTAGGGTTAGTGTTAGTGTTAGGGTTAGGGTTAGAATTAGTGTTACAGTTAGAATTTAGATTTAGGTTTAGGGTTAGGGTTATGGTAAGTGTTAGGGCTAGGTTTAGTGTTATGGTTAGTGTTAGGGTTATGGTTAGAGGTTAGCGTTTGTTTTAGGGCTAGATTTAGCGTTAGGTTTAGTGTTAGGATTAGGCTTAGTGGTTATGGTTATGGTTAGGGTTAGGGTTATGGATAGGGTATGGGTTAGGGTTAGCTTTAGTGGTTAGTTTTAGGTTTAGGTTTAGGGATATGGTTAGTGTAAGGATTAGGGTTAAGGTTAGAATTAGGGTTAGGGTTAGGGTTAGGCTTAGTGTTATGGTTAGGGTTAGGATTACATTTAGGTTGACGTTAGGGTTACGGTTAGGTTTAGGGTTAGGGCTAGGTTAGTGTGAGGGTTAAGGTTAGGTTTAGAGTTAGGGTTAGGGTTAGGCTTAGGTTTACGGTTAGTATTAGGGTTACAACTAGGTTAGTGTTAGGGTTTGGGTTAGGGTTAGGCTTAGGGTTTGCATTAGATTTAGTGTTAGGTTTAGGGTTAGGGTTAGGCTTAGGTTTAGCAGTAAGTTGTTACGGATAGTGTTATTGGTTAGAGTTAAGATTATGGTTAGGGTTAGGGTTAATTTAGGGTTAGACTTTAGGGTTAGGTTTAGGGTTTGGGTTAGTGTTATGGTTAGGGATAGGGTTAGGTTGAGGTTTAGGGTGAGGGTTATGGTTAGAAGTTAGTCTTAGTGTTACGTTTAGGGTTAGGGTTAGGGATAGGTTTAAGGTTAGGGTTAGTGTTAAAGCTTAGGGTTAGGGTTAGGTTTAGTGTTAGATTTATGGTTACGGTTATGCTAGGGTTAGGGTTAGAATTAGGGTTAGGTATTTCCGTCAGGCTTACGGTTAGTTTAAGTGTTAGAGTTAGGTTTTGGTTAAGGTATTAATGTTAGGTCTGGTTTAGGGTTAGGGGTAGCGTTAGGGATATGGTTACATTTTGGGATTAGGGTTAGGTTTAGGTTTAGGTTTAAGTTTAGGTTTAGGGTTAGTGTTAGTGTTATTGTTAGGGTTAGAATTATTGTTACAGTTAGAATTTAGGATTAGGTTTAGGGTTAGGGTTACGGTTAGTGTTAGGGCTAGGTTTAGGGTTATGGTTAGTGTTAGGGTTATGGTTTGAGGTTAGCATTTGTTTTAGGGTTAGGATTAGCGTTAGGGTTATGGTTAGGATTAGGCTTAGGTGTTATGGTTAGGGTTAGGGTTAGGGTTACGGATAGGGTAAGGGTTAGGATTAGGGTTAGTTATTAGTTTTAGGGTTAGAGTTAGGATTACGGTTACGGTTAGGGTTAGCTTTAGTGGTTAGTTTTAAGGTTAGTGTTAGGGATAGGGTTGGTGTAAGGATTAGGATTAGAGTTAGTGTTAGGTTTAGGGTTAGGCTTAGTGTTATGGTTAGGGTTAGGATTACATTTAGGTTAACATTAGGGTTACGGTTAGGTTTAGGATTAGGGTTAGGTTTTGTGTTAGTTGTAGGTTTAGGGTTATGGTTAGGTGTAAGTGTTAGGTGTTAGAGATATGGTAATGGGTTAGGGTTAGGGTTAGTGTTAGAGATAGGATTATGGTAGGGTTAGGATTATGGTTAGGATTATCATTTAGGGATAGGCTTATGGTTAGGTCAATATTATGGTTAGTGTTTGGGTTAGTTTAAGGTTTAGTGTTAGGTTAGGATTAGGGTTAGTGTTACGGTTAGAGTTTAGGGTTAGGTTTAGGGTTAGAGTTATGGTTAGATGTTAACATTCGGTTATGTGTTAGAGTTAGGGTGACAGTTAGCATAAGGGTAGGACAAGGGTTAGTGGTTAGGTTTAGGTTTAGGGTTACAGTTAGTGCTAGGTTTAGTTTTAGAGGTTAATTTTAGTGTTAGGATTAGGTTTAGGGTTAGTGTTAAAATTAGTGTTAGAGGTTAGGTTGGGTTCGGGTTAGGGTTAGTGTTAGGGTTAGGGTTAGAGTTATGGTTAGAGGTTATTTTTATTTTTAGGGTTAGGGTTATGCTTAGTGTTTGGGTTATGATTAAGGTTAGGGTTAGGGTTTAGCTATTAGGGAGAGGGTTAAGGTTAGGCTTTGTGTGACGGTTATGGTTATGGTTATGATTAGGTTTATGGTTAGGATTAGGGTTAGGGTTAGGTTTAGGGTTAGTTTTAGAGTTAAGGTTAGGGTTTGGGGTTTGTTGTTTCGATAGGGTTAGGTTTAGGGTGAGGGTTCAATTTTTAGGGTTAGGTATAGTGTTAGAGTTAGGGTTAGGGTTTAGGGTTAGAGTTAGGGTTAGGTTTAGGTTTAGATTGTAACTTTAGGGTTAAGGTTAGGGTTAGGGTTAGAATTAGTATTACAGTTAGAATTTAGGGTTAGGTTTAGGGTTAGTTTTAGGGTTAGAGGTTATGGTTAGTGTTAGGTTTAGTGTTAAAGCTTAGGTTTATGGTTATGTTTAGGGTTAGGGTTAGTGTTCTGTTTAGGGTTATGGTTAGGGTTAGGGTTATGGTTGGTGGTTAGCGTTTGGTTTAGGGTTAGAGTTAGGGTTAGAGTTAGAGTTAGGTTTAGGCTTAGAGGTTATGGTTAGTTTTAGGTTTATTGTTAAAGCTTAGGTTCAGGGTTTGGTTAGTGTTAGGGTTAGGGATATGGTAAGGGTTAAGATTAGGGTTACTGGTTAATTTTAGGGTTAGGGTTATGGTTAGGGATATGGTTAGGTCTAGAGGTCAGTGTTAGGGTTAGTGTTAAAGTTAGGGTTATTGTTAGGGTTAGAGTTAGTGTTAGAGTTAGGTTTAGGGTTAGCCTTGGGTTATAGTTAAGGTTAGGGTTTACAATTAGTTTAGGATTAGGGTTAGGATTTTCATTAGATGTATTGTTAGGGTTAAGGTTATAGTTAGTGTTAGGGGTTAGGTGTGAGGTATAGGGTTATGGGTTAGGGTTAGGGTTAGGGTTAGGTTTATGATTAATGTTAGGGTTAGGTTGAGTTTTAGGCTTGGGGTTAGTGTTAGAGTTAGAAGTTAGCTTTAGTGTTAGGGTAGGGATAGGTTTAGGTTTAAGATTACTGTAAGAGGTTAGGTTTAGTCTTAGAGTTAGAGTTAAGGTTAGCTTTAGGCTTAGGGTTAAAGGTACAGGTTAGCATAAGGGTTAGGGTTAGCGATAGGCTTAGGGTTATGTTTAGGGTTAGGGCTGGGTTATGCTAGGATTAGGGTTAGGGTTAGGTATTACAGTAAGGGTTAATGGTAGTTTAAGCAGTAATTATAGGGTTAGGGTTAGGGCTAGGAATTAATGTTAAGTTTAGGGTTATGATTATGGTTATGGTTAGGTTAGGTTAAGGGTTAGTTTTGGAAGTTAGGGTTAGCAGTACTGTTAGGTTTATGTTTACAGTTAGGGTTAGGGTTAGTGTTAGGTTTAGGCTTAGGGGTTACTTGTTTGGGAGAGGGTTAAGATTAGTCTTCAGGTTACATTTTGCATTAGGGTTGTGGTTAGGTTTAGGGTTAGGCTGAGGGTTAGGGTTAGGGTTAGGTTTAGTGTTAGTTTTACCATCAAGTTTAGGGTTCGGGTTAGGTTTAGGTGTTAGGGATAGGGTTAGGGTTTGGGTTAGGGTTAGGTTTACGGTAAGGCTTAGGTTTACAGTTATGGTTAGGTTTAGGAATAGTGTTAAGTTTAGGGTTAGGATTTAGGGTTATGTTTAGGGTTAGGGTTACGTTTAGGTTTAGGATTAGGGTTAGTGTAAGGGTTAGAAGTTTTTTTTAGTATTAGGGTTAGGGTTAGGGTTAGGGTTAGAGATAGAGTTAGGTTTAGGGTTAGATGTTAGGGTTAGGTTTAGGGCTACGGTTAGGGTTAGGGTTAGGGTTAGGTTTACCGTTAGGGTTAGGTTTAGGTTTAGGTTTAGGATTAGGGCTACTGTTAGGGTTAGAAGTTGGTTTAGTTTTAGGGTTAGGGGTAGGGCTAGGGTTAGTGTTATAGTTTGGGTTAGGGTTACATTTTGGGGTTAGGGTTAGGGTTATGGTTAGAGTTTAGGGTCAAGGTTAGGGTTAAGGTTATGGTTAGGGGTTAGCATTAGGTTTAGGGTTACAGTTGTGTTTAAGGTTAGGGTTAGGGTTAGCCTTAGACGTTATGGTTAAGGTTTAGGGTTTGGGTTATGGTTAGTGTTAGGGTTACAATTAGGTGTAGTGTTAGGGTTACGGTTAGGATTAGGGTTATGGTTATGGTTAATATTTAGCGTTAGGTTTAGTGTTAGAGTTTGGTGTTAGTGTTAGGGTTAGGGTTAGGCTTAGAGTTTATGGTTAGGCTTAGTGTTAGAGTTATCATTAATGCTTAGGTTTTGGGTTTGGGTGATGGTAGGATTAGGGTTATTGTTAGGGTTAGTTTTAAGGTAAGTGTTATAGGTGTGGGTTACGCTTATGGTTAGGGTTAAGGTTATGCTAGTGTTAGGGTTATGGTTAGGGTTATGTATTACAGTCAGTTTTAGGGTTAGTTTAAGGGGTAGTGGTAGGGTTAGAGTTAGGGTTAGGGATTAATGTTGGGTTTAGGATTATGGTTATGGTTATGGTTAGTGTTAGGGTTTGGGTTAGGCTTAGGTTTAGGTTTAGGATTAGAAGTTAGGGCTATGGGTATGCTAGGTTTATGGTTACAGTTAGGTTTAGGGTTAATGTTAGGATTTCGGCTAGGGTTTGTTGTTAGGGAGAGGATTAAGGTTAGGCTACCTGTTATGGTTAGCATTAGGGTTACGATTAGTTTTAGGGTTAGGCTTAGGCTCAGTGTTAGGGTTAGGTTTAGTGTTAGTTTTAGGGTTAGGTTTATGCCTAGGGTTGGGGTTTGGTGTTAGGGAGAGGGTTAGGGTTATGGTTACGGTTAGGTTTAGGGTAAGGTTTAGGTTTACGGTTAGGTTTAAGGTTTGGAATCATGTTAGGCTTAGGGTTAGGGTTTAGGGTTAGGTTTAGGGTGAGGGTTAGGGTTAGTGTTAGGTTTAGGTTTATGGTTAGGGTTAGTTTTAGGGTTCAAAGTTGGTTTAGTGTTATTGTTGGTGTTAGGGTTAGAGTTAGGTTTAGGGTTAGCTTTAAATGCTAGGGTTAGTGTTAGGGTTACCGTTATGGTTAGGATTAGGGTTAGGTTAGGGTTAAGGTTAGGGTTAGGGTTATGTTTAGAGGTTAGCCTTATGTTTAGGGTTACTGTTTGGGTTTACCTTTAGGGTTCGGTTTAGGCATAGAGGTTATGGATGAGATTAGGATTACAATTAGGGTTAAAACTTAGGTTTAGGTTTAGGGTTAGGGTTAGTGTTAGGGTTAGGGTTAGGGGTTTGGTGTTAGGGAAAGCGTTAGGGTTAGGGTTAAGGTTAGGGATAGGGTTATGTTTAGTTTTAGAGAAATGGGTTAGTGTTAGCGTTAGGGTTAGGGTGAGTGTTACGGGTAGGTTTAGGGATAGGTTTAGGTTTAGAGGAATGGGTTAGGGTTCGGTTTAGGGGTATGGTTTGGGTAGGGTTAGTGTTATGGTTGGTTTAGGGTTAGGGTTAGGGTTAAATATTATGGTCAGTGTTAGCGTTAGTTTAATGCGTAGTGTTAGGGTTAGTGTTAGGAATTAAAGTTAGGTTCAGGGTTAGGTTTATGGCTTGGGTTAAGGTTAGGGTTAGTGTTAGTTTTAGGGTTAGGGTTAGTGTTAGGGTTTTCATTAGATTTAGTGTTAGGCTTAGGGTTAAGTTTAGGGTTAGGGTTAGGGTTAGGTTAAAGGGTTAGGTGTTAGGGATAGGCGTATGGGTTAGGGTTAGTGTTAGGTTTAGGATTAGGGTTAGGGTTTGGTTTATAGTGAAAGGTTATGATTAGGTTTAATTTTACTGTTAGAGTTTATGGTTAGTGATATAGTAAGGGTTGGCTTGGAATTAGAGTTAGGTTTAGGGTTAAAGTTTAGGGTTATAATTCAGTTTAGGGTTAAGGTTAATGTTAGAGTTAGGGTTAGGGTTACGCTTATTGTTAGGGTTATGATTAAGGTTTGGGTTAGGAGTTAGGTGTTAGGGAGAGGGTTAGGGTTAGGCTTTGGGTTTCCGTTAGTGTTAGGGTTATGTTTAGGTTTAGGGTTAGAGTTAGGGTTAGGCTTAGGGTTAGGGTTTGGGTTAGGGTTAGTTTTAGGGTTTGGGTTAGGGTTAGGGTTAGGGGATATGTGTTAGCGATAGGGTTAGGGTAGGGTTTGGTTTAGGGTTCGGGATAGTGTTGGGTTTAGTGTTAGGTTTAGGGTTAGGTTTAGTTTTATGTTTAAGGTTAGGGTTAGTGTTAGGGTTAGAAGATAGTTTTAGGTTTAGTGTTAGGCTTATGGTTAGATGTTAGCCTTTGGTTTATTGTTAGTGTTAGAGTCAGGTTTAGCGTTATGTTTAGGCTTAGAGGTTATGGTTCGGGTTAAGTTTAAAGATTAGTTTCAGGTTTACGTTTAGGGTTATTGTTAGGGCTACAGTTAGAGTTTAGGATTAGGTTTAAGGTTATAAATAGGGTTAGGGTTATGGTTAGAGGTTAGCTTTGGGTTTAGGGTTAGAGTTAGGGTTAGTGTTAGGGTTAGGGTTAGGCTTAGATGTTATGGTTAGGGTTAGGTTTAGGGTTAGGGTTAGGGTTAAAGCTTAGGTTCAGGGTTAGGGTTAGGATTAGGGTTAGGGTTAGGGATATGGTAAGGGTTAGGATTCTGGTTAGTGGTTAGTTTTCAGGTTAGGGTTACGGTAGGGTTTGCGTTAGGTTTAAATTTTAGTGTTAGGCTTAGGGTTAGGGTTAGGGTTAGTGTGAAGCTAAGGATTAGGTTTAGAGTTATGTTTATCTTTAGGGTTAGGCTTAGGTTTATGGTTAGTGTTAGGGTAACAACTAGGTTAGCATTAGGGTTAGGGTTAGGGTTAGGCTTAGGATTTGCGTTAGATTTAGTTTTAGGTTTACTGTTAGTGTTAGGCTTAGGTTTAGGGGTAAGGTGTTACGGATAGTGTTATTGGTTAGGGTTAGGGTTAGGGTTATGGTTAGGGTTAAGGTTAGGGTTAGAGTTTAGCGTTAGGTTTAGGGTTTTGGTTAGTGTTATGGTTAGGGATAGGGTTAGGTTGAGGTTTAGGGTGAGGGTTATGTTTAGAAGTTAGGTTTAGTGTTACGTTTAGGGTTAGGGTTAGGGATAGGTTTAAGGTTAGTGTTAATGTTAGAGGCTAGGGTTAGGGTTAAGGTTAGTGTTAGAGTTAGGGTTAGGGTTAGTTGTATTGGTTAGGTTTAGGTTTAGTGTTAGAGTTAGGGTTACGGTTATGCTAGGGTTAGGGTTAGGATTAGGGTTAGGTATTACCATCAGCCTTAGGGTTAGTTTAAGTGTTAGGGTTAGGTTTAGGTTAATGGATTAATGGTAGGTCGGGTTTAGGGTTATGGTTATGGTTATGGTTAGGGTTAGGATTAGATGTTAGGTTTAGGTGTAGCGTTAGGGATATGGTTATGTTTAGGGTTAGGGTTAGGGTTAGGGTTAGGGTTCGGTTTAGGGTTAGGTTTAGGGTTAGGGATAGTGTTAGTGTTAGGGTTAGGGTTTTGGGTTATGGTTAGGGCTAGGGTTAAGTTTAGGTTTAGGGATAGGGTTAGTGTTAGGGTTAGAAGTTAGTTTTAGTGTTAGTGTTAGTCTTAGTAGTAGGGTTAGGGGTAGAGGCTAGCGTTTGTTTTAGGGTTAGAGGTAGGGTTAGTGTTATGGTTAGGCTTAGAGGTTATGGTTAGGGTTTGTTTTAGTGTTGGGGTTAAAGCTTAAGTTTAGGTTTATGGTTAGGGTTAAGGTTAGGGTTTTGGTTAGAGTTTAGTGTAAGGATTAAGGTTACGGTTAGGGTTATGGTTAGAGGTTAGCTTTTGGTTTAGGTTTAGAGTTAGGGTTAGTGTTAGGGCTAGTTTTAGGATTAGAGGTTATGCCTATGGTTAGGGTTAGGGTTAGGGTTAAAGCTTAGTTTGAGGGTTAGGTTTAGGGGGAAGTTTTGGTTAGGGATATGCTAAGGGTTAGGATTAGGGTTAGTGGTTAGTTTTAGGGTTAGGGTTACAGTTAAGGTTAGGGTTAGGTTTATAGGTTAGTGTTACGGTGAGGGTTAGGGTTCGGGTTATTGTGAGGGTTAGGGTTAATGTTAGGGTTACCGTTAGGGTTAGAGTAAGGTTTGTGTTTAGAATTAGTCTTATGGCTATGGTTAGGTTTAGGGTTACAATTAGGTTAGCATTAGGGTTAGGGTTAGGGTAGGGTTTTCTTTAGATTTAGTGTTAGGGTTAGGCTTAAGGTTAAGGTTATGGTTAGGGTTAGGTTAAGGGGTTAGGTGTTAGGGATAGGGTTATGGGTTAGGGTTAGTTTTAGTTTAGGGTTAGAGTTAAGGTTATGGTTAACATTGGGGTTACGGTTAGGGTTAGAGGTTAGCGTTCGGTTTAGTGTTAGGGTTAGGATTTGGTTTATAGTTAAATGTTATGGTTAGGTTTAATGTTACAGTTAGAGTTTAGGGTTAGTGATACGGTAAGGGCTAGCTTGGAATTAGGGTTAGGTTTAGGGTTAAAGTAGGGTTATAGTTCAGTTTAGGGTTAAGGTTAGTGTTAGAGTTAGGTTTAGGGTTACGCTTAGTGTTAGGGTTATGATTAAGTTTAGGGTTAGGAGTTAGGTGTTAGGGAGAGGCTTAGCGTTAGGCTTTGTGTTTTCGTTAGTGTTAGGCTTACATTTAGGTTTGGGGTAGAGTCAGGGTTAGAGTTAGGGTTAGGCTTAGGGTTAGGATTAGGGTTAGGGTTATGGGTTAGGTGTTATCCATAAGGTTATGGTAGGGTTATGTTTAGGGTTCGGTTTAGGGTTAGGGGTAGTGTTGGTTTTAGGGTTAGAGTTAAGTTTAGTTTTAGGTTTAGGGTTAGGGTTAGTGTGAGGGTTAGAAGATAGGTTTAGTTTTAGGATTAGGATTATGGTTAGAGGTTAGTCTTTGGTTTAGTGTTAGAGTTGGCGTTAGTGTTAGGGTTAGGGTTAGGCTTAGAGGATATGGTTTTGGGTTAGGTTTAGGGTTAGGGTTAGGATTACCGTTAGGGTTATGGATATGGTAAGGGTTACGATTCGGGATAGTGGTTAGCTTTAGGGTTAGGGTTACGGTTAGGGTTTGCGTAAGTTTTAGATGTTAGTCTTAGTGTTAGGGTTAGGGTTAAGGTTAGGGTTAGGGTTAGTGTGAGGTTTAGGGTTAGGTTTTTAGTTGTTTTTAGGTTTAGGGTTAGGCTTAAGTTTATGGTTAGTGTTAGGGTTACAACTAGGTTAGTGTTAGGGTTAAGGTTAGGCTTAGGTTTATGGTTAGTGTTAGGGTTACAACTAGGTTAGTGTTAGGGTTATGGTTAGGGTTAGGCTTAGGGTTTGCGTTAGATATAGTGTTAGGTTTAGGGTTAGGGTTAGGCTTAGGTTTAGGGTTAGGGTTAGTATTAGAAGTTAGGTTTAGGGGTAGCGTTAGGTATGTGGTTACGTTTAGGGTTAGGGTTAGGGTTAGGGTTCGGTTTCGGTTTCGGTTTAGCGTTTGGGATAGTGTTAGTGTTAGGGTTGGTATTTAGGGTTATGGTTAGGTTTAGGGTTAGAGTTAGCTTTAGGTTTAGGGATAGTTTTAGGTTTAGGGTTAGAAGTTAGTTTTAGTGTTAGTGTTAGGGTTAGGGTTAGTGGTTAGCGTTTGGTTTAGGGTTAGAGTTAGTTTTAGTGTTATTTTTAGGATTAAGATTAGGGTAAGGGTTAGGTTTATGGTTAGGTTTAGGGTTAAGAATTGTGTTAGGTTTAGGTTGAGGTTTAGGATTAGTGTAATGGTTAGAAATTGGTTAGGGTAAGGGTTAGGGTTAGGGTTAGGGTTAGGGTTAGGGTTAGGCTTAGATGTTAGGGTTAGGGTTAGTGTCACAGTTAGAGTTTAGGGTTAGAGTTAGGGTTAGAGTTAGGGTAAATGTTACGTTTAGGATTATGGTTAGAGGTTAGCATTAGGTTTATGGTTAGAGTTTGGGTTTAGGGTTAGGCTTACAAGTTATTGTTAAGTTTAGCATTGGTGTTAGGGTTAAAACTGAGGTTTAGGTTAGGGTTAGGATTAGTGTTAGGGTAAGTTTTAGGATTAGGTTTAGGTTTAGGGTTAGGGTTACTGTTAGGGTTTCAAGATGGTTAGAGTTAGAGTTAGGGTTAGGGTTAGGGTTATGGTTGGGGGTTAGGTGTTAGTAATAGTGTTAGGGTTTGGTTAGGGTTAGGGTTAGGTTTATGGTCAGGGTTAGATTTAGGGGTAGTATTAGGGTTAGGCTTAGGGTTTAGGTTAGTGTTAGGTTTATGGTTAGTGTTAGTGTAAGGGTTAGGCTTAGAGGTTATGGTTAATGTTAGGGTTAGGTTTAGGGTTACAGTTAGTGTTACGGATAGCATTTGCATTAAGATTATGGTTAGGGTTAGGTTTAGGGGTCATGTGTTAGGGATAGAGTTCGGGTGAGTCTTCAGGTTACATTTAGGGTTAAGGTTACAATAAGGTAAGGGTTAGGGTTAGGTTTAGGGTGACCGTTTGAGTTAGATTTATGGTTTTAGGGTTAGGGTTAGGATTATGTTTAGGAGTTAGATGTTAGTGATAAGGTTGTAGTTAGGGTTAGGGTTAGGGTTAGGGTTAGTGTTTAGGATTAGGGTTAAATTTAGGGTTAGGGTTAGTGTTAGGTTTAGGGTTAGAGTTTAGGTTTAGGGCTAGGTTTAGTTTTAGGGTTAGGGTTAGGGTTAGGATTACAATTTAGGTTAGGTTTAGGGTTAAGGTTACCGTTACCATTAGGGTTAGGGTTAGGATTAGGGTTATTTTTAGGTGTTAGGTGTTAGGGAGAGCATTATTGTTAGGCTTCGTGTTACGGTTAGGTTTATAGATATGTTAGGTTTAGGGTTAGGTTTAGGATTATGTGTAGGGTTTGTTTTACGGTTAGGGTTAGGGTTAGAGTTCGGGGTTAGGTGTTATGGATAGATTTAGCATTAGGGTTAGTGTTACTTTTTGTTTTAGGGTTAGGTTTAGGGTTAGGGATAGTGTTATGTTTAGGGTTAGGGTTAGTGTTAGGGTTATGGATAGGGTTTAGTTTAGGGTTAGGGTTAGGGTTTAGGGTTAGGGTTAGGGTTAGGGTTATTTTTAGGGTTAGGTTTAGATTGAGGTTTAAGGTTAGGGATAGGGTTAGGTTTAGTGTTAGTGTTAGGCTTAAGGCTAGGTTTAGGGCTAGCATTAGGGGTTAGGTTTTAGGAAGAGGGTTAGGGCTAGGCTTTGGTTTACGGTTAGTTTTAGGGTTCCGATTAGTTTTAGGCTTAAGTTTACAGTAAGGTTTAGGCTTAGGGTTATGGTTAGTGTTAGGTTTAGGGGTACTGTTTAGGGTAAGAGTTAGGTTTAGTGTTAGGTTTATCATTACTTTTAGGGTTAGGATTAGGGTTAGGGTTAGTTTAAGGGTTAGGGTTAGGTAGAGGTTTAGGTTTAGGGTTAGAGTTAGGGTTAGAAGTTAGGTTTAGTGTTAATGTTAGGGTTAGGTTTAGGTTTAGGTTTAGGGATAGAGGGTACTGTTAGGTTTAGGGTTAGGGTTAGGTTTAGGGTTAGAGTTGCGGTTAGGTTTAGGGTTAGAGGTATGGGTTAGGCTTATTATAGGGTTAGGGTTATAGTTAGGTTTAGGGATTAAGTTTAGGTTTTGGATTTTTGTTATGGTGAGTTTTAGGTTTAGCATTAGGTATTGGGTTAGTGTTAGGTTTAGGGTTAGAGTTATGGTTAGGTTTAGGTTTAGAGGTATGGGTTAGGCTTATGGTAGGGTTAGGGTTTAAGTTAGGGTTGGGGATTAAGTTTAGGTTTTGGATTAGGTTTATGGTGAGGTTAGGTTTAGCATTAGTATTGGGTTAGGGTTAGGTTTAGGGTTAGACTTTAGTGTTAGGGTTAGGGTTAGGTTCAGGGTTAGAATTTAGGGTTAGAAAGAGTTAGGTTTAGAATTAGGTTTAGGCTTATGGTAGGGTTAGGGTTAGGGTTATGGTTAGGTATTACGATCAGGCTTAAAGTAAGATTAGGGTTACACTTAGGTTTAGGTTTAGAGTTTAGGGTGAGGTTTAGGTTTAGGGTTAGAATTAGAATTTAGGGTTAGGGGTACAGTTAGTGTTATATTTATTTTAGATTTAGGGTTAGTGTTAGGGTTAGGTTTAGTGTTAGGTGTTAGTGAGCTGTTAGGGTTAGGCTTCTCATTACGGTTATTGTTAGGGTTACGATTAGGTTTAGGGTTACTGCTAGGGAAAGGGTTAGTGTTAGGTTTATGGTTAATTTCAGGGTTAGGTTTAGGGTTAAGTTTAGGGGTTAGGTGTTAAGGATACGGTTAGCGTTATGGTTAGGTTTACTGTTTCGTTTAGGGTTATGGATAGTGTTAGGATTATGCTTGGGATTAGGGTTAAGTTTATGGTTAGGGTTAGAATTATGGTTAGGGTTATGGTTAGAGGTTAGCATTAAGTTCAGTGTTAGAGTTTGGAATTAGCGTTAGTGTTATGGTTAGGCTTAGAGGATATGGTTAGGGTTAGTGTTAAGGTTAAAGTTAAAGATTAGGTTTATGGTTAGGGTTAGGGTTAGGGTTAGAGTTAGGGTTAGAGTTAGGTTTATGGTTAGGATTAGTCTTATGGTTATGGTTATGGTTAGGGTTACAATTAGGTCAGCGTTAGTGTTATGGTTAGGGTTTTTGTTAAATTTAGTGTTATTGTTAGAGTTAAGGTTATGGTTATGGTTATGGTTAGGTTAAGGGGTTAGGTGCTAGGGATAGGGTTATGGGTTAGGGTTAGTGTTAGGTTTCGGGTTAGAGTTAGGGTTACAGTTAGAGTTGGTGTTACGGTTATGGTTAGAGGTTAGCGTTAGGCTTAGGGTTAGTGTTAGGTTTTGTGTTATAGTTAAAGGTTATGTTTAGGTTTAATGTTACGATTAGAGTTAGTGATAGGGTAAGGGTTAGCTTGGAATTAGTGTTAGGATTAGGGCTAAAGTTTAGGGTTATAGTTCAGTTTAGGGTTAAGTTAAGTGTTAGAGTTAGAGTTATGGTTATGCTTAGTGTTAGGGTAATGTTTAAGGTTAGGGTTAGGAGTTAGGTGTTAGGGAGAGAGTTCGGGTTAGTCTTTGGGTTTCGGTTAGTGTTAGGGTTATGTTTAGGTTTAGGGTTAGAGTTAGGGTTAGAGTTATGGTTATCGTTAGGGTTAGGGTTAGAGTTTAGGGTTAGTTTTATGGTTTGGGTTAGTGTTATGGTTAGGGTTATGGTTTAGGGTGAGGGTAATGGTTAGAAATTAGGTTTAGTGTTAGGTTTAGGGTCAGGGTTTGGGATAGGTTTAGGGTGAGTGTTAGTGTTAGAAGCTATGGTTAGGGTTATGGTAAGGGTTAGAGTTAAGATTAGGGTGAGTTTTATTGGGTAGGGTTAGGTTTAGGGTTAGAGTTAGGGTTAGGGTTATGCTAGGGTTAGGTTTAGGGTTATGGTTAAGTATTACCGTCAGGCTTCACATTAGTTTAAGTGTTAGGATTAGGTTTAGGTTAAGGGATTAATGTTAGGTCTGGGTTTGGGTTAGGGTTAGGCTTAGGGTTAGGGTTAGGATTAGAAGTTAGGGTTAGGGGTAGTGTTAGGGATATGGTTACATTTAGGATTAGGGTTAGGGTTAGTGTTCGGTTTAGGTTTAGGTTTAGGGTTTGGGTTAGCGTTTAGGGTTATGGTTATGGTTAGGGTTAGGTTTAGGTTTAGGTTTAGTGATAGGGTTAATGTTAGCTTTAGAAGTTAGTTTTAGTTTTAGTGTTAGTGTTAGTGTTAGGGTTACGGTTACGGTTAGATGCTAGCCTTTGGTTTAGGGTTAGAGTTAGGGTTAAGGTTAGTGTTAGGCTTAGAGGTTATGGTTAGGGTTAAGGTTAGGGTTAGGGTTAAAGCTGAAGTTCAGCTTTACGGGTAGGGTTAAGGTTAGGGTTACGGTTAGAGTTTAGTGTTAGGATTAAGGTTAGGGTTAGGTTTAGGGTTATGGTTAGAGGTTAGCTTTTGTATTAGTGTTAGAGTTAGGGTTAGTGTTAGGGTTAGTGTTAGGCTTAGAGGTTATGGTTATGGTTATGGTTATTGTTAGGGTTAAAGCTTAGGTTGAGGGTTAAGGTTAGTGGTAGGGTTCCGTTAGGGATATGCTAAGGGTTAGGATTAGAGTTAGTGGCTAGTTTTAGGGTTAGAGTTACAGTTAGTGTTAGGGTTAGGTTTAGATGTTAGTGTTAGTGTTAGGGTTCGGGTTAGTGTGAGGGTTACGGTTAGGTTTAGAGTTAGGGTTATGGTTAGGGTTAGGCTTAGGGTTACAGTTAGGTTTAGGGCTACAATTAGGTTACCATTAGGGTTATGGTTATGGTTATGGTTATGGTTAGGGTTAGTGTTAGGGTATGTGTTAAATTTAGTGTTAGGGTTAGGGTTAGGGTTAGGTTTAGGTTTTTGTTAGTTTTAGAGTTAGGGTTAGGCTTAGGGTTAGGGGTTAGTTTTTAGCGATAGGGTTGGCGTTAGGATTAGATTTAGGGTTCAGTTTAGGGTTGGGTTAGAGTTAGGGATAGTGTTAGGGTTAGGGTTAGGGTTTAGGGTTAGGGTTAGTGTTCGGGTTAGAAGATAGGTTTAGTGTTAGTGTTAGGGTTAGGGTTGGGGTTATGGTTAAAGGTTAGTGTTTGGTTTAGGCATAGAATTAGGATTAGGTTAAAGGTTAGTGTTAGGCTTAGAGGTTATTGTTAGGGTTAGGGTTAAAACTTTGTTTCAGGTTTACGTTTAGGGTTACGTTTAGTGTTACAGTTAGTGTTTAGGATTAGGTTTCAGGTTATAGTTAGGGTTAGGGTTATGGTTAGAGGTTAGCTTATGGTTTAGGCTTAGAGTTAGGGGTGGTGTATGTGTTGGGTTAGGTTTAGAGTTTATGGTTAGGGTTAGGTTTATGGTTAGGTTTAAGGATAGAACTTAGGTTCAGGGTTAGGGTTAGGTTTAGAGATATGGTAACGGTTAGGATTAGGTTTAGTGATTAGTTTTTGGGTTAGGGTTAAGGATAGGATTAGATGTTATTGTTAGTGTTAGGGTTAGGGTTAGTGTGAGGGTTAGGTTTAGGTTTCGAGTTAGGGTTATGCTTATGGTTAGGCTTAAGGTTATGGTTAATGTTAGGGTTAAAATTAGGTTAGCGTGGGGGTTAGGGTTAGGGCTATGTTTAGGGTTAGGTTTGGGTGTTAGGGGTAGTGTAATGGGTTAGGGTTAGTTTTATTGTTAGGGTTAGGTTTAAGGTTTGAGTTTAGTGTTAGGCTTAGGTTTTGGGTTAGTGTTATGGTTAGCGTTAGGGTTAGGTTGAGGTTTAGGTTTAGGTTTAGGATTAGAAGTTAGTTTTAGTGTTAGGTTTAGGGTTTGGGTTAGGGATAGGTTTAGGGTTAGTGATAGGGTTAGCGTTAAAGTTAGGGTTAGTGTTAGGTTTAGATGTATGGGTTAGGTTTGGGGTTAGGGTTAGGGTTAGAGTAGGGTTAGGATTATGCTAGTATTAGGTTTAGGGTAAGGTTTAGGTATTACAGCCTGGCTTAGGTTTAGTTTAAGGGTTAGGGTTAAGGTTAGGGTTAGAATTAGGGTTATGTTAAGGGTCAGTCTTATGGTTAGGGTTAGGGTTAGGATTAGGGTTAGTGTTAGTGTTAGGTTTAGTGTTAGGGTTAGGGTGAGCTTTGGGATTAGGGTTAGGGTTAGGTTTAGTGTTAGTTTTAGGGTTAGGTTTAGTTTGAGGTTTGTGGTTAGGTGCTAGGCATAGGGTTAGTTAGTGTTAGGGTTAAGTTTAGGGTAAGGGTTAGGTTTATGGTTAGGTTTAGGGTTAAGAAGAGTGTTAGGTTTAGGTTTAGTGTTAGGATTAGTGTAAGGGTTAAAAGTTGGTTAGGGTTAGGTTTAGGGTTAGGGTTAGGTTTAGGGTTAGGGTTAGATGTTACGATTAGGGTTAGGGTTAGTGTTAGTGTTACGGTTAGAGTTTAGTGTTAGTGTTAGGGTAAGAGTTAGGGTAAAGGTTAGGTTTAGATTTATGGTTAGAGGTTAGCATTTGTTTTAGGGCTAGAGTTTGGGTTTAGGTTTAGGGTTAGGTTTACAGGTTATGGGTAAGGTTAGGGTTAGACTTAGGGTTACAACTGAGGTTTAGGTTAGGGTTAGGATTCGTGTTAGGATTAGTTCTAGTGTTAGGGTTTGGTTTTAGTTTAGGGTTAGGGTTACTGTTAGGGTTAGAAGATGTTTTAGTGTTAGGTTTAGGTTTAGGGTTAGAGTTAGAGTTAGGATTAGGGTTAGTGTTAGAGTTGGGGCTTAGGTGTTAGTGATAGTGTTAGGGTTAGGGTTAATGATAGGGTTAAGTTTACGGTTAGGGTTAGGGTTAAGGGTAGTATTAGCGTTAGGGTAGGGTTTAGGTTAGGGTTAGGGTTATGGTGAGTGTTAGTGTTAGGCTTAGAGGTTATTGTTATGGTTAGGGTTAGGGTTACGGTTATGGTTAGGGATAGTATTTGGATTAGGATTAGGGTTAGGGTTAGTTTTAGGGGTCACGTGTTAGGGATAGAGTTAGGGTGAGGCTTCAGGTTATGTTTAGGGTTAGTGTTATGATAAGGTAAGGGTTAGGCTTAGGGTTAGGGTTACCATTTTTGTTAGATTTATGTTTAGTTTTAGGCTTAGGGTTAGGGATATGTTTAGGAGTTAGATATTAGGGATAAGGTTGTAGTTAGGGTTAGGATAAGGGTTAGGGTTAGAGTTTAGGGTTAGGGTTAAATTTAGGGTTAGTGTTTGTTTTTGAGTTAGGTTTAGGGTTAGAGTTTAGGTTTAGGGATAGGTTTAGTGTTAGGTTTAGGGTTAGTGTTAGGATTACAATTTAGAATTTAGGTTAGGCTTAGGGTTAAGGTTATGGTTACCGTTAGGGTTAGGGTTAGGATTAGGTTTAGGTTTAGGTGTTAGGTGTTAGGGAGAGCTTTATGGTTAGGCTTCGGGTTACGGTTAGGTTTATAGATATGATTAGGTTTAGGGTTAGGTTTAAGGTTATGTTTAGGTTAGTGTTTAGGGATAGATTTAGCGTTAGGGTTAGTGTTAGTTTTTGTTTTAGGGTTAGGGATAGTGTTATTTTCAGGGTTAGGGTTAGTGTTAGGGTTATGAATAGCGTTCAGTTTAGGGTTAGGGTTCTGATTTAGGGTTAGGGTTAGGGTTAGGGTTATTGTTAGGGTTAGGTTTAGGTTTAGGTTGAAGTTTAGGGTTAGGGTTAGGGTTAGGGTTAGGGTTAGGGTTAGGGTTAGTGTTAGTGTTAGTGCTAGGCTTAAGGCTTGGTTTAGGACTAGCATTAGGGGTTAGGCTTTAGGGAGAGGGTTAGGGATAGGCTTTGGTTTACGGTTAGATTTAGGGTTCCTATTAGGTTTAGGCTTAAGTTTACAGTAAGGTTTAGTGTTAGGGTTATGATTAGTATTAGGTTTAGGGGTACTGTTTAGGGTAAGAGTTAGGTTTACTGTTAGGTTTATGGTTAGTTTTAGTGTTAGGTTTAGGGTTAGAGTTAGGTAGAGGTTTAAGTTTAGGCTTAGAGTTAGGGTTAGAAGTTAGGTTTAGTGTTAATGTTCTGGTTAGGTTTAGGGTTAGAGGTTACTGTTATGTTTAGGGTTAGCATTAGGTTTAGGGTTAGGGTTAGAGTTAGGCTTAGGGATAGAGGTATGTGTTAGGCTTATGTTAGGGTTTGGGTTAGGATTAGGTCTTATGGTTAGGGTTAGCATTAATTTTAGGGTTAGTGTTATGGTTATGGTTAGAGATTAAGGTTAGGTTTTGGATTAGGTTTATGGTGAGGGTTAGGTTTAGCGTTAGGTATCGGGTTAGGGTTAGTTTTAGGGTTAGAATTTAGGGTTAGAATTAGCGTTAGGGTTAGAATTAGGTTTAGGCTTATGGTAGGGTTAGGGTTAGGGTTAGGGTTAGGTATTACGGTCAGGCTTAAAGTAAGATTAGGTTTAGATTTAGGTTTAGGGTTAGAGTTTAGCGTTAGTGTGAGGTTTAGGTTTAGGGTTAGGATTAGAATTTAGGGTTAAATGTACAGTTAGTGTTATGGTTACTGTTAGATTTAGGCTTAGTGTTAGAGTTAGGTTTACGTGTTAGGTGGTGTTAGGGAGTGGTTAGGGTTAGTCTTCGGGTTATGGTTAGTGTTAGGGTTATGATTAGGTTTAGGGTTACTGCTAGGGAAAGTGTTAGGGTTAGCTTTGTGGTTAATTTCAGGGTTAGGTTTAGGGTTAGGGTTAGGGGTTAAGTGTTAAGGATAGGGTTAGTGTTAGGGTTAGGTGTACGGTTAGGTTTAGGTTTATGGTTAATGTTAGGATTATGCTTAGGGTTAGGGTTAAGGTTAGGGTTAGGGTTAGGATTATGGTTAGGGTTATGGTTAGAGGTTAGCATTAAGTTTAGTGTTAGAGTTTGGGATGAACGTTAATGTTAGGTTTAGGCTTAGGGGTTATGGTTAGGGTTAGTGTTAGGGTTAGGGTTAAAGCTTAGGTCTAGGGTTAGGGTTACAGTTATGGTTAGGGTTAGGATTAGAGGTTAGTGTTATGGTTAGGTTTAGGGTTAGTGCTGGTGTTATTGTTAGGTTTATGTTTAGAGTTAGGTTTCGGTTTAGGGTTAGGGTTAGGATTAAGGTTAGTGTTAGTGTAAGGGATAGGGTTATGGTTAGGCTTGGTTTTATTTTTAGAGTTAGGGTTAGTGTTATGCTTAGGGTTAGTGTAGGGTTGAGGTTTAAGGTGAGGGTTAGTGTTAGGGTTAGAAGTTAGTTTTAGTGTTAGTTTTAGGGTTAAAGTTAGGGATAGCTTACTGTTAGGGTTGGGGTTAGAGGTTAAGTTTAGGGTTAGCATCAAGAATAGGTTTACGGTTAGGTTTAGTGTAAGAGTTAATGTTAGTTTTAGTGTTAAGGTTAATTTTAGGGTTAAGGTTTAGGTTTTGTGCTATGGTGGGAGTTGGGGTTAGTGTTAGGGTTAGGTTTAGGATTAGAGTTTAGGGTTAGCCTTATGTTTAGGGTTAGGGTTAATGTTAGGATTAGAAGTTAGTGTTAGGGGTAGGGTTAGGGTTATGGTTACAGTTAGGGTTGGGGTTAGTGTTTGGGTTAGAGTTAGGAGTTAGGTGTTAGGGAGTGACTTAAGGTTAATGTTAGGGTTAGGGTTATGGTTAGAGTGAGTGTAGGATTAGGGTTAGGGGTTATTTGTTAGGTAAGGGTTATGTTTAGGCTTCGTGTTATGGTTAGTGTTAGTTCTACTATTAGGTTCAGTGTTAGGGTTAGGGTTATTATTAATGTCAGAGTTAGGTTTATGGTTAGGTTTAGGTTTAGGTTTAGACTTAGGGTTAGGGGTTAGGTGTTAGGGATATGGTTAGGGTTAGGGTTAGGGTTAGGCTTATGGTTAGGTTTAGGCTTAGGGTTAGGTTTACGTTTAGGTTTACGTTTACAGATAGTGTTGGGGTTAAGGTTAGGGTTTAGAGTTAGGGTTAGGGTTAGGTTGAGGTTTAGGATGAGGTTTAGGCTTATGGGTAGAGGTTAGCATTAGGTTTCATGTTAGAGATCGGTTTTAGGGTTATGCTTAGGGTTAGGCTTAGAGGTTATGATCAGGGTTAGTGTTAAATCTTAGTTTTAGCATTAGGGTTACGGTTAGAGTTAGCGTAAGGTTTGGAGGTTAGTGTTAGTGTTAAGGTAGAGTTAGTGTTAGTGTTAGGGTTAGGGTTAGGTTTAGAGTTAGGTTTACGTTTAGGATTAGTGCTAGGGTTAGGGTTAGGATTAGGATCAGGGTTAGGTTTAGGGATAGGGTTATGTTTAGGCTTATGGTTAGGTTTAGGGTTAGGGGTAGGGTTACGATTAGGGTTTAGGTTAGGGTTAAGGTTAGGCTTAGGGTTAGATGTATGGGTTAGTGTTAGGGTTAGGGCCAAGGTTATGGTTAGGATTAGTGTTATGGTTAGGGTTATGTTTAGATTTAGGTTTAGGGTTAGAGGTATGGTTTAGGGTCAGGTTTATGGGTAGGTTTAGGGTTAGGATTAGTGTTATGGTAGGTTTAGAGTTAGGGTTATGGTTACGTATTATGGTCAGTGTTAGGATTAGTTTAATGGGTAGTGTTAGCGTTAGGGTTAGGGATTAATGTTAGGTTTATGGTTAGCGTTATAGTTAGGGTTAGTGTTAGGGTTAGGGTTTGATTTTAGGGTTAGGGTTAGGCTTAGGGTTAGTGTTAGGGTAAGGGTTAGGTTTAGGGTTAGAGTTTAGGGTTAGGTTTAGGGTTATGGTTAGTGTTAAAGTTGGGTTTAGGATTAGAATTTAGGGTTAGGGTTAATGTTTGGGTTAGGGTTACGGTTAGGGTTAGGGCTAGGTTTAGTTTTATCTTTTGGTTTAGTGTTAGGGTTTAGGGTCAGGGTTACGGTTAGGGTTAGAATTAGTGTTATAATTAGGGTTAGGGTTAGGTTGAGGTTTAGGGTTAAGGTTAGTTTTAGTGTTAGTGTTATTGTTAGTTTTAGAGTTAGGGTTATGGTTATGGTTAGGGTTAGGGTTAGTGTTATATTGAGTTTTAGGGTTAGGTTTAGGGTTACGGTTAGAATTCAGGTTTACTGTTAGGTTTAGTGTTAGTGTTAGTGATAGTTTTAGGGTTAGGGTTTGTGTTAGAGGTTATGGTTAAGGTTAGGGTTGTGGTTAGTGTCAGGGTTAGGGTAGGGTTAGAAGTATGTGTTAGGGTTAGGTTTATGGGTAGGATTAGGAATAGGGATAATGTTATGGTAGGTTTAATGTAAGGATTCAGGTTAGGTATTACGGTTAGTGTTAGGGTTAGTTTAAGGGGTAGTGTTAGGGTTAGGGTTAGGGATTAATCTTAGATTTAGGGTTAGGTTTACAGTTAGGTTTATGGTTAGGTTTAGGATTAGTTTTAGAGTTATGGTTAGAGTTTAATGTTATGGTTAGGTTTAGGGTGTTTGTTAGGGTTATGGTTAAGTTTAGGGTTAAATTTAGGGGTAGGGTTACATTTAGGATTAGGGTTATTTTTAGGGTTAGGATTAAAATTTAGGGTTAGAGTTACGTTTAGGGTTAGGGTTATGGTTACAGTTAGGGTTAGGGTTAGGTTTAGGTTTAGGGTTAGGTGTTAAGTTTTAGGATGAGGTTTATGGTTAGTCTTCCAGTTAGGGCTAGGGTTAGAGGTAAGTTATTAGGGATAGAGTTAGCATTCGGTTTATGGTTAGCTTTACGTTTAGGTTTAGGGTAAGGTTCAGGGTTAGGGATACTGTTAGGTTTAGGGTTGGGTTTGGGGTTAGGGATAGTGTTAGGCTTAGGATTAGGTTAGTGTTTAAGGTTAGAGTTTAGGGCTAGGTTTAGGGTTAGAGTTAGGTGTTAGGTGTTAAGGAGAGGGATAGGGTTAGGCTTCTGGTTACAGTTAGGTTTTGTGTTATGATTAGGTTTAGGCTTAAGGTTATAGTTAGGGTAAATTTAGAGGTAGGGTTAGCATTAGGATTAGGGGTTAGGTGTTAGTGACAGGGTTAGTGTTAGGGTTAGCTTTAAGTAGTACAGTCAGGCTTCGGGTTAGTTTAGGGCATAGAGTTAGGATTCTCGTAAGGGATTAATGTTAGGTTTAGTGTTAGGGTTATGGTTAGGTTTAGGGTTAGGGCTAGGATTAGAAGCTAGTGTTAGTGGTAGGGTTAGGGTTATGGTTACGGTTAGGTTTAGGGTTAGTGTTAGTGTTAGGGTTAGGGGTTAGGGGTTAGGTAGAGGGTTAAGCTTAGGCTTCAGATTACGGTTAGGGTTAGGGTTACAATTGGTTTTAGGGTAAAACTTAGGGCTATTGTTAGCATTAGTTTTATTGTTAGTTTTAGGGTTAGGTTTAGAGTTAGGGTTAGGGTTTAAGTGTTAGCAATAGGTTTAGGGTTAGGGTTAGTTTTACTGTTAGGGTTACTGTTAAGGATAGTGTTAGGTTTACAGATAGGTTTTAGGGTTAGTGTTAGAGTTAATATTAGGCTTAGGATTAGGTTTAGGGTTATAGTTTATGGTAATGTTTAGGTTAGGTTTAGGCTTAGGGTTAGGGTTAGGATTAGGGTTAGGGTTAAGGTTAGGGCTAGGGTTATGATTAGGGTGAGGATTAGAGCTTAGGTGTTAAGAAAAGGGTTAGGGTTAGGCTTTGGGTTAGGGTTAGGATTAGGGTTACGTTTAGGTTTAGGTTTACGTTTAGGTTTAGGGTTAAATTTAGGGTTAGGTTTAGGGTTAGATTTAGTGTTAGTTTTAGAGTAGGGTTAAGGTTAGTGTTAGGTGTTAGGGGTAGTATTAGGGTTAGTGTTAGGTTTAGGGTTAGGGTTAGGGTTAGTGGTTAAGTTTAGGGTTAGAATTACGGTTAGTGCTATGTTAAGTTTAGGGGTTTGTGTTCGTGTTCGTGTTAGGGTTAGGGTTAGGGTTAGGGTTAGGGTTAGTGTTAGTGTTAGGGTTAGGGTTAGTGTTAGGGTTAGGCTTAGGGTTAAGGTAGGTTTAGGGTTAGGGTTAGGTGTTAGGTGTTAGCATTAAGGTTAGTGTTAGTGTTAGGTCTATGGTTAGAGGTTACCATTAGGTTTAGGGTTATGGTTATGGTTATGGTTAGGGTTAGGGTTAGAGTTAAAGGTTAGGATTAAGGTTAGGTTTAGAAGTTTGTTTTAGTGTTAGTGTTAGGTTTAGGGTTAGATTTAGTGTTAGGGTAAGAGGTTAGTGTTAGGTTTAGATTTAGGTTTAGGGTTAAGGTAAGTGTTAGGTTTAGGTTTATGGTTAGAGGTATGGGTTAGCGTTAGGGTTAGGGTTAGGGTTAGGTTTAGGGTTAGCATGAGTTTTAGGGTTCGGCTTAGGGTTAATGTTAGAGGTATGGGTTAGGGTGAGGGTTAGGGTTAGGTTTAAGTTTATGGTAGGTTTAGCGTTAGGGTTAGGGTTACGTATTACGATCAGTGTTAGTTTATTGGGTTGGGTTAGTGTTAGGGTTAGCGATTAATGTTCGGATTATTGTTGGGTTTATGTCTAGGGTTACGTTTAGGGTTTGTGTTAGTTTTAGGGTTAGATTTTAGGGTTATGGCTAGGTTTAGGGTTATTGTTAGTGTTAGGCTTAGGTTTCGGTTTAGAATTTAGGCTTAGTGTTAGTGTTAGGGTTAGGCTTAGAAGTTATGGTTAGGGTGAGTGTTAGCATTAGGGTTAAAGCTTATGTTTAGGTTTAGCGTCACGGTTAGTGTTAGAGTTAGGTTTAGAGATTAGTGTTAGGGTTATGTTATGGTAAGTGTTAGGGTTAGGGTTAGGTTTAGAGTTATGTTTAGGTTTATGTTTAGTGTTAGGGTTAAGGATAGAATTAGGGTTAGGGTCATGGTTAGGCTTTGGGTTACGGTTATCATTAGGGTTAGGTTTACGGTAAGGGTTACGGTTAGGTTGAGGTTTAGGGTTAGGCTAAGTGTTAGGATTAGAAGTTAGGTTTAATGTTAGGTTTAAGGTTACGGTTAGGGATAGGTTTAGGGTTAGGGTTAGTTTTAGAGGTCAAAGCTAGGGATAGGTTTAGCATTAGGGTTAGCATTAGGGTTAGGATTAAAGGTCTGAGTTAGGTTTAGGTTTAGGGGTAGGGTAAGGTTTAGGGTTAGGTTTAGGGTTAGGGGTTAGGTGTCAGGGAGAATGTTAGGGGTAGTTTTCGTGTTACGATTAGGGTTAAGGTTTCAATTAGGTTTAGCGTTAGTTTTAGGGTTAAGGTTGGAGTTTAGAATTAGAGTTAGGGGTAGCGTTAGTGTTTTGGTTACAGTTAGAGTTTAGGTTTAGGGTTAGGGTTAGTGTTAGGGTTAGAGATATGGTTAGAGGTCAGTGTTAGGTTTAGGGTTAGGGTTAGGATTAGCTTTATGTTTGGGGTTTTGGTAGTGATAGGGTTAGGGTTAGGTATTACTGTCAGGTTTAGGGTTTGTTTAAGGTAGGGTTAGGATTAGGGTTAAGTATTAATGTTAGGTTTAGGGTTAGTGTTATGTTTAGTGTTAGAGTTAGGTTTAGTGTTACGGTAAGTTAGGTTTTGGGTTTGAGTTTAGGTTTAAGTTTAGGGTTAGGTTTAGAATTAGGATTAGAATTTAGGGTTAGGGTTATGTTTAGGATTAGGGTTATGGTTATGGTTAGGGTTAGGTTTAGGTTTACGGTTAGTTTTATTGTTAGGTTTAGAGATAGGGTTAGGGGTAAAGTGTTAGGGATAGGATTAGGGTTAGTGTTAGAGTTAGGGTTATGGTTAGGTTTACAGTTAGTTATAGGGTTAGAGTAAGGCTTTGGGTTAGGGTTTAATTGTCAGGTGTAGGTTTAGGGTTATTGTTAGGGTTATGGATAGGGTTACAGTGAGGGTTAGGGTTAGGTTTACTGTTAGGTTTTAGGTTACGGATAGTGTTAGTGTTAGGCTTTAGGCTTAGGGTTAGGGTTAGGGTTGGGATTAGGGTTAGGGTTAGGGTTAGGGTTAGGGTTAAGTTTAAGGTTATATGTATGGATTAGGGTTAGAGTTAGGGTTACGGTTAGAGTTAGGGTTAGGATTAGTTTTAGGGTTTATGGTTATAGTTAGGTTTAGGGTTAAGGTTAAAGCTTAGGTTCAGGTTTACATTTAGGGTTACGTTGAGGGTTACGGTTAGGGTTTAGGATTAGGTTCCAGGTAATGGTTATGGTTATGGTTATGGTTAGAGGTTAGGGTTAGGTTTAGCATTAGGGTTAGGGTTTTGGTTATAGTTAAAGGTTATGGTTAGCTTTAATGTTACGGTTAGAATTTAGGGTAAGGAATAGGGTAAGGGTTAGCTTGGAATTATGGTTAGTTTTAGGGTTAAGGTTTAGGGTTAGAGTTAGGGTTAGGTTTAGGGTTAGGTATATGGTTAGTGTTAGGGTTAGAAGTTAGTTTTAGTGTTAGTGTTAGTGTTAGTGTTCGAGTTAGAGTTAGAGTTAGGTTTAGAGTAGAGGCTAGCGTTTAGTTTTGAGTTAGAGTTAGGGTTAGGGCTAGGGTTAGGCTTAGTGATTATGGTTATGGTTATGGTTATGGTTATGGTTATGGTTATGGTTAGGCTTAAAGCTTAAGTTCAGGTTTACGGTTAGGATTAAGGTTAGGGATACAGTTAGAGTTTAGGGTTAGGATTAAGGTTAGGGTTAGGTTTTGGGTTATGGTTAGAGGTTAGCTTTTGGTTTAGGGTTAGAGTTAGGTTTACTGTTAGGCTTAGAGGTTATGGTTATGATTAGGCTTACGGTTAGGGTTAAAGCTTAGGTTGAGCGTTAAGGTTAGGGGTAGGGTTCGGTTTGGGATATGCTAAGGGTTAGGATTAGGGTTAGTGGTTAATTTTAGGGTTAGAGTTACGTTTACTGTTAGGGTTAGGTTTAGATTTTAGTGTAAGTGTTAGTGTTAGGTTTAGGGTTAGTGTTAGGGTTACGGTTAGGTTTAGAGTTAGGGTTATGGTTAGTGTTAGGCTTAGGGTTATGGTTAGGGTTAGGGTTACAACTGGATTATCATTAGAGTTAGGGTTAGGTTTAGGGTTAGGGTTTTGGTTAGGTTTAGTAGTTAGGTGTTAGGTATGGGGTTATCGGTTAGGGTTAGAGTTAGGGTTAGGGTTAGTGTTAGAGTTACGGTTAGAGTTAGGGTTACGGTTAGAGTTAGGGTTACGGTTATGGTTAGAGGTTAACATTAGGTTTAGGGTTAGGGTTAGGGTTTGGGATGGAGTTAAATGTTATGTTTAGGGATCCTGTTACGGTTAGAGTTTAAGGTTAGTGTTAGTGTAAGGTTTAGGTTTAGGGTTAGTTTTAGGTTTAGGGTTAACCTTTAGGGTTATATGTCAGTTTTTGTTTAGGGTTAGTCTTAGGGTTAGGGTTAGGTTTACACTTAGTGTTAGGGTTATGATTAAGGTTAGGTTTAGAAGTTAGGTTTTAGGGATTGGGTTAGGGTTAAGCTTTGGGTTTCAGTTAGAGTTAGGGTTACAATTAGGTTTAGGGTTAGAGTTAGGTTTAGGCTTAGGGTTAGGCTTAAAGGTTATGGTTAGGGTTAGGGCTAGTGTTAGGATTAAAGCATAGGTTCAGGTTTACATTTAGGGTTAAGTTTAGGGTTACAGTTAGAGTTTAAGATTACGTTTCAGGTAATGGTTAGGGTTAGGGTTATGGTTGGAGGTTAGCTTTTGGTTTAGGGTTAGAGTTAGGGGTGGTGTTAGGGTTGGGTTAGGCTTATAGGTTATGGTTAGGGTTAGGTTTAGGGTTAGGGTTAGGTTTAAAGCTTAGGTCCAGGGTTAGGTTTAGGGTTAGGGATATAGTAAGGGTTAGGATTAGGGTTAGTGGTTAGTTTTAGTGTTAGGGTTACAGTTAGGGTTAGGGTTAGGTTTAGATGTTAGTGTTAGTGTTGGTTAGGGTTATGGTTAGTGTGAGGGTTAGGTTTAGGTTTTGAGTTAGGGTTAGTGTTAGGGTTAGGCTTAAATGTTATGGTTAGTGTTAGGGTTACAATTAGGTTAGCATTAGGGTTAGGGTTAGGGTTAGGTTTAGGGTTAGGGTTAGCATTAGGTTTAGGGTTAGGTTTAGGTGTTAGAGATAGTGTTATGGATTAGGGTTAGTGTTATTGTTATGGTTAGGGTAAGGGTTATATTTTAGTGTTAGGGTTACGGTTTGTGTTAGTGTTATGGTTAGGGTATGGCTAGGTTGATGTTTAGGTTTAGGGTTAGGGTTAGAAGTTAGGTTTAGTGTTAGTTTAGGCTTACGGTTAGGGATAGGTTTAGTGTTAGGGTTAGTGTTAGAGGTTAGAGTTAGTTTTAGGGTTAGTGTTAGGGTTAATGTAAGGGGTAGGGTTAGGCTTAGAGGTTATGGTTAGGGTTAGGGTTAGTTTTCGGGTTAGGGTTAAAGCTTATTTCAGATTTACGGTTAGTTTAAAGGTTAGGGTTACGGTTAGAGTTCAGGGTTTTGATTAAGCATAGGGTTATGGTTAGGGTTATGTTTAGTGGTTAGCTTTTGGTTTAGTGTTAGAGTGTGGGTTAGTGTTAGGGTTAGTGTTAGGCTTAGAGGTTATGGTTATGGTTATTGTTAGAGTTAGGGTTAAAGCTTTGTTTGAGGGTTAGGGTTATGGGTTGGGTTCATTTAGGGATATGTAAGGGTTAGGATTAAGGTTAGTGGTTAGTTTTAGGGTTAGGGTTACAGTTATGGTTAGCGTTAGGTTTAGAGGTTAGTGTTAGGGTTAGGGTTAGGGTTTGGGTTAGTGTGAGGCTTAGGGTTAGTGTTAGGGTTAGGGTTAGATTTAGGTTTATGGTTAGGATTAGTCTTATGTTTATGGTTAGTGTTAAGGTTACAATTAGGTTAGCTTTAGGGTTAGGGTTAGGGTTAGGTTTTGCGTTAGATTTAGTGTTAGGGTTAGGCTTAAGGTTAGTGGTCGCGTTAGGTTTAGGGTTAGGTTAAGGGGTTAGGTGTTAGGGATAGGGTTATGGGTTAGGGTTAGGGTTACGGTGAGAGTTGGGGTTACGGTTATGGTTAGAGGTTAGCATTAGGTTTAGGGTTAGGGTTAGGGTTTGGGTTATAGTTAAAGGGTATTGTTAGGTTTAATGTTACGGTTAGAGTTTAGGGTTAGTGATAGGGTAAAGGTTAGCTTGGAATTAGGGTTAGGTTTAGTGTTAAAGTTTAAGGTTATAGTTCATTTTAAGGTTAAGCTTAGCGTTAGAGTTAGGGTTAGGGTTATGCTTAGTGTTAGGGTTATGATTAAGGTTAGGGTTATGAGTTAGGTGTTAGGGAGAGGATTAGGGTTAGGCTTTGGGTTTTGGTTAGTGTTAGGGTTATGTTTAGGTTTAGGGTTAGAGTTAGGTTAGTGTTAAGGTTAGGTATAGGGTTAGGGTTAGGGTTAGTTTTAGAGATAGGGTTAGGGTTATGGTTAGTGTTAGGGGTTAGTTGTTATCGATAAGGTTAGAGTAGGGTTAGGTTTAGTGTTAGTTTTACTGTTAGGGATAGTGTTAGGTTTAGGGTTACGGTTAGGGTTACGTTTAGGTTTAGGTTTAGGTTTAGGTTTAGGGTTAGTGTTAGTGTTAGGGTTAGAAGATAGGTTTAGTTTTAGGGTTAGGATTATAGTTAGAGGTTAGCCTTTGGTTTAGTATTAGCGTTAGGTTTAGTGTTAGGGTTAGGCTTAGAGGTTATGGTTCGGGTTATGTTTAATGATTAGGTTCAGGTTTACGTTTAGGGTTACGGTTAGGGTTACAGTTAGAGTTTAGGGTTAGGTTTAAGGCTTTGGTTAGGGTTAGGGTTATGATTAGAGGTTAGCTTTTGGTTTAGGGTTAGAGTTAGGGTTAGTGTTAGGGTTACTGTTAGGCTTAGAGGTTATGGTTAGTGTTTGGTTTAGAGTTAGGGTTAGGTTTAAAGCTTAGATGCAGGGTTAGGGTTAGGATTAGGTTTAGGGTTAGGGATATCGTATGGGTTAGTATTCAGGTTAGTGGTTAGTTTTAGGGTTAGGGTTATGGTTAGGGTTTGCGTTAGGTTTAGATGTTAGTGTTAGTGTTAGTGTTAGGGTTAGGGTTAGAATGAGAGATAGGGTTAGGTTTAGTTAGGGTTAGGGTTAGGCTTAGGCTTATGTTTATGGTTAGTGTTAGGGTTACAATTAGGTTAGCATTAGGGTTAGCGTTTGGCTTAGGCTTAGGGTTTGTGTTAGATTTAGTGTTAGGGTTAGGGTTAGGCTTAGGCTTAGGTTTAGGCGTTAGGTGTTATGGAAAGTGTTATTGGTTAGGGTTATTGTTAGGGGTAGTGTTATGTTTACGGTTAGGGTTAGGGTTAGAGTTTAGGGTTTGGGTTAGTGTTATTGTTAGGGTTATGTTGAGGTTTAGGGTGAGGGTTATATTTAGAAGTTAGTTTTAGTGTTAGGTTTAGGTTTAGGGTTAGGGTAGGTTTAGGGTTAGGGTTAGTGTTAGAGGCTAGGGTTAGGGTTACGGTTAGGGTTAGAGTCAGGGTTAGTGTTAGTTGTATTGGTTAGGGTTAGGTTTAGGGTTAGAGTTAAGGTTAGGGTTATGCTAGGGTTATGGTTAGGGTTAGGTATTACCGTCAGGTGTAGGGTTAGTTTAAGTGTTAGGGTTAGGGTTAGGTTACGGATTTAATGTTACGTCCGGGTTAGGGCTATGGGTATGGTTATGGTTTGGGTTAGGATTAGAAGTTAGGGTTAGGGTTAGCATTATGGATATGGTTACGTTTAGGGTTAGGGTTCGGTTTAGGATTAGGTTTAGGTTTATGGATAAAGTTAGTGTTAAGGTTAGGTTTTAGGATTATGTTTATTTTTAGTGTTAGGTTTAGGTTTAGGGATAGGGTCAGTGTTATGGTTAGAAGTTAGTTTTAGTTTTAGTGTTAGGATTAGGATTAGGTTTAGGATTAGAGGCTAGCATTTGGTTTAGGGTTAGAGTTAGGGTTAGCCTTAGGGTAGGCTTAGAGGTTATGGTTACGGTTAGGGTTATGGTTAGAGTTTAGGGTTAGGATTAATGTTAGCATTAGTGTTAGTTTTAGGGTTAGGGTTAGCTTTAGGGTTAGAGGTTAGCTTTTGGTTTAAGGTTAGAGATAGGTTTAGTGTTAGGGTTAGTGTTAGGCTTAGAGTTTATGGTTATGTTTAGGGTTACGTTTAGGGCTAAAGCTTTGGTTGAGCGTTAAGGTTAAGGGTAGGGTTCGATTAGGGATATGCTAAGGGTTAGGATTAAGGTTAGTGGTTAGTTTAAGATTAGAGTTACATTTAGTGTTAGGGTTAGATTTAGATGTTAGTGTTACTGTTAGGGTTAGGGTTAGGATTAGTGTGGTGGTTATGGTTAGGTTTAGAGTTAGGGTTATGGTTAGGATTAGCCTTAGGGTTATGGTTAGGTTTAGGTTTACAATTAGGTTGCCGTTAAGGTTAGGGTTAAGTTTAGGGTTAGGTTTTGCGTTAAATTTAGTGTTAGGTTTAGGGTTAGGGTTAGGGTTAGGTTTAGGGTTTAGGTGTTAGAGATAGTTTTATGGGTTAGGGTTATTGTTAGTGTTAGTGTTAGGGTTAGGGTTACAGTTAGAGTTAGGGTTATGGTTATGGTTAGAGGTTAATATTAGGTTTAGGCTTAGGGTTAGGGTTTGGGTTAGAGTTATAAGTTATGGTTAGGTTTCGTGTTACGGTTAGAGTTTAAGGTTAGTGTTAGAGTAAGGGTTAGGTTTAGGGTTAGTGTTAGGTTTAGGGTTAACCTTTAGGGTTTTAGGTCGGTTTTTGGTTAGGGTTAGTGTTAGGGTTAAGATTAGGATTATGCTTAGTGTTACGGTTATGATTATGATTAGGGTTAGGAGTTAGTTTTTAGGGAGACGGTTAGGGTTAGGCTTTGGGTTTTGGTTAGGTTTAGGGTTACGATTAGGTTTAGGGTTAGAGTTAGGCTTAGGGTTAGGGATAGGTTTAGGGTTAGGGTTAGGGTTATGTTTAGAGTTAGTTTTAGAGTTAGGGTTAGGCTTAGGGTTAGGGGTTATTTCTTAGCGATAAGATTGGGGTTAGGGTTAGTTTTAGGGTTTGGTTAAGGGTTGGGTTAGAGTTAGGGATAGTGTTAGGGTTTGGGATAGGATTTAGGGTTAGGGTTAGGATTTAGGGTTAGGGTTAAGGTTACGGTTAGTGTTAGGTTTAGGTTTAGGGTTAGGGTTAGTGTTAGGGTTAGAAGATAGTTTTAGTGTTAGAGTTAGGGTTAGGGTTGGAGTTATGGTTAGAGGTTAGCATTTGGTTTAGGCTTAGAATTAGAGTTAGGGTTAGGGTTAAAGCTTAGGTTCAGGTTTATGTTTAGGGTTAGGGTTAGAGTTTAGCATTAGGTTTCGAGTTATGGTTAGGGTTAGGGTTATGGTTATATGTTAGCTTTATGTTTATGGTTACAGTTTGGTGTGATATTAGGGTTTGGTTAGGTTTAGAGGTTATGGTTTGGGTTAGGATTAGGGTTAGGTTTATGGTTAAAGCCTAGGTTCTGGGTTAGGGTTAGGGTTAGGGATATAGTAATGGTTAGGATTAGGGTTAGTGCTTAGTTTTACGGTTATTTTTAGTTTTAGATGTTAGTGTTAGGGTTAGGGTTAGGGTTAGGGTTAGTGTGAGGCTTAGGTTTAGGTTTAGCGTTACTGTTAGGGTTAGTGTTAGGCTTAAAGTTATGGTTAGTGTTAGGGTTACAATTAGGTTAGCGTTAGATTTAGGGTTCGGGTTAGGTTTAGGGTTAGGTTTAGGTGTTATGAATAGTGTTAAGGGTTAGGGTTAGAATTATTGTTAGGGTTAGTGTTAGGGTTAGAGTTTAGTGTTAGGGTTAGGGGTTGGGTTAGTCTTATGGTTAGGATTAAGGTAAGGCTGAAGTTTAGGTTTAGGTTTACGGTTAGAAGTTAGTTTTAGTGTTAGTTTTAGGGTTAGGGTTAGGGATAGGTTTACGGTTTGGGTTAGTGTTAGAGGTTAGGGTTAGTGGTAGGGTTAGGTTTAGGGTTAAAGTTAGGGTTAGGGTTAGGGTAAATGTATGGATTAAGTTTAGGTTTAGGGTTAGAGTTAGAGTTAGGGTTAGGATTATGCTAGGGTTAGGTTTAGGGTTAGGTTTAGGTTTAGGTGTTACAGTCTGGCTTAGGGTTAGTTTAAGGGTTAGAGTTAGGGTTAGACTCAGTGTTATGTTTAGGGTTAGTCTTATGGTTATGGTTAGGATTAGGGTTAGGGTTAGGGTTACAGTTAGGTTTAGGGTTAGGGTTAGGGTTAGGTGTTACCTTGTAGGGCGAGGGTTAAGATTAGGTTTTGGGTTGCGCTTAGCGTTAAAGTTACGATTAGGTTTAGTGTTAGGCTGAGGGTTAGGGTTAGGGTTAGGTTTAGTGTTAGTTTTAGGGTTAGGTTTAGGATTAGGGTTTGGGTTAGGTGTTAGGCATAAGGTTAGGGTTCAGGTTAAGTTTAGGTTTAGGGTAAGGGTTAGGTTTACGGTTAGGGTTAGGGTTAAGAATAGTGTTAGGTTTAGGGTTAGGATTAGTGTAAGGGTTAGAACTTGGATAGGGTTAGGGTTAGGGTTAGGGTTAGATGTTAGGGTAAAGGTTAGGTTTAGGACTATGGTTATAGGTTAGCATTAGGTTTAGGGTTAGAGTTTGGGTTTAGGGTTAGGGTTAGCGTCAGTCTTACAGGTTATGGTTAAGGTTATGGTAGGTGTTAGGGTAAAAACTGAGGTTTAGGTTAGAGTTAGGATTAGTGTTAGAGTCAGTTTTAGTGTTAGGGTTACATTTAGGTTTAGGGTTAGGGTTACTGTTAGGGTTAGAAGATGGTTTAGTATTAGGGTTAGGGTTAGGGTTAGGGTTAGGGTTAGAGTTAGAGCTGGGGTTAGGGTTAGGGTTAGGGTTAGGGGTTATGTGTTAGTGATAGTGTTAGTGTTAGTGTTAGGGTTAGGCTTAGGTTTACGGTTAGGCTTAGGGTTAGGTGTAGTATTACGGTTAGGGTTTATGTTAAGTTTAGGGTTATGGTTAGTGTCAGGGTTAGGCTTAGGGTTTATGGTTATGATTAGGGTTAGGGTTATGGTTATGGTTAGGGTTAGGGATAGGATTTGGATTGGGATTAGGTTTACGGTTAGGTTTAGGGGTCACGTGTTAGTGATAGATTTAGCTTGAGGCTTCAGGTTATGGTTAGTGTTTGAGTTACAATAAGGCAAGTGTTATTGTTAGGGTTAGGGTTAGGGTTATCGTTTGCGTTAGATGTATGGTTAGTTTTAGGGTTAGGGTTATGTTTAAGAGTTAGATGTTAGGGATATGGGTGTAGTTAGGGTTAGGGTTATGGTTAGGGTTAGTGTTAGGGTTAGGGTTTAGGGTTAGGGTTAAGTTTATTGTTAGGGTTAGTGTTAGGGTTAGGTTTATGTTTAGAGCTTAGGTTTATGGTTAGGTTTAGTGGTAGAATTAGGGTTAGGGTTAGGGTTGGGATTACAATTTAGGGTTCAGGTTAGGTTTAGGGTTAAGGTTACAGTTACCGTTAGGGTATGGGTTAGGTTTAGGGTTAGGTTTAGTTGTTAGGTGTTTGGGAGAGTGTTATGGATAGGCTTCGGGTTACGGTTAGGTTTAGAGATATGATTAGGTTTAGGGTTAGGTTTAGAGTTATATTTAGGGTTTGTTTTACGGTTACTGTTAGTAAGGTTAGGGTTAGTTGTTAGGTGTTAGGGATAGATTTATCGTTAGGGTTAGTGTTAGTTTTTGTTTTATGGTTTGAGTTAGGGTTAGGGATAGTTTTATGTTTACGGTTAGGGTTAGTGTTGGGGTTATGGATCGGGTTCTGGTTAAGGTTAGGGTTAGGGCTTCCGGTTAGGGTTAGGGTTATTGTTAGGGTTAGGTTTAGGTTGAGGTATAGGGTTAGGGTTAGGGTTAGGTTAGGGTTAGTGTTAGGGTTATGCTTAGGGCTAGGTTTAGGGCTAGCGTTAGGGGTTAGGTTTTAGGGAGAGGGTTAGGACTAGGCTTTGGTTTACTGTTAGTTTTAGGGTCCCGATTAGGTTTAGGCTTAGGTTTACAGTTAGGTTTAGGGTTAGGGTTATGGTTAGTGTTAGGTTTAGGGGTACTGTTTAGTGTAAGAGTTAGGTTTAGTGTTAAGTTTATGGTTAGTTTTAGGGTTAGATTAAGGGTTATGGTTAGGAAAATGGTTAGGTTTAGGGTTAGAGTTTGGGTAAGAAGTGAGGTTTAGGGGTAATGTTAGGGTTAGGTTTAGGGTTAGAGGTTACTGTTAGGTTTAGGGTAAGCATTAGGTTTAGGTTTGAGTTAGGGTTAGGTTTAGGTTTATAGGTATGCTTAGGCTTATGATAGGGTTAGGGTTAGGGTTAGGGTTAGATATTACGGTTAGGGTTAGGGTTAATTTTAGTGTTGGGGTAATGGATAGGGTTACGGTTTAAGGTTAGGTTTTGGATTTGGGTTATGGTGAGGGTTAGGTTTAGCATTAGGTATCGGTTTAGGGTTAGGTTTAGGGTTAGACTTTAATGTTAGGGTTAGGGTTAGGTTTAGGGTTAGAATTTAGGATTAGGGCTACAGTTAGTGTTATGGTTACGGTTGGATTTAGGGTTAGTGTTAGTGTTAGGTTTAGGTGTTAGGTGTTAGGGAGCGGTAAGGGTTAGGCTTTGGGGTATGGATGGTGTTAGGGTTAGGATTAGGTTTAGGGTTACTGCTAGGGAAATAGTTAGGGTTAGGTTTACGGTAATTTCAGGGTTAGGTTTAGGTTTAGGGTTAGGGGTTAGGTGTTAAGTATAGGGTTAGGGTTAGGGTTAGGTTTATGGTTAGGTTTAGGGTTATGGATAGTGTTAGGATTATGCTTAGGATTAGGGTTAATGTTAGGGTTAGGATTATGGTTAGGGTTATGGTTGGAGGTTAGCAATAAATTCAGTTTAGAGTTTGGGATTAGCGTTAGTGTTAGGCTTAGGCTTAGAGGTTATGGTTAGGGTTAGTATTAGGGTTAGGGTTAAAGCTTAGGTTTAGGTTTAGAGTTACAGTTTTGGTTATGGTTAGGTTTAGAGGTTAGTGTTAGGGTTAGGTTTAGGGTTAGTGTTGGTGTTGGTGTTATTGTTAGGGTTAGGTTTAGAGTTAAGTTTTGGTTTAGGGTTAGGGTTAGGGTTAGAGTTAGGGTTAGGATTAGGGTTAGTGTTAGGGTTAGGGATAGGGTTATGGTTAGGGTTAGAGTTGGGTTGAGGTTTAGGGTTAGGGTTAGGGTTAGGGTTAGAAGTAAGGTTTAGTGTTAGTTTTAGGGTTAAAGTTATGGATAGGTTAGTGTTAGGGTTAGGGATAGGGTTATGGTTAGGGTTAGAGTTGGGTTGAGGTTTAGGGTTAGGGTTAGGGTTAGGGTTAGAAGTAAGGTTTAGTGTTA
This sequence comes from Cavia porcellus, assembly GCF_034190915.1. Classification (NCBI taxonomy): domain Eukaryota; kingdom Metazoa; phylum Chordata; class Mammalia; order Rodentia; family Caviidae; genus Cavia; species Cavia porcellus. The sequence continues at coordinate 102,592,468 of NW_026947488.1, read as the reverse complement.
GTTTTAGGGTTAAAGTTATGGATAGGTTAGTGTTAGGGTTAGGGTATGTGTTAGAGGTTATATTTAGGATGAGCATCAAGGTTAGTTTATGGTTAGGGTTAGGGTAAGAATTAAAAGTTAGTGTTAGTGTTAGGTTTAAGTTTTAGGTTTTTTGCTACGGTGAGGGTTAGGGTTAGTGTTAGGGTTAGGTTTAGAGTTAAAGTTTTGGGTTTGGGTTATGTTTAGCGTTATAGTTAATGTTAGCATTAGCAGTTAGTGTTAGGGGTAGGGTTAGGGTTATGGTTATGGTTAGAGTTAGGGTTAGTGTTAGTGTTAGGGTTAGGGGTTAGGTGTTAGGGAGTGGCTTAGGGTTATACATCGGGTTACGGTTAGTGTTAGTGTTACCATTAGGTTTAGGTTTAGGGTTAGGGTTAAGGTTAGGGTTAGGGTTATGTTTACGGTTAGTTTTAGGGTTAGGTTTAGTGTTAGGTTTAGGGGTTAAGTGTTAGGGATTGGCTTAGGTTTATGGTTATGGTTAGGGTTAGTGTTATGGTTAGGGTTAAGGTTAGGTTTATGGTTAGTTTTAGGATTATGATTAGTTTTAGGGTTAGGTTAGGATTTAGGGTTTGGATTAGTGTTAGGGTTATGCTTAGAGGTTAGCGTTAGGTTTAGTGTTAGAGTTTGGTGTTAGGGTTAGGGTTAGGGTTAGGCTTAGATTTTATGGTTAGGCTTAGTGTTAGGGTTATCATTAAAGCTTAGGCTTTGGATTAGGGTTTAGCTTATGATTAGGGTTTGTTTTAGGGTTATGTTTAGAGGTATGGGTTAGGGTTATGGTTATGGTTATGGTTATGGTTAGAGTTTTGCTAGGGTTAGGGTTAGGGTTAGGCTTAGGTATTACAGTCAGGTTTAGGCTTAGTTTAAGGTGTAGGGTTAGGGTAATGGTTAGGGTTGTGGATTAATGTTAGGTTTAGGGTTATGGTTATGGTTAGAGTTAGGATTAGTGTTAGGGTTAGGGTTAGGATTACAAGTTAGGTTTAGGGGTAGGGTTAGGTTTGTGGTTACACTTAGTGTTAGGGTTAGTGTTAGGGTTAGGGTGAGGGGTTAGCTGTTAGGGAGAGGATTAAGATTAGGCTTTGGGTTACGGTCATTGTTAGGGTTACAATTATGTTTAGGGTTAGGCTTAGGGTTAGGTTTACTGTTAGATTTAGTATTAGGTTTATGGTTAGGGTTGGGGTTAGGGTTAGGTTTAGAGTTAGGTTTAGGGTAAGGGTTACATATAGGGTTACGGGTAGAGTTAGAGTTAGTGTTAGGGATAGAGTTTAGGGTTAGTTTTAGGGTTAGAATTAGGGTTAAGGTTAGGGTTTGTGTTATGATTAGAATTTAGCATTAGGTTTAGTGTTAGAGTTTGGGTTTAGGTTTAGGGTTAGGGTTAGGATTAAACGTTATGTTTAAGGTTAGTGTTAGGGTTTAGGGTTAAGGTTAGTGTTAGGGTTAGGGTTAGTGTTAGGATTATTGTTAGGGTTAGAGGTTAGGTGTTAGGGAAAGGGTTAAAGTTAGGGATAAGTTTTGGGTTAGGGGTAGGGTTACGTTTATAGATATGATTTAGAGTTAGGGTCAGGGTTACGGCTAAGGTTATGTTTAGGGTTAGGGTTAGTGTAATTGTTAGTGTTAGATTTAGGGTTAGGGTTAGAGGTATGGGTTAGAGTTAGGTTTAAAGGGTAGGGTTCAGGTTAGGTTTAGTGTTATTGTAGGTTTGGGTTATGGTTAGGGTTACGTATTACATTCAGTGTTAGCGTTAGTTTAACACGTAGGGTTAGGTTTAGGGATTAATGTTAGGTTTAGGGTTACATTTATGGTTAGGGTTAGAGTTAGGGTTAGTGTTAGGGTTACGGCTAGAGTTTATGGTTAGGGTTAGGTTTGTGTTAGGGTTAGGGTTAGAGTTAGGATTAGGGTTATGTTTAGGGCTTAGATTAGGATTAGGTTTAGGCTTAGGGGTACATTTAGGCATTAGGTGTTAGGGATAGGGTTAGGTTTAGGCTTCGGGTTACATTTAGGGTTAGGGTTACGATTAGGTTAGCATTAGTGTTAGGGTTAGGGTTAGCGTTTGTGTTAGATTTATGTTTAGTTTTAGGGTTAGGGTTAGAGTTACGGTAAGTGTTAGGGTTAGGGTTTAAAGTTAAGTTTAGGTTTAGTGTTAGGGTTAAGGTTAGAGGTATGCGTTAGTGTTAGGGTTAGGGTTAGTGTTAGGGTTAGGTTTAGAGTCATGTTTAGTTTTACGCTTAGGGTTATGGTTAAGGTTATGGTTAAATTTAGGTTAGGGTTAGCGTTAGGCTTAATGTTAGAGGTTAAGGTTACAGTTAGGATTAGGGTTAGGGTTAGGGTTAGATGTATGGATTAGTGTTAGGTTTAGGGGTAGGGTTAGGATTAGGGTTAGTGTTAGGCTTAGGGATAGGGTTACGGTTAGTTGTTGAGTTATGGTTAGGATTAGAGTTAGGGTTATGTTTAGGATTAGGGTTAGGTTGAGGTTTAGTTTTAGGGTTAGAAGTTAGGTTTATTGTTAGTTTTAATGTTAGGTTTAGGGATAGGTTAGTGTTAGGGTTAGGGTTAGGATTAGAGGTTAAGTTTAGGGTTAGTGTTACGGTTATGGTTAGTGTTAGGGTTAGGGATAGGGTTAGAGGTATGTGTTAGGTTTATGTTTTGGGGTATGTTTAGAGTTAGTGTCAGGGTTATGGTAGGTTTAGTGTTAGGGTTAGAGCTAGGTATTACTGTCAGGTTTAGTGTTAGTTCAAGGGGTATGGTTCGGGTTAGGGTTATGGCTAGGCTTAGGTTTATGTTTAGACTTTAGCTTTAGGTTTAGTGTTACGTTTAGGGTTAGAGTTTAGGGTTAGTGTTAGGGTTAGCGTTAGGATGAGAAGTTAGTGTTAGGTGTAGGGTTAGGGTTAGGGTTAAGGTTAGGGTGAGGGTTAGGCTTAGTGTTAGATATATGGGTTAGGGTTAGGGTTAGGGTTATGGTTAGGATTATGGTTATGGTTAGGGTTAACGTTAGGGTTAAGTTTAGTGTTAGATTTAGGGTTAGAAGTATGGTTTAAGGTCAAGTTTAGTGGTAGGTTTAGGGTTCGGATTAGTGTTATGGTAGGTTTAGGTTTAGGGTTAGGGTTACGTATTATGGTCAGTGTTAGGGTTAGTTTAATGGATAGGGTTAGGTTTAGGGTTAGGGATTAATGTCAGGTTTACAGTTAGGTTTATGGTTTGGGTTATGGTTAGTGATAGTGTTAGGGATAGGGTTAGATTTTAGGGTTAGGATTAGGTTTAGGATTAGTGATAGTGTTACGTTTAGGTTCAGGGTCAGAGTTTAGGGTTAGGGTTAGGTTTAGGGTTAGGTTTAGTGTTAAAGTTGGGTTTAGGATTATAATTTAGGGTTAGGGTTAATGTAAGTGTTAGGGTTACGGTTAGGGCTAGGTTTAGGTTTAGCTTTTGGGTTAGGGTTTAGGGTCAGGGTTAGGGTTAGAGTTTGAATTAGGGTTATGTTTAGGGATAAGATTAGGTTGAGGTTTAGGGTTAGGGTTAGGTTTAGGGTTAGTGTTAGTATTAGATTTAGAGTTAGGGTTAGCTTTAGGGTTAGTTTTAGGGTTAGGATTATGGTTAGGATTACGCTTAGGAATAGTGTTATGTAATGTCTTTGGGTTACGATTACGTTTAGGGTTAGGATTAGGGTTAGTGTTAGATTGACTTTTAGGTTTAGGTTTAGGGTTAAGTTTAGAAGTTAGGTTTAGTGTTAGGTTTAGGGTTAGTGTTAGGGATAGTTTTAGGGTTACGTTTAGTGTTAGAGCTTATGGTTAAGGTTAGGGTTGTGATTAGGGTCAGGGTTAGGGTAAGGTTAGAAGTATGGGTTAGGATTAGGGGTAGAGTAGGGATAGGGATATTGTTATGATAGGTTTAGGGTTAGGGTTCGGGTTAGGTATTACGGTTAGTATTAGGTTTAGTTTAAGGGGTAGGTTTAGGGTTAGAGTGAGGGATTAATCTCAAGTTTAGGGTTAGGTTTATGGTTAGGTTTATGGTTAGGGTTAGGGTTAGGGTTACGGTTAGGGTTAGAGTTTAAGGTTTGGTTTAGGTTTAGGGTTAGTGTTAGGGTTATGGTTATGGTTAGGTTAGGGTTAAATTTATGGATAGTGTTACATTTATGTTTAGGGTCATTTTTAGGGTTGGGATTAAAATTTAGGGTTAGAGTTAAGTTTAGGGTTAGGGTTATGGTTACGGTTAGGTATAGGGTTAGGTTTAGGTTTAGGGTTAGGTGTTAAGTTTTAGGAATAGGGTTATGTTTAGGCTTTGGGTTAGGATTAGGGTTCAGGTTAGGGTTAGGAGTAAGTTATTAGGGTTAGAGTTAGCGTTAGGGTTAGGTTTAGGGTTACATTTAGGTTTAGGGTAAGGTTCAGGGTTAGGGATACTGTTTGGTTTAGGGTTAGGGATATAGTTATGGTTAGGGTTAGTTTTAGGTTTAGGGTTAGAGTTTAGGTTTCGGGTTAGGTTTAGATTTAAGTTTAGGGTTAGGGTTAGGTTTAGGATTACAATTTATGCTTGGTGTAGTATTAGGGTTAGGGTTATGTTTAAGGTTAGGGTTACTGCTAGGGTTAGGGTTAGAGTAAGAGGTTAGGTGCTGGGAGATGGATAGGGTTAGGCTTCCTGTTACGGTTAGGTTTTGGGTTATGATTAGGTTTAGGCTTAGGGTTATATTTAGGGTTATGGTTAGGTTTAGGTTTAGGCTTAAATTTAGAGGTAGTGTTAGCGTTAGGATTAGGGATTAGGATTTAGTGACAGGATTGGGGTTAGGGTTTGTTAAGTATTACAGTCAGGCTTCGGGTTAGTTTAGGGCATAGAGTTAGGGTTAGGGTAAGGGATTAATGTTAGGTTTAGGGTTAGGGTTATTTTTAGGTTTAGGTTTAGGGCTAGGATTAGAAACTACGGTTAGTGGTAGGGTTAGGGTTATTGTTATAGTTAGGTTTAGGGTTTGTGTTAGTGTTAGGGTTAGGGGTTAGGGGTTAGGTAGAGGGTTAAGCTTACGGTTAGGGTTAGTTTTACGATTAGCTTTAAGGTAAGTCTTAGGGTTAGTGATAGTGTTACCGTTAGTGTTACTGTTAGTTTTAGGGTTAGGTTTAGCGTTAAAGTTAGGGGTTAGGTGTTAGGGATAGGTTTAGGGTTAGGGTTAGGTTTACCGTTAGGGTTAGTTTTAGGGATAGTGTTAGCTTTAGAGTTAGGGTTTAGAGTTACTGTTAGGGTTAAGGTTAGGGTTAGGATTAGGTTTACGGTTATAGTTTACAGTTATGTTTAGATTAGGTTTAGGTTTAGTGTTAGGGTTAGGGTTAAGGTTAGGGTTAGGGTTATGATTGGGTTGAGGATTAGAGGTTAGGTGTTAAGAAGGTTAGGATTAGGCGTTGGATTAGGGTTAGCGTTAGGGTTACGATTAGGTTTAGTGTTAGGGTTAGGGTTAGATTTAGTATTAGTTTTAGCGTTAGGGTTAAGGTTAGGGTTAGGTGTTAGGGATAGTGTTAGGGTTAGTGTTACGTTTAGGTTTAGGGTTAAGGTTAGGATTAGGGTTAGTGTTAGTGGTTAAGTTTAGGGTTAGGATTACAGTTAGTGCTACGGTTAAGTTTAGAGGTTAGTGTTCATGTTAGGTTTAGGGTTAGGGTTAGAGTTAGGGTTAGGGTTAGGGTTAGGTTTAGAGGTAGGTTTAGGTTTAGGGTTAGGGTTAGGGTTAGGGTTAGGGTTAGTGTTAGTGTTAGGGTTAGAATTTAGGGTTAAGTTTAGGATTAGGTTTAGGGTTAGGGTTAAGTGTTAGCTGTTAGCATTAAGGTTAGGGTTAGTGTTAGGGTTGTGGTTAGAGGTTACTGTTAGGTTTAGGGTTAGGGTTAGTGTTAGGGTTAGGGGTAGGGTTAGGCTTACAGTTAGGGTTAGTGTTAAGTTTAGTGTTAGGATTTAGGGTTAGTGTTAGGGTTAGCGGTAGGGTTAGAGTTACGTTTAGGCTTCGGATTACAGATAGGGTTAGGGATACGATTAGGTTTAGTGTTAGGCTTAGGTTTAGGTTTAGGGTTGTGGTTAGGTTTAGCATTAGGTTTAGGGGTTATATGTTAGGGATAGAGTGAGGGTTAGGGTAGGGTTAGGGTTAGGTTTACAGATATGGTTAGGGTTTGGTACAGTGTTAGCTTTAGGGTTAGGGTAAGGGTTAGAGTTACAGTTAGGCTTCGAGTTATGGTGAGGGTTAGAGTTATGATTAGGTTAGGGTTAGGGTTAGGGTTTGGGTAAGGGTTAGATGTTAGGGATAGTTTTAGGTTTAGGTTAAGTGTTACGGTTTGAGTTTAGGGTTCGGGTTTGGGTTAGAGTTATGGTTAGCGGTTAGCGTTAGGTTTGTTTTAGGGTTAAGGTTAAAGCTTAGATTTAGGGTTAGGGTTAGGCTTAGGGTTAGGGTTAGGCTTAGGGTTAGGGTTAGATTTAAGGGTTAGTTTTAGGTTTAGGGTTAGTGTTAAAGCTTAAGTTTTGGGTTAGGGTTAGTGTTAGGGTTAGGTTTAGGGTTATGTTTAGAGCTTAGCATTTGGACTAGGGTTAGATTTAGTGTGAAGGTTAGGGTTAGGGTTGGCATAGAAGTTATGGTTAGTGTTAGGGTTAGGGTTAGGTTTAGGGTTATGGTTATGGTTAGGGTTACAATTAGGTATGGGTTAGGGTTAGTGTTACAATTATGTGAGAGTTAGGGTTAGGGTTAGGGTTAGCTTTTAGGTTTAGGGTTAGTTTGTGGGTTAGTGTTATGGTTAGCGTTAGGTTTAGGTTGAGGTTTAGGGTTTGTTTTAGCATTAGGGTTAGAAGTTAGGTACAGTGTTAGATTTTGTGTTAGGGTTAGTTATAGGTTTAGCGTTAGGGTTAGTTTTATAGGTTTGCATTAGTGTTAAGTTTAGGGTTAGGTTTAGGTATATGGTTAGAGGTATGTGTTAGGGTTAGGGTTAGTCTTAGGGTTAGGCTTATGGTTAGTGTTATGCTAGGGTTAGGGTTCAGTTTGGGTTAGGTATTACACTTAGCGTTAGGATTAATTTAAGCAGTTGGGTTAGGGTGAGGGTAAGGGATTCATGTTAGATTTAGGGTTAGGGTTATAGTTATGGTTATGGATAGGTTTATGGTTAGGGTTCAGGTTAGAGGGTAGTGTTAGTGTTAGGGTTAGGGTTAGGGTCAGTGTTACTGTTAGAGTTTAGGTTTAGTTTTAGGGTCAGTGTTAGGGTTAGGATTATGGTTAGAGTTTAGCATTCAGTTAAGTGTTAGAGTTAGGTTTAGGGTTAGAGTTAGGGTACGGTTTAGGACAAGGGTTAGTGGTTAGATTTAGTGTTAGGATTACGGTTAGTGCTAGGTTTAGTTTTAGAGGTTATTTTTAGTGTTAGAATTAGGGATACCGTTAGTGCTAGCATTAGGGATAGGGGTTAGGTTGGGTTAGTGTTAGGGTTATGGTTAGGTTTAGGGTTACAATTAGAGGTTAGGTTTAGGATTAGGGTTAAGGTAAGGTTTATGCTTAGTGTTTGGGTTATGATTAAGCTTAGGATTAAGTTTAAGCTGTTATGGAGAGGGTTAGGGTTAAGCTTTGTGTGACGTTTATGGCTAGGGTTACGATTAGGTTTAGCATTAGGGTTTGGGTTAGGGTTAGTTTTAGAGTTAGGTTTAGGGTTAGGTGTTATGTGTTTCGATAGGGTTATGTTTAGGATTAGGGTTCGATTTAGGGTTAGGTTTAGGGTTCGGCATAGTGTTAGGGTTAGGGCTAGGGTTTAGGGTTAGGGTAAGAGTAAGGTTTAGATTAAATTTAGGGTTAGGTTTAATGTTAGGGTTAATGTTAGTATTAGTGTTAGAGTTAGAGTTTAGGGTTAGGTTTAGGGTTAGGCTTCGGTTTAGGGGTTCGGGTTAGGGTTATGTTTAGTGTTAGGTTTATGGTTATAGGTTAGCCTTTGGTTTAGGGTTAGAGTTAGGGTTATGGTTAGGGTTAGGATTAGGCTTGGAGGTTATTGTTAAGGTTAGGATTAGGCTTAGGTTTAGGTGTTAGGTGTTAGTGATAGGGTTATGAGTTAGGGTTAGGGTTAGTGTTAGAGTTAGGGTTAAGGTTAGTGTTATGATTATGGTTAGGGTTAGCATTTAGGGTTAGGGTTAGGGTTAGTGTTATGGTTAGGGTTAGGGTATTAGCTTAGGTTCAGGGTTAGGTTTAGGGTTAGGGTAAGAGTTAGGGATAGGGCTAGGGTTAAGATTATGGTTTGTTATTAGTTTTAGGGTAAGGGTTACGGTTAGGGTTAGTGTTAGTTTTAGGGGTTAATTTGAGTGGTACGTTTAGGGATACGGTTAGTGTGAGTGTTAGGGTTAGGGTTAGAGTTAGGGTTAGGCTTAGCTTTATGGCTAGGGTTAGGATTACATTTAGGTTAATGTAAGCGTTAGGGCTAGGATTTGCTTTAGATGTAGTGTTAGGGTTAGGATTAGGTTTAGGTGTTAGGTTTTAGGGATAGGGTTATGAGTTAGGGTTAGGGTTAGGGTTAGGGTTAGGTTTAGGGTTATGGTTAGGGTTATGATTATGGTTAGGGTTAGAATTTAGCATTAGGCTTAGGGTTAGGGTTAGTGTTATGGTTAAGTTTAGGATTAGGTTGAGGTTTATGGTTAGGTTAGGATTAGGTTTACAAGTTAGGTTTAGTGTTAGGTTTAGGGTTATGGTTAGGGATAGGTTTAGGGTTAGGGTTAGTGTTAGAGGTCAGGGTTAGTGTTATATTTAGGGTTAGGGTTAGAGGTATGTGTTAGGGTTAGGGTTAGTGTTAGGGTTAGGTTTCAGGTTAGGGTTAGGGTTAGGGTTATGCTAGGTTTATGTTTAGGTTTAGGGTTAGGTATTATAGGCAGTGTTAGCTTTAGTTTAAGGGTAGGGTTAGGGTTAGGGTAAGGGATTAATGTTAGATTTAGGGTTAGGGTTATGGGTATGGTTAAAGTTAGGGTTAGGATTAGATGTTAGGATTAGGGGTACGTTTAGGGTTATGGTTACATTTAGTGTTAGGGATAGTTTTAGGGATTAGGTGTTAGGGAGAGTTTACTAGGCTTTGGGTTACCTTTAGTGTTAGGGTTACGATTAGGTTTAGGGTTAGGCTTAGGGTTAGGGTTAGGGTTAGGGTTAGGTTTACTGTTAGTTTTAGTGTTAGTTTTAGGGTTAGATTTGCGTTTGTGTTAGGGGTTAGGTGTTAGGGATAGTGTTAGGGTTAGGGTTAGGTTGACGGTTAGGGTTAGGCTTCAGGATAGTGTTAGCTTTAGGGTTAGGGTTTTGGGTTAGTGTTACGGTTAGGGTTCATGTTACAGTTAGGCTTTGGGTTTTGGTTAGGGTTATGGGTACAGTTAGGTTAGGGTTAGGTTTAGGGTTAGGTTTAGGTTTAGGGTGTGATGTTAGGAATAGTTTTAGGGTTAGTGTTAGTGTTAGGGTTAGGGTTATGATTATGATTATAGGTCAGCGTTAGGTTTCAATTAAAGTTAGGGTTAAAGCTTAGGTTTATGGTTAGGGTTAGGGTTAGGGCTAGTGTTCGGTTTAGTGTTATGGTTAGGTTTAGGCTTATGGTTGGCGGTTAGCGTTTGGTTTAGGGTTAGAGTTAGTGTTAGGTTTACGCTTAGAGCTTATGTTTAGTGTTCAGTTTAGGGTTAAAGCTTAGTTTCAGTGTTAGGGTGAGTGTTAGTTTTAGTGATAGGGTAAGGGTTAAGACTACTGTTACTGGTTAATTTTAGGGTTTGGGTTATGGTTAGGGTTAGGGTTAGGTTTAGACGTTAGTGTTAGTTTTAGTGTTAGTGTTAATGTTAGGGTTAGGGTTAGGTTTAGAGTTAGGTTTAGGTTTAGTGTTAGTTTTAGTGTTAGGGTTAGGGATAGGGTTATGGTTATGCTTTTGGTCATGGTTAGGGTCATGGTTTAGGTTATGTTTAGAGGTATGGGTTAGGGTTAGCGTTAGGGTTAGTGTTAGGGTTATGCTAGGGTTAGGGTTAGGGTTAGTGTTAAGAATTAAAGTCAGGTCTAAGGTTAGTTTAAGGGGTAGGCTTATGGGTAGGTTTATGGTCAGGGTTATGATTAGGGTTAGAGATTATGGTTACGGTTAGGCTTATGGTTAGGGTTTGTGTTACGGTTAGCATTAGATGTTAGTTTTAGTGTTAGGGTTAGGGTTAGGGTTAATTTTAGGTTTAGGGTTAGGGTTAGGGTTAGGGTTAGGGTTAGAAGTTATGGTTAGGGTTTGCATTAGGGTTTGGGTTCGGGTTAGGGTTAGTGTTAGGTTTAGTGTTAGGATTTAGGGTTAGTGTTAGTTTTAGGGTTAGGGTTAGAGTTACGGTTCGGCTTTTGCTTACGGTTTGGGTTAGGGTTACATTTAGGTTTGTTGTTAGGCTTAGGGTTAGGGTTTGGTTTACGGTTAGGCTTAGCATTCTGGTTAGGGCTTACGTGTTAATGATAGGGTTAGGGTTATGGTAGGTTGAGGGTTAGGTTTACGGTTATGGAAAGGGTTAGGTATAGTGTTAGCTTTAGTGTTAGGTTTTAGGGTTAATGTTAGGGTTAGGGTAAGGGTTAGGGTTACGGTTAGGCTTTGGGTTATGTTGCAGGGTAGATTTATGATTAGCTTAGGGTTAGGGTTAGGTTTAGATGTTAGGGATAGTTTTAGGGTTAGGGTTAGTGTTACGGTTAGAGTTTACTGTTAGTGTTAGGGTTAGAGTTATGGTGAGGGGTTAGCGTTAGGTTTGGTTTATAGTTAGGGTTAAAGCTTAGGTTTAGGGTTAGGGTTAGGTTTAGGGTTAGGGTTAGGGTTAGGGTTATGTTTGGGGTTAGGCTTAGGGTTATGGTTAGTGTTAGGGTTAGGTTTAGATATTAGGAATAGATTTAGATTTAGGGTTATTGTTAAAGCTTAAGTTTAGGGTTAGTGTTAGTGTTAGTGTTAGGGTTAGGGTTAACTTTCTTGTTAGGTTTAGGGTTAGGGTTAGGGTTATGGTTAGGGATTAATGTTTGTTTTAAGGCTAGATTTACATGAAGGTTAAGTTTAGGGTTAGGCATAGAGGTTATGGTTAGTGTTTGGGTTAGGGTTAGGGTTAGGGTTAGAGTTACAATTAGGTTAGGGTCAGATTAGGGTTATGGTTAGGGTTAGCGTTTTGGTTAGGGTTATTGTGAGGGTTAGTGTTATGCTTAGCGTTAGGGTTAGTTTGAGGTTTAGGGTTAATTTTAGGTTTAGGTTAAAATTTAGGTATAGTGTTAGGTTTTGTGTTAGGGTCATGGATAGGTTTAGTGTTAGGGTTAGTGTTTGAGGTTAGGGTTATTGTTACGTTTTGGTTTAGGGTTAGGGATAGGGTTAGAGGTATGTGTTAGTATTAGGGTTAGGGTTAGGTTTAGGCTTAGGTTTAGGGTTAGGGTTAGAGTTAGTGCTAGGTTTATGGTTTGGGTTAGGGTTAGAGTGAGGGTTAGTGTTAGGTTTAGGGTTAGGGTTAGAGGTATGGGTTAGGTATAGGTTTAGGAGTAGCGTTCAGGTTAGGTTTAGTGTTATTGTAGATTTAGGGTTAGGGTTAGGGTTATGTATTACGGTCATTGTTAGCTTAGTTTAACGCATAGTGTTAGGGTTAGGTTTAGGGATTAATGTTAGGTTTAGGGTTAGGTTTATGGTTAGGGTTAGAGTTACGGTTAGGGTTATGGTTACGGGTAGAGTTTAGGGTTAGGGTTAGTTTTGTTTTAGGGTTAGGGTTAGAGTTAGGATTAGTGTTTGGGTTAGGGCTTGGATTAGGATTAGGTTTAGGTTTAGGGTTACATTTAGGGGTTAGGTGTTAGAGATAGGGTTAGGGTTAGGCTTTGTGTTAATTTTAGGATTATTGTTAGGATTAGGTTAGGGTTAGTCTAAGTGTTAGGGTTAGCGTTTGCATTATATTTATATTTAGTTTTAGGGTTAAGTTTAGGGTTAGGATTAGCGTTAGCATTAGGGTTAGGGTTTAAGTTCAAGTTTAGGTTAAGTGTTATGGTTAGGGTTATGGTTAGACTTAGGGATAGGGTTATGATTAGGCTTTGTGTTATGTTTAAGGTTAGGGTTAGGGTTTTCGTTAGGATTATGTTGAGGTTGAGATTTAGGGTTAGGGTTAGTGATAGAAGTTAGGTTTAGTGTTAGGTTTAGGGTTAGGGTTAGGGATAGGTTAGTGTTAGTGTTAGGTTTAGGATTAGAGGTTAAGGTTAGGGTTAGTTTTAGGGTTAGTGTTACTATTAGGGTGAGGTACTGGGTTAGAGGTATGGGTTAGATTTAGGTTTAGAGGTATGGTTAGAGTTAGGGTTATGGTTATGATATATTTATGGTTAGGGTTAGAGCTAGGTATTACTGTCAGGTTTAGTGTTAGTTTAAGGGGTATGGTTCAGGTTAGGTTTAGGGCTAGCTTAGGGTTATGTTTAGAGTTTAGCTTTAGGCTTAGTGTTAGGTTTAGGGTTAGAGTTTAGGGTTAGCGTTAGGGTTAGTGTTAGGCTTAGGATTAGAAGATAGGGTTAGGTGTAGGGTATGGTTATGATTATGGTTAGGTTTAGGATTATGGTTAGTGTTAGGGGTTAGTTGTTAGGGAGAGGGTTAGGGTTAGGTTTAATGTTAAGGTTAGGGTTAGGGTTACGGTTAGGTTTAGTGTAGGTTTTGGGTTACAGGTTAGTTGTTAGGGAGAGGGTTAGGGTTAGGCTTCGGGTTATGGTTAGTGTAAGATTTACGATTAGGTTCCCTGTTAGTGTTAGGGTTAGTGTTAGGTTTAGGGTTAGGGTTAGGGTTAGGGTTAGGTGTAGGGTTTCCGTTAGGTTTAGGATTAAACTGTAGGTTTAGGTTTATGGTTAGCTTTAGTTTTAGGGTTAGAGTTAGGGTTACATTTAGAGTTAGAGTTAGGGTTAGGTTTAGGGTTAGGTTTAGGGATAGGTTAAAGATTAGCGTTTGTGGTTAGGTGTTAGTGAGAGTGTTTTGGTTAGGCTTCGGGTTACGGTTAGGTTTAGGGTTATGGTTAGGTATAGTCTTAGAGTTAATGTTAGGTTTAGTGTTAGGTTAGGTTTAGGTTTAGGGTTAGCGTTAGGCTTAGTGTTAGGTTTAGGGGTAGACTTTTGGATAAGGTTTAGGTTTAGGGTTAGGTTTACAGTTAGTTTTAGGGTTAGGGTTAGTGTCAGGGTTTAGGGTTATTGTTAGGGTTAATGTTATGATTAGGGTTAGGGTTAGGTTGAGATTTAGCATTAGGTTTAGGGTTAGTGTTAGGGTTAGGGCTTGAGTTACGGTTAGGGTTAGATTTAGGTTTAGCATAAGTGTTAAGGTTAGGTTGAGGTTTAGGGTTAGGGTTAAGCTTAGGGTTAGGGTTAGAGGTTAGTGTTAGGTTTAAGGTTAGGGTTAGGGTTAAGTTTAGGGTTAGGATTAGGCTTAGGGTTAGATGTATGGGTTAAGTTTATGGTTAGGGTTATGGTTAGGATTAGGGTTAGGGTTACGAATTAATGTTAGGTTTATGGTTAGGTTTATAGTTAGGGTTATGGTTAGGGATAGTGTTAGGGTTAGGGTTAGATTTTAGGGTTAGGATTAAGTTTGGGGTTAGTGTTAGGGTTAGGTTTAAGTTTAGGGTTTGAGTTTAGGGTTAGGGTTATGCTTAGGATTAGGGTTAGTGTTAAAGTTTTGTTTAGGATAAGAATTTAGGTTTATGGTTAGGGTTTCTGTTAGGCTTTGGGTTATGTTTAGGGTTATGGTTAGGGTATGGTTAGGGTTTGGTTGAGCTTTAGGGTTAGGGTTAGGGTTATGGTTATGGTTAGGAATATGGTTATGGTTAGGATTATGGTTAGGGTTAGCCTTTAGGGATAGGGATAGGGTTAGTGTTATGGTTAGGGTTAGGGTGAGGTTGAGGTTTAGGTTTAGGTTAGGATTAGGGTTAAAAGTTAGGTTTAGTGTTAGCTTTAGGGTTAGGGTTAGGGAGAGGTTCATTGTTACGGTTAGTGTTAGAGGTTACGGTTAGAGCTATGTTTAGAGTTAGGGTTAGGGTTAGGGTAGAGGTATGTGTTAGGGTTAGGGTTAGTGTTAGGGTTAGGGTTAGGGTTATGGCTATGGTTAGGGCTAGGCTTATGGTTAGGTTTAGGGTTAGAGTTAGGGCTAGGGTTATGGTTAGGTTTAGGGTTAGGGTGAGGGTTAGGGTTAGGTTTAGGGTTAGGGTTAGATGTATGGGTTAAGGATAGGTTTAGTTTAGGGTTCATATTACGTTTAGTGTTATTTTAGGTTTAGAGTTACGGTTAGCTTTACGTATTATGGTCAGTGTTAGTCTTAGTTTAACACTTAGGGTTAGGGTTAGGGTTAGGGATTAATGTTAGGTTTAGTGTTAGTTGTTAGGGTTATGGTTAGAGTTTAGGGTTATAGTCAGGTTTGTTTTAATTTTAGTGTTAGATTTAGGATTATGGTTAGGGTTAGGGCTTGGATTAGGATTAGGGTTAGGTTTAGAGTTAAATTTAGGGGTTAGGTGTTAGGGATAGGGTTAGGGTTAGGCTTCGGGTTACGTTTAGGATTAGGGTTACAATTAGTTTGGGGTTAGTGTTAGTGTTAGGGTTAGCGTTTGCATTAGATTTATGCTTAGTTTTAGGGTTAGGGTTAGGGATAGGGTTAGGGTTAGGGTTTAAGTTTAAGTTTAGTGTTAGTGTTAGTGTTAGGGTTAGGGTTAGGGTTAGAGTTATGGGTTTGAGTTAGGGTTAGTGTTAGGTTTAGGTTTAGAGTTAGGTTTAGTTTTAGGTGTAGGGTTATGCTTAGGTTTAGGGTTAAATTTATGCTAGTGTTAGGTTTAGGCTAAGGGTTAGAGGTTAGGGTTAGGGTTAGGGTTAGGGTTAGGGTTAGATTTAGATGTGTGGGATAGTTTTAGGTTTAGGGGTAGGTTTAGCATTAGGGTTAGTGTTAGGCTTAGGGATAGGGTTACGGTTAGGCTTTGGGTTATGGTTATAATGAGTTTTAGGGTTAGGGTTATGGTTAGGATTAGGTTTAGATTGAGGTTTAGGGTTAGGGTTAGGGTTAGAAGTTAGGTTTACTGTTAGGTTTAGGGTTAGGGTTAGGGTTAGGGATAGGTTAGTGTTAGGGTTAGGGTTAGGATTAGAGGTTAAGGTTAGGGTTAGTGTTAGGTTTAGGGTTACTGTTAGGATGAGGGATAGGTTTAGAGGTATGGGTTGGGTTTAGGTTTAGGGGTAAGGTTACAGTTAGGTTTAGGGTTATGGTAGGTTTAGAGTTAGGGTTAGAGCTAATTATTACTGTCAGGTTTAGTGTTAGTTTAAGGGGTATTGTACGGGTTAGGGTTAGGGTTAGAGTTAGGGTTAGGGTTAGGGTTAGGGTTAGAGTTAGGTTTAGGTTTAGGGTTAGGGTTAGGGTTAGTTTTAGTGTTAGTGTTAAGGTTAGGCTTAGGGTTAGGATTATGTTTAGAATTTAGCTTTAGTGTTAGGGTTAGGGTTAGAGTTTATGGTTAGTGTTAGTGTTATGGTTAGCGTTAGGATTAGAAGTTAGGGTTAGGTGTAGATTTAGGGTTATGATTACGGTTAGGCTTAGGATAAGGGTTAGTTTTTGGGTTAGGGATACGGGTTAATTGTTAGGGAGAGGGATAGAGTTAGGCTTCGGGTTATGGTTAGTGTTACATTTACGATTAGGTTCAGTGTTAGCATTAGGGTTTGGGTTAGTATTAAGGTCAGAGTTAGGTTTACGGTTAGGTTTAGGGTTATGTTTAGACTTAGGGTTAGGTGTTAGATGTTAGGATTAGTGTTACGGTTAGGTTTACGTTTATGTTTAAGTTTACAGATAGTTTTAGGGTTTGGGTTAGGGTTTAGAGTGAGGGTTAGGGTTAGGTTTAGGTTCAGGATGAGGTTTAGGCTTATGGGTAGAGATTAGAGTTAGGTTTAATGTTAGAGATTGGTGTTAGGTTTTGCTTAGGGTTAGGCTTAGAGGTTGTGGTTAGAGTTATTGTTAAAGGTTAGGTTTAGTGTTACGGTTACGGTTAGAGCTAGCAATATGTTTAGATATTAGTGTTAGGGTTAGGTTTAGAGTTAGTGTTAGTGTTAGGGTTAGGGTTAATCTTAGTTTTAGGTTTAGGTTTAGGGTTAGGGTTAGGGTTAGGATTAGGGTCAGCGTTAGGGTTTGGATTAGGGTTACAGTTAGGCTTTGGGTTACGTTTAGGGTTAGGGTTAGGGTTATGGTTAGGGTTAGGTTGAGGTTTAGCGTTAGGGTTAAGGTTAGGGTGAGAAGTTAGGATTAGTGTTAGGATTAGGAATAGAGTTTAAGGTTAAGGTTAGGTTAAGTTTTAGGGTTAGGGTTATGGTTAGGATTAGAATTTATGGTTACGCTTAGGTTTAGGGTTAGGGTTACAGTTATGGTTAGGGTTAGGTTTAGAGTTAGGGTTACGGGATAGGTGTTAGGGAGATACTTATGGTTAGGCTTAGTGTTACGGTTAGGTTTAGTGTTACCATTTGGTTTAGGATTAGTTTTAGGGTTATGTGTTAGCTGTTAGGTATAGAGTTAGCATTAGGGTTATTGTAAGAGTTAGGGTTAGGAGTAGGGTTAGTGTTAGGGTTAGGTTTATGGTTAGGTTTAGGGTTAGGATAGTGTTAGGTTTAGTGTTATGTTTGGGGGTAGGGATAATGTTAGAGTTAGGGTTAGGGTTAGGGTTTAGGGTTAGGGTTATTGTTAGGTTTAGGGTTAGGTTGAGGATTAGGATTAAGTTTAGGGTTAGAGTTAGTTTTAGTGTTAGGGTTAGTTTTCAGGTTAGCGTTAGGCTTCGGTTTAGAGTTTAGGTTTAGGGTTACGTTTAGGGTTAGTATTTGGAATAGGGTTAGGTTTAGGATTTGAGTTTAGGGTTAGTGTTAGGTTTAGGGTTAGGGTTAGGGTTAGCATTAGGCTTAGGGTTACTGTTAGGTTTAGGATTAAACTTTAGTGTTAGGTTTATGGTTAGGTTTAGGTTTAGGGTTAGGGTTAGGGTTACGTTTAGATTTAGTGTTAGGGTTAGTGTTAGGGTTATTTTTAGGGATAGGTTAAGGGTTATCATTTGTGGTTAGGTGTTAGGGAGAGGGTTAGGGTTAGGCTTTGGGTTATGGTTAGGTTTAGGGTTAGGGTTAGTTATAGGCTTAGGGTTAATGTTAGGTTTAGTGTAGGTTTAGGTTTAGGGTTAGGGTTAGGGATAGTGTTAGGTTTAGGGGTAGAGTTTTTGGTAAGGTTTAGGTTTAGGGTTAGGTTTACAGTTAGTTTTAGGGTTAGGGTTAGTGTTAGCGTTTAGGGTTATGGTTAGGGTTAATGTTATGATTAGGGTTAGGGTTAGTTTGAGATTTAGCGTTAGGTTTAGGGTTAGTGTTAGTGTTAGGTTTAGGGCTAGAGTTAGGTTTAGGGTTAGGTTTATCGTAAGGTTTAGGTTTAGGTTGATGTTTAGGTTTAGTGTTAAGGTTAGGTTTAGGGTTAGAGGTTAGTGTTAGGTTTAGGGTTAGGGTTAGGGTTATGGTTAGGGTTAGGTTGAGGTTTAGCGTTAGGGTTAAGGTTAGGGTGAGAAGTTAGGATTAGTGTTAGGATTAGGAATAGAGTTTAAGGTTAAGGTTAGGTTAAGTTTTAGGGTTAGGGTTATGGTTAGGATTAGAATTTATGGTTAGGCTTAGGTTTAGGGTTAGGGTTACAGTTATGGTTAGGGTTAGGTTTAGAGTTAGGGTTACGGGATAGGTGTTAGGGAGATACTTATGGTTAGGCTTAGTGTTACGGTTAGGTTTAGTGTTACCATTTGGTTTAGGATTAGTTTTAGGGTTATGTGTTAGCTGTTAGGTATAGAGTTAGCATTAGGGTTATTGTAAGAGTTAGGGTTAGGAGTAGGGTTAGTGTTAGGGTTAGGTTTATGGTTAGGTTTAGGGTTAGGATAGTGTTAGGTTTAGTGTTATGTTTGGGGGTAGGGATAATGTTAGAGTTAGGGTTAGGGTTAGGGTTTAGGGTTAGGGTTATTGTTAGGTTTAGGGTTAGGTTGAGGATTAGGATTAAGTTTAGGGTTAGAGTTAGTTTTAGTGTTAGGGTTAGTTTTCAGGTTAGCGTTAGGCTTCGGTTTAGAGTTTAGGTTTAGGGTTACGTTTAGGGTTAGTATTTGGAATAGGGTTAGGTTTAGGATTTGAGTTTAGGGTTAGTGTTAGGTTTAGGGTTAGGGTTAGGGTTAGCATTAGGCTTAGGGTTACTGTTAGGTTTAGGATTAAACTTTAGTGTTAGGTTTATGGTTAGGTTTAGGTTTAGGGTTAGGGTTAGGGTTACGTTTAGATTTAGTGTTAGGGTTAGTGTTAGGGTTATTTTTAGGGATAGGTTAAGGGTTATCATTTGTGGTTAGGTGTTAGGGAGAGGGTTAGGGTTAGGCTTTGGGTTATGGTTAGGTTTAGGGTTAGGGTTAGTTATAGGCTTAGGGTTAATGTTAGGTTTAGTGTAGGTTTAGGTTTAGGGTTAGGGTTAGGGATAGTGTTAGGTTTAGGGGTAGAGTTTTTGGTAAGGTTTAGGTTTAGGGTTAGGTTTACAGTTAGTTTTAGGGTTAGGGTTAGTGTTAGCGTTTAGGGTTATGGTTAGGGTTAATGTTATGATTAGGGTTAGGGTTAGTTTGAGATTTAGCGTTAGGTTTAGGGTTAGTGTTAGTGTTAGGTTTAGGGCTAGAGTTAGGTTTAGGGTTAGGTTTATCGTAAGGTTTAGGTTTAGGTTGATGTTTAGGTTTAGTGTTAAGGTTAGGGTTAGGGTTAGAGGTTAGTGTTAGGTTTAGGGTTAGGGTTAGGGTTAAGGTTAGGGTTAGGGTTAGGCTTAGGGTTAGATGTATGGGTTAGGTTTAGGGTTAGGGTTAGGGTTATGGTTAGGGTTAGGTTTATGTTTAGGGTTAGGGTTAGGGTTAGGGTTAGGTTTAGAGTTATGTGTTAGGGTTATGTTTAGGGGTAGGTTTAGGGTTAAGGTTAGTGTTATGGTAGGTTTAGGGTTAGGGTTAGGGTTAGTGTTAGGGATTAATGTTAGGTTTACGGTTCAGTTTATTGTTAGGTATAGTGTTAGGGTTAAGGTTAGATTTTAAGGTTAGGATTATGTTTAGGGTTAGTGTTAGGGTTAGGTTTAAATTTAGGGTTTGAGTTTAGGATTAGGGTTATGTTTAGGGTTAGGTTTAGTGTTAAAGTTGTGTTAGGATAAGAATTTAGGGTTAGTGTTAATGTTAGTGTTAGGGTTACAGTTAGGGTTAGGTTAGGGATAGGTTTGGGTTGAGCTTTTGGGTTAGCGTTAGGTTTAGTGTTTAGGGTTTAGTGTCAGGGTTAGGTTTAGTTTTAGAAATAGGGTTAGGGTTAGGGTTAGTTTTAGTGTTGTGTTAGTGTTAAGTTTAGATTTAGGGTTAGGTTAGGATTAGGGTTAAGTTTAGGGTTAGGATTATGGTTTGGGTTAGGGATTGTGTTATGGAATTGCTTTGGGTTAGGGTTAGGGTTAGGGTTAGGGTTAGGGTTAGGGTTAGGGTTAGTGTTAGGGTTATGTTTAGAGGGTTAGGGTTAGGGTTAGAGGTATGTTTTAGAGTTAGGTTTAGTGGTAGGGTTGGTGTTAGGATTAGTGTTATGGTAGGTTTAGGGTTAGCGTTAGGGTTACGTATTACGGTGAGTGTTAGTGTTAGTTTAATTTGTAGGGTTATGATTAGGGTTAGGGATTAATGTTAGGTTTAGATTTAGGTTTATGTTTAGAGTTATGTTAGGGTTCTTGTTAGCGTTAGGGTTAGATTTTAGGTTTAGGGTTAGGTTTAGGGTTAGGGTTAGGTTAAGGCTTAGTGTTAGGGTTAGGGTTAGTTTTAGGGTTAGAGTTTAGGTTAGGGTTAGGTTTAGGGTTAAGTTTAGGTTTAGGATTAGAATTTAGAGTTAGGGTTAATGTTAGAGTTAGGGATACTGTTCAGGTTAGGTTAGGGCTAGGTTTAGGGTTAGTGTTTGTGTTATGTTTAGGGTTAGGGTTTAGGGCCAGGGAATGTGTTAGGGTTAGGATTAGGTTTAGGGTTAGGTTTAGGGATAGTGTTATTGATAGGCTTTGGGTTATTGTTAGGGTTATGGCAGGGTTATATTTAGGGTTAGTGTTAGATTGAGATTTAGGGTTAGGGTTAGGGTTAGGGTTAGAATTTAGGTTTAGTATTAGGTTTAGGGTTTGTGTTAGGGTTAGGGTTCGGGTTAGAAATTAGGGTTAGGGTTAGGGATAGGGTTAGTGTTAGCTTTGGGCTATGATTTTTGTTAGTGTTAGGGTTAGGGTTAGAGGTTAAGGTTAGGATTAGTGTTAGGATTAGGGTTAGGGTTAGGTTAGGGTTAGAGGTATATGTTAGGCTTAGGATTAGGGTTAGGTTTAGGATTAGTGTTAGTGTTAGGGTTAGGGATATGGTTATGGTTATTCTTTGGGTTATATTTGGGGTTAGGGTTAGGGTTATGGTTAAGTTTAGGTTTAGGTTGAGGTTTAGGGTTAGGGTTAGTTTTAGGGTTGGATTTAGAAGTTAGTTTTAGTGTCAGCTTTAGGGTTAGCATTAGAGATAGTTTAGTGTTAGGGTTTGGGTTAAAGGTTAAGATTAGGGTTAGAGTTAGGGTGAGGGTTAGGGTTAGAGGTATGTGTCAGGGTGACTTTTAGGGATAGGGTTAGAGATAGGGTTAGGTTTATGGTAGGCTTAGGGTTAGGGTTAGGTCTAGGTATTACTGTCAGGGTTAGTGTTAGTTTAAGGGATAGGGTTTGGGTTAGGGTTAGGTTTAGGCTTAGGGTTATGTTTAGAGGTAAGCTTTAGTTTTAGGGTTAGGGTTAGGGTTAGAGTTTCTGGTTATGGTTAGGGTTAACGTTTGGGTTAGGATTAGAAGTAAGTGGTAGGTGTAGTGTTAGGATTATGATTACAGTTAGGATTACGGTTAGTGTTAGGGCTAGTGTTACGTTTAGGGTTAGGGTTTAGGTGTTCAGGAGAGGGTTAGGGTTAGAGTTAGTTTAGGGTTATGGTTAGCAGTTAGGGTTAAGGAGTGGGTTAGGGTTAGGCTTCAGGTTACTGTTAGTGTTAGTGTTAGGATTAGGTTTAGCTTTAGGGTTAGAGTAAGTGTTAATATTAAGGTCAGAGTTAAGTTTACATTTAGGTTTATGGTTGGGTTTAGGCTTAGGGTTAGGGGTTAGCTGTTAGGGATATGGTTAGTGATATGGTTAGGGTTAGGTTTAGGGTTAGGGTTGAGGGTTAGGGTTACGGTTAGGTTTAAGTTTACGGATAGTGTTAGGGTTAGGGTTATGTTTTAGGGTTTTGATTAGGGTTAGGTTTAGTATTAGGTTTAGGCTTATGGGTAGATGTTAGCGTTTGGTTTAGTGTTAGAGTTTGGTGTGAGGGTTATGGTTAGGGTTAGGCTTAGATTTTATGGATAGGGTTCAGGTTAGGGTTAGGTTTAAATCTTAGGTTTAGGGTAAGGGTTAAGGTTAGGGTTAGGGTTATATTTAGAGGTTAGTGTTAGGGTTAGGTTTAGAGTTAGTGTTAGTGTTAGGGTTAGGGTTAGGGTTAGGTTTAGAGTTAATTTTAGGTTTAGGGTTAGGAATAGGGTTATGGTTAGGCTTTGGCTTACGGTTATGGTTATGGTTAGGGCTATGATAAGGGTTAGGTTGACGTTTAGGATCATGGTTAGGGTTAGGGTTAGACGTTAGATTTAGTGTTAGGTTTAGGGTTAGAGATTAGGGTTAAGGTTTGGTTAAGTTTTAGTGTTAGTGTTAAGGTTCCGGTTGTAGTTAGAGGTTAGTGTTATGTTTAGGGTTAGGGTTAAGTTTAGGGTTACGGTTAGGTTTAGGGTTAGATGTATGGGTTAGTGTTAGGGTTAGTGTTAGGGTTATGGTTAGGATTAGGATTATGTTTAGGGTTAGGTTTAGGGTTAGGGTTAGGGTTAGAGGTATGTGTTAGGGTTAGCTTTATGGGTAGGGTTAGGGTTAGGATTAGTATTATGGTGGGTTTAGGGTTAGGGTTAGGGCTACGTATTACGGTCAGTGTTAGGGTTAGTTTAACGGGTAGGGTTATGGTTAGGGTTAGAGATATTTGTTAGGTGTCGGGTTAGCTTTAAGGTTAGTGTTAGTTTAGGGTTCTTGTTAGGGTTAGTGTTTAGTGTTAGCGTTATGTTTAGTGTTAGTGTTAGGGTTAGCATTAGGTTTAGGGTTAGATTTTAGGTTTAGCTTTAGGTGTAGTTTAAGGGTCAGGGTTAAGGTTAGGTTTACAATTAGAATATATGTTTAGCGTTAATGTGAGGGTTAGGGTTATGGTTCAGGTTAGGGTTAGGCCTAGGTTTAGGGTTAGCGTTTGGGTTAATGTTCGGCTTAGCATTTAGGGTCAGTGTTAGGGTTATGGTTAGTATTAGGGTTAGTGTTATGGTTAATGTTTCGGGTCAGGGTTAGTGTTAGGGTTAGGTTTAGGGTTAGGATTAGGGTTAGGGTTAGGGTTAGGGAGAGTGTTACGGATAGACTTTGGGTTACTGTTAGTGTTACAGTTAGGCTTATTGTTAGGGTTAGTGTTAGATTGAGGTTTAGGGTTAGGGTTAGGTTTAGGGTTAGAATTTCGGTTTAGTGTTAGGTTTAGGGTTGATGTTAGGGATAGGTTTAGGATTAGGGTTAGTGTTAGAGTTTATGGTTAAGGTTAGGGATGTGGTTAGCTTCAAGGTTAGGGTAGGGTTAGAAGTAAGCTTTAGGGTAAGGTTTAAGGGTAGGGTTTGGTTAGGGATAGTGTTATTGTAGGTTTAGGGTTAGGGTTGGAGTTAGGTTACGTTCAGTGTTAGGGTTAGTTTAAGGGGTAGGGTTAGGCTTAGAGTTAGGGATTAATGTTAGGTTTACTGTTAGGTTTATGGTTATTGTTAGGGTTAGTGTTAGTGTTTGGGTTAGAGTTTAGGATTAGGGTTATGTTTAGGGTTAGTGTTAGGGTTAGGGTTAGGTTTAGGGTTAAATTTTAGTGTTAGGGTTACGTTTAGGATTAGGGTTCTTTTTAGGGTTAGGATTAGAATTTAGGGTTATATTTAGTTTTAGGGTTAAGGTTACGGTTACCGTTAGGGTTAGCTTTAGGTTTAGGTGTTAAGTGTTAGGAAGAGGGTTATGGTTAGGCTGCATGTTAGTGTTATTGTTAGGGTTAGGGGTTAGGTATCAGGGATAGAGTTAGCGTTATGGTTATGGTTAGGGTTAGGTTTAGGTTTATGGTGAAGTTTAAGGTAAGGTTTAGGTTTAGGTACAGTGTTTGGGTTAGGGTTAGTGTTAGGGTTAGGGTTAAGTTTAGGTTAGAGTTTAGGTTTAGGTTTAGGTTTAGATTTAGGCTTAAGGTTAGGGTTAGTGTTAGGTTTAGGATTACAATTTATGGTTGGGGTGGGGTCAGGGTTACATTTAAAGTTAGGGTTAGGGCTAGGTTTCGTGTTAGAGTTAGATGTTAGGTGTTAGAGAGAGGGTCTGTTTTAGGCTCCAGGTTATGGTTAGGTTTTGTGTTACGATTTGGTTTAGGCTTAGGGTTAGGGTTCTGGTTAGGGTTAGGTTTAAGGTTAGGGTTAGATTTAGAGGCAAGGTTAGGGTGAGGGTTAGGTGTTAGGTGTTAGCAACAGGGTTAGGGTTAGGGTTATAGTTAGGTATTACAGTCAGGCTTTGGGTTAGTTTAAGGGGTAGAGTTATGGTTAGGGTAAGGGATTAATATTACATTTAAGGTTAGGTTTATGGTGAGTTTTAGGGTTAGGGTTAGGTTTAGAAGTTAGGTTTAATGGTATGGTTAGTATTATGCTTATGGTTAGGGTTAGGCTTAGTGTTAGGTTTAGGCGTTAGGGGTTAGGGAGAGGGTTAAGGTTAGGTTCCGGATTACAGTTAGTGTTAGGGTTACGGTTAGCTTTAGGGTAAGGTTTAGGGTTAGGGTTAGTTTTATGTTTTGTTTTAGTGTTAGTTTTAGGGTTAGGTTTAGCGTTAGGGATAGAGGTTAGGTGTTAAGAATAGAGTTAGGGTTAGTGTTAGGTTTACGGTTAGGGTTAGGGTTAGGGATAGTGTTAGGTTTAGAGTTAGGGTTTACGGTTAGTGTTAGGGTTAAGGTTAGGGTTAGGGTTAGGTTTAGGGTTAAGGTTTAGGGTTAAGATTAGGTTAGGGTTAGTGTTAGGGTTAGGGATAGGGTTAGGTTTATGATTAGGGTGAGTGTTAGAGGTTAGGTGTCAGGAAGAGGGTTAGGGTTAGGGTTAGGGCTACGATTAGGTTTAGGTTTAGGGTTAGGGTTTGATTTAGGCTTAGTTTTAGAGTTAGAGATAGGGTTAGGGTTAGAGGTTAGGTGTTAGGGATAGTGTTAGTCTTAGTGTTAGGTTTAAATTTATGGTTAGGGTTAGGGATAGTGTTAGGATTAGGATAAGTGTTAGTGGTTAAGTTTAGGGTTTGGATTAAGGTTAGAGTTAGGGTTAAGTTTAGAGATTAGTGTTCATGTTAGGATTAGGGTTAGTGTTAGGGTTAAGGGTACAGATACATTTAGGGTTAGGGTTATGTTTAGGGTTAGAGTTAAAGGTTAGGATTAAGGTTAGGGTTAGAAGTTTGTTTTAGTGTTAGTGTTAGGGTTTGGGTTAGTGTTAGGGTTAGAGGTTAGTGTTAGGTTTAGAGTTAGGTATAAGGTTAAGGTTAGGGTTAGGGTTAGGTTTAATGTTAGAGGTACGGGTTAGGCTTAGGGTTAGGGTAAGGTTTATGGTTAGGGTTATGGTTAGGTTTAAGTTTAGTTTTAGGTATAAGGTTAGTGTTAGGGTTAGTGTTAGAGCTATGGGTTAGTGTTAGGGTTAGTTTTAGGGTTAGGGTTAGGGTTGTGGTTAGGGTCAGGGTTAGGATACGGTTAGAAATAAGGGTTAGGATTAGGTTTAGATGTAGGGTTAGGTTTAGGGATAGTGTTATGGTAGGTTTAGGGTTAGGGTTCGGGTTAGGTATTATGGCCAGTGTTAGGGTTAGTTTAAGGGGTAGGGTTATGTTTAGGGTTAGGGATTAATGTTAGGTTTAGTGTTAGGTTTATGTTTATGGTTAGGGTTCGGGTTAGTGTTAGGGTTAGGGTTAGAGTTTATGATTACGGTTAGGTTCAGGGTTAGTGTTAAGTTTAGGGTTAGGGTTAGGTTTAGGGTTAAATTTTAGGGTTAGTGTTACATGTAGGGTTAGGGTTATTTTTAGGGTGAGGATTAGAATTTATGGTTATCATTAGGTTTAGTTTTAGGGTTACGGTTATGGTTAGGGTTAGGGTTAAGGTTTGGTTTAGGGTAAGGTTTAGGGTTACGGATAGTGTTAGGTTTAGTCTTAGGTACACTGTTAGGCTTAGGGTTAGGGTTAGGTTTACAGTTTAGTTTTAGGGTTAGGTTTATTGTTAAGTTTAGGGTTAGGTTTATGTTTAGGATTACAATTTATGATTGGGTTAGGGTTAGGTTTAGAGTTTAGTTTTAGGGTTAGGTTTATTGTTAAGTTTAGGGTTAGGTTTATGTTTAGGATTACAATTTATGATTGGGGTAGGGGTAGTTTTAGGGTTATGTTTAAGGTTAGGGTCAGGTTTAGGTTGAGGTTTAGAGTAAGGGGTTAGATGTTAGCGACAGGGTTAGGGTTAGGGTTAGTGTTAGAGGTATGGGTAAGGGTTAGGTTTAGGGTTAGGGTTAGGTTTAGGTTTATGATAGGTTTAGGGCTAGGGTTAGGGTTAGCGTTAGGTTTAGGGTTAGGGTTAGTGGCATAGTGTTAGGTTTAGGGTTTGAATTTAGGGTTATGGTTTGGTTCGGGTTAGTATTAGAGTTTAGCCTTAAGTTTAGGGTTGTGGTTAGGGTCAGGGATAGGGTAGGTTTAGAAGTAAGGGTTAGGGTTAGGTTTAGGTATTAACGTTAGGGATAGTGTTAGGGATAGTGTTATGGTAGGTTTAGGGTTAGAGTTCCAGTTAGGTATTACCGTCAGTGTTAGGGTTATTTTAAGGGTAGGTGTAGGGTTAGTGTTGGGAATTAATGTTAGGTTTAGGGTTAGGTTTATGGTTAGGGTTAGGGTTAGGTTTATGGTTAGGTTAGGTTTAGGTTTAGAGTTTAGTATTGGGGTTAGGTTTAGGGTTAGTGTTATTGTTGGGGTTAGGTTTAGGGTTAAATTTTAGGTTTAGGTTTATGTTTAGGGTTAGGGTTATCTTTAGGCTTCGGATTAGAATTTAGAGTTAGAGAAAAGTTTAGGGTAAGGGTTATGGTTACAGTTAGGGTTAGGTTTAGGTTTACGTTTAGGTGTTAAGTGTTAGGAAGAGGGTTATGGTTAGGCTTCGGGTTAGGGTTAGGCTAAGGGGTTAGGTTTTAGGGATAGACTTAGTGTTAGGTTGAGGGTTGGGGTTAGGGTTTGGGTTAGGTTTAGGGTAAGGTTTAGGCATAGGGATATTGTTAGTGTTAGGGTTAGGGTTAGGGTTAGAGTTAGGGTTAGGTGTTAGGAAGATGATTAGGGTTAGGCTTCTGGTTATGGTTAGGTTTTGGGTTATGATTAGGTTTAGGCTTAGGGTTATTGTAAGGGTGAGGGTTAGATTTAAAGTTAGGGATAGGGTTAGGGTTAGGGGTTAGGTGTTAGCGACAGGTTTATGGTTAGGGTAGAGTTTAGGATTAGGGTTAGGTTTAGGTTTAGTGTTAGGGTTAAGGTTAGGATTAGGGTTAAATTTTAGGCTTAGGGTTACGTTTATGGTTAGGTTTATTTTTAGGGTTAGGATTAAAATTTAGGATTAGAGTTAGGTTTATGGTTAGGGTTAGGGTTACGGTTACAGTTGGGTTTAGGGTTAGGTTTAGGTTTAGGGTTAGGTGTTAAGTGTTAGGAAGAGGGTTATGGTTAGGCTTCGGGTTAGGGTTAGGGTTAGGGGTTAGATATTCGGGATAGTGTTAGCGTTATCATTACGTTTAGGGTTAGGGTTAGGGTTAGGTTTAGTGTAAGGTTTAGCTTTTGGGATATTGTTAGGTTTAGGGTTATGTTTAGGGCTACGTATAGTGTTAGGCTTAGGGTTAGGTTTAGGGGTTAGGTTTTAGTGATAGTGTTAGTGTTAGGGATAGGGTAAGGGTTAGGGTTAGGTTTAGGGTAAGGTTAGGGTTAGGGATAGTGTTAGGTTTAGGGTTAGGTAGAGTGTTAGGTTTAGGGTTAGGGTTAGGGGTTAGGTATTAGGGATAGTGTTAGCGTTAGGGTTAGGATGAGTGTTAGGGTTAGGGTTAGGGTGGTTTAGTGTATGGTTTAGTGTTAGGGATAGTGTTAGGTTTAGGTTTAGGGTTGGGGATAGTGTTAGAGTTATGGTTAGGATTAGGGTTAGGTTTATTTTTAGAGTTTAGTTTTAGGGTTAGGTTTAGTGTTAACCTTAGTGTTAGTTTTAAGTTTAGGAATACAATTTATGGTTGGTGTAAGGTTAGTTTTAGGGTTACATTTAAGGTTAGGGTTAGGGCTAGATTTAGGGTTACAGTTATGGGTTAGGTTTTAGGGAGAGGGTTAGAGTTAGGCTTTCGGTTATGGTTAGGTTTTGGGTAATGATTAGGTTTAGGCGTAGGGTATGGTTAGTGTTAGGGTTAGGTTTAGGGTTAGGATTAGATTTAGAGTTAGTGTTAGGGTTAGGGTTAGGGGTTAGTTGTGAGCGACAGGGTTAGGCTTAGGGTTAGGGTTAGGCTTAGGGTTATTTATTACCATCAGGCTTTGGGTTAGTTTAAGTAGTAGAGTTAGGGTTAGGGTAAGGGATTAATATTAGGTTTAGGGTTAGGGCTAGCCTAGGTTTAGGGTTAGTGTTAGGATTAGAAATTAGGGTTAGTGGTAGGGTTAGGATTATGGTTACAGTCAGGATTAGGGTTAGTGTTAGCCTTAGGGTTAGGGGTTAGGCGTTAGGGAGAGTTTTAACGTTAGGCTATGGATTACAGTTTGGGTTGGGGTTATGATTAGCTTTAGGGTCAGGCTTAGGGTTCGGGTTAGTGTTAGGGTTAATTTTAGTGTTAGTATTAGGGTTAGTTTTAGCATTAGGGTTTGGAGTTAGGTGTTCAGGATAGGGTTAGGGTTAGGCTTAGGTTTACGGTTAGGGATAGGGTTAGGGATAGTGTTAGGTTTAGAGTTAGGGTTTAGGGTGGTGTTAGGGTTATGGTTAGGGGTAGTGTTAGGTTTAGGGTTAGAGTTTAGGGTTATGATTATGTTAGGGTTATGTTTAGGGTTAGTGTTAGTGTTAGGGTTAGGGTTAGCATTAGGGTTAGGGTTATGATTAGGGTGAGGATTAGAGATTTGGTGTCAGGAAGAGGGTTAGGTTTAGGCTTTGGGTTAGTATTAGCGTTAGCGTTATGATTAGCTTTAGTGTTATTGTTAGGGTTAGATTTAGGGTTAGTTTTAGAGTTAGGGTTAGGGTTAGGGGTTAGATGTTAGGGATAGTGTTAGGGTTAGTGTTAGGTTTATTGTTAGGGTTAGGGTTAGAGATAGTGTTAGGGTTAGTGTTTAACTTTAGGGTTAGGTTTACGGTTAGTGTTAGGGTTAAATTTAGAGGTTAGTGATGGTGTTATGGTTAAAGTTAGGGTTAGTGTTATGTTTAGGGTTAGGATTAGAGTTAGGCTTAGGGTTAGTTTTAGGTTTGGGTTAGGGTTATGGTTAGTGTTAGTGTTATGTGTAGTGTTAGGATTAGAATTTAGTGTTAGGTTGGGGTTTGGATTAGGTTTAGGGTTAGGGTTAGGTGTTAGCTGTTAGCATTAAGGTTAGGGTTAGGATTAGGGTTATGGTTAGAATTTAGCGTTAGTTTTAGGTTAAGGGTTAGGGTTAGGGTTATGGTCAGGATTAGAGTTAAAGTTAGGATTAAGGTTAGAGTTAGAAGTTTGCTTTAGTGTTAGTGTTAGGGTTAGTTTTAGGGTTAGTGTTAGGGTTAGGGGTTAATGTTAGCTCCAGAGTTAGGTTTAGGGTTAAGGTTAGGGTCAGGGTTAGTGTTAGAGGTATGGGTTAGGTTTAGGGTTAGGTTTCGTTGTAGAGTTATGGTAGGTTTAGGGTTAGGGTTAGTGATAGAGGTTAGTGTTAATGCTAGGGTTCTGGGTATGGTTAGGGTTAGGGTAGGGTTAGAAATAAGGTTTAGATTTAGGTTTAGGTGTAGGGTTAGGTTTAGGGATAATGTTATGGTAGGTTTAGGGTTAGGTTTCGGATTAGGTATTACGGTCAGTGTTAGGTTTAGTTTAATGGGTAGGGTTAGGGATTAATGTTGGGTTTAGGGTTAGGTTTATGGTTAGTGTTAGTGTTAGTGTTAGTGTTATTGGTATGGGTTAGGGTTAGGGTTAGGGTTCGTGTTAGATTTAGGGTTATGTTAGATTTAGGGTTAGGGTTCGTGTTAGAGGTTAGGTTTAATGTTAGGATTGTGGTTAGGGTCAGGGTTAGGGTAGGGTTAGAAGTAACGTTTAGGGTGAGCTTTAGAGGTAGGGTTAGTGTTAGATGTAGTCTTATGATAGTTTTAGGGTTAGGGTTCGGTTTTCATATTACGGTCTGTGTTAGGGTTATTTTAAGGGGTAGGGTTAGGGTTAGGCATTAATGTTAGGGTTAGGTTTAGGTTTATGGTTAGGGTTAGTGTTAGGGTTAGTGTTAGGGTTAGGGTTAGAGTTTAGGATTAGGTTTAGGTTTAGGGTTAGTTTTAGGCTTAGGGTTAGGTTTAGTTTAAATATTAGGGTTAGTGTTTCGATTAGGGTTAGATTTATTTTTAGGGTTTGAATTAGAATTTAGTGTTAGAGTTAGGTTTAGGGTTAGGGTTACAGTTACGTTTAGGTTTAGGGTTAGGTTTAGGTTTAGGTTTAGGTGTTCAGTGTTAGGAAGAGGGTTATGGGTAGGCTTCGGGTTAGGGTTAGGGTTAGGGGTTAGATTTTAGGGATAGACTTAGCGTTAGGGTTGGGGTTTGGGTTATGGTTAGGGTTAGGTTTATTGTAAGGCTTAGGGTTAGGGATAGTGTTAGGTTTTGTGTTAGATTTAGGGTTAGGTATAGTGTTAGGGTTCAGGCTAGGTTTACGGGTAAGTTTAGGTTTAGATTTTCGTTTTAGTGTTAGGTTTATTGTTAAGGTTAGGTTTAGGATTACAATTTATGGTTGGGGTAGGGTTAGTTTAAGGGTTACTTTAAGGTTAGTGTTAGTGCTAAGTTTAGGGTTAGAGTTAGGGGTTAGGTGTTAGGGAGAGGGTTAGACTTAGGCTTCCAGTTATGCTTAGGTTTTGGGTTACGATTAGGTTTAGGCTTAGGGTTTGTTTACGGTTAGGGTTAGGTTTAGGTTTAGGGTTAGATATAGAGGTAGGTTTAGGGTTGGGTTAGGGGTTAGATGTTAGCGACAGGGTTAGTGTTACGGTTAGGGATAGGGTTATTGTTAGAGGTATGTGTTAGGGTTAGGGTTAGTGTTAGTTTTAGGGTTATTGTAGGTATAGTGTTAGGGTTAGTGTTAGAGCTTAGGGTTAAGGTTATGGTTGTGGTTAGTGTCAGGGTTCGGGTAGGGTTAGAAGTAAGGTTTAGGGTTAGGTTTAGAGGTAGGTTTAGGGTTAGTGATAGTGTTATGGTAGTTTTACGGTTAGGGTTCGGGTTACGTATTACAGTCTGTGTTAGAATTATTTTAAGGGTAGGGTTAGGGTTAGGGATTCATGTTAGGTTTAGTGTTAGGTTTATGTTTAGTGTTAGGGTTAGGGTTAGTGTTAGGGTTAGGGTTAGAATTTTAAGATTAGTGTTAGGATTAGGGTTAGTGTTAGGGTTATGGTTAGGTTTAGGTTTAAATTTTAGGGTTAGTTTTACCATTAGGTTTAGGATTATTTTTAGGGTTAAGATTAGAATTTAGGCTTAGAGTTAGGTTTAGTGTTAGGGTTACAGTTAGGGTTAGGTTTAGGGGTTAGGTATTAGGGATACACTTAAGGTTGGGGTTAGTTTTGGGGTTAGGGTTAGTGTTAGGTTTAGAGTATGGTTTAGGGTTAGGGATAGTGTTAGTGTTAGGGTTAGTTTTAGGGTTAGTGTTAGGTTTAGAGTTTCGGTTTAGTGTTAGATTTAGGGTTACGGTTAGGGTTAGGGTTAGGTTTAGGATTAGAATTTATGGTTGGTGTAGGGTTAGGGTTAGTGTTACATTTAAGGTAAGTATTAGGGCTAGGTTTAGGGTTAGAGTTAGGGGTTAGGTGTTAGGGAGAACGTTAGGGTTAGGCTTCCTGTTACAGTTAGGTTTTGGGTTAGGATTAGGTTTAGGCTTAGGGTTATGTTTATGATTATGGTTAGGTTTAGGGTTAGGGTTAGATTTAGAGGTAAGTTTTGGGTTAGGCTTAGGAGTCAGGTGTTAGTGACAGGGTTAGGGTTAGGGTTAGTTATTACAGTCAGACTTTGGGTTAGTTTAAGGGGTAAAGCTAGTGTTAGTGTAAGGGATTAATGTTAGGATTAGGGTTAGGGTTATGGTTAGTTTTAGGGTTAGGGTTAAGATTAGAAGTTAGTGTTAGTGTTAGGGTTAGGATTATGGTTACAGTTAGGATTAGGGTTAGTGTTAGGGTTAGGGTTATGGGTTAAGGGTTAGGGTGAGGTTTAAGGTTAGGCTTCAGAGTATAGTTGGGTTTAGGATTACGATTAGCTTTAGGGTAAGGCTTGGGGTTGGGGTTAGTGTTATCGTTAGTTTTAGTGTTAGTTTTAGCGTTAGGGTTAGGGGTTATGTGTTAGGGATAGCGTTAGGTTTAGGGTAAGGTTTACGGTTAGTGTTAGGGTTAGGGTTAGTGATAGTGTTACATTTAGAGTTAGGCTTTAGGGTTAGTGTTAGGGTTAAGGTTAGGGTTAGGGTTAGGTTTAGGGTTAGAGTTTAGTGTTATGGTTAGGTTAGGTTTAGGATTAGCGTTAGTGTTAGTGTAAGGGTTAGGGTTAGGTTTAGGGTTATGATTAGGGTGAGGATTGGAGGTTAGGTGTTAGGAAGAGTGTTGTGGTCAGGCTTTGGGTTAGTGTTAGTGTTAACGTTACGATAGGTTCAGTGTTAGGATTAGGGTTAGATTTAGGGTTAGTTTTTGCGTTAGGGTTAGGGTTATGTTTAGGGGTTAGGTGTTAGGGATAGTGTTATGCTTATGGTTATGGTTAGGGTTAGGGATAGTGTTAGGGTTAGGTTTTAGGGTTAGGGTTAGGGTTAGGGTTAGTGTTAGAGTTAGGTTTAGAGTTAGTTAGGGTTAGGGTTAGGGTTAGGGTTAGGGTTAGGGTTAGTTTTAGGGTTAGGGTTAGGGTTAGGGTTATGGTTAGAGGTTAGTATTTGATTTAGGGTTAGTGTTAGGGTTAGGGTTAGGGTTAAGGTTAGCATTAGGGTTAGGGTTAGGATTAGGCTGAGACGTGGTGCTTAGGTTTAGGCTTAGGCATAGTGTTAAAGCTTCGGTTCAGGGTTAGGTGTAGGGTTAGGTTTAGGGATAGGGTAAGGATTATGATCAGGGTTAGTGGTTATGTTTAGGGTTAGGATTAAGGTTAGTGTTAGGGTTAGGTTTAGAATTTAGTTTTAATGTTAAGATTAGGGATATGGTTAGTGTTAGTGTAAGGATTAAGGTTAGAGTTAGGGTTATGATTAGGGATAGGCTTAGGGTTAGTGTTAGGGTTAGGGTTATAGTTAGGTTAGGGTTAGCATTATGGTTACATTTGGAGTTAGGGTTAGGTTTAGGGGTTAGGTGTTAGGGATAGGGTTATGGTTAAGATTAGGGTTAAGTTTAGTGTTAGGTTTAGGGTTAGTTTTAGGTTTAGTGTTAGGGTTAGTGTTAGAGTTAGGATTAGAATTTAGTGTTAGGGTTAATGTTATGGTTAGGTTTAGGGGTTAGATGTTAGGGATAGGGTTATGGTTTTGCTTAGGATTAGGGTTAGGTTTAGGGTTAGGTTTAGGGTTAGGGTTAGAGTTTAGGGTTAGGGTTAGGTTTACGTTTAAGGCTAGGTATAATTTTAGATTTAGGTTTAGGCTTACGGGTTATGTGTTAGCATTAGCGTTAGCGTTAGGGTTATGGTGAGATGTTAGAGTTAGGTTTATGTTTAGAGTTAGGTTTAGTGTTATGGTTAGGGTTAGTGTTAGGGTTAATGTTAGGGTTAGGGTTAGGATTAATGTAACGTTAGGGTTCTGGTTGTGGTTAGTGTTAGGGTTAGTTTAAGGTTTAGGGTTTATGTGTTAGTGATATGGAAAAGGTCAGGATTAGTGTTAGGGTTAGTGTTAGTGTTAAGGTTAGGTTTGGATTAGGGTTAGGTTTAGTTTTAGGTTTAGGGTTAGCTTTAGATTTAGGGTTACCAGTGAATTTTATTGTTAGGGTTTTTGTTAGAGTTCGTTTGAGGTTTAGGGTTACAATTAGGTTTAGGGTTAGAAGTTAAGTTTAGTTTTAGGGTTAGGTTTAGTGTTAGGATTAGGGTTATTTTTAGAGGTTAGTGTTAGCCTTAGGATTAGGGTTATGGTTACGATTCGTGTTCGGTTATGTTTAGGTTTAGAATTTAAGCTTATGTTTATTGTTAGTTTTATGATTAGGTTTAGGGTTAGGTTAGGGGTTATGATTAGAATTTGGAGTTAGGGTTAAGGTTAGGTTTATGTTGAGGTTTAGGGTTAGGTTTAGGGTTAGGGTTAGAAGTTAGGTTTGTGTAAGTGTTAGGGTTAGTGTTAACATTAGCGTTAGGGTTAGTGTTAGGGTTCAAGGTATGGGTTAGGTTTAGGGTTAGGGTAAGGTTTAGGGTTAGGGATAGGGTTAGTGTTAGAGTAAAAGTTAGGGTTAGGGTTAGGTTTAGGGTTAGTGTATCAGTAGGGTTATGTTTATGTTTAGGTTTAGGGTCAGGGTTAGGGATAGTGTTGGGTTTAGGATTAGGGTTTGGCATTAGGGAATTGGGTTAGAGTTGTTGTTAGGGTTAGGGTTAGGGTTAAGTTTAGGGTTAGTTTTAGAGTTAGGGTTTGGTTTGGGTTAGGGTTCGGGTTCGGGTTCGGGTTAGTGTTAGGGTTAGAAGTTAGGCTTATTGTTATTGTTATGATGAGGGTTAGGCTTTGGATTAGGGTTAGGTTTAGGGTTATGGTTAGGGTTAGATTTAGGTTTAGGTTTAGGTCTAGGTTTAGGTTTAGGTTTACGGTTAGTGTTAGGGATAGAAGATAGTTTTAGGGTTAGGGTTAGGTTTAGGTTTAGGGTTAGGGTTAGGGTTAGGGTTGAAGCTTTGGTTAGGTTTAGTTGTAGGGTTAGGGTT
This sequence comes from Cavia porcellus, assembly GCF_034190915.1. Classification (NCBI taxonomy): domain Eukaryota; kingdom Metazoa; phylum Chordata; class Mammalia; order Rodentia; family Caviidae; genus Cavia; species Cavia porcellus. Next base: position 102,558,379 of record NW_026947488.1, on the reverse strand, counting down.
AGGGTTAGGGTTAAGGTTAGAGTTTAGTGTTATGGTTATGTTTACGTTTAGAGTTAGGCTTAGGATTAGAATTTAGGGTTAGGGTTAGGGTTGAAGCTTTGGTTAGGTTTAGTTGTAGGGTTAGGGTTAGGGTTAGGGTTAAGGTTAGAGTTTAGTGTTATGGTCATGTTTACGTTTAGAGTTAGGCTTAGGATTAGAATTTAGGGTTAGTGTTAGGGTTATGGTTAGGGTTACGGTTACAAGTTAGGTTTGTGTTAGGGTTAGTGTTTGGGTTAGCGTATGGGTTAGGGTTAGTGTTAGAGGTATGGGTTAGTGTTATGGTTAGGGTCAGCATTACGGTTAGTGTTAGTGTTAGGGTTAGGGTTAGAGTTTAAGGTTAGGGTTAGGGTTAGGGTTAGGGTTAGGGTTCGGGTTAGAGTTTGCTGTTAGTGTTAAGGTTAGTGTTAGTGTTAGGTTTACGGTTAGGTTTGGGGTTAGGTTTACGGTTAGTGTTATGGTTAAAGTTAGCGTTAGTTTTAGGATTAGGGTTAATCTAACGGTAATGTTATGGTTGTGGTTAGGGTTTGGGTAAGGTTTACGGGTTAGGAGTTAGGGATACAGTTAGGGTTAGGCTTCATATTGTGGTTAGGGTTAGGGTTACGATTAGGTTAGCTTTAGGGTAAGGGTTAGAGATAGGGTTAGTTTTAGAATTAGGTTTTTAATTAGAATTAGGTTTAGATTTAGGGTTAGCGTTAGGGTTTAGGTGTTACGGATATGGATAGTGTTAGGTTTAGGGTTAGTGTGAGGGTTATGTTAGGGTCAGGGTTAGGGTTAGTGTTAGGGTTAGGGTTAGGATTTGTTTTGTCGCTAGTGTTATTTTTAGAGTTAAGTTGAGTTTTAGGGTTAGGATTAGGTTTAGGGTTAGAAGTTTAAGTTTAGTGTTAGGGTTAGGGTTAGTGTTAGGGTTAGGGATTGAGTTAGCGGTTAGAGTTAAGCTTAGGGTTGTGTTATGGTTAGTGTTTGTGTTCGGAATAGGTTTAGATTTAGAGGTTAGGCTCAGGTTTAGGGTTAGAGTTAGGGTTAGGGTTAGAGTTAGGGTTTGGTTAGTGTTAGGGTTGGTATTAGGATTAAGTTTAGGTTTAGAGGTTAGTGTTAGGGTTAGGGTTAGGGTCAGGATTAGGATTAGGGTTGGGTTTAGAAAGGGTTAGGGTAAAAATTTGGGATAGGATTGGGGTTAATGTTAGGGTTAGGTTTATGGTTAGGCTAAGGTTATGGTTAAGTTTAACGGTTAGTGTTTTGCTTATGGTTAGGGTTAGGGTTACGGTTTGAGTTTAGCATTAGGGTTAGGGTTAGGGTTAGGGTTAGGGTTAGAGGCTAGCATTAGTTTTAGCGTTAGTGTTAGGGTTAGGGTTAGAGGTATGGGTTAGGGTTAGGGTTAGGTTTAGGATTAGGGTTATGATAAGTTTAGGGTTAGAGGTTAGTGTGTTAGGTTTAGAGTTAGGGTTAGTGCTACAGTTAGAGTTTAGTGTTAGTTTTAGGGTTAGGTCTAAGGTTAGAGTTAGTGTTAGGGTTAGGGTTATGGTTAGAGGTTAGCATTTGGTTTAGGGTTAGAGTTAGTCTTAGTGCTGGGTTAGGCTTCGAGGTTATTGTTAGGGTTATAGTTAGGGTTGGTGTTAAAGCTTAGGTTCAGGGTTATTGTTAGGGTTAGTGTTACGGTTAGCAATAGTGCAAGGGTTAGGATTAGTGTTAGTAGTTAGTTTTAGTGTTAGGGTTACACTAAGGGTTAGATTTAGGTTTAGATTTTAGTGTTAGGGTTAGCATTAGGGTTAGGTTTAGGGTTAGTGTTAGGTTCAGGGTTAGGGTTAGTTTTAGAGTTAGGTTTAGTGTTAGGGTTAGGCTTAGGGTTATGGTTAGTGTTAACGTTACCATTAGGTTAGGGTTAGGGTTAGGGTTTGCATTAGATTTATTGTTAGGTTTAAGGTTAAGGTTAGGTTTAGGGTTATGTGTTAGGGATAGGATTATGGGTTAGTGTTAGGTTTAGTGTTTCGGTTATGGGTAGGGTTAGCATTCAGTGTTAGTTTTAAGGTTACGGATAGTGTATTGGTTAGGCTTAGGGTTAGGGTGATGTTTAGGGATAGGGTAAGGGTTAGAAGTTATTTTTAGTGTTATGTTTAGTGTTAGGTTTAGGGAAAGGTTTAGGGTTAGGGTTAGTGTTACGGTTTGGGTTACGTTTAGGGTTAAGGTTAGTGTTATGCTAGGGTTAATTTTAGGGATAGAGTTAGGTATTACAGTCAGTCTTAGGGTTAGTTTAAGGGGTAGGGTTCGGGTTCGGATAAGGGATTAATGTTAGATTTAGTGTTAGGGTTATGCTTATTGATAGGGTAAGGGTTAGGGTTAGTGTTAGTTTTAGGCTTAGGGTTATGGTTAGGGTTATGGTTACCATTAGGTTAGGGTTAGGGTTAGTGTTTGCATTAGATTTAGTATTAGGTTGAGGATTAGAGTTAGGTTGAGGTGTGAGGTGTTATGGATAGGGTTATGAGTTAAGGTTAGGTTTAGGGTTAGGGTTATGGTTAGGGTTAGCATTTAGGGTTAGTGTTAGTGTTATGGTCAGAATTACGGTTAGGTTGAGGTTTTGGGTTAGGGTTAGGGTGAGCGTTAGAAATTAGGATTAGTGTTTGGTTTCGTGTTAGGGTTAGGGATAGGTTTAAGATTAGGGTTAGTGTTAGAGGTTAGGGTTAGTGTTAGGGTTGGGGTTAGGATTAGGTTTAGGGTTAGAGGTATGGGTTAGGGTTAGGGTTAGGGTTACGGTTACATTTAGGGCTTTCGTCAGATTTACAGTTAGGTTTCGGTTTAACGTTATGGTTAGGTTTAGGTGTTAAGTTAGGGTTAATTTTAGGGTTAGGGTTAGGGTTAGTGTTAGGGTTAGGTTTATGGTTAGGGTTAGGTTTAGAATTGGGTTTAGGGTTAGGGTTAGGGGTTAGGTGTTAGCCTTAGGGTTAGGGTTAGGGTTAGTGTTATGGTTAGAGGTTAGTGTTAGGTTTAGCTTTAGGGTTTGGGTTAAGGTTAGGGTTTGGGTTATGATTAGAGTTAAAGCTTAGTGTTAGGGTTAGGGTTACCGTTAGAGTTTAGGGTTAATTTTAGGGTAAGACTTAAGGTTACAGTTAGGGTTAGGTTTAGGGTTCGAGTTTAGTGTTATGGTTAGGTTTAGGTTTAGGGATACTGTTAGTGTTAGGGTTACGCTTAGTGATAGGGTTATGATTAAGGTTAGGTTTAGGTTTTAGGTGTTAGGGAGAGGGTTAGGGTTAGGCTTTGAGTTACGCTTAGGATTAGGGTTACAATTAGGTTTAGGGTTAGAGTTAGGTTTAGCGTTAGGGTTAGGAGTAGATTTAGAGTTAGTTTTAGATTTAGGGTTAGGGTTAGGGTAAGGGGTTACATGTTAGCGATAGGGTTAGGGTTAATTTTAGGGTTAGGGTTAGTTTTACACTTAGTTTTAGTGTTAGGGATAGTGTTATGTTTAGGGTTAGTATTTAGGGTTAGGGTTAGTGTTAGGGTTAGAGTTAGGTTTAGGTTTAGTGTTAGGGTTAGTGTTAGGGTTAGAAGTTAGGTTTAGGGTTAGTGTTAGGGTTAGGGTTAGTGCTAGGGTTAGAGGTTAGTGTTAGTGTTAGGGTTAGGATCAGTGTTAGTGTTACGGTTAGAGTTTAATTTTAGGTCTAGTGTTAGGGTTAGTGTTAGGTTTAGGGTTAGGGTTATGGTTAGAAGTTAGCGTTTGGTTTAGGTTTAGAGTTAGTTTTAGGGCTAGCGTTACTGTTAGTGTTAGGGTTAGGTTTAGATGTTACTGTTAATGTTAGGGTTAGTGTTAAGGTATAGGGTTAGAGTTAAGTTTAGGTTTATGGTCATGCTTAGGGTTTTGCTTAGGGTTAGGCTTACAATTAGTTTAGGGTTAGGGTTAGGGTTATGGTTAGGGTTATTTTTTCCGTTAGATTTAGTGTTAGTGTTAGTGTTAGGGTTAGGGTTAGGTTTAGGGGTTAGGTTTTAGAGATAAGGTTATTGGTTAGTGTTAGGTTTAGGGTTAGGGTTAGCATTCAGGGTTAGAGTTAGGGTTACGGTTAATGTTATGGTTAGGTTTAAGGTTAGGTTGAGGTTTATGGTTAGGGTTAGGTTTATGGTTAGAAGTTATGTTTAGTGTTAGGTTTCAGGTTACTATTAGGGATAGGTTTAGTGTTAGTGTTAGTGTTACGTATCATAGTGTTACGTTAGGGTTAGGGTTACGTTTATTAGTGTTAGTGTTATGGAGTTAGGTTTAGTGTTTTGTTTATGGTTAGGTTTAGGGTTAATGTTGAAGGTTAATGTTAGTGTTAGGGTTTGAGTTAGGGTTAGTGTTACAGTTAGAGTTTAGCGTTAGTTTTAGGTTTAGGATTACGGTTAGGTTTAGTGTTAGGGTTAGGGTTATGGTTAGAAGTTAGCATTTGTTTTAGTGTTAGAATTAGGGTTAGGGTTAGGGTTGGGTTACGTTAGGCTTAAAGGTGATGTTTAGGCTTAGGTTTAGGCTTAGGATTCAAGCTTAGTTTCAGGGTTCGGTTTAGTGTTAGGTTTAGGTTTAGGGTTAGGTTTAGTGTTAGGCTTACAGTTAGGGTTAGGGTTAGGTTTAGGCTTAGGTTTATCATTAGGGTTAGGGTTACAATTAGGTTAGGGTTAGGTTTAGAGTTAGGGTTAGGTTTAGGTTTAGGGTTTGCATTAGATTTAGTGCTGGGTTATGGTTAGGGTTCAGTTTACACTTAGGTTTAGGGTTAGGGATAGTGTTAGCATTAGGGTTAGGGTTTAGGATTAGGGGTAGGATTAGGGTTAGGTTTAGGTTTAGGGTTAGGATTATTGTTAGGGTTATAAGTTAGGTTTAGGTTTTGTCCTTGGTTTAGGGTTAGGGTTATTGCTAGGGTTAGAGGTTAGTTTTAGTGTTAGGGTTAGGGTTATGGTTAGTGTTACGGTTAGACTTTAGGGTTAGTTTTAGTGTTAGGGTTAGGGTTAGGCTTAGGGTTAGTATTAGATTTTAGCGTATGGTTTAGGATTAGAGTTAGGGTTAGGGCTAAGGTTAGGCTTAGATGTTATGGTTAGGGTTAGGTTTAGTGTTAGTGTGAAAGCTTAGGTTCAGGGCTAATGTTAGGTTTAGGTTTAGGTTTTGGGAAAGGGCAAAGATTAGGATTAGTGTTAGTAATTAGTTTTAGGGTTAGTGTTATGGTTAGAATTAAGTTTATAGGTTAGTGTTAGGGTTAGTGTTCCGGTAAGTGTTAGGGTTACGGTTAGGGTTAGATTTAGGTTTAGGTTTAGGGTAAGGCTTAGGTTTATGGTTAGAGTTAGCATTACAATTAGGTTCGGGTTCGGGTTAGGGTTAGGGTAAGGATTAGGGTTTTGCGTTAGATTTAGTGTTAGGGTTACGGTTAGGGTTAGGTGTAGGGGTTAGGTGTTAGAGATAGGGTTATGTGTTAGGGTTAGTTTTAGGGTTAAGGTTATTTTAAGGATTAGCGTCTAGGGTTAGTGTTATGGTTACGGTTAGTGTTATGGTCAGGTTTTGGTTTAGTTTGAGGTTTAGGGTTAGGGTTAGGTTTAGGATTAGGGTTAGAAGTTATGTTTAGTGTTAGGTTTTGAGTTACGGTTAGGGATAGGTTTAGGGTTAGGGTTAGTGTTAGTGTTAGGGTTAGAGTTAAGGTTAGGGTAAGGGTTAGGGTTAGTGTGACAGTTATTGTTAAGGTTGGTGTTAGGTTCAGGGTTAGCGTTAAATTTATGGTTATGGTTATGGTTAGGGTTAGGGTTAGTGTCACAGTTAGGGTTAGGCTTAGGTTTAGGGTTAGGGTTAGAGGTTATGTTTTAGTGATAGGGTTAGGGTTAGGCTTCGGTTATGGTTATCTTTAAGGTTACGATTAGGTTAAAGTTAGTGTAAGGGTTAGGCTTAGGGACAGTTTTAGAACTAGGATTAGAGTTAGCATTAAATTTAGACTTAGGGTTAGGTTTAGGGTTAGGGTTTACGTGTTAGGTTTAGAGACAGGGTTAGGGTTAGTATTACTGTTAGGTTTAGGTTGATTTTAAGGATAGGGTTAGAGTTAGTGTTAGGGTTAGGATTATGTTTTATCCTTAGGGTTTGGTTTAGGTTTAGGTTTAGGTTTAGGGTTAAGATTGGAAGTTAAGTACAGGGTTAGGGTTAGGGTTAGTGTTAGAGGTTAGGGTTACGGTTAGTGTTAGTGTTAGTGTTAGGGTTAGGGTTAGAGTTAGGTTTAGGATTAGAGTTAGCACTAGGGTTAGTGATAGTGTTGGTTTAGGGTTAGGGTTTATGGTTACAGTTAGGGTTAGGTTTAGCCTTAGGGTTAGAGTTGTGTGTGAGGGTTAGGGTTAGAGGTAGTATTACAGTTAGGGTTTAGTGTTAGAGTTAGGGTTAGAATTAGAGATAGGTTTAGGGTTAGGGTTAGGGTTAGGGCTAGTGTAACAGTTAGGATTAGGGTTAGGGTTAGTGTTAGGGTGATGGTTAGGGTTAGTGCTACCGTTAGGGTTAGGGTTAGGGTTAGGTTTAGGTTTAATGTTAGGTTTAAGATTAGTGTTAGTGTTCGGGTTAGAGTTCGCGTTAGGGTTAGGGTTAGGGTTAGGTTTAGGGTTAGTGTTACAGTAAGGGTTAGGTTTAGTGTTAGGGCTAGTGTTAGGGTTCGAGTTAGGGTTAATGTTAGGGTTGGGGTTAGGGTTAGAGTTTAGGTGTTAGTGATAGGGTTAGGTTTAGGCTTCGAATTACGGTTAGTGTTAAGGTTACAATTAGGGTTGGGTTAGTGTAACGGCTAGTGTTAGTTTTAGGATTAGGTTTAGAATTAGCATTAGGTTTCGGGTTAGGGTTAGGGTTCTGGTTAGGGATTAAGTGTTAGTGATAGGGTTAGGGTTAGGGTTAGGGTTATGTTTAGGTTTAGGTTAGACTTAGGTTAAGGTTTAGGGTTAGTGTTAGTGTTTGTCGTTATGGTTAGGGTTAGGCTCAGGTTTAGTGTTAGAGTTAGGTTAGGGTTAGAGTTAGGTTTAGGGTTAGGGTTTGTGTTAGAGGTTAGTGTTATGGTTAAGTTTAGGGTTAGGGTTAGTGTTAGGATTAATGTTAGGTTTAGTTTTAGGGTTAGAATTAAAGTTATGGTTAGAGGTTATTGTCAGGTTTAGGGTTAGTGTTAGAGTTAGGGTTAGGGTCAGGGTTAGGTTTAGACAGGGTTAGGGTTAGGGTTAAGATTGGGGTTAGGTTTTGGGTGAGTGTTTGGGTTAGAGTTAGAGTTAGGGTTAAAATTAGGGCTTGGCATTAGGGGTTAGGGTTAGTGTTAGTGTTAAAGGCTTAGGGATAGGGTTATAATTAGGGTTAGTTTTAGGCTTAGGGTTAGTGTTAGGGTTAGAGTTAGAGGGTAGTGTTAGTGTTAAAGTTACGTTTAGGGTTAGAGTTTAGGTTTAGTGTTAGTGTGAGGGTTAGGGTTAGGTTTAGGGTTAGAGTTTAGTGTTAGGTAAAGGTTTATGTTTAGCATTAGCTTTAGGGTTAGATTTAGGATTAGAAGTTAGGGTTAGTGTTGGCCTTAGGGTTAGGGTTAATTTTAGGATTAGGTTTAGGATTAGGTTTAGGGTTAGGGTTAGGATTAGGGGTTATGGTTATGGTTAGGGTTAAGCTTATGTTTAGGTTTAGGTTTAGGGTTAGTGTTAGGCTTAGGATTATATGGTTAGGGTAAGGGTTAGGGTTAGGGTAAGGGTTAGAGTTTAGTGTTAGGGTTTGAGTTAGGCCATAGGATTAGGTTTAGGGTTAGGGGTAAGGGTTAGGGTTAGGGTTAGGGTTACAATTAGGTTCGAGTTAGGGTTAGGGTTAGGGTTACGTTTAGTGTTTGCATTAGATTTAGTGTTAGGGTTAGGGTTAGGGTTTGTTTTAGGGGTTAGGTGTTAGGGATAGGGTTATGGTTATGGTTAGCATTACGGTTAGGGTTATGGTTAGGGTTAGTTTTAGTGTTAGGTTTATAATTAGGGTTAGGATTAGGATTAGAATTTAGGGTTAGGGTTAATGTTAGGGTTAGGTTTAAGTGTTAGATGTTAGGGATAGGATAATGGTTTTGGTTAGGGTTAGGGTTAGAGTTATGGTTAGTGTTAGGGTTAGGGTTAGAAGTTATGGTTATGGTTAGGGTTAGGGTTAGTGTTAAAGCTTAGGTTCAATGTTAGTGTTAGAATTAGGGTTAGGTTAGCGATACAGCAAGTGTTAGGATTAGGGTTAGTAGTTAGTTTTATGGTTAGGGTTATGGTAAGTGTTAGGTTTAGGTTTAGAGGTTAGTGTTAATGTTAGCATTACAGTTATGGTTAGAGTTAGTATTATGGTTAGGGTTAGGGTTAGAGTTAGGTTTAATGTTAGGTTTAGGCTTAGGGTTATGGTTAGAGTTAGCGTTACAATTAGGTTAGGGTTAAGGTTATGGTTAGGGTTAGGGTTTGTGTTAGATTTAGTATTAGGGTTAAGGTTGTGGTTAGGTTTAGGGGTAGGTGTTAGGGATAGGGTTATGGGTTAATGTTAGGTTTAGTGTTATGGTTATGGATAGTTAGTGTTTAAGGTTTGGTTTAAGGTTACAGTTAGTTTTATGGTTAGGGTTAGTGTTAGGTTGAGGTTTAGGTTAGGGTTAGGTTTAGGGTTATTAGTTATGTTTAATGTTATGTTTAGGGTTAGGGTTAGGAAAAGGTTTAGGGTTACGGTTAGTGTTAGGTTTAGGGTTACATTTAGGGTTATGGTAAGTGTTATGCTAGGGTTAACGTTAGGGTTAGGGTTAGGTATTACAGTCAGTGTTAGATTTAGTTTAAGGGGTGGCGTAGGGTTCGGGTAAGGGATTAATGTTAGATTTAGTATTAGCGTTATGTTTGGAGACAGGGAAAGGGTTAGGATTAGGGTTAGAGGATAGGTTTAGGGTTAGGGTTATGATTATTGTGAGGCTTCGGGTTAGGGTTAGGTTTTGCCTTAGGGTTAGGGTTAGGGTTAGGGTTAGTATTATGGTTATGGTTAGGGTTAGCATTGAAGCTTAAGGTCAGGGTTAGGGTTAGGTTTAGGTTTAAGGTTAGGGCTAGTGATAGTGTTGGGTTAGGGTTAGGTGTCATGGTTACGGTTAGGTTTAGGTTTAACTTTAGGCTTAGAGTTGAATGTTAGTGTTTGGGTTGGGTTTAGGATTAGTGTTAGATTTAGGGTTAGAGTTAGGGTTAGGTTTAGGCTTAGGGTTAGTGTTACATTTATGTTTAGTGTTAGTATTAGGTTTAGGGTTAGGGCTTGAGATAGGGTTAGGGTTAGGATTAAATTTAAGGTTTGGATTAGGGTTAGGATTAGGTTTAGAAGACAGGTTTAGGGTTAGGTTTAGAGTTATTGTTAGGGTTAGTGTTAGGTTTAGAGTTTAGTGTTAGTGTTAGGGTTAGGGTTAGGGTTAGGGTTAGGGTTTTGGTTAGAGTTAGGGTTAGGGTATGGTTTAGGGTTAGTGTGACAGTTAGGGTTAGGGTTAGTGTTAGGGTTAGGGATAGGTTTAGATTTAGTTTTAGGTTTAGGTTTAGGGTTAGGGTTAGCTTCACAATTAGGGTTAGGCTTAGGGTTAGGGTTACTGTTAGAGGTTATGTTTTAGTGATCATGTTAGGGTTTGGCTTTGGTTACGGTTAGCTTTAAGGTTACGATTAGGTTAGGGTTAGTGTAAGGTTTAGGCTTAGGAATAGTTTTTTGAATTACGATTAGATGTAGCATTAAATTTAGACTTAGGGTTACGTTTAGGGTTAGGGGTTAGTTGTTAGGTGTTAGGGATATGGTTAGGGTTAGTGTTACGGTTAGGTTTAGGTTAAGGTTAATATTATGGTTAGGGTTAGTGTTAGGGTTAGGATTATGGTTTGTCGTTAGGGTTAGGTTTAGGTTTAAGTTTAGGGCTAGTGTTAGTGTTAGGGTTAGAAATTAATTTTAGGATTAGGGTTAGGGGTTAGTGTTAGTGTTAGTGTTATGGTTAGTGTTGAAGCTTAGGGTTAGGGTTAGAGTTAGTTTTCGTGTTACATTTAGCATTAGGCTTAGTGATAGTGTTTCGTTAGTGTTAGGTTTTATGGTTATGGTAGGGCTTAGGTTTAGCCTAAGGGTTAGTGTTTTGTGTTAGGGTTAGGATTAGGGTTAGTGTTACAATTAGGGTTAGGTTTAGTGTTAGAGTTAGAGTTAGAGTTAGAGTTACGGTTAGTGTTAGAGTTAGGTTTACTGTTATGGTTATGGTTAGGGTTAGTGTTACAGTTACGATTAGGATTAGGGTCAGTTTAGGGATAGGGTTAGGGTGAGGGTTAGGTGTAGTGTTACATTTTGGGTTGGGGTTAGTGTTAGGGTTACTGTTAGGGTTAGTGTTAGGGTCAGGGTTAGGTTTGGACAGGATTGGGTTAGGGTTAGGGTTAGGATCAGGGTTAGGTTTTGGGTGAGTGATTGGGTTAGAGTTAGAGTTAGGGTTAAGATTAGGGTTTGGGATTAGGGGTTAGGGTTAGTGTTAGGGTTAGGGTTAAAGGGTTCGGGATAGGGTTAGATGTTAGGGTTTGTTTTAGGGTTAGGGTTAGTGTTAGGGTTAAAGTTAGAGGGTAGTGTTAGGATTAAGATTACGGTTAGGGATAGAGTTTAGGGTTAGGGTTAGAGTGAGGGTTAGGTTTAGGTTTAGGGTTAGTGTTAGGTTAAGGTTTATGTTTAGGATTAGGTTTAGGGTTAGGCTTAGGATTAGAAGGTTTGGTTAGTGTTAGGCTTAGGGTTAGGGTTAAGATTAGGGTTAGGTTTAGGATTAGGGTTTGGGTTAGAGTTAGAGTTAGAGGTTATGGTTATGGTTAGGATTAAGCTTATGTTTAGGGTTAGTGTTAGGGTTAGGCTTAGGATTATAGGGTTAGGATAAGGGTTAGTGTTAGGTTTAGGGTAAGGGTTAGAGATTAGTGTTAGGGTTAGTGTTAGCATTAGGGTTAGGGCTTAGGATTAGGTTTAGGGTTAGGGGTAAGGATTATGCTTATGGATAGGGGTTAGTGTAATGGTTAGGCTTAGGGTTATGTTTAGGGTTAGGGTTTCAATTAGGTTGGAATTAGGGTTAGGGTTACGTTTAGTGTTTGCATTAGATTTAGTGTTAGGCTTAATGTTAGGGTTAGGGTTAGTTCTAGGGTTAGGCTTAGAGTTGAGTGTTAGGGTTTGGTTTTGGGTTAGGATTAGTGTTGGGTTTAGGTTTAGAGTTAGGGTTAGGGTAAAGGGTAGCGGTAGTGTTACAGATAGGTTTAGTGTTAGTGTTAGATTTAGGGTTAGGGTTTGAATTAGGGTTAGGTTTAGGATTAGGGTTAGGGTTAGTTTTAGGTTTAGGGATAGGTTTAGGGTTAGGATTAGATTTATAGGATAGGTTTAGGGTAGGTTTAGAGTTATTTTTAGGATTAGTGTTAGGGTTAGATTTTAGTGTTAGGGTTAGGGTTAGTGTTAATGTTAGTGTTAGATTTAGGGTTAGGGTTAGGTTTAGAATTATGGTTAGGGTAAGAGTTAGGGTTGGTGTGACAGTCAGGGTTAGGGTTAGTGTTAGGTTTAGGGTTAGGGTTAGATTTATGGTCAGGGTTAGGGTTAGGGTTAGTGTCACATTTAGGGTTAGGCTTAGGGTTAGGCTTAGGTTTAGAGATTATGTTTTAATGATAGGGTTAGGTTTAGGCTTCGGTTACGGTTAGCTTTAAGGTTACCATTAGGTTAGGGTTAGTGTAAGGGTTAGGCTTAGGGATAGTTTTAGAATTAGGATTAGAGTTGCGTTAAATTTAGACTTAGGGTTAGGTTTATGGTTAGGTGTTAGGTGTTAGCTGTTAGGGACAGGGTTAGGGTTAGTGTTACGTTTAGATAAGGCTTAAGGTTAGGTTTAGTGTTTGGGTTAGGATTATGGTTTGTCGTTAGGGTTATGCTTATGTTTAGGTTTAGGTTTAGTGTTAGGGTTAGGGTTAGAAGTTAAGTATATGGTTAGGGTTAGAGTTAGAGGTTAGCTTTAGTGTTACGGTTAGGGTTGAACCTTAGGGTTAGGGTTAGGTTTAGGGTTAGGGTTAGGGTTTGGGTTAGAGTTAGGTTTAGGGTTAGTGTTAGCGTTAGGTTTAGTGATAGTATTGGGTTAGGGATAGGGTTTATGGTTACAGTTAGGGTTATGTTTGCCTTAGGGTTACAGTTGTGTGTTAGGCTTATGTTAGTGTTACAGTTAAGTTTAGGTTTAGTGTTAGAGTTAGGGTTAGGGTTAGAATTAGGGTTAGTGTTAGGGTTAGGGTTAGGGTTAGGTTTATTGTTACTGTTAGGATTAGGTTTAGGGTTAGTGTTAGTGTTAGGATTAGGGTGATGGTTAGGGTTTGTGTTACAGTTAGGGTTAGGGTTAGGATTAGGTTTAAGTTTAGGTTTAAGGTTAGTGTTAGTGTTCGTGTTAGAGTGAGAGTTAGGGTTAGGGTTAGCTTAGGGTTAGGGTTAGTGTTACAGTCAGGGTTAGGGTTAGTGTTAGGTTTAAGGTTATGTTTAGAGTTAGGGTTATGGTTAGGTTTAGAGTTAGTGTCACAATTAGGCTTAGGTTTAGGGTTAAGGTTAGGGTTAAGTGTTAGGTATTAGCGTTAGGGTTAGGGTTAGGAATAGGTTTAGGGTATGGTTTTTAGCATTAGGTTTAGGGATAGGGTTAGGCTTAGCGTTAGGGTTAGTTTGACAGTTAGGTTTAGTGTTAGTTTTAGGGTTAGAGTTAGGTTTTGAGTTATGGTGTGGTTAGGGTTAGGGTTATGGTTAGAAGTAAGTTAGGGTTAGTGTTAGGATTAGGTTTTGGGTTAGGATTAAGGTTAGGATTAGGCTTAGTGGATTGGTTTAGGGTTAGGTTTAGAATTATTGTTAGGGTTAGTGCTAGTGTTAGTGTTAGTTTTAGTGTTAGTGTTAGGGTTAGGTTTAGAGTTACTGTTAGGGTAAGGGTTAGAGTTAGTGTGACTGTTAGGGTTAGTTTTAGTGTTAGTGTGAGTGTTAGGGTTACATTTATGGTTAGGGTTAGGCTTAGGGTTCGGGTTAGTGTCACAGTTAGGGTTAGGCTTAGGGTTAGGTTTAGGGTTAGAGGTTTTGTTATTGTGATAAGGTTAGGGTTAGGCTTCGGGTATGGTAAGTGTTAGGTTTATGATTAGGTTAGGGTTAGTGTAAGGTTAGGCTTTTGAATAGTTTTAGAATTAGGTTTAGAGTTAGCATTAGGTTTAGACTTAGGGATAGGTTTAGGTTGTGGAGTTAGGTGTTAGGTGTTAGGTGATTAGGGATAGTGTTAGGGTTAGTGTTAAGGTTGGGTTTAGGTTAGTTTTAATGTTAGGATTAGGGTTAGTGTTAGGGTTAGGATTATGCTTTGTCATTAGGTTTAGGTTTAGGTTTAGGTTTAGGGTTAGGGTTAGAGTTAGAAGTTAAGTTTAGTGTTAGGGTTAGGGTTAGGGTTAGAGGTTAGTGTTAATGTTAGAGTTAGGGTTGAAGCTTAGGGTTAGAGTTAGGGTTAGGGTTAGAGTTAGGTTAATGTTAGTGATAGTGTTGGATTAGTGTTAGGGTTTATGGTTACGGTTAGGGTTAGGTTTAGCCCTTAGGGTTAGAGTTGTGTGTTAGGGTTAGGGTTAGGGTTAGTGTTACAGTTAGGGCTAGGTTTGGTGTTAGGGTTAGGGTTAGTGTTAGTGTTACAGTTAGAATTAGGTTTAGGGTTAGTTTTAGCGTGATGGTTAGGGATAGTGTTACAGTTAGGGTTAGGGTTAGTGTTAGTGTTAGGGTTAGGGTTATGGTTAGGGTTTGGGTTAGTTTTAAGTTTAGGTTTAGAGTTAGTGTTAGTGTTTGGGTTAGAGTTAGAGTTAGGGTTAGGGTTAGGGTTAGTGTTACAGTTAGGGTTAGGGTTAGTGTTAGGGTTAGTGTTACAGTTAGTGTTAGGATTAGTGTTAGAGTTAGTGTTAGGGTTAGGGTTAGGATTAGAGTTAGGGTTAGGGTCAGGGTTAGTGTCACAAATAGGGTTAGGTTTAGGATTGGGTTAGGGTTAGGGTTAGGATTGTGTTAGGGTTAGGTTTAGAGTTTAGGTGTTAGTGATAGGGTTAGGTTTAGGCTTCGGATTACCGTTAAGGTTACAGTTAAGGTTAGTGTTAGGGTTAGGATTATGGTTTGTCATTAGGGTTAGGGTTAGATTTAGGTTAAGATTTAGGGTTAAATGTTAAGTATATGGTTAGGTTTAGGGTTAGATGTTAGTGTTAGTGTTAGGGTTAGTTTTGAAGCTTAGGGTTAGGGTTAGGGTTAGGTTTATGGTTAGAGTTAGGTTTAGGGTTAGAGTTAGCATTAGGGTTAGTGATAGTGTTGTGTTATGGTTAGAGTTTTTGGTTACAGTTAGGTTTAAGTTTAGCCTTAGGGTTAGAGTTGTGTGTTAGGGTTAGGGTTAGGGGTTAGTGTTTGTGTTAGGGTTAGGGTTGAAGCTTAGGGTTAGAGTTAGGGTTAGGGTTAGAGTTAGGTTAGTGTTAGTGGTAGTGTTGGATTAGTATTAGGTTTTATGGTTACGGTTAGGGTTAGGTTTAGCCGTTAGGGTTAGAGTTGTGTGTTAGGGTTAGGGTTAGGGTTAGTGTTACAGTTAGGGCTAGGTTTAGTGTTAGAGTTAGGGTTAGGGTTAGGCTTAGTGTTACAGTTAGAATTAGCTTTAGGGTTAGTTTTAGGTTGATGGTTAGGGATAGTGTTACAGTTAAGGTTAGGGTTAGTGTTAGTGTTAGGGTTAGGGTTAGTGTGAGGTTTAGGGTTACGGTTAGAGTTTGGGTTAGGTTTAAGTTTAGGTTTAGAGTTAGTGTTAGTGTTTGGGTTAGAGTTAGAGTTAGGGTTAGGGTTAGGGTTAGGGTTAGTGTTACAGTTAGGGTTAGGGTTAGTGTTAGGGTTAGTGTTAGGGTTAGGGTTAGGATTAGAGTTAGGGTTAGGGTCAGGGTTAGTGTCACAAATAGGGTTAGGTTTAGGATTGGGTTAGGGTTAGGGTTAGGATTGTGTTAGGGTTAGGTTTAGAGTTTAGGTGTTAGTGATAGGGTTAGGTTTAGCCTCTGATTACGGTTAAGATTACGGTTAAGGTTAGTGTTAGGGTTAGGATAATGGTTTGTAATTAGGGTTAGGGTTAGATTTAGGTTTAGTGTTAGGGTTAAAAGTTAAGTATATGGTTAGGGTTAGGGTTAGATGTTAGTGTTAGTGTTAGGGTTAGTTTTGAAGCTTAGGGTTAGGGTTAGGTTTAGTTTTAGAGTTAGGTTTATGGTTAGAGTTAGCATTAGTGTTAGTGATAGTGTTGGGTTAGGGTTAGGATTAGAGTTATGGATAGGGTGAGTGTTAGGGTTAGGTTAGTGTTACAGTTAGGATTAGGTGTAGGTTTAGTGTTACGGTTAGGTTTAGGGTGATGGTTAGAATTAGTGTTACAGTTACGTTTGCAGTTAGGGATAGGTTTAAGGTTAGGTTTAGGGTTAGTGTTAGTGTTTGGGTTAGAGTTCAAGTTAGGGTTAGGGTTAGGTTAGGGTTAGGGTTAGTGTTACAGTTAGGTTAGGGTTAGTGTTAGGGTTAGTTATAGGGTTAGAGTTAGAGTTATGTTTAGGGTTAGGGTTAGTGTCACAATTAGGGTTAAGTTTAGGGTTAGGTTTAGAGTTTAGGTGTTAGTGATAGTGTTAGGTTTAGGCTTCGGATTACGGTTAGTGTTAGGGTTACGATTAGGGTAGGGTTAGTGTAATGGCTAAGGTCAGTTTTAGGATTAGAGTTAGAGTTAGCGTTAGGTTTTAGGTTATGGTTATGGTTAGGGTTAGGGATTAGGTGTTAGTGATAGGATTAGGGTTAGGGTTACGGTTAGGTTTAGGTTAGCCTTAGGTTAAGCATTAGGGTTAGGGTTATTATTAGGGTTTGTCGTTATTGTTAGGGTTAGGTTCAGGTTTAGTGTTAGAGTTAGGGTTAGGGTAGGGGTTAAGTTTAGGGTTAGGTTTAGTGTTAGAGTTTAGTGTTAAGGTTAGGTTTAGGGTTAGGGTTAGTATTAGGATTAATGTTAGGTTTAGGTTTAGGGTTAGAATTAAGGTTATGGTTAGAGGTTAGTGTCTGGGTTAGGGTTAGTGTTAGAGTTAGGGTTATGGTTAGGTTCAGATTTAGACTTAGACAGGGTTAGTTTTAGGATTGGGGTTAGGTTTTGGGTGAGTGTTTGGGTTAGAGTTAGAGTTAGGGTTAAGATTAGGGTTTGGCATTAGGGGTTAGTTTTTGTGTTAGGGTTAGGGTTAAAGGCTTAGGGTTAGGGTTAGAGGTTAGGATTTGTTTTAGAGTTAGGGTTAGTGTTAGGGTTAGAGTTAGAGGGTAGTGTTAGGGTTAAGTTTACGGTTAGGGCTAGAGTTTAGGGTTTGGGTTAGAGTGAGGGTTAGGGTTAGGTTTAAGGTTAGAGTTTAGTGTTAGGTTAAGGTTTATATTTAGGATTAGGTTTAGGGTTATGCTTATGATTAGAAGTTAGTGTTAGTGTTAGGCTTAGGGTTAGGTTTAAGTTTAGGGTTAGGTTTAGGATTAGGTTTAGCGATAGGGTTAGTGTTACAGGTTATGGTTATGGTTAGGGTTGGGCTTTGGATTATAGGGTTAGGTTAAAGTTTAGGGTTAGGGTAATGGTTAGAGGTTAGTGTTAGGGTTAGTATTAAGGTTAGGCTTAGGCCTTAGGATTAGGGTTAGTGTTCGTGGTAAGGGTTATGGTTATGGTTACGTGTTAGTGTAAGGGTTAGGCTTAGGGTTATGGTTAGGGTTAGGGTTACGATTAGGTTAGAGTTAGGGTTAGGGATAGGGTTATGTTTAGTGTTTGCATTAGATTTAGAGTTAGGGTTAGTGTTAGGGTTAGGGTTAGTTTTAGGGGTTAGGTGTTACGGATAGTGTTATGGTTATGGTTAGCATTACAGTTTCGGTTAGGGTTAGGGTTAGGTTTAGGGTTAGTTTTATGGTTAGGGTTAGAGTTAGGATTAAGATTAGGATTAGATTTTAGGGTTAGGGTTAGAGTTAGGTTTAGATTTAGGTGTGAGGTGTTAGGGATAAGGTAATGGTTTTGGTTAGTGTTAGGGTGAGGGTTAGGGTTAGAGGTTAGCATTTGGTTTAGGGATAGGGTTAGGGTGACTGTTAGGGTTAGGCTTCAAGGTTATGGTTAGGGTTAGGGTTAGTGTTAGTGTTAAAGCTTAGGTTCAGGGTTTGTGTCAGAATTAGATTTAGGGTTAGCAATAGAGCAAGGGGTAGGATTAGGGTTAGTAGTTAGTTTTATGGTTGTGGTTACGTTAAGGGTTAGTGTTAGGTTTAGAGGTTATTGTTAGGGTTAGCATTAGGGTTAGGTTAAGGGTTAATGTTAGGTTTAGGGTTAGGATTAGAGTTAGGTTTAGTGTTAGGGTTAGGCTTATGATTATAGTTAGTACTAGCGTTACAATTAGGTTAGGGTTAGGGTTAGGATTAGGGTTTGCATTAGATTTAGTGTTAGGGTTAAGGTTAGGGTTAGGTTAGGGGTTATGTGTTAGGGATAGGGTTACGGGTTAGTGTTAGGTTTACTGTTATGGTTCTGGGTAAGGTTAGTGTTTAGGGTTAGGTTTAAGTTTACGGTTAGTGTTATGGTTCGGGTTAGGGTTAGGTTCAGATTTAGGTTTAGGTTTAGGGTTAGGGTTAGTAGTTATGTTTAGTGTTAGGTTTAGTGTTAGTGTTAGGGAAATTTTTAGGGTTAGGGTTAGTGTTGGGGTTAGGGTTACATTTAGGGTAAGGTTTAGTGTTGTGCTAGGGTTAAGTTTAGGGTTAGGGTTAGGTATTACACTCAGTGTTAGGGTTAGTTTAAGGGGTAGGTTTAGGGTTCGGGAAAGGGATTAATGTTATATATAGTGTTAGGGTTATGTTTAGGGATAGGGTAAGGGTTAGAATTAGGGTTAGAGGATAGGTATAGTGTTAGTGTTATGGTTATTGTTAGGCTTCAGGTTAGGTTTAGGTTTAGGGTTAGTGTTAGGGTGAGTGTTATGGTTATGGTTAGGGTTAGTGTTGAAGCTTAGGGTCAGGGATAGTTTTAGGGTTGAAGTTAGGGTTAGTGATAGTGTTGGGTTAAGCTTAGGGTTCAGGTTTATTGTTAGGGTTAGTTTAAGTTTAGGCTTAGAATTGATTGTTAGGGTTTGTGTTAGCATA
Source organism: Cavia porcellus (assembly GCF_034190915.1). Lineage (NCBI taxonomy): Eukaryota > Metazoa > Chordata > Mammalia > Rodentia > Caviidae > Cavia > Cavia porcellus. Next base: position 102,540,252 of record NW_026947488.1, on the reverse strand, counting down.
AGGATTAGCGTTAGGTTTAGGGTTAGCATTAGGGTTAGGGTTAGTGTTTGGGATAGAGTTAGTTTTAGTGTTAGGGTTAGGCTTAGGGTTATGGTTAGAGTTAGCGTTACAATTAGGTTAGGCTTAGAGTTAGGGTTAGGGTTAGGGTTAGGGTTAGGGTAAGGATTAAGTTGAGGTTCAGGTTTAGTGTTAGGGTTAGTAGTTATGTTTAATCTTAGGTTTAGATTTAGGGTTAGGGAAAGTTTTAGTTTTAGGTTTAGTGTTTGGGTTAGGGTTACCTGTAGGGTTAGGGTTAGTGTTATGCTATGGTTAATGTTAGGGTTAGGTATTACAGTCAGTGTTATTGTTAGTTTAAGGGATAGGGTTAGGATTCGGGTAAGGAATTAATGTTATGTTTAGTGTTAGGGTTATGTTTAGGGATAGTGTTAGGGTTAAGATTAGGGTTAGAGGGTAGGTTTAGGGTTAGGGTTACGGTTATTGTTAGCCTTCGGGTTAGGGTTAGGTTTAGGCTTAGGGTTAGAGTTAGGGTTAGGGTTAGGGTTAGGGTTAGATTTACAGTTAGAGTTAGCGTTAGGGTTAGTTTCACAATTAGGGTTAGGCTTAGGGTTAGGGTTAGGGTTAGAGGTTAGGGTTAGTGCTAGAGGTTAGCATTTGATTTAAGGCTAGAGTTACGGTTAGTGTTAGGGTTAGGCTTTGAGGTTAGGGTTAGGGTTAGGGTTTGGGTTAGGGTTAGGGGTTAGCGTTTGGTTTAGTGTTAGGGTTAGTGTTAGGGTTAAGCTTCAAGGTTATGGTTAGGGTTAGGTTTAGGGTTAGTGTTAAACCTTAGGTTCAGGGTTAGTGTTACAGTTAGGATTAGAGTTAGCAATAGAGCATAGGTCACGATTAGGGTTAGTTAGTTTTAGGGTTAGGCTTATGGTAAGGGTTATTGTTAGGTTTAGAGGTTAGTTCTAGGGTTAGCATTATGGTTAGGGTTAGTGTTAGGGTTAGAGTTAGGTTTAGTGTTAGGGTTAGACTTAGGGCTATGGTTAGAGTTAGCATTACAATTAGGTTAGGCTTAGGGTTAGGGTTAGCATTAGGGTTAGGGTTTGCTTTAGATTTTGTGTTAGGGTTAAGGTTAGAGTTAGATTTCGGGTTAGGTGTTAAGGATAGGGTTATGGGTTAGTGTTAGTGTTAGTTTCATTGTATTGGGTAGGGTTAGTGTTTATGGTTAGGTTTTAAGGTTATGGTTAGTGTTATGGTTAGGGTTAGGATTAAGTTGAGATTTAGGTTTAGGGTTAGGGTTAATACTTATTTTTAGTGTTAGGTTTAGGTTTAGGGTTAGGGAAAGTTTTAGGTTTAGGCTTAGTGTTAGGTTTAGGATTACATTTAGGGTTAAGGTTAGTGTTATGCTAGAGTTAATGTTAGGGTTAGGTTTAGGTACTACAGTCGGTGTTATTGTTAGTTTAAGGGGTAGGTTTAGGTTTCGGGTAAGGGATTAATGTTACATTTAGTATTAGGGTTATATTTAGGGATAGGGTAAGGGTTAGCATTAGGGTTAGAGGATAGGTTTAGGGTTAGGGTTATGGTTATTTTTAGCCTTCGGGTAGGGTTAGGTTTAGCCTTAGGGTTAGGGTTAGGTTTAGGGTTAGTGTTAGGGTTAGTATTATGGTTAGGGTTAAGGATAGGTTTGAATCTTAGTGTCAGGGTTAGGTTTAGGGTGAAATTTAGGGTTAGTGATAGTGTTGGGTTAGGGTTAGTGTTCAGGTTTACTGTTAGGCTTAGTCTTAGGTTTAGGCTTAGATTTGAGTTTTAGGGTTTGTGTTAGCATTAGGATTAGTGTTAGGTTTAGCGTTAGAGTTAGGGTTAGGGTTAGAGTTAGGCTTAGGGTTAGGGTTAGTGTTACAGTTAGTTTTAGTGTTAGTTGTAGGGTTAGGGCTAAGGTTTGAGTTAGGCTTAGGGTTAGGGTTAGAAGTACTGTTAGGGTTAGGATTAGGTTTAAGTTTACGATTAGGGTTAGGATTAGGTTTAGAGGACAGGTTTAGGGTTAGGTTAAGAGTTATTGTTAGGGTTAGTGTTAGGTTTAGAGTTTTGTGTTAGCATTAGGCTTAGGGTTATGGTTAGAGTTAGCGTTACAATTAGGTCAGGGTTAGGGTTAAAGTTTGCGTTAGATATAGTGTTAGGGTTAAGGTTAGGGTTAGGTTTAGATGTTAGTGTTAGGGTTACGGTTATGGGTTAGTGTTAGATATAGTGTTTTGGTTATGGGAAGGGTTAGCGTTTAGGGTTAGGTTTAAGTTTACGGTTAGTATTACGGTTAGGGTAAGGGTTAGGTTGATGTTTAGCGTTAGGTTTAGTATTAGGGTTAGTAGTTATGTTTAGTGTTAAGTTTAGTGTTAGCATTAGGGAAAAGTTTAGGATTAGAGTTAGTGTTAGGGTTAGGTATTACAGTCAGTGTTAGGGTTAGTTTCAAGGGTAGGGTTAGGGTTCGGGTAAGGGATTAATGATAGATTTAGTGTTAAGTTTATGTTTAGGGATAGGGTAAGGGTTAGCATTAGGGTTAGAGAATAGGTTTAATGTTAGGGTTACGGTTATAGTTAGGCTTTGGATTAGGGTTAGAGTTTAGTCTTAAGGTTAGGCTTTGGGTTAGGATTTGGGTTAGTCTTAGGTTTAGGGTTTGGGTTAGGTTTGGTGTTAGGGTTAGTGTTTGGGTTAGGGTTAGGTTTAGGGTTGAAGCTTAGGGTGAGGTTTAGTGTTAGGGTTAGGATTTATTGTTAAGGTTAGGGTTAGTAATAGTGTTAGGTTAGGTTTAGGTTTCAGGGTTACAACTAGTGTTATGTTTAGAGTTGAGTGTTAGGGTTTGGGTTTGGGTTAGGATTAGTGTTAGGTTTAGGATTAGATTTAGGGTTAGGGTTAGTGTTAGGGTTACAGTTAGGTTTAGTGTTAGTGTTAGGGTTTGGGTTTGAGTTAGGGTAAGGTTTAGGGTTAGGGTTAGGATTAGAACTAGGTTTAGGGTTAGGGTTAGGGTTATAACTAGGGTTAGCGTTAGGATTAGGTTTAGGGTTAGGATTAGGGTTTGGATTAGGTTTATAGGATAGGTTTAGTGTTAGGGTTAGATTTTCGTGTTAGTGTTAGTTTTAGTGTTAGGGTTAGGGTTAGGGTTAGGGTTAGGGTTAGGATTAGTTGTTAGGTGTTAGCATTAGGGTTAGTGTTAGGGTTAGATTTTACGTTTTATGGATAGTGTAATGGTTTTGGTTAGAGTTAGGGTTAGGTTTAGTGTTCGTGTTAGGTTTATGGTTAGGGTTAGTGTTAGGGTTAAGGTTAGGATTAGAATTTAGGGTTAGGGTTAGTGTTAGGTTTAGGATTAGATTTAGGGTTAGGGTTAGTGTTAGGGTTACAGTTAGGTTTAGTGTTAGTGTTAGTGTTAGGGTTCGGGTTTGAGTTAGGGTAAGGTTTAGGGTTAGGGTAAGGATTAGAACTAGGTTTAGGGTTAGGGTTAGGGTTAGAACTAGGGTTAGCGTTAGGATTAGGTTTAGGGTTAGGATTAGGGTTCGGATTAGGTTTATAGGATAGGTTTAGTGTTAGGGTTAGATTTTCGTGTTAGTGTTAGTTTTAGTGTTAGGGTTAGGGTTAGGGTTAGGCTTAGGGTTAGGGTTAGGATTAGTTGTTAGGTGTTAGCATTAGGGTTAGTGTTAGGGTTAGATTTTACGTTTTATGGATTTTAATGGTTTTGGTTAGAGTTAGGGTTAGGTTTAGTGTTCGTGTTAGGTTTATGGTTAGGGTTAGTGTTAGGGTTAAGGTTAGGATTAGAATTTAGGGTTAGGGTTAGTGTTAGGTTTACGGTTAGGGTTAGGGTTATGATTAGGGTTAGGGTTAGGATTAGTTGTTAGGTGTTAGCATTAGGGTTAGTGTTAGGGTTAGATTTTAGCATTAGGTTTAGGTTTAGGGTTAGGGTTAAGGTTAGGGTTAGGTACAAGGTTATGGTTATGGCTAGGGTTACGGTTACAGTTAGGTTTAGGGTTAGTTTTAGAGTTAGTGTTAGGGTTAGGATTAGAATTAAGGGTTAGGGTTAATGTTAGGGTTAGATTTCAGTGTTAGGTGTTAAAGACCGGGTAATGGTTTTGGTTAGCGTTAGGGTTAGGGTTAGGTTTAGCCTTAGGGTTAGGTTTAGGATTAGAATTTAGGTTTAGCCTTTGGGTTAGGTTTATGGTTAAGGTTAGGTTTAGGGTTAGGTTTAGGGTTCGGGATTTTTTAGGGTTATATTTAGGATTTGGTGTAAGGTTTAGGGTTAGGGTTAGGTTTATTTTTTGGGTTAGGGTTAGTATTAGGTTTGGGTTTATGGTTAGGTTTAGTGCTCCGGTTAGAAATTAGTGTTAGGGTTAGGTTTAGGGTTAGGGTTAGTGTTATGGTTTGAGTTTAGGTTTAGGTTTAGGGTTAGGGTTAGGATTATCGTTAGAGGTTAGCGTTTGGTTTACGGTTAGAGTTTGGGTTATGGTTAGGCTTAGAGGTTATGCTTTCGGTAGGGTTAGGATTAAAGCTTAGTTTCAGGATTAGGGTTAGTGTTAGGGTTAGGGTTCCAGATAGGCTAAGGGTTAGGATTAGGGTTAGTCTTTAGTTTTTGGGTTAGTGTTAGGGTTAGGGTTAGGGTTAGATTTAGAGGTTAGTGTTAGGATAAGGGTTGGGGTTACTGTTATGGTTAGGGTTAGGGTTAGTGTTAGAGTATGGTTAGGTTTAGGCTTAGGGTTATGGTTAGTGTTAGTGTTACAATTATGTTAGGGCTAGGGTTGAGGTTAGGGTTAGGATTAGGGTTACGGTTTGCATTAGATTTAGTGTTAGTGTTAGGGTTAAGTTTAGGTTTATGTGTTAGGTGTTAGAGATAGGGTTATGGATTATGGTTATGTTTAGGTTTAGGGTAAGGGTTAGGGATAGGGTAAGGGTTAGGGTTACAGTTAGATGTTAGCGTTAGGTTTAGGTTTACGGTTAGGGTTACGGTTAGGTGTACAGTTAGGGTGTGATTTAAAAGTTAGGGTTAGTGTTAGCGTTATGATAGTGTTAGGGTTATGGTTAGGGTTAGGTATTACAGTCAGGGTTAAGGTTAGTTTAAGCATTAGGGTTCGGCTTAGGTTTAGTGTTAGGGTTAGGGTTAGTGGTAAGATGTTAGAGAGAGCTTTAACGTTTGGCTTTGGGTTATGGTTAGGGTTAGGGTTAAGATTAAGTTTAGGGTTAGGCTTAGGGTTAGGGTTAGGGTTATGGTTGGATTTAGTGTTATATTTAGGTTTAGGTTGAGGGGTTAGTTGTTAGCAATAGTGTTAGGGTTAGGGTTAGGGTTAGGTTTTCCATTAGCATTAGGGTTAGTGTTAGGGTTAGGGTTAGGGTTAGGGTTAGGGTTTTGTGTTAGGGTTAGGTTTAGGGTTAATGTTATGGTCAGGGTTAGTGTTATGTTGAGGTTTAGTTTTAGGTCGAGTGTTAGGGTTAGAAGTTAGGTTTAGTGTTAGGTTTGGGGTTAGGGTTAGGGATAGGTTTAGGGTTAGGGTTAGTGTTAGAGGTCAGGGTTAGTGTTCAGGTTAGGGTTAGTTTTAGGGTTATGCTAGGGTTAGGATTAGTGTTAGGTATTACAGTCAGAGTTAGTGTTAGTTTAAGGGGTAGTGTTAGGGTCAGGGTAAGGGATTAATATTAGATTTAGTGTTAGCTTTATGGTTAGGATTATGGTTAGTGTTAGGGTTATGTTTAGAGGTTAGTGTTAGGGTTAGGCTTAGGGTTAATATTATGGTTAGAGTTTATTGTTAGGTTTACCGTTAGGGTTAGGGTTCGGGTTATGGTTAGGTTTAGGGTTCAGGTTGTGGTAGAAGTTAGCATTCCATATAGGTTTAGAGTTAGGGTTAGGGTTAGGCTTACAGGTGATTGTTAGGGTTAGGTTTAGGCTTACAGTTAAAGTGTATGTTCAGGATTAGGTTTAGGGTTATGTTTAGGGTTATGGATAGGGTAATTGTTAGGATTAGGTTTAGTTTTAGCATTATGGTTAGTGCCAAGGTTAGGTTTAGAGGTTAATGTTTGTATTAGAATTAGGGTTAGGGTTAGTGTTAGTGTTAGGGTTAAGCTTAGAGTTAGTGCTAGGTTTAAGCTTAGGGTTATTGTTAGTGTTAGGGTTACAATTACATAAGGGTTACATTTAGTGTTTGCTTTAGATTTAGGTTTAGTGTTAGGTTTACGTGTTAGGTGTTAGGGATAGGGTTATGCTTATGGTAAAGGTTAGGTTTAGGGTTAGGATTTGGGTTAGAGTTAGTTTTAGGGTTAGGGGTAGGGTTAGGTTTAGGGTTATGATTAGAATTTAGGGTTAGGGGTAGCATTGGTGTTAGGTTTTGTGTTAGAGTTAGGGTTATGTTTATGGTTAGGTTTAGGGTTATGTTAGGGTTAGGATTATGGTCAGGGTTAGAGTTACATTTAGGGTTAGGGTTAGGGTATGGGTTAGGGTTAGGGCTAGGATTAGAATTTAGGGTAATGGTTAGTGTTAGGGTTAGGTTTACAATTAGGTTTAGGGTTAGGATTAGGTTTAGGATTAGGGTTTGGGATTAGGTGTTAGCATAAGGGTTAGGTTTAGCATTAGGAATATGGTTAGGGGTTAGCATTAGGTTTAGGGTTAGTGTTAGGGTTAAAGTTAAAGGCTAGGGTTAGGTTTAGGGTTACGGTTAGGGCTTTGGGTTATTGTTAGAGTAAGGGTTAGAATTAGGGTTAGGGTTAAGTTTAGGGTTAGAGTTTATGGTTATGGTTAGGTTTAGGTTTAGAGGTTAGTGTTTGTGTTAGTGTTAGGGTTAGGGTTAGTGTTACGGTTAGAGTGTAGGGTTAGGGTTAGGATTAGTGTTAGGGTTAGGGTTAGCGTTATGGTTAGAGGTTACTGTTTAGTTTAGGGTTAGATTTAGGGTTAGGGTTAGGGTTAGGCTTACAGTTTATTGTTAGTGTTAGGGTTACAGTAAGGGGTAAAGCTTAGGTTCATGGTTAGTGTTAGAGTTAGGCTTAGGTTTACAGTTAGAGTTTAGGGTTAGGTTTAAGGTTAGGGTTAGGGATAGATTTAGGGTTACGCTTAGGGTTATGGTTAGAATTTAGCGTTTGGTTTAGGGTAAGAGTTATGCTTAGTGTTAGGGTTAGTGTTAGGCTTAGAGGTTATGGTTAGGTTTACGGTTAGGGTTAGGGTTACTGTTAGGTTTAGGGTTAGGGTTAGAGTTGAGTGTTAGGGTTAAGGTTAGGGTTAGGATTAGTTTTAGGGTTAGTGTTACAGTTAGGATTAGTTTTAGTGTTACAGTTAGGGTTAGGGTTACTGTTATGATTAGGGTTAGGGTTAGAGTTAGGGTTAGGGTTAGGGTTAGAGGTTAGAGTTAGGGTTAGTGTTAGACTTTGGGTTGAAGATTAGGTTCAGGGTTAGGGTTAGGGTTAGGGTTAGGTTTAGGATTACATTTACATTTATTGTTACGGTTAGGGTTAATGTTAGAGTTTATTGTTAGCGTTAGGGTTAGGGTTAGTGTTAGTGTTAGGGTTAGGGTTAGCCTTAGCTTTAGGGTAAGGGTTAGGGTTAGTGTTACAGTTACGCTTAGGGTTATTGTTAGGGTTAGGGTTAGGGTTAGAGTTAATGGTTAGGCTTATAGTTAGGGTTAGGGTTAGTGTCACAGTTAGGGTTACGATTAGGTTACGGTTAGTGTAAGGATTAAGGTTTGGGTTAGGTTTACGGTTAGGGTTCAGGTTAGGGGTAGGTGTTAGATCTTAGGCATAGGGTAAAGATTAGTGTTACGATTGTTATGTTAGGGATAGGATTAGGATTAGGGTTAGGATTATGGTTTGTCGTTAGGGTTAGGATTAGAGTTACGGTTTGTGTTATGGTCAGGGTTAGGTTTATTTTGAGGTTTAAATTTAGGGTTAATTTTATGGTTAGAAGTGTTATTTTTTGGGTTAGGGTTAGGGATAGCTTTAGGGTTAGGGTTAGTGTTAGAGGTTAGGCTTAGTGTTAGAGTTAGGCTTAGGGTTACATTTAGGGTTAGAGATATGTGTTAGGCTTAGGCTTAGTGTTGGGATTAGGTTTACGGTTAGGGCTAGGTTTAGTGTTATGCTAGGGTTAGTGTTAGAATAAGGGTTAGGTATTACAGTCAGAGTTAGGGTTAGTTTAAGTGGTAGGGTTAGGGTTAGGGTAAGGCATCAATGTTAGCTTTAGGTTTAGCGTTATGGTTAGGTTTAGGGTAAGGCTTATTGTTAGTGTTAGGGTTAGCATTAGAGGTTAGTGTAAGTGTTAGGGTTAGTGTTAGGTTTAGTATTATGTTTAGAGTTTAGTGTTAGTTTTAGGGTTAGGCTTAGGGGTAGGGTTAGTTTTATGGTTAGAGGATAGCATTCATTTTAGGGTTAGAGTTGGTGTTAGGGTTAGTGTTAGGGTTAGACTTAGAGTTGATTGTTAGTGTTAGTGTTAGTGTTAGTCTTAGGGTTAAAGCTTAGGTTCAGGGTTAGGTTTAGGGTTAGAGTTAGGGGTTGGGATAGGGTAAGGGTAAGGATTAGGGTTGGTGGCTAGGTTTAGGTTAGGTTTAGGGTTAGGGTTTGGGCTAGTGTGAGGGTTAGGGTTAGGTTTATAGTTAGGTTTATGGTTAGGTTTAGGCTTAGGGTTATGGTTAGGGATAGGGTTACAATTAGGTTACTGTTAGGGTTAGGGTTTGCATTAGATTTAGTTTTAGGGTTAGGGTTAGGTTTAGCGGTGAGGTGTTAGGGTTAGGGTTAGGTTTATGTTTAGGGTTACAACTAAGGTTAGGGTTATATATAGCGTTAGCATTTAAGGTTAGTGTTAGGTTTAGTGTTAGTGTGATGTTAGCTTTAGTGTTGGGTTGAGGTTTAGGATTAGGTTTAGTTTTAGGATTAGGGTTAGAGTTAGGTTTAGGTTTAGGGTTAGGATTAGAAGTTAGGGTTAGGGGTACGGTTAGGGTTATGATTACATTTAAAGTTAGGTTTAGTTTTAGATTTAGGGTTAGGGTTTAGGTGTTAGGGAGAGGGTTAAGGTTATGCTTAAGGTTACGGTTGGGATTAGTGTTATGATTAGGTTTAGCGTTAGGCTTAGGGTTAGCGTTAGGGTTAGGGTTAGCTTTAGTGTTAGTTTTAGGGTAAGGTTTAGTGTTAGGGTTAGGGGTTAGGTGTTAGGGATAAGGTTAGTGTTAGTGTTAGGGTTATGGATAGTGTTAGGATTAGGGTTAATGTTTAGAGTTATTGTTAGGGTTAGGGTTATGGTTAGGCTTCGGGTTACGGTTAGTCATAGGGTTACAATTACATTAGGGTTAGGGTTAGGGTTAGGGCTAGGGTTAGGGTTAGATGTTAGGGATGGGTTTAGGGTTAGGGTTAGTGTTACAGTGTAGTTTAGGTTTAGGGTTAGGTTTAGTGTTAGGTGTAGGGGTTAGGTGATAGGGATAGGGTGGTGGTTTAGGTTATGGATATGGTTAGTGTTAGGTTTAGGTTTAGTGTTAAGGTTAGGGTTAGGTTTAGGGGTTATGTGTTAGCGTTAGACTTAGGGTTAGGGTTATGTTTAGAGGTTAGGGTTAGCTTTAGGTTTAGAGTTAGGGTTAGGGTTAGAGTTTAAGGTTAAGGTTAGGGTTACGGTTAGAGTTTAGGGTTACTGTTAGGGTAAGTGTTAGTGTTAGGCTTAGGGTTAGCTTTATGGTTAGAGTTTCGGTTTATGGTTAGATTTAGGTTTAGGGTTAATGCTATGGTTAGGCTTAGGCTAGTGGATATGGTTAAGTGTTAGGCTTTGGGTTATGGTTATGGCTAGGGTTAAAATTAGGTTACGGGTACGGTTAGGGTTAGGATTACGTTTAGGGTATTCATTAAATTTACAGTTAGGGTTAGGGTTAGGGTTATGGTTAGGTTTTGGGTTAGTTTTAGGGTTACGATTAGGTTTAGGTTAAGGTTAGAGTTTAGCGTTAGTGTTAGTGTTAGGGTTACGGTTTGGGTTTGGGTGAGGGTTAGAGTTAAAGCTTAGGGTAAAGGTTAGTGTTACTGTTAGAATTTAGGGTTAATTTTAGGGCAAGAGTTAAAGTTAGGGTTAGGGTTAGATTACGGTTAGCATTTAATGTTGTGGTTAGGTTTAGGGTTAGGGTAAATGTTAGGGTTAGGGTTAGGGTTACGCTTAGTGTTAGAGATATGATTAAGTTTAGGGTTTGGGTTTGGGTGTTAGGGAGAGGGTTTGGGTTACCCTTTGTGTTATGGTTAGAGTTTAGGTTTAGGTTTAGTGTTAGGGTTAGGGCTAGAGTTCGGGTTAGGGTTATGGTTAGAGTTTAGAGTTTGGTTTAGGGTTAGAGTTAGTTTTAGGTTTAGGGTTACAGTTAGGGTTAGGGTGAGGGTTAGGGTTAGAGGTTAGCGTTAGTGTTAGGGTTAGGGTTAATGTTAAGGTTAGGGTTAGGTTAGAGTTAGGGTTAGGTTTAGAGTTATGGTTAAGTTTAGGTTTACAATTAGTTTAGGGTTAGGGTTAGGGTTAGGGTTATGGTTAGGGTAAGGGTTTGCATTAGATTTAGTGTTAGGAGTAGGGTTAGGCTTAGGTGTAGGGGTTAGGTTTTAGAGATAGGGTTATGCATTAGGGTTAGATTTAGGGTTATGGTTATGGTTAGGGTTAGGTTTTAGGGTTAGGGTTAGGGTTAAGGTTAATATTATGATTAGGGTTATGGTTAGGTTGAGGTTTATGGTTGGGTTAGGGTTAGGCTTAGAAGTTATGTTTATTGTTAGGTTTAGGGTTAGGGTTAAGGATAGGTTTAGGTTTAGGTTTAGTGTTATGGGGTTTGTGTTATTCTTAGGGTGAGGGTTCGGGTTAGGGTTAGTGTTTGATTTAGCAGTTCGTGTTAGTGTTAGGGTTAGAGTTAGGGCTAGTGTTACGATTAGAGTTTAGTGTTAGTTTTAGTGTTAGGGTTAGCATTAGGGTTAGTATTAAGCTTACATTTGTGGTTAGAGGTTAGCATTCCTTTTAGTGTTAGAGTTATGGTTATGGTTAGGGTTAGGGTTAGGCTTAGAGGTGATGGTTAGGGTTAGGGTTAGGCTTAGGATTCAAGCTTAGGTTCAGGGTTAGGTTTAGTGTTAGGGTTCGTGCTAGGGTTAGAGTTAGGGTTAGGGTTAGGCTTAGGGTTATGGTTAGGGTTAGGGTTATAATTAAGTTATGGCTGGGGTTAGGTTTAGGGTTAGGGTTTGTGTTAGATTTAGTGCTGGTTTAGTGTTAGGGTTAGGGTTACGTTTAGGGTTACAGTTAGAGGTTAGCTTTTGGTTTTGGGTTACAGTTAGGATTAGTGTTAGGCTTCGAGTTTATGTTTAGGGTAACAGTTAGGTTTAGTGTTAAAGCTAAGGTTCAGGGTTAGTGTTAGGGTTAGGTTTAGGTATAGGGCAAGTGTTAGGATTATGGTTAGTAGTTAGTTTTAAGGTTATGCTTACTGTAAGGGCTAGGGTTTGCTTTAGACTTTAGCGTTAGTGTTAGTGTTAGGGTTAGTGTTAGTGTTAGGGTTAGGGTTACAGTCAGGCTTAGCGTTAGGGTTAGGCTTACAGTTATGGTTAGAGTTAGCATTACAATTAGGTTTTGGTTAGGGTTAGGGTTAGGGTTAGGATTAGTTAGGGCTTGCATTAGATTTAGTGTTAGGGTTAAGGTTTGGATTAGGTTTAAGTGTTAGGTGTTAGGGATAGCGTTGGTTTTAGGGTTAGGTTTGGGTTAGGGTCTTGGTTAGAGTTAGCATTTAGGTTTAGTTTTAAGGTTACGGTTAGTGTTAAGGTTAGCGTTAGGGTTAGGTTGAGGTTTAGGTTTAGGGTTAGGGTTAGGGTTAGAAGTTATGTTAAGTGTAAGTTTTAGGGTTAGGTTTCGGGATAGGTTTAGGCTTAGGGTTAGTGTTAGGGTTAGTTTTACGGTTAGGGTTAGGTTTAGGTATGACAATCAGGGTTAGGGTTAGTTTAAGGGGGTAGGGTTAGAGTTAGGGAAAGGGATTAATGTTAGATTTAGTGTTAGGGTTATGTTTAGGCATAGGGTAAGGGTTAGGATTACGGTTAGATTATAGGTTTATGGTTAGGGTTACGGTTATTGTTAGGCTTTGTGTTAGGGTTAGAGTTTAGTGTTAGGATTAGGCCTAGGGTTAGGGTTATTTTTAGAGTTAGGGTTAGGGTTAGTATTTGGGTTAGGGTTAGAGTTAGGGTGAAGCTTAGGGTCAGAGTTAGTGTTTGGGTTAGGTTTACGGTTAAGGTTAGGGTTAGGGATTGTGTTGGGTTAGGGTTAGGTTTCAGGGTTACAGTTAGGGTTAGGTTTTGGGTTAGGGTTAGAGTTGAGTGTTAGGGTTAGGGTTAAGGTTATAGTTAGAGTGAGGGTTATGTTTAGGGTTAGCGTTACAGTTAGTTTTAGTGTTAGTGTTAGTGTTAGGGTTAGCGTTAGGGTTAGTTTTACGGTTAGGTTAGGGATACTTTTAGGATTAGGGTTAATGTTAGGGTTAGGTTTAAGTTTGGGATAGTGGGATTATGGTTTGTCGTTAGGCTTACTGTTATGTTTAAGTTTAGGTTTAGAGTTAGGATTAGGGTTAGGTTTAGAGTTTAAGGTTAGGCTTAGGGTTAGGTTTAGAGTTTAGTGTTAGGGTTAGTGTTAGGGTTAGCGTTGAAGCTTATGGATAGGGTTAGGGTTAGCGTCAGGGTTAGGTTTAGGTTTAGTGTCAGGGTTTGCGTTATATTTTGTTAGGTTTAAGGTTAGGATTAGGTTTAGGGGTTATGTGTTAGGGATAGGGTTATGGGTTAGGGTTAGGTTTAGGGTTAGGGTGATGGTTAGGTTTAGCATTTAGGGTTAGTTTTAACGTCATGGTTAGTGTTAAAATTAGGGTTAGGGTTAGGTGGAGGTTTAGGGTTAGGGTTAGGGTTAGATGTTATGTTAAATGTTAGGTTTAGGGTTAGGGCTAGGGTTAGGTTTAGGCTTAGGGTTAGTGTTAGGGTTAGGTTTATGGTTAGGATTTGGATTACGGTTATGCTAGGGTTAGGGTTAGGGTTAGATATTACAGTCATGGTTAGGGTTAGTTTAAGGGGTAGGGTTAGGGCTAGGGTAGGGGATTAATGTTAGATTTAGTGTTAGGGTTAGGGTTAGGGATAGGGTTAGGGTTAGGATTAGGGTTAGAGTATAGGTTTAGGGTTAGGTTTACGGTATTGTTAGGCTTTGGGTTAGAGTTTAGTGTTAGGGTTAGGCTTCGGGTTAGGGTTAGTGTTAGGCTTAGGGTTAGGGTTAGGGTTAGGGTTAGGGTTAGAGTTAGGGTTAGGCTTAGTGTTTGGGTTAGGGTTAGTGTTAGGGTTAGGGTTGAAGCTTAGGGTCAGAGGTAGGGTTAGGGTTAGATTTATGTTTAAGGTTAGGGTTAGTGATACTGTTGGGTTAGGTTAGGTTTCAGGGTTACATTTAGGGTTAGGTTTAGGGTTAGGGTTAGAGTTGAGTGTTAGTGTTAGGCTTCGGGTTAGGGTTAGTGTTAGGCTTAGGGTTAGGGTTAGGGTTAGGGTTAGGGTTAGAGTTAGGGTTAGGATTAGTGTTTGGGTTAGGGTTAGCGTTAGGGTTAAGGTTGAAGCTTAGGGTCAGAGCTAGGGTTAGGGTTAGATTTAGGGTTAAGGTTAGGGTAAGTGATAGTGTTGGGTTAGGTTAGGTTTCAGGGTTACAGTTAGGGTTAGGTTTAGGGTTAGGGTTAGAGTTGAGTGTTAGGCTTAGTCAGGGTTAGGATTATAGTTAGGGTCAGGGTTAGGTTTAGGGTTATGTTACAGTTAGGTTTATTGTTAGTGTTAGTGTTAGAGTTTGGGTTAGTTTTAGGGTTAGGGTTAGGGATAGTTTTAGGATTAGGATTAGAGTTAGCGTTAGGTTTAGAGTTAGGGTTAGGGTTAGGTTTATGGGTTAGGTGTTAGGTCTTAGCGATAGGGTTAGGGTTAATGTTATGGTTAGGTTTAGGTTAGGTTTAGGGTTAGGGTAACTGTTAGGGTTAGGATTATCTTTTGTTAAGTTTAGTTTTAGGTTTAGGGTTAGAGTTAGGGTTAGGATTAGAGGTTAAGGTTATGGTTAGGGTTGGAGTTTAGTGTTAGGGTTAGTGTTAGGGTTAGGGTTGAAGCTTAGGGTTAGTTTTAGGGTTAGGGTAAGGGTTAGTGTTAGGATTACGTTTAGGGTTAGGGTTAGCGTTAGGGTTAGTGATAGTTTAGGGTTAGGGTTTATGTTTACGGTTAGGGTTAGATTTAAACTTAGAGTTAGTGTTGTGTGTTAGGGTTCGGGTTAGGGTTAGGGTTCGGGTTAGGGTTAGGGTTAGGTTTATTGTTAGGTTTACTGACACAATCAGGGTTAGGATTAGTTTTAGAGTTAGGGTTATGGTTATGGTTAGGTTTAGAGTTTAGGTGTTAGTGATATGGTTAGGGTTAGGCTTCGGATTACGGTTAGGGTTAGGGTTACGATTAGGGTAGGGCTAGTGTAAGGGCTAGGGTTAGTTTAATGATTAGGGTTAGGGTTACTGTTAGGTTTAGGTTAGCATTTGGGTTAGTGTTAGGGTTAGGATTAGTGTTTGTCATTATGGTTAGGGTTAGTGTTAAGATGAGGTTTAGGGTTAGGCTTAGGGTTAGGGTTAGGGTCAGGGTTAGGGTTAGGGTTAGTGTTAGAATTTAAGTTTAGTGATAGGGTTATCTTTAGGGTTAGGGTTAGAGGTTAAGGTTATGGTTAGTTTTCGAGTTAGGATTAGTGTTAGGGCTAATGTTAGGTTTAGGTTTAGGGTTAGAATTAAGGTTATGGTTAGGGTTAAGTTTAGGGTTAGGGTTAGTTTTAGGGTTAGGGTTAGGGATAGTTTTAGAGTTAGGTTTAGTGTTATGGCATTAGGGTTAGTGTTAGGGTTAGTGTTGTTTTTAGGGACAGGGTAAGAGTTAGGGTTAGGGTTAGAGTATAGGTTTAGGGTTAGGGTTATTTTTATTTTTAGGCTTTGGGTTAGGATTAAAGTTTAGTGTTAGGGTTAGGGTTAGGGTTAGGTTTAGTGTTAGAGACATAGTTAGGTTTAGAGTTAGAGTTAGAGTTAGGGTTAGGGTTAGGGTTTGGTTTATGGTTAGGGCTAGGGTTGAACCTTAGGGTCAGAGTAAGAGTTTGGGTTACGTTTAGTGTTAAGGTCACGCTTAGTGATAGTGTTGGGTTAGGGTTAGGTTTCAGGGTTACAGTTAGGGTTAGGTTTAGTGTTAGGGTTAGTGTTAGTGTTAGGGTTATATTTAGGGTTAGGCTTAGGTTTAGGGTTAGTGTTACAGTTAGGTTCAGTGTTAGTGTTAGTGTTTGGGTTAGGGTTAGTGTTAGTTTTAGGGTTAGGGTTAGGGATAGTTTTAGGATTAGGATTAGAGTTAGCGTTAGGTTAAGTGTTAGTGTTAGAGATAGGTTTAGAGTTTAGGTGTTAGGTGTTAGGGATAGGGTTAGGGTTAGTGTTACGGTTAGGTTTAGTTTAGGCTTAGGCTTAGGGTTAGGGTTATTGTAAGGGTTAGGATTATGGTTTCTCTTTAGGGTTATGGCTAGGTTTATGTTTAGGTTTAGGGTTTGGGTTAGGTTTAAAGGTTAATGTTAGGGTTATGGTTAGGGTTAGGTTAGAATGTAGTGTTATGGTTACTTTTAGGGTTAGGGTTGAAGCTTCGGGTTAGGGTTAGGGTTGGGTTAAATTTAGGATTAGGTTTAGCGTTAGGGTTAGCGTTAAGGTTAGTGATAGTGTTGGATTAGGGTTAGGGTTTAATGTTACGGTTAGCATTAGGTTTAACCTTAGGGTTAGAGTTGTGTGTTATGGTTAGGGTTAGGGTTAGGGTTAGGGTTAGGGTGAGGGTTAGGGTTAGTGTTACATTTAGTGTTAGGGTTAGGGTTAGGGTTAGGGTTAGAGTTAGGGTTAGGGTTATGGTTAGAGTTAGGTTTAGGGTTAGTGTTAGTGTTCAGGTTGTAGTTACAGTTAGTGTTAGGTTTATGGTTAGGGTTAGGGTTAGGGTTAGTGTTACAGATACGGTTAGGCTTAGTGTTAGTGTTAGGGTTAGATTTAGGGTTAGAGTTAGTGTTAGGGTTAGGGTTATTGTTGGGGTTACTGAAACAATTAGGGTTAGGTTTAGGGTCAGGGTTATGGTTAGGGCTAGGTTTAGAGTTTAGGAGTTAGTGATAGGGTTAGTGTTAGGCTTCGGATTACGGTTAAGGTTAGTGTTACGATTAGGCTAGGGTAAGTGTAAGGGCTAGGGTTAGTTTTAGGATTAGGTTTCAAGTTAGCGCTAGATTTTGGGTTAGGGTTAGGGTTAGCGTTTGGGATTAGGTGTTAGGGAAAGGTTTAGGGTTAGGGTTACGGTTAGGTTTAGGTTAGCGTTAGGTTAAGTGTTAGGGTTAGAGATAGGGTTAGTTTTAGGGTTTGTCATTATGGTTAGGGTTAGTGTTAGGTTGAGGTTTAGAGTTAGGTTAGGGTTAGGGTTAGAAGTTAAGTTTAGTGGTAGGGTTAGAGTTTGGGTTATGGTTAGATGTTAAGATTATGGTTAGGTTTGGAATTAGGATTAGTGTTAGGGTTAATGTTAGGTTTAGGTTTAGGTTTAGAGTTAAGTTATGGTTAGGGTTAAGGTTTAATTTAGGGTTAGGGTTAGGGTTAGATTTAGGGTTAGCATTAGGGATAGGTTTAGGGTTAGGTTTAGTGTTATGGGGTAAGTGTTAGTGTTAGGTTTAGCGTTAGGTTTAGGGTTAGGGTTAGATTTAGTGGTTAGTGTTAGTGTTATGGTTAGAGTTAGGGCCAGTTTTACGGTTAGAGTTTAGTGTTAGTTTTAGGGTTAGGGTTAGCGTTAGGATTAGTGTCAGGCTTAGGTTTGTGGTTAGAGTTTAGCATTCCTTGTAGTGTTAGAGTTAGGGTTAGGGTTAGGGTTAGGCTTAGAGGTGATAGTTAGGGTTTGGGTTAGGCCTAGGGTTCGAGCTCAGATACAGGGTTAGGTTTAGGGTTAGGGTTAGGGTTAGGGTTAGTGTTAGTGTTAGGGTAAGTGTTAGCGTTGTTGTTAGGGTTAGGGTTATTTTTAGGGTTAGGGTTATGGTTAGGGTTATGTTTAGGGTTTTGTTTGCAATTAGTTTAGGGCTTGGGTTAGGGTTAGGTTTAGGGTTAGGGATTGTGTTAGATTTAGTGCTGGGTTTCAAATTTACAGTTAGAGTTAGGTTTAGTGTTAGGGTTAGAGTTGAGAATTAGGTTTAGGGTTATAGTTAGGGTTAGGGTTAGGTTTAGCCTTAGTGTTACAGTTAGGTTAATTTTAGTGTTAGTGTTAGGGTAAGGGTTAGTGTTAGTTTTAGGGTTAGAGTTAGGGATAGTTTTAGGGTTAGGATTAGAGTTAGTGTTAGGTTAAGAGTTAGTGTTAGGATTAGTTTTATGTTTAGGTGTTAGGTGTTAGGGATAGGGCTAGGGTTAGTGTTGTGGTTAGGTTTAGGTTTGGGTTAGGGTTATGTTTATGGTTAGTGTTAGGGTTAAGATTAGGGTTACAGTTAGGTTTAGATTTATGTTTAGGTTTAGGTTTAGAGTTAGGGTTAGGGTTAGGTTTAGAGGTTAGGGTTAGGGTTAGGGTTACAGTTTAGTGTTAGGGTTAGTGTTAGTGTTAGGGTTGAAGCTTAGGGTTAGGGTTAGGGTTAGCGTTAGGGTTAGTTTTAGCTTTAGGGTTAGGGTTTGTGTTAGATTTAGTGTTATGTTTAAGGTTAGGATTAGGATTAGGGATTAGGTGTTAGGAATAGGGTTATGGGTTAGGTTTTGGATTAGGGTTAGTGTGATGGTTATGGTTAGCGTTTAGGGTTAGTTTTAATGTTACGGTTAGTGTAAAGGTGAGGGTTAGGGTTAGGTTGAGGTTTTGGGTCATGGTTAGGTTTAGGGTTATTTTTATCGTTAGGATTAGGGTTATGGTTATGCTAGGGTTAGGGTTAGGGTTAGGTATTACAGTCAGGGTTAGGGTTACTTTAAAGGGTAGGGTTAGCGTTATGGTAAGTGAGTAATGTAAGATTTAGTGTTAGGGTTGTGTTTAGGGATAGGGTAAGTGTTAGGATTAGGGTTAGAGTATAGGTTTAGGGTTAGGGTTACGGTTATTGTTAGGCTATGGATTAGGGTTAGAGTTTAGTGTTAGGGTAAGGCTTCGGGTTAGGGTTAGTGTTAGGCTTAGGGTTAGGGTTTGTGTTAGGGTTAGGGTTTAGTGTTAGGGTAAGGCTTCGGGTTAGGGTTAGTTTTAGGCTTAGGGTTAGGGTTTGTGTTAGGGTTAGGGTTAGGGTTAGGTTTAGAGTTAGGGTTAGGGTACGGGTTAGATTTAATGTGTCAGTTAGGTTTAAGGTTCCTGTTAGGGTTAGGGTTAGGGTTAAAGTTATAGTTAGGATTAGGGATAGGGTTAGTTTCACCGTTAGGGTTAGGCTTAGGCTTAGGGTTAGGATTAGAGGTTATGTGTTAGTGATAGAGTTAGGGTTAGGCTTCGGTTACTGTTAGGGTTAGGGTTACAATTAGGTGAGGGTTAGTGTAAGGGTTAGGGTTAGGGATAGTTTTAGGTTTAGGATTAGAGTTAGCGTTTGGATTAGAGTTAGGGTTAGGGTTAGGGTTAGGGGTTAGGTGTTAGGTGTTAGCGATAGGGTTAGGGTTAGTGTTATGGTTAGGTTTAGGTTTGGGTTAGTGTTAGTGTTAGTGTTAGGGTTCGGGTTATGTTATGGTTAGAGGTATGCATTAGGGTTAGGGTTAGTATTAGGGTTATTGTTATGGTTATAGTTAGAGTTAGGGTTAGGGTCATGCTAGGGTTAGGGTTATTGTTATGGTTAGGTATTAGAGTGAGGGTTAGGGTTAGTTTAAGGAGTAGGCTCAGGGTTAGGTTAAGGGATCAATATTAGTTTTAGGTTTAGGTTTATGGTTAGGGTTATGGTTAGGGTAAGGGTTAGTGTTAGATTTAGTGTTAGAGGTTAGTTTTAGTGTTAGGTTTATTGTTATGGTTAGTATTATGGTTAGAGTTTAGCATTAGTTTTACAGTTACATATATGGTTAGGGTTACTGTTATTTTTACAGTTATGTTTAGAGGTTAGCATTCGGTTTAGTGTTAGATTTAGTGTTAATGTTAGAGTTACGGTTAGGATTAGAGGTGATGGTTAGTGTTAGGGTTAGTCTTAGCGTTAAAGCTTAGGTTCAGGGTTAGGTTTTGTGTTAGGGTTATGGTTAGGGATAGGGTAATGGTTAGGGTTAGTGTTAGTGGTTAGGTTTAGGGTTAGGGTTAGGGTTAGTGTTAGGGTTAGTGTTAGGGTTAGGCTTAGAGTTAGGTTTATGCTTAGGTTTAGGCTTAGGGTTATGGTTAGGGTTATTGTTACAATTAGGTTACTGTTAGGGTTTGGGTTAGGGTTAGGGTTTGCATTAGATTTAGTGTTAGTGTTAGGGTTAGGGTTAGGGTTAGTGTTAAGCTTTGGGTTAGGGTAAGAGTCAGGATTAGGGTTAGGGTAGGTTTACCTTAGTGTTATGGTTAGGTTTAGGGTTACAATTAGGTTAGGGTTATGGTTAGGGTTAGGGTTTGCGATTGATTTAGTGTTAGGGTTAAAGTTAGGTTTAAGGGTTACATGTTAGAGATAGGGTTATGGGTTAAGGTTAGTTTTAGGGTTAGGGTTATGTGCTTTGACCTCTATTGTTGTATTGTTATGTCCTGTTTTATCCCAATCTCTCCCTTATTCTTTAAAAAATTATTTAGTTATTTCTTATGTTTGTTTTAATTAAGGGGAAAATTTTAAAAAAATAGCAGGATATATAATAGTAACTCTTTTTGATTTCCTGTTAACTTGTTTTGAAATCCTGTAATACTCCCATGATCTTGTTTTGACTGATTAGACTCTGTTCCATTCTGTATGATAGTATCAAGTTTGAGGGTATAGGCAACTACTTTGAAGGCAATAAGATTCACTAAGATTCCCATTCTGGTTTGACTATTGTCTCCTTTGGAAGTCCTGTAATGTTTACAATGCCTAAGTTTTATTGGTCTTGTTCTCTAATGTTTTGTTCAACTTTATAATATCTAATGAGATAGACAATTCTTTTTAAGGAAACAAGAGACATCATTGATAACCATTGCTGATAACCTTGTACTCTGTTTTACATTATGTGCTATGTCTATCATAGGTTTTGACTGACAGCTTTATTTTGCCATATTTGACTTTATTCTCTCCCCCCCAAAAAAGCAATAAGAACTAAGGAGTAATAAAATCCAAAATGTGTAAATTTTGTTGTAAAAAACAGAGGGGAAAAACAGCGCTCTAACAGATATAACAGCAAGTGTGTTTGGGGTGTTAAATAGCTGACTATTAATGTTTTTGGATCATTGAACACAGCTGTTTTCAGGCTCTCTGTTTGAATGTCCACTTTGTATTCTTTGATACTGTGATTTGAGCAACTATTTCTAAGATGATAATATGTAATCTATTAACAGGTGATTTCTTACTGTTTTTTTTTTTTTTTTTTTTTGTAGTTCTGTATTACGTGTACACTTACACCACTTTGTTTTGTTTTGTGTTTTTCTCTTTTTCCTTTTAAATAAAATTTTTTTCCCGGTCTTTTTTTTTTTATTTAAGAGAAAAACACAAAACAAAACAAAGCAGTGTAAGGTTACACATAGTACAGAACTACAAAAAAAAAAAAAACATAACAGTAAGAAATCACCTGTTAATAGATTACATATTATCATCTTGGAAATAGTTGCTCAAATCACAGTATCAAAGAATACAAAGTAGACATTCAAACAGAGAGACAGCTAAAAAGGATTAGTTTTTAGGCTTAGCGTTAGTGTTACGGTTAATGTTATGGTTAGGTTTAGGGATATGTTGAGGTTTATGGTTAGGGTTAGAAGTTATGTTTAGTGTTAGGTTTATGTTAGGGTTAGGGTTAGGGTTAGGGTTAGGGTTTGGGATTAGGGGTTAGGGTAAGGTGTAGGGTTAGGGTTTGGGTTAGGGTTAGGGTTTTATGGTTTGTGTTAGGGTTATGGTTACCGTTAGGGTTGGGGTTAGGATTAGCATTTAGGGTTATATTTAGGGTTAGGGTTAGGTTTATGGTTAGGGCTTAGGGTTAGGGTTAAGGTTAGGGTTAATGTTAGGGTTAGGTTAATGTTAGGGTTAGGGTTAGCGTTAGGGTTAGGCCTGGTTTTAGTCTTAGGTTTAGTGTTAGGGTTAATGTTAGGCTTTGGGTTAGGGTTAGAGGTTAGATTTACGGTTAGGTTCAGGGTTAAGGTTACATTTAGTGTTAGGTTTAGGATTTGTGTTAGGGTTAGGTTTTGTGTTATGATTAGGGTTAGCATTAGAATTAGGGTTAGGGTTAGGGGTTAGGTTTTTCCTTACAGAGAGGGTTAGGCTTAGGGTTAGTGGTCAGGGTTAATGTTAGTGTTAGGATTAGTGTTGGGGGTCAGGGCTATTGTTAGGGTTAGGGTTAATATTTGGGTTAGGGTTAGGGGTAAGTTTTAGAGGTTAAGGTAAGTGTTAGGGTTACGGTTAGAATTTAGGGTTAGGGTTAGGGTTAGGTTTATTTTTAGGGTTAGGGTTTGGGTTAGGATTATGGTTAGGGTTTGGGTTAGGATTATGGTTAGGGTTAGGGTTAGAGTTAGGTTAACGTTAGATTTAGTGTTGGGTTAGGGTTATGATTAGATTTAGGGTTAGGCTTACGGTTAGGTTTAGGGCTTGTTTTAGAGTTAGCGTTAGGATTAGGTTTACGGTTACAGGTTAGTTGTTAGCAATAGGGTTAAGG
The DNA here is from genome assembly GCF_034190915.1 of Cavia porcellus. NCBI lineage: Eukaryota > Metazoa > Chordata > Mammalia > Rodentia > Caviidae > Cavia > Cavia porcellus. The sequence goes on along the minus strand of NW_026947488.1, from coordinate 102,518,563 downwards.
TTAGGGTTAGGGGTAGTTTTAGGTTTAGTGTTAGGGTTAGGGCTGGAGTTAAGGGTTAGGGTTAGGGTTAGGGTTACGGGTAGGTTTTGGGGTTAGGGTTTTACGTTAGTGTTAGGGTTACATTTTGTGTTAGGGTTAGGGTTAGGGTTAGGGTTAGGGTTAGTGTTACGATTAGGTTAAGGGTTAGGGTTAGTGTTAGGTATAGGGTTAGTGTTAGGTTTAGCGTTAGGTTTCGGTTTAGGGTTAGGATTAGAGTTAAGTTTAGGGTTAGGTTTACAGTTAGAGTTAGGGGTTAGGTTTTAGGCATATTGTTAGGGTTAGGCTTTGAGTTATGGTTAGTTTTATGGTTAACAATAGGTTTAGGTTTGGGGTTTGGGTTAGCATCAAGTTTAGGGTTATGGTTAGGGTTAGTGTTAGGTTTAGGTTTAGGGTTATGGATTTGGATTTAGGGATAGGGTTAGGGTTAAGGTTAGTGTTAGGGCTAGTTTTAGGGTTAGGGTTAGGATCAGGGTTAGGGTTATGGTTTAGGGTTAGGGTTAGTGTTAGTTTTAGGTTAATGTTAGGGTTAGATTTAGAGGTAAGGGTTAGGGTTAGGGTTAGGTTTAGGCTTAGGTTTAGTGTTAGGGTTAGAGTTAGGGTTAGGTTTAGGGTTAGGTTTAGGGTTAGTGTTAGCGATTAGGGTTAGTGTTAGGGTTAGGGTTCGGGTTAAGTTTAGATTAAGACAAGGTTACGGTAGGGGTTCTGATTAGGTTGTGGGTTATGGTTATGGTTAGGGTTACGGTTTGGGATTAGGGGTTAGGTTTCGGCGTAGGGTTAGGCTTTGGCTTAGGGTTAAGTTTTTATGGTTTGTGTTAGGTTTAGGGTTACTGTTAGGGTTAGGGTTAAGGTTAGGGTTAGTGTTTAGGGTTAAGGTTAGTGTTAGGCTTAGGTTTAGGCTTAGGGTTCGGGTTTGGGTTAGTTTTATGGTTAGGGGTTAGGGTTAGGGTTATTGTTAGGAATGGTTTTAGTTTTAGTTTTAGGGTTAGGGTTAGGATTAGGCTTTGGGTTAGGGTTAGAGATTAGTTTTAGGTTTAGGGTTAGGGTTAGGTTTAACTTTAGGTTTAGGATTTAGTTTAGGTTAAGATTTAGTGTTAGTGGTAGTGTTAGTGTTAGCCTTAGGGTTAAGGTGAGGGTTAGGGTTTAGGGTTAGTGTTAGGGTGAGGGTTAGGGTTATGGTTAAGAGTCAGGCTTAGTGTTAGTATTAGGGTTAGCGTTAGGGTTTAGGGTTATGTTTAGGGTTAGGGTTAATGCTTTGGTTAGGGTTATGGGTAAGAGTTAGAGGTTAGGGTTAGGTTTAGAGTTTAGGCTTAGGGTTAGTGTAAGGTTTATGTTTAGTGTTAGGGTTATGGTTAGAAGTTAGGGTTAGGGTTAGGTTTATGGTTAGGATTAGGGTTTGTGTTAGGTTAGCATTAGGTTTATGGTTGGGTGAGGGTTATGATTAGGTTTAGGGTTAGGGTGAGGGGTAGGGTTGGGCTTAGAGGCTATGAATAGGGTTAGTGTTAGGTTTATGGATGAGTGGTTAGGGATAGGTTTATGGGTTAGGGTTTGGGTTATGTTTAGGGTTAGGGCTAAGGTTAGGGTTATGGTTAGGGTTAGCGTTTAGGGTTAGGGTTAAGGTTGGGGTTAGTTTTATGGTTAGGGTTAGGTTGAGGTTAAGGGTTAGGGTTAGGATTAGAGTTAGGCTTAGGGTTAGGGTTAGGAGTAGATATTATGGTTCGGAGTAGGTTTAGGGTTATGGTTACATTTAGGGTTAGGGTTATTGTTAGGGTTAGTGTTAGGTGTTAGGTGTTATGGAGAGGGTTAAGTTTAGGCTTTGGGTTACGATTAGGTTTAGGGTTACGATTAGGTTTAGGGTTAGGCTTACGGTTATGGTTAGGGTTAGGCTTAGGTTTAGTGTTATTTTTAGGGTTAGATTTAGCATTAGAATTACAGTTTAGGTGTTAGGAATAGAGTTAGGGTTAGTGTTACGGTTAGGGTTAGGTTTACGTTTAGTGTTAGGGTTAGGGTTAGGGATAGTGTTAGGTTTAGGGTTAGGGTTTAGGGTTACTGTTATGGTTATGGTTAGGTTTAGGGTTCTGTTAGGGTTTGGGTTACTGTTAGGGTTAGGGTTATGATTAGGTTAGGCTTAGGGTTAGTTTATAGGGCTAGGGTTAGGGTTAGGGTTCTGGTTAGAGGTTAGCATTTGGTTTAGGGATAGAAGTAGGGTTAGGGTTAGGGTTAGGCTTAGAGGTTATGGTTATGGTTATGGTTATGGTTATGGTTATGGTTAGGGTTAGATTTAAAGCTTAAGTTCAGGGTTCATGTAAGGGTTAGTGTTAGGGGTTAGGGTTAGGGTTAGGGTTATAGTTATGGTTATGTTTAGGGTTTGAGATTAGTTTTTACGGTTAGGTGTAGGGTCAGGGTTTGCATTATGGATAGGGTTTTATGTTTTGGGTTAGGGTTAGGGTTAGGGTTTAGGGTTAGTGTTAGACTTAGGGTTAGGGTTATGGTTATGGTTAGGTTTAGGGTTAGAATTAGGTCTGGGTTTAGTGTTAGTACTAGCCATAGGGTTAGTGTTAGGCTTTGGGTTACGGTTAGAGGTTAGATTTAGTGTTATTGTTCGGGTTATGGTTAGGTTTAGATTTAGGTTTAGGATTTGGGTTACGGTTAGGTTTAGGGTTAATGTTAGGGTTAGGTTTAGTGTTAGTGTTAGGGTTAGGTTTAGGTTTAGTGTTTGGGTTAGGGTTAATGTTATGGTTAGGATTAGGTTTAGAGGTTAGGGTTAGTGTTAGATTTAGGCTTGTGTTTAGGGTTAGGGGTAAGGTTAGGTTTAGGTTTAGCTTTAGGGTTAGTGTTAGTGTTTGGGATTAGGGTTAGGTTTAGGGTTAGGGTTTGGTTAGGGTTGGGATTATGTTTAGTCAAGTTTAGGGCTGGTGTTAGAATTAGGTTTAGGCTTATGGTTAGGGTTAGGGTTAGGGTTTGGGATTAGGGGTTAGTGTTAGGGCTAGGGTTAGGGTTTGGGTTAGGGTTAGGGTTTTAGGTTTTGTGTTAGGGTTATTGTCTTTGTTACTTTATGTTCGTTTCTGAGACAAAATACCTGAAGCCCAAATTTGGAAAAGAAATGTTTATTTCTTACAGTTTTTGCAAGTTTCAGTCCACACTCAGTTGGCTCCACGACAGGCAGGCATGGCTGAGCTGCAGTTCATGGTGGCCACACACAGCAAACTCAAACTAGCAAAGAGAAAAACACACCTTCTTCCTGCCATTACATCACATCGTGGCTCCACCCCTATGTGGTTGGCGCACTGACACCATCAATCCAAGCACTAGACAATGAACCATCACAAATGAGCAATGCAAACTCATGAGGCCTGGGGGACACAAACATAAACCATGACATTCCACCCCTGGCCCCCAGGACTCATGTACATCCTTTAAACAAAAGACATTTAGTCCACCTCCAAGAGTTGCCAAAATCCTAACAGCTTCAACATTGCTGAAAAGTCCAAGTCCCAAGTCTCCTCCAAGATCTATGGCAAACTCTTAACTGTAAGCCCCTGTACAAAAGAAACAAGGTTAAACATTTCTGAAATGCAAAAGCACAAGATAAACATTACCATTCCAAAAGTTAAAAACAGGAGAATAGTAAGCATTCAAAACAAAGCAATTCCAACATCCAGCAGGGCAAACATCAAGTCCTAGAGTTCCACAGTCAGCATCTGAAGCAATCTGGTTGCAAGTTCCAAAAGCCTTGGGTGATTCCACCCCCAGGGAATTTCCAGCGATTTCAACTCCTGCAGCTTTTCTCTTAAAGCATCTTTGCTCGCTTTTTGCAGCTTTCCTTGGATCATCCATGTTCCTGGCTTTTCCATACTTCTTGGGTCTCCACTGCACCTTCGGCTTCACCGTTACATCTTCACAAATTGCCCTCTCAGGGGCACCCTGCTTGGCCAGCCCGGCCTTTTGCAATTGAGGTGGAAGCCCTCTTACCCTCAGAATTTGTGCATTTTCCTTGCACCTAAAATCAGCACCTTGTGGAGGCCACCGAGGTTTGCTGCTAGCTGAAGCAGTAGCCAGGCTTTTCTCTCTTTTGGCTGTAGGGGTTAGTTGCCTGGATTCCAGGGCTCTGTTTACCTGATTGTGATGAAGAGCTTCTCTATGTTGCCGCCTTTCTGGAAACTCATGTGGTCTCTGTCGCCATACTGGAACCTCACTTGGCCTCTGTCGCCATTCTGGAGCATGGCACTCTGTAGATTTTTCATCTGAGCAAAATTTTTCATCTTTGCTGTGAGGCTGCACTGGGTGGGGACTTGCTTCCTGGGATGCCCCAGGGCCATCTTTCTTATCTCTCTCTTTCTCCTCAGGAATCAAAATCTCAACTCTGTCTTTATAATCCACACCCTTCCTGGAATCTTCCTTCGGGCCAAACTCACAGCACTGTACATTTTCCTGCTGGGCTCTTTGCTCCTGATTTGAAACAAAGCTGGCTAAAAGCTCCCAACAATAGCCATGCCACAGCCTCAATGTTGGATTGCTTTTTCATTTCTTTTTCAAGATTAATCAGTCCATTGACCTTTGTCTCAGTCTCAGGCAAAGTCTCTGGGCAGGAGCAAAATGCAGACAAACTTTCCACCAAGCCATAACACACATCATGTTGAGTCCAACAACCAATGCAGTCCTTTCCAGCAGAAACCTCCCAAGCCTGGTCTTTACCAAGAGGCTTTCTATCATCATCCTTCTGGTCTCCTGAGTTCTGACCAGAATCTCCTCTACAGAACAGCCTAAGCTGCTCCAGCTCTATGCATCCAGGCGACATGTCCAAACCTTTCCAAACTCTGCCCACAAACCATTACCAAAGCCTCTTGAAAAACATGGCCAGGTATAGTCACAGCAAAGGACCCCACTCCTTGGTACCAAATTTCTGTCTTAGTTACTTTATGCTCGTCGCTGTGACAAAATACCTGAAGCCCAAAGTTTAGAAAGGAAATGTTTATTTCTTACAGTTTTTGGAAGTTTCAGTCCACACTCAGTTGACTCCAAGACAGGCAGGCATGGCTGAGCTGCAGTTCATGGTGGCCACACACAGCAAACTCAAACTAGCAAAGAGAAAAACACACCTTCTTCCTGCCATTACATCAAATTCTGGCTCCACCCCTATGTGGGTGGAGCACTGACACCATCAATCCAAGTACTAGACAAAGAACCATCACAAATGAGCAATGCAAACTCATGAGGCCTGGGGGACACAAACATAAACCATGACAGTTATGGTTAAGGTTAGGTTTGGTTTAAGGGTTAGGGTTTAGAGTTAGTGTTAGGGTTAGGGTAAGTGTTAGGTTTAGGTTTATGGTTAGGGCTTAGGGTTAGGGTTAAGGTTAGGGTTAATATTAGGGTTAGGGTTAGGGTTACGGTTAGGGTTAGGGATGGGTTTAGTGTTAGGGTTAGGCTTAGGGATAGGGTTAGGCTTTTTGTTAAGGTAAGAGTTTAGATTTACAGTTAGGCTTAGGGTTAGGTTTAGGTTTAGGGTTAGGGTTAGGTTTATGGTTAAGGGTTAGGGTTAGGGTTAGGGTTAGGGTTAAGGTTAGGGTTAGGGTTAGGGTTAGGGCTGGTTTTAGTTTTAGGGTTATGGTTAGTGTTAGGGTTAAGTCTTTGGGTTAGGATTAGAGCTTAGATTTAGGTTACGGTTAGGGTTAGGGTTAGGTTTAACTTTAGGTTTAGGATTTGGGTTAGGGTAAGGTTTAGTGTTAGGTGTAGGGTTAGGGTTAGCGTTAGGGTTAAGGTGAGGGTTAGGGGTTAGGGTTAGTGTTAGGGTGAGGGTTAAGGTTATGGTTAGCGGTCAGGGTTAGTGTTAGTGTTAGGGTTAGCGTTAGGGGATATGGTTATGTTTAGGGTAAGGGTTAATGTTTTGGTTAGGGTTAGGGGTAAGAGTTAGAGGTTAGAATTAGGGTTAAGGTTAGTGTTATAGATTAGGGTTAGGGTTAGTCTTAGGTTTATGTTTAGTGTTAGGGTTAGGGTTAGAAGTTAGGGTTAGTGTTAGTGTTAGGGTTAGGTTTATGGTTAGGATTAGGGTTAGGGTTAGGGTTAGGGTTAGGTTTCGGGTTGGGTTAGGGTTATGATTAGGTTTAGGGTTAGGATTAGGTTTAGGTTTAAGGTTAGCATTAGGGTTGGGGTTAGGGTTAGGTTTATGGTTAGGGTTAGGGTTAGCGTTAGGTTTCGGGTTGGGTTAGGGTTATGATTAGGTTTAGGGTTAGGATTAGGTTTAGGTTTAAGGTTAGCATTAGGGTTGGGGTTAGGGTTAGGTTTAGGGTTAGGGTTAGGGGTTAGGTTTTTGGGATAGGGTTAGGGTTAGGCTTCGGGTTATGGTTAGGGTTAGGGTTATGAATAGGTTTAGAGTTAGGGTTGGGTTAATCATTATGTTTAGGTTTAGGGTTAGGGTTAGTGTTTGGTTTAGGTTTATAGTTAGGGTTTGGGAGTTAGGGATGGGTTAGGGTTTAACTTAGGGTTAAGGTTAGTGTTAGGGTTAGTTTACGGTTACGGTTAGGATTAGGTTTAGTTTTAGGGTTTAAGGTTAGTGTTGTGTTAGTGTTAGTGTTAGTGTTAATGTTAGTGTTAGGTTTAGGGTTAGGCTTAGGTTTTGGTTTAGGTTTAGGTTTAGGGTTAGTCTTAGGTTTAGGTTTAGATGTTAAGGTTAGTGTTAGCGTTAGGTTTAGGCTTAGATTTAGTGTTAGGTTTAGGGTTAATGTAAGGTTTAGGTTTAGGTTTAGTGTTAGTGTTAGGGTTAGGGATTAGGGATAGGGTTAGTGTTCACGTTAGGGTTAGTGTTACTGTTAGACAAGGTTAGGGTTGGCGTTAGGATTAGGGTTAGGTTTATGGTTAGGGTTTGGTTTAGGGGTTTGGATTAGGCTTTAGGTTACGGGTAATGTTAGGGTTTGGGTTAGGGTTTGGGTTTTATGTTTTGTGTTAGGGTTAGGGTTATGGTTAGGGTTAGAGTTAGATTTTACAGTTAGAGTTAGTGTAAGGCTTAGGGTTACATTTAGGGTTAGGGTTAGGGTTTGTTTTAGGTTTATGTTTAGGGGTTAGGGTTAGGGTTAGTGTTAGGGTTCAGTCTGGGTTAGGGTTAGGTTTGGTGTTAGGGTTAGGGCTAGGTTTAGGGCTGGGTTTAGTGTTAGCTTTAGGGTTAGGGTTAGGATTTGGGTTAGGGTTAGCGGTTAGATTTACATTTAGTCTTAGTGTTAGGGTTAGGGTTAGGGTTAGGGTTACTGTTAGGGTGAGTTTTAGGTTTAGGGTCAGGGTTAGTGTTATTGTTAGGATTAGTGTTAGGGGTTAGGGTTATTTTTAGGGTTATGTTTAATATTTGGGTTAGGGTTAAGGGAAGTGTTAGAGGTTAGGGTTAGGGTTAGGAATAGGGTTAGGGATAAAGTTTAGGGTTAGGGTTAGTGTTAGGTTTATGTTTAGGGTTCTGGTTCGGGTTAGAATTTAGTGTTGGGTTAGTGTTAGGGTTAGGTGTTCGGAGCCGCGTCTGTGATAGTTCGCCATGCGTGGCGAACGTGAGGCCTGTAGGAAAGAGCAAAGCCTGAGCTATATTACCCCTCCCATCGAGTGTGCTACCCGCTCTGTAAGATAGTCTGCCTAGCAACAACTGATGTTAGCCAATCAGCCCGCATCGCGCGCTTTGAACTGATTGGCCACTGTAACCTTATAAAAGTGAGTGCCTCTCCCGCCAGAGGGAGAAGCACAGAAGGAGCCGCGGAGAGTGGACCGGTAGAGGCTTCGGAGCGAAGCACGGAAGGAGCCACGGAGAGCGGACCGGTAGAGGCTTCGGAGCGAAGCACGGAAGGAGCCACGGAGAGCGGACCAGTAGAGGCTTCGGCTGGGAAGAATCCCGGGGCAGACTGTGCGGAGAAGGAAAATAAAGAGAGCCTAGCCACTGCCAGACCTTGTCGTGTGTTCTTCCTGCCAGCTGGGAGCGACACCGACATCTGGTGGCCCGTATGGGGAACTGATCAGCCCCGAGACGTGGCAGTGGACAGCAGTCTCCGATACATTGCTGTAGGACAGGTGAGTAGAGGATAAACCTGGGCCCTGGGTGTTGCACACATACAGGGTTTTTAGACTCCTCTCGAGCTCACGCATAAGTGGCCGGTCTCCTAGGCCTCACGAGGTGAGTCAAAATAATAGATAAAACATACCGGACAAAGATGCTCAGCCCTTGGTGTTGGTCCTTCGGAGACTCCTAAAGTCCAAGGACCTCAAGGTGGGGCGTAAGACTCTAGAAAATTTCCTTGCAGAAATTGACAGCTTTGCTCCCTGGTTTCTGCCTACAGGGCATGTAAACCTACCCTCCTAGGAAAAGTTGGGCAGAGACCTTTCCCTAGCAGAACGGGAGGGTAGAGCTTCGGTCTCTGCTCGTCCGTTGTGGGAAATGATACACGCGTGCCTAAAGAGTGAGGGTAGTTACGGGGGGAGCTCTCAAGAACTTGTAGAAGTACACGAGGTGTTTGAACAGGCACAGTCAGGAAGCTCCCGAGAAGGGTCCGTCAAGGAGGGCAGAGATACAAAAGAGGAAGCCGAGGCTCAAGCCTCGGAGTCGTCCGACACCGAGGACGAGGGGGACTTAGAAGGCGAAGGGGCCGAGAAGGCCGATTGCCAGGAGGCCGAGTCAGAAAGAGTAGGGAGCTCCTGAGCGCCCCCTGGCGGGAAAAGGAGACAGAACCATCCGCTCCGCCCTGGAGCTCATTCCCGGAAGCGGTCCCTCGCCGCGAAGCCGCCGCGTGGGGCAAACCCAGAATATTATAAACAAAAAGGGGGAGTAAGCCAAAACTTAAACAGTGAAAATTTCTCCCCAGCTATGGCAAAGGGTGGGTTAGATGGAAAGATGTCCTGACGGGACAATGGATGGGCCCGGATCCGGTGGTTAGCTGGAACCGAGGCGCGGTTTGTGTCTTTCCGCAGAGACCGGGATGAGAACCACTGTGGGTCCCAGAGAGGTTGACGCGTGCGACAAGTCCCTCGACTGAAGATCAGGCCTGTTCCACCAGAGGCCAACCGCAGACCCAACAACAAGATGAGCCCTAAAAGAACTGCAGGACAATCCCTTTTTGGGGGCCTGGAACGGCTTGCTCCCCTATGTGCTACCCTTGTTAGGCCCTCTATGCTCCTTGTTCTTGCTCCTGCTTATAGGACCATGCTTGCTCCGATGGGTTACATCTTTTATCAACGGACGCCTTGCGGCGGCACGTCGTCAGGTCCACATGGTTGCCCATGCTGCTCTGGCAGCGGTCCAGAAATGGGCAAAACGACCCCCAGGCATACGCATGGCTCGCTCGCATGGCCTACGACCGCGTTTAAAAGTGACAGGCTTCCCACATTCTCCTCCCTAGACAACAACATGTAGCAGGGTAGATGAGTCAACGATGGGTAAGAGCGTGCCTCCCCAGCATGACTCGACCTAAGACAGGCCCTACCCCATATCGCACGAAAGCCGCTGGATTGCTAGATTCCGCCCAGAACTAGATGTCACTCCAAGGGGGTCACATGGAGTGGCATGAGTGCATGCCTATGTGCAACCAGGTTCCGTCCGGTTCATTCCTGGCCCTAGAAAAAAGGACGAGGGCCTCAAGGCCTTGGTGGACCCTGGGACGGCCGACCAGGGTCTACGCCAAGGGCCTATGGTGGGCCTCAGTTCGGGGCATAGGCCTCTGCACTCTATCCAGGACGGGCTGCGATGCGCGTATTCATTTAAAATAAAATAGGGGGAGATGTTGGGAGCCGCGTCTGTGATAGTTCGCCATGCGTGGCGGACGTGAGGCCTGTAGGAAAGAGCAAAGCCTGAGCTATATTACCCCTCCCATCGAGTGTGCTACCCGCTCTGTAAGATAGTCTGCCTAGCAACAACTGATGTTAGCCAATCAGCCCGCATCGCGCGCTTTGAACTGATTGGCCACTGTAACCTTATAAAAGTGAGTGCCTCTCCCACCAGAGGGAGAAGCACGGAAGGAGCCGCGGAGAGCGGACCAGTAGAGGCTTCGGAGCGAAGCACGGAAGGAGCCGCGGAGAGCGGACCTGTAGAGGCTTCGGAGCGAAGCACGGAAGGAGCCGTGGAGAGCGGACCGGTAGAGGCTTCGGACGGGAAGAATCCCGGGGCAGACTGTGCGGAGAAGGAAAATAAAGAGAGCCTAGCCACTGCCAGATCTTGTCGTGTGTTCTTCCTGCCGGCCGGGAGCGACACCGACAGTTAGGGTTAGTGTTAGGTTTCGGTTTAGAGTTAGGGTTAGGTTTAGGGATTAGCATTAGAATTAGGATTAGGGTTCGTTTAGCGTTAGGGTTAGGTTAAGACAAGGTTAGGGTGGGGTTTGGCTTACGGTTAGGACTATGGATAGGGTTAGGGTTAGTTTTTGGGATTAGGGGTTACGGTAAGATGTAGGGTTAGGGTTTCGTTTAGGGTTAGGGTTTTATGGTTTGGGTTAGGTTTATGGTTAGTGTTACGGTTAGGGAAATGATTACGGTTTAGGGTTAGGGTTAGTGTTAGGCTTAGGTTTAGGCTTAGTGTTAGGATTAGAGTTAGGTTTATGTTTAGGGTTTAGGATTAGAGTTAATGTTAGGGTTATTGTTACTGTTAGGGGTAGGTTTTGGGCTCGGTTTAATTTTAGGGTTAGGGTTAGGCTTTAGTTTAGGGTTAGAAGTTGGATTTAGGGTTAGTGTTAGGGGTAGGGTTAGGTTTAGATTTAGGTTTAGGATTTTGGTTAGGGTTAATTTTAGGGTTAGGTTTAGCATTAGAGTTAGTGTGAGCACTAGGGTTAGGATTAGGTTTAGGGTTTAGGTTTAGTGTTAGGGTTAGGGTTAGGATTATGGTTAGTGGTCAGGTTTACTGTTACTGTAAGTGTTAGGTTTATGGGTTAGGGTAATGGTATGGTTAGGGTTAATGTTTGGCTAAGGGTTAGGGGTAAGAGTTAGAGGTTAGGGTTAGTGTTAGGTTTAGGGTTAGAGTTTAGGGTTAGGGTTAGTGTTAGGTTTATGTTTAGTGTTAGGCTTATGGTTAGAAGTTAGTGTTAGGGTTAGGGTTATGGTTAGGGTTAGTGTTAGGTTAGCGATAGGTTTAGGGTTGGGTTAGGGTTATGATTAGTTTTAGGATTAGGGTAAGACAACGTTAGGGTTGGGGTTAGGATTAGAGTTAGATTTATATTTAGGATTAGGGTTAGGGTTAGGAGTTAGGTTTAGGGTTAGGGATAGGGTTTGTGTTAGGGTTAGTCTTTTATGATTAGTGTTAGTATTTAGGGTTAGAGTTTGGTTTAGGCTTTAGGATTAGGGTTAGAGCTAGGGTTAGGGATAGGGGCTAGGTGTTATGTATAGGGTTAGTTTTACGCTTTGGTTTAGTGTTAGGCTTTGGGTTACGGTAGGGTTATGATTAGGTTTAGGTTTAGGGTTAGAGTTATGGTTAGAGTTCAGTGATAGTGTTAGTGTTAGGGTTAGGGTGAAGGTTATGTTTAGGTTAAGGGTTAGTTATAGGGTTATGGTTAATGTTTGGGTTAGTGTTAGTGTTAGGGTTATGGTTAGGGTTAGGGGTTACTCTTAAGGTTAGGGTTACGGTTAGCTTTTGGGTTAGGGTTAGGGGTTACTGTCAAAGGTTAGGTTTAGTCTTATGTTAAGGTTTAGGCTTAGGGTTAGTGTGTAGGTTTAGGGTCAGTGTTAGGTTTATGTTTAGGGTTAGGGTTAGGGTTATAATTTAGGGTTAAGGTTACGATTAGGTTTAGGGTTAGTGTTAGGGAAAGGGTTAGGGATTTGGTTTAGAGTTAGGGTTAGGATTGGAGTTAGGGTTAGGGTTAGGGGTTAGGTGTTAGGGATAGGGTTAGTGTTAGGCTTTGGGTTACTATTAGGTTACGGTTATGATTAGGTTTAGGTTTAGGGTTAAGGTTAGTGTTAGGTTAAGTTTTAGTTTTAGGATTAAGGTTAGAGTTACGTTTAGGGTTAGTGTTATGGTTAGTGTTACGGCTGGGTTTAGTGTTAGGTTTAGGGTTTGGTTTAGGGTTAGATTTAGGTTTAGGATTAGGATTAGGGTTAGCGTTAGAGTTATGGTTAGGGTTAGGCTTATTATGTAGGGTTAGTGTTAGGGTGGGGGTTAGGGTTAGCATTAGGTGTCAGGGTTAGTGTCAGTGTTAGAGTTAATGTTTTTTGTTAGGCTTAAGGTTAGGGTTTGGGTTAAAGTTTTCGTTAGGGTTAGGGGTAAGAGTTAGAGGTTAGGGTTAGGATTAGGGTTAGGGTTAGAGTTTAGGGTTTGGGTTAGTGTTAGTTTTATGTTTAGGGTTAGGGTTGTTTTTGAAGTTAGTGTTCTGGTTAGTGTTAGTGTTAGGGATATGGTTAGTGTTAGGGTTAGGGTTAGATTTACCTTTAGGGTTAGGTTTAGGGTTAGAGTTTGGAGTTAGGGGTTAGGTTTAGGTTTAGGGATAGGGTTTGTGGTAAGGTTAGGCTTTTATGGTTCGTGTTACGGTTAAGGGTTAGTGTTTGGTTTAGGCTTAGGGTTAGGCATAGGGTTAGGGTTAGAGAGTGTTAGGGTTAGGGGTAAGGTGTTATGGATAGGGTTAGTGTTAGGCTTTGGGTTACACTTAGGGTTAGGGTTATGATTAGGTTTAGGGTTAGGGTTAGGTTTATGGTTAGAGTTCAGTGTTAGGGTTAGTGTTAGGGTTAGACTTAACATTATGTTTAGGTTTAGGTTTAGTTATAGGGTTAGGGTTAAGGTTTGGGTTAGGGTTAGTGTTACGGCTTAGGTTTATGGTTAGGGTTAGGTGTTACTCTTAAGGTTAGGATTAGGGTTAGTGTTTGGTTTAGGGTTAGGAGTTAGAGTTAGAGGTTAGGTTTATGCTTAGGGTAAAGGTCAGGGTTAGGGTTAGTGTGTAGGTTTAGGGTTAGAGGTAGGTTTAGGTTTAGGTTTAGGGTTATGGTTAGAAGTTAGGGTTAGGGTTACGATTAGGTTTAGTGTTAGTGTTAGGGATAGGGTTAAGGATTTGGAATAGGGTTAGGGTTAGTGTTAGTATTAGAGTTAGGGTTAGGGTTAGGGGTTAGGTTTTTGGGATAGGGTTAGGGTTAGGCTTTGGGTTAAGTTAGTTTTAGGGTTAGGGTTAGGTTTATGGTTAGGTTTAGGTTTAGGGTTAGCTTTAGGATTAGGTTTAGGGGTAGGGTTTAGGGTTAGTGTTAGGGTGAGGGTTAGTGTTAGGGGTTAGGTTTATGGTTAATATTTTGGTTATGGTTAGGGGTAAGAGTTAGAGGTTAGAGTTAGGGTTAGGGTTAGAGTTTAGGGTTAGGGTTAGTGTTAGATTTATATTTAGGGTTAGGGTTAGGGTTAGAAGTTCAGGTTAAGGTTAAGTGTTACTTTTAGGGTTATGGATAGCGTTAGGGATTTTTAGGTTAGCGTTAGGTTTAGGGTTGGGTTAGGGTTATGAATGGTTTAGGGTTAGGTTTAGGGTTAGATTTATGGTTGGTTGTAGGGTTCGCCTTAGGAATTGGTTTAGGGTTACGGGTTAGCTGTTAGGGGTAGGTTAAGGATTAGGCTTCAGTTTAAGGTTAGCTTTAGGGTTATGAATAGGTTTAGGGTTAGGGGTAGGTTTAGCGTTAGGTTTAGGGTTATTGTTAGGTTTAGTGTTAGGGTTAGGGTTAGGGTTATGGTTAGGGTTTGTGGTAAGTGTTTAGGGTTAGGGTTAGAGTTTGGGTTAGGGTTAGAGTTAGTGTTAGTGATACGATTAGGTTTAGGGTTAAGGTCAGGGTTATGTTTAGGGTTAGTTTTAGGGTTAGCGTTATGGTTAGGATTAGGGTTAGGTTAGGGTTAGGTTGAGGATTAGTGTTAGGGGTTAGCATTATGGTTAGGATTAGGGTTAGGTTAGGGTTAGGTTGAGGATTAGTGTTAGGGTTTAGATTTATGGGATAGGGCAAGGTTAGGGTTAGGGTTATGTATAGGTTTAGGGTTAGCATTGGGGTTAGCGTTAGGTTTAGGTTTATGGTTAGGGTTAGGTGTTAGAGATAGGGTTAGTGTTAGGCTTCGGGTTACGGTTAGGGTTAGGGTTATGAATAGGTTTAGGGCTAGGGTTAGATTTAGCATTAGGTTTAGGGTTATGGTTAGGGTTAGTGTTAGGATTATGGTTAGGTTTAGGGTTTAGGTGTTAGGGTTAGGTTTAGAGTTTATGTTAGGTTTAGGTTTAAGGTAAGTGTTAGGTTTAGTTTTAGGGTTAGAGTGGCGTTAGGGTTAGGGTTAGGGTTTAGGGTTAGGGTTAGTGTTAGGGTTAGGGTTAGGTTTAGGTTTAGGTTTCAGTTTAGGGTTAGGTTTAGGGTTAGTTTTAGAGGTTAGGGTTAGGGTTATGGTTAGGTTTACGTTTAGCTTTAGTTTAGTATTTGGGTTAGAGTTAGGTTTATGGTTAGGGTTAGGTTTAGGGTTAGCGTTACTGTTAAGGTGAGGTTTAGGGGTTAGTGTTAGTGTTAGGGTTTTGGTTAGGGTTATGGTTAGGTTTCAGGGTTAGTGTTAGTGTTCGGATTATTGGTTAGGGTTATGCTTAGGTTTAGGTTTAATGTTTGTTTTAGGTTTAGGGCTAAGAGTTAGAGGTTAGAGTTATGGTCAGTGTTAGAATTTAGGGTTAACGTTGGTGTTAGGTTTATGTTTTGTGTTAGGGCTAGGGTTAGAAGTTAGGGTTGGGGTTAGTGTTAGGGTTACGGTTAGGATTAGTGTTAGGTTAGCATTAGGTTTAGGGTTGGGTTAGGGTTATGATTAGATTTAGGGTTAGGGTTAGGTTTAGGGTTAGTTTTAGTGTTAGCATTAGGTTTAAAGTTAGGATTTCAGGTTAGGTGTTAGGGATGGGGTTAGTGTTAGTCGTCGGGTTATGGTTAGTGTTAGGGTTATGAATAGGTTTAGGGTTAGGGTTAGATTTAGCGTTAGGTTTAGTGTTATGGTAAGGGTTAGTGTTAGGATTAGGTTTAGGTTTAGGGTTTAGGTGTTAGGGTTAAGTTTAGGGTTAGTGTTAGTTTTAGGGTTAAGGTTAGTGTTAGGTTTAGTTTTAGGGTTAGAGTGGCGTTAGGGTTAAGGTTAGGGTTTAGGGTTAGGGTTAGGTTTAGGTTTCAGTTTAGGGTTAGGTTTAGGTTTAGAGGTTAGGGTTAGGGTTAGGTTTAGCTTTAGGCTTAAGCTTGGGGTTAGGGTTAAGTTTAGGGATTAGGGTTAGGATTACTGTTAGTTTTAGGGTTAGGTTTATACAAGATTAGGGTTGGGGTTGATGTTAGGTTTAGGATTATGGTTAGGGTTAGGGTTAGGTTTATAGTTTGGGGTTAGCAATTAGGCTTAGGTTTAGGTTTAGGTTAAGGTTTAGGGTTCGGTTTCGGGATCGAGTTAGGGTTAGTGTTAAGGTAAGACAAGGTTTTGTTTGGAGTTCAGGTTATGGTTAGATTTATCTTCAGGGTTAAAGTTAGTGTTAGAGTTTGGGGTTATGTTTAGGATTAGGGTTAGGGATAGGTTTTGTGTTAGAGTTAGGGTTTTATGGTTAGTGTTAGGGATTTTGGTGTTTGGTTTAGGCTTACTTTTAGGGTTAGGGTTAGTGTTAGAGTTAGTGTTATGGTTAGGGGTTAGGTGTTATGGACAGGGTTAGTGTTAGGCTTTGGGTTACCGTTAGTGTTAGGGTTATGATTAGGTTTAGGGTTAGGATTAAGGTTACGGTTAGAGTTTAGTGTTACGGTTAGTTATAGTGTTAGGGTTAAGGTTTGGTTTAGTGTTAGAGCTAGGGATTAGGGTTAGTGTTAGGGTTAGGTTTTTGGTTAGGGTTAGGGGTTAGGGTTAAGGGTTAGTGTTTGGGTTAGTGTTACTCTTAAGGTTAGGGTTAGGGTTAGTGTTTGGATTAGTGTTAGGGGTTAGAGTCAGAGGCTAGAGTTAGGCTTAGATTAAGAGTTAGGGTCAGGGTTAGTGTCTAGGGTTAGGGTTCGTGTTAGGTTTATGTTTAGGGTTAAGGTTATGGTTACAAGTTAGGGTTTGGGTTATGATTAGGTTTTAGTTTAGTGTTGGGATAGGGTTAGGAGTTTGGTATAGAGTTAGTGTTAGGATTAGAGTTTTGGTTAGGATTAGGGGTTAGGTGTTAGGGACAGGGTTAGTGTAAGGCTTCGGGTTACAGTTAAGCTTAGTATTATGGTTAGGTTTAAGGTTAGGGTTAAGGTTAGCATTATGTATAGGGTTAGTTTTAGAGTTAATGCTAGGTTTAGGATTTTGGTTTGGGTTAGGGTTAAGGTTAGGGTTAGGCTTAGTTTTAGGGTGAGGGTTAGGTTTAGGGTTAGTGTTAGGGTTAGGTTTTAGTGTTAGGATTAGGCTTAGGGTTAGGTTTAGTCTTCGGGTTAGGATTAGGTATTAGGGTTAGGGTAAAGGTTTGGGATCGGGTTAGGGTTAGACAAGGTTAGGGTTGGGGTTATGATTAGGGTTAGGGTTATGGTTATGGTTAGGTTTAGGGTTTGGCATAAGGAGTTCGGGTTAGGGGTCGGTTAGGGTTTGGGTTAGGTTTATGGTTTTATGCTTTGGGTTAGGGTTAGGCTTAGGGTTAGGGTTAGGGTTAGGATTAGGTTTAGGGTTAGGGTTAGGGTTTAGTGTTAGTGTTAGTGTTAGAGTTAGGATTAGGGTTATGGTTAGTGTTAGGTTTAGTGTTAGGTTTAGGGTTATGGCTGGGTTTAGTGTTAGTTTAGGGTTAAGATTAGTGTTAGGCTTTTTGTTATGGTTAGAGTTTAGATTTAATGTTAGCATTAGGGTTATGGTTAGGTTTAGTGTTAGTTTTAGGATTTGGGTTAGGGTTATTTTTAGTGTTAGATTTAGGTTTAGTGTTAGCGTTAGTGTTAGGGTTAGGGTTAGGGCTTAGGGATAGTGTTAGAGTGGGGGTTAGGGTTAGGCTTAGGGGTCAGGGTTAGTGTTAGGAGTTACGCTTATGGTTAGGGTTTGGGTTAATGTTTTGGTTATGGTTAGGGTTAAGAGTTAGAGGATAGAGTTAGGGTTAGGGTTAGAGTTGAGGGTTGGTGTGAGTGTTAGGTTTATGTTTTGGGTTAGGTTTCGGGTTAGAAGTTTGTGCTAGGGTTAGGGTTATAGTTAGGGTTAGTGTTAGTATTAGGTTAGGTTTAGATTAAGGGTTGAATTGGGTTATGATTAAGTGTAGGGTTAGGGTTAGGGTTAGGGTTACGGTTAGTTTTAGGGTTAGCATTAGGATTAGTGTTAGGGTTACGGGTTATGTGTTAGGGATAGGGTTAGGGTTAGGCTTCGCTTTATGGTTAGCCTTAGGCTTATGAATAGGTTTAGGGTTAGGGTTAGGTTTAGGTTTAGGTTTAGGGTTATAGTTAGGTTTAGTCTTAGGGTTAGAGTTAGGTTTAGGCTTTGGTGTTAGGGTTTAGGGTTAGGGTTAGATTAGGGTTTGGGTTAATGTTAGGGTTAGTGATACGATTAGGTTTAGGGTTAGTGTTCATGTTAGGTTTAATGTTAGTGTTAGGGATAGCATTAGGTTTTGGTTTAGTGTTAGCATTAGGGTTAGGATTAGTTTTAGGTTGAGGGTTAGCTTTAGTTTTAGGGTTAGGGTTAGTTGTTAGGTTTTAGGGATATGGTTAGGGTTAGGCTTCGGTTTATGGTTAAGGTTAGGGTTATGAATAGGTTTAATGTTACGCTTGATGTTAGCATTAGGTTTAGGGTTAGGGTTAGGGTTAGTGTTAGGTTTAGGTTTAGAGTAAGATGTTAGCAGTTAGATAGGTTTAGGGTTAAGATCAGTGTTAGGGTTAGTTTTAGGGTTAGGGTTAGTATCAGGGTTAGGGTTAGGGTTTAGTTTAAGTGTTAGTATTAGGCTTAGGTTTAGGGTTAGGGTTAGGGTTAGGCTTAGATTTTAATTTAGGGTTAGTGAAAGGGTTAGTGTTAGGTTTAGGGTTAGGATTAGGGTTAGTGTTAGGTTTAGGTTTAGAGTAAGGTGTTAGGAGTTAGGGATAGGGTTAGGTTTAAGGTCAGTGTTAGGGTAAGTTTTAGGGTTAGGGTTAGGATCAGTGTTAAGGTTAGGGTTTAGTTTAAATGTTAGTGTTACGGTTGGGGTTAGGTTTAGGTTTAGATTAAGGTTTGGGTTAGGTTAAGAGGTTAGGGTTAGGGTTAGGTTTAGGGTTAGGGTTAAGGTTACAGTTAAAGTTATGGAATAGGGTTAGGGCTAGGTTTCAGGTTAGATTTAGGTATAGGTTTAGACAAGGTTAGGGTTACGGTTAGGGTTAGGTTAGGGTTAGGGTTAGGGTTTAGGTTTAGGGTTAGTGTTAGGCTTAGGGTTAGGGTTAGGTTTAGGTTTAGGATTAGGGTTAGGATTAGGGCTGGGTTAAGATTTAGGGTTAAGTTTAGGGTTAGGCTTAGGCTTTGGGTTAGGGTTTGATTTTAGATTTAGGGTTAGGGTTAGTGTTACAGATAGGTTTAATTTAGGTTTAGGATTTGGATTATGGTTAGGTTTGGGTTAGGGTTATTGTTAGTGTTAGGATTATCATTAGATTTAGGGGTTAGGGTTAGGGTTAGGTTGTAGAGTTAGGGTTAGTGTTTAGGGTTAGCGTTAGTGTTAGGCTTAGGGTTAGGTTTAGGATTAAGGTTAGGATTAGGGCTCGGTTTAGATTTAGGATTATGTTTATAGTTAGGCTTAGGCTTTGGATTAGGGTTAGATGTTAGATTTAGGGTTAAATTTAGGGTTACAGTTAGGTTTAATTTAGGTTTAGGATTTGGATTATGGTTATGTTTAGGGTTAGGGTTATGGTTAGTGTTAGGATTATCATTAGATATAGGGGTTAGGGTTAGGGTTAGGGTTTAGGTTTAGGGTTAGTGTTAGGCTTAGGGTTTAGGATTAGTGTTAGGGTGAGGGTTAGGGTTAGGGTTGGGGTCAGGGTTCGTGTTAGTGTTAGGGTTATGGTTAGGGGTTAGGGTTATGCTTAGGGTTAGGGTTAATATTTGCGTTAGTGTTAGGGATGAGCTGTTAGGGTTAGGGTTAGTGTTACGTTTATGTTTACAGTTAGGGTTAGGGTTAGAATTTAGGGTTAGGGTTATTGTTAGGTTTATGTTTACGGTTAGGGACAGGGTTAGAATTTAGGGTTAGGGTTAGGGTTAGTGTTAGGGTTATGGTTATGATTATGATTATGCTTAGGGTTAGGTTAGCGTTAGGTTTAGGGTTGGTTTAGTGTTATGATTAGGTTTAGGGTTGTTTTAGGGTTATCGTTAGATTTAGGGTTAGAGTTACGGTTTGGTGTTAGGGATAGGGTTAGTTTTAGGCTTTGGGTTATGTTTAGGTTTAGGGTTATGAATAAGTTTAGGGTTACGGTTAGGTTTAGCGTTAGGTTGAGTGTTTTGTTTAGAGTTAATGTTAGGATTAGGTTTAGGGATTTGGTGTTAGGGTTAGGGATAGGGTTCATGTTAGGGTTAATTTTAGTGTGAGGGTTAGTTTAAGGTTAGGGTTAGGGTTAGTGTTTAGGGTTAGGGTTAGTGTTAGAGTTAGGGTTAGGATTAGGTTTAGGTTTAGGTTTAGGGTTATGTTTAGGTTTAGAGGTTAGGGTTAGTGTTAAGGTAACCTTTGGCTTAGGGTTAAGGTTAGGGTTAAGGTTAGGGTTAGTCTTAGGTTTAAGGTTATATTTAGGGCTAGGGTTAGAATTAGTTTTAGGGTTAGGGTTAGGTTTAGGGTTAGGGAATAGTGTTAGGTATAGGGTTAGGATTCTTGTTAGTTTTATTGTTAGGTTTAGACAAGGTTAGGGATGGATTTAGGGTTAGTGTTTTGGTTATGGTTAGTGTTAGGATTAGGTTTAGGTTTTGGGGTTAATGTTTAGGGTTAGGGTTAACATTAGGGTTCGGAATCGGGTTAGGGTTAGGGTTAGGCTTAGGCTTAGGGTTAGGGTTAGTTTGGCATTAGGTTTAGGGGTTAGGTGTTAGAGGTTGTTTCAGTGTTAGGCTTTGCGTGACTGTTAGGGTTAGCTTTTCGATTGGGTTTAGGTTTAGCATCAGGGTTAGGGTTATGGTTTTGGTTTAGGGGTTAGGGTTAGGGTTAGTGTTAGGGTTTGGGTTAGGTTAGGGTTAGGAGTATGGTTATGATTAGGTTTAGGGTTAGGGATAGGGTTAGGGGTATGGTTATGATTAGGTTTAGTGTTAGGGTTAGGGTTAGGCTTAGGGATAGGGTAAGATTTAGGATTAGGCTTATGGTTAGGGTTAGTGTTAGGGGAAGGGTTAGGCATAGGGTTAGGCTTAGTGTTAGTTTTGGTGTTAGGATTAGGTTTACGGTTACATGTTAGTTTTAGGGTTATGTTTAGGTTTAGGGTTAGGGTTTGTCTTAGGAGTAGGGTTTTATGGTTAGTGTTAGGGTTTAGAGTTAGTGTTTGTTTTAGGCTTAGGATTAGGGTTATGGTTATGTTTAGAGTTAGGGTTAGGGTTAGGGGTTACGTGTTTGGGATAGGGTTAGTGTTAGGCTTTGGTTATGTTTACGGTTATGTTTATGATTAGGTTTATGGCTAGTGTTAGTGTTATGGTTAGAGTTTAGTGTTAGGGTTAGTGTTAGGTTTAGGGTTAAGGTTATGGTTAGGGTTAGGGTTAGTCATAGGGTTAAGTTTAAGTTTTGGGTTAGGGTTAGTGTTAGGAGTTAGGGTTAGGGGTTAGGGTTAGGGTTAGTGTGTAGTGTTAGGGTTAGTGTTAGGTTTATGTTTAGTGTTAGAATTAGGGTTAGAAGTTAGGGTTAGGTTTACGATTAGGTTTAGGGTTTGTGTTAGGGATAGGGTTAGTGATTTGGTATAGTGTTAGGGTTAGGTTTAGGGTTAGGATTAGAGTTAGGATTAGGGTTAGAGTGTTAGTGTTAGAGAGAGGGTTACGGTTAGGTTTAGGGTTAGTGTTTGGGTTAGGTTTAGGATTAGGGTAAGGGGTTAGTGCTTATGGTTAGTGTTAGTCTTAGGGATAGTGTTACAGTTAGGTTTAGGGTTAGGGTTAGCGTTATAATGAGATTTAGGATTAAGGTTAGTGTTAGGGTTAGGCTTAGTGTTAGGGTTAGCCTGAGGTTTAGGGTTAGGTTTAGTGTTTCGGTTAAGGTTAGAGTTAGTGTTAGAATTAGGGTTAAGGTTAGCTGTTAGGTGTTAGGGATAGGATTAGGGTTATGTTTAGGGTTTCAGTTAGGGTTTGTTTTAAGGTTAGGGTTAGGGTTAGTTTTATGGTGAGATTTAGGTTTAGGGTTAGTGTTCTGGTTAGGGTTTAGGGCTAGGGTTTGTGTTAGGGTTAGGTTTAGGTCTTAGGTTTAGAGTTAGGGTTAGTGTTAGGGTTAGGGCTAGGGGTCAGATTTAGGGGTAAGGGTTAGAGCTAGGGTTCGAGTTAGGGTTAGGTTTAGGGTTACGGTTAGGATTAGTGTTAGGGTTAGTGGTATATGTTAGGTTTAGGGTTAGGGTTAAGATTAGGATTAGGTTTATAGTAAGGTTTAGGGTTAGGTTGAGGTTTAGTGTTAGGGTTAGGTTAGAAGTTAAGCTTAGTGTTAGTTTTAGGGTTAGGTTTAGTGTTAGGGTTTGAGTTAGGTTTAGGCCAAGGCGTATGTTTTATGGTTAGGGTTAGGGTTAGGGTTAGGGTTAGACTTAGGGTTAGGGTTACTGATAGGGTAAGTGCTAGGGTTAGGATTACGGTTAGGTTTAGGGTTAGTGTTGGTGTTAGCGTTAGGTTTAGGGTTAAGGTTAGGGTTAGTGTTAGGTTTAGGGTTAGTATTAGGGTTTAGGAATTAGTGTTAGGATTAGGGTTAGGGTTATGGTTTAGGGTTAGGGTTAGTGTTAGGGTTAGGGCTAGGGGTCAGATTTAGTGTTAAGGTTTATAGCTAGGGTTGGAGTTAGGGTTAGGTTTAGGTTTACGGTTAGGTTTAGTGTTAGGGTTAGTGGTATATGTTAGGTTTAGGGTTAGGGTTAAGATTAGGATTAGGTTTATAGTAAGTGTTAGTGTTAGGTTAGGTTTAGGGTTAGGGTTTAGATGTTAGGGATAGGGTTAGGGTTACGGTTAATATTAGTTTTAGGGTAAGTTTTAGGGTTAGGGTTAGGATTTGTGTTAGGGTTACGGTTTAGGGTTAGGGTTAGTGTTAGTTTAGGGTTACGAGTATTTTTAGGGTTAGGGTTAGGTTAGGGTTAGGTTTAGGTGTTAGGTGTTAGGGATAGGGTTAGAGTTAGGCTGCTGTTAAGGGTTAGGTTTAGGGTTAAGATGAGGGTTAGGGTTAGGGGAGTTTAGCGTTAGGTTTAGGGTTTAGGTGTAAGGGATAGTGTTAGGGTTAGGCTTCAGGTTACTGTTAGGATTAGGGTGACATTTGGGTTTATGTTTAGGGTTAGGGTTTGGGGTTAGGTGTTAGGGTTTGGGTTAGAGTTATGGTTTGGGTTAGGGTTCTTGTTAGTGTTAGGGTTACAATTTGGTTAAGTTTAGGGTTAAGGTTACGGTTAGGGTTAGTGTTAGTGTTAGGGCTAGGTTTAGGTTTAGGGTTAGCGTTAGGTTTAGGATTAGAGTTAGTCTTAGGGTTAGGTTTGGGTTTAGGGTTGGGGTTAGGTGTTGCTTTTAGGGATAGGTTTAGGGTTAGGTTTCGTGTTATGGTTATGGTTAGGGTTAGGGTTAGTTTAGGGTAAGGGTTAGTTTAGGGTTGGGGTTAGGTTTAGCTTTAGGGTTAGGATTACGTTTATGGTTACAGATAAGGTTAGTGTTAGCGTTAGTGTTAGTGTTAGGGTTATGGTGGGGTTTAGGGTTAGGGCTAGGGTTTGGGATTGTTTTAGGGTTAGGGATAGGGAAAGACAAGGTTAGGCTTGGGGTTAGGGTTAGGGTTAGATTTATCCTTAGGATTCGGGTTAGGGTTAGAATTTGGGGTTAGGGGTTAGGTTTTGGGTGTAGAGTTAGGGTTTGTGTTAGGGTTAGTGTTTTATGGTTAGGTCTAGGTTTTAGGGTTAATGTTTGGTTTATGCTTGATGTTAGTGTTAGTGTTAGAGTAGGGTTACGGTTAGGATTTAGGTGTTAGGGATAGGGTTAGTGTTAGTCTTTGAGTTACAGTTAGGGTTAGGTTAGGGTTAAGTTTAGGGTTAGTGTTAGGTTTAGGGTTAGTGTTAGGTTAGGGTTATGGTTAAGGTTAAGTTTAGGGTTAGAGTTAGGTTTAGGATTATGGTTAGGGTTACGTTTAGGGTTACAGATAAGGTTAGTATTAGGGTTAGTGTTAGTGTTAGTGCTAGTGTAAGTGTAAGTGTTAGTGTTAGGGTTAGTGTTAGAGTTCGGTTTAGGGTTAGGGTTAGGGTTCGGGATTCGGTTAAGGTTAAGGTTAGGGTAAGACCAGGTTAGGGTTGGGCTTAGGGTTAGGGTTATATTTATCTTTATGGCTAGGGTTACGTTTAGAGTTTGGGGTTAGGGGTTAGGTTGAGTTTCGGGTTAGGTTTGTGTTAGGGTTAGGGTTTTATGGTTAGTGTATAGGGTTTTGGGGTAGTGTTTGGTTTAGGCTTACGGTTAGGTTCATGGTTAGGGTTAGAGTTAGGCTTAGGTATAGTGGTTAGGTGCGAGGAATAGGTTTAGTGTTAGACTTTGGGTTACAGTTAGGGTTAGGGTTATGATTAGGGTTAGGGTTATGGTTAGAGTTTAGTGTTAGTGTTAGTGTTAGTGTTAGTGTTAGTGTTAGTGTTAGTGTTAGTGTTAGGTTTAAGATTATGGATAGGGTTAGGGTTAGTTATAGGGTTAGGGATAAGTTTAGGGTTAGGGTTAGTGTTAGGGGTTAAGGTTAGGGTTAGTGTTAGGTTTATGTTTAGTGTTAGGGTTAGGGTTACAAGTTAGGGTTAGTGTTATGATTAGTTTTACAGTTAGAGTTAGGGATATGGTTATGGATTTGGTTTAAGTTTAGTGTGAGGGTTAGGGTTAGTATTAGAGTTAGGGTTAGGGTTAAAGTGTTAGAGTTAGTGTTAGGGTAAGGTTTAGGGTTAGGGTTTGGGTTAGGTTTACGGTTAGGCTTAGGGGTTAGCGTTTAGGGTTATTGGTAGGGTTAGTGTTATGGTTAGGTTTAGGGTCAGGTTAGCATTATAATTAGATTTAGGATTGGGGTTAGTGGTTAGGGTTAGGCTTAGTATTAATGTTAGCGTGAGGTTTAGGTTTAGGTTGAGCGTTAAGGTTACAGTTAGGGTTATTGTTAGGTTTAGGGTTAGCGTTAAGGTTTAGATGTTAGGGATAGGGTTAGTGTTATGTTTAGAGTTTGGGTTAGGCTTCGGGTTAAAGTTAGAGTTAATGTTAGTTTTAGGGTGAGATTCAGGTTGAGGGTTACTGTTAGGGTTAGGGTTTAGATATAGGTTTAGTGTTAGGTTTAGGGTTAGGGCTTAGGTTTAGGGTTTGGGTTATTGTTAGGGCTAGGGCTAGTGGTCAGTGTTAGGTTTAGGGGTTAGGGCTAGAGTTAGTGTTAGGGTTAGGGTTAGGGTCAGGGTTAGGGTTAGGGTTAGTTGTATGGGTTAGGTTTAGGGTTAGGGTTAAGATTAGGGTTAGGATTATGGTAAGTGTTAGGGTTAGGTTGTGTTTTAGGGTTAGGGTTAGTGTTAAGGTTAGATATTAGGTTTAGTGTCAGGGTAAGGGTTAGTGTTAGAGTTAGCTTTACGGTAAGAGGTTAGTTTTAGGGTTAGGATTAATTAGGGTTAGGGTTAGTGTTAGCGTTAGGGATCGTTAAAGTGTTACGGTTAGTGTTAGTGTTTTGGTTAGCCTTGGGTTTAGGGATAGGGTTAAGGTTAGTGCTATGTTTATGTTTCGTTTTAGGGGTTAGTGGTTAGTGCTAGGGTTAGGGTTAGGGTTATGGTTAATATTAGTTTTAGTGTTAGGGTTAGGATTAGTGTTAGGTTTATGGTTTAGGGTTAGGGTTAGGGATATTTTAGGTTTAGGTTTAGGGGTTAGGTGTTAGGAATAGGGTTAGGGTTAGGCTGCGGCTTACTGTTAGGTTTAGGGTTACAATTGGGTTTAGGGTAAGGGTTAGTGTTAGTGTTAGGATTTGGTGTTGGGGGTTAGGGTTAGGATTATTTTTTGGGTTAGGTTTAGGGTTAGGGTTAGTGGTATGGGTTAGGTTTAGGGTTAGGGTTAAGATTAGGTTTAGGATTATGGTACGTGTTAGGGTTAGGTTGTAGTTTAGGCTTAGGGTTAGGGTTAGGGTTAGGGTTAGATGTTAAGTTTAGTGTTAGTGTTAGTGTTACTG
Organism: Cavia porcellus; assembly: GCF_034190915.1. Taxonomy (NCBI): domain Eukaryota; kingdom Metazoa; phylum Chordata; class Mammalia; order Rodentia; family Caviidae; genus Cavia; species Cavia porcellus. Next base: position 102,493,373 of record NW_026947488.1, on the reverse strand, counting down.
TTAGGGTTAGGTTTAGGGTAAGATGTTAGTTTTAGGGTTAGGATTAAGTATGGTTAGGATTAGGGTTAGCGTTATGGATCGTTTAAGTGTTAGGGTTAGTATTAGTGTTGAGGTTAGCGTTAGGTTTAGGGATAGGGTTAGGTTTAGTGCTATGTTTAGGTTTCGGTTTAGGGGTTAGTAGTTAGGGCTAGGGTTAGGGTTAGGGTTAATATTAGTTTAGTGTTAGGGTTAGGATGAGTGTTAGGGTTATGGTTTAGGTTTAGGGTTAGGGTTAGGGTAAGTTTAGGTTTAGGTTTAGGTGTTAGGTGTTATGGATAGGGTTAGGGTTAGGCTTCGGGTTACTGTTAGTTTTAGGGTTACGATTTGGTTTAGGGTAAGTGTTAGTGTTATGGTTAAGGTTAGGGTTAGGTTTTGGGGTTAGGGGTTAAGGTTAGGGTTATTGTTTGGGTTAGGGTGAGCGTTAGGGTTAGTGGTATGGGTTAGGTTTAGTGTTAGGGTTAAGGATATGGTTAGGATTATGGTAAGTATTAAGTTTAGGTTGTGGTTTATGGTTAGAGTTACATTTAGGGATAGATGTTAGGTTTAGTGTTAGTGTTAGGGTTAGGGTTAGGATAAGATGTTCGTTTTAGGTTTAGTGTTAGGGTTAGGGTGAGGGTTAGGGTTAGCGTTAGGGATAGGTTAAGAGTTAGGGTTAGTGTTAGTGTTGGTGTTAGCGTTAGGTTTAGGGTTAGAGTTAGGGTTAGTGTTATGTTTAGGTTTAGGTTTAGGGGATAGGAGTTAGGGATAGGGTTAGGGTTAGTGTTAATGTTAGTTTTAGGGTTAGGCTTAGGATTAGTGTTAGGGTTTTGGTTTAGGGTTAGGGTTAGGTTTAGCGTTACGGTTAGGGTTAAGGTTAGGGTTAGGGTTAGGGTTAGCTTTAGGTTAGGGTTAGGTTTAAGGGTTAGGTGTTAGGGATAGGGTTAGGGTTAGGCTTCGGGTTACTGTTTGGTTTAGGGTTACGATTGGGTTTAGTGTTAGGGTTAGGTTTAGGATTTGAGGTTAGGGGTTTGGTTTAGGCTTAGGGTTATGGTTAGGATTTGGGTTAGAGTTAGGGTTACAATTAGGTTTAGGTTTAGGGTTAGTGTTAGGTTTAATGTTAGTGTTAGGGTTAGCCTTAGGTTTAGGTTGAGGGTTAGCATTAGGGTTAGGATTATTGTTAGTGTTAGGGTTAGGTTTAGGGTTAGGGTTAGGTGTTGGTGTTAAGGATAGTGTTAGGGTTAGGCTTTGTGTTAGGGTTAGGGTTAGTGTTAGGGTTAGTTTAAGGGTTAGTTTACTGATATGGTTAGGGTTAGGGTTAGTCTAGGGTTAGGGTTAGGTTTAGGGTTGGGTTAGGATTACGTTTATGGTTATGGATAAGGTTATTGTTAGCGTTAGTGTTAGTGTTAGGGTTATGGTTATGGTTATGGTTAGGGTTAGGATTAGGTTTAGGTTTCGGGATCAGTTTAGGGTTAGGGTAAGACAAGGTTTGGCTTGAGGTTAGGGTTAGGTTTAGATTTATCTTTAGGAATAGAGTTAGAGTTTGGATTTTGGAGTTAGGTTTAGGGTTAATGTTAGGGTTTGTATTATGGTTAGGGTTTTATAGTTAGGTCTAGCCTTTAGGGTTAGTGTTTGTTTTAGGCTAAGGTTTAGGTTTAGTGTTAGGGTGAGAGTTAGGTTACGGTTAGGGTTTAGGTTTTAGGGATAGAGTTAGTGCTAGGCTTCAGGTTATGGTTAGGGTGAGTGTTATGATTAATTTTAGGGTTAGGGTTATGGTTAGGGTTAGGGTTTGTGTTATGGTTAGTGTTAAGTTTAGGTTTAGGGTTAGGGTTAGGTTTAGGGTTAGGGTAAGGTTTAGGGTTAGGGTAAGAAGTTAGATTTAGGGTTAGGGTTAGGTTTAGGGTTACGGTTAGGGTTAGCGTTAGGGATAGGTTAAGGGTTAGGGTTAGTGTTAGTGCTGGGGTTATCTTTAGTTTTAGGGTTATGGTTAGCATTAGTTTTAGGTTTAAGTTTTAATGTTAGGGGTTAGGAGTTTGCGATAGCATTAGGATTAGGGTTAATGTTTGTTTTAGGCTCAGTTTTAGGGTTAGGGTAAGGATTATCTTTAGGGTTAGGGTTGGTGTTACGGTTAAGGTTACGGTTAGGTTTAGGGTTAGCGTTAGGTTAGGGTTAGATTTTGGGGTTAGGTATTAGGGATAGGGTTAGAGTTAGGCTTTGGATTAGGGTTAGTGTTAGGGTTACTGTTAGCGTTAGGGTTAGGGTTAGCATTAGGTTTATGGTTAGTGTTAAGTTTAGGATTTGGGTTAGGGTTAGGGTTAAGATTAGGGTTAGGTTTAGTTTAATGATGCATTTTAGGTTTAGGTTTCGTGTTAGGGTCAGGGTTTAGGGTTAGGGTTAGTGTTAGAGTTAGGGTTAGGTTTAGGTTATAGGTTAGCGTTAGTGTTTGTGTTAGATTTCGGGTTAGGGCTTAGGTTTAGGGTTCTGGTTCTGGTTAGGGCTTGGGTCAGAGTTAGGGTTAGGGATTAGGGTTTGGGTTAGTGTTAGGGTTAAGGTTTGGGCTAGGGTTATGGTAAGTGTTAGGGTTAGGTTGAGGTTTAGGGTTTGTGTTAGGGTTAGGGTTAGTAGTTAGGTTTAGTTTTAGTGTTAGTGTTAGGGTTAGGGTTAGTTTTATTGTTAGGGATTAGGGTTAGTGTTAGGGTTAGAGGTTAGTTTTAGGATTACGGTTAGGGTTAGGTTTAGGGTTAGGGTTAGGGTAAGGGTAAGGTTTAGGTTTAGGGTTAGGATTAGGGTTAGTGTTAGGGTTCGGGATTGGGTTAGTGTTAGGCTTAGGGTAAGACAAGGTTAGGGTTGAGGTTAGAGTTATGGTTAGATTTATATTCAGGGATATTGTTAGGGTTAGAGTTTGGGGTTAGTGGTTAGGTTTCGGTTTATGGTTTGTGTTTGTGTTAGGGTTAGGGTGTTATAGTTAGGGTTAGGGTTTTGGGTTAGTGTTTGGTTTAGGCTTAGGTTTAATATTATGGTTAGGGTTAGGGTTACGGTTACGGTTATGGCTTAGGTGTTATGATTAGGATTAGGGTTAAGGTTACAGTTAGAGTTAATTGTTAGGGTTAGTGTCAGGGTTAGGGTTAAGGTTTTGGTTATGGTTAGGGTTAGTTATAATGTTAGGTTCAAGGTTTGGGTTAGGGTTAATGTTTGTGGGTAGGGTTAGGGGTTCGGGTTAGGGTTAGGGTGTAGGGTTATGGTTAGTGTTAGTTTTATGGTTAGTTTTAGGATTAGGGTTAGAAGTTAGGTTAGGTTTACGATTAGGTTTAGGGTTATTGTTAGGGATAGGGTTAGGTATTTGCTATAGGTTTAGGTATAGGGTTAGGTTTATGATTAGGGTTTTGGTCAGTATTAGAGTGTTAGAGTTATAGTTAGGGTTAGGGTCAGGTTTAGGGTTAGGGTTTGGGTTTGGTTTAGGGTTAGGGTTAGATGTTAGGGTTTCGGGTTGTGATTAGGGTTAGGGTTAGTGTTACAGTTAGGTTTAGGGTTAGGGTTAGCGTTATAATTAGATTTAGGATTAAGGTAAGTGTTAGTGTTAGGCTTAGTTTTAGGGTTAGCGTGAGGTTTAGGGTTAGCTTTAGGGTTAGTGTTAGGGTTAGGGTTAGTGGTTAGGTTTAGGGTTAGCATTAGGGGTTAGGTCTTAGGGATAGGGTTAGTGTTATGTTTAAGGTTTGGGTTAAGGTTAGGTTTAAGGTTAGGGTTAGGGTTAGTTTTATGGTGAAGTTTAGTTTTATGGTGAGTGTTATGGTTAGTGTTTAGAGTTAGGGTTTCGGTTAGGCTTAGGGTTAGGGTTAGAGGTTGGGGTTAAGGTTAGTGTTAGGTTTATGGTTAGGGCTTAGGTTTAGGCTTATGGTTAGTGTTAGGGCTAGGGGTCAGGGTTAGAGTTAGGGGTTAACTTTAGGGTTAGTGTTAGGGTTCGTGTTTGGGATAGAGTTAGGGTTAGAGTTATGGGTTCAGTTTAGGGTCAGGGCTGAGGTTAGGGTTAGGGTTACGGTAAAAGGTTAGGTTAAGGGTTAGGGTTAAGGTTCGGGTTAGGGTTAGCATCAGGGATAGTTTAAGGGTTAGGGTTAGTGCTAGTTTTGGAGTTAGCGTTAGGTTGAGTGTTAGGGTTAGGGTTAGGGTTAGGATTAGGAGTTAGGAGTTAGGGATAGTGTTAGGTTTAGGGCTAATATTAGTTGTAGGTTAAGTTTTAGGGTTAGGGTTAGGATTTGGGTTAGAGTTATGGTTTCGGTTTAGGGCTGGGTTAGTTTAGGGTTACGGGTAAGTTTAGGGTTCGGGCTAAATTAGGGTTATGTTTAGGGGTTAGGTGTTAGGGATAAGGTTAGATTTAGGCTGTGGTTTAGGGTTAGGATTAGGGTTAAGGTTAGGTTTAGGGTTAGGTTTAGGTTAGCGTTAGGGTTAGGTTTTAGTTGTTAGTGATAGGGTTAGGGTTAGGCTTTGGTTTACTGTTAGGGTTAGGGTGACATTTGGTTTTAGGGTTAGGTGTTGGAGTTAGGGTTAGGGCTAGGGTTTGGGTTATGGTTAGTGTTAGTGTTAGGGTTACAATTCGGTTTAACATTACTGTTAGTGTTAAGATTAGGGTTAGGTTTAGGTTTAGGGTTAGCATTAGGTTTAGGATTAGGGTTAGTCTTAGGGTTAGGGTTAGGTTTAGGGTTAGGGTTAGGTTTAGGGTTAGGGTTAGGTGTTGCTGTTAGGGATAAGATTTGGTTTAGGCTTCGTGTTATGGTTAGGCTTAGGTTTAGGGTTAGTTTAGGGTTAAGGTTAGGGTAAGGTTTAGTTTAGGGTTAGGATTAGGTTCAGGATTAGGGTTAGGGTTACATTTATGGTTATGGATAAGGTTAGTGTTAGCATTAGTGTGAGTTTTAAGGTTATGGTTAGGGTGTAGGGTAACGGTTAGGGTTAGGGATCGGTTTAGGGTTAGCGTTAGGGAAAGACAAGGTTAGGCTTGGGGTTAGGGTTAGGGTTAGATTTATCTTTAGGGTTCGGGTTAGGGTTAGAATTTGGGGTTAGGGGTTAGGTTTATGGTGTGGTGTTAGGGTTTGTGTTAGGGTTAGTGTTTTATGGTTAGGTCTAGGGTTTAGCGTTAGTGTTTGGTTTAGGCTTGGGGTTAGTTTTATGGTTAGACTAGGGTTATGTTTAGGATTTAGGTGTTAGGGATAGGGTTATTGTTAGGCTTTGAATTACAGTTAGGGTTAGGGTTAGGGTTAAGGTTAGGTTAAGTGTTAGTTTTAGGGTTAGTGTTAGGTTAGGGTTAGGGTTAAGGTTAAGGTTAGGTTTAGCGTTAGATTTAGAGTGAGTGTTAGGTTTAGGGTTAGTGTTAGGTTTAGGGTTAAGGGTTAGGGTTAAGGTTAGGGTTAGGGCTTATGTTTAGGGTTAGGTTTAGTGTTAGGGTTAGGGCTAGGGGTCAGGGTTAGGTTTTGGGGATAGGGTTGGGGTTAGTGATAGGGTTAGGTTTAGTGTTATGGTTAGGGATGGCGGTATGGGTTAGGTTTAGTGTTCGGTTTCAGGTTTGGTTTAGGGTTATTGTAAGTGTTAGTGTTAGGTGGAGGTTTAGGGTTAGGGTTAGGTTTAGGCTTAGAAGTTAGGTTTAGTGTTAGGGTTTGGTTAGCTTTAGGGTTAGTGTTAGGTTTACGGTTAGGGTTAGGGTTAGGGAAAGGGTAAGCTTTAAGTTTAGTGATAGGGTTAGTGTTAGGGTTAGGGTTAGGGTTGGGGATAGACTTAGGTTTAGATTTAGGGTTTGGGTTAGTGTTAGGTTTAGGTTTAGGGTTAGGAATACAGTGATGTTTAGGGTTAGGTTTAAGGTTAGTGTTAGAGTTAGTTAAGGGTTAGGGTAAGGGTTAGGGTTAGTTTAGGTTAAGGTTAGGTTTAGGATTATGGTTAGGGTTACGTTTAGGGTTACAGATAAGGTTAGTGTTAGGATTAGTGTTAGTGTTAATGTTAGTGTGTTAGTTTTAGTGTTAGGGTTAGGTTTAGGTTTAGGGTTAGGGTTCGGGATTGGGTTAGTGTTAGGGTTAGGGTAAGACCAGGTTAGGGTTTGGCTTAGGGTTAGGGTTTTATTTATCTTTAGGGTTAGGGTTACGGTTAGAGTTTGGGGTTAGGGGTTAGGTTTATTTTTCTGGTTAGGGTTTGCGTTAGTGTTATGGTTTAGGGGTAGTGTTTGGTTTAGGCTTACAGTTAGGTTCATATTTAGGGTTAGAGTTAGGGTTAGGATTAGTGGTTAGGTGCTAGGAATAGGGTTAGTCTTAGACATTGGGTCACGGTTAGTGTTAGGGTTAGGGTTACGGTTAGAGTTTAGTGTTAGTGTTAGGGTTAGGGTGTAGGGTTAGGATTAGGGTTAGTGTTAGAGGTTAGGGTTAGTGTTAGGTTTAGGTTTAGGGCTTATGTTTAGGGTTAGTTTTAGTGTTAGGATTAGGGCTAGGGGTCAGGGTTAGGGTTAGGGGATAGGGTTGGTATTAGTGTTAGAGTTAGAGTTAGTGTTAGGGTTAGGGTTGGCGGTATGGGTTAGGTTTAGTGTTTGGGTTCAGGTTTGGTTTAGGGTTATGGTAAGTGTTATGGTAAGGTGGAGGTATAGTGTTAGTGTTAGGGTTAGGCTTAGAAGTTAGCTTTAGTGTTAGTGTTACGGTTAGGTTTAGTGTTAGTGTTAGGTTTAGGGTTAGGGAAAGGGTAAGGTTTAGGTTTAGTGATAGGGTTAGTTTTAGGGTTAGGGTTAGGGTTGGGGATAGACTTAGGATTAAGTTTAGGATTAGGGTTTGTGATAGGTTTAGGTTTAGGGTTACGATTGGGTTTAGTGTTAGGGTTAGGGTTAGGTTTTGGATTTGGAGTTAGGGCTTAGGGTTAGGGTTAGGATTATGGTTAGAGTTAGGGTTAGAGTTAGGGTTACAATTAGGTTTAAGTTTAGGCTTAGTGTTAAGTTTAGGGTTAGTGTTAGTGTTAGCCTTAGGTTTAGGTTGAGGGTTAGTATTATGGTTAATGTTAGGGTAAGGTTTAGGGTTAGGGTTAGGTGTTGGTGTTAAGGATAGTGTTAGGGTTAGGCTTTGTGTTATGGTTAGTGTTAGGGTTAGTGTTAGGTTTAGTTTAAGGGTTAGGTTACTGTTAGGGTTAGGCTTAGGGTTAGTTTAGTGTTAGGGTTAGGTTTAGTGTTAGAGTTAGGATTACGTTTAGGGTTATGGATAACGTTAATGTTAGTGTTAGTGTTAGTGTTAGGGTTATGGTTATGGTTATGGTCAGGGTTAGGATTAGGGTTAGATTTGGGGATTGGTTTAGGGTTACAGTTAGGGTAAGGCAAGGCTTGGCTTGAGGTTAGGGTTAGAGTTAGATTTATCTTTAGGGATAGGCTTAGAGTTTGGGGTTAGGGGTTATGTTTAGGGTTAATGTTAGGGTTTGTATTAGGGTTAATGTTTTATGGTTCGGTCTAGGGTTTAGGGTTAGTGTTTGGTTTAGGCTCAGGTTTAGGGTTAGGGTTAGGGTTAGAGTTAGGTTTATGGTTAGGGTTTAGGTGTTAGGGCTAGGGTTAGTGTTAGGTTTCGGGTTACGGTTAGGGTGAGCATTATGGTTAATTTTAGGGTTAGGGTTAGGATTATCATTAGGTTTATGGTTAGTGTTAGTTTTAGGGTTTGGGTGAGGGTTCGTGTTAGGGTTAGTTTTAGTGTTAGGGTTAGGGTTAGGGTTAGGTTTAGTGGTATGGGTTAGGTTTAGTGTTAGGGTTAAGCTTTGGGTTAGTGTTATGGTAAGTGTTAGGGTTAGGTTGTTGTTTAGGGTTAGGGTTAGGGTTAGATGTTATGTTTAGTGTTAGTTTTAGGGTTAGGGTTAGGATTACGTTTTGGTTTAGGGTTTGGTTTAAGTTTAGGGTTAGGGTTAGGGGTTAGGGTTTAGGGTTGGGTTTAGTGTTAGGGTTAGTGTTACGGTTAGGTTTAGGGTTAGGGTTAGCGTTATAATTATATTTAGTATTAAGGTTAGCATTACGGTTAGGCTTAGTGTTAGGGTTAGCATGAGGTTTAGGGTTAGTTTTAGGTTTAGGTTTAGTGTTAGGTTTAGGGTTAGGATCACGGGTTAGGTGTTAGGGATAGGATTACTGTTATGTTTAGGATTTGGGTTAGTGTTAGGGTTAAGTTTAGGGTTAGGGTTAGTTTTACGGTGCATGTTAGGTTTCGGTTTAGTGTTGGGTTAGTGTTTAGGGTTAGAGTTAGTGTTAGGGTTAGGTGTAGGGTTAGGGTTAGAGGTTAAGGTTAGGGTTTGTGTTAGGTTTCAGGTTAGGGCTTAGGTTTAGGGTTTGTGTTAGTGTTCTGGTTAAGGCCAGGGGTCAGGGTTAGAGTTAGGGGTTATGGTTAAAGTTAGAGTTAGGGTTTGGGTTTGGGTTAGGGTTAGGGTTAGTGTTATTGGTTCGGTTTAGGGTTAGGTTTAAGGTTAATGTTAGGGTCATTGTAAGTGTTACAGTTAGGTTGACGTTTAGGGTTAGGGTTAGAAGTAAGGTTTAGTGTTAGTGTTAGTGTTAGGATTAGGGTTAGGGTTAAGATTAGTGTTAGGTTTAAGATTAGGGTTAGGTTTAGGGTTAGGGTTAAAAGTTAGGTTTAATGTTAGTGTTTTGTTAGGATTAGGGTTAGTGTTACGGATAGGGTTAGGCTTAGGGTTAGAATTAGAGGTTAGTTTTAGGGTTAGGGTTTGGGTTAGTGTTCGGTTAGGGAAAGGGTAAGGTTTAGGATTAAGGTTAAGGTTAGGGTTAGTGTTATGGTTAGGTTAGGTTAGGTTTGGGTGGGTGTTAGCGTTAGGTTTAGGTTTAGGGTTAGGGTTAGTGTTAGATTTAGGTTTAGGGTTAGGAGTAAGGGGTTAGGGATAGTGTTATGGTTAGGTTTAGATTTAGGGTTAGTTTTAGATTTGGGATTAGGATTACCTTAGGGTTACTGTTTAGGGTTAGGGTTAGCTTTAGGGTTAGTGTCACGGTTAGTGTTATATTTAGGGATAGGTTATTGTTAGGTTTAGGTGTTAGGTGTTAGGCATAGAGTTAGTGTTAGGCTTCGGGTTAGGTTAGGGTTAGGGTTACGGTTAGGGTTATGGTTAGGTTTAGGTTAGGATTAGGTTTAGGGGTTAGGTGTGAGGGATAGTATTAGGATTAGGCTTCGGGTTACTGTTAGGGTTAGGTTTATGGTTGGGTTTAGGGTTAATGTTAGTTTTAGGGTTATGGTTTTGGGTTAGGGGTTAGGGTTATTGTTAGTGTTAGGTTTAGGGTTTGGTTTAGGGTTAGGGTTAGGAGTATGGTTACGATTAGTTTTTGGATTAGGGTTAATGTTAGGGATATTGTAAGGTTTAGTATTAGGGTTAGTTTTAGTGTTAGTGTTAGGGGAAGCGGTAGGGTTGGGGATAGGGTTAGTGTTAGGGTTAGGTTTAGGTTTACAGGTTAGCTTTAGGTTTAGGGTTATGGTTAGGGAAAGGTTAAGTTTTAGGTTTAGGTTTAGGGTTAGAGTTAGTGTTAAGGTTAGGATTAGTGTTAGGGTTGGTGTTAGTGTTAGGTTTTCATTTACGGTTAGGGTTATTGTTAGATTTAGGTTTAGGGTTAGGGGTAAGAAGTTAGGAATGGGGTTAAGGTTAGGGTTAGTGTTAAGGTTAGTGTTAGGGTTAGTTTTAGTTTTAGGGTTAGGCTTAGGGTTAGGGTTAGGGTTTATGGTTTGGGTTAGGTTTAGGGTTAGTTTTACGGTAAGGTTTAGGGTTAGAGTTAGTTTAGAATTATTTTTGGGGTTAGTGTTAGGCATAGTGTTAGGGTTAGGCTTCAGGTTAGGGTTAGGGTTAGGGTTAGGTTAGCATTAGGTATAGGGGTTACGTTTTAGGAATAGGGTTAAGGTTAGGCTTCGGTTTACTGTTATGGTTAGGTTTATGTTTCGGTTTAGTGTTAGGTTTAGGGTTAGGGTTACACTTTGGGGTTAGTGGTTAGTGTTAGTGTTAGGGTTAGGATTTGTCTAAGCGTAACGGTTAGGTTATGGTTAGGATTAGGTTAAGGATGAATTTTACGGTTACGTTTAGCATTACGGATATGATTAGTGTTAGGGTTAGTGTTAGTTTTAGGGTTAGGTTTAGTTTTAGGGTTAGGTTTATGGGTCGGGATCGGGTTAGGCTTAGGGTTAGGTTAAGACAAGATTAGGGTTCAGGTTATGGTTAGGTTTAGATTAATCTTTAGTGTTAGTTTTAGGTTCAGAGTTTGGGGTTAGGGTTTAGGTTTAGGGTTAGGGTTAGGGTTGTGTTAGGGTTAGGGTTTTATGGTTAGTGTTAGTGATTAGGCTTTGTGTTTGGTTTAGGCTTAGGGTTAGTGTTATCGTTAGGGTTAGAGTTAGGGTTAGGTTTAGGGGTTAGGTGTTAGGGATAGGGTTCGTGTTAGGCTTTGGGTTAAGGTTAGGGTTAGGGTTAAGATTAGGTTTAGGGTTAGGCTTAGGGTTACGGTTAGAGTTAAGTGTTAGGGTTAGTGTTAATGTTAGGGTTAAAGTTATGGTTTAGTGTTAGTGTTACGATTAGGTTGGGGGTTAGTGTTATCGCCAGCGTTAGGGTTAGGGTTAGGGTTAGAGGTTAGTTTCAGTGTTAGTGTTAGTGTTAGGGTTAGGGTTAGGGTTAGGGTGACGGTTAGGAAAAGGGTAAGGTTTAGGTTTTGGGTTAGGGTTAGGGTTAGGGTTGGGGATAGACCTAGGTTTAGGTTTAGGGTTAGGGTTAGTTATAGGTTTAGGTTTAGGGATAGGCATAAGTCGTTAGTGATAGGGTTATGGTTAGGGTTATGGTTAGGGTTAGGGTTAGGGTTAGGGTTCGGGATCCGTTTATCATTAAGGTTTGTGTAAGGATTAGGATTAGGGTTAGTGTTTCCATTAGGGTTAGCGTTAGGGATAGGTTAATGGTTAGTGTTAGTGTTAGTGTTGGGGTTAGCGTTAGGTTTAGGGATAGGGTTAGGGTTAGTGTTATGTTTAGGTTTAGGGTTAGGGGTTAGGAGTTAGGGTTAGGGTTAATGTTAGTTTTAATATTAGGGTTAGGATCAGGGTTAGGGTTATGTTTTAGGGTTAGGGTTGCGGTTAGGGTTCGTGTTAGGGTTAGGTTAGGTTTAGGTTTAGGGTTTAGGTGTTAGGGATAGGGTTAGGGTTAGTCTTTGGGTTACTGTTAGATTTAGGGTTTCAATTGGGTTAGGGTTAGGGTTAGGGTTAGGATTTGGGGTTAGGTGTTAGGGTTAGGGTTAGGGTAATGGTTTTTGTTAGGGTTAGGTTTAGATTTATGGTTACGATAAGGTTTAGGTTTAGGGTTAGTGTTAGGTTTAGGGTTAGTGTTTGGCTTAGCCTTAGGTTTCATTTGAGGGTAGCATTAGGGTTAGGATTAGAATTAATGTTAGGGTTAAAGTTAGGTTTAGGGTTAGGGTTAGGTGCTGGTATTAGGGATAGGTTTAGGGTTAGGCTTCGTGTTATGTTTAGTGTTAGGGTTAGGGTTAGTGTTAGGATTAGGGTGAGTGTTAGGTTAGTGTTAGGGTTAGGGCTAGGGTTAATTTAGGGTTAGGGTTAGGTTTAGGGTTATGTTAAGGATTACGTTTAGGGTTACGGATAAGGTTAGAGTTCATGTTAGTGTTAGTGTTAGTGTTAGGGTTATGGTTATGGTTATGGTTAGGGTTAGGGTTAGGGTTAGGTTCGGGATCCGTTTATCATTAAGGTTTGTGTAAGACAACGTTAGGCTTCAGTTTAGGGTTAGGGTTAAATTTATCTTAAGGGATAGGGTTTGAGTTTGGGGTTATGAGTTAGGTTTAGGTTTAGTGTTAGTGTTTGTATTAGGGTTAGGATTTTATGGTTAGGTCTAGGGTTTAGGGTAAGTGTTTGGTTTAGACTTAGGTTTAGGGTGTAGGGTTAGGGTTAGAGTTAGGGTTAAGACTAGTGTTTAGGTGTTAGGGATAGTGTTAGTGTTAGGCTTCGGGTTAGGGTTAAGGTGAGCGTTATAATTAAGTTTAGGGTTAGGGTTAGGGTTGGGGTTGGGGATAGACCTAGGTTTAGGTTTAGGGTTAGGGTTAGTTATAGGTTTAGGTTTAGGGATAGGCATAAGTCGTTAGTGATAGGGTTATGGTTAGGGTTAGGGTTAAGGTTAGTATTAAAGTTCGTTTTAGGGTTATGTTTAGGGTTACGGTTAGTTTAGGGTTAGGGTTAGGTTTATCATTATATTTAGGGTTACGTTTAGGGTTACCTATATGGATAGTGTTAGGGTTAGGGTTAGTGTTAGTGTTAGTGTTAGTGTTAGTGTTAATGTTAGGGTTAGGGTTAGGTTTAGGGTTATGGTTAGGTTTAGGGTTAGGGTTAGGGTTAAGGTTTCGGAACAGGTTAGGGTTAAGTTTAGGTTAAGACCAGGTTTGGGTTGGGCTTAGGATTAGGTTTAAATTTATCTTTAGATTTAGGGTTAAGTTTAGAGTTTGGGGTTAGGGGTTAGGTTTAGGTTTAGGGTTAGGGTTTGTGTTAGGGTTAGGGTTTTATGGTTAGTGTTAAAGTTTAGGGTTAGTGTTTGGTTTAGGCTTACATTTAGAGTCATGGATAGGGTTAGAGTTATGGTTAGGGTTAGTGGTTAATTTTTAGGGATAGGGTTAGTGTTAGGCTTTGGATTACGGTTAGGATTAGGGTTATGATTAGGTTTAAGGTTAGGTTTGGTTACGCTTAGAGTTTAGCGTTAGGGTTAGTGTTAGGGTTAGGTTGAAGATTGTGGTTAAGTTTAGGCTTAGTTATAGTGTTAGGGTTAAGTTTGGGGTTAGGGTTAGTGTTAGGGGTTAGGGATAGGGCTTAAGGTTAGGGTTAGTGTGTAGGGTTAGGGTTAGGGTTAGGTTTATGTTTAGTGTTAGGGTTAGGGTTACAAGTTGGGGTTAGGGTTGCGATTAGTATTATGGTTACAGTGAGGGATAGGGTTAGGGTTTTAGTATAGGGTTACTGCTAGGGTTAGTGTTAGCACTAGAGGTAGAGTTAGGGTCAGAGTATTAGTGTTAGAGTTAGGGTTAGGTTTAGGGTTTGGGTTTGGATTAGGTTTAGGGTTAGGCTTAGGGGTTAGCGCTTAGGGTTAGGGTTAGGGTTAGTGTTACGGTTAGGTTTAGGGTTAGGTTAAACATTATAATTAGATTTAGGATTAGGGTTATGGTAAGGTTAAGGCTTAGTGTTAGGGTTATCGTGAGGTTTAGGGTTAGGTTTAGGGTAAGGCTTACAGTTAGGTTTAGTGTTAGGTTTACGGTTAGTGTTAAGGGTTAGGTGTTAGTGATAGTGTTAGTTTTACGTTTAGGGTTTGGGTAAGGGTTTGGGTTACGGTTAGGGTTAGTGATAATTTTAGGGTGAGGTTTAGGTTGAGGGTTAGTGTTAGGTTATGGTTTAGGGTTAGGGTTAGGGTTTGGGTTTGGGTTAGGGTTAGAGGTTAGGTTTAGGTTTAATGTTAGGTTTAGGGTTAGGGCTTAGGTTTAGGGTTAGGGTTAATGTTAGGTTTAGGGCTAGTTTTCAGGGTTAGGGTTACGGGTTAGGATTAGGGTTAGTGGTATCGGTTAGCTTTAGGGTTAGGGTTAAAATTAGGGTTATGGTTATGGTAAGTGTTACAGTTAGGTTGTAGTTTAGATTTAGGGTTATGGTTAGGGTTAGATGTTAGGTTTAGTGCTAGTGTTAGGGTTAGGGTTAGGTTTAGTGTTAGGGTTAGGGTCAGGGTAAGAGGTTAGTTTTAGGGTTAGGATTAGGGTTAGGGTTTCCATTAGGGTTAGCGTTAGGGATAGGTTAATGGTTAGTGTTAGTGTTAGTGTTAGTGTTAGTGTTGGGGTTAGCGTTAGGTTTAGGGACAGGGTTAGGGTTAGTGTTATGTTTAGGTTTAGGGTTAGGGATTAGGAGTTAGGGTTAGGGTTAATGTTAGTTTTAATATTAGGGTTAGGATCAGGGTTAGGGTTATAGTTTAGGTTAGGGTTGTGGTTAGGGTTCATGTTAGGGTTAGGTTAGGTTTAGGTTTAGGGTTTAGGTGTTAGGGATAGGGTTAGGGTTAGTCTTTGGGTTACTGTTAGGTTAAGGGTTTCAATTGGGATAGGGTTAGGGTTAGGGTTAGGATTTGGGGTTAGGTGTTAGGGTTAGGGTTAGGGTAATGGTTTTTGTTAGGGTTAGGTTTAGATTTATGGTTACGATAAGGTTTAGGTTTAGGGTTAGTGTTAGGTTTAGGGTTAGTGTTAAGCTTAGCCTTAGGTTTCATTTGAGGGTAGCATTAGGGTTAAGATTAGAATTAATGTTAGGGTTAAAGTTAGGTTTAGGGTTAGGGTTAGGTGCTGGTATCAGGGATAGGTTTAGGGTTAGGCTTCGTGTTATGTTTAGTGTTAGGGTTAGGGTTAGTGTTAGGATTAGGGTGAGTGTTAGGTTAGTGTTAGGGTTAGGGCTAGGGTTAATTTAGGGTTAGGGTTAGGTTTAGGGTTATGTTTAGGATTACGTTTAGGGTTACGGATAAGGTTAGAGTTCATGTTAGTGTTAGTGTTAGTGTTAGGGTTATGGTTATGTTTAGGGTTAGGGTTAGGGTTAGGGTTGGGTTAGGGTTCGGGATCCGTTTATCGTTAAGGTTTGTGTAAGACAACGTTAGGCTTCAGTTTAGGGTTAGGGTTAAATTTATCTTAAGGGATAGGGTTTGAGTTTGGGGTTATGAGTTAGGTTTAGGTTTAGTGTTAGTGTTTGTATTAGGGTTAGGATTTTATGGTTAGGTCTAGGGTTTAGGGTAAGTGTTTGGTTTAGACTTAGGTTTAGGGTGTAGGGTTAGGGTTAGAGTTAGGGTTAAGATTAGTGTTTAGGTGTTAGGGATAGGGTTAGTGTTAGGCTTCGGGTTAGGTTTAAGGTGAGCGTTATGATTAAGTTTAGGGTTAGGGTTAGGGTTGGCATTAAATTTATAGTTAGTGTTAGGTTTAGGGTTTGGGTTATGGTTAAGGTTAGCATTAGGGTTAGTTTTAGGGTGAGTATTAACTTTAGGGTTAGGTTTAGGTTTAAGGTTAGTGTCAGGTTTAGAGTTTAGCGTTAGGGTTAGTGTTAGGTTTAGGGTTAGCTCTTAGGTTTAGGATTAGTGTTAGCGCTAGAGTTTGTGCTAAAGTTCAGGGTTAGGGTTAGGGTTATGGTTATGGTTAGCGTTATGTGTTAGGTTTAGTGTTAGGGTTAATGTTTGGGTTAGGGTTATGGTAAGTGTTAGGCTTAGGTTGTGGTTTATGGTTAGGGTTAAGGTTTGATGTTAGGTTTAATGTTAGAGTTAAGGTTTGCGTTAGGTTTAGAGTTAGGGTTGGGCTTAGTGTTAGAGTTAGCGTGAGGTTTAGGGTTAGTTTTTGGGTTAGGGTTAGGTTTAGGGATCGTGTTAGGTTTAGTGTTAGGGTTTGGGGTTAGGTGTTAGGGATAGGATTACTGTTATGTTTAGGGTTTGGTTTAGGGTTAGGTTTAAGGTTAGGGTTATTGATAGTTTTAGGGGAACTTTTAAGTTTATGGTTTGTGTTAGGGTTAGGGTTTAGGGTTAGGGTTTGTGTTAGGCTTAGAGTTAGGGTTATATTTAGATGTTAGGGTTAGGGTTAGTGTTATGTTTAGTGTTAGGGTTAGGTTTAAAGTTAGTGTTAGTGTTAGGACTAGGGGTCAGGTTTAGGGTTAGGGGTTTTGGTTAGTGTTAGGGTCGGGTTTGAGTTAGGGTTAGGGTTAGTGTTATGGGTTCGGTTTAGGGTGAGGGTTAAGGTTAGGGTTATGGTAAGTGCTACGGTTAGGTTGAGGTTTAGGTTTAGGTTTAGGGTTAGAATTAGAAGGTAATTTTAGTGTTAGTGTTAGTGTTAGCGTTAGTTATAGGGTTAGGGTTAAGTTTTTTTTTTACGGTTAGTGTTTGTGGTTAGGGTTATTGATTAGGGTTATGGTTATTGTGTAGATTTATGGTTAGTGTTAGGTTTATGTTTAGTTTTAATGTTAGGGTTGGAAGTTAGGGTTAGGGTTTCTATTAGGTTTACGGTTATTGTTAGTGATAGGGTTCGGGATTTGGTAGAGGGTGTAGTGTTAGGGTTAGAGTTAGGATTAGAGTTAGGGTTAGGGTAAGAATGTTAGTGTTAGAGTTAGGGTTAAGGTTTGGTTTAGGGTTAGGGTTAGGGTTGTGTTAGGGTTAGGGTTTCATGGTTAGTGTTAGTGATTAGGCTTTGTGTTTGGTTTAGGCTTAGGGTTAGTGTTATGGTTAGGCCTAGGGTTAGGGTTAGGGGTTAGGTGTTAGGGATAGGGTTCGTGTTAGGCTTTGGGTTAAGGTTAGGGTTAGGGTTAAGATTAGGTTTAGGGTTAGGCTTAGGGTTACGGTTAGAGTTAAGTGTTAGGGTTAGTGTTAATGTTAGTGTTAAAGTTATGGTTTAGTGTTAGTGTTACGATTAGGTTTAGGGTTAGTGTTATGGCCAGCGTTAGGGTTAGGGTTAGGGTTAGAGGTTAGTTTCAGTGTTAGTGTTAGGGTTAGGGTTAGGGTTAGGGTTACGGTTAGGAAAAGGGAAAGGTTTAGGTTTAGGGTTAGGGTTAGGGTTAGGGTTGGGGATAGACCTAGGTTTAGGTTTAGGGTTAGGGTTAGTTATAGGTTTAGGTTTAGGGATAGGCATAAGTAGTTAGTGATAGGGTTATGGTTAGGGTTAGGGTTAAGGTTAGTGTTAGAGTTCGTTTTAGGGTTATGGTTAGTTTAGGGTTAGGGTTAGGTTTATTATTATGTTTAGGGTTACGTTTAGGGTTACCGATATGGATAGTGTTAGGGTTAGGGTTAGTGTTAGTGTTAGTGTTAGTGTTGATGTTAGGTTTAGGGTTAGGTTTAGGGTTATGGTTAGGTTTAGGGTTAGGGTTAGTGTTACGGTTTCGGATCAGGTTAGGGTTAAGTTTAGGTTAAGAACAGGTTTGGGTTGGGCTTAGGATTAGGTTTAAATTTATCTTTAAATTTGGGTTAAGTTTAGAGTTTGGGGTTAGGGGTTAGGTTTAGGGTTAGGGTTAGGGTTTGTGTTAGAGTTAGGGTTTTATGGTTAGTGTTAAAGTTTAGGGTTAGTGTTTGGTTTAGGCTTACATTTAGGGTCATGGATAGGGTTAGAGTTATGGTTAGGGTTAGTGGTTAATTTTTAGGAATAGGGTTAGTGTTAGGCTTTGGATTACGGTTAGGATTAGGGTTATGATTAGGTTTAGGGTTAGGTTTGGTTACACTTAGAGTTTAGCGTTAGGGTTAGTGTTAGGGTTAGGTTTAAGATTGTGGTTAAGTTTAGGCTTAGTTATAGTGTTAGGGTTAAGTTTGGGGTTAGGGTTAGTGTTAGGGGTTAGGGATAGGGCTTAAGGTTAGGGTTAGTGTGTAGGGTTAGGGTTAGGTTTATGTTTAGTGTTAGGGCTAGGGTTACAAGTTGGGGTTAGGGTTGCGATTAGTATTATGGTTACAGTTAGGGATAGGGTTAGGGTTTTAGTATAGGGTTACTGTTAGGGTTAGTGTTAGCACTAGAGGTAGAGTTAGGGTCAGAGTATTAGTGTTAGAGTTAGAGTTAGAGTAAGGTTTAGGGTTTGGGTTTGGATTATGTTTAGGGTTAGGCTTAGGGGTTAGCGCTTAGGGTTAGGGTTAGGCTTAGTTTTACGGTTAGGTTTAGGGTTAGGGTAAACATTATAATTAGATTTAGGATTAGGGTTATGGTAAGGTTAAGGCTTAGTGTTAGGGTTATCGTGAGGTTTAGGGTTAGGTTTAGGGTAAGGCTTACAGTTAGGTTTAGTGTTAGGTTTACGGTTAGGGTTAGGGGTTATGTGTTAGTGATAGTGTTAGTGTTACGTTTAGGGTTTGGGTAAGGGTTTGGGTTAAGGTTAGGGTTAGTGATACTTTTAGGGTGAGGTTTAGGTTGAGGGTTAGTGTTAGGTTATGGTTTAGGGTTAGGGTTAGGGTTTGGGTTTGGATTAGGGTTAGAGGTTAGGTTTAGGTTTAATGTTAGGTTTAGGGTTAGGGCTTAGGTTTAGGGTTAGGGTTAATGTTAGGTTTAGGGCTAGTTTTCAGGGTTAGGGTTACGGGTTAGGATTAGGGTTAGTGGTATCGGTTAGCTTTAGGGTTAGGGTTAAAGTTAGGGTTAGGGTTATGGTAAGTGTTACAGTTAGGTTGTAGTTTAGATTTAGGGTTACAGTTAGGGTTACATGTTAGGTTTAGTGCTAGTGTTAGGGTTAGGGTTAGGTTTACTGTTAGGGTTAGGGTCAGGGTAAGAGGTTAGTTTTAGGATTAGGATTAGGGTTAGTGTTTCCATTAGGGTTAGCGTTAGGGATAGGTTAATGGTTAGTGTTAGTGTTAGTGTTGGGGTTAGCGTTAGGTTTAGGGATAGGGTTAGGGTTAGTGTTATGTTTAGGTTTAGGGTTAGGGGTTAGGAGTTAGGGTTAGGGTTAATGTTAGTTTTAATATTAGGGTTAGGATCAGGGTTAGGGTTATGTTTTAGGGTTAGGGTTGCGGTTAGGGTTCGTGTTAGGGTTAGGTTAGGTTTAGGTTTAGGGTTTAGGTGTTAGGGATAGGGTTAGGGTTAGTCTTTGGGTTACTGTTAGGTTTAGGGTTTCAATTGGGATAGGGTTAGGGTTAGGGTTAGGATTTGGGGTTAGGTGTTAGGGTTAGGGTTAGGGTAATGGTTTTTGTTAGGGTTAGGTTTAGATTTATGGTTACGATAAGGTTTAGGTTTAGGGTTAGTGTTAGGTTTAGGGTTAGTGTTAGGCTTAGCCTTAGGTTTCATTTGAGGGTAGCATTAGGGTTAGGATTAGAATTAATGTTAGGGTTAAAGTTAGGTTTAGGGTTAGGGTTAGGTGCTGGTATCAGGGATAGGTTTAGGGTTAGGCTTCGTGTTATGTTTAGTGTTAGGGTTAGGGTTAGTGTTAGGATTAGGGTGAGTGTTAGGTTAGTGTTAGGGTTAGGGCTAGGGTTAATTTAGGGTTAGGGTTAGGTTTAGGGTTATGTTTAGGATTACGTTTAGGGTTACGGATAAGGTTAGAGTTCATGTTAGTGTTAGTGTTAGTGTTAGGGTTATGGTTATGGTTAGGGTTAGGGTTAGGGTTAGGGTTAGGGTTCGGGATCCGTTTATCGTTAAGGTTTGTGTAAGACAATGTTAGGCTTCAGTTTAGGGTTAGGGTTAAATTTATCTTAAGGGATAGGGTTTGAGTTTGGGGTTATGAGTTAGGTTTAGGTTTAGTGTTAGTGTTTGTATTAGGGTTAGGATTTTATGGTTAGGTCTAGGGTTTAGGGTAAGTGTTTGGTTTAGACTTAGGTTTAGGGTGTAGGGTTAGGGTTAGAGTTAGGGTTAAGATTAGTGTTTAGGTGTTAGGGATAGGGTTAGTGTTAGGCTTCGGGTTAGGTTTAAGGTGAGCGTTATGATTAAGTTTAGGGTTAGGGTTAGGGTTGGCATTAAATTTATAGTTAGTGTTAGGTTTAGGGTTTGGGTTATGGTTAAGGTTAGCATTAGGGTTAGTTTTAGGGTGAGTATTAACTTTAGGGTTAGGTTTAGGTTTAAGGTTAGTGTCAGGTTTAGAGTTTAGCGTTAGGGTTAGTGTTAGGTTTAGGGTTAGCTCTTAGGTTTAGGGTTAGTGTTAGCGCTAGAGTTTGTGCTAAAGTTCAGGGTTAGGGTTAGGGTTATGGTTATGGTTAGCGTTATGGGTTAGGTTTAGTGTTAGGGTTAATGTTTGGGTTAGGGTTATGGTAAGTGTTAGGCTTAGGTTGTGGTTTATGGTTAGGGTTAAGGTTTGATGTTAGGTTTAATGTTAGAGTTAAGGTTTGCGTTAGGTTTAGAGTTAGGGTTGGGCTTAGTGTTAGAGTTAGTGTGAGGTTTAGGGTTAGTTTTTGGGTTACGGTTAGGTTTAGGGATCGTGTTAGGTTTAGTGTTAGGGTTTGGGGTTAGGTGTTAGGGATAGGATTACTGTTATGTTTAGGGTTTGGTTTAGGGTTAGGTTTAAGGTTAGGGTTATTGATAGTTTTAGGGGAACTTTTAAGTTTATGGTTTGTGTTAGGGTTAGGGTTTAGGGTTAGGGTTTGTGTTAGGCTTAGAGTTAGGGTTATATTTAGATGTTAGGGTTAGGGTTAGTGTTATGTTTAGTGTTAGGGTTAGGTTTAAAGTTAGTGTTAGTGTTAGGACTAGGGGTCAGGTTTAGGGTTAGGGGTTTTGGTTAGTGTTAGGGTCGGGTTTGAGTTAGGGTTAGGGTTAGTGTTATGGGTTCGGTTTAGGGTGAGGGTTAAGGTTAGGGTTATGGTAAGTGCTACGGTTAGGTTGAGGTTTAGGTTTAGGTTTAGGGTTAGAGTTAGAAGGTAATTTTAGTGTTAGTGTTAGTGTTAGCGTTAGTTATAGGGTTAGGGTTAAGTTTTTTTTTTACGGTTAGTGTTTGTGGTTAGGGTTATTGATTAGGGTTATGGTTATTGTGTAGATTTATGGTTAGTGTTAGGTTTATGTTTAGTTTTAATGTTAGGGTTGGAAGTTAGGGTTAGGGTTTCTATTAGGTTTACGGTTATTGTTAGTGATAGGGTTCGGGATTTGGTAGAGGGTGTAGTGTTAGGGTTAGAGTTAGGATTAGAGTTAGGGTTAGGGTAAGAATGTTAGTGTTAGAGTTAGGGTTAAGGTTTGGTTTAGGGTTAGGGTTAGGGTTGTGTTAGGGTTAGGGTTTCATGGTTAGTGTTAGTGATTAGGCTTTGTGTTTGGTTTAGGCTTAGGGTTAGTGTTATGGTTAGGCCTAGGGTTAGGGTTAGGGGTTAGGTGTTAGGGATAGGGTTCGTGTTAGGCTTTGGGTTAAGGTTAGGGTTAGGGTTAAGATTAGGTTTAGGGTTAGGCTTAGGGTTACGGTTAGAGTTAAGTGTTAGGGTTAGTGTTAATGTTAGTGTTAAAGTTATGGTTTAGTGTTAGTGTTACGATTAGGTTTAGGGTTAGTGTTATGGCCAGCGTTAGGGTTAGGGTTAGGGTTAGAGGTTAGTTTCAGTGTTAGTGTTAGGGTTAGGGTTAGGGTTAGGGTTACGGTTAGGAAAAGGGAAAGGTTTAGGTTTAGGGTTAGGGTTAGGGTTAGGGTTGGGGATAGACCTAGGTTTAGGTTTAGGGTTAGGGTTAGTTATAGGTTTAGGTTTAGGGATAGGCATAAGTAGTTAGTGATAGGGTTATGGTTAGGGTTAGGGTTAAGGTTAGTGTTAGAGTTCGTTTTAGGGTTATGGTTAGTTTAGGGTTAGGGTTAGGTTTATTATTATGTTTAGGGTTACGTTTAGGGTTACCGATATGGATAGTGTTAGGGTTAGGGTTAGTGTTAGTGTTAGTGTTAGTGTTGATGTTAGGTTTAGGGTTAGGTTTAGGGTTATGGTTAGGTTTAGGGTTAGGGTTAGTGTTACGGTTTCGGATCAGGTTAGGGTTAAGTTTAGGTTAAGAACAGGTTTGGGTTGGGCTTAGGATTAGGTTTAAATTTATCTTTAAATTTGGGTTAAGTTTAGAGTTTGGGGTTAGGGGTTAGGTTTAGGGTTAGGGTTAGGGTTTGTGTTAGAGTTAGGGTTTTATGGTTAGTGTTAAAGTTTAGGGTTAGTGTTTGGTTTAGGCTTACATTTAGGGTCATGGATAGGGTTAGAGTTATGGTTAGGGTTAGTGGTTAATTTTTAGGAATAGGGTTAGTGTTAGGCTTTGGATTACGGTTAGGATTAGGGTTATGATTAGGTTTAGGGTTAGGTTTGGTTACGCTTAGAGTTTAGCGTTAGGGTTAGTGTTAGGGTTAGGTTTAAGATTGTGGTTAAGTTTAGGCTTAGTTATAGTGTTAGGGTTAAGTTTGGGGTTAGGGTTAGTGTTAGGGGTTAGGGATAGGGCTTAAGGTTAGGGTTAGTGTGTAGGGTTAGGGTTAGGTTTATGTTTAGTGTTAGGGCTAG
Source organism: Cavia porcellus (assembly GCF_034190915.1). NCBI lineage: Eukaryota > Metazoa > Chordata > Mammalia > Rodentia > Caviidae > Cavia > Cavia porcellus. The sequence continues at coordinate 102,471,488 of NW_026947488.1, read as the reverse complement.
GGTTACAAGTTGGGGTTAGGGTTGCGATTAGTATTATGGTTACAGTTAGGGATAGGGTTAGGGTTTTAGTATAGGGTTACTGTTAGGGTTAGTGTTAGCACTAGAGGTAGAGTTAGGGTCAGAGTATTAGTGTTAGAGTTAGAGTTAGAGTAAGGTTTAGGGTTTGGGTTTGGATTATGTTTAGGGTTAGGCTTAGGGGTTAGCGCTTAGGGTTAGGGTTAGGCTTAGTTTTACGGTTAGGTTTAGGGTTAGGGTAAACATTATAATTAGATTTAGGATTAGGGTTATGGTAAGGTTAAGGCTTAGTGTTAGGGTTATCGTGAGGTTTAGGGTTAGGTTTAGGGTAAGGCTTACAGTTAGGTTTAGTGTTAGGTTTACGGTTAGGGTTAGGGGTTATGTGTTAGTGATAGTGTTAGTGTTACGTTTAGGGTTTGGGTAAGGGTTTGGGTTAAGGTTAGGGTTAGTGATACTTTTAGGGTGAGGTTTAGGTTGACGGTTAGTGTTAGGTTATGGTTTAGGGTTAGGGTTAGGGTTTGGGTTTGGATTAGGGTTAGAGGTTAGGTTTAGGTTTAATGTTAGGTTTAGGGTTAGGGCTTAGGTTTAGGGTTAGGGTTAATGTTAGGTTTAGGGCTAGTTTTCAGGGTTAGGGTTACGGGTTAGGATTAGGGTTAGTGGTATCGGTTAGCTTTAGGGTTAGGGTTAAAGTTAGGGTTAGGGTTATGGTAAGTGTTACAGTTAGGTTGTAGTTTAGATTTAGGGTTACAGTTAGGGTTACATGTTAGGTTTAGTGCTAGTGTTAGGGTTAGGGTTAGGTTTACTGTTAGGGTTAGGGTCAGGGTAAGAGGTTAGTTTTAGGATTAGGATTAGGGTTAGTGTTTCCATTAGGGTTAGCGTTAGGGATAGGTTAATGGTTAGTGTTAGTGTTAGTGTTGGGGTTAGCGTTAGGTTTAGGGATAGGGTTAGGGTTAGTGTTATGTTTAGGTTTAGGGTTAGGGGTTAGGAGTTAGGGTTAGGGTTAATGTTAGTTTTAATATTAGGGTTAGGATCAGGGTTAGGGTTATGTTTTAGGGTTAGGGTTGCGGTTAGGGTTCGTGTTAGGGTTAGGTTAGGTTTAGGTTTAGGGTTTAGGTGTTAGGGATAGGGTTAGGGTTAGTCTTTGGGTTACTGTTAGGTTTAAGGTTTCAATTGGGATAGGGTTAGGGTTAGGGTTAGGATTTGGGGTTAGGTGTTAGGGTTAGGGTTAGGGTAATGGTTTTTGTTAGGGTTAGGTTTAGATTTATGGTTACGATAAGGTTTAGGTTTAGGGTTAGTGTTAGGTTTAGGGTTAGTGTTAGGCTTAGCCTTAGGTTTCATTTGAGGGTAGCATTAGGGTTAGGATTAGAATTAATGTTAGGGTTAAAGTTAGGTTTAGGGTTAGGGTTAGGTGCTGGTATCAGGGATAGGTTTAGGGTTAGGCTTCGTGTTATGTTTAGTGTTAGGGTTAGGGTTAGTGTTAGGATTAGGGTGAGTGTTAGGTTAGTGTTAGGGTTAGGGCTAGGGTTAATTTAGGGTTAGGGTTAGGTTTAGGGTTATGTTTAGGATTACGTTTAGGGTTACGGATAAGGTTAGAGTTCATGTTAGTGTTAGTGTTAGTGTTAGGGTTATGGTTATGGTTAGGGTTAGGGTTAGGGTTAGGGTTAGGGTTCGGGATCCGTTTATCGTTAAGGTTTGTGTAAGACAATGTTAGGCTTCAGTTTAGGGTTAGGGTTAAATTTATCTTAAGGGATAGGGTTTGAGTTTGGGGTTATGAGTTAGGTTTAGGTTTAGTGTTAGTGTTTGTATTAGGGTTAGGATTTTATGGTTAGGTCTAGGGTTTAGGGTAAGTGTTTGGTTTAGACTTAGGTTTAGGGTGTAGGGTTAGGGTTAGAGTTAGGGTTAAGATTAGTGTTTAGGTGTTAGGGATAGGGTTAGTGTTAGGCTTCGGGTTAGGTTTAAGGTGAGCGTTATGATTAAGTTTAGGGTTAGGGTTAGGGTTGGCATTAAATTTATAGTTAGTGTTAGGTTTAGGGTTTGGGTTATGGTTAAGGTTAGCATTAGGGTTAGTTTTAGGGTGAGTATTAACTTTAGGGTTAGGTTTAGGTTTAAGGTTAGTGTCAGGTTTAGAGTTTAGCGTTAGGGTTAGTGTTAGGTTTAGGGTTAGCTCTTAGGTTTAGGGTTAGTGTTAGCGCTAGAGTTTGTGCTAAAGTTCAGGGTTAGGGTTAGGGTTATGGTTATGGTTAGCGTTATGGGTTAGGTTTAGTGTTAGGGTTAATGTTTGGGTTAGGGTTATGGTAAGTGTTAGGCTTAGGTTGTGGTTTATGGTTAGGGTTAAGGTTTGATGTTAGGTTTAATGTTAGAGTTAAGGTTTGCGTTAGGTTTAGAGTTAGGGTTGGGCTTAGTGTTAGAGTTAGTGTGAGGTTTAGGGTTAGTTTTTGGGTTACGGTTAGGTTTAGGGATCGTGTTAGGTTTAGTGTTAGGGTTTGGGGTTAGGTGTTAGGGATAGGATTACTGTTATGTTTAGGGTTTGGTTTAGGGTTAGGTTTAAGGTTAGGGTTATTGATAGTTTTAGGGGAACTTTTAAGTTTATGGTTTGTGTTAGGGTTAGGGTTTAGGGTTAGGGTTTGTGTTAGGCTTAGAGTTAGGGTTATATTTAGATGTTAGGGTTAGGGTTAGTGTTATGTTTAGTGTTAGGGTTAGGTTTAAAGTTAGTGTTAGTGTTAGGACTAGGGGTCAGGTTTAGGGTTAGGGGTTTTGGTTAGTGTTAGGGTCGGGTTTGAGTTAGGGTTAGGGTTAGTGTTATGGGTTCGGTTTAGGGTGAGGGTTAAGGTTAGGGTTATGGTAAGTGCTACGGTTAGGTTGAGGTTTAGGTTTAGGTTTAGGGTTAGAGTTAGAAGGTAATTTTAGTGTTAGTGTTAGTGTTAGCGTTAGTTATAGGGTTAGGGTTAAGTTTTTTTTTTACGGTTAGTGTTTGTGGTTAGGGTTATTGATTAGGGTTATGGTTATTGTGTAGATTTATGGTTAGTGTTAGGTTTATGTTTAGTTTTAATGTTAGGGTTGGAAGTTAGGGTTAGGGTTTCTATTAGGTTTACGGTTATTGTTAGTGATAGGGTTCGGGATTTGGTAGAGGGTGTAGTGTTAGGGTTAGAGTTAGGATTAGAGTTAGGGTTAGGGTAAGAATGTTAGTGTTAGAGTTAGGGTTAAGGTTTGGTTTAGGGTTAGGGTTAGGGTTGTGTTAGGGTTAGGGTTTCATGGTTAGTGTTAGTGATTAGGCTTTGTGTTTGGTTTAGGCTTAGGGTTAGTGTTATGATTAGGCCTAGGGTTAGGGTTAGGGGTTAGGTGTTAGGGATAGGGTTCGTGTTAGGCTTTGGGTTAAGGTTAGGGTTAGGGTTAAGATTAGGTTTAGGGTTAGGCTTAGGGTTACGGTTAGAGTTAAGTGTTAGGGTTAGTGTTAATGTTAGTGTTAAAGTTATGGTTTAGTGTTAGTGTTACGATTAGGTTTAGGGTTAGTGTTATGGCCAGCGTTAGGGTTAGGGTTAGGGTTAGAGGTTAGTTTCAGTGTTAGTGTTAGGGTTAGGGTTAGGGTTAGGGTTAGGGTTACGGTTAGGAAAAGGGAAAGGTTTAGGTTTAGGGTTAGGGTTAGGGTTAGGGTTGGGGATAGACCTAGGTTTAGGTTTAGGGTTAGGGTTAGTTATAGGTTTAGGTTTAGGGATAGGCATAAGTAGTTAGTGATAGGGTTATGGTTAGGGTTAGGGTTAAGGTTAGTGTTAGAGTTCGTTTTAGGGTTATGGTTAGTTTAGGGTTAGGGTTAGGTTTATTATTATGTTTAGGGTTACGTTTAGGGTTACCGATATGGATAGTGTTAGGGTTAGGGTTAGTGTTAGTGTTAGTGTTAGTGTTGATGTTAGGTTTAGGGTTAGGTTTAGGGTTATGGTTAGGTTTAGGGTTAGGGTTAGTGTTACGGTTTCGGATCAGGTTAGGGTTAAGTTTAGGTTAAGAACAGGTTTGGGTTGGGCTTAGGATTAGGTTTAAATTTATCTTTAAATTTGGGTTAAGTTTAGAGTTTGGGGTTAGGGGTTAGGTTTAGGGTTAGGGTTAGGGTTTGTGTTAGAGTTAGGGTTTTATGGTTAGTGTTAAAGTTTAGGGTTAGTGTTTGGTTTAGGCTTACATTTAGGGTCATGGATAGGGTTAGAGTTATGGTTAGGGTTAGTGGTTAATTTTTAGGAATAGGGTTAGTGTTAGGCTTTGGATTACGGTTAGGATTAGGGTTATGATTAGGTTTAGGGTTAGGTTTGGTTACGCTTAGAGTTTAGCGTTAGGGTTAGTGTTAGGGTTAGGTTTAAGATTGTGGTTAAGTTTAGGCTTAGTTATAGTGTTAGGGTTAAGTTTGGGGTTAGGGTTAGTGTTAGGGGTTAGGGATAGGGCTTAAGGTTAGGGTTAGTGTGTAGGGTTAGGGTTAGGTTTATGTTTAGTGTTAGGGCTAGGGTTACAAGTTGGGGTTAGGGTTGCGATTAGTATTATGGTTACAGTTAGGGATAGGGTTAGGGTTTTAGTATAGGGTTACTGTTAGGGTTAGTGTTAGCACTAGAGGTAGAGTTAGGGTCAGAGTATTAGTGTTAGAGTTAGGGTTAGGGTAAGGTTTAGGGTTTGGGTTTGGATTATGTTTAGGGTTAGGCTTAGGGGTTAGCGCTTAGGGTTAGGGTTAGGCTTAGTTTTACGGTTAGGTTTAGGGTTAGGGTAAACATTATAATTAGATTTAGGATTAGGGTTATGGTAAGGTTAAGGCTTAGTGTTAGGGTTATCGTGAGGTTTAGGGTTAGGTTTAGGGTAAGGCTTACAGTTAGGTTTAGTGTTAGGTTTACGGTTAGGGTTAGGGGTTATGTGTTAGTGATAGTGTTAGTGTTACGTTTAGGGTTTGGGTAAGGGTTTGGGTTAAGGTTAGGGTTAGTGATACTTTTAGGGTGAGGTTTAGGTTGAGGGTTAGTGTTAGGTTATGGTTTAGGGTTAGGGTTAGGGTTTGGGTTTGGATTAGGGTTAGAGGTTAGGTTTAGGTTTAATGTTAGGTTTAGGGTTAGGGCTTAGGTTTAGGGTTAGGGTTAATGTTAGGTTTAGGGCTAGTTTTCAGGGTTAGGGTTACGGGTTAGGATTAGGGTTAGTGGTATCGGTTAGCTTTAGGGTTAGGGTTAAAGTTAGGGTTAGGGTTATGGTAAGTGTTACAGTTAGGTTGTAGTTTAGATTTAGGGTTACAGTTAGGGTTACATGTTAGGTTTAGTGCTAGTGTTAGGGTTAGGGTTAGGTTTAGTGTTAGGGTTAGGGTCAGGGTAAGAGGTTAGTTTTAGGATTAGGATTAGGGTTAGTGTTTCCATTAGGGTTAGCGTTAGGGATAGGTTAATGGTTAGTGTTAGTGTTAGTGTTGGGGTTAGCGTTAGGTTTAGGGATAGGGTTAGGGTTAGTGTTATGTTTAGGTTTAGGGTTAGGGATTAGGAGTTAGGGTTAGGGTTAATGTTAGTTTTAATATTAGGGTTAGGATCAGGGTTAGGGTTATGTTTTAGGGTTAGGGTTGCGGTTAGGGTTCGTGTTAGGGTTAGGTTAGGTTTAGGTTTAGGGTTTAGGTGTTAGGGATAGGGTTAGGGTTAGTCTTTGGGTTACTGTTAGGTTTAGGGTTTCAATTGGGATAGGGTTAGGGTTAGGGTTAGGATTTGGGGTTAGGTGTTAGGGTTAGGGTTAGGTTAATGGTTTTTGTTAGGGTTAGGTTTAGATTTATGGTTACGATAAGGTTTAGGTTTAGGGTTAGTGTTAGGTTTAGGGTTAGTGTTAGGCTTAGCCTTAGGTTTCATTTGAGGGTAGCATTAGGGTTAGGATTAGAATTAATGTTAGGGTTAAAGTTAGGTTTAGGGTTAGGGTTAGGTGCTGGTATTATGGATAGGTTTAGGGTTAGGCTTCGTGTTATGTTTAGTGTTAGGGTTAGGGTTAGTGTTAGGATTAGGGTGAGTGTTAGGTTAGTGTTAGGGTTAGGGCTAGGGTTAATTTAGGGTTAAGGTTAGGTTTAGGGTTATGTTTAGGATTACGTTTAGGGTTACTGATAAGGTTAGAGTTCATGTTAGTGTTAGTGTTAGTGTTAGGGTTATGGTTATGGTTAGGGTTAGGGTTAGGGTTAGGGTTAGGTTTAGGGTTCGGGATCCGTTTATCGTTAAGGTTTGTGTAAGACAACGTTAGGCTTCAGTTTAGGGTTAGGGTTAAATTTATCTTAAGGGATAGGGTTTGAGTTTGGGGTTATGAGTTAGGTTTAGGTTTAGTGTTAGTGTTTGTATTAGGGTTAGGATTTTATGGTTAGGTCTAGGGTTTAGGGTAAGTGTTTGGTTTAGACTTAGGTTTAGGGTGTAGGGTTAGGGTTAGAGTTAGGGTTAAGATTAGTGTTTAGGTGTTAGGGATAGGGTTAGTGTTAGGCTTCGGGTTAGGTTTAAGGTGAGCGTTATGATTAAGTTTAGGGTTAGGGTTAGGGTTGGCATTAAATTTATAGTTAGTGTTAGGTTTAGGGTTTGGGTTATGGTTAAGGTTAGCATTAGGGTTAGTTTTAGGGTGAGTATTAACTTTAGGGTTAGGTTTAGGTTTAAGGTTAGTGTCAGGTTTAGAGTTTAGCGTTAGGGTTAGTGTTAGGTTTAGGGTTAGCTCTTAGGTTTAGGGTTAGTGTTAGCGCTAGAGTTTGTGCTAAAGTTCAGGGTTAGGGTTAGGGTTATGGTTATGGTTAGCGTTATGGGTTAGGTTTAGTGTTAGGGTTAATGTTTGGGTTAGGGTTATGGTAAGTGTTAGGCTTAGGTTGTGGTTTATGGTTAGGGTTAAGGTTTGATGTTAGGTTTAATGTTAGAGTTAAGGTTTGCGTTAGGTTTAGAGTTAGGGTTGGGCTTAGTGTTAGAGTTAGCGTGAGGTTTAGGGTTAGTTTTTGGGTTAGGGTTAGGTTTAGGGATCGTGTTAGGTTTAGTGTTAGGGTTTGGGGTTAGGTGTTAGGGATAGGATTACTGTTATGTTTAGGGTTTGGTTTAGGGTTAGGTTTAAGGTTAGGGTTATTGATAGTTTTAGGGGAACTTTTAAGTTTATGGTTTGTGTTAGGGTTAGGGTTTAGGGTTAGGGTTTGTGTTAGGCTTAGAGTTAGGGTTATATTTAGATGTTAGGGTTAGGGTTAGTGTTATGTTTAGTGTTAGGTTTAGGTTTAAAGTTAGTGTTAGTGTTAGGACTAGGGGTCAGGTTTAGGGTTAGGGGTTTTGGTTAGTGTTAGGGTCGGGTTTGAGTTAGGGTTAGGGTTAGTGTTATGGGTTCGGTTTAGGGTGAGGGTTAAGGTTAGGGTTATGGTAAGTGCTACGGTTAGGTTGAGGTTTAGGTTTAGGTTTAGGGTTAGAGTTAGAAGGTAATTTTAGTGTTAGTGTTAGTGTTAGCGTTAGTTATAGGGTTAGGGTTAAGTTTTTTTTTACGGTTAGTGTTTGTGGTTAGGGTTATTGATTAGGGTTATGGTTATTGTGTAGATTTATGGTTAGTGTTAGGTTTATGTTTAGTTTTAATGTTAGGGTTGGAAGTTAGGGTTAGGGTTTCTATTAGGTTTACGGTTATTGTTAGTGATAGGGTTAGGGATTTGGTAGAGGGTGTAGTGTTAGGGTTAGAGTTAGGATTAGAGTTAGGGTTAGGGTAAGAATATTAGTGTTAGAGTTAGGGTTAAGGTTTGGTTTAGGGTTAGGGTTAGGGTTGTGTTAGGGTTAGGGTTTCATGGTTAGTGCTAGTGATTAGGCTTTGTGTTTGGTTTAGGCTTAGGGTTAGTGTTATGGTTAGGCCTAGGGTTAGGGTTAGGGGTTAGGTGTTAGGGATAGGGTTCGTGTTAGGCTTTGGGTTAAGGTTAGGGTTAGGGTTAAGATTAGGTTTAGGGTTAGGCTTAGGGTTACGGTTAGAGTTAAGTGTTAGGGTTAGTGTTAATGTTAGTGTTAAAGTTATGGTTTAGTGTTAGTGTTACAATTAGGTTTAGGGTTAGTGTTATGGCCAGCGTTAGGGTTAGGGTTAGGGTTAGAGGTTAGTTTCAGTGTTAGTGTTTGGGTTAGGTTTAGGGTTAGGGTTACGGTTAGGAAAAGGGAAAGGTTTAGGTTTAGGGTTAGGGTTACGGTTAGGGTTGGGGATAGACCTAGGTTTAGGTTTAGGGTTAGGGTTAGTTATAGGTTTAGGTTTAGGGATAGGCATAAGTAGTTAGTGATAGGGTTATGGTTAGGGTTAGGGTTAAGGTTAGTGTTAGAGTTCGTTTTAGGGTTATGGTTAGTTTAGGGTTAGGGTTAGGTTTATTATTATGTTTAGGGTTACGTTTAGGGTTACCGATATGGATAGTGTTAGGGTTAGGGTTAGTGTTAGTGTTAGTGTTAGTGTTGATGTTAGGTTTAGGGTTAGGTTTAGGGTTATGGTTAGGTTTAGGGTTAGGGTTAGTGTTACGGTTTCGGATCAGGTTAGGGTTAAGTTTAGGTTAAGAACAGGTTTGGGTTGGGCTTAGGATTAGGTTTAAATTTATCTTTAAATTTGGGTTAAGTTTAGAGTTTGGGGTTAGGGGTTAGGTTTAGGGTTAGGGTTAGGGTTTGTGTTAGAGTTAGGGTTTTATGGTTAGTGTTAAAGTTTAGGGTTAGTGTTTGGTTTAGGCTTACATTTAGGGTCATGGATAGGGTTAGAGTTATGGTTAGGGTTAGTGGTTAATTTTTAGGAATAGGGTTAGTGTTAGGCTTTGGATTACGGTTAGGATTAGGGTTATGATTAGGTTTAGGGTTAGGTTTGGTTACGCTTAGAGTTTAGCGTTAGGGTTAGTGTTAGGGTTAGGTTTAAGATTGTGGTTAAGTTTAGGCTTAGTTATAGTGTTAGGGTTAAGTTTGGGGTTAGGGTTAGTGTTAGGGGTTAGGGATAGGGCTTAAGGTTAGGGTTAGTGTGTAGGGTTAGGGTTAGGTTTATGTTTAGTGTTAGGGTTAGGGTTACAAGTTGGGGTTAGGGTTGCGATTAGTATTATGGTTACAGTTAGGGATAGGGTTAGGGTTTTAGTATAGGGTTACTGTTAGGGTTAGTGTTAGCACTAGAGGTAGAGTTAGGGTCAGAGTATTAGTGTTAGAGTTAGGGTTAGGGTAAGGTTTAGGGTTTGGGTTTGGATTATGTTTAGGGTTAGGCTTAGGGGTTAGCGCTTAGGGTTAGGGTTAGGCTTAGTTTTACGGTTAGGTTTAGGGTTAGGGTAAACATTATAATTAGATTTAGGATTAGGGTTATGGTAAGGTTAAGGCTTAGTGTTAGGGTTATCGTGAGGTTTAGGGTTAGGTTTAGGGTAAGGCTTACAGTTAGGTTTAGTGTTAGGTTTACGGTTAGGGCTAGGGGTTATGTGTTAGTGATAGTGTTAGTGTTACGTTTAGGGTTTGGGTAAGGGTTTGGGTTAAGGTTAGGGTTAGTGATACTTTTAGGGTGAGGTTGAGGTTGAGGGTTAGTGTTAGGTTATGGTTTAGGGTTAGGGTTAGGGTTTGGGTTTGGATTAGGGTTAGAGGTTAGGTTTAGGTTTAATGTTAGGTTTAGGGTTAGGGCTTAGGTTTAGGGTTAGGGTTAATGTTAGGTTTAGGGCTAGTTTTCAGGGTTAGGGTTACGGGTTAGGATTAGGGTTAGTGGTATCGGTTAGCTTTAGGGTTAGGGTTAAAGTTAGGGTTAGGGTTATGGTAAGTGTTACAGTTAGGTTGTAGTTTAGATTTAGGGTTACGGTGAGGGTTACATGTTAGGTTTAGTGCTAGTGTTAGGGTTAGGGTTAGGTTTAGTGTTAGGGTTAGGGTCAGGGTAAGAGGTTAGTTTTAGGATTAGGATTAGGGTTAGTGTTTCCATTAGGGTTAGCGTTAGGGATAGGTTAATGGTTAGTGTTAGTGTTAGTGTTGGGGTTAGCGTTAGGTTTAGGGATAGGGTTAGGGTTAGTGTTATGTTTAGGTTTAGGGTTAGGGGTTAGGAGTTAGGGTTAGGGTTAATGTTAGTTTTAATATTAGGGTTAGGATCAGGGTTAGGGTTATGTTTTAGGGTTAGGGTTGCGGTTAGGGTTCGTGTTAGGGTTAGGTTAGGTTTAGGTTTAGGGTTTAGGTGTTAGGGATAGGGTTAGGGTTAGTCTTTGGGTTACTGTTAGATTTAGGGTTTCAATTGGGTTAGGGTTAGGGTTAGGGTTAGGATTTGGGGTTAGGTGTTAGGGTTAGGGTTAGGGTAATGGTTTTTGTTAGGGTTAGGTTTAGATTTATGGTTACGATAAGGTTTAGGTTTAGGGTTAGTGTTAGGTTTAGGGTTAGTGTTTGGCTTAGCCTTAGGTTTCATTTGAGGGTAGCATTAGGGTTAGGATTAGAATTAATGTTAGGGTTAAAGTTAGGTTTAGGGTTAGGGTTAGGTGCTGGTATTAGGGATAGGTTTAGGGTTAGGCTTCGTGTTATGTTTAGTGTTAGGGTTAGGGTTAGTGTTAGGATTAGGGTGAGTGTTAGGTTAGTGTTAGGGTTAGGGCTAGGGTTAATTTAGGGTTAGGGTTAGGTTTAGGGTTATGTTAAGGATTACGTTTAGGGTTACGGATAAGGTTAGAGTTCATGTTAGTGTTAGTGTTAGTGTTAGGGTTATGGTTATGGTTATGGTTAGGGTTAGGGTTAGGGTTAGGGTTCGGGATCCGTTTATCATTAAGGTTTGTGTAAGACAACGTTAGGCTTCAGTTTAGGGTTAGGGTTAAATTTATCTTAAGGGATAGGGTTTGAGTTTGGGGTTATGAGTTAGGTTTAGGTTTAGTGTTAGTGTTTGTATTAGGGTTAGGATTTTATGGTTAGGTCTAGGGTTTAGGGTAAGTGTTTGGTTTAGACTTAGGTTTAGGGTGTAGGGTTAGGGTTAGAGTTAGGGTTAAGATTAGTGTTTAGGTGTTAGGGATAGTGTTAGTGTTAGGCTTCGGGTTAGGGTTAAGGTGAGCGTTATAATTAAATTTAGGGTTAGGGTTAGGGTTGGGGTTGGGGATAGACCTAGTTTTAGGTTTAGGGTTAGGGTTAGTTATAGGTTTAGATTTAGGGATAGGCATAAGTCGTTAGTGATAGGGTTATGGCTAGGGTTAGGGTTAAGGTTAGTATTAAAGTTCGTTTTAGGGTTATGTTTAGGGTTACGGTTAGTTTAGGGTTAGGGTTAGGTTTATCATTATATTTAGGGTTACGTTTAGGGTTACCGATATGGATAGTGTTAGGGTTAGTGTCAGTGTTAGTGTTAGTGTTAGTGTTAGTGTTAGTGTTAATGTTAGGGTTAGGGTTAGGTTTAGGGTTATGGTTAGGTTTAGGGTTAGGGTTAGGGTTAAGGTTTCGGAACAGGTTAGGGTTAAGTTTAGGTTAAGACCAGGTTTGGGTTGGGCTTAGGATTAGGTTTAAATTTATCTTTAGATTTAGGGTTAAGTTTAGAGTTTGGGGTTAGGGGTTAGGTTTAGGTTTAGGGTTAGGGTTTGTGTTAGGGTTAGGGTTTTATGGTTAGTGTTAAAGTTTAGGGTTAGTGTTTGGTTTAGGCTTACATTTAGAGTCATGTATAGGGTTAGAGTTATGGTTAGGGTTAGTGGTTAATTTTTAGGGATAGGGTTAGTGCTAGGCTTTGGATTACAGTTAGGATTAGGGTTATGATTAGGTTTAAGGTTAGGTTTGGTTACGCTTAGAGTTTAGCGTTAGGGTTAGTGTTAGGGTTAGGTTTAAGATTGTGGTTAAGTTTAGGCTTAGTTATAGTGTTAGGGTTAAGTTTGGGGTTAGGGTTAGTGTTAGGGGTTAGGGATAGGGCTTAAGGTTAGGGTTAGTGTGTAGGGTTAGGGTTAGGGTTAGGTTTATGTTTAGTGTCAGGGTTAGGGTTACAAGTTGGGGTTAGGGTTGCGATTAGTATTATGGTTACAGTTAGGGATAGGGTTAGGGCTTTAGTATAGGGTTACTGCTAGGGTTAGTGTTAGCACTAGAGGTAGAGTTAGGGTCAGAGTATTAGTGTTAGAGTTAGGGTTAGGTTTAGGGTTTGGGTTTGGATTAGGTTTAGGGTTAGGCTTAGGGGTTAGCGCTTAGGGTTAGGGTTAGGGTTAGTGTTACGGTTAGGTTTAGGGTTAGGTTAAACATTATAATTAGATTTAGGATTAGGGTTATGGTAAGGTTAAGGCTTAGTGTTAGGGTTATCGTGAGGTTTAGGGTTAGGTTTAGGGTAAGGCTTACAGTTAGGTTTAGTGTTAGGTTTACGGTTAGTGTTAAGGGTTAGGTGTTAGTGATAGTGTTAGTGTTACATTTAGGGTTTGGGTAAGGGTTTGGGTTACAGTTAGGGTTAGTGATAATTTTAGGGTGAGGTTTAGGTTGAGGGTTAGTGTTAGGTTATGGTTTAGGGTTAGGGTTAGGGTTTGGGTTTGGGTTAGGGTTAGAGGTTAGGTTTAGGTTTAATGTTAGATTTAGGGTTAGGGCTTAGGTTTAGGGTTAGGGTTAATGTTAGGTTTAGGGCTAGTTTTCAGGGTTAGTGTTAGGGGTTAGGATTAGGGTTAGTGGTATCGGTTAGCTTTAGGGTTAGGGTTAAAATTAGGGTTATGGTTATGGTAAGTGTTACAGTTAGGTTGTAGTTTAGATTTAGGGTTATGGTTAGGGTTAGATGTTAGGTTTAGTGCTAGTGTTAGGGTTAGGGTTAGGTTTAGTGTTAGGGTTAGGGTCAGGGTAAGAGGTTAGTTTTAGGGTTAGGATTAGGGTTAGGGTTTCCATTAGGGTTAGCGTTAGGGATAGGTTAATGGTTAGTGTTAGTGTTAGTGTTAGTGTTAGTGTTGGGGTTAGCGTTAGGTTTAGGGATAGGGTTAGGGTTAGTGTTATGTTTAGGTTTAGGGTTAGGGATTAGGAGTTAGGGTTAGGGTTAATGTTAGTTTTAATATTAGGGTTAGGATCAGGGTTAGGGTTATGTTTTAGGGTTAGGGTTGTGGTTAGGGTTCATGTTAGGGTTAGGTTAGGTTTAGGTTTAGGGTTTAGGTGTTAGGGATAGGGTTAGGGTTAGTCTTTGGGTTACTGTTAGGTTTAGGGTTTCAATTGGGATAGGGTTAGGGTTAGGGTTAGGATTTGGGGTTAGGTGTTAGGGTTAGGGTTAGGGTAATGGTTTTTGTTAGGGTTAGGTTTAGATTTATGGTTACGATAAGGTTTAGGTTTAGGGTTAGTGTTAGGTTTAGGGTTAGTGTTAGGCTTAGCCTTAGGTTTCATTTGAGGGTAGCATTAGGGTTAGGATTAGAATTAATGTTAGGGTTAAAGTTAGGTTTAGGGTTAGGGTTAGGTGCTGGTATTAGGGATAGGTTTAGGGTTAGGCTTCGTGTTATGTTTAGTGTTAGGGTTAGGGTTAGTGTTAGGATTAGGGTGAGTGTTAGGTTAGTGTTAGGGTTAGGGCTAGGGTTAATTTAGGGTTAGGGTTAGGTTTAGGGTTATGTTTAGGATTACGTTTAGGGTTACGGATAAGGTTAGAGTTCATGTTAGTGTTAGTGTTAGTGTTAGGGTTATGGTTATGGTTAGGGTTAGGGTTAGGGTTAGGGTTAGGGTTCGGGATCCGTTTATCGTTAAGGTTTGTGTAAGACAATGTTAGGCTTCAGTTTAGGGTTAGGGTTAAATTTATCTTAAGGGATAGGGTTTGAGTTTGGGGTTATGAGTTAGGTTTAGGTTTAGTGTTAGTGTTTGTATTAGGGTTAGGATGTTATGGTTAGGTCTAGGGTTTAGGGTAAGTGTTTGGTTTAGACTTAGGTTTAGGGTGTAGGGTTAGGGTTAGAGTTAGGGTTAAGATTAGTGTTTAGGTGTTAGGGATAGGGTTAGTGTTAGGCTTCGGGTTAGGGTTAAGGTGAGCGTTATGATTAAGTTTAGGGTTAGGGTTAGGGTTGGCATTAAATTTATAGTTAGTGTTAGGTTTAGGCTTTGGGTTATGGTTAAGGTTAGCATTAGGGTTAGTTTTAGGGTGAGTATTAACTTTAGGGTTAGGTTTAGGTTTAAGGTTAGTGTCAGGTTTAGAGTTTAGCGTTAGGGTTAGTGTTAGGTTTAGGGTTAGCTCTTAGGTTTAGGGTTAGTGTTAGCGCTAGAGTTTGTGCTAAAGTTCAGGGTTAGGGTTAGGGTTATGGTTATGGTTAGCGTTATGGGTTAGGTTTAGTGTTAGGGTTAATGTTTGGGTTAGGGTTATGGTAAGTGTTAGGCTTAGGTTGTGGTTTATGGTTAGGGTTAAGGTTTGATGTTAGGTTTAATATTAGAGTTAAGGTTTGCGTTAGGTTTAGAGTTAGGGCTGGGCTTAGTGTTAGAGTTAGTGTGAGGTTTAGGGTTAGTTTTTGGGTTACGGTTAGGTTGAGGGATCGTGTTAGGTTTAGTGTTAGGGTTTGGGGTTAGGTGTTAGGGATAGGATTACTGTTATGTTTAGGGTTTGGTTTAGGGTTAGGTTTAAGGTTAGGGTTATTGATAGTTTTAGGGGAACTTTTAAGTTTATGGTTTGTGTTAGGGTTAGGGTTTAGGGTTAGGGTTTGTGTTAGGCTTAGAGTTAGGGTTATATTTAGATGTTAGGGTTAGGGTTAGTGTTATGTTTAGTGTTAGGGTTAGGTTTAAAGTTAGTGTTAGTCTTAGGACTAGGGGTCAGGTTTAGGGTTAGGGGTTTTGGTTAGTGTTAGGGTCGGGTTTGAGTTAGGGTTAGGGTTAGTGTTATGGGTTCGGTTTAGGGTGAGGGTTAAGGTTAGGGTTATGGTAAGTGCTACGGTTAGGTTGAGGTTTAGGTTTAGGTTTAGGGTTAGAGTTAGAAGGTAATTTTAGTGTTAGTGTTAGTGTTAGCGTTAGTTATAGGGTTAGGGTTAAGGTTTTTTTTACGGTTAGTGTTTGTGGTTAGGGTTATTGATTAGGGTTATGGTTATTGTGTAGATTTATGGTTAGTGTTAGGTTTATGTTTAGTTTTAATGTTAGGGTTGGAAGTTAGGGTTAGGGTTTCTATTAGGTTTACGGTTATTGTTAGTGATAGGGTTAGGGATTTGGTAGAGGGTGTAGTGTTAGGGTTAGAGTTAGGGTTAGAGTTAGGGTTAGGGTAAGAATGTTAGTGTTAGAGTTAGGGTTAAGGTTTGGTTTAGGGTTAGGGTTAGGGTTGTGTTAGGGTTAGGGTTTCATGGTTAGTGTTAGTGATTAGGCTTTGTGTTTGGTTTAGGCTTAGGGTTAGTGTTATGGTTAGGCCTAGGGTTAGGGTTAGGGGTTAGGTGTTAGGGATAGGGTTCGTGTTAGGCTTTGGGTTAAGGTTAGGGTTAGGGTTAAGATTAGGTTTAGGGTTAGGCTTAGGGTTACGGTTAGAGTTAAGTGTTAGGGTTAGTGTTAATGTTAGTGTTAAAGTTATGGTTTAGTGTTAGTGTTACGATTAGGTTTAGGGTTAGTGTTATGGCCAGCGTTAGGGTTAGGGTTAGGGTTAGAGGTTAGTTTCAGTGTTAGGGTTAGGGTTAGGGTTAGGGTTACGGTTAGGAAAAGGGAAAGGTTTAGGTTTAGGGTTAGGGTTAGGGTTAGGGTTGGGGATAGACCTAGGTTTAGGTTTAGGGTTAGGGTTAGTTATAGGTTTAGGTTTAGGGATAGGCATAAGTAGTTAGTGATAGGGTTATGGTTAGGGTTAGGGTTAAGGTTAGTGTTAGAGTTCGTTTTAGGGTTATGGTTAGTTTAGGGTTAGGGTTAGGTTTATTATTATGTTTAGGGTTACGTTTAGGGTTACCGATATGGATAGTGTTAGGGTTAGGGTTAGTGTTAGTGTTAGTGTTAGTGTTGATGTTAGGTTTAGGGTTAGGTTTAGGGTTATGGTTAGGTTTAGGGTTAGGGTTAGTGTTACGGTTTTGGATCAGGTTAGGGTTAAGTTTAGGTTAAGAACAGGTTTGGGTTGTGCTTAGGATTAGGTTTAAATTTATCTTTAAATTTGGGTTAAGTTTAGAGTTTGGGGTTAGGGGTTAGGTTTAGGGTTAGGGTTAGGGTTTGTGTTAGAGTTAGGGTTTTATGGTTAGTGTTAAAGTTTAGGGTTAGTGTTTGGTTTAGGCTTACATTTAGGGTCATGGATAGGGTTAGAGTTATGGTTAGGGTTAGTGGTTAATTTTTAGGAATAGGGTTAGTGTTAGGCTTTGGATTACGGTTAGGATTAGGGTTATGATTAGGTTTAGGGTTAGGTTTGGTTACGCTTAGAGTTTAGCGTTAGGGTTAGTGTTAGGGTTAGGTTTAAGATTGTGGTTAAGTTTAGGCTTAGTTATAGTGTTAGGGTTAAGTTTGGGGTTAGGGTTAGTGTTAGGGGTTAGGGATAGGGCTTAAGGTTAGGGTTAGTGTGTAGGGTTAGGGTTAGGGTTAGGTTTATGTGTAGTGTTAGGGTTAGGGTTACAAGTTGGGGTTAGGGTTGCGATTAGTATTATGGTTACAGTTAGGGATAGGGTTAGGGTTTTAGTATAGGGTTACTGTTAGGGTTAGTGTTAGCACTAGAGGTAGAGTTAGGGTCAGAGTATTAGTGTTAGAGTTAGGGTTAGGGTAAGGTTTAGGGTTTGGGTTTGGATTATGTTTAGGGTTAGGCTTAGGGGTTAGCGCTTAGGGTTAGGGTTAGGCTTAGTTTTACGGTTAGGTTTAGGGTTAGGGTAAACATTATAATTAGATTTAGGATTAGGGTTATGGTAAGGTTAAGGCTTAGTGTTAGGGTTATCGTGAGGTTTAGGGTTAGGTTTAGGGTAAGGCTTACAGTTAGGTTTAGTGTTAGGTTTACGGTTAGGGTTAGGGGTTATGTGTTAGTGATAGTGTTAGTGTTACGTTTAGGGTTTGGGTAAGGGTTTGGGTTAAGGTTAGGGTTAGTGATACTTTTAGGGTGAGGTTTAGGTTGAGGGTTAGTGTTAGGTTATGGTTTAGGGTTAGGGTTAGGGTTTGGGTTTGGATTAGGGTTAGAGGTTAGGTTTAGGTTTAATGTTAGGTTTAGGGTTAGGGCTTAGGTTTAGGGTTAGGGTTAATGTTAGGTTTAGGGCTAGTTTTCAGGGTTAGGGTTACGGGTTAGGATTAGGGTTAGTGGTATCGGTTAGCTTTAGGGTTAGGGTTAAAGTTAGGGTTAGGGTTATGGTAAGTGTTACAGTTAGGTTGTAGTTTAGATTTAGGGTTACGGTTAGGGTTACATGTTAGGTTTAGTGCTAGTGTTAGGGTTAGGGTTAGGTTTAGTGTTAGGGTTAGGGTCAGGGTAAGAGGTTAGTTTTAGGATTAGGATTAGGGTTAGTGTTTCCATTAGGGTTAGCGTTAGGGATAGGTTAATGGTTAGTGTTAGTGTTAGTGTTGGGGTTAGCGTTAGGTTTAGGGATAGGGTTAGGGTTAGTGTTATGTTTAGGTTTAGGGTTAGGGGTTAGGAGTTAGGGTTAGGGTTAATGTTAGTTTTAATATTAGGGTTAGGATCAGGGTTAGGGTTATGTTTTAGGGTTAGGGTTGCGCTTAGGGTTCGTGTTAGGGTTAGGTTAGGTTTAGGTTTAGGGTTTAGGTGTTAGGGATAGAGTTAGGGTTAGTCTTTGGGTTACTGTTAGATTTAGGCTTTCAATTGTGTTAGGGTTAGGGTTAGGGTTAGGATTTGGGGTTAGGTGTTAGGGTTAGGGTTAGGGTAATGGTTTTTGTTAGGGTTAGGTTTAGATTTATGGTTACGATAAGGTTTAGGTTTAGGGTTAGTGTTAGGTTTAGGGTTAGTGTTTGGCTTAGCCTTAGGTTTCATTTGAGGGTAGCATTAGGGTTAGGATTAGAATTAATGTTAGGGTTAAAGTTAGGTTTAGGGTTAGGGTTAGGTGCTGGTATTAGGGATAGGTTTAGGGTTAGGCTTCGTGTTATGTTTAGTGTTAGGGTTAGGGTTAGTGTTAGGATTAGGGTGAGTGTTAGGTTAGTGTTAGGGTTAGGGCTAGGGTTAGTTTAGGGTTAGGGTTAGGTTTAGGGTTATATTTAGGATTACGTTTAGGGTTACGGATAAGGTTAGAGTTCATGTTAGTGTTAGTGTTAGGGTTATGGTTATGGTTAGGGTTAGGGTTAGGGTTAGGGTTAGGGTTCAGGATCCGTTTATTATTAAGGTTTGTGTAAGACAACGTTAGGCTTCAGTTTAGGGTTAGGGTTAAATTTATCTTAAGGGATAGGGTTTGAGTTTGGGGTTATGAGTTAGGTTTAGGTTTAGTGTTAGTGTTTGTATTAGGGTTAGGATTTTATTGTTAGATCTAGGGTTTAGGGTAAGTGTTTGGTTTAGACTTAGGTTTAGGGTGTAGGGTTAGGTTTAGAGTTAGGGTTACGGTTAGTGTTTAGGTGTTAGGGATAGGGTTAGTGTTAGGCTTCGATTTAGGGTTAAGGTGAGCGTTATGATTAAGTTTAGGGTTAGGGTTAGGGTTGACATTAAATTTATAGTTAGTGTTAGGTTTAGGGTTTGGGTTATGGTTAAGGTTAGCATTAGGGTTAGCTTTAGGGTGAGTGTTAGCTTTAGGGTTAGGTTTAGGTTTAAGGTTAGGGTCAGGTTTAGAGTTTAGCGTTATTGTTAGTGTTAGGTTTAGGGTTAGCTCTTAGGTTTAGGGTTAGTGTTAGCGCTAGAGTTTGTGCTAAAGTTCAGAGTTAGGGTTAGTGTTATGGTTATGGTTAGCGTTATGGGTTAGGTTTAGTGTTAGGGTTAATGTTTGGGTTAGGGTTATGGTAAGTGTTAGGCTTAGGTTGTGGTTTATGGTTAGGGTTAAGGTTTGATGTTAGGTTTAATGTTAGAGTTAAGGTTTGCGTTAGGTTTAGGGTTAGGGTTAGGCTTAGGGTTAGAGTTAGCGTGAGGTTTAGGGTTAGTTTTTGGGTTAGGGTTAGGCTTAGGGATCGTGTTAGGTTTAGTGTTAGGGTTTGGGGTTAAGTGTTAGGGATAGGATTACTGTTATGTTTAGGGTTTGGTTTAGGGTTAGGTTTAAGGTTAGGGTTATTGTTAGTTTTAGGGGAACTTTTAGGTTTATGGTTAGTGTTAGGGTTAGGGTTTAGGGTTAGGGTTTGTGTTAGGCTTAGAGTTAGGGTTATGTTTAGATGTTAGGGTTAGGGTTAGTGTTAGGTTTAGTGTTAGGGTTAGGTTTAGAGTTAGTGTTAGTGTTAGGACTAGGGGTCAGGTTTAGTGTTAGGGGTTTTGGTTAGTGTTAGGGGTCGGGTTTGAGTTAGGGTTAGGGTTAGTGTTATGGGTTCGGTTTAGGGTGAGGGTTAAGGTTAGGGTTATGGTAAGTGCTACTGCTAGGTTGAGGTTTAGGTTTAGGTTTAGGGTTAGAGTTAGAAGTTAATGTTAGTGTTAGTGTTAGTGTTTTGTTTAGTTATAGGTTTAGGGTTAAGTTTTTTTTTTTTTTTTACGGTTAGTGTTAGTGGTTAGGGTTATTGATTAGGGTTATGGTTAGTGTGTAGGTTTATGGTTAGTGTTAGGTTTATGTTTAGTTTTAATGTTAGGGTTGGAA
Source organism: Cavia porcellus (assembly GCF_034190915.1). Taxonomy (NCBI): domain Eukaryota; kingdom Metazoa; phylum Chordata; class Mammalia; order Rodentia; family Caviidae; genus Cavia; species Cavia porcellus. The sequence continues at coordinate 102,452,032 of NW_026947488.1, read as the reverse complement.
GTTAGGGTTAGAGTTACTATTAGGTTTACGGTTATTGTTAGTGATAGGGTTAGGGATTTGGTAGAGGGTGTAGTGTTAGGGTTAGAGTTAGGATTAGAGTTAGGGTTAGGGTAAGAATGTTAGTGTTAGAGTTAGGGTTAAGGTTCGGTTTAGGGTTAGGGCTAGGGTTTGGTTTAGGTTTAGAGTTGGGGTTAGGGGTTAGCACTTAGGGTTAGGATTAGGGTTTTCATGGTTTATGTTTGTGTCCCCCAGGCTTCATGAGTTTGCATTGTACACTTGTTATGGTTCATTGTATAGTGCTTGGATTGATGGTGCCAGTGCTACACCCATATAGAGGTGGAGCCAGGATGTTATGTAATGGCAGGAAGAAGGTGTGTCTTTTTTTTTTTTTTTTTTTTTTTTTTTTTGCTTGTTCGAGTTTGCTGTTGCCGGCTGCAGTGAACTGCAGACCAGCCATGCCTGCCTGTCTTGGAGACAACTGAATGTGGACTGAAACCTCCAACAACTGTAACAAATAAACCTTTCCTTTCCCAACTTTTGGCTTCAGGCATTTTATCTCAGCGATGCGCATAAAGTAACTAACAGAGGGTTAGTGTTACGGTTTGATTTATGGTTCGGGTTAGAGTTATAAATAGATTTAGGATTAGGGTTATAGTTAGGGTTAGGCTTATGTTTAGGGTTAGCGTGAGGTTTAGGGTTAGGTTTAGGGTTAGGTTTATGGTTAGGGTTAGTGTTAGTTAAGGTGTTAAGTGTTAGGATAGGGTTAGTGTTATGTTTAGGATTGGGTTAGCATTCTGGTTAAGGTTAGGGTTAGTGTTAGTTTTAGGGTGAGTTTTAGGTTTAGGGTTAGTGTTAGGGTTAGCGTTAGGGATAGGGTAAAAAGTTAGGTTAGTGTTAGGTTTAGGTTTAGGGTTAGGGTTAGCGTTAGGGATAGGTTAAGGGTTAGCGTTAGTGTTAGTGTTGGTGTTAGCATTAGGTTTAGGGTTAGGGCTAGAGTTAGTGTTAGGTTTAGGGTTAGGGTTAGGTGTTAGGAGTTAGGGATAAGGTTAGGGTTAGGGATAATATTAGTTTTAGGGTTAGTTTTAGGGTTAGGGTTAGGATTAGGGTTAGGGTTACGGTTGAGGGTTAGGGTTAGGGTTAGTGTTATGGTTAGGGTTAATATTAGGTTTAGGTTAGGGTTAGGTTTAGGGGTTAGGTGTTAGGGATAAGGTTAGAGTTAGGCTGCGTGTCAGTGTTAGCGTTAGGTTTATGGTTAGGGTTAGGCTTAGGGATAGGTTAGCGTTAGGTTTAGGGGTTAGGTGTTAGGGATAGGGTTAGGTTTACGCTTCGGTTACTGTTAGGGTTAGGATTACATTTGGGTTTAAGTTTAGGGTTACGGTTGGGGTTAGGGTTAGGGTTAGGGTTAAAGTTAGGGTTAAGATTCAGTTTAAGTTTAGGGATAGTGTTAGGTTTAGGGTTAGCATTAGGGTTAGCATTAGGTTTAGGTTTAGGGTTAGCATTAGGGTTGGGATTAGGTTTAGTCTTAGGGTTAGGGTTAGGTTTAGGGTTAGTGTTAGATTTTCGTGTTAGGGACAGTGTTAGGCTTAGGCTTCATGTAATGATTATGGTTATGGTTAGGGTTAAGTTTAGTGTTAGTGTTTTGTTTAGGGTTAGGTTTAGTTTAGGATTCTGGTTAGGTTTAGGGTTAGGGTTAGGGTTAGGGTTAGGGTTACGTTTATGGTTACGGATAAAGTTACTGTTAGTGTTACTGTGAGTGTTAAGGTTATGGTTAGAGTAAGGTTTACAGCTAGCTTTGAGATTTGGGTTCGGGATCCGTTTAAGGTTAGGGTTAGTAAAAGACAAGATTCGGGTTAGGGTAAGGTTTAGATTCATCTTTAGTGTTAGATTTGGGTTAGAATTTGGGGTTAGGGGTTATGTTTAGGGTTAGTGTTAGGGTTTTTGTTAGGGTAGGGTTTTATGGTTAGGTCTAGGGTTTAGGGTTTGTGTTTTGTTTAGGCTTAGGGTTAGTGTTAGGGTTAGAGTTAGAGTTAGGGTTACGGTTAGGATTTAGGTGTTAGGGATAGGGTTACTGTTAGGCTTCGGGATACAGTGAGGGTTAGCGTTATGATTAAGTTATGGTTAGGGTTAGGGTTAGCGTTAGGTTTAGGGTAAATATTAGGTTTAGGGTTTGGGTTAAGGTTAAGGTAAGGGTTAGGGTTAGTTTTAGGGTGAGTGTTAGGGTTAGGGTGAGTGTTAGGGTTAGGGTTTGGGTTTGTGTTAGAGTTAGGGTTTTATGGTTAGGTCTAGTGTTTAGGGTTAGTTTTTGGCTTAGGCTTAGGGTTAGTGTTAGGTTTAGGGTTAGAGTTAGAGTTATGGTTAGGATTTAGGTGTTAGGGATAGGGTTAGTGTTAGGCTTCAGGATACAGTTACAGTTAGCGTTATGATTAAGTTTAGGGTTAGGTTTAGGGTTAGCGTTAGGTTTAGGGTAAATGTTAGGTTTCGGGTTTGGGTTAAGGTTAAAGTTAGGGTTAGGGTTAGTTTTAGGGTTAGTGTTTAGGGTTAGGGTTAGGGTAAGTGTTACATGTTAGGGTTAGGGTTAGTGTTAGGTTTAGAGTTAGGGCTTAGGTTTAGGGTAGTGTTAGTGTTAGGGTTTGGGCTAGGGGTCTTGGTTAGGGTTAGGGGGTAGGGTTAGGTTTAGTGTTAGGGTTAGGGTTGGCAGTATGGGTTAGTTTTAGTGTTAGGGTTAAGGTTTGGGTTAATGTTATGGTAAGTATTAGGGTTAGGTGGAGGTTTTGGGTTAGGGTTAGGTTTAGAAGTTAGGTTTAGTGTTAGTATTAAGGTTAGGTTTAGGGTTACTGTTAGGGTTTGCGTTATTGTTAGGGTTAGGGTTAGAGATTAGTTTTAGTGTTAGGGTTAGGGTGAGGGAAACAGTCAGGTTTAGGTTTAGGTTTAGGGTTAGTGTTAGTGTTAGGGTTAGGGTTGGGGTAGCCTTAGGTTTAGGTTAGGGTTAGGGTTAGGGTTAGGGTTAGGGTTAGTGTTAGTGTTAGGTTTACGTTTAGGGTTAGGCATAAGGAGTTAGGGATAGGGTTATGGTTAGGGTTAGTGTTAATGTTAGTGTTAGGGTTAGTTTTAGGGTTAGGTTCGGGTTAGTTTTGGGTTAGGGTTAGGTTTAGGATTACGGTTATGGTTACTTTTAGGGTTATGGGTAAGGTTAGTGTTAGTGTTAGTATTAGTGGTAGTGTTACTGTTATGTTTAGAGTTATGTTTAGCGTTAGGGTTAGGGTTCAGGATTGGGTTAGGGTTAGGGTTAGGGTAAAACCAGATTAGGGTTGGGCTAAGGGTTAAAGTTAGATTTATCTTTAGGGTTAGGTTTAAGGTTAGTTTTAGGTTAGGGTTAGAGTTAGGGTTAGTTTAAGGTAAGGGTTAGGTTTAGGATTAAGTTTAGGGTTACATTTAGGGTAATGGATAACGTTAGTGTTAGGGTTAGTGTTACTGTTAGGGTTAAGGTTAGGTTTAGGTTTATTGTTAGGGTTAGGGATTGGGTTAGAGTTAGAGTTAGGTTAAGACAAAATTAGGGTTGGGTTTATGGTTAGGGTTACATTTATTTTCAGGGTTAGGGTTAGGCTCAGAGTTCGGGATTTGGGGTTAGGTTTAGGCTTAGGGTTAGGGTTTTACGGTTAGTGTTAGTGTTAGGGTTAGTGTTTGGTTTAGGCTTAGGTTTAGGGTTATGCTTAGGGTTAGAGTTAGGGTTAGGGTTAGGGGTTAGGTTTTAGGGATAGGGTTAGTGTTAGTCTTTGTGTTACAGTTAGGGTTAGGGTTATGATTCGGTTTAGGGTTAGGGTTAGGTTTACGGTTAGAGTTTAGTGTTAGGGTTAGTATTAATGTTAGGGTTAAAGTTATGGTTAGTGTTAGGGTCAGTTATAGGGTTACCGTTATTGTTAGGGGTTAGGGTTGGTGGTTAGGGTTAGGGTTAGTATGTAGGGTTAGTGCTAGTGTTAGGTTTATGTTTAGTTTTACTGTTAAGGTTTGAAGTTAGAATTAGGGTTATGATTAGGTTTATGGTTATTGTTAGGGATAGGGTTAGGGATTTGGTAGAGTGGGTAGTGTTAGGTTTAGAGTTAGGATTAGAGTTAGGGTTAGGTTTAGAGTGTTAGTTTTAAAGTTAGGGTTAGGTTTAGGTTAGGGTTAGGGCTTGGGTTAGGTTTATGGTTAGGTTTAGGGGTTAGAATTTAGGGTTACGGTTAGGGTTAGGGTTTGTGTTATGGTTAGGTTTAGGTTTCGGGTTAGCAGTATAATTAGATTTAGGATTAGGGCTATGTTTAGGGTTAGGCTTAGGTTTAGGGTTAGCGTGAGGTTTAGGGTTAGGTTTAGTGTTATTTGAGGGGTTAGGTGTTAGGGATAGGGTTAGTGTTATGTTTAGTGTTTGAGTTAGGGTTCGGGTTAAGGTTAGGGTTAGTGTTAGTTTTAGGGTGAGGTTTAAGTTTAGGGTTAGTGTTAGTGTTAGTGTCAGGGTTAGGGTAGGAGGTTAAGTTTAGGGTTAGGGTTAGGATTAGGGTTAGGTTTAGGGTAAGCGTAAGGTTTAGGGTTAATTTAGGTTTTGGGTTAGGGTTAGGGTTAGGTTTAAGTTTATGTTTATGGATAAGGTTAGCGTTAGCGTTAGTGTGAGTGTTAGGGTTATGGTTAGGGTTAGGATTAGGGTTATGGTTAGGGTTAGGGTTCGGGTTTGGTTTAGGTTTAGGGTTAGGGAAAGACAAGGTTAGTCTTGGGGTTAGGGTTAGGCTTAGATTTATCTTTAGGTTTAGGTTGAGGGTTAGTGTTTATGTTAGGGTTAAGGTTAGTTTAGGGTTCGGGTTAGGATTAGGGTTAGTTTACGGTTGGGGTTATGTTTAGGGTTAGGGTTAGGGTTATGTTTATGGTTAGGTATAAGGTTAGTGTTAGCGTTAGTGTGAGTGTTAGGGTTATTTTTAGGGTTACAGTTAGGGTTAGGTTAGGGTTAGGGCTCGGGATCGGTTTAGGGTTAGGGTTAGGGAAAGCAAGCTTAGTCTTGGGGTTAGGATTAGGGTTAGATTTATTTTTAGCATTAAGGTTAGGGTTAAAATTTGGGGTTAGGTGTTAGTGTTAGTGTTAGGGTTTGTGTTAGGGTTAGGGTTTTATGGTTAGGTCTAGGCTTTAGGTTTAGTGTTTGGTTTAGGCTTAGGGTTAGTGTTAGGGTTAGGGTTAGAGTTAGGGTTATGGTTAGGATTTAGGTGTTAGGGATAGGGTTAGTATTAGGCTTCGGGTTACAGTTGGGGGTAGTGTTAGGTTTAGAGTTAGGATTAGAGTTAGGGTTAGGTTTAGAGTGTTAGTTTTAGAGTTAGGGTTAGGTTTAGGTTAGGGTTAGGTTTAGTTTTAGGGTGAGTATTAGGTTTAGGGTTAGTGTTAGGTATAGTGATTAGGGTTAGAGTTAGGGTTAGGGTTAGGGTTAGGGTTAGAGGTTAGGTTTAGGGTTAGGGTTAGTGTTAGGTTTAGGGTTAGGGCTTAGGTTTAGGGTTAGTGTTAGTGTAAGGGTTAGTTCTATGGGTCAAGGTTATGGTTAGGGGATAGTATTAGGGTTAGGGTTAGTGTTAGGGTTAGGTTTAGGGCTGGCAGTATGGGTTAGGTTTAGTGTTAAGGTTAAGGTTTGGGTTAGGGTTATAGTAAGTGGTAGGTTTAGGTGGAGGTTTAGGGTTATGGTTAGGGTTAGGGCTAGAAGTTAAGTTTAGTTTTAGTGTTAAGGTTAGGTTTAGGGTTAGTGTTACGGTTAGGGTTTGAGTTAGGGTTAGGGTTAGAGGTTAGTTTTAGGGTTAGGTTTAGGGTTAGGGTTAGGGTTAGGCAAAGAGTAAGGTTTAGGTTTAGAGTTAGGGTTAGTGTTAGTGTTAGGTTTAGGATTGGGGATAGCCTTAGTTTTACGTTTAGGGTTAGGGTTAGTCTTAGGTTTACATTTAGCGTTAGGCATAAGGAGTTAGGTATAGGGTGATGTTTAGGGTTAGGGTTAAGATTAGTGTTAGGGTTAGTTTTAGGATTCAGGTTAGGGTTAGTTTAGGGTTAGGGTTAGCTTTAGGTTATGATAAGGGTTACGTTTAGGGTTACGGATAAGGTTAGTGTTAGGGTTAGTGTTAGTGTTTGTGTTAGGGTTAGGGTTATGTTTAGTGTTAGGGTTAGGGTTAGGGTTCGGGATCGAGTTAGGTCTAGCGTTAGTGTAAGACCATGTTAGGGTTGGGCTTAAGCTTAGGGTTATACTTATCTTCATGGTAGGGTTACGGTTAGAGTTTGGGGTTAGGGTTTATGTTTAGATTTAGGGTTAGGGTTTGTGTTAGGGTTATGTTTAGGGTTAGGTTTAGGCTTAGGGTTAGGGTTTGGGATCGGGTTAGGTCTAGCGTTAGGGTAAGACCTTGTTAGGGTTGGGCTTAAGCTTAGGGTTAGATTTATCTTTAGGGTTAGGGTTACAGTTAGAGTTTGGGGTTAGGGGTTATGTTTAGGTTTAGGGTTTGTGTTAGGGTTAGGGTTTTATGGCTAGTGTTAAAGTTTAGGGTTAGTGTTTGGGTTAGGCTTATGGTTAGGGTCATGGTTAGGGTTAGAGTTATGGTTAGGGTTAGTGGTTAATTTTTAGGGATAGGGTTAGTGTTAGACTTTGGGTTAGCTTTAGGGTTATGTTTAAATTTAGGGTTAGGGTTAAGGTTACGATTAGCATTTGGTGTCAGGGTTAGTATTATTGTTAGGTTTAAGATAATGGTTAGGGTTAGGGTTAGTTATAGGGTTAGGGTTAAGTTTGGGCTTATGGTTAGTGTTAGTGGTTAGGGATAGGGGTTAATGTTAATGTTAGTATATAGGGTTAGTGTTAGTGTTAGGTTTATGTTTAGTGTTAGGTTTAGGTTACAAGTTAGGGTTAGGGTTACGATTAGTTTTACGGTTTAGGGGTCAGGTTTAGGGTTAGGGTTATGGTTAGGGTGATTGTTAGGTTTATGGTTAGGAGTTAGGGGTTAGGGATAGGGTTAGTGTTATGTTTAGGGTTTGTGTTAGGGTTCGGGTTAAGGTTAGTGTTAGTGTTAGTTTTAGGGTGAGGTTTAGGTTGAGGGTTAGTGTTAGGGTTATGGTTTAGTGTTAGGGTTTGGGTTAGCGTTAGGGTTAGGGTTAGAGGTTACGTTTAGGTTTAGTGTTATGTTTAGGATTAGGGCTTAGGTTAAGGGTTAGGGTTAGTGTAAGTGTTAGGGCTAGGGGTCAGCGTTAGGGTTAAGATTAATGTTAGTGTTAGGTTTAGGGTTAGTGGTATGGGTTATGTTTAGGGTTAGGGTTAAGGTTAGGGTTAGGGTTATGGTAAGTGTTAGGGTTAGGTTGTGGTTTAGGGCTAGAGTTAGGGTTAGGGATAGGGTTAGATGTTAGGTTTAGTTTTAGTGTTAGGGTTAGGGTTAGGGTTAGTGTTAGGTTTAGGGTTAGGGTTATGGTTAGGGTTAGGTTAAGAGTTTACTTTAAGGGTTAGATTTAGGTTTAGGGTTAGCGTTAGGGATAGGTTAAGGGTTGGGGTTAGTGTTATGTTTAGGTTTAGTATTTATGAGTTAGGAGTTAGGGATAGGGTTAGGGTTAGGGTTAATGTTATTTTTAGGGTTAGGGTTAAGTTTAGGGTTAGAGTTACTGTTTACGGTTAGGTTTAGGGTTAGGGGTAGTGTTACGTTTAGGATGAGGGTTAGGTTAGGGTTAATTTTAGGATTTAGGTGTTAGTGATAGTATTAGGGTTAGGCTTTGGGTTACTGTTAGGTTTAGGGTTATGATTGGGATAGGGTTTGGGTTAGGGTTAGGATTTGCATTTAAGAGTTAGGGTTAGTGTTATGGTTACGGTTTGGTTAGGGTTAGGGTTAGAGTTAGCGTCACGGTTTGATTTCTGGTTAGTGTTAGTGTTAGCCTTATGTTTAGGTTGTGGGTTAGCTTTAGGATTAAGATTAGGGTTAGAGTTAGGGTTAGGTTTAGGATTAGGGTTAGGTGCTGGTGTTAAGGATAGGGTTAGAGTTAGGCTTCTTGTTATCGGTAGTGTTAGGGATAGGTTAGTGTAAGTGTTAGGGTTAGGGTTAGTTTTGGGTTAGGGTTAGGGTTAGGTTAATGTTAGGTTTAAGGGTTATGTGTTAGGGATAGGGTTAGGGTTAGACTTGGTTTACTCTTATGATTAGGTTTATGATTATGTTTAGGGTTAGTTTTTGTTTTAGGGTTATGGTTTTGTGTTATGGGTTAGGGTTAGGTTTAAAATTTGGATTAGGGTTAGGGTTAGGTTAGGGTTAGGGTTAGGTTTAGGGTTAGTTTAAGGTTAGGGTTAGGTTTAGGATTACGGTTAATGTTATGTTTAGTGTTATGGATAAGTTTAATGTTAGGGTTAGTGTTAGGTTTAGGCTTAGTGTTAGGGTTCCAAATCGAGTTAGGGTTAGTGTTAGGTTAAGACAAGATTAGGATTCGGGTTATGGTTAGGGTTAGATTTATCTTTAGGTTTAGGGTTACCGTCAGAGTTTGGGATTAGGGGTTATATTTAGGGTTAGGGTTAGGTTTTGTGTTTGGGTTAGGGTTTAATGGTTAGTGTTAGGGTTTAGGGTGAGTGTTTAGTTTAGTTTAGGGTTAGAGTTATGGTTAGGGTTAGAGTTAGGTTTAGGGTTAGGGGTTAGGTGTTAGGGATAGGGTTAGTGTTAGGCTTTGGGTTATGGTTAGGGTTAGGTGTATGATTAGATTTAGGTTTAGGATTACGGTTAGATTTTATTGTTAGTGTTAGTCTTAATGTTAGGATTAAATTTATGGTAGGGTTAGGGTTAGTTATAGGGATAGGGTTAAGTTTTGGTTACAGTTAGTGTTAGGGGTTAGGGTTAGTTGTTAGTGTTATGGTTAGTGTGTAGAGCTAGGGTTAGTGTTAGGTTTATGTTTAGTTTTAGTGTTAGGGTTGGAAGTTAGGGTTAGGGTTACGATTAGGTTTACGGATATTGTTAAGTATAGGGTTAAGGATTTGGTAGAGGGGTACTGTTAAGGTTAGAGTTAGGATTAGGTTAGAGTGTTAGTGTTAGAGTTAGATTTAGGGGTAGGTTTAGGGTTAGGGTTAGGGTTTGGGTTAGGTTTAGGGTTAGGGTTAGGGGTTAGCATTTAGGGTTAGGGTTAGGGTTAGGGTTACGGTTGTGTTTAGGGTTCGGGTTCGCGTTATAATTAGATTTAGGATTAGGTTATCATTAGGGTTAAGCTTACGTTTAGGGTTAGCGTGTGGTTTAGGGTTAGGTTTAGGTTTAGGGTTACGGTTAGGGTTAGTGTTAGGTTTATGGTTAGTTGAGGGGTTAGGTGTGAGGGATAGGGTTAGTGTTATGTTTAGGATTTGGGTTAGGGTTCGGGTTAAGGTTAGGGTTCATGTTAGTTTTTGGGTGAGGTTTAGGATTAGGGTTAGTGTTAGGGTTAGTTTTAGGGTTGGGGTTAGGGTTAGGATTAGGGTAAGAGGGTAGGTCTACATTTAGGGTTAGGTTTAGGGTTAGCATTAGGGAGAGGTTAAGGGTTAACGTTAGTGTTAGTGTTGGGGTTAACATTAGGTTTAGGGTTAGGGTTAGGGTTAGTGTTACGTTTACGTTTAGTGTTAGTGTTAGGGTTAGGGCTTAGGTTTAGGGTTAGGGTTAGTGTTAGGGTTAGGGCTATGGGTCAGTGTTAGTGTTAGTGTTTAGGGTTAGTGTTAGTGTTACGGTTAGGTTTAGGGTTAGGGTTAGTGTTATAATTAGATTTAGGATTAGAGTTATGGTAAAGGTTAGGCTTAGGTTTAGGGTTAGCGTGAGGTTTAGGGTTAGGGTTTCAGTTAGGGTTGTTGTTAGGTATACGGTTAGGTTTAGGGGTTAGGTGTTAGGGATAGGGTTAGTGTTATGTTTAGGGTTTGGGTTAGGGTTCAGGTTAAGGTTAGTGTTAGTGTTAGTTTTAGTGTGAGGTTTAAATCGAGGGTTAGTGTTAGGGTTAGGTTTAGGGTTAGGGTTTGTTTTAGGGTTAGGATTAGGGTTAGAGATTAATTTTACGTTTAGTGTTAGGTTTACGGTTAGGGCTTAGTTTTGGGTTAGGGTTAGTGTTAGGGTTAGCACCATGTGTCAGCGTTAGTGTTAGGAGTTAGGGTTAGGGATAGTGTTAGGGTTAGGATTAGGGTTAGGGTTAGGGTTAGGGTTAGTGATATGGGTTATGTTTATGGTTAGTGTTAAGATTAGGGTTAGGGTTATGGTAAGTGCTATGGTTAGGTTGTGGTTTAGGTTTAGGGTTAGGGTTAGCGTTAGGGATAGGTTAAGGGTTATGGTTAGGGTTAGTGTTATGTTTAGTTTTAGGGTTAGGAGTTAAGAGTTATGGATAGGGTTAGGGTTAGGGTTAATGTTAGTTTTAGGGTTAGGGTTAGGATTAGGGCTAGCGTTATAGTTTAGTGTTAGGGTTAGGGTTATTGATAGGGTTACGGTTAGGGTTAGGGTTAGCGTTAGGTTAAGTTTCGGTTCAGGTATTAGGTGTTAGGGAAAGGATTAGGGTTAGGGTTAGGGTTAGGGTTAGGGTTAGGGTTAGGGTTAGGGTTAGGGTTAGTGTTAGGCTTTGGGTTATGGTTAGGGTTAGTGTTATGATTAGGTTTAGGGTTAGGGTTAGGGTTAAGGTTTGTCATGGTTTATGTTTGTGTCCCCCAGGCCTCATGAGTTTGCATTGTGCATTTGTGATGTTTCATTGTATAGTGTTTGGATTGATGGTGTCAGTGTTCCACAAATATAGGGTTGGAGCCAGGATGTGATGTAATGCAAGGAAGAAGGTGTGTCTTTTTTTTGCTGGTTAGAGTTTTCTGTTGCCAGCTGCAATGAACTGCAGCCCAGCCATGCCTGCCTGTCTTGGAGACAACTGAGTGTGGACTGAAACCTCCAAAAACTGTAAGAAATAAACCTTTCCTTTCCCAACTTTGGGCTTCAGGCATTTTATCTCAGCGACAAGCATAAAGTAACTAAGACAGGTTTAGAGTTATGGTTAGATTTAGGGTTTGGGTTACAGTTATAATTAGATTTAGGATTAGGGTTATGGTTAGGGTTAGGCTTAGGTTTAAGAATAGCTTGAGTTTTGTTAGGTTTATGGTTAGGGTAGGTGTTCAGTTTAGGCTTAGCTGAGGGGTCAGGTGTTAGGGATAGGGTTAATGTTATGTTTAGGATTTGGGTTAGCATTTGGGTTAAGGTTACGTTCAGTGTTAATTTTAGGGTGAGGTTTAGTATTAGGGTGAGTGTTAGGGTTAGGGTTAGGGATAGGGTAAGAAGTTAGGTTTAGGGTTAGTGTTAGGTTTAGGGTTAGATTTAGCGTAAGCTTTAGGGATATGTTAAGGGTTAGCATTAGTGTTAGGGTTGGGGTTAGCGTTAGGTTTAGGGTTAGGGTTATGGTTAGTGTTAGGTTTAGGTTTACGGTTAGGGATTAGGATTTAGGGATAAGGTTAGTGTTAGTGTTAATATTAATTTTGGGTTAGGGTTAGGATTAGGGTTAGAGTTACGGTTGAGGGTTTGGGTTAGGGTTAGGGTTAGGGTTACGGTTAGGGTTAGTGTTAGGGTTAGGTTAGGGTTAGGTTTAGGGGTTAGGTGTTATGGATAGGGTTAGAGTTATGCTGCGGGTTAGCTTCAGGGTTAGGGTTACGTTTAGTGTTAGGATTAGGAGTAGGATAGCGTTAGGTTTAGCAGTTAGGTGTTAGGGATAGGGTTAGGTTTAGGCTTTGGTCACTGTTAGGGTTAGGGTTACGTTTGGGTTTAAGGTTAGGGTTAGGGTTAGGGTTGGGGTTAGGGTTAGGATTATTGTTAGGGTTAGGATTAGTGTTAGATTTAGGGTTATGATTCTGTTTAAGTTTAGGGATAGTGTTAGGGTTAGGGTTAGTGTTAGGGTTAGGTTTAGGTTTAGGTTTCGAGTTAGCATTAGGCTTAGGACTAGGTTTAGTCTTAGGGTTAGGGTTAGGTTTAGGTTTAGGGTTAGGTGTTGGTGTTAGGGATAGGGTTAGGGTTAGGATTCATGTTATGGTTAGTGTTGTGGTTAGGGTTAGTTTACGGTTAGGGTTAGGGTTAGGGTTAGTGTAGGGTTGGGATTAGGTTTAGGGTTAGGGTTAGGATTACGTTTATGTTTACGGATAAAGTTACTGTTAGTGTTACTGTGAGTGTTAGGGTCATGTTTAGAATTAGGGTTAATGTTAGGGTTAGGGTTAGAATTAGGATTCGGGATCAGTTTGGGTTAGGTGTAGGGAAAGACAAGGTTAGGCTTGGGGTTAGTGTTAGAGTTAGATTCATGTTTAGGATTAGGGTTAGGGTTAGAATTTGGGGCTAGTGGTTAGGTTTAGTGTTAGTGTTAGGGTTTGTGTTAGGGTTTGGATTTTATGGTTAGGTCTAGGGTTTAGGGTTTGTGATTCGTTTAGGCTTAGGGTTAGGGTTAGGGTTAGAGTTAGGGTTATGGTTAGGTTTAGCTGTTAGGGATAGGGTTAGGGTTAGGCTGCGTGTTATGGTTACGGTTTTGTGTAATTTTAGGGTTAGGGTTAGTATTAGTGTTAGGGTTAGAGTTAGGTTAGGGTTAGGGTTAGGGTTAGCATTACAGTTAGGGTTAGTTTAGGGTTAGGGTAAGGTTTAGGGTTAGGGTTAGGATTACATTTAGGGGTACGGATAAGGTTAGTGTTATCCTTAGTGTTAGTGTTGGGGTTATGTATAGTGTTAGGGTTATGGTTACGGTTAAGTTTAGGGTTAGGGTTAGGTTACAGTTAGGTTTAGTGGTTATGTGTTAAGGATAGGGTTAGGGTTAGGCTTTGGTTTACTGTTATATTTAGGTTTACGATTGGGTTTAGGTTTAGGTTTAGGGTAAAGTTATGGCTTGCGTTTAGGGGTTAGGGCTAGTTTTGGGGTTTTGGATAGGTTTAGTTTTAGGTTAGGGTTAAGGTTATGGTTAGGGTTAGATTAAGGTAAGGGTTAGGTTTAGGATTAAGGTTAGGGTTACGTTTAGGGTTACGGATAAAGTTAGTGTTAGGGTTAGTGTTACTGTTAGGGTTCAGGTTAAGTTTAGGGTTATTGTTAGGGTTTGGGATCGGGATAGGTTTAGGATGGGTTAAGACAAGATTAGAGTTCGGATTAGGGTTAGGGTTACATTTATTTTTAGGGTTAGGCTCAGAGTTTGGGATTAGGGGTTAGGTTTAGGGTTAGGGTTAGGGTTTGTGTTAGGGTTAGAGTTCATGGTTAGTGTTAGGGTTAGGTTTAGTGTTTGGTTTAGGCTTAGGTTAAGGGTTAGAGTTATGGTTACGGTTATGATTTAGGTGTACGTGATAGGGTTAGTGTTAGGCTTTAGGTTACAGTTAGGGTTAGCGTTATGATTAAGTTTAGGGTTAGGGTTAGGGTTAGCGTTAGGTTTAGGGTAAGTGTTAGGATTAGGGTTTGGGTTAAGGTTAGGGTTAGGGTTAGTTTTAGGTGATTGTTAGGTTTAGGGTTAGTGTTAGGGTTAGGTTTTAGGGTTCGGGTTCGGGTTAGGGTTAGGGTTAGATGTTATGTTTAGGGTTAATGTTAGGTTTAGGGTTAGGGGATAGGGTTAGGTTTAGTGTTAGTGTTAGGGTTAGGGCTAGGGGGTCAGGGTTATGGTTATGGGATAGGGTTATGTTTAGTGTTAGGGTTAGGGTTATCTTTAGGGTTAGGGTTGGCGGTATGGGTTAGGATGAGTGTTAGGGTTAAGGTTTGGTTTAGGGTTATGGTAAGTCTTAGGGTTAGGTGGAGACTTAGTGTTAGTGATAGTGTTAGGGTTAGAAGTTAAGTTTAGTGTTAGTGTTACGGTTAGGTTTAGGGTTAGTGTTACGATTAGTGTTAGGGTTATGGTTAGGGTTAGAGGTTAGTTTTAATGTTAGGTTTAGGGTTAGGGTTTGGGTTAGGTTTAGGGTTAGGTTTAGGGAAAGGCTAAGGTTTAGGTTTAGAGTTAGGGTTAGTGTTAGGGTTAGGGTTAGGTTTTGGGATAGCCTTAGGTTTGGGTTTAGGTTTAGGGTTAGTCTTAGGTTTAGGTTTAGCATTAGGGTTAGAGTTATGGTTAGGGTTAGAGTTAGGGTTAGTGTTAGGGTCAGGTGTTAGGGATAGGGTTAGTGTTAGGCTTTGTTTTATGGTTAGGGTTAGGTTTATGATTAGGTTTAGGGTTAGGGTTAGGGTCACTGTTAGAGTTTTGTGTTAGGGTTAGTCTTAAATTTAGGGTTATTTTTATGGTTAGGGTTAGGGTTAGTTATAGGGTTATGGTTAAGTTTTGGGTTACAGTTAGTGTTAGGGGTTAGTGTTAGTGGTTAGGATTATGGATAGTGTGTGGGGTTAGGTTTAGTGTTAGGTTTATGTTTAGTTTTAGTGTTAGTGTTGGAAGTTAGGGTTAGGGTTACGATTAGGTTTACGGTTATCGATAGGGATAGCGCTAGGTATTTGGTAGAGGCAGCATTGTTAGGGTTAGAGTTAGGAATTAGAGTTCGGGTTAGGGTTAGAGTGTTAGTGTTAGAGTTAGATTTAGGGTTAGGTTTAGGGTTAGGGTTAGGGTTTAGGTTAGGTATAGGGTGACGGTTAGGGGTTAGCTTTTAGGTTTAGCGTTAGGGTTAGTGTTACTGTTAGGTTAAGTTTCGGGTTAGCATTATAGTTAGATTTAGGATTAGGGTTATGATTAGGGTTAGGCTTAGATTTTAGGATTCGCGTGAGGTTTAGTTTTAGGTATAGGGTTAGGGTTACGATTAGGGTTAGTGTTAGGTTTAGGGTTAGTTGAGGGGTTAGGTGTTAGGGATAGGGTTAGTGTTATATTTATGATTTTGTTTAGGTTTCGCGTTAAGGTTAGTGTTGGTGTTAGTTTTTGGGTGAAGTTTAGGTTTAGGGTTAGTGTTAGGGTTAGGGTAAGAGGTTAGGGCAAGAGGGTATGTCTAGGGTTAGGGTTAGGTTTAGTGTTAGGGTTAGCGTTAGAATTAGGCATAGGTTAAGAGTTAGCAATAGTGTTAGTGTTGGGTTTAGCTTTAGGTTTAAGGTTAGGGTTAGGGTTAGTGTTAGGTTTAGGTTTAGTGTTAGGGTTAGGGTTAGGGCTTAGGTTTAGGGTCAGGGTTAGTGTTAGTGTTAGGGCTGGGGTCAGTGTTAGTGTTAGGGGTTAGCGTTAGTGTTAGTGTTATGGTTAGGTTTAGGGTTAGGTTTAGCATTATAATTAAATTTAGGATGAGGTTTATGGTTAGCATTAGGCTTAGGTTTAGTGTGAGTGTGAGGTTTAGCGTTAGGTTTAGGGTTAGGGTTACAGTTAGGGTTGTTCTTAGGTATAGGGTTAGGGTTAGGGGTTAGGTGTTAGGGATAGGGTTAGTGTATGTTTAGGGTTTGGGTTAGGGTTCAGGTTAAGGTTAGGGTTAGTGTTAGTTTTATGGTGAGGTTTAGGTTGTGGGTTAGTGTTAGGGTTAGGGTTTAGTGTTAGGGTTTGGGTTAGGGTTAGGGTTAGGGTTAGAGGTTAGGTTTAGGTTTAGTGTTAGATTTAGGGTTAGGGCTTAGGTTTAGGGTTAGGGTTAGTGTTAGTGTTAGGGCTAGGGGTCATCAATAGGGTTAGGGTTTAGGGTTAGGGTTAGTGTTAGTGTTAGGGTTAGTGGTAGGTTTAGGATAAGAGGTTAGTTTTAAGGTTAGGGTTAGGTTTAGGGTTAGCGTTAGGGATAGGTTAAGCGTTAGGGTTATGTTTAGTGTTATGTTTAGGTTTAGGCTTATAATTTAGGAGTTAGGGATAGGGTTAGGGTTAGGGTTAGAGGTTATCTTTTGGTTTAGTGTTAGAGTTAGCGTTAGGGTCAGTGTTAGAGTTAGGCTTAGAGGTTATGGTTAGGTTTAGGGTTAGGGTTAAAATTTAGGTTCAGTGTTACGCTTAGTGTTAGAATTATGGTTAGAGTTTAGGGTTAGGTTTAAGGTTAGTGTTAGAGTAAGGGTTAGTGTTATGTTTAGAGGTTAGAGTTTGTTTTAGGGTTAGAGTTAGGGTTAGCATTAGGGTTGGTGTTAGGCTTAGAGGTTATGGTTATGGTTAAGGTCAGGGTTAGTTTTAAAGCTTAGGTACAGGGTTAGGGCTAGGGTTAGGATTAGGGATAGCGTAAGAGTTAGGATTAGGCTTAGTGGTTAGTTTTAGGTTTAGCGTTACATTTAGAGTTGGGGTTAGATTTAGAGGTTAGTAAAAGTGTTAGTTTTAGGGTTAGGGTTAGTGTGAGAGTTAGGGTTAGGGTTAGAGTTAGGGTTAGGTTTAGCCTTAGTGTTATGATTAGGGTTAGTGTTAGAAATAGGTTAGCATTAGGGTCAGGGTTAGTTTTAGGTTTAGGGTTACCTTTAGGTTTGGGTTAGGGTTATGGATAAAGCATAGGTTTAGGTTTAGTGTTAGGGTAAGAGTTAGGGTTAGTGTTACTGTTAGGGATAGGGTTAGGGTTATCATTACAGGTTAGTATTAGGTTTAGTAATAGAGTATGTGGTTTGGGTTAGGGTTAGGGTGAGGCTGAGAAGTTATGTTTATGATTATGGTTAAGGTTAGGGTTAAAGCTTAGGTTTAGTGTTAGGTTTAGCATTAGGGTTAGGTATAGGGTAAGGGTTAGGATTAGGGTTAGTCGTTAGGTTTAGAGTTAGGTTTACGGTTAGGTTTGGGGTTAGGTTTAGAGGTTAGTGTTAGGGTTAGGTTTAGGTTTAGGGTTAGGGTTAGCATAAGGGTTAGGTTTAGGATTAGAGACAGGGTGACAGCTAGGCTTTTTGTTACGGTAAGGGTTAGGGTTACGATTAAGTTTGGGTTAGAGTTAGGGTTAGCGTTAGGGTTACGGTTAGTGTTAGGATTTGGATTAGGATTTGGGTTAGTGTTAGTGTTAGGTTTAATGGTTAGGTGTTAGGGATAGTTTTAGGGATATGCTTCTTGTTACGGTTAGCTTTATGTTTACGATGAGGTTAGGGTTAGTGTTAGGGTCAGGGTTAGGGTTAGGGGTAGCGTTTGCTTTAGAATAAGGGTTAGTTTTATGGTTAGGGTTAGGGTTAGATTTAGGTGTTAGGTGTTAGTGATAGGGTTATAGTTAGGGTTAGGTTTAGGGTTAGATTTAGGGTTAGGTTTAGGTTTAGGTTTAAGGTTATCGTTAGTGTTAGCCTTTATGGTTAGGTTCACAGTTATGGTTAGTGTTATGTTTAGTGTTACGGTTAGGTTGAGGTTTAGGGTTAGGGTTAGTGTTAAGATTACTGTTAGGGCTTAAGGTCTGGGGTTAGGCTTAGGGTTATGGCTTAGGGTTAGGTGTTAGGTTTAGGGGTTAGAGTTATGGTTACGGTTACGGATAGGGTTAGGGTTTCGATTACGGTTAGAGATTATAGTTACGGTTAGGGTTATGGTTATGTTTAGTGTTCCTTTTTGGTTTAGATGTTAGGGTCAGGGATAGGGTTAGGGTTAGGGTTAGGTTTAGCTTTAGGGTTAGGTTTAGGATTTGGGTTAGTGTTAGGGTTAGTGTTAGAGTTAGGGATAGAAGTTAGGTTTAGGTTTCAGCTTAGGCTTAGGCTTAGGCTTACGGTTTGTGTTAGGTTTAGGGTAAGGTGGTAGTGTTAGTGTTAGTGTTAGGGGTAGCTTTATGGTTACGTTTAGGCTTAGGGTTATGTTTAGGGTTAGGGTAAGTGTTAGGTTTAGTGTGGACCTTAGGGTTAGGTTTAGGGTTAGGGTTAGGGTTAGTGTTAATTTTAGGGATAGGGTTAGACTTATTGTTAGGTTTAGGGTTAGGTTTAAGGTTAGGGATAGGGTGACAGCTAGGCTTAGGGTTATGGTAAAGTTAGGTTTACGAATAAGTTAGGGTTAGAGTTAGGGTTAGCATTAGGGTTACGGTTGGTGTTAGGATTTGGTTAGGATTAAGGTTAGTGTTAGTGTTACGTTTAGGGGTTAGGTGTTAGGGATAGTTTTAGATTTAGTCTTTGGGTTATAGTTAGCTTTAGGGTTATGATGAGGTTAGGGTTTGTGTTAGGGTCAGGGTTAAGTGTAGGGGTAGCGTTTGCATTAGAATAAGGGTTAGTTTTGGGATTAGGGTTAGGTTTAGTTGTTAGGTTTTAGCGATAAGGTTATAGTTAGGGTTAGGTTTAGGGTTAGACTTAGGGTTAGGTTTAGGTTTAGGGTCAAGGTTATGGTTAGTGTTAGCGTTTATGGTTAGGGTTACTGTTACGGTTAGTGTTATGTTTAGTGTTAGGGTTAGGTTGAGGTTTAGGGTTAGGGTTAGAGTTAGGATTAGTGTCAGGCCTTAAGGTCAGTAGTTAGGCTTAGGGTTATGGCTTAGGGTTAGGTGTTAGGTTTAAGGGTTAGCGTTATGGTTTGGGTTAGGGGTAGGGTTATTTTTAGAGTTATGGTTTTGATTACGGTTAGAGATTATAGTTACGTTTAGGGTTATGGTTAAGGTTATAGTTCCTTTTAGGTTTAGATGTTAGGGTCAGGGATAGGGTTAGGGTTAGGCTTAGGTTTGGGGTTAGGGTTAGTTTTAGGGTTAGGGTTAAAGTTATTGGTTAAGTGTTAGCGATAGGGATAGGGTTAGCATTAGGGTTAGTGTTCGGTTTAGTGTTAGGGATAGTGTTAGAGTTAGGGTTAGGGTTAGGGTTTAGGTTTAGGGTTAGGTTTAGGGTTAGGTTTAGCTTTAATTTTAGGGTTGCGGTTAGTGTTATGATTACAAGTTAGGTTTAGTGTTAAGGTTAGCGTTAGGGTTAGGTTTAGGGTTAGTTTTAGGGTTAGGGTTAGAGGTTATCGTTTGGTTTATTGTTAGAGTTAGGGTTAGGGTTAATGTTAGGTTTAGGCTTAGAGGTTATGGTTATGGTTAGGGTTAGGGTTAAAGCTTAGGTTCAGTGTTACGGTTAGTGTTAGGGTTAGGGTTATGGTAAGAATTTAGGGTTAGGTTTAAGGTTAGTGTTAGGGTTAGGGTTAGTGTTATGTTTGAGTTTAGTGTTTGTTTTATGGTTAGAGTTATGGTTAGGCTTAGGGTTGTTGTTAGGCTTAGAGTTTATGGTTATGGTTAGGGTTAGGGTTACTTTTAAAGCTTAGGTTCAGGGATAGGGTTAGGGTTTGGATTAGGGATAGAGTAAAAGTTAGGATTAGGGTTAGTGGTTAGTTTTAGGGTTAGTGTTAGGTTTAGAGTTAGAGTTAGATTTAGAAGTTAGTTAAAGGGTTAGGTTTAGGGATAGGGTTAGTGTGAGGGTTAGGGTTAGGGTTAGTTAGGTTTAGGGTCAGCCTTAGTGTTATGAATAGGGTTAGTGTTAGAATTAGGTTAGCATTAGGTTTAGGTGGGTGGAGCACTGACACCATCAATCCAAGCACTATACAATGAACCATCACAAATGAATGATGCAAACTCATGAGTCCTGAGGGACACAAACACAAACCATGACAGTTAGGGTTAGGTTTAGGCTTCGGGTTATGGTAATGGTTAGGGTTACGATTAGGTTAGGGCTAGGTTTGGGGTTAGGATTAGATTTTCGGGATAGTTTTAGGGTTAGAGTTAGTGTTACGGTTACAGTTCAGGGTTATGGTTAGTTTTAGGGTTAGGGTTAGGGTTATGGTTAGAGGTTAGCATTAGGTTTGGGTTAGGGTTAGGGTTAAAACTGAGGTTTAATGTTAGGCTAAGTGTTAAGGTTAGTGTTAGGTTAAGGGTTATGGTTAGGGATAGGGTTGTGGTTAGGGAAAGAGTTATGGTTAGTGGTTAGCATTTGGTTCAGTGTTAGAGTTAGGGCTAGGGTTAGGGTTAGGTTTAGCATTAGAGGTAATGGTTAGGGTTAGGGTTAAAGCTTAGGTTAAGGGTTAGTGTAAGTGTTAGGTTTAAGTTTAGGGTTAGGGTAAGGGTTAGGGTTAGCATTAGTGGTTAGCTTTAGGGGTAGGGTTACGGTTAGGGTTTGGTTTAGAGGTTAGTGTTAGTGTTATGGATAGTGTTAGTGTTAGGGTTAGGGTTAGAGTTAGGGTTAGGCTTAGGGTTAGGTTTAGGATTATGGTTAGGTTTTGGATTACAATTAGGTTAGGGTTAGGGTTAGGGTTAGATTTAGGTTTTGCCATTAGATTTAGTGTTAGTGTTAGGGTTACAGTTAGAGGTTAGGTGTTAGAAATAGGGATATGGGTTAGGTTTAGCATTAGAATTAGGGTTAGAGTTAGGGTTACGGTTAGAGTTAGAGTTTAGCGTTAGGGTTAGTGTTAGGGTTAGTTTGATCGTTCGGGTTAGGGTTAGATTTAGGTTTAGGGTTAGGCTTAGTGTTAAGGTCAGATGTTAGGTTTAGTGTTCTGGTTATGGTTAGGATTAGGATTATGCTAAGTTTAGGGTTTGGTTTAGGTACAATACTCAGGGTTATTGTTAGTACAAGGGGTAGTTTTAGGGTTAGGGTGAGGATTAATTTTAGGTTTAGTGTTAGGGTCCTTGTTAGGGTTAGGGTTAGTGTTAGGTTTAGTGTTATCATTTAGTTTAGGGTTAGATTGAGGTTTAAGGTTAGGGTTAATGTTATGGTCAGATATTAGGTTGAGTGTTTGCGTTAGGGTTAGGGTTAGGGTTAGGGTTATGCTAAGTTTAGTGTTCGGGTTAGGTATTACAGTTAGGGTTCGTGTTAGTATAAGTGGTAGGTTTAGGGTTAATGTAAGAGATTAATGTTAGGTTTAGTGTTAGGCTCATGGTTAGGGTTAGTTTTAGGGTTAGGTTTTTAGGTTGGCGTTAGGGTTAGGTTTAAGGTTAGTGTTATGGTTAGGGTTAGGGTAATGGTTAGGGTTATTGTTAGGGTTAGTGTTATGGTTAGAGGTTAGCATTCAGTTTTGTGTTAGATTTAGGGTTACAGTTAGTGTTAGGCTTAGGATTAGAGGTGATGGTTAGGCCTAGGGTTAGGCTTAGGGTTAAAGCTTAGGTTCAGGTATAGGGTTAGGGTTATGAATAGGTTTATGGTTATGGTCAGGTTTAGGGTTAGGTTAGGGTTAGGTTTAGTGTTTGGATTAGAATTTAGGGTTAGTTTTAGGGTTAGGGTTATGCTTAGTGTTAGGGTTATGAGTAAGGTTAGGGTTAGGGTTTAGGTGTTAGGGATAGGGTTAGGGTTGTATTTTGGGTTACGATTGGTGTTAAGGTAACGATTAGGGTTAGGTTGAGGGTTAGGGTTAGAGTTAGGGCTAGGGTTAGGTTTAGGCTTAGTTTTAGATTTGGGGTTAGGGTTCGGCTTAGGGGTTAAGTGTTAGTGAAAGGTATAGGGTTAGGATTAGGTTTAGTGTTCGTTTTAGTGTTAGGGATAGTGTTAGTTTTAGGGTTAGAGTTTAGGTTTAGGTGTAGTTTTAGGGTTATGGTTAGCTTTAATTTTAGGGTTATGGTTAGTGTTAGGTTTAGTGTTACATGTTACAAGTCAGGTTTAGTGTCTGGGTTAGTGTTAGTGTTAGGGTTAGGGTTAGTGTTAGGGTTAGTGTTAGGGTTAGGCTTAGAGTTTATGGTTATGGTTAGGGTTAGGGTTTCGTTTAGGGTTAAAGCTTAGGTTCAGTGTTACTGTTAGTGTTAGGGTTAGGGTTATGGTTAGAGTTTAGGTTTAGTTTTAAGGTTAATGTTAGGGATAGGGTTAGTGTTATATTTAGAGGTTAACATTTGTTTTAGGGTTAGAGTTAGGGTTAGGGTTAGGTTGGTGTTAGGCTTAGAGGTTATGGTTATGGTTAGGGTTAGGGCTAGTTTTATAGCTTAGGTTCAGGATTAGGGTTAGGATTAGGGATAGGGTAAGAGTTAGGATTAGGTTTAGTGGTTAGTTTTAGGGTTTGTGTTACGCTTAGAGTTTGGGTTAGATTTAGAGGTTAGTTATAGGGTTAGGTTTAGGGTTAGGGTTAGTGTTAAGCTTAGGGTTAGGGTTAGAGTTAGGGTTAGGGTTAGCCTTAGGGTTATGATTAGGTTTAGTGTTACTAATTAGGTGAGTGCTAGGGTTAGGGTTAGTGTTAGGTTTAGGGTTAGAGTTAGGGGTTAGCATTAGTTTTGGGTTAGGGTTATGGATAAAGCATAGGTTTAGGTTTAGTGTTAGGGTAAGAGTTAGGGTTAGTGTTAGGGTTAGTGTTAGTGTTAGGGATAGGGTTAGGGTTATCGTTACAGGTTAGCATTAGTTTTAGTAATAGAGTATGTGGTTAGGGTTAGGATTAGGGTGAGGTTTGGAAGTTATGTTTATGATTATGGTTAGGGTTAGTGTTAAAGCTTAAGTTTAGGGTTAGGTTTAGAGTTAGGGTTAGGTATACGGTAAGGGTTAGGATTAGGGTTAGTCATTATGTTTAGGGTTAGGTTTAGAGGTTAGTGTTAGGGTTAGGTTTAATGTTAGTATTAGGCTTAGTTTTAGATTTGGAGTTAGGTTTATGTTTAGGTTTAGGGTTAGTGTTAGTGTAAAGTTTAGGGTTAGGTTTTGGGTTAGGAATAGGGTGACAGCTAGGCTTTGGGTTATGGTAAGTGTTAGGGTTACGATTAAGTTAGGGTTAGAGTTAGGGTTAGCGTTAGCGCTACGGTTAGTGTTAGGATTTGGATTAGGATTAGGGTTAGTGTTAGGTTTAGGGGTTAGGTGTTAGGGATAGTTTTAGGGTTAGGCTTCAGGTTACAGTTAGCTTTAGGGTTACAATGAGGTTAGGGTTAGTGTTAGGGTCAGGGTTAGGGTCAGGGGTAGCGTTTGCGTTAGAATAAGGGTGAGTTTTAGGGTTAGAGTTAGGTTTAGGGGTTAGGTGTTAGCGATAGGGTTATATTTAGGGTTACGTTTAGGTTTAGCTTTAGGGTTAGGTTTAGGTTTAGTGTTAAGCTTATAGTTAGTGTTAGCATTTATGGTTAGGGTTATGGTTACGGTTAGTGTTATGTTTAGTGTTAAGATTAGGTTGTGGTTTAGGTTTAGGGTTAGAGTTAGGATTACTGTCAGGGTTTAAGGTCAGTGGTTAGGCTTAGGTTTATGGCTTAGGGTTAGGTGTTAGGTTTAGGGGTTAGCGTTACGTTTGGGGTTAGTGGTAGGGTTGGGGTTACGGTTTCAATTAGGGTTAGAGATTATGGTTACATTTAGGATTATGGTTAGGGTTGTGTTCCTTTTAGGTTTAGATGTTAGTGTCAGTGATAGGGTTAGGGTTAGCTTTAGGTTTCGGGTTAGTGTTAGGTTTAGGGTAGAAGTTATGGTTAGGGTTAGGCTTAGGCTTAGCCTTAGGCTTAGGGTTTGTGTTAGGTTTAGGGTTAGGGTTTAGGGTTGGTTTAGGGTTACGGTTAGGCTTAGGGTTACTGTTACGGTTAGGGTTACAATCAGGTTTAGGGTTAGCCTTAGGGTTAGGTTTAGGGTTTGGGTTACGTTTATTGTTAGTTTTAGGGTTAGGGTTAGTGTTAAGGTTAGGGTTTAGGTGTTAGGGACAGGGTTAGGGTTAGCGTAGAGTTACATTTTGGTTTATGCTTAGGTTTTCGATTAGGGTTCGGGATAGAGGGTTAGGGTTAGGGTTAGGGTTAGTGTTAGGCTTAGAGGTTATGGTTAGGGATAGGGTTAGGGACAGGGTGAAAGCTTAGGTTCACGTTAGTGTTAGAGTTAATGTTAGGTATTTGGTAATGGTTAGGATTAGGGTTAGTAGTTAGTTTTAGGGTTAGGGTTATGGTTAGGGTTAGGTTTTGATGTTAGTTTTAGGGTTAGGTTTAGGGTTAGGACTACAATTAGGTTACGCTTAGTGTTAGGGTTATGTTTAGGTTTAGGGTTTGCATTACATGTAGTGTTAGGGTTAGAGTGAAGTTTAGGGTTAGGTTTTTGGGTTAGGTGTTAGGGATAGGGTTATGCGTTAGGGTTCAAGTTAGTGTTATGGTTAGGGTTAGGGTTAGGTTGAAGTTTAGGGTTAGGGTTAGTGTTAGGGTTAGAGGTTAGGTTTAGTGTTAGTTTTAGGTTTAGGGTTAGTGATAGGTTTAAAGTTAGGGTTAGTGTTAAAGGTTAGGGTTAGTGTTAGAGTTAGGTCTAGGGTTAGGGTTGGGCTTAGTGTTAGAGGTATGGTTAGGGTTTGTGTTAGCGTAGGGTTAGGGATAAGGTTAGGGTTATGCTAGTGTTGGTGTTAGGGTTACATACTACACTCATGGTTAGGGTTCGTTTAAGGGGTAGAGTTAGGGTTCAGGTAAGGGATTAATGTTAGGTTTAGTGTTAGGGTTATAGTTATACTTAGGGTTAGGGTTAGCGATAGGATTAGAACTTAGGGTTAGGGTTATGGTTAATTTTATGGTTACGTTTAGGGTTAGGGTTAGTGTTAGAGTTAGGGTTATGGTTTAGGAGTTAGGGAAAGCGAAAAGGTAAGGCTTCGAGTTACAGTTAGGGTTAGGTTTATGCTTAGGTTTAGGGTTAGGATTAGGGTTTGGGTTAGCATTAGGGTGAGATTTTTTTTTTTTAATTTTAGGTTTAGGTTTAGTGTTAGGGTTAGGGGTTACGTGTTCGGGATAGGGTTAAGGTTAGGGTTAAGGTTGGTTTTACAGTGAGTGTTAGTGTTAGGGGTAGTGTTAGTTTTAGGGTTATGGTTTAGTGTTAGTGTTAGGGTTAGGGTTAGGGTTTCATTTAGGCTTCGAGTTACGGTTATGGTTAGGGCTATGATTAGGTTAGGGCTAGGTTTGGGTTAGGATTAGTTGTTAGCGATAGTTTTATGATTTGGGTTAGTGTTACGGTTAGAGTTGAGGGTTTCCATTAGTTTTAGGGTTATTGTTAGGGTTATGGTTAGAGATTAGTATTAGGTTTGGGTTAGGGTTAGGGTTAAAGCTGAGGTTTAATGTTGGGCTTAGTGTTAGTGTTAGGTTGAGTGTTAGGCTAAGGGTTATGGTTAGGGATAGGTTTATGGTTAGAGGTTAGCATTTGGTATAGGGTTAGAGTTTGGACTAGGGTTATGGTTAGGTTTAGGCTTAGAGGTAATGTTTAGGATTAGGGTTCCAGGTTAGGTTAAGGGTTAGGTTTAGGGTTAAGATTAGTTTTAGGGATAGGGTAAGGGTTAGGGTTAGCGTTAGTGGTTAGCTTTAGGGGTAGGGTTATGGTTAGGGTTAGAGTTAGGTTTAGAGGTTAGTGTTATGGTTAGTGTTAGTGTTAGTGTTAATGTTAGGGTTAGTGTTAGAGTTAGGGTTAGGCTTAGGATTAGGCTTAGGGTTATGGTTAGGTTTTGGATTACAATTAGTTTAGAGTTAGGGTTAGGGTTAGATTTAGGTTTTGTGTTAGATTTAGTGTTAGTGTTAGGATTAGGTTTAGGGGTTAGGTGTTAGGAATAGGGATATGGGTTAGGTTTAGGGTTAGAATTAGGGTTAGGTTACGGTTAGGGTTAGCGTTTAGGGTTAGAGATAGAGTTACAGTTAGGGTTAGCGTTGGGGTAGTGTTAGATTGAGGTTTAGGGTTAGGGTTAGTGTTATGGTCAGATGTTAGGTTTAGTGTTCAGATTAAGGTTAGGGTTAGGTTTATGCTAATTTTAGGGTTTGGGTTAGGTATTACAGTCAGGGTTAGTGTTAGTATAAGGGGTAGGTTTAGTGTTAGGGTAAGACATAATGTTAGGTTTAGTGTTAGGGTCATGGTTAGGGTTAGGGTTAGTTTTAGTGTTATCATTGGAGTTAGTGTTAGAGTGAGGTTTAGTGTTAGTGTTAGGTTATGGTTAGTGTTATGGTTTGATGTTAGGTTTAGTGTTCGGGTTAGATTTAGGATTTAGGATTTAGGATTAGGGTTATGCTAAGATTAGGGATCGGGTTAGGTATTACAGTCAGGGTTAGTGTTCTTTTAAGTGGTAGGATTAGGGTTAAGGTAAGGGATTAATGTTAGGTTTAGGGTTAGGGTCATGGTTAGGGTTAGGGTTAGGGTTAGGTTTTTAGGTTAGTGTTAGGGTTAGGGTTAGGGTTAGTGTTATGGTTAGGGTTAGCGTTATGGTTAGGGTTATTGTTAGGGTTAGTGTTATCGTTAGAGGTTAGCATTCAGTTTTGGGTCAGATTTAGGGTTAGGGTTAGTGTTAAACTTAGGCTTAGATGTGATGGTTAGTGTTATGGTTAGGCTTATGTTTAAAGCTTAGGTTCAGGGTTAGGGTTAGTGTTAGGGTTATGGATAAGGTTATGGCTATGGTGAGGTTTAGTGTTAGGTTAGGGTTAGGTTTAGGGTTAGGTTTAGTGTTAGGATTAGAATTTAGTGTTAGGTTTAGGGTTAGGATTACGCTTAGTTTTAGGGTTATGATTAAGGTTAGCGTTAGGAGTTAGTTGATAGGGATAGGGTTAGGGTTTGGCTTTGGGTTATGGTTAGGGTTACGGTAATGATTAGGGTTAGGGTTAGGGTTAGGGGTTAAGTGTTAGCGATAGGGATAGGGTTAGGGTTAGGTTTAGTGTTCGGTTTAGCGTTAGGGTAGGGTTCGTGTTTAGGTTTATGGTTAGGTTTAGGGTTAGGGTTAGCTTTAATTTTAGGGTTACAGTTAATGTTAGGGTTACAAGTTAGGTTTAGCGTTAGGGTTAGCATTAGTGTTAGGGTTAGAGGTTATCGTTTGGTTTATTGTTAGAGTTTGGGTTAGGGTTAGTGTTAGGGTTAGGCTTAGAGGCTATGGTTTCAGTTATGATTATGGTTATGGTTAGGGTTAAAGCTTAGGTTTAATGTTAAGGTTAGTGGTAAGGTTAGAGTTTAGGGTTAGGTTTAAGGTCAGGGTTAGGGTTTGGGTTATGGTTAGTGTTATGTTTAGAGGTTAGCATTTGTTTTAGGGTTAGAATTAGGGTTAGGGTTAGGGTTTGTGTTAGGTTTAGGATTTTATGGTTAGGTTTAGGGTTAGGGTTAGGCTTCGGTTTAGGGTTAGGTTTATGGTTAGATAAGGTTAGAGCGGGTCTAGGTTTAGGGTTATGGTTATGGTTCCCTTTAGGTTTAGGGTTAGGATTAGGGTTAGGTTTTTGGGTTACCGGTAAGGGATAATGTTAGGGTTAGGGTCTGTGTAAGGGTTAGTGTTTTATGGTTAGGGTTAGGGTTAGGGTTATGGTTATGATTAGTGTTAGCGTTAGGATTAGGGTTATGGTTATGTTTAGGTTTAGTGTTATGTTTAGGGATATTGTTAGTTTTAGGGTTAGGGTTAGGGTTAGTTATAGTGTTCGAGTTAGGGTTAGGGTTAGTGTTGGGTTTAGGGTTAGTGTTAGGTTTAGTTTTAGGGTTAGGTTTAGGCTTAGGGTTAGAAGTTAGTTTTAGGCTTAGGGTTTGGATTGTGGCTCGGGTTTGGGTTAGGTGTTAGGATTAGTGTTAGGGTTAGTGGTAGGGTTATGGTTAGGGTTAGTTTTAGGGATTAGGGATAGTTTTAGTGTTAGTGTTAGTGTTAGGGTTAGGGTTGAGTATTACTGATAGATTTAGGGTTATGGTAAGAGTTAGAGATAGGCTTACGTATTAGTGTTACTGTTAGGATTAGGGTTACGGGTTCGGGTTAGGGTTAGGTTTAGGGGTATTTTTAGGGTTAGTGTTAGGGTTATGGCTAGGGATAAGGTTAGGGATAGTGTTAGGTTTAGGGTTAGTTTAATGTTACGTTTCGGTTTAGTGTTAGGTTTAGGCTTAGGGTTAGAAGTTAGTTTTAGGCTTAGGGTTTGGATTATGGTTCGGGTTTGGGTTAGGTGTTAGGATTAGTGTTAGGGTTAGCGTTAGGGTTAGGGTTAGGTTTAGTTTTAGGGATTAGGGATAGTTTTAGTGTTAGAGTTAGAGTTTTCGTTAGGGTTGAGTGTTACTGTTAGATGTAGGGTTATGGTAAGAGTTAGAGTTAGGCTTACATATTAGGGTTAGTGTTAGGATTAGGGTTACGGGTTAGGGTTAGGGTTAGGTTTAGGGGTATTTTTAGGGTTAGGGCTAGGGATAAGGTTAGGGATAGTGTTAGATTTAGGGTTAGCGTTAGGGTTATTGTTAGGTTTTGGCTTAGTTTTAGGTGTTAGGTGTTAGGGATATGCTTATGGTATGGGATAGGTTTAAGGTTAGGCTTAGTGTTAGTTTTAGGTTCAAGTTTAGGTTTAGTTTCAGGGTTAGGGTTAGGGTTTAGGGTTAGGGTTAGTGTTAGCGTAAGGTTTTGCTTTAGATTTAGGTTTAGGGTTAGGGTTAGTGTTAGACGTTAGGGTTAGTGTTAGTGATTGCTTTAGTTTTAGGATTAGGGTTAGGGTTAGCGTTAGCGTTAGGTTAAGGGTTATTGTTACACTTATGGTTAAGATTAGGGATTAGCGTTAGGTGTAGTGTTAGGGTTTGGGTTCTGGTTAGGTTTAGGGTAGGGTTAGCTTCAGGGTTAGGGTTAGGATTTGGGGTTAAAGTTAGAGTTAGGGTTAGGGTTTGTGTTAGGGTTAGGGTTTTAAGGTTAGGGTTTGGGTTAGGGTTTGGGTTAGGGTTTACAGTTAGGGTTAGGGTTATGATTATGTTTAGGGTTAGGGTTAGGGTTAGCATTAGATTTAGTGTTTAGTTTAGGGTTAGTTTTAGGTTTAGAATTAGGGTCATGCGTTAGGTGTAAGTAATACGGTTAGGGTTAGTGATAGGGTTTAGTGTTATGGTTAGGGTTATGGTTAGGTTTAGTTTTAGTGTTAGGGATAGTGTTAGTGTTAGGGTTAGAGTTTAGGTTTAGGTGTAGTTTTAGGCTTATGGTTAGCTTTAATTTTAGGGTTATGATTAGTGTTAGGTTTAGGGTTACATGTTACACGTCAGGTTTAATGTCTGGGTTAGTGTTAGGCTTAGGGTTAGGGTTAGTGTTAGGCTTAGGCTTAGAGTTTATGGTTATGGTTATGGTTAGGATTTCGTTTAGGGTTAAAGCTTAGGTTCAGTGTTACTGTTAGTCTTAGGGTTAGGGTTATGGTTAGAGTTTAGGGTTAGTTTTAAGGTTAATGTTAGGGTTAGGGTTAGTGTTATATTTAGAGGTTAGCATTTGTTTTAGGGTTAGAGTTAGGGTTAGGGTTAGGTTGGTGTTAGGCTTAGAGGTTATGGTTAGGTTTAGGGCTAGTTTTATAGCTTAGGTTCAGGATTAGGGTTAGGATTAGGGATAGGGTAAGGGTTAGGATTAGGTTTAGTGGTTAGTTTTAGGGTTTGTGTTACGCTTAGAATTTGGGTTAGATTTAGAGGTTAGTTATAGGGTTAGGGTTAGTGTGAAGGTTAGGGTTAGGGTTAGACTTAGGGTTATGATTAGGTTTAGTGTTACTAATTA
This sequence comes from Cavia porcellus, assembly GCF_034190915.1. NCBI lineage: Eukaryota > Metazoa > Chordata > Mammalia > Rodentia > Caviidae > Cavia > Cavia porcellus. Next base: position 102,422,977 of record NW_026947488.1, on the reverse strand, counting down.
GGTGAGTGTTAGGGTTTGGGTTCGTGTTAGGTTTAGGGTTAGAGTTAGATGTTAGCATTAGGTTTGGGTTAGGGTTATGGATAAAGCATAGGTTTAGGTTTAGTGTTAGGGTAAGAGTTAGGGTTAGTGTTAGGGTTAGTGTTAGTGTTAGGTATAGGGTTAGGGTTATCGTTACAGGTTAGCATTAGTTTTAGTAATAGAGTATGTTGTTAGGGTTAGGATTAGGGTGAGGTTTGGAAGTTATGTTCATGATTATGGTTAGGGTTAGTGTTAAAGCTTAGGTTTAGGGTTAGGTTTAGCGTTAGGGTTAGGTATACGGTAAGGGTTAGGATTAGGGTTAGTCATTATGTTTAGGGTAGGTTTAGAGGTTATTGTTAGTGTTAGGTTTAAGGTTAGTATTAGGCTTAGTTTTACATTTGGAGTTAGGTTTATGTTTAGGTTTAGGGTTAGTGTTAGTGTAATGTTTAGTGTTAGGTTTTGGGTTAGGGATAGGGTGACAGCTAGGCTTTGGGTTATGGTATGTGTTAGGGTTACGATTAAGTTAGGGTTAGAGTTAGGGTTAGCGTTAGCGCTACGGTTAGTGTTAGGATTTGGATTAGGATTAGGGTTAGTGTTAGGTTTAGGGGTTAGGTGTTAGGGATAGTTTTAGGGTTAGGCTTCAGGTTACAGTTAGCTTTAGGGTTACAATGAGGTTAGGGTTAGTGTTAGGGTCAGGGTTAGGGTCAGGGGTAGCGTTTGCGTTAGAATAAGGGTGAGTTTTAGGGTTAGAGTTAGGTTTAGGGGTTAGGTGTTAGCGATAGGGTTATATTTAGGGTTACGTTTAGGTTTAGCTTTAGGGTTAGGTTTAGGTTTAGTGTTAAGCTTATAGTTAGTGTTAGCATTTATGGTTAGGGTTATGGTTACGGTTAGTGTTATGTTTAGTGTTAAGATTAGGTTGTGGTTTAGGTTTAGGGTTAGAGTTAGGATTACTGTCAGGGTTTAAGGTCAGTGGTTAGGCTTAGGTTTATGGCTTAGGGTTAGGTGTTAGGTTTAGGGGTTAGCGTTACGTTTGGGGTTAGTGGTAGGGTTGGGGTTACGGTTTCAATTAGGGTTAGAGATTATGGTTACATTTAGGATTATGGTTAGGGTTGTGTTCCTTTTAGGTTTAGATGTTAGTGTCAGTGATAGGGTTAGGGTTAGCTTTAGGTTTCGGGTTAGTGTTAGGTTTAGGGTAGAAGTTATGGTTAGGGTTAGGCTTAGGCTTAGCCTTAGGCTTAGGGTTTGTGTTAGGTTTAGGGTTAGGGTTTAGGGTTGGTTTAGGGTTACGGTTAGGCTTAGGGTTACTGTTACGGTTAGGGTTACAATCAGGTTTAGGGTTAGCCTTAGGGTTAGGTTTAGGGTTTGGGTTACGTTTATTGTTAGTTTTAGGGTTAGGGTTAGTGTTAGGGTTAGGGTTTAGGTGTTAGGGACAGGGTTAGGGTTAGCGTAGAGTTACATTTTGGTTTATGCTTAGGTTTTCGATTAGGGTTCGGGATAGAGGGTTAGGGTTAGGGTTAGGGTTAGCGTTAGGCTTAGAGGTTATGGTTAGGGATAGGGTTAGGGACAGGGTGAAAGCTTAGGTTCACGTTAGTGTTAGAGTTAATGTTAGGTATTTGGTAATGGTTAGGATTAGGGTTAGTAGTTAGTTTTAGGGTTAGGGTTATGGTTAGGGTTAGGTTTTGATGTTAGTTTTAGGGTTAGGTTTAGGGTTAGGACTACAATTAGGTTACGCTTAGTGTTAGGGTTATGTTTAGGTTTAGGGTTTGCATTACATGTAGTGTTAGGGTTAGAGTGAAGTTTAGGGTTAGGTTTTTGGGTTAGGTGTTAGGGATAGGGTTATGCGTTAGGGTTCAAGTTAGTGTTATGGTTAGGGTTAGGGTTAGGTTGAAGTTTAGGGTTAGGGTTAGTGTTAGGGTTAGAGGTTAGGTTTAGTGTTAGTTTTAGGTTTAGGGTTAGTGATAGGTTTAAAGTTAGGGTTAGTGTTAAAGGTTAGGGTTAGTGTTAGAGTTAGGTCTAGGGTTAGGGTTGGGCTTAGTGTTAGAGGTATGGTTAGGGTTTGTGTTAGCGTAGGGTTAGGTATAAGGTTAGGGTTATGCTAGTGTTGGTGTTAGGGTTACATACTACACTCATGGTTAGGGTTCGTTTAAGGGGTAGAGTTAGGGTTCAGGTAAGGGATTAATGTTAGGTTTAGTGTTAGGGTTATAGTTATACTTAGGGTTAGGGTTAGCGATAGGATTAGAACTTAGGGTTAGGGTTATGGTTAATTTTATGGTTACGTTTAGGGTTAGGGTTAGTGTTAGAGTTAGGGTTATGGTTTAGGAGTTAGGGAAAGCGAAAAGGTAAGGCTTCGAGTTACAGTTAGGGTTAGGTTTATGCTTAGGTTTAGGGTTAGGATTAGGGTTTGGGTTAGCATTAGGGTGAGATTTTTTTTTTTTAATTTTAGGTTTAGGTTTAGTGTTAGGGTTAGGGGTTACGTGTTCGGGATAGGGTTAAGGTTAGGGTTAAGGTTGGTTTTACAGTGAGTGTTAGTGTTAGGGGTAGTGTTAGTTTTAGGGTTATGGTTTAGTGTTAGTGTTAGGGTTAGGGTTAGGGTTTCATTTAGGCTTCGAGTTACGGTTATGGTTAGGGCTATGATTAGGTTAGGGCTAGGTTTGGGTTAGGATTAGTTGTTAGCGATAGTTTTATGATTTGGGTTAGTGTTACGGTTAGAGTTGAGGGTTTCCATTAGTTTTAGGGTTATTGTTAGGGTTATGGTTAGAGATTAGTATTAGGTTTGGGTTAGGGTTAGGGTTAAAGCTGAGGTTTAATGTTGGGCTTAGTGTTAGTGTTAGGTTGAGTGTTAGGCTAAGGGTTATGGTTAGGGATAGGTTTATGGTTAGAGGTTAGCATTTGGTATAGGGTTAGAGTTTGGACTAGGGTTATGGTTAGGTTTAGGCTTAGAGGTAATGTTTAGGATTAGGGTTCCAGGTTAGGTTAAGGGTTAGGTTTAGGGTTAGGATTAGTTTTAGGGATAGGGTAAGGGTTAGGGTTAGCGTTAGTGGTTAGCTTTAGGGGTAGGGTTATGGTTAGGGTTAGAGTTAGGTTTAGAGGTTAGTGTTATGGTTAGTGTTAGTGTTAGTGTTAATGTTAGGGTTAGTGTTAGAGTTAGGGTTAGGCTTAGGATTAGGCTTAGGGTTATGGTTAGGTTTTGGATTACAATTAGTTTAGAGTTAGGGTTAGGGTTAGATTTAGGTTTTGTGTTAGATTTAGTGTTAGTGTTAGGATTAGGTTTAGGGGTTAGGTGTTAGGAATAGGGATATGGGTTAGGTTTAGGGTTAGAATTAGGGTTAGGTTACGGTTAGGGTTAGCGTTTAGGGTTAGAGATAGAGTTACAGTTAGGGTTAGCGTTGGGGTAGTGTTAGATTGAGGTTTAGGGTTAGGGTTAGTGTTATGGTCAGATGTTAGGTTTAGTGTTCAGATTAAGGTTAGGGTTAGGTTTATGCTAATTTTAGGGTTTGGGTTAGGTATTACAGTCAGGGTTAGTGTTAGTATAAGGGGTAGGTTTAGTGTTAGGGTAAGACATAATGTTAGGTTTAGTGTTAGGGTCATGGTTAGGGTTAGGGTTAGTTTTAGTGTTATCATTGGAGTTAGTGTTAGAGTGAGGTTTAGTGTTAGTGTTAGGTTATGGTTAGTGTTATGGTTTGATGTTAGGTTTAGTGTTCGGGTTAGATTTAGGATTTAGGATTTAGGATTAGGGTTATGCTAAGATTAGGGATCGGGTTAGGTATTACAGTCAGGGTTAGTGTTCTTTTAAGTGGTAGGATTAGGGTTAAGGTAAGGGATTAATGTTAGGTTTAGGGTTAGGGTCATGGTTAGGGTTAGGGTTAGGGTTAGGTTTTTAGGTTAGTGTTAGTGTTAGGGTTAGGGTTAGTGTTATGGTTAGGGTTAGCGTTATGGTTAGGGTTATTGTTAGGGTTAGTGTTATCGTTAGAGGTTAGCATTCAGTTTTGGGTCAGATTTAGGGTTAGGGTTAGTGTTAAACTTAGGCTTAGATGTGATGGTTAGTGTTATGGTTAGGCTTATGTTTAAAGCTTAGGTTCAGGGTTAGGGTTAGTGTTAGGGTTATGGATAAGGTTATGGCTATGGTGAGGTTTAGTGTTAGGTTAGGGTTAGGTTTAGGGTTAGGTTTAGTGTTAGGATTAGAATTTAGTGTTAGGTTTAGGGTTAGGATTACGCTTAGTTTTAGGGTTATGATTAAGGTTAGCGTTAGGAGTTAGTTGATAGGGATAGGGTTAGGGTTTGGCTTTGGGTTATGGTTAGGGTTACGGTAATGATTAGGGTTAGGGTTAGGGTTAGGGGTTAAGTGTTAGCGATAGGGATAGGGTTAGGGTTAGGTTTAGTGTTCGGTTTAGCGTTAGGGTAGGGTTCGTGTTTAGGTTTATGGTTAGGTTTAGGGTTAGGGTTAGCTTTAATTTTAGGGTTACAGTTAATGTTAGGGTTACAAGTTAGGTTTAGCGTTAGGGTTAGCATTAGTGTTAGGGTTAGAGGTTATCGTTTGGTTTATTGTTAGAGTTTGGGTTAGGGTTAGTGTTAGGGTTAGGCTTAGAGGCTATGGTTTCAGTTATGATTATGGTTATGGTTAGGGTTAAAGCTTAGGTTTAATGTTAAGGTTAGTGGTAAGGTTAGAGTTTAGGGTTAGGTTTAAGGTCAGGGTTAGGGTTTGGGTTATGGTTAGTGTTATGTTTAGAGGTTAGCATTTGTTTTAGGGTTAGAATTAGGGTTAGGGTTAGGGTTTGTGTTAGGTTTAGGATTTTATGGTTAGGTTTAGGGTTAGGGTTAGGCTTCGGTTTAGGGTTAGGTTTATGGTTAGATAAGGTTAGAGCGGGTCTAGGTTTAGGGTTATGGTTATGGTTCCCTTTAGGTTTAGGGTTAGGATTAGGGTTAGGTTTTTGGGTTACCGGTAAGGGATAATGTTAGGGTTAGGGTCTGTGTAAGGGTTAGTGTTTTATGGTTAGGGTTAGGGTTAGGGTTATGGTTATGATTAGTGTTAGCGTTAGGATTAGGGTTATGGTTATGTTTAGGTTTAGTGTTATGTTTAGGGATATTGTTAGTTTTAGGGTTAGGGTTAGGGTTAGTTATAGTGTTCGAGTTAGGGTTAGGGTTAGTGTTGGGTTTAGGGTTAGTGTTAGGTTTAGTTTTAGGGTTAGGTTTAGGCTTAGGGTTAGAAGTTAGTTTTAGGCTTAGGGTTTGGATTGTGGCTCGGGTTTGGGTTAGGTGTTAGGATTAGTGTTAGGGTTAGTGGTAGGGTTATGGTTAGGGTTAGTTTTAGGGATTAGGGATAGTTTTAGTGTTAGTGTTAGTGTTAGGGTTAGGGTTGAGTATTACTGATAGATTTAGGGTTATGGTAAGAGTTAGAGATAGGCTTACGTATTAGTGTTACTGTTAGGATTAGGGTTACGGGTTCGGGTTAGGGTTAGGTTTAGGGGTATTTTTAGGGTTAGTGTTAGGGTTATGGCTAGGGATAAGGTTAGGGATAGTGTTAGGTTTAGGGTTAGTTTAATGTTACGTTTCGGTTTAGTGTTAGGTTTAGGCTTAGGGTTAGAAGTTAGTTTTAGGCTTAGGGTTTGGATTATGGTTCGGGTTTGGGTTAGGTGTTAGGATTAGTGTTAGGGTTAGCGTTAGGGTTAGGGTTAGGTTTAGTTTTAGGGATTAGGGATAGTTTTAGTGTTAGAGTTAGAGTTTTCGTTAGGGTTGAGTGTTACTGTTAGATGTAGGGTTATGGTAAGAGTTAGAGTTAGGCTTACATATTAGGGTTAGTGTTAGGATTAGGGTTACGGGTTAGGGTTAGGGTTAGGTTTAGGGGTATTTTTAGGGTTAGGGCTAGGGATAAGGTTAGGGATAGTGTTAGATTTAGGGTTAGCGTTAGGGTTATTGTTAGGTTTTGGCTTAGTTTTAGGTGTTAGGTGTTAGGGATATGCTTATGGTATGGGATAGGTTTAAGGTTAGGCTTAGTGTTAGTTTTAGGTTCAAGTTTAGGTTTAGTTTCAGGGTTAGGGTTAGGGTTTAGGGTTAGGGTTAGTGTTAGCGTAAGGTTTTGCTTTAGATTTAGGTTTAGGGTTAGGGTTAGTGTTAGACGTTAGGGTTAGTGTTAGTGATTGCTTTAGTTTTAGGATTAGGGTTAGGGTTAGCGTTAGCGTTAGGTTAAGGGTTATTGTTACACTTATGGTTAAGATTAGGGATTAGCGTTAGGTGTAGTGTTAGGGTTTGGGTTCTGGTTAGGTTTAGGGTAGGGTTAGCTTCAGGGTTAGGGTTAGGATTTGGGGTTAAAGTTAGAGTTAGGGTTAGGGTTTGTGTTAGGGTTAGGGTTTTAAGGTTAGGGTTTGGGTTAGGGTTTGGGTTAGGGTTTACAGTTAGGGTTAGGGTTATGATTATGTTTAGGGTTAGGGTTAGGGTTAGCATTAGATTTAGTGTTTAGTTTAGGGTTAGTTTTAGGTTTAGAATTAGGGTCATGCGTTAGGTGTAAGTAATACGGTTAGGGTTAGTGATAGGGTTTAGTGTTATGGTTAGGGTTATGGTTAGGTTTAGTTTTAGTGTTAGGGATAGTGTTAGTGTTAGGGTTAGAGTTTAGGTTTAGGTGTAGTTTTAGGCTTATGGTTAGCTTTAATTTTAGGGTTATGATTAGTGTTAGGTTTAGGGTTACATGTTACACGTCAGGTTTAATGTCTGGGTTAGTGTTAGGCTTAGGGTTAGGGTTAGTGTTAGGCTTAGGCTTAGAGTTTATGGTTATGGTTATGGTTAGGGTTTCGTTTAGGGTTAAAGCTTAGGTTCAGTGTTACTGTTAGTCTTAGGGTTAGGGTTATGGTTAGAGTTTAGGGTTAGTTTTAAGGTTAATGTTAGGGTTAGGGTTAGTGTTATATTTAGAGGTTAGCATTTGTTTTAGGGTTAGAGTTAGGGTTAGGGTTAGGTTGGTGTTAGGCTTAGAGGTTATGGTTAGGTTTAGGGCTAGTTTTATAGCTTAGGTTCAGGATTAGGGTTAGGATTAGGGATAGGGTAAGGGTTAGGATTAGGTTTAGTGGTTAGTTTTAGGGTTTGTGTTACGCTTAGAATTTGGGTTAGATTTAGAGGTTAGTTATAGGGTTAGGGTTAGTGTGAAGGTTAGGGTTAGGGTTAGACTTAGGGTTATGATTAGGTTTAGTGTTACTAATTAGGTGAGTGTTAGGGTTTGGGTTCGTGTTAGGTTTAGGGTTAGAGTTAGATGTTAGCATTAGGTTTGGGTTAGGGTTATGGATAAAGCATAGGTTTAGGTTTAGTGTTAGGGTAAGAGTTAGGGTTAGTGTTAGGGTTAGTGTTAGTGTTAGGTATAGGGTTAGGGTTATCGTTACAGGTTAGCATTAGTTTTAGTAATAGAGTATGTTGTTAGGGTTAGGATTAGGGTGAGGTTTGGAAGTTATGTTCATGATTATGGTTAGGGTTAGTGTTAAAGCTTAGGTTTAGGGTTAGGTTTAGCGTTAGGGTTAGGTATACGGTAAGGGTTAGGATTAGGGTTAGTCATTATGTTTAGGGTAGGTTTAGAGGTTATTGTTAGTGTTAGGTTTAAGGTTAGTATTAGGCTTAGTTTTACATTTGGAGTTAGGTTTATGTTTAGGTTTAGGGTTAGTGTTAGTGTAATGTTTAGTGTTAGGTTTTGGGTTAGGGATAGGGTGACAGCTAGGCTTTGGGTTATGGTATGTGTTAGGGTTACGATTAAGTTAGGGTTAGAGTTAGGGTTAGCGTTAGCGCTACGGTTAGTGTTAGGATTTGGATTAGGATTAGGGTTAGTGTTAGGTTTAGGGGTTAGGTGTTAGGGATAGTTTTAGGGTTAGGCTTCAGGTTACAGTTAGCTTTAGGGTTACAATGAGGTTAGGGTTAGTGTTAGGGTCAGGGTTAGGGTCAGGGGTAGCGTTTGCGTTAGAATAAGGGTGAGTTTTAGGGTTAGAGTTAGGTTTAGGGGTTAGGTGTTAGCGATAGGGTTATATTTAGGGTTACGTTTAGGTTTAGCTTTAGGGTTAGGTTTAGGTTTAGTGTTAAGCTTATAGTTAGTGTTAGCATTTATGGTTAGGGTTATGGTTACGGTTAGTGTTATGTTTAGTGTTAAGATTAGGTTGTGGTTTAGGTTTAGGGTTAGAGTTAGGATTACTGTCAGGGTTTAAGGTCAGTGGTTAGGCTTAGGTTTATGGCTTAGGGTTAGGTGTTAGGTTTAGGGGTTAGCGTTACGTTTGGGGTTAGTGGTAGGGTTGGGGTTACGGTTTCAATTAGGGTTAGAGATTATGGTTACATTTAGGATTATGGTTAGGGTTGTGTTCCTTTTAGGTTTAGATGTTAGTGTCAGTGATAGGGTTAGGGTTAGCTTTAGGTTTCGGGTTAGTGTTAGGTTTAGGGTAGAAGTTATGGTTAGGGTTAGGCTTAGGCTTAGCCTTAGGCTTAGGGTTTGTGTTAGGTTTAGGGTTAGGGTTTAGGGTTGGTTTAGGGTTACGGTTAGGCTTAGGGTTACTGTTACGGTTAGGGTTACAATCAGGTTTAGGGTTAGCCTTAGGGTTAGGTTTAGGGTTTGGGTTACGTTTATTGTTAGTTTTAGGGTTAGGGTTAGTGTTAGGGTTAGGGTTTAGGTGTTAGGGACAGGGTTAGGGTTAGCGTAGAGTTACATTTTGGTTTATGCTTAGGTTTTCGACTAGGGTTCGGGATAGAGGGTTAGGGTTAGGGTTAGGGTTAGCGTTAGGCTTAGAGGTTATGGTTAGGGATAGGGTTAGGGACAGGGTGAAAGCTTAGGTTCACGTTAGTGTTAGAGTTAATGTTAGGTATTTGGTAATGGTTAGGATTAGGGTTAGTAGTTAGTTTTAGGGTTAGGGTTATGGTTAGGGTTAGGTTTTGATGTTAGTTTTAGGGTTAGGTTTAGGTTTAGGACCACAATTAGGTTACACTTAGTGTTAGGGTTATGTTTAGGTTTAGGGTTTACATTACATGTAGTGTTAGGGTTAGAGTGAAATTTAGGGTTAGATTTATGGGTTTGGTGTTTGGGATAGGGTTATGCGTTAGGGTTCGAGTGTTAAGGATATGGTTAGGGTTATGATTAGGGTTACGGTCAGGGTTAGGCTAAGGATTAGTGTTAGAGATAGGCTTAGGGTTTGTGTTAGCATTAGGGTTTTATGGTTTGGGTCCCTGGAGTTAGGATTTAGGGTTAGGGTTATTGTTAGGCTTAGGGTTAGGTTTAGGGTTATGTTTAGGGTTAGGTTAATATTAGGATTAGGGCTAGGGATAGGGTTCATGATATTGTTAGGGTTAGAGTTATTTTTCAGTTTTGGTTTAGGGTTAGGTTTAGGGTTAGGGTTAGGGTTAGGGATAGTGTTAGGTTTAGGATTAGTGTTAGGGTTAGGGTTAGAGATTAGGAATAGGGTTAGCGTTAGTGTTATTGTTAGTGTTAGTTTAGGGTTAGGGTTATGGTTACGGTTAGGATTTGGGTTAAGTTTACTGGTAGGTTTAGCTGTTAGGTGTTAGGGATTGTGTTAAGGTTATGCTTCAGGTTACGATTATAGTTAGAGTTATGATTAGGTTTAGGGTTAGGGTTAGGGCTTAGATGTACGGATAGGTTTAGGGTTAGGTTTAGGTTTAACGTTTGGGTTACAGTTAGGTGTTAAGGGTATGGTTAGTGTTATGGGTAGCTTTACAGTTAGGGTTAGGGTTTCGTTTATGTTTACAGATGGGTTAGTGTTAGCATTAGTTTTATGGTTAGGTATTAGGTTTAGGGTTAGTGTTAGGTTTTGGGTTAGGATTGGGTTTACGGGTTAATGTTACACTTAGGGTTACGGTTATGGTAAGCGTTAGGGTTAGGCTTTCATATTAGTGTTAGTGTTCGGGTTAGGGTTAGGGATTAGGGCTAGTGTTAGTGTTAGGATTAGTGTTCAACTCATTATTAGGATTAGTGTTAAGAATAGATTTAGGGTAAGGGTTAGGATTATTGTTAGGGTTAGTGTTAGGGTTAGGGATAGGTTAGGGTTAGGGTTAGGGTTAGGGTTAGGGGTTATTGTTAGAGTTAGGGTTAGGGTTTGGGGTTAGGGTGAGGGTTAGTGTTAGGATTAGGATTAGGGTTAATGTTAGGGTTAGAAGGTTAGGGTTAGAGTTAGTGTGAGGGTTAGGTTTAGGGTTATTGTTAGGTTTATGTTTATGTTTAGGGTTAGGGTTAGTGTTAGGATTACGTTAGGGTTAGTGTTAAGGTGAGGTTATGGTTAGTGTTTAGGTTTTAGCGATAGTGTTAGTGTTAGTGTTATGCTTCGGGTCACGGTTAGGTTTAGGGTTTTGAATAGGTTTAGGGTTAGGTTTATGTTTAGGTCTAAGGGTTAGGGTTTGGTTTAGAGGTTATGGTTATGGAAAAGGTTAGGTTTATGTTCGGTTTATGTTTAGGTGTTAGTTGTTCGGTATAGGGTCATTGTAAGGCTTTGCATTACGGTTAGGTTTAGGGTTATGATTAGGTTTAGGTTTGGTGTTAGGTTTAGTGTTAGTTTTAGTGTTAGGGTTAGAGTTAGAGTTACCATTACATTTTCGGTTAGGGTTAGGGGTTAGGTGTTATGGATATGGTTAGGGTTATGGGTAGCATTACAGTTAGTGTTAGGGTTTTGTTTAGGTTTACCAATGTGTTAATGTTAGTGTAAGTGTTAGGTTTAGTTATTAGGGTTAGGGTTAGTGTTAGGGTTAGGGTTAGGGTTAGGTTAACGGGTTAGTGTTATGCTTAGTGTTAGGGTTATGGTAAACGGCAGGGTTAGGGTTAGGTTTAGGTTTAGTTTTATTTTTAGGTATAACTGTTAGGATTAGGTTTAGAGGTTAAAGTTATGGTTAGAGTTAGGTCTATATTAGGGTTAGTTTTAGGTGTTAGTTGTTAGATATATGGTCATTGTTAGGCTTCAGATTACGGTTAGGTTTAGGGTTACGATTAGGTTTAAGTTTGGTGTTAGGTTTAGAGTTAGGGTTAGGATTAGGTTTAGAGTTAGAATTAAAGTTAGATTTTTCGGTTACGGTTAGGTGTTAGGTGTTAAGGATATGGTTAGGGTTATGGGTAGTGTTACTGTTAGAGTGAGAGTTTCGTTTAAGTTTATGAATGGGTTAGTGTTAGCGTTAGGGTTTTGGTTAGGGATTAGGGTTAGGGTTAGTGTTCGGGTTAATGTTAGGTTTACGGGTTAGTGTTATGCTTAGGGTTGGGGTTTTGGTAAACTGTAGGGTTAGGATTACATATTAGAGTTATTGTTCAGGTTAGGCTTAGTGTTACAATTAGAGATTAGGGTTAGGGTTCATGTTAATGTTAGTGTTAGGCTCAGTAATAGGACTAGGGTTATTGATAAGTTTAGGGTTAGGGTTAGGATTATTGTTAGGTTTAGTGTTAAGGTTAGGGTTTGGGTTAGGGATAGGGTTAGGGTTAGGGTTAGGTGTTAGTGTTAGAGTTAGGGTTAGGGTTAGGGTTAGAGGTTAGTGTGAGGGTTAGTGTTAGGATTAGGATTAGGGTTAGTGTTAGGTTTAGAAAGTTAGGGTTAGAGTTAGCGTGAGGGTTAGAGTTATGGTTATTGTTAGGGTTATGATTAGGTTTTGGGTTAGGGTTACGGTTAGGGTTAGCGTTAGATTTCGGGTTAGGGTTAGGGTTAGTGTTAAGGTTTGTTTTAGGGTTTAGTGTTACTCTTAGGTTTAGGATTATGGTAAAGGCTGGGGTTAGGCTTATGTATTAGGGTTATTCTTCATGTTATAGTTAGCCATAGGGTAAGGTTTATGTTTAGGGATTAGGGTTAGGATTAGGTTTAGGATTAGGTTTAGTATTAGGGTTAGGGTTACTGTTCTGGGTAGGGCTAGGTTAGGTATAGGTTTAGGGGTTAGGTGTTAGGGATAGGGTCAGGGATAGGCTTCAGATTCCAGTTAGGGTTAGGGTTAGTGTTATGGTTAGGGTTAGGGTTAGGTTTAGTGTCCAGGCTTAGGGTTAGTGTTAGGGTTAGATTTTCAGTTAGGGGTAAGATTAAGTTAGAGTTTGGTTTAGGGTTTAGGTATTACTTATAGAGTCAGTGTTAGGCTATGGATTACAGTTAGGGTTAGGGTTAGGGTTAGGGTTAGGGTAAGTGTTAGGGGTAGGGTTAGGTTCAGGGTTAGGGTTAGGTTTAGTGTTAGAGTTAGGGTTAGATTTTCTGTTACAATTTGGGTTTAGGTATTAAGGATATGGTTAGGGTTATGGTTAGGTTTACAGTAAGTGTTAGGGTTAGGTTTAGGTTGAGAGTTAGGGTGAGGGTTTGTGTTAGCATTAGGATTTTATTGTTAGGGTCCCTGGAGTTAGGGTTTAGTGTTAGGGTTAGGGTTAAGCTTAGGGTTAGTTTTAGGGTTATGTTTAAGTTTAGGTTTAGTATTAGGTTTAGGGCTAGGGATAGGGTTAGTGATATTGTTAGGGTTAGGGTTATTGTTCAGTTTTGGTATAGGGTTAGGTTTAGGGTAAGGTTTAGGGTTAGGGATAGTGTTAGGTTTAGGATTAGTGTTAGGGTTAGGGTTAGAGGTTAGGATTAGAGTTAGGGTTAGCGTTAGGTTTAGGGTTAGGTTAAGGATTAGCGTTAGGTTTAGGGTTAGGGTTAGGGTTATGGTTACAGTTAGGGTTTGGGTTAGGGTTAGGGGGAGGATTAGTTGTTAGGTGTTAAGGATAGTGTTAGGGTTATGCTTTGGGTTACGGTTAGGGTTTGGGTTATGATTAGGTTTAGAGTTAGGCTTAGGGTTAACTTTAGTTTTAGGGTTAGGTTTAGGGCTTAGGTGTTACAGATAGGTTTAGGGCTAGGGTTAGGGTTAGGGTTTGTGTTAGGGTTAGGTTTAGTGTTAGGTTTTTGGTGAGGGTTAGCGTTTAGTGTTAGGGTTAGAGTTACGTTTAGGTTTAAGTTTAGGGTTAGGGTTAGAGGTTATGGTTACTCAGGGTTATGTTTAGGGTTAGGGTTAGTGTTAGTGTTAGTTTTCGGGTTAGGGTTCGGATTAGTGCTAGATTTAGGGGTAGGCTTAGGGGTTAGGTGTTAGGGATAGGGTTATAGTTAGGGTTTAGGTTAATGTTAGGGTTAGGGTTAAGTTTAGGGTTATGGTTAGGTTTTAGGGTTATGTATACGGTTATAGTTAGGTCTAGGTTTAGGGTTAGGGTTAGGCTTTGGGTTAGGGTTAGAGGTTAGGGTTAGGGTTAGGGTTAGGGTTAGGTTTAGGATTTGGGTTGGGTTATGGTTAGCGTTTAGGGTTAGGGTTATTGTTAGGGTTAGGTTTCCGGTTAGAGTTATGCGTAGAAGTGAGCATTAGGTTTAGGTTTAGGGTTAGGTTAGAGTTTAGCATTAGGGTTAGGGTTAGGGCTTAGGGTGAGGGTTAGGGTTAGGTTTATGTTTAGCTCTAACAGTTAGGGTAAGGTTTTAGTGGCTAGGGTTATGATTAGGGTTAGGTTTATGTTAGGTTTAGGTTTAGGTGTTAGTTGTTAGGTTTAGGGTCAGTGTTAGGCTCTGGATTACGGTTAGGCTTAGGGTTACACTTAGGTTTATGTTTGGTGTTAGGTTTAGGGTTAGGGTTCCAGTTAGATTTAGATTTAGAGTTAGGGTTAGATTTTTGGTTAGGGTTAGGGGTTAGGTATTAAGGATATGGTTAGTGTTATGGGTAGCATTATGGTTAGGGTTTGGGTTTCTTTCAGGCTTACGGATGGGTTATTGTTAGTGTTAGTGTTAGGGTTAGGATTATTATTAGATTTAGGGTTAGGGTTAGTGTTAGCGTTAGGTTTAGGGTTAGGTATTGCGTTTGGTGTTATGTTTAGGGTTAGTGTTTGGGTTAGGTTTAGGTTTAGGGTTAGTGTTAGGCTTAGTGTTAGCATTATGTGTTAGGTGTTATGGATAGGGTTAGGGTTAGTGTTAAGTTTAAGGTTTGGGTTCGTGTTAATTTGGGGATTAGGGTTAGGGTTAGGGTTAGTGTTAGGATTAGGGCTAGGGCTTAGGGTTAGGGTTATGGTTAGTGTTATGGTTAGAGCTAAGGGTTACGGTTAGGTTTAGTGGTTAGGGTTAGGGTTAGGGTTAGGTTTAGGTTAGGGTTAGGGTTAGGGTGAGAGTTAGAATTATGGATAGGGTTAGTGTTACGGTTAGAGTTGGGGATAGGATCACAATTAGGTTTAGGGTTAGGGTTATGTTAGGTTTAGGGTTAGGCTTAGCATTAGGTTTATGGTTATGGTAAGATTTATGTTTAGTGCTAGGGTTAGAGGTTCGTGTTAGGGTTAGAGTTAGGCTTAGGGTTAGTGTTACAGTTAGAATTCAGGGTTAGGGTTAGGGTTAGGTTTAGGGGTTAGGTGTTAGCGATAGGGTTAGGGTTAGGGTTAGGATTAGGGTTCGGTTTAGAGTTAGGGTTAGGGTTAGAGATAGTGTTATTGTTAGCGTTTGTGTTTAGTGTTAGTTTTACGGTTAGGTTTAGGGTTAGGTTTAGTGTTAAGGTTAGAGTTAGGGTTAGGGTTAGGGTTAGGTTTAGGTTTAGGGTTAGGGTTATTGCTAAGGGTAGTGTTAGGGTTAAGGTTAGTGTTAGGCTTAGAGGTTATGGTTTGGGTTATGGTTAGGGTTAGTGGGAAAGCTTAGGTTCAGGGTTAAAGTTAGTGTTAGTGTTAGGGTTAGGGTTAGGAATAGGGTAAGGGTTAGGATTAGGGTTACTGCTTACTTTAGTGTTAGGGTTACAGTTAGGGTTAGGGTTAGGTTTAGAGGTTAGTTTTAGGGTTAGGGTTAGGGTTAGATTTAGTGTTAGGTTTAGGGTTAGGCTTAGGGTTATGGTTAGGGTTAGGATTACAATTAGGCTAGAGTTAGGTTTAGGGTTAGGTTTAGGGCTAGGGTTACACTTAGTGTTAGTGTTAGGGTTAGGGTTAGAATTAGGGTTAGGGTTTTTTAGGCTTAGGATTATGGTTTGGGTTAGTGTTAGAATTAGCTTAGGGTTAGGGTTAGGGTTAGGGTTACGTTTATGGGTTAGGTCTCATGTATAGTGTTATGGTTATGGTTATGGTTAGGGTTAGGATTAGTGTTTGGTTTAGGGTTAGGATTAGAATTTAGTGTTATGCTTAGGGTTAGGGTCAGGTTTAGGGATTAGCAGTTCAGAATAGGTTTATGGTTATAGTGAGGTTTAGAGTTAGGTTAGTGTTAGGGTTATGGTTATGGTTAGAGATTAACATTAGGATTTGGTTAGGGTTAGTTTTAAATCTCAGGTTTAAGGTTTCGGGTAGGGTTAGGGTGAGTGTTAGTGTTAGGTTTAGGGTTATGGTTATGGTTAGGGTTAGGGTTTTGTTTAGAGGTTACCATTTGTTTTAGGGTTAGAGTTAGGGCTAGGATTAGGGTTAGGGTTAGGCTTAGAGCTTATGTTTAGTGTTAGGGTTAGGGTTAGGTTTAAAGCTTAGGTTCAAGTTTAGGGTTAGGTTTAGGATTATTTTTAGTCGTAGGATAACGGTTAGGATTAACGTTAGTGGTTAGTTTTAAAGTTAGGGTTACTGTTAGGATTAGGTTTAGATGTTAGTGTTAGGGTTAATGTTACTGTTAGCATTAGTGTTAGAGTTAGGTTTATGGTTAGGGTTAGGCTTAGGGTTCTGGTTAGGTTTAGGGTTACAATTAGGGTAGGGTTAGGTTTAGGGGTTAGGTGTTAGCGATAGGGTTATGGGATAAGGTTAGGGTTAGGGTTAGGGTTAGGGTTAGGGTTAGGGTTAGAGTTAGGGTTAGGGTTAGCATTTAGTGATAGTGTTAGGTTTAGGGTTACGGTTGGGGTTAAGGTTAGGTTGAGGCTTTGTGTTAGGATTAGTTTTAGGGTTAGTAGTTACGTTTAGCGTTAGGCTTAGGTTTATTTTTAGGATTAGGGTTAGTTTTAGGGCTAGGTTTAGGTTTAGGGTTAAGCGTATGCTAGGGTTAGGGTTTTGGTTAGTGTTAGGTATTACAGTCAAGTTTAGGGTTAGTTTAAGGGGTAGGCTTAGGGTTAGGGTAAGGGATTAATGTTAGGTTTAGTGTTAGGGTTATAGTTCTGGTTAGGGTTAGGGTTAGGTTTAGGGTTAGTTTTAGAGTTTAGTGTTAGTGTTAGTGTTAGTGTTTGGGTTAGTGTTAAGTTTAGATTTTAAGGTAAGGTGTAGGGCTAGGGTTAGGGTTCGGGTTTGGGTTAGGGTTAGGGTTATGCTTAGAAGTTAGCATTCGGTTTAGGATTAGATTTAGGTTTAGGGTTAGAGTTAGGGTTAGGCTTAGAGGTGATGTTTATGGTTAGTGCTAGTTTTAGGGCTAAAGCATAGGTTAAGGGTTAGGTTTAGGGTTAGGGTTAGGATTAGGGAACGGGTAAGGATTAGGATTAGGGTTATTGGTTCGTTTTAGGGTTAGGCTTAGGTTTAGTGCTAGGGTTAGGTTTAGAGGTTAGTGTTAGTATTAGGATTAGGGTTAGTGTTAGTGTTAGGGTTAGGGTTAGAATTAGGGTTAGGTTTTGGTTTAGGCATAGGGTTATGTTTTGTGTTAGTGTTACAATTAGGTTAGGGTTAGGGTTAGGGTTACATTTAGGGGTTATGTGTTAGGGATAGTGTTAAGGTTATGGTTATGTTTAGGGTTAGGATTAGTGTTGGGTTAGTGTTAGGATTAGAATTTAGGGTTATGCTTAGGTTTAGGGTCAGGTTTAGGGGTTAACTGTTAGGAATAGGTTTATGGTTATGGTGAGATTTAGGGTTAGGTTAGGGTTAGGGTTAGGTTTAGGGTTAGGTTTAGTGTTAGGATTAGAATTTTGGGTTAGGGTTAAGGTTAGGTTTATGGTTAGGGTTTAGTTAAGGATTAGGTTTAGGGTTAGGCTTAGGGGTTAGGTGTTAGCATTAGGGTCATGATTTGGGTTATGGTTATGATTAGAGGTTTGCGTTAGGTTTAGTGTTAGGGTTTGTGTTAGGGTTAGGGTTAGAGTTAAAGTTTAGGGTTAGGGTTGGGGTTACTGTTTGAGTTTAGGGTTAGTGTTAGTGTAAGGTTTTGGGTTAGGGTTAATTTTACCCTTAGTGTTAGGGTTATCATTTAGCTTAGGGTTAAGCATTAGCTGTTAGGGAGTTGGTTAGGGTTGAGCTTTGGGTTATGGTTAGGGTTACGATTCATTTTAGGGTTAGGGTTAGGGTTAGGGTTAGGGTTTAGGTGTTAGTGATAGGGTTAAGGTTAGGGTTTGGTTTAGTGTTCTGTTTAGGGTTAGGTTTAAGGATAGTGTTAATTTTAGGGTTAGGGCTTAGGGTTAGGTTTAGTGTTAGTGTTAGCTTTAGTTTTAGGATTAGGGTTAGTGTCAGGGTTAGAAGTTAGTTTTAGAGTTAGCGTTAGTGTTAGGTTTAGGGTTAGGGTTAGGGCTATGGTTAGAGTCTAGCGTTTGGTTTAGTGTTAGAGTCAGGGTTAGGCTTAGACGTTACGGTTAGGGTTAGGGTTAGGGTTAGTGTGAGGCCTAGGGTTAGGGTTACAGTTAGGGTTAGGTTTAGGCTTAGCGTTTTGATTAGGGTTAGTGTTACAATTAGGTGAGTGTTAGTCTTAGAGTTAGGGTTAGGTTTAAGTTTAGATTTAGGGTTAAGGTCAGCATTTGCCGTTAGCATTAGGTTTGGGTTGGGGTTATGGTTAAAGCTTAGGTTTAGGATTAGTGTTAGGGTTCGTGTTTGGGTTAGTGTTAGGTTTAGTGTTAGGGTTAGGTTTACCGTTAGGGTTAGGGCTTAGGTGTTAGGGATCAGGTTATGGTTAGGGTAGGATTAGGGTTAGGGTGAGGCTTAGAAGTTATGGTTAATGTTAGGGTTAGGGTTAGGGTTAAAGTTAATTTAGGGTTAGGGTTAGCGTTAGAGTTAGGAATAGGGTAAGGTTTAGGATTAGGGTTAGTCGTTAGGTTTAGCATTAGATTTAAGGTTAGGGTTAGGTTTAGGTTTAGAGGTTAGTGTTAGGGTTAGGGTTAGGGTTAGTGTTAGGTTTAGGGTTAGGTTTAGAATTAGGTCTAGGTTTATTGTTAGGGTGAGCATTGGGGTTAGGTTTAGTTTTGGGATAGGTTTACGTCTAGGTTTCGGGTTACGGTGAAGTTTATTGTTATGATTAGTTTAGGATTAGAGTTAGGATTAGGGTTAGGTTTAGGCTTAAAGCTAGTGTTAGGGTTTGGATTAGGATTAGGGTTAGGGTTAGTGTTAGGTTTAGGGGTTAGGTGTTAGGGATAGAGTTAAGGTTAGGTTTAGGGTTAGGTTTAGTGTTAGGGTTAGGGTTAGATTTTGTTTTAATTTTAGGATTAGGTTTAGCATTAGGGTTAGGGCTTACGTGTTTGGGATAGGGTTAGGATTGGCGTTAGAGTTAGTTTTAAGGTTAGGTGTAGGTTTAGGTTTAGTGTTAGGTTTATGGTTATGGTTTAGTGTTAGGGTTAGATTTAGGGTTAGGGTTACTTTAGGCTTCGGGTCACAGCTATGGTTAGGGTTATGATTAGGTTAGGGCTAGGTTTTGGGTTAGGATTAGATGTTAGGGATAGCTTTAGGGTTAGGTTTAGTGTTATAGTTAGAGTTCAGTGTTATGGTTCGTTTTAAGTTTAGGGTTAGGGTTTTGGTTAGAGTTTAGCATTAGGTTTGTGTTAGGGTTAGGATTAAAGCTGAGGTTTAATTTTATGCTTAATGTTATGGTTAGGGTTAGTGTTAGGTTAAGGGCTATGGTTAGGGATAGGTGTATGTTTAGAGGTTAGCATTTGGTTTAGGGTTAGACTTAGGGCTAGGGTTAGGGTTAGGTTTAGGCTAAGAGTTAATGTTTGGGGTCAGGGTTAAAGCTTAGGTTAAGGGTTAGGGTTAGGGTTAGGATTAGGTTTAGGGATAGGATAAGGGTCAGGGTTAGCGTTAGTGGTTAGCTTTAGGGGTAGGGTTACGGTTAGGGTAAGGGTTAGGTTTAGAGGTTAGTGTTAGTGTTAGGGTTAGGGTTAGTGTAGTGTTAGTGTTAGAGTTTGGATTAGAGTTAGGGTTAGGCTTGGGGTTAGGCTTAGGTTTATGTTTAGGTTTTGGATTACAATTAGGTTAGGGTTAGTGTTAGGGTTAGATTTAGGTTTTGCTTTAGATTTAGTGATAGTGTTAGGGTTAGTGTTAGGGTTAGCGGTTAGGTCTTAGGAATAGGGATATGGGTTAGCTTTAGTGTTAGAATTAGGGGTAGGATTATGGTTACGGTTAGGGTTAGCGTTTAGGGTTAGGGTTAGTGTTAACGTTAGTGCTATCCTTGGGTTTAGGATTAGATTGAGGTTTAGGGTTAGGGTTAGTGTTATGGTCAGATGTTAGGTATAGTGTTCGGGTTAGGGTTATGCTAACGTTAGGGTTCGGGTTAGGTATTACATTCAGGGTTATTGTTAGTATAAGGGGTAGGTTTGGGCTTACGGTAAGGGATTAATGTTAGGTTTAGGGTTAGTGTCATGGATAGGGTTAGGTTTAGGGTTAGGATTTTAGTTAGTGTTATGGTTAGGGTTAGTGTTATGTTTAGGGTTAGGGTTATGGTTAGTGTTATTTTTAGGATTAGTGTTATTGTTAGATGTTAGCGTTCAGTTTTGGGTTAGATTTATGGTTAGGGTTAGGGATAGTGATAGGCTTAGGCTTAGAGGTGTTGGTTAGTGTTAGGGTTTGGCTTAGTGTTAAACCTTAGGTTCAGGGTTAGGTTATGGTTAGTGTTATGGATAGTGTTATGGTTATGGTGAGGTTTAGTTTTAGTTTAGGGTTAGGGTTAGGGTTAGGTTTAGGGTTAGGATTAGAATTAAGTGTTAGGTTTAGGGTTAGGGTTTTAGGTTAGTGTTAGCGTCAGGGTTATGGTTAGCGTTATGGTTAGGATTAGGGTTAAGGATAGAGTTATTGTTAGAGTTAGTGTTATGGTTAGAGGTTAGCATTTAATTTTGGGTTAGATTTAGGGTTAGGGTTAGTGTTAGGCTTACGCTTAGTGGTGATGATTAGTGTTAGGGTTAGGCTTACTTTTAAAGCTTAGGTTCAGGGCTAGGGTTGGGGTTAGGGTCATGGATAGAGTTATGGTTATGGTGATGTTTAGTTTTATGTTAGGTGTAGGGTTAGGGTTAGGTTTAGGTTTAGATTTAGGGTTAGGTTTAGGGTTAGGATTAGAATTAAGGGTTAGGTTTAATGTTAGGTTTATGCTTAGTGTTAGGGTTATGATTAAGGTTAGGTTTAGGGGTTAGGTGTTAGTGTTAGAGTTACGGTTGGGCTTTTGGTTTTGGTTAGGTTTAGGGTAACGATTAGGGTTAGGTTTAGGGTTAGGGTTAGAGTTAGGGGTAGGGTTAGTTTTAGGGTGAGTTTTAGAGTTAAGGTTAGGGTTAGGGTTAGGGTTAGGGGTGAAGTGTTATCGATATGGATAGTGTTAGGGTTAGGTTTATTGTTCGGTTTAGTGTTAGGGTTAGGGCTAGGTTTAGGGATAGTGTTAGGGTTTAGGTTTAGGGTTAGGTTTAGGTTTAGGGTTAGCTTTAATTTTGGGGTTACGGTTAGTGTTAGTGTTACAAGTTAGGTTTAGTGTTAGGGTTAGCGTTAGAGTTAGGGTTAGGGTTAGCGTTAGGTTCAGGTTTAGGCTTACTGTTAGGGTTATGTTATGGTTAGGTTTAGTGTTAGGTTTTGTTTAGGTCAGGGGTTAGTTTTTGGGATAGGGTTAGGGATATGCTTCTGGTTACTGTTACGTTTATGGTTATGAATAGGTTTATGGTTAGTGTTAGGTTTAGCTTTAGCTTTAGTGTTAGGATTAGGGTTAGTGTTAGGGTTACAGTTAGGGTTAGTTTTAGCGTTAGTGTTAGGGTTAGACTTAAAGTTAGTGTTAAGGTCAGGGTTAGGGTTCAGGTTATCGTTAGGGTTTGTCTTAGGGTTAGGGTTTAGAGTTAGAGCTTTAGGTTTAGGTTTAGGGTTAGGGTTAGTATTAGTGATAGATTTAGGGTTAGGAATAGTGTTATTTTTAAAGTTAGGGTTAGGGTTAGCATTGGGGTTAGTGTTTGGGTTAGCGTTAGGGTTAGTGTTAGGGTTGGGTTACGGTTAGTGTTTGAGTTAGGCTTAGGGTTAGTGTTTGGGTTAGAATTTAGGGTTAGGGTTTGTGTTAGAGTAATGGTTAGGGTTAGGGTTAGAGTTAGGTTTAGAGTTTAGGGTTAGGGTTAGTGTTAGTGTTAGGATTAGGGTTAGGGTGAGGATTAGGGTTTGTCTTAGAGTTAGGGTTTCATGGTTAGGGTTCTTAGGTTTAGGGTTTAGGGTTAGGGTTAGGAGTAGGCTTAGGGTTAGTGTTAGGGTATGGGTAGGTTTAGGGGTTAGGTGCTAGGGATAGGGATAGGGTTACACTTCCGGTTTCAGTTAGGGTTAGTGTTCTGATTAGGTTTAGGGTTAGACTTAGTCTTAGCTTGAAGTTTAGGGTTAGGGTTAGGGCTTAGGTGTTATGGATAGTATTAGGGTTAGGATTAGGGTTTGTCTTGGGGTTAGGGTTTCATGGTTATGTTCCTTAGGGTTAGGGTTTAGGGTTAGGTTTAGGATTAGGCTTAGGCTTAGGGTTAGGGTTAGGGTTAAGTTTAGGGTTTAGGTGCTAGGGATAGGGATAGGGTTTCTCTTCTGGTTTCAGTTAGGGTTAGGGTTCTGATTAGGTTTAGGGTTAGACTTAGTGTTAGTGTGAAGTTTAGGGTTAGGTTTAGGGCTTAGGTGTTACGGATAGGATTAGGGTTAGGATTAGGGTTAAGTTTTGGGTTAGGGTTAGGTTTAGGGTTAGGGTTAGGGTTTAGTGTTAGGGTTAGAGTTACGGTTAGGTTTGGGGTTAGGGTTAAGGTTAGGGTTAGAGGTTAGGGTTAGGGTCATTGTCAGGGTTATTTTTCAGGTTAGAGTTAGTATTAGGGTTAAGGTTAGGGTTTGGGTTAGTGCTAGGTTTAAGGGTAGGCTTAGGAGTTCGTTGTTAGGGATAGGGTTATGGTTAGGGTTAAGGTTAATGTTAGGTTTAGGTTAATTTTAGGGTTAGGGTTAGGGTTTAGCGTCAGGAATAGGGTTACGGTTATGTTTAAGTTTAGGGTTATTGTTAGGCTTAGGGTTAGTGTTAGAGGTTAGTGTTAGTGTTACGGTTAGATTTTAGAGTTAGGGCTAGTGTAAGGGTTATGATTAGGGTTAGGGCTTGCGTTAAAAGTTAGGATTAGGGTTAGTGTTAGGGTTAGGGTACCGTTTAGGGCTGGGTTTATGTTAGGGCTAGGTTTTGGGGTTAGGAGTTAGGATTAGGGTCAGGCTTAGGCTTCGGATTCTGGTTAGGGTTACGATAAGGTTTAGGTTGAGGGTTAGGGTTAGTTTAAGGGTTAGTGTTAAAGTTAGGTTTACAGTTTGGTTTAGGGATAGGAGTTAGGTGTTAAGGGTAATGTTATGGTTACGGTTAGGGTTACGGTTAGGTTTATGATTATTTAAGTTCATGGTTGGGCTTAGTGTTAGGGGTAGGGTTAGGGATTAGAGATAGGTTTGAGTTAGGGTTAGGGTTAGGGTTAGGGGTTAGTGTTACTGTTAGGTTTAGGATTATGGTAAGGGTTAAGGTTAGGCTTACACATTAGGATTATTGCTCATGTTAGGGTTAGGCATAGGGTTAGGGTCAGCTTTAGGGATTGGGGTTAGAGTTATGGTTATGGTTAGGGTTAGGGTTACCGTTAGGGTGAGGGTTACCTTTAGGTTTAGGGTTAGGTTAGGGTTAGGTTTATGGGTTAGGTGTTAGGGATAGGGTCAGGGTTAGGCTTCGGATTATGGTTAGTGTTAGGGTTAGATTTTCAGTTAGGGTTAGGGTTACGTTAGGGTTTGGTTTAGGGTTTAGACATTAGGGATAGGTTCAGGGTTAGGCTTAGGATTACAGTCAGGTTTAGGGTTAGGGTAGGGTTATGGTTACATTTAGGGTTAAGGTAGGTGTTAGGGTTAGGGTTAGGTTTAGGCTTAGGGTTAGGTTTAGGGTTATGGTTAGCGTTAGGTTACATTTTCAGTTAGGATTAGGGTTTAGGTGTTAAGGATATGGTTAGCATTATGGTTAGGGTTACGATTAGGGTTAGGGTTAGGTTTAGGGTTAGAGTTAGGGTTATGGTTTGTGTTAACAGTAGGGTTTTATGGTTAGGGTTCCTAGGGTTAGGGGTTAGGGTTAGGGTTAAGGTTAGGGTTAGGCTTAGGGTTTGGGTTAGGGTTAGGTTTAGGGTTAGGCTTTAGAGTTAGAGGTTAGTGTTAGGGTTAGTGTTAGGGTTAGAGTTTAGGGTTAGAGTTTGTGTTAGGGTTATGGTTAGGTTTAGGGTTAGGGTTAGGGTTAGTGTTAGGGTTAGGGTTAGGCTTAGGCTTAGGCTTAGGCTTAGGCTTAGGCTTAGGCTTAGTGGTAGGTTTAGGGTTATGTTTAGGGATAGGGTTTTTGTTAGTGTTAGGGTTTTATGGTTAGGCTCCTTAGGGTTAGGGTTTAGGTTTAGGGTTAGGATTAGGCTTAGTGGTAGGGTTAGGGTTAGGGGTAGATTTAGGGGTTAGGTGTTAGTGATAGGGTTAGTGTTAGCCTTCACTTTGCAGTTATGGTTAGGGTTATGATTAGGTTTATTGTTAGGTTTAGGGTTAGCGTTTGGTTTAGGGTTTGGTTTAGTCTTAGTGTTAGGTTTAGGGTTAGGGTTATGGTTTAGGTGTTAGGGATGTTGTTAGTGTTAGGGTTAACGTTTTGTTTAGGGTTAGGGTTATGGTTAGATTTAGGTTTAGGGTTAGGGTTAGGGTTAGGGTTAGAGGTTAGGGTTAGGGTTAGGGTTAGGGTTAGGGTTAGATTTAGGGTCAGCGTTAGTTTTATGGTTAGGGTTATGGTTAGTGCTAAGTTTAGTGTTAGGGTTAGGTGTTAGGTGTTAGGGATAAGCTTAGGTTTAGGGTTAAGTTTAAAGTTTGGGTTAGGGTTAATTTTTTGGTTATATTTATGGTTTAGGGTAAGGGATAGGGTTACGGTTAGGGTTAGGATTAGGGTCAGGTTAGACTTAGGGTTAAGGATAGTGTTAGTGTTAGGGTTAGGTTTAGGGTTAAGGTTAGGGTTATGGTTAGAGATTAGGGTTAGGATTAGTGTTAGTGTTAGGGTTAGGTTACCGGTTACTTGTATGGTTAGAAGTTAGCATTGCGTTTAGTGTTAGGATTAGGGTTAGAGGTTAGGGTTAGGGATAATGTTAAGGTTAGGGTTAGTGTTAGGGCTTAGGGTTAGGGTTAGTGTTAGTGTTATGGTTAGAGCTAAGGGTTAAGGTTAGGTTTAGCGGTTAGGGTTATGGTTAGGGCTAGGTTTAGTTTAGTGTTAGAGTCAGGGTTAGGGTTATGTTTAGTGTTAGAGTTAGAGTTATGGTTAGGGTTAGGGTTAGAGTTAGGGTTAGCGTTTGGGTTAGGATAGGATCACATTTAGGGTTAGGGTTAGGTTTAGGGTTATTGTTAGTTTTAGGGTTACGCTTAGCATTAGGGTTATGGTTAGGGTATGTGTTACAGTTAGTGCTAGGGTTAGAGGTTCTTTTTAGTGTTAGAGTTGGGGTTAGGGTTAGTATTACAGTTAGAGTTCAGGGTTAGCATTCGGGTTAGGGTTAGGGGGTAGGTGTTAGTGATAGTGTTAGGGTTAGGGTTAGGATTAGGGTTCGGTTTAGAGTTAGGGTTAGGTTAGGGATAATGTTATTGTCAGAGTTTGTGTTTATGGTTAGGGTTAGGGTTAGGGTTAGGTTTAGGGTTATGGTTAGAGTTAGGTTTAGGGTTAGTGTTAGGGTTAGGGTTATTGCTAGGGTTAGTCTTAGGGTTAGGGTTAGGATTAGTGTTAGGCTTAGAGGTTATGGTTAGGGTTTGGGTTAGGGTTAGGGCGAAAGCTTAGTTTCAGAGTTAGGGTTAGTGTTAGTGTTAGGGTTAGGAATAGGGTAAGGGTTAGGATTAGAGTTAGTGCTTACTTTTGGGTTTAGGGTTATAGTTAGGTTTAGGGTTAGGTTTAGAGGTTAATTTTACTGTTAGGGTTAGGTTTAGGTTCATTTTGAGGGTTAGGGTTAGCGTTAGGGTTAGGTTTAGGGTTAGCATTTCGGGTTAGGGTTATTGTTAGGGTTAGTGTTATGGTTAGGGTTAGGGTTATTGTTAGTGTTTGGGTTAGCGTTTAGTGTTAGGGTTAGGGTTAGTGTTCTTGTTATAGTTAGGGTTAGTGTTAGGTTGAGGTTTAGGGTTAGAGATAGATTTAGGTTTAGTCTTAGCTTTAGAGTTATGGTTCGGGATATGTTTAAGTTTAGGGTTAATGTTAGAGGTTAGGGTTAGTGTTATTGTTAGTGTTAGATTTTGGGTTAGGGTTAGGGTTAGGATTAGACGTATGGGTTAGGGTTAGCATTAGGGTTAGGTTTAGGGTTAGGTTTAGGATTAGAAGTTAGGGTTATTGGTAGGGTTAGTGTTATGTTTACGTTTAGAGTTAGGATTAGTTTTAGGGTTAGGGTTAGGGGTTAGGTGTTAGGGAGAGGGTTAAGTTTAGGCTTCTTGTTATGGTTAGGGTTAGGGTTATGATTAGGTTAGGGCTATTTTTATGGTTAGGGTTAAATGTTAGGATTAGGTTTAGGGTTAGGGTTAGTGCATGGTTAGAGTTTAGGTTTAGTGTTGGGTTAGTGTTAGGGTTAGTGTTATGGCTAGAGGTTAGCGTTAGATTTGGGCTAGAGTTAGGTTTAAAACTTAGGTTTAAGATTAGTGTTAGGTTTAGGGTTAGGGTTAGTGTAAGGTTTAGGATTATGTTTAGGGTTAGGGTTATGGTTAGAGGTTAGCGTTTGGTTTAGCATTAGAGTTAGGGCTAGGATTAAGGTTAGGATTAGGCTTAGAGGTTATGTTTAGTGTTAGGGTTAGGGTTAAAGCTTAGGTTAAGGGTTAGGTTTAGGTTTAGGGTTCTTTTTAGTGGTAGGATAACTGTTAGGATTAGCGTTAGTGGTTAGTTTTAGTGTTAAGGTTACTGTTAGGGTTAGGTTTAGATGTTAGTGTTAGGGTTAATGTTAGGGATAGGGTTAGTGTGAGGGTTAGGGTTAGGCTTAGGGTTATGGTTAGTTTTTGGGTTACAATTAGGTTAGGGTTAGGGTTCATGTTAGGTTTAGTGTTATGGTTGGGGTTATGGTGAGGTTGAGGTTTTGTGTTAGGATTAGTGTTAGGGTTAGAAGTTATGTTTAGTGTTAGGGTCAGGGTTAGGTTTATGTTTAGGATTAGCGTTAGGTTTAGGGTTAGGATTAGGGTTAAGCATATGCTAGGGTTACGGTTTTGGTTAGGGTTAGGTATTACAGTCAAGTTTAGGGTTAGTTTAGGGGGTAGGGTTAGGGTTAGGGTAAGGGTTTAGTGTTAGGTTTAGTGTTAGGTTTATGGTTATGGTTATGGTTATGGTTATGGTTAGGGTTAGGGTTACATTTAGGGTTATAGTTAGTTTTAGGGTTAGTGTTACGGTTAGTGTTTAGGGTAAGGTGTAGGGCTAGGGGTAGGGCTAGGGTTAGGTTTAGGGTTAAGGTTAGGGTTAGAGGTTAGCATTCAGTTTACGGTTAGATTTAGGGTTAGGGTTAGCATTAGGGTTAGGCTTAGAGGTGATGGTTAGTGTTAGTGTTAGGCTTAGGGCTAAAGCATAGGTTTAGGGTTAGTTTTAGGGTTAGGGAACGGTAAGTTTTTTTTTTTAATTTTATTTAAGAGGAAAAAGAGAAAAACACAAAACAAAACAAAGCGGTGTAAGGTTACACATAATACAGAACTACAAAAAAATAACAGTAAGAAATCACCTGTTAATAGATTACATATTATCGTCTTGGAAATAGTTGCTCAAATCACAGTATCAAAGAATACAAGGTGGACATTCAAACAGAGAGACTGCAAACAGCTGTGTTTAATGATCAAAAACATTATTATAGTCAGCTATTTAACACCCCTAAACAAACTTGCTGTTATATCCGTTAGAGCTCTTTTTTCTTTTTTTTCCCCTCCCTCTCTTTTTTACAACAAAATTTACACATTTTGGATTGTATTACTCCTTAGTTCTTATTACTTTTTTGCGGGGGGGAGAGAATAAAGTCAAATATGGCAAAACAAAGCTGTCAGTCAAAACCAAGGATAGACATAGCACATGATGTAGAACAGAGTACAAGGTTATCAACAATGGTTATCAATGTTGTCTCTTGTTTCCTTAAAAAGAATTGTCTATCTCATTAGATATTATAAAGTTGGACAAAACAGTAGAGAACAAGACCAACAAAACCGAGGCATTGTAAACATTACAGGACTTCCAAAGGAGACAATAGTCAAACCAGAATGGGCATTTTAGTGAATCTTATTGCCTTCAAAGTAGTTGCCTATACCCTCAAACCTGATACTATCGCACAGAATGGAACAGAGTCTTAGGATTAGGGTTAGCGGTTAGGTTTATGGTTAGGATTAGGGTTAGTGCTAAGGTTAGGTACAGAGGTTAGTGCTAATGTTAGGATTAGGGTTAGGATTGGTGTTAGGGTTAGGGTTAGAATTAGGGTGAGGGTTTTGTTTAGGAATAGTCTTTGGTTTGGATTAGTGTTACAATTAGGTTAGGGTTAGGGTTAGGCTTAGGGTTAGGGTTACGTTTATGTGTTAGGTGTTAGGGATACGGTTATGGTTATGGTTATGGTTAGGGTTAGGATTAGTGTTTGGGTTAGGGTTATGATTAGAAATTAGGGTTATGCTTAGAGTTATGGTCAGGTTTAGGGGTTAGCTGTTAGGAATAGGTTTATGTTTATGGTGAGGTTTATGTTTAGGTTAGAGTTAGAGTTAGGGTTAGGGTTAGGTTTAGGGTTAGGTTTAGAATTTAGTGTTGGGGTTAGAGTTAGGTTTACGGTTGAGTTTTGGGTTAGGATTAGGATTAGGGTTAGGGTTAGGGGTTAGATGTTAGTGTTAGGGTCATGGTTAGGGTTAGGGTTATGGGTAGAGTTTAGCGTTAGGTTTAGTGTTAGGGTTTGTGTTAGGGTTAGGGTTAGAGTTAAAGATTAGGGTTAGGGTTGGGGTTACTGTTCGAGTTTAGGGTTAGTGTTAGATTAAGTTTTAGGGTTAGGGTTAGGTTTACGCTTAGGGTTGGGGTTAGGTTTAGGGTTAGGGTTAGCTTTAGTTTTAGGTTTAGGGTTAGTGATGGTTAGAAGTTAGTTTTAGAGTTAGGGTTAGCGTTAGGGTTAGGTTTAGGGTTAGGGTTAGGGTTATTGTTAGGTGTTAGCGTTTGGTTTAGGGTTAGAGTTAGGGTTAGGGTTAGTGTTAGGGTTAGGCTTAAAAGTCATGGATATGGCTAGGGTTAGGGTTAAAGCTTAGGTTCAGGGTTATGGTTAGAGTTATTTTTAGGGTTACGGTTGGAGTTTAGGGTTTGGCTGAATGTTAGGGTTAGGGTTTGGGTTAGGGTTAGGGTTATGGTTAGACGTTAGCCTTTGGTTTAGGGTTAGAATAGGGGTTAGGGTTAGGGTTAGTGTTAGGCTTAGAGGTTATGGTTATGGTTATGGTTATGGTTAGGGTTAGGGTTAAAGCTTAGGATCAGAGTTATTGTTAGTTTTATGGTTAGTGTTAGGGATACGATAAGGATTAGGATTAGGGTTAGGTGTAAATGTTAGGGTTAGGGTAACGGTTAAGTTTAGGATTTGATTTAAAGGTTAGTTTTAGGGCTAGGGTTAGGGTTAGGGTTTGGGTTATTGTGAGGCCTAGGGTTAGGGTTAGAGTTAGGGTTATGTTTAGGCTTATGGTTATGTTTAAGGATAGTGTTACAATTAAGTTAGCATTAGGGTTAGGATTAGGGTTAGGTTTAGGGTTAGGTTTGGGCTTAAGGTTAGTGTTAGCGGTTAGCGTAAATTTTGGGTTAGGGTTAGGGTTAAAGCTTAGGTTTAGGGTTAGATTTAGGTTTAGGGTTAGGGTTAGTGTTAGGGTTAGTGTTAGTGTTAGTGTTAGGGTTAGGTTTAGCGTTAGGGTTAGGGCTTAGATGTTAGGGATCAGGTTATGGTTAGGGTAGGGTTAGGGTTATGTTAAGCCTCAGAAATTATTGTTAGTCTTAGTGTGAGGGTTAGCGTTATAGTTAAGTTAGGGTTAGGGTTAGCGTTAGGGTTAGGGATAAGGTAAGGTTTAGGATTAGGGTTAGTCGTTAGGTTTAGCATTAGGCTTATGGTTACGGTTAGGGTTAGGTTTAGAGGTTAGGGTTAGGGTTAGAGTTAGGGTTAGGGTTTTGGTTAGGGCTAGGGTTAGTGTTAGGTTTAGGGGTATTGTTAGAGGTTAGCATTACATTTAGTTTTATGTTTAGGTTTAGGACTATGGTTAGGGTTAGGGTTAGTTTTAGGTTTGGAGTTATGGTATTGTTAGGGATAGGGTTTGTTATTACTGTCAGATTTAGGTTTTGTTTAAGGGGTAGTGTTAGGTTTTGGGTTAGGTATTACTGTTAGGTTTAGGGTTAGTGTTCTGTTTAGGTTTAGGGTTATGTTTAGTGTTATCGTGAGGGTTAGGTTTTGGGTTAGAATTTAGGGTTAGGGTTGGGGTTAGGGATAGTGTTATGGTAGGTTTAGGGTTAGGGTTCGGGTTAGTTATTACAGTCAGTTTTAGGATTAGTTTAAAGGTAAGGGTTAGGGTTAGGGTTAAGTATTAATGTTAGGTTTAGGGTTATATTTATGGTTTGGGTGAGAGTTAGGGTTAGAGTTTAGGATTAAGGTTAGGTTTAGGGTTAGTGTTAGGGTTATATTTTAGGGTTTGGGTTACGTTTAGGGTTAGGGTTATTTTTAGGGTTGGACTAGATTTAATGTTAGTGTTAGGTTTAGGGTTAGGTGTTAAATTTTGGGAAGAGGGTAATGATAAGGCTTCGGGTTAGGGTTAGTGTTAGGGTTAGGGGTTAGGTATTTGGGATAGAGTTAGCGTTAAGGTTAGGGTTAGAGTTAGGGTTACGTTTAGGGTAAGGTTTAGGGTTAGGGATACTGTTAGGTTTAGGTTTAGGTTTAGGGTTAGGGATAGTGTTAGGGTTAGGTTTAGGGTTAGGATTAGGATTAGGTTTAGGGTTAGAGTTTAGTTTTAGGGTTAGGTTAAGGGTTACGGTTATTGTCAGGATTAGTTTTAAGATTACAATTTATGGTTGGGGTAGGGTTAGTTTCAGGGTTATGTTTAAAGTTTGGGTTAGGGCTTGGTTTAGAGTTAGAATTTAGTTTTAGGGTTGGGTTTAGGGTTAAGGTTAGGGTTAGGCTTAGGTTTAGGATTACAATGTATTGTTGGGGTAGGGTTAGTTTTAGTGTTACGTTTAAGCTTAGGGTTAGGGCTATGTTTATGTTTAGAGTTAGGGGTCAGGTGTTAGGGAGAGGGTTAGAGTTAGGCTTCCAGTTGTGGTTAAGTTTTGGGTTACGATTAGGTTTAGGCTTAGGGATATGTTTAGGGTTAGGGTTAGGTTTAGTATTAGGTTTAGATTTAGAGGTAGGGTTAGATTTGGGGTTAGGGGTTAGGTGTTAGCGACAGGGTTAAGGTTACGGTTAGTGTCAGGTATTACAGTCAGGCTTCGGGTTATTTTAAGAGTTAGAGTTAGGGTTAGGGCAAGGGATTAATGTTAGGTTTAGGGTTATGTTTATGCTTAGGTTTAGGGTTATGGTTAGGATTAGAAGTTAGGGTTAGTGGTAGGGTTAGTATTATGGTTACGGTTATGGTTAGGGTTAGTGTTAGGGTTAGGGTTAGGGGTTAGGGGTTAGCACGAGGCTTAAGGTTAGGCTTCGGATTATGGTTAGGGTTAGGGTTATGATTAGGTTTAGGTTAAGGCTTAGGGTTAGGGTTAGTGTTAGGGTTTGTTTTAGTGTTAGTTTTAGGGTTAGATTTAACGTTAGGGTTAGATGTTAGGTGTTAGGGATAGGGTTAGGGTCAGGGTTAGGTTTATCTTTAGGGTTAGGGTTAGGGATAGTGTTAGGTTTAGAGTTAGGGTTTAGGGTTAGTGTTAGGGTTAAGTTAGGGATAGGGTTAGGTTTAGAGTTAGAGTTTAGGGTTATGGTTAGTTTAGGTTTAGGGTTAGTGTTAGGGTTATGGCGAGGGTTAGGGTTAGGGTTATGGTTATGCTTAGGGTGAGGATTAGAGGTTAGGTGTTAGGAAGAGTGTTAGGTTAGGCTTTGGGTTAGGGGTAGGGTTAGGGTTACGATTAGGTTTAGGTTTAGGGTTAGTGTTAGATTTAGGGTTAGTTTTAGATTTAGGGTTAGAGTTAGGAGTTAGGTGTTAGTGATAGTGGTAGGGTTACTGTTAGGTTTAGGGTTAGGGTTAGTGTTAGGGATAGTGTTAGGGTTAGAGTTAAAGGTTACGATTAAGGTTAGGGTTAGAAGTTTGGTTTAGTGTTAGTTTTAGCATTAGTGTTAGTGTTATGGCTAGAGGTTAGGGTTAGGTTTAGAGTTAGGTTTAGGGTTAAGGTTAGGGTTAGGGTTAGGTTCAAGGTTAGAGGTATGGGTTATGGTTAGGGTTAGGGTTCTGGTTAGGTTTAGTGTTAGGGTTAGTGTTAGAAGTATGGGTTAGGGTCAGGGTTAAGGTTAGGTTTAGAGTTGTGTTAGGTTTAGGGTTAGGGTTATAGTTATGTATTATGGTCTGAGTTAGTTTTAGTTTAATGGGTAGTGTTAGGGTTAGGGGTAGGGATTAATGTTAGTTTTAGTTTTAGGTTTATGGCTAGGGTTATGTTTACGGTTAGTGTTAGTGTTAGAGTTAGAGTTTAGGGTTAGTGTTAGGTTTAGGGTTATTGTTAGTGTTAGGGTTAGGTTTAGGTTTAGAGTTTAGTGTTAGTGTCAGTGTTAGGGTTAGGCTTAGAGGTTATGGTTAGTGTTAGGGTTAGGGTTAGGATTAAAGCTTAGGATTAGGTTTAGGATCGCAGTTAGTGTTAGGGTTATGTTTAGGGGTAGTGTTAGTGTTAGGGTTTGGGTTAGGTTTAGATTTTTGTTTAGGTTTAGGGTTAGTGTTAGGGCTAACTATACAATTAGGGTTAGGCTTAGCGTTAGGGTTAGGATTAGGGTCACGATTAGGCTTTGGGTTATGATTATGGTTCGTGTTAGGGTTATAGTAATGGTTAGGTTTAGGGTTAGGCTTAGGGTTAAGGATAGAATTAGGGTTACGATTATGGTTAGGGTTAGGGTTAGGTTCAAGGTTAGGCTTTGGGTTACGTTTATGGTTAGTGTTTGGGTTATGTTTAGGGTTAGGATTAGATTGAGGTTTAGGGTTAGGGTTAGGGTTAGGGTTAGAAGATAGGTTTAATGTTAGTTTCAGGATTAGGGTTAGGGATAGCTTTAGGCTTAGGGTTAGTGTTAGCGGTTAGGGTTAGGGTTAGCGTTAGGGTTAGGGTTAGATGTATGGGGTGGGTTAGGTTTAGGCATAGGATTAGGTTTAGTGTTTGGGTTAGTGTGATGATTATAGTTTAGGGTTAATGTTAGGGTTAGAGTTAGGCTTAACGTTAGGTTTAGGTTTAGGTATAGGGTTAGGGTTTAGGTGTTAGGGAGAGTGTTCTGGTTAGGCTTCATGTTCCAGTTAGTGTTAAGGTTATGATTAGGTTTAGGGTTAGTGTTAGGGTTAAGGTTAGAATTTAGTATTAGGGTGGTGGGTAGCATTAGTGTTTTGTTACGGTTAGAATTTAGGGTTAGGGTTAGGATTAGGGTTAGTGTTAGGTTTAGGGTTATGGTCAGAGGTTAGCATTAGGTTTAGTTTTATGTTTAGGTTTAGGGTTAGGGTTAGGGTTTAGATTTAGGGTTGGGATTATGGTAGTGTTAAGGTTAGGGTTTGTTATTATTGTCAGGTTTAGGGTTTGTTAAGGGGTAGTGTTAGGGTTTGGGTTAGGGATTAATGTTAGGTTTAGTGTTAGTGTTATGTTTAGGGTTAGAGTTATGTTTAGTGTTATGGTTACGGTTAGGTTTTGGGTTAGAGTTTAGGTTTAGGGTTAGGGTTAGGGCTAGGGCTAGGATTAGGATTCGAATTTAGGGTTAGAGTTATGTTTAGGATTAGGGTTTCGGTTAGGGTTAGGGTTAGGGTTAGTTTTAGGTTTAGGTTTAGGGTTAGGGATTAGGTTTTAGGGAGAGTGTTATGGTAGGTGTTAGTTTTATGGATTAGGTGTTAGGGAGAGTGTTAGAGTTAGGCTTGGTGCTACCATTAGTTTTAGGGTTACAATTAGGTTTAGGGTTAGTGTTAGGGCTAGGATTAGAGTTTAGAAACAGGGATAGGGTAGCGTTAGGTTTTCATTACAGTTAGAGTTTAGGGTTATGGTTAGGTGTAGGGTTAGTGTTAGGGTTTAGGCTTAGGGTTAGTGTTAGGTTTAGAAGTTGGTTTAGTGTTAGTGTTAGGGTTAGGTTTAGAGTTAGAGTTAGGGTTAGGGTTAGATGTTAGGGCTAAGGTTAGGGCTAGGGTTAGGGTTAGGGTTACAGTTAGAGTTTATCATTAGGGTTAGTTTTGAGTTAGGTTTAAGGTTAGGGTTAGGGTTATGGTTAGAGGTTAGCCTTAGGTTTATGTTTACAGTTTGTGTTTAGGGTTATGGTTATGGTTAGGCTTAGAGTTTATGGTTAAGGTTAGGGTTAGTGTTAGGGTTAAAACTTAGGTTTATGTTTAGTGTTAGTGTTAGGGTTAGGGTTAGTTTTAGGGTTAGATTTAGGGGTTAGGGGTTAGTGATAGTGTTAGGGTAAGGGTTAGGGTTAAGGTTAGGGTTATTGTTAGGGGTAGTATTTGGGTTATGGTAGGGTTTATGTTAGGGTTACGTTTAGGGTTAGTGTTAATGTTAGGGTTATGTTTAGGCTTAAAGTTTCTGGTTAGGGTTAGGGTTAGGTTTAGGGTTAAAGCTTAAGTTTAGTATTATGTTTAGGGTCAGGGTTAGAGTTACGCTTAGGGTTAGGGTTAGGGTTATACTTAGGCTTCGGGTTATGGTTAGGGTTCGGTTGGGATTAGGTTAGTGTTAGGCTTAAGTTTAGCATTTAGGTTAAAGTTAGGGTTAGGGTTAGGGTGTGGATTAGGATTAGGGTTAGGGTTAGGGTTAGGTTTAGGGGTTAGGTTTTAGGGATAGGTTTTCAGGTTAGGCTTCAAGTTATGGTTAGGGTTAGGGTTACGATTAGTTAGGGTTAGTGTAAGGGTTATCGTTTGCATTAGATTTATGGTTAGTTATAGGTTTAGGGTTAGTGTTAGGTTTAAGGGTTAGGTGTTAGGGATAAGGTTGCAGTTAGGGTTAGTGTTAGGGTTTGGGTTAGGGTTAGGTTTAGGGTTAGGTTTATGGTTAATGTTAGGGTTAGTGTTATGATTAGAATTTAAGTTTATGGTTAGGTTTAGGGTTAAGGTTATGGTTCCGGTTAGGGTTAGGGTTAGATTTAAGGCTAGGTTTAAGCTTTAGGTGTTAGGGAGAGGGTTTTGGTTAGGCTTCAAGTTGTGGTTAGGTTTTGGGTTACGATTAGCTTTAGGGTTAGGGTTAGGGTTAGGGTTAGGCTTAGGGGTTAGGGGTTAGTTGTTATGGATAGAGTTAGCATTAGGGTTAGGGTTAGCTTTCATGTTAGTGTTAGAGTTAGGGTTAGGTTTAGTGTTAGGGATAGTGTTAGGTTTATGGTTATGGTTAGGGTTACAGATAGGGTTAGGGTTAGGGTTATGCTTAGTGGTTATTGTTAGGGTTAGGGTTAGTATTAAAGCTTAGGTTTAGGATTAGGTTAGGGTCAGGGTTAGAATTAGGGTTAGGGTTAGGGATACGCTTACACTTAGGCTTCGGGTTATGGTTTGGATTATGGTTATGATTTGGTTAGTGTTAGGGTTAGGGTTACGGTTAGGGTTAGGATTAGGGTGTGGATTAGGATTAGGGTTCGGTTTAGCATTAGGTTTAGGGGTTAGGTGTTAATGATAGTTTTACCGGTTAAGCTTCAGGTTACGGTTAGGGTTAGGGTTACGATTAGTGTTAGGGTTAGGGTTAGGGTTAGTGTTAGGGTTAGCGTTTGCATTAGATTTATGGTTAGTTATATTGTTAGGGTTAGTGTTAGGTTTAAGGGTTAGGTGTTAGGGATAATGTTGCATTTAGGGTTAGGGTTAGGGTTGGTTTAGAGTTTAGGTTTAGGGTTAGGACTTGGGTAAGTGTTACGGTTAGGGTTATGATTAGAATTTAAGTTTAGTGTTAGGTTTAGGGCTAAGTTTAGTGTTTAGTGTTAAGTTTAGGGTTAAGGTTATGGTTATCATTAGGGTTAGGTTTAGGGCTAGGGTTAAGCTTTAGGTGTTAGGGAGAGGGTTTTCGTTAGGCTTCAGGTTATGGATAGGTTTTGGGTTACTATTTGCTTTAGGGTTATGGTTAGGGGTTAGGTTTTATGAATAAAGTTAGTGTTAGGTTTAGGGTTAGGTTTAGTGTTAGTGTTAGGTTTAGGGTTTTGGATAGTGTGGGGTTTATGGTTAAGGTTAATGTTAGGGATAGGGTTAGGCTTAGGGTTAGGTTTAGCGTTTAGGGTTAGGGTTAGGTTTAGGGTTATTGTTAGGTTTAGGGTTAGGTTGAGGTTTAGGTTAGGGTTAGGGATAAGTGTTAGGGGTTAGGGAGATTCTTAGGTTTAGTGTTAGGTTTAGGGGTTAGATGTTTGAGAAAATGTTAGGGTTAGGCTTCGGTTACTGTTATGGTTAGGGTTATGATTAGGTTTAGGGTTAGTGTTAGGGTTAGAGTTAGAGTTTAGAATTAGGGTTAGGGGTAGCGTTAGGGTTTTGGTTACGGTTAGGGTTTAGGTTCAGGGTTAGGGATAGGGGTAGTGTTAACTTTAGGGTTATGGTTAGAGGTTAGAGTTAGGTTTACGGTTAGGGTTAGGTTTAGGATTAGAGTTAAAGGTTAGTGTTAGTGTTAGGGTTAGTGTTAGCATTAGAGTTTAGGTTTAGTGCTAGCTTGAGGGTTAGGGTGAGTGTTAGGGTTAGGTTTAGGGTTAAATTTAGGGTTAGGGTTAGATTTAGTGTTAGGGTTAATGTTAGCATTAGAAGTTAGTGTTAGGGGTAGGCTTAGGGTTATGGTTACGGTTAGGTTTAGGGTTAGTGTTAGGTGTTAGGAGTTAGGGAGTGGGTTAGTGTGAGGCTTCGGTTTATGGATAGTGTTACGGTTACGATTAGATTTAGTCTTAGGGTTAGGGTTAGGTTTAGGATTATGGTTAGTTTTAGGTTTAGGTTTAGGGTTGGGGTTAGGGGTTAAGTGTTAGGGATAGGATTAGGGTTAGGGTTAGAGTTAGGGTTAGGATTAGCTTTACGGTTAGTTTTAGGGTTAGAGGTAGGGTTAGTGTTAGGGGTTAAGTGTTAGGGGTAGTATTAGGGTTATGTTTAGGGTTAGGGTTAGGATTACGGTTAGGGTTAGGGTTAGTTTTATGGTTAGTTTTAGGTTTACGGATCTTGTTAGGGTTAGGGTTAGGATTACGGTTAGGGTTAGGGTTAGTGTTAGTATTAGGCTTAGGGTTATGGTTAGAGGTTAGCGTTAGTTTCAGTGTTAGAGTTGGGGTTAGGGTTAGGGTTAGGGTTAGGCTTAGTGTTTATGTTTAGGGTTAGTGTTAGGGCTAGGGTTAGTGTTAGGGTGAGTCTTAGTGTTCGGTTTAGAGGTATGGGTTAGGGTTAGGGTTAGTGTTAGTGTTAGGGTTAGGGTTACGGTGAGTGTTAGTGTTAGGGTTAGGGTTAGGTTTTGTGTTAGTTTTAGGGTTAGGTTTACGGTTTGGTTTGGGGTTGGGTGTTAGAGATAGAGATAGGTTTAGGGTTAGCTTAAGGGTTAGGTTTAGGCTAAGGGTTAGGTTTACCGTGAGGTTTAGGTTTAGGAATAGTGTTAGGTTTATGGTTAAGGTTTAGGTTTAGGGTTAGGGTTAGGGTTTGGGTTAGGTTTAGGCTTAGTTTTAGGGTTAGTGTTAGGTTTAGAATTCGGTTCATTGTTAGGGTTAGGTATAGAGTTAAAGTTAGGGTTAGGGTTAGATGTTAGGGCTAAGGTTAGAGTTATGGTTAGGGTTAGAGTTATGGTTAGAGTTTATGGTTAGGGTTAGTGATAGAGTTCGTGTTAAGGTTAGGTTTAGGGTTATTGTTAGAGGTTAGCATTAGGTTTAGGGTTAGAGTTTGTGTTTAGGGTTAGGGTTAGTGTTAGGCTTAGAGGTTATGGTTAAGGTTAGGGTTAGGGTTACGGTTAGAGTTGATGGTTAGGGTTAGTGTTAGAGTTAGTGTTAAGGTAAGGGTTAGGGTTATGGTTAGAGGTTAGCGTTAGGTTTAGAGTTACAGTTTGCGTTTAGGGTTAGGGTTAGGGTTAGGTTTAGAGGTTATGGTTAAGGTTAGGGTTAGGGTTACGGTTGAAACTTAAGTTTAGGTTTAGGGTTAGGGTTAGAGTAAGGGTAAATTTTAGGGTTAGGTTTAGGTTTAGGGTTAGGTATTAGTGGTAGTGTTAGGGTTTGGGTTAGGGTTAGGTTTAGGTTTAGGTTTAGGGTTAGGTATTAGTGGTAGTGTTAGGGTTTGGGTTAGGGTTAGGGTTAGGGATCATATTAGGGTTAGGGTAGGGTTTAGGTTAGGGTTAGAGTTAGGATTAGTGTTAGTGTTAGGGTTAGGGTTAGGCTTAGATTTTATGGTTGGGTTTAGGGTAAGGGTTAATTCATATGTTTTGGGTTACGATTATTGTTTGGGTTAGGGATAGTGTTAGGGATAGGGTTACGCTTAGGCTTCTGGTTATGGTTAGTGTTACGTTTAGGATTAGGGTAGTGTTAGGTTTAGGGTTAGGGTTAGGGTTAGGATTACGGTTAGGGTTAGGTTTAGGGTTACGGTTACGATTAGGTTAGTGTTAGGATTAGGGTTAGTATTAGGGTTAGGGTTACGGTTAGGTTTAGAGTTAGGGTTAGGTTTAGAGTTAGGGTTAGGTTTAGAGTTATGGGTTAGGGTTAAGCTTAGGGTTAGTGTTAGGATTAGTTTTAAGGTTAGAGTTAGGGTTATATTTAGGATTAAGTTTAGTGTTACGGTTAGTGTTAGTGTGTGGATTAGGATTAGACTTAGGGTTATGGTTAGGTTTAGGGGTTAGGTGTTAGCAATAGGGTTAGGGATATGATTCTTGTTACGGTTAGGGATAGGGTTACGATTAGATTAGGGTTAGTGTTAGGGTTAGTGTTTGCATTAGATTTATGGTTAGTTTTAGGGTTAGGGTTAGTGTGAGGTTTAAGTTTTAGGTGTCAGGAATAAGGTTTCAGTGAGGGTTATGTTTAGGGTTGGGTTACAGTTTAATTTTAGGTTTAGGTTTATGGTAAGTATTAGGTTTAATGTTATGATTAGAATTTAGGTTTAGGGTTAGGTTTAAGGTTAAGGTTATGGTTACGGTTAGGATTTTGGTTAGGTTTATGATTAGGGTTAAGCTTTAGGTGTTAGGGAGAGGGTTTTGGTTAGGCTTCGGGTTATGGTTAGGTTTTAAGTTATGATTAGCTTTAGGTTAGGTTTAGGGTTAGTGTTAGGGTAAGGGTTAGGGTTAGGGATAAGGGTTAGGTGTTATTGATAGAGTTAGAGTTAGTGTTAGGGTTTGGTTTAGTGTTAGTTTTAAGGTTAGGATTAGGTTTAGGGTGAGGGATATTGTTAGGTTTAGGGTTAAGGTTAGGTTTAGCGATCGGGTTAGGTTTAGGGGTAGCGTTTAGGGTTATGGTGAGGGTTAGGGCTATTTTTAGTGTTAGGGTTAGGTTGAGGTTTAGGGTTAGGTCTAGGGTTAGGGTTAGGGTTAGTGTCAGGGTTAGGTTTCGTGTCAGGGTTAGGGTTTTGGTTAGAGTTTTGTATTAGGGTTAGGTTTAGGTTTTGTTTTAGGTTTAGGATTAGTGTTATGGTTAGGGTTAGTATTAGGTTATGGTTAAGGGTTAAGGTTAGGGTTGGAGTTAGAAGTTAGGTTTAGTGCTAGGTTTAGGTTTAGTGTTAGCGATAGTTTAGGGTTAGGGTTAGTGTTAGAGTTTAGGGTTAGTGTTAGTGTTAGGGTTGGGGTTAGGTTTAGGGTTAGGGTTAGGTTTAGGGTTAGAGCTATGGGTTAGGGTTAGGGTTAAGTTTAGTGTTATGTTAAGGTTTAGGCTATGGATAGGGTTAGGGTTAGGTTTACGTATTACAATCAGGCTTAGCGTTAGTTTAAGGGGTAGGGTTAGAGTTAGGGTAATGGATTAATGTTAGGTTTGGGTTAGGGTTATTGTTATGGTTATGGTTATGGTTAGGGTTAGGTTTATGTTTAGCGTAAGGTTTAGGGTTAGGTTGAGGTTTAGGGTTAGAGTTAAGTTTAGGGTTAGGGTAAGAGGTTAGTGCTAGGTTTAAGTTTAGGGTTAGGGTTAGGTTTAAGTTTAGGTTTAGGGTTA
Organism: Cavia porcellus; assembly: GCF_034190915.1. Lineage (NCBI taxonomy): Eukaryota > Metazoa > Chordata > Mammalia > Rodentia > Caviidae > Cavia > Cavia porcellus. The sequence continues at coordinate 102,383,758 of NW_026947488.1, read as the reverse complement.
GGGTTAGGGTTAGGTTAATGTTTAGTATTAGTGTAATGTTTAGCGTCACTGTTAGCGTTAGGTTTACATTTAGGGTTAGGGTTAGAGGTATGTGTTAGTGTTAGGTTTAGGGGAAGTGTTAGGGTTAGGATTAGTATTATGGTAGGTTTAGGGTTAGGGTTATGGTTACGTATTACGGTCAGTGTTAGTGTTAGATTAACGGGTAAGGTTACGGTTAGGCTTAGGGATGATTGTTAGCTTTAGCGTTAGGTTTATGGTTAGGGTTAGGTGAGAGTTCTTGTTAGGGTTAGGGTTAGATTTTAGGGTTAGGGCTAGGTTTAGGGTTATTGTTAGGGTTAGGGTTTGGTTTAGGGTTAGAGTTTAGGGTTAGGGTTAGGTTTAATTTTAGGGTTAGATTTAAGGTTAGATTTAGGATTAGAATTTGGGGTTAGGGATAATGTTAGAGTTTGGGTTACAGTTTGGGTAAAGGTTAGCCCTAGGTTAAGGGTTAGCATTTCGTTTAGGGTTAGGGTTAGGTTTAGGGTTTAGGATCAGGGTTATTGTTAGGGTTAGGGTTAGGATTAGGGTTATGTTTAGGTTTAGGGATAGTGTTACGGATAGACTTTGGGTTACGGTTAGGGTTATGGTTAGGATTAGTGTTAGATTCAGGTTTAGGTTTAGGGTTAGGGTAAGTTTTAGGTTTAGGGTTAGGTTTAGGGTTAGAATTTAGGTTTAGTGTTAGGTTTAGGGTTCATGTTAGGGATAGTTTTAGGGTTAGGGTTAGTGATAGAGGTTAGGGTTAAGGTTAGGGTTGTGGTTAGGGTCAGGGTTAGGGTAGGGTTAGAAGTAAGCTTTAGGTTTAGGTTTAGGGGTAGGGTTAGGTTTAAGGATACTGTTATGGTAGGTTTAGGGTTAGGGTTCGGGTTAGGTATTAAGTTCAGTGTTAGGGTTAGTTTAAGGGGTAGGTTTAGTGTTAGGGTTATTGATTAATGTTAGGTTTAGTGTTAGGTTTACGGTTATGGTTAGGGTTAGGGTTAGGTTTAGTGTTAGGGTTAGGTTTAGAGTTTAGGATTAGGGTTAGTTTTAGGGTTAGGGTTAGTGTTAGGGTTAGGGTTAGATTTAGGGTTAAATTTTAGGATTAGGTTATGTTTAGGGTTAGGGTTACTTTTAGGCTTAGGATTAGCTTTTAGGGTTAGAGCTCTGTTTAGGGTTAGGGTTACGGTTACGGTTAGGGTTAGGGTTAGGTTTAGGTTTAGGGGTTAAGTGTTAAAAGAGGCTTATATAGGCTTTGGTTTAGGGTTAGAGTTAGGGTTAGGGGTTAGTTATTAGGGATAGAGTTAGCTTTAGGGTTAAGTTTTGGGCTAGGGTTAGGTTTAGGGTAAGGTTTAGGGTTAGGGATAGTGTTAGTGTTAGTGTTAGTGTTAGGGTTAGGGTTAGGGTTGGGTTTAGGTTTAGAGTTTAGGTTTAGTGTTAGGTTTAGTGTTAAGGTTAGGGTTAGTGTTAGGTTTATGATTAGAGTTTATTGTTGGTGTAGGGTTAGAGTTAGGGTTACTTTTAAGGTTAGGGCTAGGATTAGGGTTAGATTTAGAGGTTAGGTGTTAGGGAGAGGGTTAGGGTTAGGCTCCTGGTTATGGTTAGGTTTTGCATTAAGATTAGGTTTTTCTTACGGTTATGGTTAGGGTTAGGGTTAGGGTTAGGGTTACACTTAATGTTAGGGTTATGACTAAGGTTCAGGTTAGGAGTTAGGTGTTAGTGAGAGGGCTAGGGTTAGGCTTTGTGTTACAGTTACAGTTAGGGTCACGATTAGGTTTAGGGTTAGGATTAGGGTTAGGGTTAGTGTTTGGTTTAGGGTTAATTTTAGAGTTAGGGTTATGGTTAAGTTTAGGGGTTAGGTCTTAGTGATATGGTTAGGGTTAGGGTTAAGTTTAGGGTTTTATTTAGGGTTATGATTAGGGTTTGCGATAATGTTAGGTTTAGGTTTAGGTTTAGGGTTAGGGTTACTGTTAGGGTTAGAAGATAGGTTTAGTTTTAGTGTTAGGGTTAGGGTTAGGATTACGGCTAGGGTTATGGTTAGAAGTTAGCCTTTGATTTAGGGTTAGATTTAGTGTTAGTGTTAGTGTTAGTGTTAGTGTTAGGCTTAGATTTTATCGATAGTGTTAGGGTTAGTGTTTGGGTTTGGTTAAGGTTACAGTTAGGGTTTGAGTTAGAGTTAAACATTCGGGTTAGCGTTAGGGTTACGGTTAGAGTTTAGGGTTAGTGTTAGTGTAAGGTTTAGTTTTAGGGTTAGGGTTAAGTTTAGGGTTAGAGTTAAGGGTTATGGTTCAGTTTAGGATTAGGGTTAGTGTTAGGGTTAGGGTTAGCGTTACACTTAATATTAGTGTTATGACTAAAGTAAGTGTTAGGAGTTAGCTGTTAAGGAGGGCGTTATGATTAGGCTTTGGATTATGGTTAGGGTTAGGGTTACAATTAGGTTTAGGGTTAGGGTTAGTGTTAGGGGTTATTTTAGTGTTAGTTTTAGAGTTAGGGTTAGGGTTAAGGTTAGGGGTTAGGTGTTAGTGATAGGGTTAGTGTTAGGGTTAAGATTAAGGGTTAGCTGTTAGTGATAGGGTTAGGGTTAGTGTTAAGTTTAGGGTTACGGATAGGATTAGGGTTAAGTTTATTTTTTTTTTTTATTTAAGAGGAAAAAGAGAAAAACACAAAACAAACCAAAGCGGCGTAAGGGTACACGCAATACAGAACTACAAAACAAAACAAAACAAAACAAAACAAAACAAAAAACCATAACAGTAAGAAATTACCTGCTAGTAGATTACACACTATTTTCTTGAAAATAGTTCCTCAAATCACAGTATCAAAGAACACAAGGTGGACATTCAAACAGGGAGACTGCAAACAGCTGTGTTCAATGTTCCAAAAACATTGATAAAGTCAGCTATTTAACACCCCCAAATAGGGTTAAGTTTAGAGGTTAGTGTTATGGTTAGGGTAATTGTGAGGCTTAGGATTATGGTTAGAGTTCGGGTTAGGGTTAGGGTTAGGCTTAGGGTTAGTATTAGTGTTATGGTTAGGGTTAGCATTTTGGATTAGGGTTAGGATTAAGGTTGGTGTTATGTTTAAGGTTAGTGTTCGGTTTAGGTTTAGGTTTAGGGTTAGGGTTAGGGTTAGAAGTTAGGTTTACTGCCAGGTTTAGGATTAGGTTTAGGGATAGTTTAGATTTAGAGTTAGTGTTAGAGGTTACGTTTAGGGTTAGGGTTAGGGTTAGGTTTAGATGTATGTGTTAGGGTTAGGTTTAGGTTTAGGTTTTGGGTTAGGGTTATGCTAGGGTTAGGGTTAGGGTTAGGTTTAGGTATTACAGTCAGGCTTAGAGATAGTTTAACGGGTAGTGTTAGGGTTAAGGTAAGGGACTAATGTTAGGTCTGGGTTAGGTTTATGGTTATGTTTATGGTTAGGGTTAGGGTCAGGATTAGTGTTAGGGTCAGGGTTAGGGTTAGTGTTAGGTTTAGGGTTAGGGTTAGTGTTAGGGTTAGGGTTTGGTTTAGAGTTAAAGGATAGGGTTACGGTTATGTTTACAGTTAGAGTTTAGCGTTAGTGTTAGGGTAAGTGTTAGGTTTAGGGTTAGGGTTAGGGTTAGGTGTAAGGTGTTAGGGATAGGGTTATGGGTTAGGGTTAGTGTTAGGGTTAAGGTTAGGATTACGGTTAGAGTTAGGGTTTTGCTTATGGGTAGAGGTTAGTGTTAGGTTTAGGGTGAGGTTTAGGATTGGGTTTGGGTTAGAGTTAAAGGTTAGTTAGGTTTAGCATTACAGTTTGAGTAAGGGTTAGTGTTAGGGTAAGGGTTAGGTTTATGCTTACAGTTAGGTTTAGAGTTAGAATTTTGTGTTATGGTTCGGTTTACGGTTAGGCTTATTTTAGTGTTAGGGTTAGGGTTACGCCTTGTGTTAGGGTTATGATTAAGGTTAGGGTTAGGAGTTATGTATTAGTGAGTGGGTTAGGTTTAGCCTGTGGGTTACCTTTAGGGTTAGGGTTACAATTAGGTTTAGTGTTAGTGTTAGGTTTAGGGTTAGGGTTAGTTTTAGGGTTAGTTTTAGAGTTAGGATTAGGGTTAGTTTTAGGGGTTAGGTGTTAGCAATAGGGTTAGTGTGAGGGTTAGGTTTATGGTTCAGTTTAGGGTTGGGTTAGGGTTAGGGATAGTGTTAGGGTTACGGTTAGAGTTTAGGATTTTGATGAGGGTTCGGGGTAGGTTTAGGTTTTGGGTTAGGTTTAGTTCTAGGGTTAAAAGTTAGGTTTAGTGTTAGTGTTAGTTTTATGGTTAGAGGTTAGCATTTGGTTTAGGTTTACAATTATTGTTAGGGTTTGCGTTAGATTTAGTGTTAGCATTAGGATTAGGTTTAGAGGTTAGCATTAGGGTTAGTATTCGGTTTAGTGTGAGGGTTAGGGTTAGGGTGAGAGTTACGGTTATGGTTAGGGTTAGGCTTAGGGTTATGGTTAGGTTTAGGGTTACAATTAGGTTAGCCTTAAGCTTAGGGTAAGGGTTAGGTTTAGGGTTAGGGTTATGTTTACGGTTAAAGTTTAGGGTTATAGTTTGGGCTAGGTTTAGGAATTGTTTTAGGGTTAGTGTTAGGGTTACACTTAGTGTTAGGGTTATGATTAAGTTAAGGTTAGGAGTTAGGAGTTAGGGACAGGGTTAGGGTTAGTCTTTGCGTTTCGGTTAGAGTTATGGTTACAATTAGGTTTAGGGCTAGAGTTAGGTTTAGAGTTAGTGTTATGGTTAGTTTGAGGGTTAGGTTTAGGGAGTTAGGCTTAGGATTAGGGTTAGGGGTTACTTGTTACCAATAGGGCTAGGGTTAGGTTTCAGTTTAGGGTTCAGTTTAGGGCTAGGGTTAGGGATAGGGATAGCATTAGGGTTAGGGTTAGGGTTTAGGGTTAGGATTACATTTTGGTTTAGGTTTAGGTTTAAGGTTATTTTTAGTGTTAGGGTTAGAAGATTGTTTAAGTGTTAGGGTTAGGGTTAGGGTTAGGGTTAGCATTCAGGATTAGGTTTAAGGTTATTTTTAGGGTTAGGGTTATATTAGAGGTTACCTTTTGGTTGAGGGTTAGAGTTAGGGTTAGTGTTAGGGTTAGTTTTACGCTTAGAGTTTATGTTTAGTGTTAGGTTTAGTGTTAGGGTTAGGGTTAAAGCTTAGGTTCAGTGTTAGGGTTAGGATTAGGGTTAGGGTTAGGGACATGGTAAAGGTTAGCATTAGGGTTAGTGGTTAGTTTTAGGGTTAGGGTTAGGTTAAGTTTAGTGATAGGTTTAGATGTTAGTGTTAGTGTTAGGGTTAGCGTCAGTGTGAGGATTAGGATTAGGTTTAGAGTTAGGTTTAGGGTTAGACTTAGGGTTATGGTTAGTGATAGGGTTACAATTAGGTTAGAATTAGGGTTAGGGTTAGGGTTAGGGTTTGCATTAGCTTTAGTGTTAGGTTTAGGGTTATGGTTATGGTTATGTTTAGGTGTTAGGGATAGTGTTATGGGTTAGGGTGAGTGTTAGGGTTAGGGTTAGCGTTAGAGTTAGAGTTAAGGGTTAGGGTTAGGTTTGGGTTAGTGTTATGGTAAGGGTTAGGGTTAGTTTGAGGTTTAGGGTGAGTGTTAGGGTTAGAAGTTAATTTTTAGTGTTAGATTTAGGCTTAGTTTTAAGAATAGGTTTAGGGTTAGTGTTAGTGTTACAGGTTAGGTTTAATGTTATGGTTAGGTTATGGTTAGTGTTAGGGTTATGATTAGTGTTAGAGTTAAACGTTAGAATTAAGGTTAGGTTTAGAAGTGTGTTTTAGTGTTAGTATTAGTTTTAGTATCAGGGTTAGTGTTAGGGTTAGAGGTTAGTGTTAGGTTTAGAGTTAGTTTTAGAGTTAAGGTAAGGGTTAGGTTTAGGTTTAAAGTTAGAGGTATGGGTTATCATTAGGGTTAGGGTTAGGGTTATGGTTAGGTTTAGAGTTAGCATTACTTTTCGGGTTAGGGTTAGGGTTAGTGTTAGAGGTTAGGGTTAGGGTTAGGGTTAGGGTTAGGTCTAGAGGTTTGTGTTAGGGTTAGGGTTAGAGATAGGGTTAGGGTTAGGCTTGGGGTATAGTTAAGGTTAGTGTTACAATTAGGTTAGGATTAGGATTAGGGTTTGCTTTAGATTTAGTGTTAGGTTTAGGGTTAGGGTTAGCGTTAGGGTTTAGGTGTGAGGTATAGGGTTATGGGTTAGGGTTAGGATTAGGGTTACGTTTAGGGTTAGCGTTTAGGGTTAGCATTAGTGTTAGGGTTAATGTTCTGGTTAAGGTTAGGGTTAGAATGAGGTTGAGGGTTAGGGTTAGTTTTAGGGTTAGAAGTTAGCTTTAGTGATAGGTTTAGGGTTAGGGTAGGGATAGGTTTAGGGTTTTGGTTAGTGTTAGAAGTTAGCGATAGTCTTATGGTTAAGGTTAGAGTTAGGGTTAGGCTTAAGTTTAAAGGTACTGTTTAGGGTTTGGGTTAGGATTAGGCTTAGGGTTAGGGTTATGGTTAGGTTTAGGGTTTGGTTATGCTAGTGTTAGGGTTAGGGTTAGGTATTACAGTCAGTTTTAGGGCTAGTTTAAGGGGTTAGGGTTAGGGTTAGGGTTAGGGTTAGGGTTAGGGTTATGTTTAGCCGTGAGCATTAGGTTTGGTTTAGGGTTAGGGTTAAAGTTTAGGTTTAGGGTTAGGGTTAACGTTAGGGTTAGGGTTAGATGTTAGGGATAGGTTTAGGTTTACGTTTTGTGTTAAATCTTAAGTTTGGCATTAGTGTTAGTGTTAGAGTTAGGGTTAATTTTCGTGTTAGGGTTAGGGTTAGGGTTAGGGTTTTGGTTAGAGGTTAGCATTTGGTTTAGGGTTAGATTTAGTTTGAAGGTTAAGGTTAGGGTTAGTCTTAGAGGTTATTGTTAGTGTTATGGTTAGGGTTAGGGTTATGGTTAGGGTTAGGGCTACAGTTAGGTTAGGTTTAGAGATAGGGTTACCGTTACGTGAGGATTAGACTTAGGGTTAGGTTTACGGTTAGGGTTACGGTTAGGTTTAGCTTTTAGGGTTACGGTTAGTGTGAGGGTTAGTGTTATGTTTAACATTATATTTATGTTGAGGTTTACGGTTACTTTTACGGTTAGCTTTAGAAGTTAGGTATAGTGTTAGGGTTAGATTTAGGGTTAGGGTTAGTGTTAGGGCTATGTTTAGAATTATGGTTAGTGTTAGGGTTATGGTTAGAAGTTAGCGTTTGGTTTTAGGGTTAGAGTTAGGTTTAGGGTTAGGGTTAGGTTTAGGTTTAGAGGTTATTGTAGGGTTAGGGTTAGAGTTAGGGAAAGGGTAAGGGTTAGGATTACGTTGATTATTAGTTTTAGTGTTAGGGTTACAGTTAGGGTTAGGGTTAGCTTTAAGGGTTAGTTTTAGTGTTAGGATTAAGGATAGGGTTAGGGTTAGGGTTAGGGTTAGGCTTAGCATTATGGTTAGGGTTAGAATCACATTTAGGTTAACGTTAGGTTTAGGGTTAGGGTTAGGATTAGGGATAGGGTTACAATTAGGTTAGGTTTAGGTTTAGGGTTAGGGTTAGGTTTAGGGTTTGATTTTAGCGATAGATTTATGATTAGTGTTAGTGTTACGGTTAGAGTTTAAGTTTAGGGTTAGGATTGGGGTTATGTTTAGAGGCTAGCATTAGGTTTCGATTAGGGTTAGGATTAAAGCTTAGGTTTATGGTTAGGGTTAGGGTTAACGTTAGGGATAGGGCTAGGGTTAGTGTTAGGGTTAGGGTTAGGGTTAGGATTAGGGTTAGATTTAGGGTTAGGGTTATTCTTGGGGTATAGTTAAGGTTAGGGTTACAATTAGGTTAGGATTAGGGTTAGGTTTTGCATTAGATTTAGTGATAGGTTTAGGGTTAGGGTTAGTGTTAGGGGTTAGGTGTGAGGTATAGTGTTATGGGTTAGGGTTAGGATTAGGGTTACCTTTAGGGTTAGCATTTAGGGTTAGCATTAGTGTTAGGGTTAATGTTCTGGTTAAGGTTAGGGTTAGGATGAGGTTTAGGGTTAGGTTTAGTGTTAGGGTTAGAAGTTAGCTTTCGTGATAGGTTTAGGGTTAGGGTAGGGATAGGTTTAGGGTTAGGGTTAGTGTTAGAGTTTAGCGTTAGTCTTAGGGTTAAGGTTAGGGTTAGGGTTAGGCTTAGGTTTAAAGGTACGGATTAGGGTTTGGGTTAGGATTAGGCTTAGGGTTAGGGTTATGTTTAGGTTTAGGGTTGGGTTATGCTAGGGTTAGGGTTAGGGTTAGGGTTAGGTATTACACTCAGTTTTATGGCTATTTTAAGGGGTAGGGTTAGGGTTAGAGTGTAATGTTAGGTTTAGGTTTATGATTATGGTTAGGGTTAGGGTTAGGGTTATGTTTAGGGTTAGGATTAGAAGTTAGGGTTAGGGTACTGTTAGGTTTATGTTTACAGTCAGGGTTAGGGTTATTGTTAGGTTTAGGCTTAGTCATTACTTGTTTGGGAGAGGGTTAAGATTAGGCTTCGTGTTACGGTTGCATTAGCGTTATGCTTAGGTTTTGGGTTAGGCTGAGGGTTAGGGTTAGGGTTAGTTTTAGTGTTAATTTTAGGGTTAGGTTAAGGTTAGTTTTGGGGTTAGATGTTAGAAATATGGTTAGGTTTCGTGTTAGGTTTAGGGTTAGGGTTCGAGTAGGGCTAGGTTTAGAGTAAGGCTTAGGTATATGATTATGGCTAGTGTTAGGAATAGTGTTAAGTTTAGTGTTAGGGTTTAGGGTTAGGTTTAGGATTAGGGTTAGGTTTAAGTGTGAGTTAGGGTTAGTGTAAGGGTTAGAAGTTTTTTTAGTGTTAGGTTTAGGGTTATGGTTAGAGTTAGAATTAGGCTTAGGGTTAGATATTATGGTTAGGGTTGTGATTAGGGTTAGGGTTATGGTTAGGATTAGTGTTAGGGTTAGGTTTAGGGTTAGGTTTAGGTTTCAGGTTAGGGTCACTTTTAGTGTTGGAAGTTGAGTTAGAGTTAGGGTTAGGGTTAGGGTTAGGGTTTGTTTTAGGGTTTGTGTTAGGGTTAGGGTTAGTTTTAGATTTCGAATTTGATTTAGTGTTACTGTTGGGGGTAGGTTTAGAGTTAGAGTTAGGTTTAGGTTTAGATGTTAGGGTTAGGGTTAGCGTTAGTGTTAAGGTTAGTGTTACAGATAGAGTTTAGTGTTAGGTTTAGGGTTAGAGTTAGGGTTAAGTTTAGGGTTACTATTTGGGTTAGGTTTAGGTTTAGGGCTAGGGTTACAGTTAGAGTTTAGGGTTAGGTTTAGGGTTAGATTTAGGTTTAAGGTTAGGATTAGGGTTATGATTAGAGGTTAGCGTTAGGTTTAGTGTTAGAGTTTGGGTTTAGCTTTAGGGTTAGGTTTAGGCTTAGAGGTTATGGTTAAGGTTAGGGTTTGGGTTAGGGTTAAAACTTAGGTTTAGGGTTAGGGTTAGTGTTAGGATTAGTGTTAGGGTTAGGGTAGGGGTTAGGTGTTAGGGAAAGTGTTAGGTTTAGGGTTAAGTTTAGTGATAGGGTTAAGTTTAGGTTTAGAGGAATGGGTTAGGGTTAGGGTTAGGGTGAGGGTTAGAGTTAGGGTTAATGTTAGCTTTTTAGGTATGTGTTAGGGTTACATTTAGGGGTAGGGTTCATGTTAGGGTTAGTGTTATGGTAGGTTTATGGTTAGGGTTAGAGTTACATATTATGGTCAGTGTTGGCGTTAGTTTAACGTGTAGTGTTAGGGTTAGGGTTAGGGATTAATGTTATGTTTAGGGTTAGGGTTAGGGTTAGGGTTAGGGTTAGGGTTAGGGTTAGAGTTCTGGGTTAGGTTTAGGTTTGTGTTAGAGTTAGGGTTATTAGTGTCTGGACTAGCGTTACGGTTAGGGCTTGGATTAGGTTTAGGATTAGGTTTAGGGTTAGATTTGGTGTTAGGTGTTAGCGATAGTTTTAGGGTTATGCTTTGATTTAAGTTTAGGTTTAGGGTTATGATTAGTTTAGGGATAGTGTTAATGTTAGTGTCAGCATTTGCATTAGGTATATGTTTAGTTTTAGGGTTAGGGTTAGTGATTAGGTGTTAGAAATAAGGTTGTAGTTAGGGTTAGGGTTAGTGTTAGGGTTAGGGTTAGGGTTAAGTTTAGGCTTAGTGTTAGGGTTAGGTTTAGAGTTCGGTTTGGTTTTAGGATTAGGGTTGTGTTAGATTAAGGGTTAAAAGTTAGGTTTAGTGTTAGTTTTAGGGTTAGGGTTAGGAATAGGTTAGTGTTAGGGTTAGGGTTAGGGTTAGAGCTTAAGGTGAGAATTAGGGTTAGGATTAGGGTGAGGGTTAGGGTTAGTATTAGATGTATGGGTTAGGGTTAGGTTTAGGGGTAGCGTTAGGATTAGAATTAGTGGTAGGGTTAGGGATATGGGTTCAGTTAGACTTTGGGTTATGGTTATGGTTAGGGTTAGTGTTATGGTTAGGTTTAGTGTTAAGTTGAGATTTTATTGTTAGGGTTAAAAGTTAGGTTTAGTGTTATGTTTAGGGTTAGTGTTAAGGATAGTTTAGTGTTAAGCTTAGGTTTAGCGTTAGAGGTTATGTTTAGGGTTTGAGTTAGTGTTTGGGTTAGTGTTAGTGTGAGAGGTATGGGTTAGGGTTTGGTTTAGGGGTAGGGTTTGTGTTAGGGTTAGGGTTATAGGAGGTTTAGAGTTGGCGTTAGAGCTAGGTATTACGGTCAGTGTTAGTGTTAGTTTAAGAGGTAGGGTTCGGGTTAGGGTTAGGGATAGGCTTAGGGATATTTTTAGAGGTTAGCTTTAGGTTTAGGGTTAGGGTTAGGGTTAGAGTTTAGGGTTAGAGTTAGGGTTAGGGTTAGGTTTATAGTTAACTTTAGGGTTAGGATTAGAAGTTAGTGTTACAGATAGGGTTAGCGTTATGGTTACGTTTAGGGTTAGGTTTAGGTTTAGGTTTAGGTTTAGGGTTACTGTGAGGGTTAGAAGTTACTTTAGTGTTAGGGTTAGGGTTAGGGTTATAGTTAGAGTTAGAGTTAGAGTTAGGGTTAGATTTTAGGGTTAGGTTTAGGGTTTGAGTTAGAGTAAGTGTTATGGTTAGAAGTTAGTGTTAAGGCTAGGGTTATGGTTATGGTTAGAGGTTTGCATTAGGTTTAGATTTAGAGTTGTGTTTAGGGTTAGTATTAGGGTTAGGCCTAGATGTTATGATTAAGGTTAGGGTTAGGGTTAGGTTTAGGGTTAAAACTTAGGTTTATGGTTAGGGTTAGTTTTAGAGTTATGGCTAGGGTTTGGGTTGGTGTTAGGTTTAGTGTTAGGGTTAGGTTTAGGGGTTAGGTGTTAGGGAGAAGCTTAGGGTTAGGCTTCGAGTTACAGTTAGTGTTAGGGCTATGATTAGGTTTAGGGTTAGGGTTATTGTTAGGGTTAGTTTTACTCTTAGTTTTAGAGTTCTGTTTAGGGTTAGGGTAGGTGTTTAGTGTTAGGGATAGGATTAGTGTTATGTTTAGGTTTAGGGTTATGGTTAGCATTAGGATTAGTGTTAGGTTTAAGGTTAGTTTTAGGGTTATGGTGAAATTTAGTGTTAGGGTTAGGCTTTAGCGTTAGAGTTAGGTTTAGGGTTAGGATTACGGTTAGGTTTAGGATTAGGGTTACGGTTATGGTTAGAGTTTAGCTTTAGGCTTAGTGTTAGAGTTTGGTGTTAGGGTTAGGGTTAGGCTTACAGTTTATGTTTAGGCTTAGGGTTAGGGTTAGTTTTAACATTTTAATTAGATTTATGTTTAGTTTTATGATTAGGATTAGAGTCAGGTTTAGGTGTTAGGTGTTAGGGATAAGGTTGTAGTTAGTGTTAGGGTTAGTGTTAGCGTTACGGTTAGGTTAAATTTAGTGTTAATGTTAGGGTTAGTGTTAGGGTTAGAGGTATGTGTTAGGGTTAGGGTTAAGTTTAGAGTTAGGTTTAGTTTTATGCTTAGGGTTAGGTTTAGGTTTAGGGTTAAAAGTTAGGTTTAGTGTTAGTTTTATGGTTAGGGTTAGGGATAGATTAGTGTTAGGGTTTGGGTTAGGGTTTGAGGTTAAATTTAGAATTAGGCTTAGTATTATGGTTAGGGTTAGGATTAGGGTTAGAGGTATGGGTTATTGTTAGGTTTAGTGGTAAGTTTAGGATTAGGGTTAGTGTTAGGTTTAGGGATAGGGCTAAGGTTAGGTTTTGGGTTATGTTTATGGTTAGGGTTAGGGTTATGGTCAGGTTTAGGGTTAGTTTGAGGTTTAGGGTTAGGGTTAGGGTTATGGTTAGGGTCAGAAGTTAGGTTTAGTGTTAGGTTTAGGGTTAGGAATAGTTTAGTTTTAGGGTTAGGGTTAGGGTTAGGGTTAGAGGTTAAGGTTAGCGTTAGGTTTAGGGTTAGGGTTAGGGGTAGGGTTAGAGGTATATGTTAGGGTTACTTTTAATGGTATGGTTAGAGTTAGGGTTAGGGTTATGGTAAGTTTATTGTTAGGGTTAGGGTTAGGGTTAGGCTTAGGGTTATGTTTGAGGTAAGCTTTAGGTTTAGGGTTAGGTTTAGAGTTTAGGTTTAGGGTTATGGTTAGGATTAGAAGTTATGGTTAGTGGTAGTGTTAGGATTATGATTACGTTTAAGTTTAGGGTTAGGGTTAGGGTTAGGGTTAGGGTTAGTGTTAGGCATTAGGTGTTAGGGAGAGTGTTAAGGTTAGGATTAGGGTTAAGGTTAGGGTTAGTTTAGGTTTAGGTTTAGGGGTTAGGTGTTAGGGAGAGGGTTATGGTTAGGCTTATGGTTATCGTTAGTGTTACAATTAGGTATAGGTTTAGAGTTAGGTTTAGGGTTAATATTAACGTCAGTGTTAGGTTTTTGGCTAGGTTTGGGCTTAGGGTTAGGGTTTAGGTGTTAGGGACATGGTTATAGTTAGGGTCTGGGTTAGAGTTAGGGTTAGGTTTACGTTTACAGTTAGGTTTAGGTTTATGCATAGTGTTAGGGTTAGGGTTAGGGTTAGGGTTTAGGGTTACGGTTAGTGTTAGGTTTAGATTTAGATTGGGGTTAGGCTTATGGGTAGAGGTTAGCATTAGGTTTAGTGTTAGAGTTTGGGGTTAGGGTTATGGTTAGTGTTAAGCTTAGAATTTATGGTTAGGGTTAGTGTTAGGGTAAGGGTTAAAGCTTAGTTTTAGGGTTAGGGTTACAGTTAGGGTTAGAGTTATGTTGAGAGGTTAGTGTTAGGGTTAGGTTTAGAATTAGTGTTAGTTTTTGGGATAGGGTTAGTTTTAGAGTTAGGTTTCGGTTTAGGGTTAGGGTTAAGATTACGATTAGGGTTAGGGTTAGGGTTGGAGATAGTGTTACTCTTAGGCTTTGTGTTATGTTTAGGGTTATGGTTAAGGTTATGGTTAGCTTTAGGTTGAGGTTTAGGATTATGTTTAGAGTTAGGGTTAGTAGTTAGGTTTAGTGTTAAGTTTAAGGATAGAGATTAGGGTTGTTTTTAGGTTAAGGGGATTAGGGTTAGGCTTAGGATTAGAATTTAGAGTTAGGGTAAGTTTAGGGTTAGGGTTACGGTTTCGGTTAGGGTTAGGGGTAGGTTTAGTTTTAGGGTTATGGGATAGGTGTATGGGAGATGGTTATGTTTAGGCTTAGTGTTACAGTTAGGTTTAGGGTTACGATTAGGTTTAGGGTTGGGTTTAGGTTTATGGTTAGTGTTTGTTTTAGGGTTAGGTTTAGGGTTACGTGTTAGGTGTTAGGGAAAATGTTAGTGTTCGGCTTAGTGTTAGTGTTAGGGTTAGGGTAAGGTTTATGGTTAGGTTGAGGTTTAGGGATAGTGTTACATTTAGTGTTAAGGTTGGGGGTAAGGATAGTGTTAGAGTTAGGGTTAGGGTTAGGGTTAGGCTTTAGGGTTAGGGTTATTGTTATGGTTATGATTAGGTTGAGGTTTAACTTTAAGGTTTGGGTCATGGTTAGTGTTAGTGTTAGGGTTAGGTTTTGGGTTAGGGTTAGACTTAGGGTTAGAGTTCATGGTTAGGGTTGGGTTAGTGTTCATGTTAGGGATAGGGTTAGGTTTAGGGTTCGAGTTTAGGGTGAGTGTTAAGTTTATGGTTATGCTTAGGATTAAACTTAGGTTTAGGATTACACTTTAGGGTTAAGGTTAGGTTTAGGGTTAGGCTTAGGTTTAGGGTTACGGTTAGGCTTAGAGTTAGGGTTACGGTTAGGGTTAGGGCTAGATTTATGGTTAGCCTTAGTGTTTAGGTGTTAGGGAGAGGGTTAGTGTTAGGGAGAGCGTTAGTTTTAGGGTTACGGTTAGGTATAGGCTTAAGGTTAGTGTTAAGATTAGGTTTAGGGTCAGGGTTAGGGTTAGAGTTAGGTTTAGGGTAGAGTTTAGGGTAAGGTTTTGGTTTAGGTTTAAGTTTACATTTAGCTTTAGCGTTAGGGTTAGGGTTTATGGTTAGGGTTAGGGTTAGGGTTAATTTATGATTAGGGTTAGGGTTAGGTTGAGGTTTAGGTTTAGGGTTAGTGTTAGGATTAGGGTCAGGGTTAGATTTAGCGTTAGGGTTAGGGTTAGGGTTGGGTTTACATTTAGCATAAGGGTTAGGGTTAGGTTGAGATTTAGGGTTAGGGTTAAGGTTAGGGTTAGGGTTAGAGGTTAGTGTTAGGTTTATGGTTGGTTTTAGGGTTAAGTTTAGGGTTAGGTGTAGGGTTGGATGTATGGGTTAGGCTTAGCATAAGGTAGGGTACTATTTAATATTAGGGTTATGTTTAGGGTTAGGGTTAGGACTAGGGTTATGGTTAGGGTAAGATGTAAGTTTTATTGTTAGGTTTAGGGGAAGGATTAGGGTTAGGATTAGTATTATGTTAGGTTTAGGGTAGGGTTAGGGTTACATGTTACGGTGAGTGTTAGGGTTAGATTAACGGGTAGGAGTATGCTTAGGGTTAGGGATTATTGTTAGGATTAGTGTTATGTTTATGGTTAGGGTTAGGGTTAGATTTTAGGGTTAGTGTTAAGTTTAGGCTTAGTGTTAGGGTTAGGGTTTGTTTAGGGTTAGGGTTAGGGTTAGGGTTAGGGTTAGGGGTTAGTGTTAGGGTTAGGGTTAGGGTTAGGGTTAGGTTTAGAGGTATGGCTTATTGTTAGGTTTAGCGGTAAGTTTAGGATTAGTGTTAGTGTTAGGTTTAGGGATAGGGCTATGATTAGGGTTTGGGTTATGGTTATGGTTAGGGTTAGGGTTATGGTTAGGTTTAGGGTTAGTTTGAGGTTTAGGGTTAGGGTTAGGGTTAGGGTCAGAAGTTAGGTTTAGTGTTAGGTTTAGGGTTAGGGTTAGGGATAGTTTAGTGTTAGAGTTAGGGTTAGGGTTAGAGGTTAAGGTTAGCGTTATGTTTAGGGTTAGGGTTAGGGTTAGGGTTAGAGCTATGGGTTAGGGTTACATTTAATGGTATGGTTAGAGTTAGAGTTAGGGTTATGGTAGGTTTAGTGTTAGGGTTAGTGTTAGGGTTAGGGTTAGTGTTAGGGTTATGTTTGAGGTAAGCTTTAGGTTTAGGGTTAGGGTTAGAGTTCAGGTTTAGGATTAGGGTAAATGTTAGGGTTAGGATTAGAAGTTATGGTTAGTGGTAGTGTTAGGATTATGATTACGGTTAAGTTTAGGGTTAGGGTTAGTGTTATGGTTAGTTTAAGGGCTTAGGTTTTAGGGAAAGTGTTAAGGTTAGGATTAGGTTTAAGGTTAGGGTTAGTTTATGTTTAGGGTTAGGGGTTAGGTGTTAGGGAGAGGGTTATGGTTAGGCTTCAGGTTATGGTGGTGTTAGTGTTACAATTAGGTATATTTTTAGAGTTAGGTTTAGGGTTAATATTAAGGTCAGAGTTAGGTTTTCGGCTAGGTTTAGGCTTAGGGTTAGGGTTTAGGTGTTAGTGACATGATTATGGTTAGGGTTTGGGTTAGAGTTAGGGTTAGGTTTACGTTTACAGTTAGGTTTAGGTTTACGTATAGTGTTAGGATTAGGTTTAGGTTTAGGGTTAGGGCTTGGATTAGGATTAGGGTTAGATTTAGGGGTCAGGTGTTAGGGATAGTGTTAGGGTTAGGCTTCGGTTTACATTTAAGGTTAGGGTTACAATTAGGTTAGTATTAGTGTTAGGGTTAGTGTTAACATTTTAATTAGATTTATGTTTAGTTTTATGATTAGGGTTAGAGTCAGGTTTAGGTGTTAGTTGTTAGGGATAAAGTTGTAGTTAGTGTTAGGGTTAGTGTTAGCATTACGGTAAGGTTAAGTTTAGTGTTAATGTTAGGGTTAGTGTTAGGGTTAGAGGTATGTGTTAGGGTTAGGTTTAGAGTTAGGTTTAGTTTTATGCTTAGGGTTAGGGTTAGGTTTAGGGTTAAAAGTTAGGTTTAGTGTTAGTTTTATGGTTAGGGTTAGGGATAGGTTAGTGTTAGGGTTAGGGTTAGGGTTTGAGGTTAAATTTAGAATTAGGGTTAGGATTATGGTTAGGGTTAGGATTAGGGTTAGAGGTATGGGTTATTTTGAGGTTTAGTGGTAAGTTTAGGATTAGGGTTAATGTTAGGTTTAGGGATAGGGCTAAGGTTAGGTTTTGGGTTATGGTTATGGTTAGGGTTAGGGTTATGGTCAGGTTTAGGGTTAGTTTGAGGTTTAGGGTTAGGGTTATGGTTAGGGTCAGAAGTTAGGTTTAGTGTTAGGTTTAGGGTTAGGGTTAGGGATAGTTTAGTGTTAGGGTTAGGGTTAGGGTTAGAGGTTAAGTTTAGCATTAGATTTAGGGTTAGGTGTAGGGGTAGGGTTAGAGGTATGTGTTAGGGTTACTTTTAATTGTATGGTTAGAGTTAGGGTTAGGGTTATGGTAGGTTTAGTGTTAGGGTTAGGGTTAGACTTAGGCTTAGGTTTATGTTTGAGGTAAGCTTTAGGTTTAGGGTTAGGTTTAGAGTTTAGGTTTAGGGTTAGGGTTAATGTTAGGGTTAGGATTAGAAGTTATTGTTAGTGGTAGTGTTAGGATTATGATTATGTTTAAGTTTAGGGTTAGGGTTAGTGTTATGGTTAGTGTTAGGCGTTAGGTGTTAGGGAGAGGGTTAAGGTTAGGATTAGGGTTAAGGTTAGGGTTAGTTTAGGTTTAGGTTTAGGGGTTAGGTGTTAGGGAGAGGGTTATGGTTAGGCTTATGGTTATGGTTAATGTTACACCTAGGTATAGGTTTAGAGTTAGGTTTAGGGTTAATATTAAGGTCAGTGTTAGGTTTTCGGCTAGGTTTGGGCTTAGGGTTAGGGTTTAGGTGTTAGGGACATGGTTATAGTTATGGTTTGGGTTAGAGTTAGTGTTAGGTTTACGTTTACATTTAGGTTTAGGTTTATGTATAGTGTTAGGGTTAGGGTTAGGGTTTAGGGTTATGGTTAGGGTTAGGTTTAGGTTTAGGATTAGGGTTAGGCTTATGGGTAGAGGTTAGCATTAGGTTTAGTGTTAGAGTTTGGGGTTAGGGTTATGGTTAGGGTTAGGCTTAGAATTTATGGTTAGGGTTAGTGTTAGGGTTAGGGTTAAAGCTTAGTTTTAGGGTTAGGGTTACAGTTAGGGTTAGAGTTATGTTGAGAGGTTAGTGTTAGGGTTAGGTTTAGAATTAGTGTTAGTTTTTGGGATAGGGTTAGTTTTAGAGTTAGGTTTAGGTTTTGGGTTAGGGTTAAGATTAGGATTAAGGTTAGGGTTAGGGTTGGGAATAGTGTTACTGTTAGGCTTTGCACTATGTTTAGGGTTATGGTTAAGGTTATGGTTAGCTTTAGGTTGAGGGTTTGTTTAGGGTTAGATTTTAGGTTTAGGGTTAGATTTAGGGTTAGGGTTACGGTTAAGGTTAGGTTTAGAATTAGAATTTAGGGTTAGGCTTAATGTTAGGGTTAGGGTTACAGTTAGGGTTAGGGTTAAGCCTAGGTTTAGGGTTAGCATTTCGGTTAGGGTTAGGTTTTAGGGTCCGATTTAGGTTTAGGGTTAGGATTAGGTTTACGTTTAGGGTTAAGCTTTAGGGTCAGTGTTAGTGTTCGTGTTAGGGGTTAGGTATTATGGATGGAGTTAGCGTTAGGGTTAGGGTTAAGTTTAGGGTTAGGGTTAGGGTGAATGTAAGGATTAGTGTTAGGTTTCGGTTTAGGGTTTAGGTTTAGGGTTAGTTTTAGGGTTAAGATTACGATTACGTTTAAGTTTAGGATTACAATTTATTGTTGGGCTAGGGTTAGTGTTAGGGTTACATTTAAGGTTACGGTTAGGGCTAGGTTTATTGTTAGAGTTAGAGGTTAGGTGTTATTGAGAGGGTTATGGTTAGGCTCCCGATTACGGTTAGGTTTTGCGTTACAATTAGGTTTAGGCTTAACATTATGGTTAGGGTTAGGTTTAGGGTTAGGTTTCAATTTAGAGGTAGTGTTAGGGTTAGGGTTAGGTTTAGGGTTCAGATTAGGGTTATGGTTAGGGATAGTGTTAGGATTAGGTTTAGGTTTAGGGTTAGGTTTAGGGTTAGAGTTTAGTTTTAGGGTTAGGTTTAGTGTTAAGTTTAGGGTGAGTGTTAGGTTTAGGATTACAATTTATGCGTAGGATAGGGATA
Source organism: Cavia porcellus (assembly GCF_034190915.1). Taxonomy (NCBI): domain Eukaryota; kingdom Metazoa; phylum Chordata; class Mammalia; order Rodentia; family Caviidae; genus Cavia; species Cavia porcellus. The sequence goes on along the minus strand of NW_026947488.1, from coordinate 102,365,257 downwards.
GTTTTAGGGATACATTTAAGATTATGGTTAGGGTTAGCTTTAGGGTTAGTGTTAGGGTTTAGGTGTTAGGCAGATGGTTAGAGTTAGGCTTTCGTTGATGGTTAGGTTTTGGGTTACGATTAGGTTTAGGCTTAGAGTTATCGTTAGGCTTTGGGTTAGTTTTCATTTTAGGGTTATATTTAGAGGTAGGGTTAGGGTTAGGGTTAGGGGTTAGGTGTTAGCCTCATGGTTAGTGTTAGTGTAAGGGTTAGGCTTAGGTATTACTGTCAGGCTTTGGGTTAGTTTAAAGGGAAGAGATAGGGTTACGGTAAGGGATTAATGTTAGATTTAGGGTTATGGTTATTGTTAGGTTTAGTGTTAGGGTTAGGATTAGAAGTTAGTGTTAGCGGTATGGTTAGGATTATGGTTACGATTATGGTTAGAGTTAGTGTTAGGGATAGATTTAGGGGTTAGAGGTTAGGTAGAGGTTTAAGTTTAGGCTTCGGATTACGGTTAGGGATAGGGTTATGATTAGCTTTACGGTAAGGCTTAGGGTTTGGGTTAGTGTTAGGGTTAGTTTTAGTGTTAGTATTAGAGTTAGGTTTAGCATTAGGGTTAGCGGTTATGTTTTAGGGATAGGGTTAGTGTTAGGGTTAGGTTTATGGTTAGGGTTAGTGCTAGGAATAGTGTTAGGTTTAGAGTTAGTGTTTAGGGTTACTATTAGGGTTAAGTTTAGGGTTAGGGTTAGCGTTATGTTTAGGGTGAGGATTAGAGTTTAGATGTTAGGAAGAGGGTTAGGGTTAAGCTTTGGGTTACGGTTAGCATTATGATTAGGTAGAGTGTTAACATTAAGGTTAGATTTAGGGTTGGTTTTAGAGTTAGGGTTAGGGTTAGGGTTAGCAGTTAGGTGTATAGCTAGTGTTAGCGTTAGTGTTAGGTTTAGGTTTAGGGTTAGCAGTTAGATTTATAGCTAGTGTTAGCGTTAGTGTTAGGTTTAGGTTTAGGGTTAGGGTTAGGGATAGTGTTACGGTTAGGGTTAGGGTTTGTGGTTCAGTTTAGGGTTAGGATTACAGTTAATGTTAGGGTTAAGTTAAGAGGTTAGTGTTTGTGCTAGGGTTAGGGTTAGGGTTAGTGTTATGTTTAGGGTTAGGATTAGGGTTAGAGTTAGGTTTAGGGTTAGTTTTAGGTTTAGGTTTAGGGTTGGGGTAAGGATAGGGTTATGGGTCGTATTAGGATTAGAATTTAGGGTTAGGCTTAGGGTTAGGATTAGGTTTTGGGTTAGGGTAAGGTGTTAGGTGTTAGTGTTAATGTTAGGGTTAGGGTTAGGCTTATGGTTAGAGGTTAGCGTTAGGTTTAGTGTTAGTGTTAGGGTTAGGGTTAGGGTTAGATTTATATGTTAGGATTAAGATTAGGGTTTGAGGTTTGGTTTAGTGTTAGTGTTATGGTTAGTGTTAAGGTTAGTGGTTATTGTTAGGTTTAGAGTTCGGTCTAGTGTTAAGGTTAGGGTTAGGGTTAGGTTTGGATTAGAGGTACGGGTTAGGGTTAGGATTAGGTTTATGGTTAAGTTTAGTGTTAGGGTTCGTTTTCAGGTTAGGGTTAGTGCTAGTGTTAGAGGTATGGGTTAGTGTTAGAGTTAGGATTAGGTTTAGCGTTAGGGTTAGGGGTTAGTTGTTAGGGATAGGGTTAGGGTTAGGTTTAGTTTTACAGTTAGGGTTTGGGTTAGGGTTAGGGATAGTGTTAGGTTTAGAGTTAGGGTTTAGGATTAGTGTTAGGGTTAAAGTTAAAGTTAGGTTTAGGTTTAGAGTTTAGGGTTATGGTTAAGTTAGGGTTAGTGTTAGGGTTAGCGTTACTGTTAGGGTAAGTGTTAGGGTTAGGGTTAGGGTTATGATTAGGGTGAGGATTAGAGGTTAGGTGTTAGGAAGAGGGTTAGGGTTAGGCTTTGGGTTAGGGTTAGGGTTAGCGTTACTATTAGGCTTAGTGTTAGGGTTAGGGTTAGATTTAGGGTTAGTTTTAGATTTAGGGTTAGGGTTAAGGTTAGGGGTTAGGTGTTAGGGATAGTGTTAGGGTTAGTGTTAGGTTTAGGGTTATGGTTAGGGTTACGGATAGCGTTAGGGTTAGGGTTAGTGTTTGGGGTTTAGTTTCGGGTTGGGATTACAGTTAATGTTAGGTTTAAGTTTAGAGTTTAGTGTTCGTGTTCATGTTAGGGTTAGGGTTAGTGTTAGGGTTGGGTTAGGTTCAGGGTTAGGTTTAGTGTTAGAGTTAGGGTTAGGATTAGTTTTAAGTTTAGGTTTAGGGTTAGTGTTAGGGTTAGGGTTAGGGGTAGTGTTAGGATTATAATTTAGGTTTAGAGTTAGGGTTAGGTTTAAGTTTAGTGTTAGCTGTTAGGTGTTAGCGTTAATGTTAGGGTTAGGGTTAGGCTTCTGGTTAGATGTTAGGTTTAGGTTTAGGGTTAGGGTTAGGGTTAGTGTCAGGGTTAGTGTTAAAGGTTAGGATTAAGGTTAGGGTTACAATTTTGGTTTAGTGTTAGTGTTAGGGTTAGTCTTAGTGTTAGAGGTTAGTGTTAGGTTTAGAGTTAGGTTTAGGGTTAAAATTAGGGTTAGGGTTTGGGTTATTTTTTGACGTATGGTTTAGGGTTAGGGTTATGTTTAGGTTCAGGTTTAGGGTTATGGTTAGGTTTAGGGTTATGGTTAGGTTTAGGGTTAGTGTTAGAGGTATGGGTTAGGGTTAGGGTTTGCTTTAGGGTTATGTTAACTTTAGGGTTAGGGTTAGTGATAAAGGTTAGTGTTAATGTTAGGGATGTGGTTAGGTTCAGGTTTAAGGTAGAGTTAGAAGTAAGGGTTAGGGTTAGATTTCGGGGTTGTTTAGGTTTAGGCATAGTGTTATGGTAGGTTTAGGGTTAAGGTTCGGGTTAGGTATTATGGTCAGTGTTAGGGTTAGTTTAAGGAGTAGGGTTAGGTTAATGGTTAGAGATTAATGTGAAGTTTAGTGTTACATTTATGGTTCGGGTTAGGGTTAGTTTTGGGTTAGGGTTAGAGTTTAGGATTAGGGTTAGGTTTAGGGTTAGTGTTAGGGTTATTAGAGTTAGGGTTATGATTGCGGTTAAATTTTAGGGTTAGGGTTACGTTAGGGTTAGGGTTATTTTTATGGTTAAGGTTAGAATTTAGGGTTAGAATTAGGTTTAGGGTTAGGGTTAGGTGTTAAATGTTGGGAAGAGGGTAATGGTTAGGCTTTGTGTTAGGGTTAGGGTTAGGGATTAGGTATTAGGGATAGAGTTGCATTAGGGTTAGGGTTAGGGTTAGGGTTTTGTTTATGGTAAGTTTTAGGTTTAGGGATATTGTTAGGTTTAGGTTTAGTTTTATGATTAAGGATATTGTTAGGGTTAGGGTTAGGGTTAGGGTTAGGATTTAGGTTAGGGTTAGGTTTAGGATTACAATTTATTGTTGGGGTAGGGTTAGTTTTAGGGTTACATTAAAGGTTAGGTTTAGGGCTAGGTTTAGGGTTAGTGTGAGGTGTTAGGTGTTAGGGAGAGTGTTAGAGTTAGGCTTCCGATTATGGTTTTGCGTTACGATTAGGTTTAGGCTTAGGGTTTTGTTTAAGGTTAGGGTTATGTTTCAGATTAGGGTTAGATTTAGAGGTAGGGTTAGGTTTAGGGTTAGGTGTTAGGTGTTAGTGACAGGGTTAGTGTTAGGGTTAGTGGTTAGGTGTTAGCGACAGGGTTTGTGTTAGGGTTAGTATTAGGTATTACAGTCAGGTTTGGGTTAGTTTAAGGGGTAGAGTTAGAGTTAGGGTAAGGGATTAATGTTAGGTTTAGGGTTAGGGTTAGAAGTTAGTGTTAGTGGTAGGGTTAGGATTATGGTTAAGTTTAGTGTTAGGGTTAGTGTTAGGGTTATGTTTAGGCATTCGAGTTTATGGAGAGTTTTAAGGTTATGTTTCGGATTATGGTTAGGGTTAGGGTTATGATTAGCTTTAAGGTAAGGCTTAGGGTTAAGGTTAATGTTAGTGTTAGTTTTAGGGTTAGGTTTAGCATTAGGGTTAGGGTTTAAGTGTTAGGGATAGTGTTAGGGTTAGGTTTAGGTTTACGGTTAGGGTTAGTTTTAGGGATAGTGTTGGTTTTAGAGTTAGGGTTTAGAGTTAGTGTTTGTTTAATGTTAGGGTTAAGTTTAGAGGTTAGTGTTCGTGTCAGGTTTAGGGTTAGGGTTAGTGTTAGGGTTAGGGGTTATGTGTTAGCGACAGGGTTAGTGTTAGGGTTAGGGTTACAGTTAGTGTTAGAAGTATGGGTTAGGGTTAGGATTAGTGTTAGGTTTAGGGGTATGGTAGTTTTTGGGTGAGGGTGAGTGTTAGAGGTTATGGTTAAGGTTAGGGTTGTGGTTAGGGTCAGTTTTAGCGTAGGGTTATAAGTAAGGGTTAGGGTTAGGTTTATGGGTAGTGTTAGGGTTAGAGATATTGTTATGGTAGGTTTAGGGTTAGGGTTCGTGTTAAGTATTACAGTCTGTGTTAGGGTTAATTAAAGGGGTAGGGTTAGGGTTATGGTTAGGGATTAATGTAAGGTTTAGGGTTAGGTTTATGGTTAAGGTTAGGGTTAGGGTTAGTGTTAGTTTTAAGTTTAGAGGTTAGGATTAGGGTTAGGTTTAGGGTTAGTGTTAGGGTTAGGGTTAGGTTTAGGGTTAAATTTAAGGTTTAAGTTTACGATTAGGGTTAGGGTTATTTTTAGGTTTGTGATTAGAATTTAGGATTAGAGTTAGGTGTAGGTTTAGGGTTGCGGTTACGGTTACGGTTAGGGTTAGGGTTAGGTTTAAGTTTAAATTTAGGTGTTAAGTGTTAGGAAGAGGGTTATGATTAGGCTTCGGTTTAGGGTTAGGGTTAGGGTTAGGGGTTAGGTATTAGGGATAGACTTAGCCTTAGGTTGAGGGTTGGGGTTAGGTTTAGCGTAAGGTTTAGGGTTAGGGATAGTTTTAGTTTTAGGGTTAGGGTTTGGGTTAGGTTTAGGGTTAGAGTTTAGGGTTATGCTTAGGTTTAGGGTTAAGTTTAGGATTACAATTTATATTTGGTGTAGGGTTTGGGTTAGTGTTACATTTAAGGTCAGGTTTAGGGCTAGGTTTATGGTTAGAGTTAGGTTTTAGGTGTTAGGGAGAATGTTATGGTTTGGCTTCTGGTTAAGATTAGGTTTTCGGTTACGATTAGTTTTAGGCTTAAGGTTATGTTAAGGGTTAGGGTTAGGGTTAGGGTTAGGGTTAGATTTAGAGATAGGGTTAGGGTTTGGGGTTAGGTGTTAGCGACAGGGTTAGGTTTAGGATTAGGTATTACAGTCAGACTTCGGGTCACTTTAAAGGGTAGAGATTGGGTTAGGGTAAGCAATTAATGTTAGGTTTAGGGTTAGGGTTATAGTTAGGCTTAGGGTTAGGGTTAGGATTAGAAGTTACTGTTATTCCTGGTGTTAGGATTATAGTTATGGTTAAGGTTATGTTTAGTGTTAGGGTTAGGCTTTAGAGGTTAGGGAGAGGTTTAAGGTTAGGCTTCGGATTACAGTTAGGGTTAGGGTTATGATTAGTTTTAAGGTAAGGATTAGTGTTAAGGTTAGTGTTAGGGTTAGTTTTAGTGTTAGTTTTAGTATTAGGTTTAGTGTTAGGTTTAGGGGTTAGGTGTTAGGGATAGGGTTATGGTTAGGGTTAGGTTTACGTTTAGGGTTAGGGTTAGGAATAAAGTTAGGTTTAGAATTAGGGTGTAGGGTTAGTGTTAGGGTTAAAAATTGGGTTACGTTTATGGTTAGAGTTTTGGGTAGGGTTAGGGTTAGGGTTAGTGTTAATGTTAGGATAAGTGTTAAGTTTAGAGTTAGGGTTATGATTAGGGTGAGATTTAGAGTTTAGGTGTTAGGAAGAGGGTTAGGGTTAGGCTTTGGGTTTGGGTTAGGGTTAGCATTACGATTATGTTTTGTGTTAGGGTTAGCTTTAAGGTTAGTTTTAGAGTTAGGGTTAGGGTTAGAGTTAGGGGTTAGGTGTTAGGGATAGTGTTAGGTTTAGTGTTAGGTTTAGGGTTAGGGTTAGGGTTAGGGACAGTGTTAGGGTTAGGGTTAGGGTTTGTGGTTAAGTTTAGGGTTAGGATTATGGTTAATGTTAGTGTTAAGTTTAGAGGTTAGTGTTCCTGTTAGGGTTAGTGTTAGGGTTAGTGTTAGGCTTCGGGTTAGGTTTAGAATTAGGGTTAGAGTTAGGTTTAGGGTTAGTTTTAGGTTTAGGTTTAGGGTTAGGGTTAGTGTTAGGGTTAGGGGTAGTGTTAGAATTAGAATTTAGGGTTAAGTTTAGGGTTAGGATTAGGTTTAGGGTTAGGGTTAGGTGTTAAGTGTTAGCGTTAAGGTTAGGAGTAGGTTTGGGCTTATGGTTAGAGGTTAGTGTTAATATTAGGATTAGAGTTAAGGTTAGGGTTATGGTCAGGGTTAGAGTTAAAGGTTAAGATTAAGGTTAGGGTTAGAAGTTTGGTTTAGTGTTAGCGGTATTGTTAGGGTTAGTGTTAGTGTTAGAGGTTAGTTTTAGGTTTAGAGTTAGGTTTAGGGTTAAGATTAGGGTTAGTTTAAGGGTTAGATTTACGGATTAGGGTTAGGGTTAGGGTTAAGGTTAGGTTTAGGGTTAGGGTTAAGTTTAGGGTTAGGGTTAGGGTTAGTGTTAGAGGTATGGGTTAGGGTTAGTGTTACGTTTAGGGTTAGAGTTATGGTAGGTTTATGGTTAGGGTTAGTGATAAAGGTTAGATTTAAGGTTAGGGTTGTGCTTACAGTCAGGGTTAGTGTAGGGTTAGATGTAAGGGTTAGGTTTAGTTTTAGGGGCAGGGTTAGGTTTAGGGATAGTGTTATGGTAGTTAGGGTTAGGGTTAGGGTTAGGGTTAGGGACAGTGTTAGGGTTAGGGTTAGGGTTTGTGGTTAAGTTTAGGGTTAGGATTATGGTTAATGTTAGTGTTAAGTTTAGAGGTTAGTGTTCCTGTTAGGGTTAGTGTTAGGGTTAGTGTTAGGCTTCGGGTTAGGTTTAGGCTTAGGGTTAGAGTTAGGTTTAGGGTTAGTTTTAGGTTTAGGTTTAGGGTTAGGGTTAGTGTTAGGGTTAGGGGTAGTGTTAGAATTAGAATTTAGGGTTAAGTTTAGGGTTAGGATTAGGTTTAGGGTTAGGGTTAGGGTTAGGTGTTAAGTGTTAGCGTTAAGGTTAGGAGTAGGTTTGGGCTTATGGTTAGAGGTTAGTGTTAATATTAGGATTAGAGTTAAGGTTAGGGTTATGGTCAGGGTTAGAGTTAAAGGTTAAGATTAAGGTTAGGGTTAGAAGTTTGGTTTAGTGTTAGCGGTATTGTTAGGGTTAGTGTTAGTGTTAGAGGTTAGTTTTAGGTTTAGAGTTAGGTTTAGGGTTGAGATTAGGGTTAGTTTAAGGGTTAGATTTACGGATTAGGGTTAGGGTTAGGGTTAAGGTTAGGTTTAGGGTTAGGGTTAAGTTTAGGGTTAGGGTTAGGGTTAGTGTTAGAGGTATGCGTTAGGGTTAGGGTTACGTTTAGGGTTAGAGTTATGGTAGGTTTATGGTTAGGGTTAGTGATAAAGGTTAGATTTAAGGTTAGGGTTGTGCTTACAGTCAGGGTTAGTGTAGGGTTAGATGTAAGGGTTAGGTTTAGGTTTAGGGGCAGGGTTAGGTTTAGGGATAGTGTTATGGTAGTTAGGGTTAGGGTTAGGGTTAGGGTTAAGCTTAAGTTCAGGATTACGGTTAGGGTTAGGGTTACAGTTAGAGTTTAGCATTAGGTTTAATTTTAGGGTTAGGGGTAGGGTTATGGTTAGAGGTTAGCTTTTGTTTTATGGTTAGAGTTAGGCTTAGTGTTAGGGTTAGTGTTAGGCGTAGAGGTTATGGTTAGGTTTAGGGTTGGGGTTAGGTTTAAAGCTTAGGTTAATTTAGGGTTTGTGTTATGTAAGGGATATGCTAAGTGTTAGGGTTAGTGTTAGTTGTTAAGGTTAAGGTTAGGGTTACGGTTATGGTTAGAGATTAGCGTTAGGTTTAGGGTTCGTGTTAGTGTTAGGGTTAGGGTTAGGGTTTGGGTTAGAGTTAAAGATTAGGGTTAGGTTTAGGGTTACGGTTAGAGTTTAGGATAAGTATTAGTGTAAGAGTTAGGTTTAGGGTTAGGGTTAGGGTTAGGTTTAAGTTCAGGCTTAGGGTTAATTTTAGTTTTAGGGTTAGGGTGTAGTGTTATTTTTAGGGTTAGAGTCAGGGTAAGGGTTATGGTTAGGCTTCGGGTTACGTCTAGGTTTAGGGTTACAATTAGGTTTAGTGTTAGGCTTACGGTTATTGTTAGGGTTAGGGTTAGGCTCAGTGACTTTTTAGGGTTAAGTTTAGCCTTAGGGTTAGGGGTTAGGTTTTAGGGATAGGGTTAGGGTTAGGGTAGGGAAAGGGTTAGGTTTAAAGTTAGGGATAGTGTTACGTTTAGGGTTATGTTATAGTGTTAGTGTTAGGGTTAGGATTACAGTTAGTCTTCGGGTTACGGTTAGGGTTAGGGTTTGGGTTAGGGTTAGAGTTAGGGTTAGATGTTAGGGATAGGTTTAGGGTTAGGGTTAATTTTATGGTTAGAATTTAGGCTTAGTGTTAGGGTTAGGGTTACCAGTTCGGTTTTGTGTTAGGTTTAGGTTTAGGGTTAGGGATAGATTTAGGGATAGGCTTAGTGTTATTGGTTAGGGTTAGTGTTAAATGTTAGGGTTAGTGTTAGGTTTAGGGTTAGGTTTAGGGTTAGAGGTATATATTAGGGTTAGTGTTAGCCTTAGGGTTAGGGTTAGGGTTAGTGTTAGCCTTAGAGGTTATGATTAGGGTTAGGGTTAGGTTTATGAACGTACATTCAGGGTTAGTGTTATGTTTAGGGTTAGGGTTAGGGATATGCTAAGGGTTAGGATTAGGTTTAGTGATTTGTTTTAGGGTTAGGTTGCAGTTAGAGTTAGGGGTAGGTTTAGAGGTTAGTATTAGTGTTAGGATTAGGTTTAGGGTTAGTGTGATGGTTAAGGTTATGGTTAGAGATAGGGTTAAGGTTAGGGTTAAGCTTAGGTTTATGGTTAGAGTTAGGGTTATAACTAGGTTAGCATTAGGTTTAGGGTTAGAGGTAGGGTTAGAGTTGGCGTTCGATTTAGTGTTATTGTTAGGGTTTGAGTTAGGGTTAGGTTTAGGGGTTAGGTGTTAAGGGATAGGGTTATGGGTAAGGGTTAATGTAAGTGTTAGGGTTAGGGTTAGGATTAGGGTAACGGTTATGGTTAAAGGTTAGCATTAGTCTTAGGGTTAGGGTTTGGGTTAGAGTTAATGGTTAGGGTGAGGGTTACAGTTAGAGTTTAGGGTTAGTGTTAGTGTAAGGGTTAGGTTTAGGGTTAGGGTTAGGTTTAGGGTTTGGTTTAGGGTTAGAGTTAAGTGTTATGGTTCAGTTTAGATTTAGGGTTAGTGTTACACTTAATATTAGGGTTATGATTAAAGTTATGGTTAGGAGTTAGGTGTTAGGGAGAGGGTTATGATTAGGTTTTGGATTACGGTTAGGGTTAGGGTTATGATTAAGTTTAGGTTTAAGGTTAGGGTTAGGGTTTTGTTTTGGGTTAATTTTAGAGTTAGGGTTAGGGTTAAGTTTAGGGGTTAGGTGTTAGTGATAGTGTTAGGGTTAGGTTTAGAGTTTGAGTTAGATTTAGTGTTAGGGTTAGGATTAGGGTTAGGCTTAGGTTTAGGGGTTTGGTGTTAGGGATAAGGTTGTAGATTAGGGTTAGTGTTAGTGTTAGGGTTAGGGTTAGGCTTAGGGCTAGAGTTAGAATTATGGTTAGGGTTAGCATTTAGGTTAGATTTAGGATTACGTTTAGTGTTAAGGTTAAGTTTAGGGTTAGGTTGAGGTTTAAGTTTAGGGTTAGGGTTAGGGTTAGAAGTAAGGTTTAGTGCTAGCTTTTGGGTTAGAGTTAGGGATAGTTTAGGTTTAGGGTTAGGGTTAGAGGTTATGGTTAGGGATTGGTTTAGGGCTAGGGTTAGTTTTAGGGTTAGATATATGGGTTAGAGTTAGGTTTAGGTTTAGGATTAGGATTATGCTAGGGTTAGGGTTAGTTTTAGGTATTACAGTCAGGCTTATTGACAGTTTAAGTGGTAGGTTTAGGGTTAGATTAAGGGATTATTGTTAGGTCTGGGTTAAGGTTATGGTTATGGTTATGGTTATGGTTATGGTTAGGATTAGTGTTAGGATTAGAAGTTATGGTTAGAGGTAGGATTTGGGATATGGTATGTTTAGGTTTAGGTTTAGTGTTAGGGTTAGGTGTTAAGTGTTAGAGAGAGGGTTACGTTTAGGCTTCGGGTTATGGTTAGGGTTAGTGTTAGGATTAGGTTTCGGGTTAGGCTTAGGCTTAGGGTTATGCTTAGGTTTAGTGTCAGTGTTAGGGTTAGGTTTAGTGTTAGTGTTAGGTTAGTGTTATAGTTAGGGTTAGCGTTACAATTAGGATTAAGTTTACCGTTAGGGTTGCGGTTAGGGATAGTGTTAAGTTTATGGTTAGGGCTTAGGGTTAGTGTTAGGGTTAGGTTTAGGCTTAGGGTTACAGTTATGGCTTCTGGTTATGGTTAGGGTTAGAGTTACGTTTAGGTTAGGTTTAGAGTTAGGGTAAGGGTTAAGTTTAGTCTTAGGGTTAGGGTTAGATGTTAGGGATATGTTTAGGGATAGGGTTAGTGTTATGGTTAGAGTTTACGGTTAGGGTTAGGGTTAGGGTTAGTGGTTAGCTTTACGTTTGGGTTACGTTTAGGGTTAAACCTTAGGTTTAGGGTTAGGGTTAGGTTTAGGATTAGGGTTAGTGTTAGGTTTAGAGTTAGGGTTAGGGTTAGGGTTACGGTTAGAGGTAAGCGTTAGGTTTAGTGATAGAGTTTGTGGTTAGGTTTAGGATTACGGTGAGGCTGATATGTTATTTTTAGGATGATGTTTATGTTTAGTGTTAAAGCTTAGGTTTAGTGTTAGTGTTAGTGTTAGGTTTAGGGATAGGGTTAGTGTTAGGTTTAGGGTTAAGGTTAGGGATAGGTTTAGGGTTAGGGTTAGTGTGAGATGTTAGGATTAGTGTTCCGTCAGCATTAGCTTTAGGGTTAGGGTTAGGATTAGAAATTTGGGTTAGTTTTAGGTTTAGGGGTTAGGTGTTAGGGATACGGTAAGTGTTATGGTTAGTTTTAATGTTAGGTTAGGGTTACTGGTTAGGTTTAGGGTTATGGATAGGTTTATATTTAGGGTTTTTATTAGAATTTAGGGTTAGGTTTACGGTTAGGTTTACAGGTTAGGGTTAGGGTTCCGGTTATGGTTAGAGGTTAGTGTTAGGTTTAGGTTAGTGTTAGTGTTAGGGTTAGGGTTTGGGTTAGAGTTAAAGTTTAGGTTTACGGTTAAGGTTACGGTTAGAGTTTAGGGTTAGTTTTAGTGTAAGAGTTAGGTTTAGGGTTACGGTTAGGTTTAGGGTTAGGGTTAGGTTTAAGGTTAGAATTTAGGGTTATATTTCAGTTTAGGGTTAGGGTTATTGTTAGGGTTAGTGTTAGGTTTACGCTTAGTGTTATGGTTATGATTAAGTTTAGGTTTAGATGTTAGGTGTTAGGGAGAATGTTAAGCTTAATCTTTGTGTTACGGTTAGGGTTTCGGTTACAGTTAGGTTTAGGGTTAGGGTTAGATTTAGTTTTAGTGTTAGTTTTAGAGTTAGGTTTAAGGTTAGGGATAGGAGTTAAGTGTTAGTGATAGGGTTATGGTTAGGGTTATGTTTAGGTTTATAGTTTGGGTTAGGGATAGTGTTACAGTTATGGTTAGCATTTAAGGTTAGGGTTAGGGTTAGGTTTAGGTTTAGGTTTAGGGTTAGTGTTAGGGTTAGAATATAGTTTTAGTGTTAGGGTTAGGTTTAGGTTTAGGGTTAGGGTTAGGGTTATGATTAGAGTTTAGCATTTGCTTTAGGGTTAGAATTAGTGTTAGGTTTAGGGTTGCGGTTAGGCTTAGAAATTATGGTTAGAGTTAGGCTTAGGGTTAGGGTTAAAGGTTAGGTTCAGGCTTGTGTTTAGGGTTACAATTAGGGTTATGTTTAGAGTTTAGTATTAGGTTTAAGGTTATGGTTAGGATTAGTGTTATGTTTAGAGGTTAGCTTTTGGTTTAGGGTTAGAGTTAGGGTTAGTGTTAGGGTGGGGTGAGGCTTAGATGTTATGGTTAGGGTTAGGTTTAAGGTTAGGGTTAGGGTTAAAACAGGGTCAGGGTTAAGGTTAGGATTAGGTTTAGGGTTAGGGACATGGTAAGGGTAAGCATTAGGGTTAGTGCTTAGTTTTAGGTTAAGGTTACGGTTAGTGTTAGGGTTAGGATTAGATATTAGTGTTAGTGTTAGTGTTAGTGTTAGTGTTAGTGTTAGTGTTAGTGTTAGTGTTAGTGTTAGGGTTAGGGTTAGTGTGAGGGTTCCGGTTAGGTTTAGAGTTATGGTTAAGGTTATTGTTAGGCTTAGGGTTGTGGTTAGTGTTATGTTTACAATTAAGTTAGCGTTAGGATTAGGGTCAGGGTTAGGGTTAGGTTTATGTTTAGATTTAGGTGTTAGGTGTTAGGGATAGTGTTATGAGTTAGGGTTAGTGTTACTGTTAGGTTTAGGGTTAGGGTTAGGGTTAGGGTTAGAGTTAAGTTTTAGGGTTATGGTTTGGGTTAGCGTTATGGTTAGGGTTAGGGTTAGATTGAGGTTTAGGGTGAAGGTTAGTTTTAGAAGTTAGGGTTAGTGATAGGTTTAGGGTTAGATTTAGGGATAGGTTTACAGGTAGCATTAGTGTTAGAGTTTAGTGTTAGTGTTAGGGTTAAGGATAGGTTTAAGTTTAGTGTCAGGGTTAGCTGTATGGGTTAGGGTTAGGGTTAGGGTTAGAGTTAGGGTTAGGGTTACAGTTAGGATTAGGGTTATGCTAGGGTTAGGGTTAGGGTTTGGGTTAGTTATTACAGTGAGGCTTAGGGTTAGTTTAAGTGTTTGGGTTCGGTTTAGGGTAATGGATTAATGTTAGATCTAGGTTTAGGGTTAATGTTATGGTTAGGGTTAGGGTTACTTTTAGAAGTTAGGTTTAGGGGTAGGGTTAGTGATATGGTTAGCTTGAGGGTTAGGGTTAGTGTTAGGGTTACGGTTAGGTATTACGTGTTAGGGAGAGTGTACAGGTTGGGATTCGGTTTTCCGTTAGTGTTAGTGTTCTGATTAGTTTTAGGGTTAGGCTTAGTGTTTGGGTAAATGTTAGGTTTAAGGTTAGTTTTAAAGTTTGGGATAGGATTAGGGTTAGGTTTTAGGTGTTAGCGATAAGGTTAGGGGTAGATTTAGGGTTACAGTTAGGGATATTATTAGGGTTATTGTTAGGGTTTAGTGTTAGGGTTAGGGTTAGGGTTATGTTTAGTTTTAGTTTTAGTGTTAGTGTTAGGTTTAGAAGTTAGTTTTAGTGTTAGTGTTAGTGTTAGTGTTAGGGTTAGGGTTATGGGTAGAGGTTAGCGTTTGGTTTAGGGTTAGAGTTAGGGTTAGGGTTAGGCTTAGAGTTTAGGATTAGGATTAAGGTTAGCGTTAGTGTTAGGTTTAGGGTTAGAAGTTAGCTTTTGGTTTAGGTTTAGAGTTAGGGTTAGTGATAGGCTTAGAGGTTATTGTTATGGTTACGGTTACGGTTAGGGTTAAAGCTTAGATTGAGGGTTAGTTTTAGGGGTAGGGTTCAGTTAGGGATATGCTAAGAGTTAGGATTATGGTTAGTGTTTAGTTTTAGGGTTAGGGTTATGTTTAGTGTAAGGGTTAGGATTAGGTTTAGATGTTAGGGTTAGGTTTAGGGTTAGGGTTAGGGTTTAGTGTGAGGGTTAGGGTTATGGTTAGAGTTATTGTTATGGTTAAGGTTAGGCTTAGGGTTATGGTTAGTGTTAGGGTTACATTTAGTTTAGCGTTAGAGTTAGGGTTAGGGTTAGTTTAGGTTTAGGGTTAGGTTAGGTTAGGGTTACAGTTAGAGTTAAGGTTACGGTTATGGTTAGAGGTTAGTGTTAGTTTTAAGTTTAGGGTTAGGTTTTGGGTTAGAGTTAAAGGTTATGGTTAGGTTTAGTATTATGGTTAAGGTTTTGGGTTAGAGTTTGGGTAAAGGTTAGGTTTAGTGTTAAGGTTAGTTTTGGCATTAAATTTAGGGTTTTAGTTCAGTTTAGGGTTAGGGTTAGTGTTAGGGTTAGGTTTAGGGTTATGCTTAGTGTTAGGTCTATGATTAAGGTTAGGGTTAGCAGTTAGGTGTTAGGGAGAGGGTTAGGGTTAAGCTTTGGGTTTTGCTTAAGGTTAGGGTTATGATTAGGTTTATGGTTAGAGTTAGGGTTAGTATTAGGTTTAGGGTTAGGTTTAGGGTTAGTGTTTGTGTTAGGGTTAGGGTTAGCATTAATGGTTAGGTGTTAGCAATTGGGTTAGGGTTAGTGTTAGGTTTAGGGTTCGGTTTATGGTTAGGGTTAGGGTTAGTGATAGTGTTAGGGTTTGTTCTAGAGTTAGGGTTATGGTTAGAGCTTAGCATTTGGTTAAGGGTTAGACTTAGGGTTAGGGTTAGGGTTAGGCTTAGAGGTTATAGTTAGGGTTAGGTTTATGGTTAGGGTTAGGGTTAAAGCTTAAGTTAAGGTTTACAGTTAGGGTTAAGGTTAGGGTTACTGTTAGAGTTTAGGGATAGGATTAACAATAGTGTTAGTGTTAGGGTAATGGCTTGAAGATAGCTTTTGGCTTAGTGTTAGAGTTAGGGTTACTGTTAGGGCTAGTATTAGGCTTAGAGGTTATGGTTATAGTTATGGTTACGTTTAAGGTTAAAGCTTAGGTTGAGGGTTAGGGTTGGTGATAGGGTTCGATTAGGTATATGCTAAGGTTTAGGATTAGGTTTAGTGGTTAATTTTAGGTTTACATTTACGGTTAGGATTAGGGTTAGGTTTGGAGTTTAGTGTTAGGATTATTGTTAGGGTTAGTGTGAGGGTTAGGGTTAGAGTTAGTGTTATGGTTAGGGTTAGCTCTAGGGTTATTGTTAGGGTTAGAGTTACAATTAGGTTAGTGTTATAGTTAGGGTTAGGTTTAGGTTTAGGGTTTGCATTCGGTTTAGTGTTAGGTTTTGGGTTAGCGTTAGGGTTAGGGGTTAGGTGTTAGGGATAGGGTTATGGTTTAGGGTTAGTGTCAGGGTTAGGGTTTGGGTTAGGGTTACAGTTACAGTTGGGTTACGGTAATGGTTAGAGGTTCGCGTTAGGTTTAGTGTTAGGGTGAGTGTTAGAGATAGTGCTAGGGTGAGGGTTAGGGTTAACGTTAGGCTACGGATTACGTTTAGGTTTAGAGTTACGTTTAGGTTAGGGTTTGGTTTAGGTTTAGGTTTAGGGTTAGGGTTACATGTTAGTGATAGGTTTAGTGTTAGGGTTAATGTTACATTAAGAGTTCAGGGTTAGGGTTTGGGTTAGAGTTAGCGGTTAGCATTTAGTTTGGGTTAGGGTTAGGTTTAAAGCTTAGGTTTAGGGTTAGGGTTGTGTTAGTGTTAGGGTTAGGGATAGAGTTAGTGTTAGCATTTGGTTTAGGGTTAGAGTTAGGGTTAGGGTTTGGTGTAGAGTTTAGGGTTAGAATTAAGGTTAGGGTTAGGTTTAGAGGTTATCTTTTGGTTTATTGTTAGAGTCATTTTTAGTGTTAGGGTTAGTGTAAGTTTAGAGGTTATGGTTATGGTTAGGGTCACAGTTATGTTTAAAGCTTAGTTTGAGGGTTAGGTTTAGGGTTAGGGTTAGGTTAGGATAGGGTTATGGTTATGGTTATGGTTATGGTTAGGGTTAGGGTTAGAGTTAGGTTTAGTGTTAGGTTTAGTGTTAGGTTTACAGGTTATGGTTATGGTTATGGTTTCGGTTATGGTTAAAGCTTAGGTTGAGGGTTAGTGTTAATGGTAGGGTTCGGTTAAGGATATGCTAAGGGTTAGGATTAGGGTTAATGCTTAGTTTTAGGGTTAGGGTGATGTTTAGGGTAAGCGTTAGGGTTAGGTTTAGAGGTTAGTGTTAGGTTTAGTGTTAGGGCTTAGTGTGAAGGTTAGTTTTAGAGTTAGGGTTATGGTTTAAGTTAGGCTTAGGTTTATGGTTAGTGTTAGTGTTACAATTAGGTTAGCCTTAGGGTTAGGGTTAGGTTTAGGTTAGGGTTAGGGTTACGGTTATGGTTAGAGGTTAGCTTAGTTTTAGGCTTAGGTTTAGGGTTGGGTTAGAGTTAACAGTTATGCTTAGTTTTAGTGTCATGGTTAGAGTTTTCGGTTAGTGTTTGGGTAAAGTTAGGTTTAGTGTTAGGGTTAGGTTTAGGGTTAAATTTAGGGTTATAGTTAGGTTTAGGTTTAGGATTAGTGTTAGGGTTAGGGCTATGCTTAGTGTTAGGGCTATTATTAAGTTTAGGGTTAGCAGTTAGGTGTTAGGGAGAGAGTTAGGTTTAGGCTTTGGGTTTTGCTTAAGTTTAGGGTTATGATTAGATTTAGGGTTAGAGTTAGGTTTAATATTAGGTTTAGGGTTAGAGTTAGGGTTAGGGTTAGGTTTAGGGTTAGTTTTAGAGTTAGGGTTAGGGTTAGCATTAGGGGTTAGTTTTTAGCAATTGGGTTGGGGTTAGTGTTACTTTTAGGGTTCGGTTTATGGTTAGGGTTAGTGTTAGGAATAGTGTTAGGGTGAGGGGTAGGGTTTAGGGTTAGGGTTATAGTTAGGTTTAGGTTTAGGTTCAGGGTTAGGGTTAGTGTTAGGTTTAGAAGATAGATTTAGTGTTAGGGTTAGGTTTAGGGTTAGGGTTATGGTTAGAGGTTAGCGTTTGGTTTAGGGTTAGAGTTAGGGTTAGGTTTACGGTTATTGTTAGGCTTAGAGGGTATGGTTAGGGTATGGATTTGTGTTAGGGTTAAAACTTAGGCTCAGGTTTACGTTTAGTGTTATGGTTAGGGTTACAGTTGGAGTTCAGGATTAGATTTAAGGTTATGGTTAGGGTTGGAGTTAGGGTTAAGGTTAGAGGTTAGCTTTTGTTTTGGGTTAGAGTTAGGGTTAGTGTTAGGGTTAGTGTTATGCTTAGAGTTATGGTTAGGGTTAGGGGCAGGGTTAAATCTTAAGATCAGGGTTAGAGTTAGGATTAGCATAAGGGTTAGGGATACGCTAAGGCTTAGCATTACAGTTAGTTGTTAGTTTTAGGGTAGGGTTACAGATAGGCTAAGGGTTAGGTTTCAATGTTAGTGTTAGTGTTACCGTTAGGGTTAGGGTTAGTGTGAGGGTTACGGTTAGATTTAGAGTTAGTGTTAGGGTTTGTGTTAGGCTTAGGGTTATGGTTAGTTTTAGGGTTACAATTAGGTTATCGTTACGGTTAGGGTTAGATTTAGTTTAGGGTTAGGGTTAGGTTTAGTGGTTAGGTGTTTGGGATAGTGTTATGGGTTAGGGTTAGTGTTATTGCTAGGGTTAGCGTTAGGGTTAGAGTTAGGGTTAGACTTTAGGGTTAGGGCTATGGTTTGGGTTAATTTTATGGTTAGTGTTAAGGTTAGGTTGAGGTTTAGGGTGAAGGTAAGTGTTAGAAGTTAGGTTTAGGAATAGGTTTAGGGTTAGCGTTAGTGTTAGAGGTTAGGTTTAGTGTTAGGGTTAGGTTTAGGATTAGGGTTAGCGGTAGATGTATGGGTTAGGGTTAGTGTTAGGGTTAGGGTTACAGTCAGGGTTAGGGTTATGCCAGGTTAGGTTAGGGATAGGGATAGGTATTACAGTCAGGCTTAGGGTTAGTTTAAGTGTTAGGGTTAGGTTTAGGGTAAGGGATTAATGTTAGGTCTGGATTAGGGTTATGGTTATGTTTAGGGTTAGGGTTAGGATTAGAAGTTAGGGTTAGGTGGAGGTTTAGGGATATGGTTAAGTTTAGGTTTAGGGTTAGTGTTACAGTTAGGGTTGGGGGTTAGGTTTTAGGGAGAGTGTAAAGGTTAGGTTTCAGTTTACAGTTAGGGTTAGTGTTATGATTAGGTTTAGGGTTAGACTTATGGTTAGGTTTAGGATTAGGTTTAGGGTTAGTTTTAGATTGAGGGTTAGGGTTAGTTTTGGATTGAGGGTTAGGGTTAGTGTTAGGGGTTATGTGTTAGTGATAGGGTTAGGGTTAGGGTTAGGTTTATGGTTCGGTTTCGGGTTAGGGTTCGGCTTAGTGTTATGTTTAGGTTTAGGGTTAGGATTAGTGTTAAGGTTAGAAGTTAGTTTTAGTGTTAGTGTTAGGGTTAGGTTTAGGATTAGGGTTATGGTTAGAGGTTAGCTTTTGGTTTAGGGTTAGAGTTAGGGTAAGTGTTAGTGTTAGTTTTAGGATTAGAGGTTATGGTTATGGTTAGGGTTATGGTTATGGTTAAAGCTTAGTTGAGGGTTAGGGTTAGGGGTAGGATTGGGTTAGGGATATGCTAAGGGTTAAGATTAAGGTTAGTGGTTAGTTTTAGGGTTAGGTTTAGGATTACAGTTAAGGTTAGGGTTATGGTTATGGTTAGGGTTAGCATTAGGGTTACGGTTAGAGTTAGAGTTATGGTTATGGTTAGAGGTTAGCATTAGGTTTAGGATTAGGGTTAGGGTTTGGGTTAGAGTTAAGAGTTGTGGTTAGGTTCAGTGTTACGTTTAGAGTTTAGAGTTAGTTTTAGAGTAAGGGTTAGGCTTAGTGTTAGGGTTAAGTTTAGGGTTAAGTTTTAGGTTTATAGTTTGGTTTAGTGTTAAGTGTAGTGTTAGGGTTAGGGTTACGGTTAGACTTAGTGTTAGCGTTATGATTAAGGTTAGGGTTCACAGTTAGGTGTTAAGGAGAGGGTTAGTGTTAGGCTTTGGGTTTCGGTTAGGGTTAGGGTTAAGATTAGGTTTAGGGTTAGAGTTAGGGTTAGGGTCAGGTTTAGGGTTAGGTTTACGGTTATTTGTAGAGTTAGGGTTAGGTTTATGTTTAGGGGTTAGGTGTTAGCGATAGGGTTAGTGTTAGGGTTAGGGTTCTTTTTAGGTTTAGCGTTAGTGTTAAGGATAGTGTTGGTTTTAGGGTTATGGTTATTGTTTGTTTTAGGTTTAGGTTTAGGATTAGTATTAGGGTTAGAAGATAGGTTTAGTGTTAGGGTTAGTGTTAGGGTTAGGTTTAGGTTTAGGGTTAGTGTTAGGGTTAAAAGATTGGTTAAGTGTTAGGGTTAGGGTTTGGGTTGGGGTTATGCTTTGAAGGTCACCTTTGGTTTAGGGTTTGAGTTAGAGTTAGGTTTAGGGTTAGGTTTTGGGTTAGGGTTAGGCTTAGAATTTATGGTTATGATTAGGGTTAGGGTTAGGGTTAATGCTTAGGTTGAGGTTTACATTTAGGTTTACCATAAGGGTTACGGTTAGAGTTTTAGATTAGGTTTAAGGTTGTGGTTAAGGTTATGGTTATGGTTAGAGGTTAGTTTTTGGTTTAGGCTTAGAGCTAGTGTTAGTGTTAGGGTTAGTGTTAGGCTTAAATGTTATGGTTAGATTTAGTTTTAGGGTTAGGGTGAGGATTAAAGCTTAAGTTCAGGTTTAGTGTTAACATTAGGGTTAGGGTTAGTTTTAGGGTTATGGTAAGTGTTCAGATTAGGGTTACTGGTTAGTTTTAGGGTTAGGGTTACAGTTAGGGTTTGGGTTAGTTTTAGATGTTAGTGTTAGTGTTAGGGTTAGTGTTACGGTTAGTGTGATGGTTACAGTTAGGTTTAGAGTTAGGTTTAGGGTTAGGGTTAGGCTTATGGTTATGGTTAGTGTTAGGATTACAATTAGGTTAGCGTTAGGGTTAGGGTTAGGGTTCGGCTTAGGGTTTGCCTTAGATTTAGTGTTAGGTTTATGGTAAGGGTTTGGCTTAGATTTAGGGGTTAGGTGTAAGGGATATGTTATGGGTTAGTGTTAGTGTTAGTGTTAGTGTTAGTCTTAGTCTTAGTGTTAGTGTTCCTTTTTGGGTTAGGGTTAGGGTTAGGGTTAGAGTTAGGGTTAGGGTTAGAGTTTATGGTTAGGGTTAGTGTTTGGGTTAATGTTATGGTTAGGTTTAAGGTTATGTTGAGTTTTAGGGTGAGGGTTAGGGTTAGAATTTAGGTTTAGTGTTAGGTTTAGTTTTAGGGTTAGGGATGGGTTTAGGGTTAGGGTTAGTGTTAGAGGCTAGGGTTAGGGATAGGTTTAGGGTTAGGGTAAGTGTTAGAGTTAGGCTTAGGGTTAGATGTATGTATTAGGGTTAGGTTTAGGGTTAGAATTTGGGTTAGGGTTATGTTAGGTTTAGGGTTAGGGTTAGGATAAGGGGTTAATGTTAGGTCTGGTTTAGGGTTATGGTTATGGTTAGGGTTGGGATTAGAAGTTAGGGTAAGGCATTGCGTTAGGGATATGGTAACATTTAGGAATGCGGTTAGTGCTAGGGTTAGGGTTAGGGGTTAGTTGTTAGGGAGAGTGTAAAGGTTAGGCTTCGCTTTACCGTAAGTGTTAGTGATAGTGTTATGACTAGGTTTAGGGCTAGGCTTAGTGGTAGGGACAGGGTTAGGTTTAGAGTTAGGGTTAAGGTATGGGTTAGGGGTTAGGTGTTAGCGATAGGGTTAGGGTTAGGGTTAGCTTTATGGTTCGGTTTAGGGTTAGGGTTTGGGTTACAGATATTGTTAGGGTTAGGGTTAGGGTTTAGTTTTAGAGTTAGGGTTTGGGTTAGGTTTATCTTTAGGTTTAGTGCTAGTGTTAAGGTAAGAAATTACTTTTAATGTTAGTGTTAGTGTTAGGATTAGGGTTATGGTTAGAAGCTAGCGTTTAGTTTAGTGTTAGAGTTAGTGTTAGGGTTAGGGTTAGGGTTAGGTTTAGAGGTTTTGGTTATGGTGATGTTTATGGTTTTAGTTAGCTTTAGGGTTAAACCTTAAGTTCAGCATTCCAGTTAGGGTTAACGTTAGGGTTACTGTTAGAGTTTAGGGTTTGGATTAAGGTTAGGGTTAGGGTTAGGGTTAGGTTTAGGGTTAGGGTTAGGTTTAGGGTTAGTTTTAGTGTGAGGGTTGGGTTAGGGTTAGGGGTTAGTTGTTAGTGATAGGGTTAGGGTTAGTTTTAGGGT
This sequence comes from Cavia porcellus, assembly GCF_034190915.1. NCBI lineage: Eukaryota > Metazoa > Chordata > Mammalia > Rodentia > Caviidae > Cavia > Cavia porcellus. The sequence continues at coordinate 102,344,301 of NW_026947488.1, read as the reverse complement.
TCGGTTTAGAGTTAGGTATATGTTGGGGTTAGGGTTAAGGTTTAGGGTTAGGATTAGGTTTAGGTTTAGGTTTAGGTTTAGGTTTAGGTTTATGCTTAGTGTTAGGGTTAGAAGATCGGTTTAGTGTTAGTGTTAGGGTTAGGGTTATGATTAGAGTTTAGCATTTGGTTTAGGGTTAGAATTAGAGTTAGGTTTAGGGTTAGGGTTAGGCTTAGAGGTTATGGTTAGTGTTTGGGTTAGTGTTAGGTTTAAAGCTTAGGTTCAGGTTTGTGTTTAGGGTTACAGTTAGGGTTATGGATTGAGTTTAGTATTAGGTTTAAGGTTATGGTTAGGATTAGGGTTATGTTTAGAGGTTTGCTTTTGGTTTAGTGTTAGATTTAGGGTTAGTGTTATGGTTGGGTAGGCTTAGGGTTAGGGTTAGAGTTAGTGTTAGGTTTAGGGTTAGAGTTTTGGATTGGTGTTAGGGTAAGGGTTAGCCTTAGGGTTAGGGTTAGGTTTGGGGTTAAAGTTTAGATTTATGGTTCGGTTTAGGGTTAGGGTTATTGTTAGGGTTAGTGTTAGATTTACGCTTAGTTTTAGTGTTATGATTAAGGTTATGGTTATGGGTTAGGTGTTAGGGAGGGGGTTTAGCTTATGGTTAGGTTTAGGGTTAGTTTAAAGTTAGGGTTATTTTTGGAGTTATGGTTAGGTTTAGGATTAAAATTTAGGGTTAGGTTTAGGGTTAGGTTTAAAGGTTAGTGTTAGGTTTACGATCATTGATAGTGTTTAGCATTAGGTTTAGTGTTCGGGTTAAGGCTAGGGATAAAGTTTGGGTTAGAGTTAAAGGTTAGGGTTAGGGTTACGGTTAGAGTTTAGTGTTAGTGTTAGGGTAAGTGTTAGGTTTAGGGTTAGGGTTAGGTTTGGGGTTAGAGTTAAGGTTTATGGTTTTGTTTAGGGTTAGGGTTATTGTTAGGATTAGGGTTCAGTTTACGCTTAGTGTTAGGGTTAGGATTAAGGATAGTGTTAGGTTTTAGGTGTTTAGGAGAGGGTTAAGGTTAGGCTTTGGGTTACGGTTAGGGTTTGGGTTACAATTAGGTTTAGGGTTAGGGTTAGCTTTAGGTTTAGGTTTAGGGTTACTTTTAGAGTTAGGCTTAGAGTTAGGGTTAGGTGTTAGGTGTTAGTGATAGGGTTATGTTTAGGGTTAGGTTTAGGGTTCGGTTTAGGGTTAGGGTTGGGGATAGTGTTAGTGTATGGTTAGGTTTAGGTTTAGGGTTATGTTTAGTGTTAGGGTTAGAAGTTATGTTTAGTGTCAGGGTTAGGGTTAGTGTTAGGGTTACAGTTATGGTTAGAGGTTAGCGTTTGCCTTAGGGTTGGTTTGGGTTTAGGGTTAGGCTTAGAGGTTATCATTAGGGTTAAGTTTAGGTTTAAAACTTAGGTTCAGGTTTACAGTTAGGGTTAAGGTTAGGGTTACGGTTAGAGGTTTGGTTTAATTTTAAGGTTAGTGTTAGGGTTATGCTTAGTGGTTCGGTTGTGGTTTAGGGTTAGAGTTAGGGTTAGGGTTAGAGTTATGGTTAGTGTTAGAGTTAATATTAGGCTTATATATTATTGTTATGGTTAGAATTATGGTTAGTGTTAGGGTTAAAGCTTAGGTTCAGGGTAAGGTTTAGGGGTAGGGTTCGGTTAGGGATATGCTAAGTGTTAGGATTACATTTAGTGGTTACTTTTAGGTTTAGGGTTACTTTTAGGGTTATGTTTAGTGTTAGGTTTAGTGTGAGGTTTAGGTTTAGGGTTAGAGTTAGGGTTATGGCTAGAGTTAGTCTTAGGGCTATGGTTAGGGTTAGGGTTACCATTAGGTTGGCATTAGGGTTAGGTTTAGGGTTTGTGTTAGATTTAGTGTTAGGGTTAGGGTTAGGGTTAAGGTTAGGTTTAGGGGTTAGGTTGTAAGGATAGAGTTATGGGTTAGGGTTAGTGTTAGGGTTAGTGTTAGGGTTAGGGTTATGGTTATGGTTATGGTTAGAGGTTAGCTTTAGGTTTTGGGTTAGGCTTAGGGTAACTGTTATGGTTTGGGTTAGAGTTAAAGGTTAGGTTTAGGTTTAGCTTTACGGTTAGAGTTTAGGGTTAGTTTTAGAATAAGTGTTAAGTTTATGGTTATGATTAGGTTTAGCGTTAGAGTATAGGGATATGGTTCAGTTTAGGGTTAGGTTTAGTGTTACGGTTAGGGTTAGGTTTACGATTATGTTTAGGGTTAGGGTTAGGGTTAGTGTTAGGGTTAGTTTAGTGTTAGTTTTAGAGTTAGGGTTAGGGTTAGGGTTAGGTTTAGGGGTTAGGTGTTAGCGATAGAGTTAGGGTTTGTGTTAGGTTTATGGTTGGTTTAGGGATAGGCTTAGGGTTAAGGATAGTGTTAGGGTTAGGGTTAGAGTTTAGGGTTAGTGTTAGGGTTATGTTTAGAGTTTAGGAGTTGGTTTTGGTTTAGAGTTAGGGTTAGTGTTAGGCTTAAGCTTAGAGTTTATTGTTAGGGTTAGTGTTAGTATTAGGGTTAGGGTTAAATCTTAAGTACAGTTTTATGGTTAGGCTTAAGGTTAGTGTTACGGTTAGAGTTTAGTGTTATGATTGAGATAAGGGGTAGTGTTATGGTTATGGTTAGAGGTTAGCTTTTGGTTTAGGGTTAGAGTTACGTTAAGTGTTTGGGTTAGTGTTAGGCTTAGAGTTTATGGTTATGATTAGGGTTACGGTTATGGTTAAAGCTTAGTTGAAGGTTAGGTTTAGGGGTAGGATTGGGTTAGGGATATGCTACGGGTTAGGATTGAGGTTATTGGTTAGTTTTAGGTTTAGGGTTACAGTTAAGTTTAGGGTTAGGTTTAGGGTTTAGGTGTTAGGGAAATGTTATGGGTTAAGGTTAGTGTTAGGGTTAGTGTTAGCATTAGGATTATGCATAGAGTTAGGGTTGCGGTTATGGTTAGAGGTTAGCATTAGGTTTAGTGTTAGGGTTAGGGTTTGGGTTAGAGTTAAATGTTATGGTTAGGTTTAGTGTTACAGTTAGAGTTTAGAGTTAGTTTTAGGGTAAGGGTTAGGCTTAGTGTTAGGGTTAGGTTTATGGTTAAAGTTTAGGGTTATATTTCGGTTTAGTGTTAGGGTTAGTGTTAGGGTTAGGTTTATGGTTAAAGTTTAGGGTTATATTTCGGTTTAGTGTTAGGGTTAGTGTTAGGGTTAGGGTTAGGGTTATGCTTAGTGTTAGGGTTATGATTAAGGTTAGGGTTAGGAGTTAGGTGGTAAGAAGTGGGTTAGTGTTAGGCTTTGGGTTTCGGTTAGGGTTAGGGTTACGATTAGGTTTAGGGTTTGCGTTAGGGTTAGGGTCAGGGTTAGGGTTAGGTTTATGGTTAGTTGTTGATTTAGGATTAGGTTTAAGTTAGGGTTAGGTGTTAGCGATAGGGTTAGGGTTAGGTTTAGGGTTCTTTTTAGGGTTAGGGTTCGGGTTAGGGATTGTGTTGGGTTTAGGGTTATGGTTAGGGTTAGGTTTAGTTTTAGGGTTAGGATTAGTATTAGGGTTAGAAGATAGGTTTAGTGTTAGGGTTAGGGTTAGGGTTAGGGTAAGGTTTAGGTTTAGGGTTAGGGTTAGTGTTAGGGTTAAAAGATTGGTTTCGTGTTATGTTTAGGGTTTGGGTTAAGGTTGTTTTGTGAGGGTAACCTTTGGTTTATGGTTCAAGTTAGGGTTAGGTTTAGGGTTAGGGTTAGGCTTAGAATTTATGGTTATGATTAGGTTATGGTTAAGGTTAAAGCTTAGGTTGAGGTTTACCTTTAGGGTTACTGTTAGGGTTACGGTTAGAGTTTAGGGTTTGGATTAAGGTTAAGGTTAGGGTTAGGGTTTCAGTAGGGTTAGGTCAGGGTTAGTTTTAGAGTGAGGGTTAGTGTTAGGGTTAGGTGTCAGTTGTTAGGGATAGGTTTATGTTTAGTTTTAGGGTTTGGTTTAGGGTTAGGTTTAGAGTTAGGGATATGTTGATGTTAGGGTTAATGTTTCAGGTTAGGATTATGGTTAGGTTTAGATTTAGGTTTAGGGTTAGGCTTAGTGTTAGGGTTAGAATATAGGCTTAGTGTTAGGGTTATGGATAGGGTTATGATTATTGTTTAGCGTTTGGTTTAGGGTTAGAATTAGAGTTAGGTTTAGGGTTAGGGTTAGGCTTAGAGGTTATGGTTATGGTTAGGGTTAGGGTTAAAGCTTAGGTTCAGGTTTGTGTTTAGGGTTATAGTTAGGGTTACGGTTAGAATTTAGTATTAGGTTTAAGGTTATTGTTAGCTTTAGGGTTATGTTTAGAGTTTAGCTTTTGGCTTAGCGTTAGAGTTACGGTTAGTGTTAGGGTTGGGTGAGGCTTAGAGGTTATGGTTAGGGTTAGGTTTAAGGTTAGGGTTCGAGTTAAAACTTAGGTTCAGGGTTAGGGTTAGGATTAGTGTTAGGTTTAGGGACATGGTAAGTGTTAGGATTAGGGTTAGTGCTTAGTTTTAGGTTAGGGTTATGGTTAGGGTTAGGTTTAGATGTTAGTGTCAGGGTTAGTGTTAGGGTTAGTGTGAGGGTTAGGGTTCAGTTTAGAGTTAAGGTTAGGGTTATTGTTAGGCTTTGGGTTTTGGTTAGTGGTATGGTTACAATTAGGTTAGCGTTAGGATTAGGGTTAGAGTTAGGTTTAGGTTTAGGTGTTATGTGTTAGGGATAGTGTTATGGGTTAGGGTTAGTGTTATTGTTAGTGTTAGGGTTAGGGTTATAGTTAAGGGTTAGGATTATGGTTTGGCTTAGTGTTATGGTTGGGGTTAGGGTTAGGTTGAGGTTTAGGGGAAGGTTAGTGTTAGAAATTAGGTTTAATGTTAGGTTTAGGGTTAGGGTTAGTATTAGAGTTTAGTGTTAGTATTAGGTTTAGGGTTAATATTAGGGTTAGGGATAGGTTTAGGGTTAGGGTTAAGGTTAGATGTATGATTTAGGGTTAGGTTTAGGGTTAGGGATAGGGTTAGAGTTAGGGTTAGACTTATGCTAGGGTTAGGGTTAGGATTTGGTTAGGTATTACAGTAAGTCTTATGGTTATTTTAAGGGTTAGGGTTAGGTTTAGGGTAAGGGATTAATGTTAGGTCTGGGTCAGGGTTATGGTTATGGTTAGGGTTAGGGTTAGTTTTAGAAGTTAGGTTTAGGCGTAGGGTTAGTAATATGGTTAGTTTTAGGGTTAGGGTTAGTGTTAGGGTTAGGGTTAGGGTTACGCTTAGTGTTAGGGTTATGATTAACTTTAGGGTTAGGAGTTAGGTGTTAAGGAGAGGGTTAGTGTTAGGCTTTGGGTTTTGGTTAGGGTTAGGGTTACGATTGGGTTTAGGGTTAGAGTTAGTGTTAGTGTTAGTGTTAGGGTTAGGTTTACGGTTAGTTGTAGAGTTAGGGCTAGGTTCAGTTTTAGGGGTTAGGCATTAGCAATAGTGTTATAGTTAGGGTTAGGATTAGGGTTCTTTTTTAGGGTTAGGCTTAGGGTAAGGGATAGTGTTGGGTTTAGGGTTAGGGTTAGGTTTAGGTTTAGGGTTAGGATTAGTGTTATGTTTAGAAGATAGGTTTAGTGTTAGTGTTAGATTTAGGGTTAGATTTAGGTTTAGGTTTAGGGTTAGGTTTGTGTTAGTTTTAAAAGATTTGTTTAGTGTTAGGGTTAGGGTTTGGGTTTGGGTTATGATTTGAGGGTAACCTTTGGTTTAGGGTTCGAGTTAGGGTTAGGTTTAGGGTTAGGGTTAGGCTTAGCATTTATGGTTATGATTAGGGTTAGTGTTAGGGTTAAAGATTAGGTTGAGGATTACGTTTAGTGTTACTGTTAGGGTTACGGTTAGAGTTTAGGATTAGGTTTAAGGTTATGGTTAGGGTTAGGGTTATGGTTAGAGGTTAGCTTTTGGTTTAGGGTTAGAGCTAGGGTTAGTGTTAGGGTTAGTGTTAGGCATAAAGGTTATGGTTAGGGTTAGTTTTAGGGTTAGGGTTAGGGTTAAAGCTTAGGTTCAGGGTTAGGGTTAAGATTAGGTTTGGGGTTAGTGTTAGGGGTATGGTAAGTGTTAGGATTAGGGTTACAGGTTAGTTTTAGGGTTAGGGTTACAGTTACGGTTTGGGTTAAGTTTAGATGTTAGTGTTAGGGTTAGGGTTAGAGTTATGGTTAGTGTGAGGGTTAGGGTTAGGTTTAGAGTTAGGTTTAGGGTTAGGGTTAGGCTTACGGTTATGGTTAGTGTTAGGGTTACCATTAGGTTAGCGTTAGGATTAGGGTTAGGGTTTGGCTTAGGGTTTGTGTTAGATTTATTGTTAGGTTTATGGTAAGGGTTAGGCTTAAGCTTAGGTGTTAGGTGTTAGGGATAGTGCTTTGAGTTAGTGTTGTTAGTGCTAGTGTTAGTGTTAGTGTTAGTGTTAGTGTTAGTGTTAGTGTTAGTGTTCCTGTTAATGTTAGAGTTAGTGTTAGGGTTAGAGTTAGAGTTTAAGGTTAGGGTTAGGGTTTGGGTTAGTGTTATGGTTAGGTTTAAGGTTATGTTGAGGTTTAGGGTGAGGGTTAGGGATAAAATTTAGGTTTAGTGTTAGGTTTAGTGTTAGGGTTAGAGATGGGTTTAGGGTTAGGGTTAGTGTTAGAGGCGAGGCTTAGGGATAGGGTTAGGTTTAGGGTAAGGGTTAGAGTTAGGGTTAGGGTTAGATGTATGGGTTAGGTTTAGGGTTATAATTTGGGTTAGGGTTATGCTAGTGTTAGTGTAAGGGATTAATGTTAGGTCTGGTTTAGGGTTATGGTTATGGTTAGTGTTAGGATTAGAAGTTAGTGTAAGGCGTAGCATTAGGGATATTGTTACGTTTAGGGTTATGTTTAGTGCTAGGGTTAGGGTTAGGGGTTAGATGTTAGGGAGAGTGTAAAGGTTAAGTTTCGCTTTACCATTAGTGTTAGCGATAGTGTTATGACTAGGTTTAGGGTTAGGCTTAGGGTTAGGGTTAGGGTTAGGTTTAGAGTTAGGGTTAGTGGTTAGGTGTTAGTGATAGGGTTAGGGTTAGGGTTAGTTTTATGGGTCGGTTTAGGGTTAAGGTTTGGGTTACAGATAGTGTTAGGGTTAGGGTTAGGGTTTAGGGTTAGAGTTAGGGTTACATTTAGGTTTAGGGTTAGGGCTAGAGTTAGGGTAAGAAATTAGTTTTAGTGTTAGTGTTAGGGTAAGGGTTAGGGTTATGGTTAGAGACTGTTTATTTTAGTGTTAGATTTAGGGTTAGGGTTAGGCTTAGAGGTTATGGTTATGGCTATGGTTATGGTTATGGTTATGGTTATGGTTACGGTTATGGTTAGCGTTAGGGTTAAAGCTTAAGTTCAGCTTTACAGTTAGGGTTAACGTTAGGTTTACTGTTAGAGTTTAGGGTTTTGATTAAGGTTAGGCTTAGGGTTAAAGCTTAGGTTCAGGTTTGTGTTTAGGGTTACAGTTAGGGTTACGTTTAGAGTTTAGTATTAGGTTTAAGGTTATGTTTAGGGTTAGGATTATGTTTAGAGGTAAGCTTTTGGTTTAGGGTTAGAGTTAGGGTTAGTTTTAGGGTTGGGTGAGGCTTAGAGGTTATTGTTAGGGTTACGTTTAAGTTCAGCGTTAGGGTTAAAACTTAGATTCAGGGTTAGGGTTAGGATTAGGGTTAGGTTTTGGGACATGGTAAGTGTTAAGATTAGGTTTAGTGCTTAGTTTTAGATTAGGGTTACGGTTAGGGTTAGGGTTAGGTTTAGAAGATAGTGTTAGTGTTAGTGTTAGGGTTAGTGTGAGGGTTAGGGTTAGTTTAAAGTTAGGTTTAGGGTTAGCGTTAGGCTTGGTTGTGGTTAGTGTTATGGTTACCATTAGGTTAGCGTTAGGATTAGGATTAGGGTTAAGTTTAGGTTTATGTTTAGGTGTTAGGCATTAGGGATAGTGTTATGGGTTAGGGTTAGTGTTATTCTTAGGGTTAGGGTTAGGTTTAGGGTTAGGGTTAGTGTTAAGGGTTTGGGTTAGTGTTATGGTTAGGGTTAGGTTGAGGTTTAGGGTTAAATTTGGGGTTAGAAGTTAGGGTTACTGTTAGGTTTAGGGTTAGTTTTAGAGGTCAGTGTTAGTGTTAGGGTTAGCATTAGGATTAGGGATAGGTTTAGGGTTAGGGTTAGATGTATGGGTTAGTGTTAGGGTTAGGTTTAGGGTTAAGGTTAGGGATAGAGTTAGGGTTAGGGTTATGCTAAGACTAGGGTTAGGGTTTGGGTTATGTATTACAGTCAGGCTTAGGGTTAGTTTAAGGGTTAGGGTTAGGTTTAGGGTAAGGGATTAATGTTAGTTCTGGGTTAGGGTTATGGTTAGGGTTAGGGTTAGTTTTAGAAGTTAGGTTTAGGGATAGGGTTAGTGATATACTTAGTTTTAGGGTTAGGGTTAGTGTTAGTGTTAGGGTTAGGGTTACGGTTAGGTATTAGGTGTTAGGGAGATTGTAAAAATTAGGCTTTGGTTTACTGTTAGGATTAGTTTTCCGATTAGATTTATGGTTAGATTTAGTGTTAGGGTTAAGGTTAGGTTTAGGGTTAGTTTTAGAGTTTGGGTTAGGATAAGGGTTAGGAATTAGGTGTTAGCGATAAGGTTAGGGTTAGATTTAGGGTTCGGTTTATGGTTAGGTTTAAGGTTAGGGTTAGTGTTAGGGTTAGGTTTAGGGTTTAACATTAGGGTTCAGGTTATGGCTACGTTTAGTTTTAGTGTTAGGGTTAGAGTTAGGGTTAGAAGTTACTTTTAGTGTTAGTGTTAGTGTTAAGGTTAGGGTTAGGGTTAGAGTAATGTTTAGAAGTTAGCGCTTGGTTGAGAGTTAGAGTTATGGTTAGGGTGAGGCTTAGAATTTAATATTAGGATTAATGTTAGGGTTAGGGTTAGGGTTAGAGGTTAGCTTTAGGTTTAGTGTTAGAGTTAGGGTTAGTGTTACTGTTATGGTTAGAGTTAGGGTTAGGTTTATGGTTAGAGGTTAGCATTTGGTTTAGGGTTAGAGTTAGGGTTAGGCTTAGAATTTAGGGTTAGTATTAAGGTTAGGGTTATGGTTAGGGTTAGAGGTTAGCTTTTGTTACGTTTGAATTAGGGTTAATGTTAGGGTTAGTGTTAGGCTTAAAGGTTATGGTTATGGTTAGTGTTACAGTTATGGTTAAAGCTTAGGTTGAGGGTTAGGTTTAGGCATAGGTTTCAGTTAGGGATATGCTAATGGTTAGGATTAGGGTTAGTGCTTAGTTTTAGGGTTAGGGTTATGGTTAGGGTAAGGGTTTGTGTTAGGTTTAAATGTTAGAGTCATGGTTAGGGTTATGGTTTAGTGTGAAAGTTAGTGTTAAGGTTAGAGTTAGGGATATGGTTAAGGTTAAGCTTAGGTTTATGCTTAGTGTTAGGATTACAATTAGGTTAGCGTTAGGGTTAGGGTTAGGTTAGGGTTAGGGTTATGGTTAGAGTTAGGGTTATGGTTATGCTTAGAGGTTAGCGTTAGTTTTAAGCTTAGGGTTAGGGTTTAGGTTAGAGTTATATGTTATGATTAAGTTTAGTGTTATGGTTAGAGTTTTGGGTTAGTGTTTGGGTAAATGTTAGGTTTAGTGTTAGGGTTAGGTTTAGGGTTAAAGTTTAGGGTTATAGTTCATTTTAGGGTTAGGGTTAGTGTTGGGATTAGGATTAGGGTTAGGGTTATGCTTAGTGTTAGGGCTATGATTAAGGTTAGGATTAGCAGTTAGGTGTTAGGGAGAGGGTTAGCGTTAGGCTTTGGGTTTCGCTTAAGTTTAGGGTTATGATTAGGTTTAGGGTTAGAGTTAGTGTTAGTATTAGGGTTAGGGTTAGGTTTAGGGTTAGTTTTGGAATTAGGTTTAGGGTTAGCATTAGGGGTTAATGGTTAGCAATTGGGTTAGGGTTAGTGTTAAGTTTAGGGTTCGGTTTACATTTAGGGTTAGGGTTAGTGATAGTGTTAGGGATAGGGTTAGTGTTTAGGGTTAGGGTTAGGTTCAGGGTTAGGGTTAGTGTTAGGTTTAGAAGATAGATTTAGTGTTAGGGTTAGGTTTGGGGTTAGGGTTTTGGTTAGAGATTAGCATTTGTTTTAGGGTTACTGTTAGGTTTAGGGTTAGGGTTAGGGTTATGCTTAGGTTTAGGGTTAGGGTTAGGGTTAAAGCTTAGGCTCAGGTTTATGTTTAGGGTTATGGTTAGTGTTATGGTTGGAGTTTAGGATTAGGTTTAAGGTTATGGTTAGGGTTAGGGTTAGGGTTAGAGGTTAGCTTTTGGTTTAGGGTTAGAGTTAGGGTTAGTGTTAGGGTTAGTGTTATGCTTAGAGGCTATGGTTAGGGATAGGTTTAGGGTTAGGGGTAGGGTTAAAGCTTAGGATCAGGGTTAAGGTTAGGATTAGGGTTAGGGTTAGGGATATGGTAAGGGTTAGCATTAGGTTAGTGATTAGTTTTTGGGTTAGGGTTACAGTTAAACTTAGCATTAGGTTTCGATGTTAGGGTTAGTGTTATGGTTAGGTTTAGGGTTAGTGTGAGGGTTACGGTTAGATTTAGAGTCAGTGTGAGGGTTTGGGTTAGGCTTAGGGTTATGGTTAGTGTTAGCTTTACAATTAGGGTAGCGTTACGGTTAGGGTTAGATTTAGGTTAGGGTTAGGGTTAGGTTTAGGGGTTAGGTGTTTGGGATAGTGTTATGGGTTAGGGTTAGTGTTATTGCTATGGTTAGGGTTAGAGTTAGAGTTAGGGTTTGACTTTAGGGTTAGGGCTATGTTTTGGGTTAGTGTTATGGTTAGGTTGAGGTTTAGGGTGAAATTTAGGGTTAGAAGTTAGGTTTAGTGTTAGATTTAGGAATAGGTTTAGATTAGGTTTAGTGTTAGAGGTTAGGTTTAGTGTTAGGGTTAGGGTTAGGTTTAGGGTTAGGGTTAGGGTTAGCGTTATGGTTAGAGGTTAGCATTTGGTTTAGGGTTAGAGTTAGGGTTAGTGTTAGGGTTAGGGTTAGGGTTAGGGTTTGGTTTAGGGTTAGGGTTATTGTTAGTATTAGTGTTAGGTTTACGCTTAGTGTTAGGGTTCTGATTAAGGTTAGTGTTAGGGTTTAGGGGTTAGGGAGAGGGTTAAACTTAGGTTTTGGGTTACGGTTACGGTTTGGGTTATGATTAGGTTTAGGGTTAGTGTTAGTTTTAGAGTTAAGCTTAGGGTTAGGGTTAGGTGTTAGGTGTTAGCGATAGGGTTTTGTTTAGGGTTAGGTTTAGGGTTCGGTTTAGGGTTAGGGTTAGGGATAGTGTTAGTTTTACGGTTAGATTTAAGTTTAGGGTTAGGTTTAGTGTTAGTGTTAGAAGTTAGGTTTAGTGTCAGTGTTAGGGTTAGTGTTAGGGTTACAGTTATGGTTAGAGGTTAGCGTTTGCTTTACGGTTAGGGTTAGGGTTAGGGTTAGGGTTAGGGTTAGGGTTAGGCTTAGAGGTTATTGTTAGGGTTAGGGTTAGGTTTAAAGTTTAGGTTCAGGTTTACGTTTAGGGTAAAGGTTAGGGTTATGGTTAGAGTTTTGATTTAGGTTTAAGGTTAGAGTTAGGGTTAGGCTTAGAGTTTAGGTTGTGGTTTAGGGTTAGAGTTAGTGTTAGTGTTAGAGTTAATGTTAGGCTTAGAGGTTATTGTTATGGTTATGGTTAGGGTTAGGGTTAGGATTAAAGATTAGGTTCAGGGTTAGGGTTAGGGGTAAGTTTCGGTTACGGATATGTTAAGGGTTAGGATTACGTTTAGTGGTTAGTTTTAGGTTCAGGGTTACCGTTAGGATTAGTGTTAGGGTTAGGTTTAGTGTGAGGTTTAGGGTTAGGGTTATAGTTAGTGTTATGTTTAGAGTTAGGTTTAGGGGTAGGGTTAGGGTTAGGGTTAGGGTTAGGTTAGGCTTAGAGGTTATTGTTAGGGCTTGTGTTAGGTTTAAAGCTTCGGTTCAGGTTTATGTTTAGGGTTAAGGTTAGGGTTATGGTTAGAGTTTTGATTTAGGTTTAAGGTTAGGGTTAGAGATAGGGTTAGGCTTAGAGGTTAGGTTGTGGTTTAGGGTTAGAGTTAGGGTTAGTGTTAGAGTTAATGTTAGGCTTAGAGGTTATTGTTATGGTTATGGTTAGGGTTAGGGTTAGGATTAAAGATTAGGTTCAGGGTTAGGGGTAGGGATAGGTTTCGGTTAGGGATATGTTAAGGGTTAGGATTATGTTTAGTGGTTAGTTTTAGGTTTAGGGTTACCGTTAGGGTTAGTGTTAGGGTTAGGTTTAGTGTGAGGTTTAGGGTTAGGATTATAGTTAGTGTTATGGTTAGAGTTAGGCTTAGGATTATGGTTATGGTTAGGGTTAACTTTAGGTTAGCGTTAGGGTTAGGGTTAGGGTTTGTGTTAGATTTAGTGTTAGGGTTAGATTTAGGGTTAGGTCTAGGAGTTAAGTGTTAGGGATAGAGTTATGGGTTAGGGTTAGTGTTAGGGTTACAGTTTGAGTGGTTATGGTTATGGTTAGATGTTAGTGTTATGTTTTGGTTTAGGCTTATGGTTGCTGTTATGGTTTGGGTTAGCGTTAAAGGTTAGGATTACGTTTAGTGTTACGGTTAGAGTTTAGGGTTATTTTTAGGATAAGTGTTAGTTTTAGGGTTACGGTTAGGTTTAGGGTTGGAGTATAGGGTTATGGTTTGGTTTAGTTTTAGGGTTAGTGTTAGGTTTAGAGTTAGGTTTACCCTTAGTGTTAGGGTTATGATTAAGTTTAGGGTTAGGAGTTAGGTGTTAGGGAGTGGAATATAGTTTGGCTTTGGTTTATGGTTAGGGTTTGTGTTATGATTAGGTTTAGAGTTAGGGTTATGTTTAGGGTTAGGGTTAGGGTTAGGATTAGGTTTAGGGTTAGTTTTAGATTTAGGCTTAGGGTTAGGGTTAGGTGTTAGGTGCTAGTGATATGGTTATGTTTAGGGTTAGTTTTATGGTTCGATTTAGGGTTAGGGTTAGGTTTAAGAATAGTGTTAGGGTTAGGGTTAGATTTAGGTTTAGAGTTAGGGTTAGAATTTAGGTTTAGTGTTAGGGTTAGGGTTAGGGTTAAGTTTGCTTTAGGGTTGGAGTTAGGGTTAGGGTTAGAGTTAAGCTTAGAGGTTATGATTATGATTAGGGTTAGGGTTAAAGCTTAGGTTCAGGTTTATGGTTAGGGTTAAGGTTAGGGTTACTGTTAGAGTTTTGGTTCAGTTTTAAGGTTAGGGTTAGGGTTAGATGTTTGGTTTTGGTTTAGTGTTAGAGTTAGGGTTAGTGTTAGTGTTAGTTTTTTAGGCTTAGAAGTTATCGTTATGGTTAGGGTTAAAGCTTAGGGTTAGGGTTAAAGCTTAGGTTCAGTGTTAGTGTGAGGGGTAGAGTTCGGTTAGGGATATGCTAAAGGTTAGGAGTAGGTTTAGTGTTTAGCTTTGGGGTTAGGGTTAGGGTTAGGGTTAGTGTTAGGGTTAGTGTAAGGATTAGTGTGAGGTTTAGGGTTAGGGTTAGAGTTAGGGTTATGGTTATAGTTAGGCATAGGATTATGGTTAGGGTTACGTTTACCATTAGGTTAGAGTTTGGGTTAGGGTTAGGGTTTACATTAGATTTAGTATTAGGGTTAGGGTTAGGTTTAGGGGTTAGGTCTTAGGGATAGGGTTATTGCTTAGGGTTAGGGTTAAGGTTAGGGTTAGGGTTAGGGTTAGGGTTAGGGTTATGCTTAATGTAAGGGTTATGGTTAAGGTTAGTGTTAGGAGTTAGGTTTTAGGGAGTGAGATAGGGTTAGGCTTTGTGTTACGGTTAGGGTTAAGGTTATGATTAAGTTTAGGGTTAGGGTTAGGTTTATGGTTAGTGTTAGGTTTAGGGTTCGGGTTAGTTTTAGAGTTCGGGTTTGGATTAGGGTTAGGGGTTAGGGTTAAAACTTAGGTTCAGGTTTATGGTTAGGGTTAAGGTTAGGGTTACGGTTAGAGTTTAGGTTCAGGTTTAAGGTCAGTGTTAGGGTTAGATGGTAGGTTTTGGTTTAGTGTTAGAGTTAGTGTTAGTGTTAGTGTTAGTGTTAGTGTTAGTGTTAGTGTTAGTGTTACTGTTAGGCTTAGTGGTTATCGTTATGGTTAGGGTTGGGGTAGGGTTAAAGCTTAGGTTCAGGGTTAGTGTTAGGGGTAGAGTTCGGTTAGGGATATGCTAAAGGTTAGGATTAGGTTTAGTGGTAAACTGTAGGGTTAGGGTTAGGGTTAGGGTTAGGGTTAGTGTTAGGGTTTACGTTAGATTTAGTGTTAGGGTTAGGGTTAGGGGTTAGGTTTTAGGGTTAGGGTTATGGTTTAGGGTTAGTGTTAGGGTTAGGGTTATGGTTAGAGTTAGGGTTACGGTTATATTTAGAGGTTAGCGTTAGTTATAGAGCTAGGGTTAGGGTTATAGTTTGTGTTAGAGTTAAAGGTTTCGGTTAGGTCTAGACATACAGTTAGAGTTTAGGGTTAGTTGTATGGTAAGTGTTAGATTTACGGTTAGGGTTAGATTTAGGGTTAGAGTATAGGGTTTTGGTTTGGTTTTGGGTTAGGGTTAGTGTTAGGGTTAGGGTTACGCTTAATGTAAGTGTTATGGTTAAAGTTAGTGTTAGAAGTTAGGTGTTAGGGAGTGGGTTAGGGTTAGGCCTTGGGTTACGGTTAGGGTTAGGGTTAGGGTTTGCGTTAGATTTCGTGTTAGTGTTAGGGTTAGGGTTAGGGTTAGTGTTAGGTTTAGGTTTAGGGATAGGTTTAGTGGTTAGGTGTTAGGGATAGGGTTATGGGTAAGGGTTAGTTTTAGGGTTAGGGTGAGGTTTATGGTTAGAGTTAGGGTTGCGGTTATGGTTAGAGCTTAGCGTTAGGTTTAGGTTTAGGTTTAAGGTAAGGGTTAGGGTGTGGGTTAGAATTAAAGGTTATGGTTTGCTTTAGCAGTACGGTTAGAGTAAGGGTTAGTGTTAGGGTAAGGATTAGGTTTAGGGTTAGGGTTACGCTTTGTGTTAGGGATATAATTAAGTTTAGGGTTAGTAGTTATGTATTAGGGATTGGGTAAGGTTTAGGCTGTGGGTTAGGGTTAGGGTTGGGGTTACGATTAGGTTTAGGGTTAGGGTTAGGTTTAGGTTTAGAGTTAGTTTTAGAGTTAGGATTAGGGTTAGTGTTAGGGGTTAGTTGTTAGCGATAGGCTTATGGTTAGGGTTAGTAGTTATGTTTTAGGGATTGGGTTAGTTTTAGGCTGTGGGTTAGGGTTAGGGTTGGGATTAAGATTAGGTTTAGTGTTAGGGTTAGGTTTAGGGTTAGTTTTAGAGTTAGGGTTAGTGTTATGGGTTAGGTGTTAGCGATAGGCTTATGGTTAGGGTTATGGTTCAGTTTAGCGTTAGGGTTAGGGATAGTGTTAGTGTTAGGTTTAGGGGTTAGGGTTAGGGTTAGGCTTAGGTTTAGAGGTTAGTGTTAGGGTTAGTGTTAGGGTTAGTGTGAGGGTTAGGGTTAGGGTTAGAGTTAAGGTTATGGTAGGGTTAGGCTTAGGGTTATTGTTAGGTTTAGTGTTACAATTAGGGTAGCGTTAGGGTTAGGATTAGTGTTAGGTTTAGGGTTTGGGTTAGATTTAGTGTTAGGGTTCAGGTTAGGGTTAGGTTTTGGGGTGGATTTTAGGGATAGGGTGTTGGGTTAGGGTTAGTGTTAGGGTTAGGGAGTTAGGCTTAGGGTTAGGGTAAGGGGTTCGGTGTTAGCGATAGGGTTAGGGTTAGGGTTACAGTTAGGTTTCAGTTTAAGGCTAGGGTTAGGGTTAGATGTATAATTAGGGTTACGGTTATGGTTTAGTTTTAGGGTTATGTTAACGTTTAGGTTTAGGTTTAGGTTTAGGTTTAGGCTTAGGGTTTGTGTTAGGGTTAGAAGACAGTTTAGTTTTAGGGTTAGCGTAGGTTTATGGTTTTGGTCAGAGGTTAGCATTTGGTTTAGGGTTCAAGTTAGAGTTAGGTTTAGTGTTAGGTTTAGGCTTAGATGTTATGGTTATGGTTATGTTTATGGTTAGGGTTAGGGTTAAAGCTTAGGTTCAGGTTTATTTTTAGCGTTACAGTGTGGGGTATGGTTACAGTGTAGGATTAGGTTTAGGGTTATGGTTAGGGTCAGGGTTAGGATTAGAGGTTAGCTTTTGGTTTAGAGTTAGAGTTAGGTTAGTGTTAGGCTTAGTGTTAGGCTTAGAAGTTATGGTTAGGGTTAGGTTTAGGTTTAGGGTTAGGGTTAAATCTTAGCTTCAGGGTTAGGGTTAGGCTTAGGTTTAGAGTTAGGGATAGGGTAAGGGTTAGGATTAGGGTTAGTGGTTAATTTTAGGTTTAGGGTTAAGGTTTGTGTTTGGATTAGGTTTAGATGTTAATGATAGTTTTATAGTTAGGGTTAGGGTTAGTGTGAGTTAGGGTTAGGTTTAGTGTTAGGGTTAGGTTTAGGGTTATGCTTAGGGTTATTGTTAGTGTTAGGGTTACAATTAGGTTAGTTTTAGTGTTAGGGTTAGGGTTAGGGTTCGGTTTAGGTTTAAATTTAAGTTTAGGTTTAGTGTTAGGATTAGAAGTTAGTTTTAGTGTTAGTGTCAGTTTTAGGGTTAGGGTTATGCTTAGTGTTAGGGTTATGATTAAATTAGGGTTAGGAGTTAGGTGTTAGGGAGAAGGTTAGGGTTAGGCTTTGTGTTTCGCTAATGGTTAGGGTTATGATTAGGTTTAGTATTAGAGTTAAGGTTAGGTTTAGGGTTATATTTAGGGTTAGTTTTAGAGTTAGGGTTAGGGCTTATTTGGTAGCGATAGGGTTAGTGTTAGTGTTAGGTTTAGGGTTCGGTTTAGTGTTACGGTTAGGGTTAGGGATAATGTTAGCCTTAGGGTTAGGGTTTAGGGTTAGTGTTAGGGTTAGGTTTAGGTTTAGTGTTAGGGTGAGTGTTCGGTTTAGAAGTTAGGTTTAGTGTTATTGCTACGGTTAGGTTTAGGGTTATGGTTGGAGGTTAGCTTTTGATTTAGGTTTCAAGTTAGGGTTACGTTTAGGGTTAGGTTAGGCTTAGAGGTTATGGTTAGAGATAGTGTTAGGGTTTGTGTTAAAGCTTAGGTTCAGCTTTACATTTAGGTTTATGGTTAGTTTTATGGTTAGAGTTTGGAATTATATTTAAGGTTATGGTTAGGGTTAGGGTTTTGGGTAGAGGTTAGATTTTGGTTTAGGGTTAGAGTTAAGATTAGTGTTCAGGTTAGTGTTAAGCTCGGAGGTTATGGTTAGGGTTATGTTTAGGGTTAGGCTTAGGGTTAAACTTTAGCTCAGGGTTAGGGTTAGGATTAGGGATAGGATTAGGGATATGGTAAGGGTTAGGATTATGGTTCATCGTCAGTTTTAGGGTTAGGGTAAGGTTTAGATGTTAGTGTTAGTGTGAGGGTTAGGGTAAGTGTGAGGGTTAGGGTTAGGTTTAGTCTTAGCGTTATGGTTTGTGTTAAGGTTACAATTAGGTTAGTGTTAGGGTTAGGGTTAGGGTTTGCGTTAAATTTAGTGTTAGGTTTAGGGTTATAGTTAGCGTTAGGTTTAGGGGTTAGGTGTTAGGGTTAGGGTTAGGTTTAGCGTTATGGTAAGAGGCTAGAGTTTGGTTTAGGATTAGAATTAGTGTTAGTGGTTGGGTTTGGCTTAGAGGTTATGGTTAGGCTTAGAGCTAGGGTTAGGGTTAAAGCTTAAGTTCAGGTTTACGGTTGGGTTTAAGGTTTAGGTTACGGTTAGAGTGTAGGGTTAGTATTAAGGTTAGGGTTAGGGTTAGGGTTATGGTTAGTGGTTAGCTTTTGGTTTAGGATTAGAGTAAGGGTTAGTGTTAGGGTTAGTGTTAGGCTTAGAGTTTATGGTTATGGTTAGGGTTACGGTTAGGTTTAAAGGTTAGTTTGAGGGTTAGTATTAAGGGTAGGGTTCGGTTAAAGATATGCTAGGTTTTAGGATTAGGGTTAGTGGTTAGTTTTAGGGTTAGGGTTATGATTAGTGTTAACGTTAGGTTTAGAGGTTAGTGTTAGGGTTACAGTTAGGGATAGTGTGAGCATTAGTTTTACGATTAAATTTAGGTTTATTTTTAGGGTTAGGCTTAGGGTTATGGTTATGGTTAGGGTTACAAATAGGTTAGCATTAGGGTTATGGTTAGTGTTTGCATTAAATTTATTGTTAGGGTTAGTGTTAGGGTTAGGGTTATGGTTAGGTTTAGGGTTAGGGGTTAGGTGTTAGGGATAGAGTAATGGGTTAGGGTTAGTGTTAGGTTTAGTGTTAGGTTTAGGGTTATGGAAAGAGGGTTACAGTTATGGTTAGAAGTTAGCGTTAGGTTTAGGGTAATGGTTAGGGTTTGGGTTAGAGTTAAAGGTTATGGTTAGGTTTCGTGTTATGGTTAGAGTTTATGGTTAGTCTTAGGGTAAGGGTTAGGTTTACGGTTAGAGTTAGTTGTAGGGTTAAAGTTTAGGGTTATAGTTCGGTTTCATGTTAGGTTAGTATTAGGGTTAGGATTAGGATTACGTTTACTGTTAGGGTTCTTAATAAGGTTAGAGTTAGGAGTTAGGTGTTAGGGAGAGGATTAGGTTTAGGCTTTGGGTATCGGTTAGGGTTAGGTCTACGATTAGTTTTAGGGTTACAGTTAGGGTAAGGGTTAGTGTTAAGGTTAGGATTAGGGTTAGGTTTAGGGTTAGTTTTAGAGTTAGGGTTAGAGTTAGGGTTAGGTTTCGGGTTTGCGTTAGATTTAGTGTTAGGGTTAGGGTTAGGTTTAGGGGTTAGGTGTTAGGGTTAATGTTATGGGATAGGGCTAGTTTTAGGGTTAGGGTTATTGTTAGGGTTAGTGTTAGGCTTAGAGATTATGGTTATGGTTAGAGGTTCGCGTTAGGTTTAGGGTTAGGTTTAGGGTTTGGGTTAGAGTTAAATGTTATGGTTTTGTTTAGGGGTATGGTTAGAGTTTAGGGTTAGTGTTAGGGTTAGTGTTAGGGTTAGGTCTACGGTTGCGCTTAGTGTTAGTGTTATGTTTAAGGTTAGTGTTAGCAGTTAGGTGTTAGGGAGAGGGTTAGTTTAGGCTTTGGATTTCATTTAGTGTTAGGGTTAGGATTAGGTTTAGTGTTAGAGTTAGGGTTAGGGTTAGGGTTAGGGTTAGGGTAAGGGTTAGGTGTAGTGTCGGTTTCACAGTTAGTGTTAGGGTTAGGGTTAGCGTTAGGGGTTAGGTTTTAGTGATAGGGTTAGGGTTAGGGTTAGGTTTAGGGTTTGGTTTAGGGTTAGGGTTAGGGATATTGTTGAGTTTAGGGTTAGGGTTAGGGTTAGGTTTATGTTTAGTTTTAGGTTTAGGGATAGTTTTAGGATTAGAAGATAGGTTTAGTGTTAGTGTTAAGTTTAGGTTTCCATGTTAGCATTTGGTTTAGGCTTCGAGTTAAGGTTAGGTTTAGGGTTAGGGTTAGGCTTTGCAGTTATGGTTAGGGTTAGGGTTAGGGTTACGGTTAAAGTTTAGGTTCAGGTTTGTGTTTCGAGTTACAGATAGGGTTACGGTTATAGTTTAGGATTAGGTTATAATTTATGGATAGGGTTAGGGTTATGGTTAGAGTTTAGGTTTTGTTTTAGAATTAGAGTTACGTTTAGGGTTAGGGTTAGGGTTAGGGTTAAAGCTTAATTTCAGGTCCACGGTATGGGTTAAGGTTAGGGTTACGCTTAGAGTTTAGGATTAGGATTAATGTTAGGGTTAGGGTTAGGGTTATGGTTAGAGGTTACCTTTTCGTTTAGGGTTAGAGTTAGGGTTAGTGTTAGGGTTCGTGCTAGGCTTAGAGGTTATGGTTATGGTTAGGTTTACGGTTAGAGTTAAAGCTTCAGTTGAGTGTTAGGGTTAGGGCTAGGGTTCGATTAGGGATATTCTAAGGGTTGGGATTAGGGTTAGTGGTTAGTTTTAGGTTTAGGGTTATGGTTAGGATTAGGGGTAGGTTTAGAGGTTAGTGTTAGGGTTAGGGTGAGTGTGAGGGTTAGGGTTACAGTTAGACTTAGGGTTATGTTTAGGGTTATGTTTAGGGTTATGGTTAGGTTTAGGGTTACAATTAGGTTAGCGTTATTTTTAGGGTTAGGTTTTGCATTAGATTTAGTGTTATTGTTAGGGTTAGGGTTAGGTTTATTGGTTAGGTGTTAGCGATAGTGTTATGGGTTTGGGTTATTGTTAGGATTTGGGTTAGGGTTATGGATAGAGTTAGGGTTATGCTTATGTTTAGAGGTTAGCATTACGTTCAGGTTTATGGTTAGGGTTAGTGTTTGGGTTAAAGTTAAAGGTTAGGGTTAGTTTTAGTTTTGCGGTTAGAGTTTAAAGTTAGTGTTAGTATAAGGGTTAGGTTTAGGGTTAGGGTTAGTGTTAGGATTACACTTAGTGTTAGGGTTATGATTAAGGTTAGGGTTAGGAGTTAGGTGTTAGGGAGTGGGTTAGGGTTAGGCTTTGGGTTACGGTTAGGGTTAGTGTTAGGATTAGGTATAGGGTTAGGTTTAGTGTTCGTGTTAGTGTTAGGTTTAGTGTTAGTTTTATAGTTAGGGTTAGCATTAGGATTAGGTATAGGGTTAGGGTTAGTGTTCATGTTAGTGTTAGGTTTAGTGTTAGTTTTAGAGTTAGGGTTAGTGTTAGGGTTAACGATAGTGTTAGGGTTAGGGTTAGTGTTTAGGGTTAGGGTTAGGGTTAGCGTTATGTTTAGTTTTAGGGTTATTGTTAATGTTCGGGTTAGAAGTTAGTTTAGTGTTAATGTTAAGGGTAGGGTTAGGGTTAATTTTAGGGTTAGGGTTAAAGCTTATGTTCAGGTTTACGGTTAGTATTAAGGTTAGGGTTACGGTTAGATTTTAGGGTTATGATTAAGCTTAGGGCTAGGGTTAGGGTTATGGTTAGAGGTTAGCTTTTGGTTTAGCGTTAGAGATAGGGTAAGTTGTAGGGTTAGTGTTAGGCTTAGAGGTTATGGTTATGGTTAGTGTTATGGTTATGGTTAAAGCTTAGTTGAGGGTAGGGTTAGGGGAAGGATTTGGTTAGGGATATGCTAAGGGTTAGGATTAAGGTTAGTGCTTAGTTTTAGGGTTAGGGTTACCGATATGGTTAGGGTTAGGGTTAGGTTTAGGGGTTATGTGTTTGGGAAATATTATGGGTTAGGGTTAGTGTTAGGGTTAGGGTTAGTATTAGGGTAACGGTTAGAGTCAGTGTTATGGTTATGGTTATATGTTAGCTTTAGGTTTAGTGTTAGGGTTAGGGTTTGGGTTAGAGTTAAATGTTATGGTTAGGTTTAGTGTTATGGTTAGGTTTAGGGGTTAGGTTTTAGGGAGAGTGTAAAGGTTAGGCTTTGGTTTACAGTTAGGGTTAGTGTTACGATTAGGTTTAGGGTTAGGCTTAGGGTTAGTGTTAGGGTTAGGTATAGGGTTAGTTTTAGATTAAGGTTAGGGTTCGTGTTAGGGGTTATGTGTTAGTGATAGGGTTAGGGTTAGGGTTAGGGTTAGGTTTATGTTTCGGTTTAGGGTTAGGGTTAGGGTTAGTGTTATGCTTAAGTTTAGGGTTAGGGATAGTGTTAGGGTTAGAAGTTAGTTTTCGTGTTAGTGTTAGGGTTAGAATTAGGTTTTGGCTTAGGGTTAGAGCTTAGCATTTGTTTTAGTGTTAGAGTTAGGGTTAGGGTTGGGGTTAGGCTTAGAGGTTATGGTTTTGTTTAGGGTTCGGTTTAGGGTTAAAGCTTAAGTTTAGGTTTACAGTTAGGGTTAAGTTTAGGGTTATGGTTAGAGTTTAGCGATGGGATTAAGGTTAGGTTTAGTGTTAGGGTTACGGCTGGAAGTTAGCTTTTGGCTTATTGCTAGAGTTAGGGTTACTGTTTGGGCTAGGGTTAGGCTTAGAGTTTATGGTTATGGTTAGGATTACTATTAAGCTTAAAACTTAGGTTGAGGGTTAGGGTTGGTTGTATGGTTCGGTTAGGTATATGCTAAGGCTTGGGATTAGGGTTAGTGGTTATTTTTAGGGTTAGGGTTATGGAAAGGGATAGGATTAGGTTTGGAGTTTAGTGTTAGGATTAGAGTTAGGCTTAGTGTGAGGTTAGGGTTAGCCCTAGGGTTATTGTTAGGGTTAGAGTTACAATTAGGTTAACGTTATAGTTAGGGTTAGGGTTAGGTTTAGGGTTTGGTGTTAGAGTTAGGTTTAGGGTTAGGGTTAGGTGTTAAGTTTAAGGGATAGGGTTATGGGTTAGTGTTAGTGTCAGGGTTAGGGTTGGGGTTAGGGTTACAGTTTGAGTTAAAGTTATGTTTATGGTTAGAGGTTAGCATTAGATTTAGGGTTAGGGTTAGAGTTTGTGTTAGGGATAGTGTTAGTGTGAGGGTTAGCGTTACGGTTACGCTTCGGGTTATGGTTAGGTCTAGAGTTACGTTTAGGTTAGGGTTAGGGTTAGGGTTAGGTTTAGGGTTAAGTTTAGGGTTAGGGTTACATATTAGTGATAGGTTTAGGGTTAGGGTTAGCGGTTAGCATTAATTTTGGGTTAGGGTTACGGTTAAAGCTTAGATTTAGGGTTAGGGTTAGGGTTAGGGCTAGGGTTAGTGCTAGGGTTACGGTTAGGGTTAGGGTTAGGGTTAGTGTTAGGGTTACGGTTAGGGTTAGGTTTAGGTTTAGGATTAGAAGTTAGCGTTAGGTTTAGTGATAGAATTTGGGGTTAGTGTGAGGGTTAGCGTGAGGCTTAGTAGTTATCATTAGGGTTAGGACTAGGGTTAAGGTTAAAGCTTAGGTTTAGGGTTAGGGTTAGGGTTAGGGTTAAGTTTAGGTTTAATTTTAGTTTGAGTGTTAGGCTTAGGTTTAGGTTCAGGTGTTAGGTGTTAGTGATAGGGTTATGTTTAGGGTTAGGTTTAAGGTTCGGTTTAGGGTTAGGGATAGTGTTAAGGTTACGGTTAGGTTTAGGTTTAGGGTTAGGTTTAGTGTTAGGGTTAGAAGTTACTTTCAGTGTCAGGATAAGGATTAGTGTTAGGGTTACAGTTATGATTAGAGGTTAGCCTTTGCTTTAGGGTTAGAGTTAGGTTTAGGGTTAGGGTTAGGCTTAGACGTTATCATTAGGGTTAGGGTTAGGTTTAAAGCTTAGGTTCAGGTTTATGGTTAGGGTTAAGTTTAGGGTTACGGTTAGAGTTTTAGTTTAGGTTTAAGGTTAGGTTTAGGGTTTGGGTTAGGCTTAGATGTTAGGTTGTGGTTTAGGGTTAGAGTTAGGGTTAGTGTTAGAGTTAATCTTAGGCTTAGATGTTATTGTTAGTGTTAGGGTTAAAGCTTAAGTTCAGTGTTAGGGTTCGGGGTAAGGTTCGTTTAGGGATATGCTAATGGTTAGGATTATGTTTAGGGTTAGGGTTACGGTTACGGTTACAGGTTAGATTTCGGTTTAGCGTTACAGTTAGAGTTAGTGTTAGGGTTGCTGTTAGGTTTAGAGGTTATGGTTAGGGTTATGGTTAAAGCTTAGTTTCAGGGTTAGGGTTTGGGGTAGTGATCGCTTAGGGATATGACAATGGTTAGGATTAGGTTTAGTGATTAATTTTAGGGTTAGTGTTACCCTTAAGGTTAGGGTTAGGTTTAGAGGTTAGTGTTAGTGTTAGTGTTAGGTTTAGGGTTAGAGTTAGTGTGAGGGTTATAGTTAGGTTTAGAGGTAGGGTTATTGTTAGGTTTAGACTTAGGGTTATGGTTAGATTTAGGGTTACAATTACGTTAGCGTTAGGTTTAGGGTTAGGATGTGCGTTACATTTAGTGTTAGGTTTAGGGTTAGTGTTAGTGTTAGGTTTAGAGGTTAGGTGTTACGGATAGGGTTATGGGTTGTGGTTAGGGTTAGGGTTAGGGTAGGGTTACGGTTAGAGTTAGGGTTACGTAAGGTTATGGTTCGACGTTAGCGTTGGCTTTAGTGTTAGGGTTAGGGTTAGGGTTTGGGTTAGAGTTAAAGGTTAGTGTTTGGTTTAGCATTATGGTTAGAGTTTAGGGTTAGTGTTAGTGTTAGAGTTAGGGTTATGTTTAGGTTTAGGGTTATTGTTAGTGTTTGGGTTAGAAATTAGTTTAGTGTTAGAGTTAGGGTTAGGTTTAGGGTTATGTTTAGAGTTTAGCATTTGGTTTAGGTTTAGAGTTAGTGTTAGATTTAGGGTTAGGCTTAGAGGTTATGGTTAGGGTTAGGGTTAGTTTTAGGGTTAGGGTTAAAGCTTTGTTCAGGTTTCCCATTAGGGTTAAGGTTAGGGTTATGGTTAGAATTTAGGGCTAGGTTTAAGGTTAGGTTTATGGTTACGGTTACAGGTTAGATTTTGGTTTAGGTTTAGAGTTAGAGTTAGTGTTTGGGTTAGTGTTAAGTTTAGAGGTTATGGTTAGAGTTATGGTTAAAGCTTAGGTTCAGGGTTAGGGTTAGGGGTATTGATCACTTAGGGATAGGACAAGGGATAGGATTAGGGTTAGTGAATAATTTTAGGGTTAGGGTTACCCTTAAGGTTAGGGTTAGGTTTTATAGGTTAGTGTTAGCGTTAGTGTTAGTGTTAGGGTTAGGGTTAGGGTTACTGTTAGGGTTAGTGTGAGGGTTATAGTTGGGGTTAAAGTCAGGGTTATGTTTAGGTTTAGACTTAGTTTTATGGTTACGTTTAGGGTTACAATTACGTTAGCGTTAGGGTTATGGTTAGGGTTTGCGTTAGATTTAGTGTTAGGGTTAGTGTTAGTGTTAGGGTTAGGTTTAGGGGTTAGGCGTTGGGGATAGGGTTATGGGTTAGGGTTAGTGTTAGGGTTAGGGTTAGAGTGACGGTTAGAGTTAGGGTTACGGTTATTGTTAGACATTAGTGTTAGCTTTAGGATTAGAGTTAGGGTTAGGGTTTGGGTTAGAGTTAAAGGTTAGGGTTAGTTTTGGCATTACGGTTAGAGTTTAGGGTTAGTGTTAGTGTTAGGGTTAGGGTTATGTTTAGGTTTAGGGTTATTGTTAGTGTTCGGGTTAGAAATTAGTTTAGTGTTAGGGTTATGGTTAGGGTTAGGGTTGTATTTAGAGGTTAGCATTTGGTTTAGGTTTTGAGTTAGGGTTAGATTTAGGGTTAGGCTTAGAGGTTAGGGTTGGGGTTAGTTTTAGGGTTAGGGTTAAATCTTAAGTTCAGGTTTATGGTTAGGGTTAAGGTTAGGGTTACGTTTAGCGTTTAAGGTTATGATTAAGCTTAGGGGTAGGGGTAGCGTTACGGTTAGAATTTAGCTTTTGGTTTAGGGTTAGAGTTAGGGTAAGTGTTAGGCTTAGAGTTTATGGATATGGTTAGGGTTACGGTTATGGTTAAAGCTTAGTTGAAGGTTAGGGTTAGGGGTAGGATTAAGTTTGGGATATGCTAAGGGTTAGGATTAAGTTTAGTGCTTAGTTTTAGGGTTAGGGTTACAGTTAAGTTTAGGGTTAGGTTTAGAGGTTAGTGTTAGGGTTAGGTTTAGTGTGAGTGTTAGGTTTAGGGTTAGTGTTAGAGTTAGGTTTATGGTTAGTAATAATCTATGGTTATGGTTATGGTTATGGTTATGGTTATGGTTAGGGTTAGGCTTACAATTAGGTTAGTGTTAGGGTTAGGTTTAGGGTTAGGTTTAGATGTTAGGTGTTACGGATAGGCTTATGGGTTAGGGTTAGTGTTAGGGTTAGGGTTACGGTTAGAGTTAGGGTTACGGTTATGATTAGAGGTTAGCTTTAGGTTTAGGTTTAGGGTTAGGGTTAATATTAAAGGTTATGGTTAGCATAAGCGTTACAGTTAGAGTAAGGGTTAGTGTTAGGGTAAGGATTAGGTTTAGGGTTAGCGCTACGTTTTGTGTTAGGGTTATGATTTAGGTTAGGGTTAGGACTTATGTTTTAGGTATTGGGTTAGGTTTAGTCTGTGTGTTAGGATTAGGGTTACGATCAGGTTTAGGGTTAGGGTGAGGTTTAAGGTTAGTTTTAGAGTTAGCGTTAGGATTAGTGTTAGGGGTTAGGTCTTAGCAATTCGCTTAGGGTTAGGATTATGGTTCAGTTTAGGGTTAGGGTTAGGGTTAGGGATAGAGTTAGGGTTAGGGTTAGGGTTTAGGGTTAGGTTTAGGTTTAGGTGTAGGGTTAGTGTGTTAGGGTTAAAAGTTAGGTTTAATGTTAGTGTTAGCGTTAGGGTTACGGTTAGAGGTTAGCTTTTGGTTTAGGGTTAGAATTATGGTTAGGGTTTGTGTTAGATTTAGTGCTAGGGTTAGTGTTAGGGTTAGGGTTAGGTTTAGGGTTAGGGTTAGGTTTAGAGGTTAGTGTTAGGGTTAGTGTGAGGGTTAGGGTTAGGGTTAGAGTTAGGGTTATGGTTAGGGTTAGGCTTATGGTTATGGTTAGGTTTAGTGTTACAATTAGGTTAGCGTTAGGGTTAGGATTAGGGCTAGCTTTACGGTTTGGTTTAGATTTATTGTTAGGGTTCAGTTTGGGGTTAGGGTTAGGTTTTGTGGTTAGGTTTTAGGGACAGGGTGATGGGTTAAGGTTAGGGTTAGGGCTAGGGAGTTAGGCTTAGGGTTAGGTTTAGGGGTTCGGTGTTAGTGATAGAGTTAGGGTTAGGGCTAGGTTTCAGTTTAAGGTTAGGGTTAGGGGTATAATTAGGGATACAGTTATGGTTTAGGGTTAGGGTTATGTTTAGGTTTAGGTTTAGGTTTAGGGTTAGGGTTAGGGTTAGTGTTAGAGTTAGAATATAGGTTTAGTGTTAGGGTTAGGGTTAGTGTTAGGGTTAGAAGATATGTTTGGTGTTAGGGTTAGGGTTAGGGTTATGGTTAGAGGTTAGCGTTTGGTTTAGGGTTCGAGTTAGGGTTAGGTTTAGTGTTAGGGTTAGGTTTAGAGTTTATGGTTATGGTTATGGTTATGGTTACAGTTAGTGTTAAAGCTTAGGTTCAGGTTTATTTTTAGTGTTATCGTTAGGGTTACGGTTAGAGTTTAGGATTAGGTTTAGAGTTATGGTTAGGGTTAGGGTTATGCTTAGAGGTTAGCTTTTGGTTTAGGGTTAGTGCCAGGGTTAGGGTTAGGGTTATGGTTAGGGTTAGGGATATGGTAACGGTTAGGATTAGGGTTAGTTGTTCGTTTTAGAGTTAAGGTTACCGTTAGGGTTTTGGTTAGGTTTAGATGTTAGTGTTAGTTTTAGGGTTAAGGTTAGTGTGAGGGTTAGGGTTAGTTTTAGGGTTAGGGTTAGGTTTAAAGTTAGGGTTAGGATTCACGTTAGGCTTAGGGTTATGGTTAGTGTTATGCTTACATTTAGGTTAGCATTAGGGTTAGGGTTAGGGTTAGGTTTCGGGTTAGGGTTAGGTTTATATTTAGGTTTAGATTTATGGTTAGTGTTAGGATTAGAAGTTAGTTTTAGTTTTCGTGTTATTTTTAGGGTTACACTTAGGGTTATTGTAAGAGGCTAGCATTTGATTTAGGTTTAGAATTAGTGTTAGTGTTAGGGTTAGGCTTAAAGGTTATGGTTATGGTTAGGGTTAGGGTTAAAGATTAATTTCAGATTTACAGTTAGGGTTAAGTTAAGGTTATGGTTAGAGTTTAGGGTTAGGATTAAGGTTAGGTTTAGGGTTAGGTTTATGGTTAGAGGTTAGCTTTTGGTTTAGGGGTAGAGTAAGGGTTAGTGTTAGGGTCAGTGTTAGGTTTAGAGTTAATGGTTATGGTTAGTGTTATGGTTAGTTTTAAAGGTTAGGTTGAGGGTTAGTATTAGTGGTAGAGTTCGGTTAGGTATATGCTAGGGGTTAGGTTTAGGGTTAGGGTTAGGGTTAGTGGTTAGCCTTAGGTTTGTTTTGGGGTTAGTTTTAAAGCTTAGGTTTAGGCTTATGGTTCGGGTTAGGGATAGGGATATCATTAGGGTTAGTGTTAGGGTTAGGGCAAGGGTTAGGTTTAGAGTTATTGTTAGAGTTTATCATTAGGTTTAGTGATAGAATTTGGGGTTCAGTTTAAGGTTAGAGTTAGGCTTAGAGGTTATGGTTAGGGTTAGGGTTAGGTTTATAGCTTAGGTTTAATGTTAGGTTTAGTTTTACGGTTAGGGATAGGGTAAGGGTCATGATTAGTGTTAGTCGTTAGGTTTAGCGTAAGGTTTCAGTTATGGTTAGGGTTAGATTTAGATGTTAGTTTTAGGGTAAGGGTTTTGGTTATGTTTAGTGTTAGGGTTAGGTTTAGGGTTAGGTTTAGGTTTAGGGTTAGGGTTAGGATTATGGTTAGGGTTAGCAGTAAGGTTATACATAGGCTTCGGGTTATCTTTAGGGTTAGGGTTATCATTAGGTTAGGGTTAGGTTTAGGTTTAGGGTTAGCATTACGTTTTTGGTTAGGTTTAGAATTTGGATTAGTATTTTGTTAGGGTTAGGGTTAGGGTTAGGGTTAGGGTTAGGGTTAGGTTTAGCTGTCGTGTCACATTTAGGATTAGGGTTACAATGAGTTTAGGGTTAGGGTTAGTGTTAGTGTTAGTGTTAGCAGTTAGGATTAGTGTTAGGGTTAGAGTTGTGGTTAGGGTTAGTGCTAGTGGTAGAGTTTAGTGTTAGTGTTAGTGTTAGGGTTAGGGTTACAGTTAGAGTTTATGTTTGGGTTTAGTGTTAATGTTAGGGTTAGGGTTAGGGTTATCCTTACAGGTTAGCATTCATTTTATGGTTAGAGTTAGGGTTAGGATTTGGCTTAAAGTTGATGGTTTGAGTTAGGGTTAGTCTTAGGGTTAAATCATAGGTTCAGGTTTAGGTTTAGGGTTATGGTAAGGGTTAGGGATAGGAAAAGGGTTAGGATTAGTGTTAGCAGTTAGGTTTAGGGTTAGGACTATGGTTAGTGTTAAGGTTCGGTTTAGAGGTTAGTGTTAGTGTTAATGTTAGGGTTAGTGTTAGGGTTATGGTTAGGCTTAGAGTTAGGGTTATGTTTAAGGTTAGCCTTAAGGTTATGTTTAGGGATGGGGTTACATTTAGGTTAGGGTTAGGGTTAGTGTTAGGGTTACGTTTAGGGTTTGTGTAAGGTTTAGTGTTAGGTTTGGGTTTAGGATTAGGGTTAGGTTTAGGTGTCAGGTGTTAGGGATAGTGTTATGGTTATGGTTAGGGTAGGGTTAGGTTTATGGTTAGGGTTAGTGTTAGGGTTAGGATTAGAAATCAGGGTTAGGTTTAGTGTTAGGTTTACAGTTAGCGTTAGGGCTAGGTTTAGGTTTAGGGTTAGGGTTAGGGTTAGGTTTAGAGTTAGGTTTAGTTTTAGGTTTAGGGATAGTGATTAGGTGTTAGGGTTATGATTAGGGTTAGCTTTAGGGTTTGGTTTACGGTTAGGGTTAGTGTTAAAGTTAGTATTAATGTTAGTTTCAGTGTTAGTGTTAGGGTCATGGTTAGAGGTGAGTTTTAGTTTAGTGTTAGATTTTAGGGTAATGGTTAGTGTTACTTTTAAAGCTTAGGTATAGGGTTAGCGTTACGGTTAAGGTTAGTGTTAGGCTTAAGGATAGGGATAGGGTAGGGGTTAGGATTAAGGTTAGTCCTTAGGTTTATTGTTAGGGTTATGGTTAGGTTTAGAGGTTAGTGTTAGGTTTAGGGTTAGGGTTAGGGTTAGTGTTAGGGTAGGGTTAGATTTAGAGTTAAGTTTATGTTTAGGGATAGGGTTACGGTTAGGCTTTGGGTTATGGTTATGGTTATGGTTAGGGTTACAATTAGGTTATGGTTAGGGTTAGGGTTACGATTAGGGTTTGGTTTGTTGTTAGGGTTAGGGATTGGATTAGGATTAAGATTAGGGTTATGGTTAGGTTTAGGTGTTAGGTGTGAGGGATAGGGTTAGGGTTAGGCTTCGAGTTACGGTTAGGGTTAGCATTACGATTAGGTTAGGGTTAGAGTTAGGCACAGGGTTAGTGTTAGTGATAGCGATGGCGTTTAGATTTAGGGTTAGTTTTAGGGTTAGGGTTAGCGTTAGTTTTAGGGGTTAGGTGTTATGGATAGGGTTATGGTTAGGGTTAGGCTTAGTGTTAGGGTTAGGGTTAGGTTTAGGGTTAGGGTTTGGGTTAGGTTTATGGTTTTGATTAGCATTTAGGGTTACGTTTAGGGATAGTGTTTGTTATTACAGTCATGGTTAGGGTTAGTTTAAGGGGTAAGGTTAGGTTAGTGTGAGGGATTATTGTTAGGTTTAGGGTTATGGTTAGCTTTAGGGTTATGGTAGGTTTAGGGTTAAGGTTAGGGTTAGAGGTTCGGTTTAGAGTTAGGGTTAGCCTTAGGGTTTTGGTTAGGTTTAGGGTTGGGAGTCAGTTTTAGGTTTAGTGTTAGGGTTGGGAGTAAGGTTATAGTTAGTTATTGGGTTGTGGTTAGGTTTAGGGTTAGAGTTAGGGTTAGGTATAGTGTTCAGTTTAGAGGTTAGCATTAGGGTTGGGGTTAGCTTTATGGTTAGGTTTAGAGGTTAGGGTTAGGTTTAGGTTTACGATTAGGGTAGCAGTTTATGGTTAGTTGTTAGGCTTAGGTTTAGGTGTTAGGGTTAGGGGTTAGGGTTATTGTTAGGCTTAGTTTTAATGTTAGGTTCAAGGTAACGGTTAGTGTTTGGGTTAGGATTAAGTTATGCTTAAGTTTATGGCTAGGGTTAGTGTTAGGATTAGGGTTCAGTTTTAAGGGTTAGGGTTATGGTTATGCTTAGCCTTAGGGTTAGTGTTACGGTTAAGTTTAGGGTTATGGTGAGGGTTACGGTTAGGGTTAGCGTTAGAGTTAGGGTTAGGAATTTCGTTTAGGGTTAGGGTTAGCTTTAGGGTTATGGTTAGGTTTACGGTTATAGATAGCAGTTAGGGTTCGTGTTAGGATTAGGGTTAGTGTTAGTGTTAGTGTTAGGGAATGTTAGGGTTAAGGTTAGGTTTAGGATTAGAGTTAGGGTTAGGTTTAGTGTTAGTGGGTTAGGCTTATGGTTAGGGTTAGGTTTACCATTAGGGTTAGGGTTACGCTTAGGGTATGGGTTAGGGTTAGTGTTAGGGTTAATGTTATGGTGAGGGTTAGAGTTAGGGTTAGTTATTTGGTTTAGCATTAAGTTTAGGCTTAGGGATAGGATTCGGGGTTTGCATTGGGGATATTTTTATTGTTAGGTTTATGGGTAGGGTTAGGGTTCTGGATTAGGGTTAGGGTTAGTGTTAGAGTTAGTGATAGAGTTAGTGTTAGGGATTAGGTTTAGGGTGAAGGTTATTATTAGGGTTAGGGATAGGGTTAAGGTTTAGGTTTAGGGTTAGGGTTTGTGTTAGTGTTACGGTTAGGTTTTAGGGTTAGGGTTAGGATTATTGTTAATGTTCAGGTTAGGGATGAGTGTTGGTGTTAGGGTTAGGGTTAGCTTTAGAGATAGAGTTAGGATTAGGGTTAGTGGATTAGGGTGAGGGTTAGGCTTACGGTTAGGTTTAGGTTTAGTGTTAGGTTTATGGTTAGAGGTTAGGGTTATGGTTATGGTTAGGGTGAGGGTTCATGTTAGGGTTATGGTTTGGTTAGCATGACCATTAGGGTTAAGGTTAGGGTTAGGGTTTGGGTTAGGGTTAGAGGGTTATTGTTAGGTTTAGGCTTTGGATTAATGTTATGGCTATGGTAGGGTTAGGGTTAGAGGTTCAGGTTAGAGTTGGGTTTAGGCTTGGGCTTATGGTTAGCATTATGATTAGGGGTTAGTTTTAGTGTTAGTGTGAGTGTTAAGATTAGTGTTATGGTTAGTGTTAAGGTTATGCTTAGGGTTAGGGTTAGTGGTAGAGTTAGGGATAGGTTTCGGGTTAGAGGTGAGGGTTAGGGTTAGGATTAGCATTATGGTTAGGGTTAGAGGTTAGAGTTAGGGTTAGGATTAGGGTTAGATCTTATGGTTAGGTGTTAGGGTTAGAATTAGGGTTTTGGGTTAGGGTTAGGGTTAGGGTTAGGGTTAGTATGAGAGTAAGGGTTAGGTTTAGGTTTGGGGTTAGGCTTAGGTTTAGAGTTAGTGTTAGGGTTAGAGTTAGGGTTAGGGTTAGTGTTAGGATTAGGGATAGGGATCAGGGTTAAGGTAAGGGTTAGGGTTATGGTTAGAGTTAGGTTTAGGGTTAGGGATTAGGGTTAGAGTAAGTGTTAGGGTTAAGTTTAGGGATAGCATTTGGGTTAGATGGTAGGTTTAGGATTAGTGGTAGTGTTATGTTTACGGTTAGGGTTAGATGTTAGTGATAGTGTTAGGGTTAGTGTTAGGGTTAGGGATTAAGTTTAGGTGTCAGAGATGTGGTTAGATTTTTGGTTAAGGTTAAGGTTAGGGTTAGATTTAGGGTTAGTGTTATGGTTAGGTTTAGGGCTCGGTTAGAAGTTTAATGTCAGGGTTCTGGTTAGGGTTAGTGTTAGAAATTCCAGTTAGAGTGAGTGTTATGGTTAGTGTTATGGTTAGGTTTAGGTTTAGGGGTTAGGGTTAGGGTTTGTGTTAAAGTTAGGGTTAGGGTTATGGTTAGGTTTAGGGTTAGGGTTAGGGTTCGGATTATACGTTAGAGTTAGGGTTATTGTTATGATTAGTCTTAGAGGATAGGGTTGGTCTTAGGGTTAAGGTTAGGTTTAGAGTTAAGGTTACAGTTAGATAGTAGGGTTAGGGTTAGGATTACTTTAGGGTTAGGGTTAGGGTTAGGGTTAGGGTTAGAGGGTTAGGGTAAGGGTTAGGTTCAGGGTTAGGGTTAGCGTTAGGTTTAGGTTTAGGGTTTGAAGTTAGGGTTAGGGTTGGGGTTAGTGATAGGGTTATCGTTAGAGTTAGGGTTTAGGGTAAGTGTTAGGGTTAGTGTTAGGTTTAATGTTAGGGATAGGGTTATGTTTATGTTTATGTTTAGGGTTAGTGTTAGGGTTAATTTTAGGGTTAGGGTTATGTATAGTGTTAGTGTTAGAGTTGGGCTTAGAGATTTTGGTTTGGGTTAATGTTAGGGTTAGGGTTGGGGTTAGGGGTTGGGGTTAGGAATTGTATTAGGGTTTGGTTAGGGTTAGGGTTAGGCTTAGTGTTAGAGGGTTAGTGTTAGCGTTAGTGTTAGGTTTACTATTAGCGTTAGGGTTAGGGATCGTCTTAGGTTTAGTATTATGGTTAGGGGTTAAGGTTAGGGTTAGTGTTCAGGTTCGTGTTGGGGTAGGGTTAGGGTTAGGGTTAGGGCTAATGTTAGGGTTCGGTTTATGTTTAGGGTTATGGTTAGGGTTAGGTTTAGGCTTAGAGTGCTAGGGTTAGGTTTAGGTTTAGGGTTTGGGTTAGTGTTAGGGTTATGGTTGGGTTAGGGTTAGGTTAGTGTTATGGTTCAGGTTAGAGTTTAGGGTAAATTTAGGTTAGGGTTAATGTTTGGTTTATATTTAGTGTTTGGGTTATGGTTAGATTTAGTGTTATGGTTAGGGTTAGGTTTAAGTTTCAGGTTAGAGGTTAGGGTTAGGGTTAGGGTTACAGTTAGGGTTAGAGGTTAGATTTAGGTTTAGAGTTTTGGGTTACAGCTGGGTTAGGGTTAGATTTAGGGTTCAGATTAGGGTTACGGTTAGTGTTAGGGTTCGGTTTAGAAGTTAGGGTTAGGGTTTGGGTTACGTTTAGAGTTATGGGTTAAGGTTGTGATTAGGTTTAAGGTTAGGGTTACGTTTAGGTTTAGAGTTAAGGTTACATTTAGGGCTAGAGATTTGGGTTAGGGTTAGTGTTAGCATTAGGGTTAGGGTTAGGTTTAGGGTTAGTTTAATGTTCATGTGTAGGTTTAGGTTTAGGGTTCGTGTTAGTCTTAGTGTTATGGTTAGAGCTTAGCATTAGGGTTAGGGTTAGGGTTAGTTTAAGGGTCATGCATAGGTTTAGATATAGGGTTAGTGTTAGTCTTAGGATTATGGTTAGAACTTAGCATTAGGTTTAATGTTAGAGATTGGGGTTGTGTTAGGTTTAGGGTTAGGCATAGAAGTTAGGGTTAGCGTTAGGGTTAGGGTTAGTGTTAGGATTAAGCTTAGGTTTAGGGTTAGACTTAGGGTTAGTGTTAGGGTTTGAAGTGGGTTTAGTGTTAGGGCTAGTTTTATGGTAAATTTTAGGGCTAGGTTTATGGTTAGGGTTAGGGTTTAGGTGTTAGGGATAGTGTTAGGCTTACGGTTAGGGTTAGGGTTAGATTTACGGTTATAGTTAGGGATAGTTTTAGGGTTAGGGATAATTTAAGGTTAGTGTAAGGGTTTGTGTAAGGGTTAGGGTTAGGGTTATGGTTAGAGTTTAGCGTTAGGTTTAATGATAGAGTTAGGGGTTAGGGTTAGGGTTAATGTTAGGCTTAGAGGTTATGGTTAGAGTTAAGGTTAGGGTTAAATTTAAAGCTTAGATTTAGGGTTAGGGTTAGAGTTAGTGTTAGGGTTAGGGTTAGGTTTAGGTTTAGGGTTACAGATTTGGTTTAGGGTTAAGGTTAAGGTTAGGGATAGTGTTGGGGTGGGGTTAGGGATAGTGCTAGGGTTAGTTTTATGGGTAGGGTTAGGGTTAGGGATTAGGGTTAGGGTTAGGTTTATAGTTAGGGATAGAGTTAGTGTTAGGTTTAGTGTTAGGGATTAGGGTTAGTGTTAGGGTTAGTGTTAGGGTTAGGGTTAGGTTTAT
Organism: Cavia porcellus; assembly: GCF_034190915.1. Taxonomy (NCBI): domain Eukaryota; kingdom Metazoa; phylum Chordata; class Mammalia; order Rodentia; family Caviidae; genus Cavia; species Cavia porcellus. The sequence goes on along the minus strand of NW_026947488.1, from coordinate 102,309,944 downwards.
GTTTAGGGTTAGGGTCTGGGTTAGTGTTATGGTTAGGGTTTAGGGTTAGTGTTAGATTTAGTGTTAGGGTTAGTTTTAGGGATTGTTGTTAGTGTAAGGGTTAGCCTTAGTGTTACAGATAGAGTTATGGTTAGGGTTAGTGGATTAGGGTAAGGCTTAGTGTTAGGGTTACAGTTAGGGTTATGGTTATGGTTAGGGTTAGGTTTATGGTTAGAGATTAGGGTTTTGGTTAGGGTTAGGGTTAAGTTTAGCATTAAATTTAGTTTTAGGTTTAGGTTTAGGGTTAGTTAGGGTTAGGGGTTAGGATGAGGGTTAGATTTTGGGTTTGTGTTAGGGTTACGTTTAGGGTTAGCATTACTGTTAGGGTTAAGGATAGGGTTAGGTTTAGGGTTAGGCTTATGGTTAGAAGTTAGGGTTATGGTTATGGTTAGTGTTAGGGTTCATGTTAGGGTTACGGTTAGGGTTAGCATGACCGTTAGGGTTAAGTTTAGGGTTAGGGTTTGTGTTAGGGTTAGAGGGTTAGTGTTAGGGTTAGGGTTAGGTTTTGGCTTTGGGTTAGTGTTACGGTTATGGTAGGGTAAGAGTTAGAGGTTCGGGTTGGAGGTAGTGTTAGGCTTGGGCTTATGGTTAGCATTATGATTAAGGGTTAGTTTTAGGGTTAATGTTAGAGTTAGGATTAGTGTTATGGTTTGTGTTAAGGTTATGCTTAGGTTTAGGGATAGTGGTAGAGTTAGGGATAGGTTTCTGGTTTGAGGTGAGGTTTAGGGTTAGGGTTAGCGTTACAGTTAGGGTTAGAGCTTAGAGTTAGAGTTAGTGTTAGGATTAGGGTTAGATCTTATGGTTAGGTGTTAGGGTTAGAGTTAGGGTTTAGGGTTAGTGTTAGAATTTGGGTTAGTGTTAGGGTTAAGGTTAGAGATAGGTTTAGGTGTTAGGGTTATGGTTAGGGTTAGAGTTAGGGTTAGGGCTAGATTTAGGGTTAGGATTATGGTTAGGGATAGGGATAAGTTTAGTGTTAGGGTTAGCTTAGGGTTAGGGATAGGGATTTGGGTTAGGGTAAGTGTTAGGGTTAAGTTTAGGGATAGCGTTTGGGTTAGACTGTAGGGTTAGCTTTAGGGGGTAGGGTTAGGTTTTCAGATAGGCTTTGAGGTTAGGGTTAGTGTTAGGTTTAGGGCTTAAAGTTAGTTGTCAGAGTTGGGGTTATGTTTATGGTTAAGTTTAGGATTAGGGTTAGAGTTAAGTGTTAGTGTTAGGGTTGGGGTTAGGCCTTGGTTAGATGTTTAATGTCAGCTTTATGGTTAGGGTTACGGTTAGAGTTTTGGGTTAGGGTTAGGGTTAGGGTTAAGGTTACCATTAGGGTTAGCGATAGTGTTAGGGTTAGGGTTAGGGTTAATTTAGGGTTAATGATAGGGCTAATGTTAGGGTTAGGGTTAGGGTTATGGTTAGAGTTTAGCGTTAGATATAGTGATAGGGTTTGTGGTTAGGGTTCGGTTTAGTGTTAGGCTTAGAGGTTACGGTTAGAGTTAAGGTTAGGGTTAGGTTTAAAGCTTAGGTTTAGGGTTAGTGTTAGGGTTAGCGTTAGGGATAGGTTAAGTGTTAGGATTCGGGTTAGTCGTTAGGTTTATGTTTAGTGTTAGGTTTAGGTTTAGAGGTAAGTGTTAGTGTTAGGGTTAGGGTTAGTGTTAGGGTTAGGGTTAGGTTTAGAATTAGGTTTAGTGTTAGGTTAGGGTTAGTGTTAGTGTTAGGGTTAGTGTTATATTTAGGGTTAGCATTTAGTGTTAGGGTTAGTGTTATGGTTAGGGGTAGGTTTAGGTTGAGGTTTAGTGTTAGGGTGGGTTAGGGTTAGAAGTTAGGTTTAGTGTTAGGTTTGGGTTAGGGTTAGGGATAGGTTTAGTGTTAGGTTTAGTGTTAGATTTTATGGTTAGTGTTAGGGTTAGTGTTAGATTTTATGGTTAGTGTTAGGGTTAGTGTTAGATTTTATGGTTAGTGTTAGGGTTAGTGTTAGTATTATGGTTAGAGGTATGGGTTAGTGTTAGTGTTAGGATTAGGATTAGGGTTAGTGTTATGCTAGGGTTAGGGTTAGTGGTAGTGTTAGGTATTACAGTCAGTGTTAGTGTTAGTTTAAGTGGTAGGGTTAGGGTTAGGTTTAGGGAGTAATGTTAGGTTTAGGGTTATGGTAATGGTTAGGGTTAGGGTTAGGATTCAGGTTAGGTTTAGTATTAGAAGTTATTGTTAGTGTAAGTGTTAGGGTTAGGTTCTGTGTTCGTTTTAGGGTTAGGTTTAGGGTTGTGGTTAGGTGTTAGGGATAGTGTTAGGGTTAGGGTTTGGTTTTCGGTTAGGTTTATGGTTAGGAATTGGCTTAGGTTTAGGGTTATGTTTAAGATCAGGTTTAGGGTTAGTGTTAGTGTTAGTGTTAGGTTTAGGGTTAGGGATTATGTTAGGTTTTGGGTTAGGGTTTTGGTGAGTGTTGGGGTTAGGTTTTGCGTTAGATTTAGGGTTAGGTTTAGAGTTTTAGGGTTGGGGTAGTGTTCGTATTAGTGTTAGGATTACGGTTAAGTTTAGCGTTGGAATTTAGGGTTAGAATTACATTTTGGTTTAGGATTAGGCTTAGGCTTATGGTAGGGTTAGGGTTAGGGTTAGGTATTATGGTCAAGGTTAAAGTTAGTTTTAGGGTTAAGGTTAGGGTTAGAGTTAGATTTAGGGTTAAAGTTTAGGGTTAGAATTAGGTTTAGATTTAGGGTTAGGGTTACGGTTAGTGTTAGGATTAGGATTAGAAGTTAGGATTAGGGGTAGCTTTAGGGTTACGATTACTGGTAGGGTTAGGCTTAGTGTTAGTGTTAGTGTTAGGTGTTAGGTGTTAGAGAGAGGGTTATGGTTAGGCCTCTGGTTACAGTTAGCGTTATGATTAGTTTTAGTGTTAGTGTTAGTGTTAGGGTTAGCTTTACGGTTAGTGTTAGTTTTAGTGTTAGGGTTATGGTTAGAGGGTTAGCGTTAATTTTAGTGTTAGTGTTTGGGGTTAGCATTAGGGTCACAGTTAGCCTTAGAGGTTATGGTTAGGCTTAGTGTTAGGTTTAGGGTTAGGGATAGGTTTCGGGTTAAGCTTAGGGTTAGGGTTTATGGTTAGGGATAGGATTAGGGTTAGTGTTAGGATTAGGTTTCAAGTCAGAGTAAGGGTTATATTCAGAGTCAATGATTAGGTTTAGTGTCAGGGTTAGTGTTGGGGTTAGGGTTAGGTTTAGGGTTAGATAATAGGGTTAGGTTTAGGGTTAAAGTTAGGGTTAGTGTTAGTTTTATGATTAGAATTTAGGGTTAGGTTTAGGATTAGGTATTACGGTCAGTGTTAGGGTTAGTTTTAGGGTTTAGGGTTAGGGTTAGGGATTAAGTTTAGGTTTTGTGTTAGAGTTATGGTGAGGGTTATGGTTATGTTTTGGGTTAGGTTTAGGGTTAGGTTTAGAGTTTAGGATTAGGATTAGGGTTAGTGTTAATTTTAGGGTTAGGGTTAGGTTTAGCGTTAGAATTTAGGGTTAGAATGACGTTTAGGTTTAGGATTAGGCTTCAGCTTATGGTAGGGTTAGGGTTTGGGTTAGGTATTATGGTCAGAGTTAAAGTTAGTTTTAGGGTTATGGTTAGTTTTAGAGTTAGGTTTAGGGTTAGCATTTAGGGTTAGCATTAGGTTTAGGGTTAGGGTTAGTATTATGATTAGAAGTTAGGGTTAGGGGTAGTGTTAGGGTTATGATTACTGGTAGGGTATGGGTTAGTGTTTGGGTTAGGTTTAGGTGTTAGTTGTTAGGGGAGGGTTATGGTTAGGCTTCGGGTTATGGTTAGTGTTAGTGTTAAGATTAGGTTTAGGGTTAGGGTTAGGGTTAGGGTTATGTTTACTGTTAGTTTCAGGGTTAGGTATAGGGTTAGCGTTAGGGGTTAGGTGTTAGGGATAGGGTTAGGATTAGTGTTAGGGTTAGGGTTAGTGTTCAGTTATGCTTTACAGTTAGGTTTAGGGTTATGGATAGTGTTAGTGTTATTCTTAGGGTTAGGGATAGGACTAGGTTTAGAGTTAGGGTTAGGATTAGTGTTAGGGTTATGGTTAGAGGTTAGCGTTAATTTTAGTGTTAGAGTTTGGGATTAGCATTAGGGTTACAGTTAGGCTTAGAGGTTATGGTTAGGGTTAGTATTAGGATTAGGGTTAAAGCTTAGGTTTAGGATTAGGGTTATGGTTAGGGTTAGTGTTAGGTTTAGAGGTTAGTGTTAGGGTTAGATTAGGGTTAGGATTAGGGTTAGAGCTAGGTTTAGCTTTAGGGTTAGGGTTAGGGTTAGTTTTAGGTTTAGGGTTATGATTACGGATAGGTTAGTGTTAGGGTTAGGGTTAGGGTTAGAGTTTAAGGTTAGGTTTAGCATTAGGGTTAGAGTTAGGTTAGGCTTAGAGTTAAAGGTTAGAGTCAGGGTTAGGGTTAGGGTTAGGGTTAGGGTTAGAGTTTAGTGTTAGGGTTAGGTTTAGTGTTAGGGTTAGTGTTAGTGTTAGGATAAGAAGTTACTGTTAGTGGTAGGGTTAGGGTTATGGTTATGGTTAGGGTTAGGGTTAGTTTTAGGATTAGGCTTAGGGGTTAGGTATTAAGGAGAGGGTTAGTGTTAGGCTGCGGGTTACGGTTAGTGTTAGTGTTACGATTAGGTTTAGTGTTTTGTTTAGGGTTAGGGTTATGGTTAGGATAAGTGTTAGGGTTAGAGTTAGGTTTACAGTTAGTTGTAGGGTTAGGGTTAGGGTTTAGGGGTAGGGGTAAAGTGTTAGGGATATGATTAGGGTTAGGCTTAGGGTTAGGGTTGGGGTTAAGTTTAGGGTTAGGTTTACAGTTAGTTTTACGTTTAAGTTTAGGGATAGTGTTAGGGTTAGAAGTTAGGTTTAATGTTAGGTTTAGGGTTAGGGTTAGGGATAAGTTTAGGTTTAGGGTTAGTTTAGAGGTTAGGTTAGTATTAGGGATAGGGTTAGGGTCAGTGTTAGAGTTAGGGTTAGTTGTTAGGTGTTAGGGATAGGGTTATGGTTAGGCTTCGGGTGATGGTTAGTGTTAGTGTTATGATTAGGTTTAGGGTAGGGTTAGGGTTAGGGTTTGGGTTATTGTTAGGGTTAGGGTTAGATTTACGGTTAGGTTCAGGGTTAGGTTTAGGGTTCGGGTTAGGGTTAGTATTAGGGTTAGTGTTAGGTTTAGGTTTACGGTTAGGTTTAAGGTTACGGATATGTTAGGGTTATGCTTAGGGTCAGGGTTATGGTTAGGTTAAGGGTTAGGGTTAGGATTAGTGTTAGGGTTGTGGTTAGAGGTTAGCGTTAATTTTAGTGTTAGAGTTTGGTGTTAGCGTTAGGGTTATGGTTAGGCTTAGAGGTTATGTTTCGTCTTAGTGTTAGGGCTAGTGTTAAAGCTTTGGTTAAGGGTTAGTGTTATGGTTAGGGTTTGTGTTAGGTTTAGAGGTTATTGTTCGGGTTAGGTTAGGGTTAGTGTTAGGGTTAGGTTAGGGTTAGTGTTAGGGTTAGAGTTAGGTTTAGCTTTAGGTTTAGGGATAGTTTTAGGTTTAGGGTTAGGTTTAGGAATAGGGTTATGGTTCGTCTTTGGGTTATGGTTAGAGTTAGGGTTAGGGTTATGGTTAGGGTTAGGGTTAAGTTGAGGTTTAGGGTTAGGGTTAGGGTTAGGGTTATGGTTAGAAGTTAGGTTTAGTGTTAGGTTTAGGGTTAGGGTTATGGATAGGTTAGTGTTAGGGTTAGGCTTAGGGTTAGAGGTTAAGGTTAGGTTTAGGGTTAGGGTTAGCCTTAGGGTTATGGTTAAGGTTAAGTTAAAAGTTAGTGTTAGGGTTAGGGTTAGTGTTAGGTTTAGAGTTTAGGGTTAGTGTTAGTGTGATTTTAAGGTTAGTCTTTGGGTTAGGTTTTGGTTTAGAGTTTAGGGTTAGGATTAGGTTTAGGGTTAGGGTTAGTGTTAGGATAAGAAGTTACTGTTAGTGGTAGGTTTAGGGTTATGTTTATGGTTAGGGTTAGGGTTATTGTTAGTGTTAGGGTTAGGGGTTAGATGTTAGGGAGAGGTTTAGGGTTAGGCTGTGGGTTACGGTTAGTGTTAGTGTTATGATTAGTTTTATGGTTAGGTTTAGGGTTAGGGTTAGGGTTAGGGTTAGGTGTTAAGTGTTAAGGATAGGAGTAGTGTTACGGTTAAGGTTAGGGTTAGGGTTATGATTAGGGTTAGGTTTAGGTTTATGGTTAGGTTTAGGGTTACGGTTAGTTTTAGTGTTAGGGTTAGGCATTAGGGGTACTGTTAGAGTTAGGATTAGTGTTAGGGTTATGTATAGATGTTAGCGTTAGGTTAAGTGTTAGAGTTTGATGTTAGGGTTAGGGTTAGGGCTAGCCTTAGAGTTTATGGTTAGGGTTAGTTTTAGGGTTAACGTTAAAGCTTAGGTTTTGTGTTAGTGTTAGTGTTAGGATTAGGGTTAGTGTCAGGGTTAGTGTTAGGGTTAGGGTTAGAGGTATGGTTTAGGGTAATGGCTAGGGTTACAATTACGGTTAGGTTTAGTGTTATGCTAGGGTTAGGTATTACAGTCAGTTTTAAGGTTAATTTAAGTGTTAGGGTTAGGGTTAGGGTTAGGTTTAGGGTTAGGATTAGAAGTTAGGGTTAGTGGTAGGGTTAGTTTTATGGTTACAGTTAGGGTTAGGGTTAGTGTCAGTTTTAGGGTTCGGGGTTAGGTGTTAGGGAGAGGGTTAAGATTAGACTTTGGGTTATGGTTAGCTTTTGGGTTATGCTTAGGTTTAGGGTTAGGCTTAGGTTTAGTGTTAGGCTTTGGTTTAGTCTTAGTGTTTGGGTTAGATGTTAAGGTTAGGGTTAGGGTTAAGGTTAGGTTTAGGGTTAATGTAATGGTTAGAGTTTAGGGTTAGGGTTAGGTTCAGAGTTAGGGTTAAGGTTAGGGTTACGGTTATGATTAGAGGATAGCGTTAGGTTTATGGTTAGAGTTTGGGTTTAGAGTTAGGCTTAGGGATTAGGGTTAGAGGTTATGCTTAAGGTTAGGGCTAGTGCTAAGGTTAAAACTTAGGTTTAGGTTTAGGGTTAGGGTTTGGTTTAGATTTAGGGTTAGGGTTAATGTTAGGGTTAGAAGTTTTTTTATTGTTAGAGTTAGTGTTAGTGTTAGAGTTAGATTTAGGGTGATGGTTAGATGTTAGGGTTAGGGTTAGTGTTAGGGTTAGAGTTAGTGTTACAGTTAGACCTTAGGGTTAATGTTAGGGTTAGGGTTTTGTTTAGAGGTTAGCCTTAGGTTTAGGGTTAGAGTTTGGGTTTAGGGTTAGGATTAGGGTTAGGCTTAAATGATATGGTTAGGTTTAGGGTTATAGTTATAGATAAAATTTAGGTTTAGTGTTAGGTTTAGGGTTAGCGTTAGTGTTAGGGTTAGTATTAGGTTTAGGGTTAGGGGTTAGGTGTTCGGGAAAGTGTTAGGGTTAGGCTTCGCGTTATGGTTTGTGTTAGGTTACGATTAGGTTAGGGTTTATGGTTAGGGTTAGGTTTAGGGTTAGTTTTAGTGTTAGGTTTAGGGTTAGGGTTAGCGGTTAGGTGTTAGTGACAGTGTTAGTGTTAGGGTTAGGGTTAGGTTTATGGTTATGGTTAGTGTTAGGGATAGTATTAAGGTTAGGGTTATGGTTAGGGTTAGGTTTATTGTTAGGGTTAGTTTTAGGGTTAGGCTTAGAGTTTTTGATTAGCGTTAGGGTTAAGGTTAGTGTTAAAGCTTAGGTTTATTGTTAGGGTTATTTTTAGGGTTAGGGTTAGGTTTAGTGTTAGCGTTAGGTTAGGGTTAGTCTTAGAGGTTATGGTTAGGGTTAAGGTTAGGGTTAAAGCTTAGGTTTATGGTTAGGTTTAGTTTTAGTGTTAGGGTTAGTGTTAGGGTTAGGGATAGGTTTACACTTAAGCTTTGGGTTACGGTTAGGGTTATGGTTAAGTTTAGGGTTAGGGTTATGTTTATGGTTACAGTTACGGTTAGGGTTAGTGTTTGGATTAGGCTTCGTGTTAGGGTTATGGTTAGGTTTAGGGGTCGGTGTTAGTGATAGGGGTAGTGTTAGGCTTCGGGTTACGGTTAGGGTTAGGGTTACTATTAAGTTAGGGTTAGGGTTAGGGTTAGCGTTTGCTTTTGATTTATGTTTAGTTTTATGGTTAGAGTTAGGGTTAGGTTTAGGAATTAGATGTTAGGGACAAGGTTGTATTTAGGGTTAGGGTTAGGGTTAGGGTTAGGGTTATGGTTAGGGTTAGTGTGAGGGTTAAGTTTAGGGTTAGGGTTAGGGTTAGGGTTAGGTTTAGGGTTAGATATTACGTTTAGGGTTAGGTTTAGCGTTAGGGTTAGGTTTAGGTTTAGGATTAGAATTTAGGGTCAGGGTTAGGGTTAGGTTTAGGTTTAGGTTTAGGGTTAGGGATAATGTTAGGTTTAGTGTTAGTGTTAGGGATAGGAATAGGGTTCGGCTTAGAATTAGGGTTAGGATTTAGGGTTAGGATAGGGTTATTGTTAGGTTTAGGGTTAGGTTGATGTTTAGGGTTTGTGTTAGGATTAGGGTTAGTGTTAGCGTTAGGTTTCGTGTTAGTGTTAGGGTTAGAGTTTAGGGTTAATGTTAGAAGTTAGGGTTAAGGTTAGGCTTTAGTTTATTGTTAGGTTTAGTATTATGGTTAGAGTTTAGGGTTAAGGTTAGTGTTAGAGTTAGCGTTAAGGTTAGGGATATGGTTATGGTTAAAGGATAGCGTTTGTTTTATTATTAGAGTTTGGGTTTAGTTTTAGGTTTAAGGTTACGGTTAAAGGTTATGCTTATGGTTAGTGTTAGGGTTAGGTTTAAAAGTTAGATTTAGAGTTAGGGTTAGGGTTAGGTTTAGGGTTAGTGTTAGGGGATAGGTGTTAGTGATAGTGTTAGGTTTAGGTTTAGGGTAAGGGTTAGGGTTAGGTTTACGGTTAGGGTTAGTGTTAGCGATAGTATTAGGGTTAAGGTTGGGGTTTAGGTTAGGGTTAGGTCTAGGGTTAGTATTATGATTAGGTTTAGGATTAGGCTTAGAGGTTAGGGTTAGGGTTAGGATTAGAGTTTAGGGTTAGGGTTAGGTTTAGGTTTAGTGTTAGGGTTAGGATTAGTGCTAGGTTTAGGGTTAGATATTAGGGTTATGTTTATGTATAGTATTAGCGTTAAGGTTCGGTTTATGATTATAATTTAGACTTAGTGTTGGGGTTAGGGTTAGGGTTAGGGTTAGGTTTATGGTTATGATTAGTGTTAGGGCTAGCTATAGGACTAACGTTAGGGGTAGGGTTTTAGTGAGAGGGTTAGGGTTAGGCTTTTGGTTATGGTTAGGTTTAGGGTTATGATTAGGTTTAGGCTTAATTTTTCGGTTAGGTTCATGATTAGGTTTAGGTTTAGGGTTAGAGTTATGGTTAGTGTTAGGTTTAGCGGTACTGTTTAGGGGTAGGGTTAGGTTCAGTGTTAGGTTTTCGATTAGTTTTAGGGTTAGTGTTAGGGTTTGGGTTAGGGTTAGTGTTAGATTAGGGTTAGGTTAAGGATTAGGGTTAGTTTGAGGTTTAGGTTTAGGTTTAGGATTTGTGTTAGAATTTAGGTTTAGTGTTAGTGTTAGGGTTAGGTATAGCGTTAGGGTTAGGGTTAGAGTTTAGTGTTAGGTTTAGGGTTAAGGTTAAGTTTAGGGTTTGAGTTAGCATTAGGTTTACGGTTAGAGGTCTGTGTTAGGCTTATGTTAGTGTTAGAATTAGGGATAGGGTTACGGTTAGGTTTTACGGTCAGGGTTAGGGTTAGTTTTAGTGTTCGGCTTAGGGTTTATGGATGAAGTTTAGGTTTTGGGTTAGGACTATGGTGAGGGTTAGGGTTAGGGTTAGGTTTTGGGTTAGGGTTAGAGTTTAGTGTTAGGGTTAGGGTTAGTTTTAGTGTTAGGGTTAGAGTTAGGTTTAGGGTTAGAATTTAGGTTTAGAATTAGGGTTAGTGTTAGGTATTACGGTCAGGGTTTAAGTTAGTATTAGGGTTCAGGTTAGGGTTAGAGATAGGTTTATGATTAAGTTAAGTTTTAGGGTTAAATTTAGTGTTAGAGTTAGGGTTAAGGTTAGGGTTAGGATTAGGGTTAGGGTTAGGGTTAGGGTTAGGATTTGGATTAGAAGTTAGGGTTAGTGGTTGGGTTAGGGTTATGGTTACTATTAGTGTTAGGGTTAGAGTTAAAGGTTAATGTTAGTGTTAGAGTTAGTGTAGGGTTAGAGTTTAGGGTGAGTGCTAGGGTGAGGGTTAGGGTTAGTGTTAGGTTTAGGTTTAGGGTTAAAGTTTAGGGTTAGGGTTCGGTTTACGTTCACGGTTTGTGTTAGGATTAGAATTTAATGTTTGGTGTAGGGTTAGGGTTATAGTTACAGTTAGTGTTAGGGTTAGGGTTAGGGGTTAGTTGTTAGTAAGAGGTTTAGGGTTAGGCTTCAGGTTATGTTTAGTTGTAGGGTTAGGATTAGGTTTAGGGTAAGGTTTAGGCTTAGAGTTAGGTTTAGGGTTAGGGTTAGGGTTAGGTTTACAGTTAGTTTAAGGGTTAGGTTTAGGGTTAGTGGCATGGGTTAAGTGCTAGGGATAGGATTAGTCTTAGGCTTAGGGTTAGTGTTAGGGTTAGGGTTACGGTTAAGTTTACGGTTAGTTTTAGGTTTAGGGTTAGTGTTACGATTAGGGTTAAGTGTTAGGGATAGGATTAGGGTTATGGTTAGAGATAAGATTATGGTTAGGGTAAAGGTTAGGTTGACGGTTAGGTTTTGGGTTATGGTTAGTGTTCAAGTTAGGGTTAGGCTTTGGGGTTCGGGTTAGGGTTAGGGTTATGGTTAGGGTTAGGATTAGGATTAGTTTTATTGTTAGAGGTTAGTGTTAAATTTAGTGTTAGAGTTTGGTGTTAGGGTTAGGGTTATGGTTAGGCTTAGATTTTATTGTTAGGGGTAGTGTTAGGGTTAGCATTAAAGCTTATATTTTGTGCTAGAGTTGGGGTTAGGGTTAGGATTAGGGTTAGTGTTAACGTTAGTGTTAGGGTTAGTGTTAGAGGTTGGGTTAGGGTTATGGTTATGGTTAGGTTTGGTTTAGGGTTATAGTTAGGTTTGGGCCAGATTTAAGGTTATGCTGAGGTTAGGGTTAGTGTTAGGGTTATGCTTAGGTATTAGCGTTAAAGCTTAGGTTTTAGGTTAGGGTTAGGCTTAGGATTAGGGTTAGTGTTAGGGTTAGTGTTAGAGTTATGGATTAGTGTTATGGTTAGTGTTATGGTTAGGGTTTTGCTAGGGTTAGAGTTACGGTTAGGCTTAGGTTTAACAGTCAAATTTAGGGTTAGTTTAAGGGGTAGGTTTAGGGTAAGGGTTAGGGTTAGAGATTAATGTTAGGTTTAGGTTTATGGCTATGGTTAGAGTTAGGTTTAAGGTTAGTTTTAGGGTTTAGGATTAGAAGTTAGGGTTATGGGTAGGGATAGGTTTATGGTTGCAGTTAGTGTTAAGGTTTGTGTTAGGGTTAGGGTTAGGGTTTAGGTGTTAGGGAGAGGATTAAGACTAGGCTGCGCATTACGTTTATCGTTAGGGTTATGATTAGGTTTAGGGTTTGGATTAGTGTTAGGGTTGGGGTTAGGTTTAGTGTTAGTTTTAGGGTTAGGTTTATGGTTAGGGTTGGGGTTTGGTGTTATTGATAGTGTTAGGTTTAGGGTTAGGGATAGTTTAGAGTAAGGGTTAAGTTTACGGTTAGGGTTAGGGTTAGGAATCATTTTAGGTTTAGGGCTAGGGTTTAGAGTTAGGTTTAGGGTTAGGGTTATGGTTAGGGTTAGGTTTAGGCTTAGAGTTAGGGTTAGTTTTAGAGTTAGAAGTTAGTGCAATGTTAGGTTTGTGGTTAGGGTTACAGTTAGAGTTAGGGTTAGGGTTAGTGTTAGATGTTAGAGTTAGTGTTAGGGTTACAGTTAGGGTTATGGGTGTGGTTAGGGTTAGTGTTACGTATATAGTTTAGGGTTAAGTTTAGGGTGACAGTTAGGGTTAAGGTTAGGGTTTGTGTAATGGTTAGAGGTTAGCATTAGGTTTAGGGTTAGAGTTTGGTTTTAGGTTTAGGGTTAGGGTTAAGTTTAGTGTTAGGGTTACAGTTAAAACTTAGGTTTAGGGTTAAGGTTAGAGTTAGGGTTACGGTTAGTGTTAGGATTATTGTTAGGGTTATGTTTAGAAGTTAGGTGTTAGGGAAAGGGTTAGGGTTAGGGTTAAAGTTAGGGTTAGGGCTACGTTTAGGATTATGGATATGGTTTAGGGTTAGGGCTAGGGTTATGGTTAGGGTTAGGGTTAGCATTAGGTTTAGGACTAGGTTTCGAGGCATGGGTTAGGGTTAAGTTTAGGTGTAGGGTTCAGGTTAGGTTTAGTGTTATTGTAGGTTTAGGGTTACTGTTAGGGTTACGAATTACGGTCAGTGTTAGTGTTAGTTTAACGTGTAGAGTTAGGTTTAGTGTTAGGGATTAATGTTAGATTTGGGTTAGGTTTATTGTTAGGGTTAGAGTTAGGGTTAGTGTTAGGATTACGGTTAGAGCTTAGGGTTAGGGTTATTTTTGTGTTAGGGTTAGGGATAGAGTTAGAATTAGGGTTAGGGTTAGGTCTTGGATTAGGATTAGGGTTAGGTTTAGGGTTACATTTAGGGTTTAGGTTTACATTTAGGGAAAGTGTTAGGGTTAGGGCTAGGCTTAGTGTTATGTTTAGAGTTTAGCTTTAGGTTTAGTGTTAGAGTTAGGGTTAGAGTTTAGGTTTAGCGTTAGGGTTAGATTTAGGGTTAGGATTAGAAGTTAGGGTTATGTGTAGGGTTAGGGCTATGATTACGTTTACGGTTAGGGTTAGGGTTAGGGTTAGTGTTAGGGTTAGGGTTAGTGGTTAGTTCTTAGGGAGAGGGTTAGGTTTATGGTTAATGTTAGCGTTACGGTTAGGGTTAGTGTAGGATTAGGGTTAGGTGTTAGTTGTTAGGGAGAATGTTAGGATTCTGCTTCGGGTTATGGTTAGTGTTAGTTTTATGATTAGGTTTAGTGTTAGTGTTAGTGTTAGTGTTAGGGTTATTATTAAGGTCAGATTTAGGTTTACAGTTAGGTTTAGGATTAGGTTTAGACTGAGGGTTAGTGATTAGGTGTTAGGGATATGGTTAGTGTTATTGTTAGGGTTAGGGTTAGGTTTACGTTTAGGTTTAGGTTTACGGATAGTGTTAGGGTTAGGGTTAGGTTTAGGTTTAGGATAAGGTTTAAGCTTATGTGTAGAGGTTAGCGTTAGGTTTACTGTTAGAAATTGGTGTTAGGGTTATGCTTAGATAGGCTTAGAGGTTATGGTTAGGATTAGTGTTAAAGCTTGGGATTAAGGTTAGTGTTATTGTTAGAGTTAGGGTTAGGTTTAGATGTTAGTGTTAGGGTTAGGTTTAGAGTTACTGCTAGTGTTAGGGTTAGGGCTAGAGTTAGGTTTAGGGTTAGGGTTAGGATTAGGGTCAGAGTTAAGTTTAGGCACAGGGTTACAGTTAGGGTTTGGGTTACGGTTAGGGTTATGATTAGGGTTAGGTTGAGGTTAAGGGTTAGGGTTAGCATTATGGTTATAAGTTAGGTTTAGTGTTAGGTTTAGGGTTAGAGTTTAGGGTTAGGGTTAGGTTACGTTTTATGATTAGGGTTATGGTTAGGATTAGAATTTAGGGTTAGCCTTAAGTTTAGGTTTAGGTTTATGGTTATGGTTAGGGTTAGGGTTGGTTTAGTGTTAGGGTTACAGGATAGATGTTAGGGAGATGGTTATGGTTAGGCTTAGTGTTACGGTTAGGTTTAGGGTTACCATTAGGTTTAGGGTTATGGTTAGGGTTTGTTTTAAGGTTAGATTTAGTGTTATGTGTTAGGTGTTAGGGATAGAGTTAGCGTAAGTGTTATTGTTAGGGTTAGGTTTAGGGTTAGAGTTAGGTTTAGAGTTAGGTTTAGGGTTAGGGATAGCGTTATGTTTAGTGTTATGTTTGGGGGTAGGGATAGTGTTAGAGTTAGGGTTAGGGTTACGTTTAGGGTTTAGGGTTAGGGTTATTGTTAGGGTTAGGGTTAGGTTGAGGTTTAGGATTAAGGTTAGGGTTACAGTTAGGTTTAGTGTTAGGGTTAGGTTTCAGGTTAGCGTTAGGCTTAGGTTTAGAGTTTAGGGTTAGGGTTTGGTTTAGGGTTAATGTTAGGAATAAGGTTAGGTTTAGGGTTCGAGTTTAGTGTTAGGGTTAGTGTTAGGGTTAGGGCTAGGCTTAGGGTTACTGTTAGGTTTAGGATTAAACTTTAGTGTTAGAGTTAGGGTTAGGTTTATGTTTAGGGTTTGGGTTAGGGTTACAGTTAGGGTTAGAGTTAGGGTTAAGGTTAGGGTTAGGTTTAGTGATAGGTTTAGGGTAAGCGTTTGTGGTTAGGTGTTAGGGAGAGGGTTAGGGTTAGGCTTCTGTTTACTGTTAGGTTTAGAGTTATGTTTAGGTATATGCTTAGGGATGATGTTATTGTTAGTGTTAGGTTTAGTTTTAGGGTTAGGGTTAGGGTTAGTGTTAGGATTTTGGGGTAGAGTTTTGGTTAAAGTTTAGGGTTAGGGTTAGGTTTACGGTTGGTTTTAGGGTTAGAGTTAGTGTTAGTGTTTAGGGTTATGGTTAGGGTTAATGTTATGATTAGTGTTAGTGTTAGAATGAGGTTTATCGTTAGGTTTAGGGTTAGTGTTATGTTTATGGTTAGGGTTAGCATTAGGGTTAGGGCTAGGTTTACGTTTAGGTTTAGCCTAAGGGTTAGGGTTAGCTTGAGGTTTAGGGTTAGGATTAAGTTTAGGGGTAAGGTTAGAGTTTAGTGTCAGGTTTAGGGTTAAGTTTAGGGTTAGGGTTAGGCTTAGGTTTAGATGTATGGGTTAGGGTTAGGGTTAGGGTTTGGGTTATAGTTAGGATTAGGGTTATGGTTAGGGTTAGGGTTAGTGCTAGGGTTAGGGTTAGTGTTATGGGTTAGGGTTAGGTTTAGGGGTAGGTTTAGCATTAGAATTAGTGTTATGGTAGGGTTAGGGTTAGGGTTACATATTATGGTCAGTGTTAGGGTTAGTTTAATGGGTTAGGTTAGGGTTAGGGTTAGGGATTAATGTTAGGTTTACGGTTAGGTTTATGGTTAGGGTTAGTGTTAGGGTTAGGATTAGGTTTAGGGTTAGAGTTTAGGGCTAGGGTTAGGTTTAGGTTTAGGGTTAGGGTTAGTGTTAAATTGGGTTTTGAATTAGAATTTAGGGTTAGGGTTAATGTTAGGGTTAGGTTTACGGTTAAGGTTAGTGTTAGGGCTAGGTTTAGGTTTAGCTTTTGGGTTAGGGTTAGGGTTTAGGGTTAGGGTTAGTGTTAGGGTTAGAATTAGGGTTATGATTAGGGTTAGGTTTAGGTTGAAATTTAGGGTTAGGGTTAGTGCTAGTGTTAGTGCTAGGTTTAGAGTTAGGGTTATGTTTAGGGTTAGGATTAGGGTTAGGGTTCAGATTATGGTTAGGGTTAGAGTTAGGGATAGTGTTATGGAATGGCTTTGGGTTACATTTGCAGTTAGTGTTACGGTTAGTTTTAGATTGAGTTTTAGGTTTAGGGTTAGAAGTTAGGTTTAGTGTTAGGTTTAGTGTTATTGTTAGTGTTAGAGGTTAGGGTTAAGCTTAAGGTTGTGGTTAGGGTCAGGGTTATGGTAGGGTTACAAGGAAGGGTTATGGTTAAGTTTAGTCTTTAGGGCTAGGGTTAGGTATTACGGTCAGTGTTTGGGTTAGTTTAAGGGTTAAGGTT
Source organism: Cavia porcellus (assembly GCF_034190915.1). Classification (NCBI taxonomy): domain Eukaryota; kingdom Metazoa; phylum Chordata; class Mammalia; order Rodentia; family Caviidae; genus Cavia; species Cavia porcellus. The sequence goes on along the minus strand of NW_026947488.1, from coordinate 102,294,196 downwards.
AGAGTTAGGGTTATAGATTAATCTTATGTTTAGGGTTAGGTTTATGGTTAGAGTTATGGTTAGGGTTAGTGTTAGGGTTGGGGTTAGAGTTTAGGGTTAGAGTTAGGTTTAGGCTTAGTGTTAGGGTTATGGTTAGGTTTAGGGTTAAATTTTATGGGCAGGGTTACATTTAGGTTAGGGTTATTTCTAGGGTTAGGATTCAAATTTAGGGTTAGAGTTAGGTTTAAGGTTATGATTACGGTTAGGGTTAGGGTGAGGTTTAGGTTTAGGGTTAGGTATTAAGTTTTAGGAAGAGGGTTATGGTGAGGCTTCAGGTTAGGGTTAGGGTTAGGTTTCTGGTTAGGAGTAAGGTATTAGGGATAGAGTTAGCGTTAGGGTTAAAGTTAGGGTTAGGTTTATGTTTAGGATTAGGGTAAGGTTCAGGAGTAGGGATAGTGTCAGGTTTAGTGTTTGGTTTAGGGTTAGGGATAGTGTTAGGGTTAGGATTAGGGTTAGGGTTAGGTTTAGGGTTAGGGCTAGGTTTACGTTTAGGTTTAGCCTAAGGGTTAGGGTTAGCTTGAGGTTTAGGGTTAGGATTAAGTTTAGGGGTAAGGTTAGAGTTTAGTGTCAGGTTTAGGGTTAAGTTTAGGGTTAGGGTTAGGCTTAGGTTTAGATGTATGGGTTAGGGTTAGGGTTAGGGTTTGGGTTATAGTTAGGATTAGGGTTATGGTTAGGGTTAGGGTTAGTGCTAGGGTTAGGGTTAGTGTTATGGGTTAGGGTTAGGTTTAGGGGTAGGTTTAGCATTAGAATTAGTGTTATGGTAGGGTTAGGGTTAGGGTTACATATTATGGTCAGTGTTAGGGTTAGTTTAATGGGTTAGGTTAGGGTTAGGGTTAGGGATTAATGTTAGGTTTACGGTTAGGTTTATGGTTAGGGTTAGTGTTAGGGTTAGGATTAGGTTTAGGGTTAGAGTTTAGGGCTAGGGTTAGGTTTAGGTTTAGGGTTAGGGTTAGTGTTAAATTGGGTTTTGAATTAGAATTTAGGGTTAGGGTTAATGTTAGGGTTAGGTTTACGGTTAAGGTTAGTGTTAGGGCTAGGTTTAGGTTTAGCTTTTGGGTTAGGGTTAGGGTTTAGGGTTAGGGTTAGTGTTAGGGTTAGAATTAGGGTTATGATTAGGGTTAGGTTTAGGTTGAAATTTAGGGTTAGGGTTAGTGCTAGTGTTAGTGCTAGGTTTAGAGTTAGGGTTATGTTTAGGGTTAGGATTAGGGTTAGGGTTCAGATTATGGTTAGGGTTAGAGTTAGGGATAGTGTTATGGAATGGCTTTGGGTTACATTTGCAGTTAGTGTTACGGTTAGTTTTAGATTGAGTTTTAGGTTTAGGGTTAGAAGTTAGGTTTAGTGTTAGGTTTAGTGTTATTGTTAGTGTTAGAGGTTAGGGTTAAGCTTAAGGTTGTGGTTAGGGTCAGGGTTATGGTAGGGTTACAAGGAAGGGTTATGGTTAAGTTTAGTCTTTAGGGCTAGGGTTAGGTATTACGGTCAGTGTTTGGGTTAGTTTAAGGGTTAAGGTTAGAGTTAGGGTTATAGATTAATCTTATGTTTAGGGTTAGGTTTATGGTTAGAGTTATGGTTAGGGTTAGTGTTAGGGTTGGGGTTAGAGTTTAGGGTTAGAGTTAGGTTTAGGCTTAGTGTTAGGGTTATGGTTAGGTTTAGGGTTAAATTTTATGGGCAGGGTTACATTTAGGTTAGGGTTATTTCTAGGGTTAGGATTCAAATTTAGGGTTAGAGTTAGGTTTAAGGTTATGATTACGGTTAGGGTTAGGGTGAGGTTTAGGTTTAGGGTTAGGTATTAAGTTTTAGGAAGAGGGTTATGGTGAGGCTTCAGGTTAGGGTTAGGGTTAGGTTTCTGGTTAGGAGTAAGGTATTAGGGATAGAGTTAGCGTTAGGGTTAAAGTTAGGGTTAGGTTTATGTTTAGGATTAGGGTAAGGTTCAGGAGTAGGGATAGTGTCAGGTTTAGTGTTTGGTTTAGGGTTAGGGATAGTGTTAGGGTTAGGATTAGGGTTAGGGTTAGGTTTAGGGTTAGAGTTTAGGTTTAGCGTTAGGATTAGGTTTAAGTTTAGGGTTAGGGTTATGTTTAGGATTACAATTTATGGTTGTGGTAGGATTAGGGTTAGGGTTATGTTTAAGGCTAGGTTTAGGGCTAGGTTTAGGTTTAGAGTTAGGGTTAGCTGTTAGGGAGAGGGTTAGGGTTAGGCATCTGGTTTGGGTTAGGTTTTGGGTTACGATTAGTTTTCTGTGTAGGGTTATGGTTAGGGTTATTGTTAGGTTTAGGTTTCGGGTTAAATTTAGAGGTAGGGTTAGCATTAGGTTTAGGGGTTAGGTTTAGTGATAAGGTTAGGATTAGGGTTAGGGTTAAGTATTACAGTCAGGCTTCGGGTTAATTTAGGGTGTAGAGTTAGGGTTAGGGTAAGGAATTAATGTTAGGTTTATGGTTTGGGTTATTGTTAGGTTTAGGGTTAGGGATAGGATTAGAAGTTAGGGTTAGTGCTAGGGTTAGTGTTATGGTTAAAGTTAGGGTTAGAGTTAGTGTTAGGTTTAGGGTTAGGATTAGGGGTTAGGGGTTAGGTAGTGTGTTAAGCTTAGACTTCCGATTACGGATAGGGTTAGGGTTATTATTAGCTTTAGGGTAATGCTTAGGGTCACTGTTAGTGTTACCTTTAGTTTTATTGTTAGTTTTAGGGTTAGGTTTAGCATTAGGGTTAGGGGTTAAGTGTTAGGGATAGGTTTAGGGTTAGGGTTAGGTTTACAGTTAGGGTTAGTGTTAGGTTTAGTGTTGGGTTTAGATTTAGGGTTTAGGGTTATAGTTTACGGTTATGTTTAGGTTAGGTTTAGGGTTAGTGTTAGTGTTAGGGTTAGGGTTAGTGTTAGGGTTAGGGTAAGTGTTAAGGTTAAGTTTATGGTTATGATTAGGGTGAGTATTAGAGGTTAGGTTTTATGAAGAGGGTTAAGGTTAGGCTTTAGGTTAGGGTTAGTGTTAGGGTTACGATTAGGTTTAGGATTACATTTAGGATTAGGATTAGGGTTAGGGTTAGATTTACTGTTAGTTTTAGAGTTAGGGGTAATTTTATGGGTTAGGTGTTATGGATAGTGTTAGGGTTAGAATTTAGGGTTAGGGTAGGATTAGGTTTATGTTTAGGGTTAAGGTTAGGTGTTAGGTGTTAGCGTTAAGGTTAGGGTTATTTGTTAGGGTTATGTTTAGAGGTTACCATTAGGATTAGGATTAGGGTTAGGGTAAGGGTTATGGTTAGGGTTAGAGTTAAAGGTTTGGATTAAGGTTAGGTTTAGAAGTTTGTTTTAGTGTTAGTGTTAGGTTTAGGGTTAGGGTTAGGGTTAGTGTTAGGGTTAGAGGTTAGTGTTCGGTTTAGAGTTAGGTTTAGGGTTAAGGTAAGGGTTAGGGTTAGGTTTAGAATTAGAGATATGGGTTAGCATTAGGGTTAGGGTTAGGGTTAGTGTTAGTGTTAGGGTTATGGTTAGGTTTAGGGTTAGCATTAATTTTAGGGTTAGTGTTAGGGTTAGTGTTAGATGTATGGGTGTGGGTTAGGGTTAGAGTTAGGTTTAGGGTTATGGTAGGCTTAGCATTAGCCTTAGGGTTATGTATTATGGTCAGTGTTAGTGTTAGTTTAATGGGTAGGGTTAGGGATAGGGTTAGTGATTAATGTTTGGTTTAGTGTTAGGTTTATGGCTAGGGTTAAAGTTAGGGTTAGTGTTAGTTTTAGGGTTATGGTTACGTTTATGGTTATTTTTAGTGTTAGGGTTAGGTTTTGGTTTAGAATTTAGGGTTAGGGTTAGTGTTACGGTTTGGCTTAGAGGTTATGGTTGGGTGAGTGTTAGGGTTAGGGTTAAAGCTTAGGTTTAGGTTTAGCGTCACAGTTAGCGTTAAGGTTAGGTTTAGAGGTTAATGCTAGGGTTATGTTTAGGGTTAGTGTTAGGGTTAAGGTTAGGTTTACAGTTATGTTTAGTTTTAGGTTTAGTGTTAGGGTTAAGGATATAATTAGGGTTAGGGTTTGGGTTAGGGTAACGGTCACAGTTAGGCTTTGTGTTATGGTTATGGTTAGGGTTAGGGTTATGGGTAAGTGTTAAGGTTAGGTTGATGTTTAGGGTTAGGGTTAGAAGTTATGTTTAATGTTAGGTTTAGGGTTATGGTTAGGGATAAGTTTAGGTTTAGGGTTTGTGTTAGAGTTTAGTATTAGGGCTGGGTTAGCGTTAGGGATAGCGTTAGGGTTAGAATTAGAGGTAAGGGTTAGGTTTAGGTTTAGGGGTAGGGTAAGGTTTAGGATTAGGGTTAGGGTTAGCGTTAGGGTTAGGGGATAGGTGTTAGGGAGATGTTAGGGGTAGGCTTCATGTTACTGTTAGGGTCAAGGTTATGATTAGGTTTACGGTTAGTGTTAGGGTTAAAGTTAGAATTTAGAATTAGGTTTAGGGGTAGCATTAGTGTTTTGGTAACGGTTAGAGTTTAGGTTTAGGGTTAGGTTTAGGTTTAGGGTTAGGGTTAGTGTTAGGGTTAGGGTTATGGTTAGAGGTTAGCGTTAGGTTTAGGTTTAGGGTTAGGTTAAGGGTTAGTGTTAGGGTTAGCTTTATGGTTGTGGTTATGGTAGTGTTACGGTTAGGGTTAGGTATTACTATGAGGTTTAGGGTTTGTTTAAGGGGTAGGGTTAGGGTTAGGTTTATGGATTAATGTTATGTTTAGGGTTAGTGTTATGTTTAGGGTTAGGGTTAGAGTTAGTGTTATGGTTAGGGTTCGGTTTTGAGTTAGAGTTTAGGGTTAAGGTTAGGGTTAGGGTTAGGATTAGGATTAGAATTTAGGTTTAGGGTTATGTTGAGGATTAGGGTATGGTTAGGGTTAGGGTTAGGGTTGGGTTGAGGTTTACAGTTAGTTTTAGGGTTAGGTTTAGGGTTAGGTTTAGGGGTTAAGTGTTAGGGGTAGGTTTAGGGTTCTTGTTAGGGTTAGGGTTTAGGGTTACATTTAGGGTTAGGGTTAGGCTTACAGTTAGGTTTAGGGTTACGGATAGTGTTAATGTTAGGGTTAGGCTTTAGGCTTAGGGTTAGGGATAGGGTTAGAATTAGGGTTAAGGTTATTTTTAGATATAAGCGTTAAGTTTAGTGTTAGAGTTTGGCGTTAGTGTTAGGGTTAGGTTTATGCTTAGGGTTTATGGTTATGGTTATGGTTAGGTTTAGGTTTAGTATTAGGGTTAGTCTTTGGGTTAGGGTTAGAGGTATGGGTTAGTGTTATGGTTTTGGTTAGGGTTAGGGTTAGGTTTAGGGTTATGCTATGGTTATGGTTAGGGTTAGGGTTACGTATTACAGTTAAATTTAGAGTTAGTTTAGGGGATCGAGTTAAGGTTAGGGTTAGTGATTAATGTTATCATTAGCGTTAGGTTTAGGGTTAGGGGTTAGTTGTTAGGGAGAGGGTTAAGATTAGGTTTTGGGTTACGTTTAGCGTTAGGGTTGCGATTAAGTTTAGGGTTAGGCTTAGAATTAGGGTTAGGTTTAGGTTTAGTGATAGTTTTAGGGTTATGTTTAGGGTTTAGGTTGTGATTAGGTGTTAGGAATTAGGTTAGGTTTAGAGTAAGATTTAGCTTTAGGGTTAGGTTTAGATTTAGGAATAGTGCTAGGTTTGCTGTTAGGGTTTAGGGTAAGGTTTAGTGTCAGGGTAAGGGTTAGGGTTAGAGTTAGAGATAGGTTTAGATGTTAGGGCTAAGGTTAAGGTTAGGATTAGGGTTAGTGTTATGGTTAGAGTTTATGGTTAGTGTTAGTGTTAGAGTTAGTGTTATAGTTAGGGTTAGGGTTAGAGTTAGAGGTTAGCGTTAGGTTTAGTGTTAGAGTTTGTGTTTAAGGTTAGGTTTAGTGTTAGTCTTAGAAGTTATGGTTAAGGTTAGTGTTAGGGTTAGTGTTAAAACCTAGGTTTAGGATTAGGGTTTGGTTGAGGGTTAGTTTTAGGGTTAGATTTAAGGTTAGGGTTAGGGGTTAGGTGTTTGTGGTAGTGTTAGTGTTAGGGTTAGGGTTATGGTTAGGGATAATATTAGGGTTAGGGTTAGGGTTAGGGTTAGGGTTTAAGTTAGGGTTAGTGTTATGGTTAGTTTAGGTTTAAGGTTAGGGTTAGCCTAAGAGGTTATGGGTAAGGTTAGGGTTAGGGTTAAAGCTTAGGTTTAGGGTTAGGTTTAGGGTTAGGGTTAGGGTTAACGTTAGGGGTAGGGTTACGCTTAGGCTTCGGGTTATGGTTAGGATTACGATTACGATTAGGTTAGTGTTTGGGTTAGGGTTAGTGTTAGGGTTACGGTTAGGTTTAGGTTTAGGGTTAGGGTAAATGTAGGACAAGTGTTTGTGGATAGGTTTAGGGTTAGGATTACAGCTACTGCTATGGTTAGTTTTAAAGGTTAGTTTTAGTGTTAGGATTAGGGTTAGGGTTAGTGTTAGCATTAGGGTTAGGGGTTATGTTGGGTTTGGGTTAGGGTTAGGGTTAGGGTTATGGTTAGTGGTTAGTTTTAGGGTTAGGGTTAGGGTTATGCTTAGTGTTTGGGTTATGATTAAGGTTAGGGTTAGGGGTTAGCTGTTAGGGAGAGGGTTAGGGTTATGCTTTTGGGACGGTTACTGTTAGGGTTATGATTAGGTTAGGGTTAGGGTTAGGTTTAGGGTTAGGTTTAGAGTTAAATTTAGGGTTAGGTTTAGGGGTTAGGTGTTTTAATAGGGTTAGGTTTAGTTTTAGGGTTCGATTTAGGTTTAGGTTTAGGGTTAGGCATACTGTTAGGGTTAGGGTTAGACTTTAAGGTTAGGGTTAGGGTTATGTTTAAGTTTAGGGTTAGGGTTATTGTTAGGGTTAGGGTTAGGATTAGAAATAGTGTTACAGTTAGAATTTAGGGTTAGTTTTACGGTTAGTGTTACGGTTAGTGTTAGGGCTAGGGTTAGGTTTATTGTTAGTGTTGGGGTTATGTTTAGAGGTTAGCATTTGGTTTAGGGGTATAGTTAGGTTTAGGATTAGGCTTAGAGGTTATGGTTAGGGTTAGTGTTAGGGTTAGGAATAGGGTAAGTGTTAGGATTAGGGTTAGTTATTAGTTTTAGGGTTAGGGTTACGGTTAGAGTTAGGGTTAGCTTTAGGGGTTAGTTTTAGAGTTAGGGTTAGGAATAGGATTAGTGTAAGGATTAGTGTTATGGTTACAGTTAGGGTTAGGGTTAGTGTTAGGGTTAGCGGTAAGGTTAGGGTTAGGATTTTATTTAGGTTAACATTAGGTTTAGGGTTATGTTTAGGTTTTGCGATGGATGTAGTGTTAGTGTTCGGGTTAGGCTTGGGGTTAAGTTTAAGTGTTAGGTGCTAGGGATTGGCTTATGGGTTAGGGTTAGGGTTAGGGTTAGTATTAGGGTTAGGTTTATGATTAGGTTTAGGATAATGCTTAGGGATAGCGTTTAGGGTTACGCTTAGGGTTAATGTTAGTTTTATGGTTAGGGTTAGGGTTAGGTTGAGTTTTAGTGTTAGGTTAGAATTAGGGTTACAAGTTAGGTTTAGGGTTATGGTTAGGGATAGGTTTAGGTTTAGGGTTAGTGTTAGAGGTTAGCGTTAGTGTTATGTTTAGGTTTAGGGTTAGAGATATGTGTTAGGGTTAGCTTTAGGGCTAGGGTTAAGGTTATGCTTAGGGTTAGGATTATGCTAGGGTTATGTTTAACTTTAGGGTTAGGTATTATAGACAGGGTTAGCTTTAGTTTAAGGGGTAGGGTTAGGTTTAGGGTAAGGGATGAATGTTAGGTTTAGGGTTAGGGTTATGGGTATGGTTAGGGTTAGGGTTAGGGTTAGGGTTAGTATTAGAAGTTAGTGTTGGGATAGTGTTAGGGTTTTTACGTTTAGGGTTAGGGTTAGTGTTAGTGGTTAGGTGTTAGGAAGATTGTTAAGTTTAGGCTTTGGGTTACGGTTAGTGTTTGGGTTATGATTAGGTTTAGGGTTAGGCTTAGGGATAGGGTTAGGGTGAGGTTTAGTGTTAGTTTTAGCGTTAGATTTAGCATTTGGGTTAGGAGTTAGGTGTTAGGGATAGGGTTAGGATTAGGTTGACGGTTAGGGTTAGGCTTAGGGTTAGTGTTAACTTTAGTGTTAGGGTTTAGGGTTAGTGTTATGGTTTGGGTTCAGGTTACGGTTAGGCTTCGGGTTATGGTTAGGGTTAGGGTTACAATTAGGTAAGGCTTAGTTTTAGGGTTAGGGTTAGGTTTAGGATTTGATGTTAGGGATACTTTTAGGGTTAGTGTTAGTGTTACGATTAGAGTTTAGGCTTAGTGTTAGGGTTAGGGTTATTGTTAGAGGTTAGCGTTAGGTTTCGATTAGGTTTAGGGTTAAAGCTTAGTGTCAGGGTTTGGGTTAGTGATAGGGTTAGGGATAGGGTAAGGGTTAAGATTATGGTTACTGGTTAATTTTAGGGTTAGGGTTACAATTAGGGTTAGGGTTAGGTCTAGATGTTAGTGTTAGGGTTCTGTTTAGAGTAAGGGTTAGTGTAAGGCTTAGGGTTAGGTTTAGATTTAGGGTTAGTGTTAGCCTTGGGTTATACTTAAGGTTAGGGTTACAATTAGGTTAGGATTAGGGTTAGGGGTTGCATTATATTTAGTGTTAGGGTGAGCGTTAGGGTTAGGGTTAGGGGTTAGGTGTGAGATATAGGTTTATGTGTTAGGGTTAGGGTTATGTGTAGGGTTAGCATTTAGGTTAGGGTTAGGGTTAAGGTTAGTATTATGGTTAAGGTTTGGATTAGGTTGAAGTTTAGGGTTAGGGTTAGTGTTAGGGATAGAAGTTAGCTTTAGTGTTAGGTTTAGGGTTATTGTAGGGATAGGTTCAGGGTTAGGGTTAGGGTTAGGGTTAGAGGTTAGGGTTAGTCTTAGGGTTAAGGTTAGGGTTAGGGTTAGGGTTAGGGTACAGGCTAGGGTTAGGATTAGGGTTTGGGTTAGGGTCAGGGTTAGTGTTATGGTTAGGGTTAGGGCTGGGTTATGCTACGATGAATGTTAGAGTTAGGTATTACAGTCAGGGTTAGGGCTAGTTTAAGGGGTATGGTTAGCTTTAGGGTTAGGTTTAAGGATTAATGTTAGTTTTAGGGTTATGATTATGGTTAGGGTTAGGGTTAGGGTTAGGTTTAGGTTTAGGATTAGAAGTTAGGGTTAGGGGTACTTTTAGGTTTAGGTTTACAGTTAGTGTTAGGGTTAGTGTTAGGTTTAGGCTTAGGGATTACTTGTTTGAGAGAGGGTTAAGATTAGGCTTTGGGTTACGTTTATCGTTAGGGTTATGATTAGGTTTGGGTTAGGTTGAGGGTTAGGGTTAGGTTTAGTGTTAGTTTTAGGGTTAGGTTTAGGCTTAGGTTTATGGTTAGGTGTTAGGTATAGGGTTACGGTTTGGGTTAGGTTTAGGTTTAAGGTAAGGCTTAGGTTATGGTTAGAGTTAGGAATAGTGTTACGTTTAGAGTTAGGTTTAGGGTTAGGGTTAGGGTTAGGTTTAGGTTGAGGTTTAGGGTTAGGGTTATTGTAAGGGTTAGAATTTTTTTAGTGTTAGGGTTACGGTTAGGGTTAGAGTTAGAGTTAGAGTTAGGGTTAGGGTTAGATGTTAGGGTTAGGGTTATGGTTATGGTTAGGGTTAGGGTTAGGATTACTGTTAGGGTTAGGTTTAGGGTTAGGGTTGGTTTACGTTTAGGGTTAGAGTTACTGTTAGTTTTAGAAGTTGGTTTAGTGTTAGGGTTAGGGGTAGGGTTAGGGTTAGAGTTAGAGTTAGGGTTAGGGTTACATTTTAGGGTTAGGGTTAGGTTTAGGGTTAGGGTTAGAGGTTAGTTTCAAAGTTAGGGTTAGGGTTATGGATAGAGGTTAGCGTTAGGTTTATGGTTAGCGTTGGGTTTAGGGTTAGAGTTAAGGTTAGGCTTAGATGTTATGGTTAAGGTTATGGTTAGTGTTAGGGTTAAAACTAAGGTTTAGGTTTAGGGTTAGGGTTAGACTTACAGTTAGGTTTAGGGTTAGTGTTAGGGGTAGGCTTAGGGGTCAGGTGTTAGGGAGAGGCTTAAGGTTATGCTTCATGTTATGGTTAGTGTTAGGGTTATGATTAGGTTTAGGGTTAGTGTTAGGGTTAACGAAAGTGTTAGGGTTAGGTTTACTGTTAATTTCAGGGTTAGGTTTAGAATTAGGTTTAGGGGTTTAGTGTTAGGGATAGTATTAAGGTTATGTTTAGGTTTAGGGTTAGCTTTAGGGTTAGGTTTATGGTTATTTTTAGGGTTAGGTTTAGGCTTTAGGGTTATGGTTAGGGCTGGGTTTAGGGTTAGGGTTAGGATTAGTTTTAGGGTTATGGTTAATATTTAGCGTCAGGTTTAGTGTTAGAGTTTGGAGTTAGTGTTAGGCTTAGGGTTAGGCTGAGAGTTTATTGTTATGCTTAGTGTTAGGGTTATCATTAAAGCTTAGGTTTTGTGTTAGGGTGAAGGTTAGGATTAGGGTTAGTGTTAGGGTAAGGGTTATAGGTATGGGTTAGTGTTATGGTTATGGTTAGGGTTATGCTAGTGTTAGGGTTAAAGTTAGGTATTACAGTCACTTTTAGGGTTAGTTTAAGGTGTAAGGGTAGGGTTAGAGTTAGGGTTAGGGATTAATGTTCAGTATACGGTTGTGGTTATGGTTAGGGTTAGGGTTAGGTTTTGGGTTAGGCTTAAGTTTAGGGTTAGGATTAGAAGTGAGGGTTAGGGGTAGGGCTAGGCTTATGGTTACAGTTAGGGTTAGGGTTAGTTTTAGGGTTAGAGTTAGGGGTTAGGTGTTAGGTAGAGGATTAAGATTAGGCTACGGTTTATGGTTAGCATTAGGTTTACCAATAGGTTTAGGGTTAAGCTTAGGCTCAGGGTTAGGTTTAGTGTTAGTTTTAGGGTTAGGTTTAGGTTAGGGTTGGAGTTTGGTGTTAGGGAGAGGGTTAGTGTTAGGGTTACAGTTAGGTTTAGGTTAAGCATTAGGTTTACTGTTAGGATTACGGTTTGGAATCCTGTTAGGTTTATGGTTAGGTTTTAAGGTTAGGGTTAGGTTTAGGGTTAGGGTTAGGGTTAGGTTTAGGTTTAGGTTTAGGGTTAGTTTTAGGGTTCAAAGTTGATTTAGTGTTACTGTTGGGGTTAGGATTAGAGTTAGAGTTAGGGTTAGGTTTAGATGTTAGGGTTAGGTTTAGTGTTCCCGTTAGAGCTAGGGTTAGGGTTAGTGTTATGGATAGAGTTTAGGGCTAGGTTTAGGTTTAGAATTAGCATTAAATTTATGGTTATGGTTATGGTTAGAGGTTATCGTTATGTTTAGGGTTATTGTTTGGGTTTAGCTTTAGGGTTAGGTTTAGTCTTGGAGATTATTGTTATGGTTAGGATTACGGTTAGGGTTAAAACTTAGGTTTAGGTTAAGGGTTAGGGTTTTTGTTAGAGTTAGGGTTAGGGGTTAAAGGTTAGGGAAAGGGTTAGGGTTAAGTTTAGGGATAGGGTTAGGATTAGTTTTAGAGGAATGGGTTAGGGTTAGGTTTAGGGTTAGGGTTAGTGTGAGGGTTAGGTTTAGAGTTAGGGTTAGGGTTAGGTTTAAAGGTACGGGTTAGGGTTAGGGTTAGGGTTAGTGTTAGTGTTATGGTAGGTTTAGGGTTAGGTTTAGGGTTACATTTTACGGTCAGTGTTAGCGTTAGTTTAATGATTTGTGTTAGGGTTAGGGTTAGGGATTAATGTTAGGTTTAGGGTTAGGTTTATGGTTATGGTTAGGTTTAGGGTTAGTGTTAGGTTTTGGATTAGATTTTAGGGTTAGGGTTAGGTTTGTGTTAGCATTAAGGATAGGGTTAGGACTAGGGTTACGGTTATGTCTTGGATTAGGATTAAGGTTAGGTTTAGTTTTAGATTTCGGGGTTAGGTGTTAGGGATAGTGTTATTGTTAGGCTTTGGGTTACGTTAAGGTTTAGGGTTACATTTAGGTTAGGGATAGTGTTAGGGTTAGTGTTAGCTTTTGCATTAGATTTATGTTTAGTTTTATGGTTAGGGTTAGGGTTAGGTTTAGGGGTTAAGTTTTAGAAATAAGGTTGTAGTTAGCGTAATGTTTAGGTTAGGGTTAGGGTTAACTTAAGGTTAGTGTTAGGGTTATGGTTTAGGGTTGGGTTAAGATTAGGGTTAGGATTATAGTTGGTTTAGTTTTAGGCTTAGCATTGTGTTAGGTTAAGGGTTAAAAGTTAGGTTTAGTGTTAGTTTTAGTTTAGGGATAGGAATAGGTCAGCGTTAGGGTTAGGGTTAGGGTTAGAACTTAAGGTTAGGTTTAGGGTTAGGGTTAGAGGTATGGAATAGGGTTAGTTTTAGGGGTAGGATTAGGATTAGCGTTAGGGTTAGGAATAGGTTTAAGGTTAGGCTTTGGGTTACTGTTATGGTTAGGGTTAAGTTTATGGTTTGGTTTGGGGTTAGGTTAAGGTTTAGGGTTAGGTTTAGTGTTAGAATTTAGGTTTAGTTTTAGGTTTAGGGATTGGTTAGTGTTAGGGATAGGATTAGGGTTAGAGGTTAAGTTTCGGGTTAGAGTTAGGGTTAGGGTTAGGGTGAGAGCTATGGGCTATGGTTTGGTTTAGCAGTAGGGTTAGCATTAGGGTTAGTTTATGGTAGGGTTAGGGTTAGCGCTAGGGCTAGGTATTACTCTCAGGGTTAGTGTTATTTTAAGCGGTAGGGTTCGGTTTAGGGTTAGTGTGATGGTTAGGGTTATTTTTAGAGGTTAGCTTTAGGTTTAGAATTAGGGATAGGTTTAGAGTTTAGGGTTAGAGTTGGGGTTAGGTTTAGGGTTAGGGTTAGTGTCAGGGTTAACGTTAGGGTTATGATTAGAAGTTAGGGTTACGGGTAAGGTTAGGGTTATGATTACGGTTAGGGTTAGTGTTAGGGTTAAGGTTAGGTTAAGTGTTAGTGTTAGGTTTAGGTTTAGAGTTAGGGTTACTGTTAGTGTTAGAAGTTACTTTAGTGTTAGTGTTAGGGTTAGAGTTATTGTTATAGTTAGAGTTATATTTAGGGTTAGGGCAAGATTTTAAGGTTAGTTTTAGGGTTAGTGTTAGGGTTAGTGTTACGGTTAGAGGTTAGGGTTAAGGTTAGCTTTAGTGTTATGCTTAGAGGTTAGCGTTAGGGTTAGGTTTAGAGTTGGGTTTAGGGTTAGATGTTATGGTTAAGGTTAGGGTTAGGGTTAGTTTAAAACTTAGGTTTATGGTTACAGTTAGCGTTAGAGTTATGATTAGGGTTAGGGTTAGTGTTAGGTGTAGTTTTAGGGTTAGGTTTAGAGGTTAGGTGTTAGGCAGAGGCTTAGGGTTAGGCATCGTGTTATGGTTAGTGTTAGGGTTATGATTAGGTTTAGTGTTAGGGTTAGGGCTAGGGTTATTCTTAGGGTTAGTTTTGCTCTTAGTTTTAGGGTTAGGTTTAGGGTTAGGGTTAGGGGGTTATTGTTAGTGATAGGATCAGTGTTATGTTTAGGTTTAGGGTTAGGGTTATGGTTAGGGTTAGTGCTAGGTTTACGGTTAGTTTTAGGGTTATGGTTAGTTTTAGGGTTATGGTTAGGCTTTAGGGTTAGGGTTAGGGTTAGTGTTAGGGTTATGGTTAGAGTTTAGCGTTAGGGTTAATGTTAGAGTTTGGTGTTAGGGTTAGGGTTAGGCTTACATTTTATAGTTAGGCTTAGTGTTAAGATTTTTGTTAAATCTTAGATTTTGGTTTAGGTTGAGGGTTTGGATTAGGGTTAGTGTTAGGCTTAGTGTTAGGGTAAGGGTTAGAGGTATGGGTTAGGGTTATTGTTAGGGTTAGGGTTAGGGTTAGGCTTAGGGTTATGCTAGGGTTAGGGTTAGGTTTAGGTATTACAGTCAGAATTAGGGTTAGTTTAAGGGGTAGAGTTAGGGTTAGATTTAGGATTAGGAATTAATGTTAGTTTTAAGGTTATGGTTATCGTTATGGTTAGGGTTAGTGTTTGGGTTAGGGTTAGGTTTAGGGTTAGGATTAGAAGTTAGCGTTAGTGGTATTGTTATGTTTATAGTTACAGTTAAGGTTAGGGTTAGTGTTAGGGTTTGGGGTTAGGTGTTAGGGAGAGGATTAAGATTAGACTTCGGCTTAAGGTTAGCGTTATGGTTATGATTCAATTTAGGGTTAGGCTTAGGGTTAGGGTTAGGGTTAGGTTTAGTTTTAGTTTTAGGGTTAGGTTTATGGTTAGGGTTGTGGTTTGGTATTAGGGATAGGGTTAGTGTTAGACTTAGGTTTAGGGTAAGGGTTAGCTTTACCGTTAGTATTAGGGTTAGGAATTGTGATAGGTTTAGAGTTAGAGTTTACTGTTTGATTTAGGGTTAGTGTTAGGGTTAGGGTTAGGGTTAGGGTTATGGTTAGGGTTAGGGTTAGGGTTAGGGTTAGTTTTAGGATTAGAAGTTTGTTTAGGGTTAGTGTTGGGCTTAGGGTTAGAGTTAGAGTTAGGGTTAGGGTTAGATGTTAGGGTAAGGGTTAGGGTTAGCGTTAGGGTTAGGTTTAATATTAGTGTTACTGATAAAGATTAGGGTTAGTTTTATTGTTACTGTTAATGTTAAGGTTAGGGTTAGGGTTATTTTTAGAGGTTAGCGATAGTTTTAGTGTTAAATTTTGGGTTTAGGTTTAGGTTTAAGCTTAGAGTTTATGGTTAAGGTTAGGGTTAGGGTTAGGGTTAAAACTTAGGATTAGGTTTAGTTAGGGTTAGTGGTAGTATTAGCGTTAGGGTTAGGGTTAATGGTTAGGTGTTAGGGAAATGGTTATGGTTAGGGTTAAGTTTAGGGTTACGGTTAGGTTTAGCGTTAGAGGTTTGGGTTAGGGTTAGAGTTAGGGTTAATGTTAGGCTTAGGGTTAGGGTTAGGGTTAGAGCTAGGGTTAGTGGTATGTGTTAGTGGTAGGTTTAGGGTTAGATTTAGAGATAGGTTTTGTTTTAGGCTTAGGGTTAGTTTTAGGTTTAAAATTTAGGTTTAGTGTTCATTTTCGGGTTAGGGTTAGGGATAGGTTAGGTTTAGTGTTAGGCTTAGACGATAAGGTTAGGATTAGGGTTTTGATTAAGGTTAGTGTGAGGGTTAGGGTTAGAGGTATGTGTTAGGGTTAGGTTTAGTGGTAGGGTTAGGACTAGGGTTTGTGTTAGTGTTAGGGATAGGGTTACAGTTAGGCTTTTCGTTATGGTTAGTGTTAGGGTTACGGTTAGAGTTTAATATTAGGGTTAGTGTTAGGTTTAGGTTTAGGTTTAGGTTTAGAGTTATGGGATAATTTTAGGTTTAGGGGAATTGTTATAGTTAGGGTTAAGGTTATGGTTATGGTAGGTTTAGGGTTAGGGTTAGGGCTAGATATTACTGTCAGGGTTAGTGTTAGTTCAAGGGGTAGGGTTCGGTTTAGGGCGAGGGTTAGGCTTAGGGTTATGTTTAGATGTTAGCTTTATGTATAGGCTTAGAGTTAGGGTTAGAGTTTAGCCTTAGGGTTAGGGTTAGGTTTAGGGTTAATGTTAGGGTTAGGATTAGAAGTTAGGGTTATGGGTAGGGTTAGGGTTATGATTACGGTTAGGGTTAGGGTTAGGATTAGGGTTAGTGTTAGAGTTAGGTTTAGGGTTAGGGTTAGGTTTAGTGTTAGGGTTAGAATTTGGTTTAGTGTTAAGGTTAGGGTTAGGGTTAGGTTTAAGTTTAGAATTAGGGTTAGGGTTATATTTTAGAGTTAGGGTTAGGGTTAGGGTAAGTGTTACGGTTAGAGGTTAGGGTTAAGGTTAAGTTTAGGGTTATTGTTAGAGGTTGGCGTTAGGTTTAGGTTCAGAGTTTGGTTTAGGGTTAGTTTTAGGGTTAAGCTTAGATTTTATGGTTAAGGTTATGTGTAGGGTTAGGGTCAAAATTTAGGTTTAGGGTTAGGGTTAGTGTTAGGGTTAGAGTTATCGTTAGGGTTAGGTTTAGTGTTAGGGTTAGTGTTAGGTTTAGATTCAGAGGTTAGGTGTTAGGGAGAGGCTTCGTGTTAGGCTTCAGATTACAGTTAGAGTTAGGGTTACGATTATGCTTAGGGTTAGTGTTATGGTTAGGGTTAGTGTTAGGGTAGGTTTACTGTTAGTTTTAGGGTTAAGTTTAGGGTTAGTGTTAGGGGTTTAGTGTTAGGGATAGGATTAGTGTTATGTTTAGGTTAAGGGTTAGGGTTAGGGGTAGGTTTATGGTTAGTTTTAGGGTTATGGTTATTTTTGGGGTTAAGGTTAGGCTTTAGGTTTACGGTTAGAGTTAGGGTTAGGGTTAGTATTAGTGTTATGGTTATGGTTAGAGTTTAGCTTTAAGTTTAGTGTTACAGTTTTTTGCTAGGGTTAGGGTTAGGGTTAGGCTTAGAGTATATGGTTAGGCTTAGTATTTGGGTTATCATTAAAGCTTAGGTTTTGGGCTAGTGTGAGGGTTACCATTATGTTAGTGTTAGGGTTAGTTTTAGGGTAAGGGTTAGATGTATGGGTTAGGGTTATGGTTAGTGTTAGTGTTAGGGCTATGCTAGAGTTAGGGTTAGGTTTAAGGTTAGGTATTACAGTCAGGTTTAGAGTTAGTTTAAGGGGTAGGGTTAGGGTTAGGGATTAATTTTAGTTTTAGGGTTATGGGTATGGTTATGTTTAGGGTTAGGCTTTGGGTTAAGGTTAGGGTTAGGATTAGAAGTTAGAGTTATGGGTAGGGTTAGGTTTATGGTTACAGTTAGACTTAGGGTTATTGTTAGGCTTAGGGTTAGGGGTTAGGTGTTAGAGAGAGGATTAAAATTAGGGTTTGGGTTACGGTTAGTGTTAGGGTTATGATTATGTTTAGGGTTAGGATTAGGGTTAGGGTTAGGTTTAGTGTTAGTTTTAGGGTTATGTTTATGGTTAGATTTGGGGTTTGGTGTTAGGGATAGGGTTAGGGTTATTTTCGGGTTAGGTTTAGGGTAACCGTTAGGTTTACGGTTAGGGTTAGGGTTAGGAGTTTTTTTAGGTTTAGGGTTAGGGTTTACGGTTAGGTTTAGGTTTAGGGTGATGGTTAGAGTTAGATTTAGGGTTAGAGTTAGATGTTAGGGTTAGGGTTAGGGTTACCATTAGGGTTAGGGTTAAGGTTAGGGTTAGTGCTACAGATAGAGTTTAGTGTTAGTGTTAGGGTTAGAGTTAGGGTTAAATTTAGGTTTAGGGTTATGTTTAGGGTTAGAGTTAGGTTTAAGTTTAGGATTAGTGTTAGGTTTACGGTTAGAGTTATGGGTTAGGGTTAGGTTTAAGTTTAGGGTCAGGGTTAGGGTGAGGGTTATGCCTAGGGTTAGTGTTAGGGTTACGGTTAGGCTTAGAGGTATGTGTTAGGGTTAGGTTTAGGGGTAGTGTTCGGTTTAGGGTTATTGTTATAGTAGGTTTAGGGTTATGTATTACGGTCAGTGTTAGTGTTAGTTTAACGTGTATGGTTATGGTTAGGGTTAGGGATTAATGCTAGGTTTAGGGTTAGGTTTAGGGTTGGGTTAAAGTTTAGGGTTATTGTTAGGTTTGTGTTATTGTTACGGTTAGTGTTAGGATTAGGGTTAAGGTTAGGGCTTGAATTAGGATTAGGGTTAGGTTTAGTGTTAGACTTTGTGGTTAGGTGTTAGGGATAGGGTTAGGGTTAGGATTTTGGGTTACGTTTAGGTTTAGCGTTACAATTAGGTTAGGGATAATGTTAACGTTTGCATTAGATTTATGTTTAGTTTTAGGATTAGGGTTAGGGTTAGGTTTAGAGGTTAAGTGTTAGGGATAAGGTTGTATTTAGGGTTCGGGTTAGTGTTAGGGTTAAATTTAGGGTTAGTGTTAATGTTAGGGTTAGGGTTAGAGGTATCAGTTAGGGTTAGTTTTAGGGTTAGGGTTAGGTTTACTGTTAGGTTTAGTTTTAGGTTTAGGGTTAGGATTAAATTTAGGGTTAAAAGTTAGGTTTAGTGTTAGTTTTAAGGTTAGGTTTAGGGACAGGTTAGTGTTAGTGTTAGGGTTAGAGTTAGATGTTATGGTTAGGATTAGGCTTAGGGTTAGGGTTAGGGTTAGAGGTATTTGTTAGGGTTATGTTTAAGGTTAGATTTAGGAATAGGGTTAGTGTTAGTGTTAGGGTTAGGGTTACGGTTAGGCTTTGGGTTATGGTTATGGTTAGGGTTAACGTTATGTTTAGGTTTAGGGTTAGGTTGAGGTTTACGGTTAGGGTTAGGGTTAGGATTAGGGTTAGAAGTTAGGGTTAGTGTTAATGTTTCGGTAAGGTTTAGGGTTAGGTTGAAGTTTACGGTTAGGGTTAGGTTTACAATTAGGGTTAGAAGTTAGGGTTAGGGTTAGGGTTAAGGTTACGTATAGGGTTAGGGTTAGAGTTAGTGTTAGGTTTAGGGCTAGGGTTAGGATTAGATGTTAAGGTTAGGATTAGGGTTAGGATTAGGGTTAGGTTTTGTGTTAGGGTTAGAGGTATGGATTAGGGTTAGATTTAGGGTTAGGTTTAGAATTAGTGTTAGTGTTAGAGTTAGGGATAGTTTTACGTTTAGGCTTTTGGGTTATGGTTAGGGTTAGCGTTAGTGTTATTGTTAAGTTTATGGTTAGGTTGAGGTTTAGGGTAAGGTTTAGGGTTAGAGTTAGGGTTAGGGTTAGAAGTTAGGTTTAGTGCTAGGTTAAATATTAGTTAGATTAGTGTTAGGGTTAGGGTTAGGGTTAAAGGTTAAGATTAGGATTAGAGTTAGGTTTAGGTTTAGGGTTAGAGGTATGTGCCAGGGTTACTTTTAGGGGTAGATTTAGAGATAGGGTTAGGCTTATGGCAGGTTTAGGATTAGGGTTAGGGCTAGGTATTACTGTCAGGGTTAGTGTTAGTTTAACGGGTATGGTTTGGGTTAGGGTTAGGGTTAGAAATATGGTGAGATTTAGAGGAAGGGTTAGGATTACGGTTAGGTGTTAGGTGTTAGTGACAGAGTTAGGGTTAGGGTTAGTGTTAGGTATTACAGTCAGGCTTTGGGTTAGTTTAAGGGGTAGAGTTAGCGTTAGGGTAAGAGACTAATGTTAGGTTTAGGTTTAGGGTTATGGTTAGGTTTAGGGTTAGGGTTAGGATTAGAAGTTAGGGTTTGTGGTATGGTTAGGATTATGGTTAAGGTTAGGGTTAGGATTAGAGTTAGGTTTAGGGTTAGGGGTTAGGGGTTAGGGAGCGGGTTAAGGTTAGGATTCGGATTACGGATAGTGTTACTGTTAGTTTTAGGGTTAGGGTTAGTGTTACGGTTAAGATTAGAGGTTAGCGTTAGGATTAGGGTTAGGGTTAGAGTTAGCGTTAGGGTTAGGGTTATGGTTAGGTTTAGAGTTAAATGTTAGGATTAAGGTTAGGGTTAGAAGTTTGGTTTAGTGTTAGTGTTAGTGTTTGGGTTAGGGTTAGGGTTAGTGTTAGGGTTAGAAGTCAGTGTTAGATTTACAGTTAGGTTTAAGGTTAAGGTTAGGGTTAGGTTTAGTTTTAGGGTTAGAGGTATGGGTTAGGGTTAGGGTTAGGTTAAGGTTTAGGGCTATGGTTAGGTTTAAGTTTAGGGTTAGGTTTAGGGTTAGGGTTAGGGTTAGTGTTAGAGCTATGGGTTCATTTTAGGGATAGTGGTAGGTTTAGGGTTATGGTAGGTTTAGGGTTAGGTTAAATGTTAGAGGTTAGGTTTAAGGTTAGGGTTGTGGTTAGGGTCATGGTTAGGATAGGGTTAGAAGTAAGGGTTAGGGTTAGGTTTAGGTGTTGGTTTAGGTTTACAGAGAGTGTTATGGTCGCTTTAGGTTTAGGGTTCGGGTTAAGTATTACGGTCATTGTTAGTGTTAGTTTAAGGTGTAGGGTTAGGTTTAGGGTTAGGGATTATTGTTAGGTTTAGTGTTAGGTTTATGGTTAGGGTTAGGGTTCAGGTTAGTGTTAGGGTTAGGTTTAGAGTTTAGGATTAGGGTTAGGTTTAGGGTTAGTGTTAGGGTTACTGTTAGGTTAAGGGTTAAATTTTAGGATTAGTGTTACATTTAGGGCTAGGGTTATTTTTAGGGCTGGATTAGAATTTAGTGTTAGAGTTAGGTTTAGGGTTTGGGTTACGGTTACGGTTATGGTTACGGTTAGGATTAGGGTTAGGGTTAGGTTTAGGGTTAGGTGTTAAGTGTTAGGAAGAGGCTTATGGTTAGACTTCGGTTAGGGTTAGAGTTAGGGGTCAGGTATTAAGGATAGAGTTAGCATTAGGGTTACGGTTAGGGTTAGGGTTAGTTTTAGTGTAAGGTTTAGGGTTTGGGATAGTGCTTGGTTTAGTGTTAGGTTTAGGTTTCGGTATACTGTTAGAGTTAGGGTTAAGTTTAGGGTTCGAGTTTAGTTTAGGGGTTAGGTTTAGTGTTAAGGTTAGGGTTAGGTTTAGGTTTAGGATTAAAATTTATGGTTGCAGTAGGGTTAGTTTAAGGGTTACATTTAAAGTTAGGGTTAGGGTTAGTTTGAGGTTTAGAGTTAGGGGTTAAGTGTTAGGGAGAGGGCTAGAGTTAGGCTTCTGGTTACATTTAGGTTTTGAGTTACAATTAGGTTTAGGCTTAGGCTTATGGTAAGGGTAGGGTTAGGTTTAGGGTTAGGGTTATATTTAGAGGTAGCTTTAGGGCTAGGGTTAGGGGTTAGGTGTTAGCAACAGGGTTAGGGTTAGTGTTAGAGGTATGGGGTAGGGTTAGGGTTAAGGTTAGGTTTAGGGTTATTGTAGGTTTAGAGTTAAGGTTAGTGTTAGAGGATAGGCTTAACATTTGGGTTTTGATTAGGGTCAGGTTTAGGGTAGGGTTAGAAGTAAGGGTTAGCGTTAGATTGAGGGGTTGAGTTAGTATTAGGGATAGTGTTATGGTAGGTTTAGGGTTAGGGTATGGGTTAGGTATTAAGGTCAGTGGTAGGGTTATTTTAAGGGGTAGGGTTAGGGTTAGGGATTAATGTTAGGTTTAGGGTTAGGTTTATGCTTAGGGTTAGGGTTAGGTTTAGAGTTTAGGATTAGGGTTAGGTTTAGGGTTAGTGTTAGGCTTACGGTTAGGTTTAGGGTTAAACTTGAGGTTTATAGTTACTTTTAGGGTTAGGGGTATTTTTAGGCTTAATATTAGAATTTAGGTTTAGAGATAGGTTTAAGGTTAGGCTTACGGTTACGGTTACGGTTAGAGTTAGGGTTAGGGTTAGGGTTAGGTTTAGGTTTAGGTGTTAAGTGTTAGGAAGAGGATTATGGTTATTCTTCAGCTTAGGGTTAGTTTTAGGGTTAGGGGTTAGGCATTAGTGATAGACTTAGTGTTAGGGTTATGGTTGGGTTTATGGGTCAGGTTAGGTTTAGGGTAAGGTTTAGTATTAGGGATAGTGTTAGGGTTAGGGTTAGAGTTAGTGTTAGGTTTAGGGTTAGAATTTAGGTTTAGGTTTAGGGTTAAGGTTAGGGTTAGGATTAGGTTTAGGATTACAATTTATTGTTGGGTTAGGGTTAGGGTTTGAGTTATATTTAAGGTTAGGGTTAGGGCTAGGTTTAGGGTTAGAGTTAGGGGTTAGGTTTTAGGGAGAGGGTTATGGTTAGGCTTCCAGTTATGGTTAGGTTTTGGGTTATGGTTAGGTTTAGGTATAGGGTTATGATAAGGGTTAGGTTTAGGGTTAGGGTTAGATTTAGAGGTAGGGTTAGGTTTATGGTTTGGGGTTAGGTGTTGGCAAAAGGGTTAGGGTTATTGTTAGAATTAGGTTTAGGGTTTGTGTTAAGGTTAGGGTTAGAATTAGGGTTAAATTTTAGGGTTAGGGTTAAGGTTAGAGTTAGGGTTATTTTTAGGGTTAGGATTAGAATTTAGGGTCAGAGTTAGGTTTAGGGTTAGAGTTACGGATACAGTTAGGGTTAGGGTTAGGTTTAGGTTTGGTGTTAAGTGTTAGGAACAGGGTTATGGTTAGGCTTCAGGATAGGGTTAAGGTTACAGTTAGGTGTTTGGTATTAGGGATAGAGTTAGCGTTAGGGTTACGGATAGGGTTAGGGTTAGGTTTAGGGTAAGGTTTAGGTTTAGGGATATTGTTAAGTTTAGGGTTAGGTTTAGGGTTAGGTATAGTTTTAGGGTTACAGTTAGGGATAGGTGTTAGGCATTAGGGATAGAGTTACCCTTAGGTTTAGGATTAGGGTGGTTTAGGGTAAGGTTTAGTATTAGGGATAGTGTTAGGTTTAGGTTTAGGTTTAGGGTTAAGTATAGTGTTAGTGTTAGGGTTAGGTTCAGGGTTAGAGTTTAGTTTTAGGGTTAGGTTTAGTGTTCAGCTTACGGTTAGGTTTAGGTTTACGATTACAATTTAAGGTTGGTGTAGGGTTAGTTTTAGGGTTACGTTTCAGGTTATGGTTAGGGCTAGGTTTGGGGTTAGAGTTAGGGGTTAGGTGTTAGGGAGAGGGTTAGAGTTAGGCTTCCGGTTATGGTTAGGTTTTGGGTAACGATTAGGTTTAGGCTTAGGGTTATGGTTAGTGTTAGGGTTAGATTTAGGGTTAGGGTTGCATTTAGAGGTAGGTTTAGGGCTAGGGTTAAGGTGTTAGGTATTAGCGACAGTGTTAGGGTTTGTGTTAGAGGTATGGGTTAGGGTTAGGGTTAGGGTTATGGTAGGTTTAGGATTAGGGTTAGTGTTAGAGATTAGGGTTAAAATTAGGGTTTTGATTAGGGTCACGTTTAGGGTAGGGTTAGAAGTAAGGTTTAGCGATAGGTTTAGGGTTAGGGTTAGGGTTAGGGATAGTGTTATGGTAGGTTTAGGCTTAGGGTTTGGGTAAGGTATTACGATCAGTTTTAGGGTTATTTTAAGGGGTAAGGTTAGGGTTAGGTTAGGGATTAATATTATGTTTAGGGTTAGGTTTATGGTTAGGTTTAGTGTTAGGGTTAGGTTTAGATTTTAGGATTAGGTTTAGGTTTAGGGTTAGTGTTAGGGTTAGGGTTAGGTTTATGGTTAAATTTTAGGGTTCGGTTTATGTTTAGGGATAGGGTTATTTTTAGGGTTAGGATTAGAATTTAGGGTTAGAGTTAGGTTTAGTGTTAGGGTTACAGTTACGGTTAGGGTTAGAGTTAGGTTTAGGTTTAGGTTTAGGTGTTAAGTGTTAGGAAGAGGGTTATGGTTAGGCTTCGGGTTAGGGTTAGTGGTTAGTTATTAGCGATAGACTTAGCGTTAGGGTTAAGGTTGGGGTTAGGGTTAGCGTTAGGTTTAGGGTAGGGTTTAGGGTTAATGATAGTGTTAATGTTAGGGTTAGGGTTAGGGTTAGGGTTAGGTTTAGGGTTAGGTTTAGGGTTAGAGTTTAGGTTTAGGTTTAGGTTTAGGTTTAGGGTTAAGTTTAGGGTTAAGTTTAGGGTTAGGGCTTGGTTTAGGATTACAATTTATGGTTGGGGTAGGGTTAGGGTTAGGGTTACATTTCAGGTTAAGGTTAGGGCTAGGTTTAGAATTAGATTTAGGAGTTATGTGTTAGGGAGAGTGTTAGGCTTAGGCTTCCTGTTATGGTTAGGTTTTGGGTTATGATTAGGTTTAGGTTTTGGGTTAATGTAAGGGTTAGGATGGTTTACTGTTAGGTTCAAGAATAGAGTTAGATTTTGTGGTAGGGTTAGGATTAGATTTAGGGGTTAGGTGTTAGCGACAGGGTTAGAGTTAGGGTTAGTGTAAGGTATTAATGTTAGGTTTAGGGTTAGAGTGATAGGTTTAGGGTTAGTGTTAGGATTAGAATTTAGGGTTAATGGTAGGTTTAGCATTATTGTTACGGTTAGGGTGAGGTTTAATGTTAGGCTTATTATTAGGGGTTAGTGGTTAGCATGAGGCTTAAAGTTAGGCTTCAGATTATGGTTAGGGTTAGGGTTACGATTAACTTTAGGGTAAGGATTAGGGTTAGGGTTAGTCTTAGGGTTAATTTTAGTGTTAGTTTTAGAGTTAGGTTTAGCATTAGGGTTAGGGGTTAGGTGTTAGGGATAGGGTTAGTGTTAGGGTTTAGTTTACGGTTATGGTT
Organism: Cavia porcellus; assembly: GCF_034190915.1. Taxonomy (NCBI): domain Eukaryota; kingdom Metazoa; phylum Chordata; class Mammalia; order Rodentia; family Caviidae; genus Cavia; species Cavia porcellus. The sequence continues at coordinate 102,270,292 of NW_026947488.1, read as the reverse complement.
AGGGTTAGGGATAGTGTTAGGTTTAGAGTTAGGGTTTAGGGTTAGTGTTAGGGTTAAGGGTTGGGGTAGTGTTAGGTTTAGTGTTAGATTTTAGGGTTATGGTTAGGTTAGGGTTAGTGTTAGTGTTTGGGTTAGGGTTAGGCTTATGATTAGGGTGAGGATTAGATTACGTGTTAGGAAGAGAGTTAGGGTTAGGCTTTGGGGAGTGTTAGGGTTAGCATTATGATTAGGTTTAGTGTTAGGGTTAGGGTTAGATTTAGGTTTACTTTTAGAGTTAGGGTTAGGGTTAGGGGTTAGGTTAGGGTTAGGGTTAAGGTTATGGATAGTGTTAGGGTTAGGGTTCATTTTAGGGTTAGTGTTTAAGTTTAGGGTTAGGATTACGGTTAGTGTTAGGGTTAAGTTTAGAGGTTAGTGTTTCTTATTAGGGTTAGGGTTAGGGTTAATGTTAGTGTTAGGGTTAGGGTTTGGATTAGGTTTAGGGTTAGAGTTAGGGTTAGGGTTAGATTTAGGTTTAGGTTTTTGGGTTAGGCTTAGGGTTAGGTTTAGGTTTAGGATTAGGGTTAGGTGTTAGGTGTTAGTGTTAAGGATAGGGTTAGGATTAGGGCTATGGTTAGAGGTTAGCATTAGGTTTAGAATTAGGGTTAGTGTTAGGGATAGGGTTAGGGTTAGGGTTAGAGTTAAAGGTAAGGATTAAGGATAGGATTAGAAGTTTGGTTTAGTGATAGTGTTAGTTTGGGGGTTATGGTTAGTGTTAGTGTTAGAGGTTAATGTTAGGTTTAGAGTTATGTTTAGGGTTAATGTTAGGGTTAGGTTTAGGTTTAGGGTTAGAAGTACGGGTTACGGCTAGGGTTATAGTTACGTTTAACTTTAGATTTATGGTTAGGGTTAGGTTTAGTGTTAGAGGTATGGGTTTGGGTTAGGGTTAGGGTTTGGTTTAGCATTATGGTAGTTTTAGGGTTAGGGTTAGTGATAGAGGTTAGTGTTAAGGTTAGGTTTGTGGTTAGGGTCAGGGTTAGGGTAGGGTTAGAAATAAGGGTTAGGTGTAGGTTTAGGGGTAGGGTTAGCTTTAGGGATAATGTTATTGTAGGTTTAGGGCTAGGGTTCGGTTTAGGTATTACGGTCTATGTTAGGGTTAGTTTACGCCATAGGGTTAGGGTTAGGAATTAATGTTGGGTTTAGGGTTATTTTTATGGTTAGGCTTTGGGTTAGGGTTAGTGTGAGGGTTAGGGTTAGATTTTAGGATTATGGTAAGGTTTAGGGTTAGTGTTAGGATTAGTTTTATGGTTAAATTTTAGGGTAAGTGTTACATTTAGGGTTAGGGTTATTTTTAGGGTTAAGATTAGAATTTACGATTAGAGTTTGGTTTAGGTTTAGGGTTATGGTTATGGGTTAGATGTTATCGACAGTGTTATGGTTAGGGTTAGAGTTTAGGATTAGGGTTAGGTTAAGGTTAGTGTTAGGGTTAGGGTTAGGATTAGGGTTAAATTTCAGGGTTCGGGTTATGGTTAGGGTTAGGGTTGTTTTTATGATTAGGATTAGAATTTAGGGTTAGGGTTAGGTTTAGGGTTAGGATTACAGTTACAGTTAGGGTTAGGGTTAGATTTATGTTTAGGGTTAGGTGTTAAGTGTTAGGAAGAGGGTTATGTTCCACCTCGGGATAGGGTTTGTGTTAGGTGATAGGTATTAGGTATAGAGTTAGTGTTAGGGTTACGGTTAGGGTTAGGGTTAGGGTGAGGGTTAGGTATAAGGTAAGGTTTAGGGTTATGGATAGTGTGTGGTTTAGGGTTAAGTTTAGGGTTAGGTATAGTGTTAGGGTTAGGTTTAGGGGTTAGGTATTAGGGATAGAGTTAGCGTTAGGGTTAGGGTTAGTGTGGTTTAGGGTAAGGTTTAGGGTTAGGGAGACTGTTAGGTTTAGGTTTAGCTTTATGTTTAGGGATAGTGTTAGGGTTAGGGTTAGGGCTAGAGTTTAGTTTTAGGGTTAGGTTTAGTGTTAAGCTTAGGGTTAGGTTTAGGTTTAGGATTACAATTTATGGTTGTGGTAGGTTAGTTTTAGGGTTATGTTTAAGATTAGGGTTAGGGTTAGGTTTAGGGTTAGAGTTAAGGGTTAGGTGTTAGGGAGAGGGTTAGAGTTAAGCTTCCGGTTATGGTTAGGTTTTGGGTAATGATTAAGTTTAGGCTTAGGATTATGGTTAGTGTTAGTGTTAGATTTAGAGGTAGGTTTAGGGCTAGGGTTAGGGGTTAGGGTTAGGTTTAGGGTTTAGGTGTTAGCAACAGGTTTAGGGTTATTGCTAGGGTTAGGTATTACAATCAGGCTTCGGGTTAGTTTAAGCGGTAGAGTTAGGGTTAGAGTAAGGGATTAATGTCAAGGTTAGGGTTAGGGTTAGGATTAGGGTTAGCGTTAGGAATGGTGTTAGGTTTAGGGTTAGGGTTAGTGGTTAAGTTTAGGGTAAGGATTACAATTAGTCTTAGGATTAAGTTTAGAGGTTAGTGTTCATGTTAGGGTTAGGGTTAGTGTTAGTGTTAGTGTTAGGGTTAGGATTAGGGTTAGGGTTAGAATTAGGGTTAGTGTTAGTTTTAGGGTTAGGTTTAGGGTTAGCGTTATGAGTAGTGTTAGGATTAGAATTTATCATTAGCCTTAGGGTTAGGATAAGTTTTAGGGTTAGGTTTAGGTGTTCGGTGTTAGCATTAAGGTTAAGGTTAGTTTTAGGGTTAGGGATAGGTTTAGATTTATGGTTACGGTTAGAATTAAAGGTTAGGAATAAGGTTAGGGTTATTACTTTAGTTTAGTGTTAGTGTTATTGTTATTGTTAGTGTTAGTGTTAGGGTTGGGGTTAGGGTTAATGTTAGGGTTAGAGGTTAGTGTTAAATTTAGAGTTATGTTTAGGGTTAAGTTTAGGGTTAGGGTTTGGTTTAGGTTTAGAGGTACGGGTTTGTCTTAGGGTTAGGGTTATGGTTATGGTTAGGTTTAGGTTTAGGTTTAGAGTTAGGGTTAAGTTTAGTGTTAGAGGTATGGGTTAGGGTTAGAGTTAGGGTTAGCGTTAGGTTTAGGGTTATGGTAGGTTTAAGGTTAGGGTTAGTGATAGATTTTATTGTAAAGTTTAGTTTTGTTGTTAGACTCAGGGTTAGGGTTTGGTTAGAAATAAGGGTGATGGTTAGGTTTAGGGGTAGGGTTAGGTTTAGCAATAATGTTATGGTAGATTTAGGTTTAGGGTTCAGGTTAGGTATTACGATCAGTGTTAGGGTTATGGATTAATGTTTTGTTTAGGGTTAGGTTTATGGTTAGGGTTAAGGTTAGGGCTATTGTTAGGGTTAGGGTTAGAGTTTAGGATTAGGGTTAGGTTTAGGATTAGTTTTAGGGTTAGTGTTAGGGTTAGGGTTATGTTTATGGTTAAATTTTAGGTTTCGGTTTACATTTAGGTTTAGGATTATATTTAGGGTTAGGATTAGAATTTAGGGTTAGAGTTAGGTTTAGGGTTAGGGTTACGGTTACTTGTTAGTGTTATGTTTAGGTTTAGGGTTAGGTGTTAGGTGTTAGGGATATGGTTAGGCTTCGGGTTAGGGTTAGTGTTAGGGTTAGGGGTTAAGTATTAGGGATAGAGTTAGCATTAGGTTTAACATTAGGGTTAGGGTTAAGTTTAGGCTAAGGTTTAGGGTTATGGATAGTGTTAGTTTTAGGGTTAGGTTTAGAGTTAGGGATAGTTTCAGGGTTAGATTTAGGGATAGGGTTAGGTTTAGGGTTAGAGTTTAATTTTAGGGTTTGGTTTAGGGTTAAGTTTAGGGTTAGGGTTAGGCTTAGTGTTATGTTAAGTGGTAAGCTTTAGGCTTAGGGTGAGGGTTAGGTTTAGAGTTTTGGGTTAGGGTTAGGGTTAACGTTAGGGTTAGGATTAGAAGTTAGGGTTAGGGTTACGGTTTGGTTTATGGGTCAGGTGTTCTGGGGAGGGTTAGGCTTAGGGTTAGGTTTACAGTTAGGGTTAATTTAGGATTAGGGTTAGGGGTTAGGTGTTATGTGGAGGGTTAGTGTTAGGCTTCGGGTTACTGTTAGTGGTATTGTTATCGATTAGGTTTAGGTTTAGGGTTAGCGTTAGGGTTAGGGTTAATATTAAGGTCAGAGTTAGGTTTACGTTTAGGTTTAGGGTTAGGTTTAAGCTTAGGGTTAGGGGTTAGGTGTTAGGCATATGTTTAGGGTTAGGGTTAGTTTTACGGTTAGGTTTAGATTTACCTATAGCGTTAGTGTTAGGGTTAGGGTTTAGGGTTAGGGTTAGGGTTAGATTTAGGTTTAGTATTAGGGTTAGGCTTATGGGTAGTGGTTAGCGTTAGGTTTAGAGTTTGTGTTTGGGGTTAATGTTATGGTTAGGCTTAGGCTTAGAGTTTATGATTAGGGTTAGTGTTAATGTTAGGGTTAAACTTAAGTTCAGGATAAGGGTTAGGGTTATGGTTATGGTTAGGGTTATATTTAGAGGTTAGTGTTAGTGTTAAGTTTAGAGTTAGTGTTAGTGTTAGGGTTAGGGTTAGTTTTAAAGTTAGGCTTAGGTTTAGGTTTAGGGTTAGGGTTAGGATTAGGGTTAGGGTTAGTTACAGGGTTACGATTAGGCTTTGGATTACAGTTAGGGTTATGGTTAGGGTTATGGTTAGGGTTATGGTTAGGCTTAGGTTGAGGTTTAGGGGTTTGGTCAGGGTTAGGGTTAGAAATTAGGTTTAGTGTTAGGTTTAGGGTTAGTGTTACGTTAAGTTTTAGGGTTAGGGTTAGGGTTAGGTTTAGGATTAGAATTTAATGTTAGGGTTAGGTTTAGGGTTATGGTTTCAGTTAGGGTTAGGGTTAGGGTTAGTGTTAGGGTTAGGCTTAGAGTTTAGGATTAGGGTTCGGTTTAGGGTTAGAGTTAGGGTTAGGGTTAGTTTTAGGTTTAGGGTTAGGGTTACAGTTAGGTTTAGGGTTAGGGGTAGTTTTAGGATTAGTATTTAGGGTTAGGGCTAGGGTTAGGATTAGGTTTAGTGTTAGGATTAGGTGTAGGTGTTAGCATTAAAGTTAGGGTTAGTGTTAGGGTTATGGTTAGAGTTAGATTTAGGGTTAGTGTTAGGGTTAGGGTTATTGTTAGGGTTAGAGTTAAATGTTAGTACTAAGGTTAGGGTTAGCAGTTTGTTTTAGTGTTAGGTTTAGGGTTAGAGATTAGGGTTAAGGTTATGTAAGTTTTACGGTTAGGGTTAGGGTTAGGGTTAGGATTAGAATTTAGTGTTAGGGTTACGTTTAGGGTTAGGTTTACGGTTAGGTTTAGGTTTACGTATAGTCTTAGTGTTAGGGTTAGGTTTAGTGTTAAGTTTAGAATTTAGTTTTAGGTTTAGAGTTAAGTTTAAGGTTAAGATTAGGGTTATGTTTAGGTTTATTTTTAGACATACAGGTTATGGTTAGGTTTAGGGTTAGGTTTATGGTTACGTTTAAGTTTAGGGTTAATGTTAGGTTTAGCGTTAGGGTTAGGGTTAGGGTTAGTGTTGGCGGTATGGGTTAGTGTGAGGGTTAGGGTTAGGTTTAGGGTTATGGTAGCTTTAGGGTTAGGGTTTGTGTTAGAGGATATGTTTAAGTTTAGGGTTGTGCTTAGAGTCAAGGTTAGGATAGGTTTAGAAGTAAGGGTTAGGCTTAGGTTTAGGGGTAGTGTTAGGTTTAGGGATAGTGTTATGGTAGGTTAATGGTTAAGGTACGGCTTAGCTATTACTCTCAGTGTTAGGGTTATTTTAAGGGGTAGCATTAGGGTTAGGGGTAGGGATTAATGTTAGTTTTAGGGTTAGGTTTATGGTTATGGTTAGGGTTAGTGTTAGGGTTAGGTTTAGTTTTTAGTATTAAGGTTAGGTTTAGTGTTAGTGTTAGGGTTATGATTATGTTTAGGGTTAAATTTTATGGTTATGGTTATGTTTAGGGTTAGGGTTAGTGTTAGGGTTAAGTTTAGGGGTTAAGTGTTAGGGAGAGGCTTAGCATGAAACTTCGGATTACGGTTAGTGTTAGGGTTACGGTTAGGTTTATGTTTAAGTTAGGGTTAGGCTTAGTTTTAAGGTTAGGTTTACTGTTAGTTTTAGGGTTAGGTTTAGGGTTAGGGTTAGGATTAGGTTTAGGGTTACGGTTAGATTTAAGGTAGTGTTAGCAGTTAGGTTTAGTGTTAAGTTTAGGGTTAGCATTAGGTATAGGTTATAGTTAGGGTTAGGGTTAGGGTTAGGGTTAGAGGTTAGGGTTAAGGTTAGGGTTGTGGTTAGAGTCAGGGTTAGGGTAATGTTAGAAGTAAGGTTTAGTGATAGGTTTAGGGGTAGGTTTAGGTTTAGGCATAGTGTTATGGTAGGTTTAGGGTTAGTGTTCGGTTTAGGTATTACGGTCAGTGTTAAGGTTATTTTAAGGGGTAGTGTTAGGATTAGGGTTAGGGATTAATGTTAGATTTAGGTTAGGTTTATGGTTAGTGTTACGGTTAGGGTTAGTGTTAGGGTTAGGTTTAGAGTTTAGGATTAGGGTTAGGTTTAGGGTTAGTGTTAGTGTTAGTGTTAGTGTTAGGTTTAGGGTTAAATTTTAGGGTTAGTGTTACGTTTAGGGTTATGGTTATTTTTAGGATTAGAATTAGAATTTAGGGTTAGAGTTAGGTTTAGGGTTAGGGTTACGGTTATGGTTAGGGCTTGAGGGGTTAAGTGTTAGGAAGAGGGTTATGGTTAGGCTTCGGGTTTGTGTTAGAGTTAGGGTTAGGGGTTTGATATTAGGGATAGACTTAGCGTTAGGGTTAGTGTTGGGGTTAGGGTTAGGGTTAGGTTTAGGGTAAGGTTTAGGGTTAAGGATAGTGTTAGTGTTTGTGTTAGGGTTAGGGTTTCGGTTAGTTTTAGGGTTAGAGTTTAGGTTAGGTTTAGGTTTAGGGTTAAGTTTAGGGTTAGGGTTAGGTTTAGGATTACAATTTATGGTTGGGGTAGGGTTAGGGTTAGGTTTACATTTAAGGTTAGGGTTAGGGCTAGGTTTAGGATTAGATGTAGGGGTTAAGTGTTAGTGAGAGGGTTATGGTTAGGCTTCCGTTTATGGTTAGGTTTTGGGTTACGATTATGTTTAGGATTAGGGTTATGTTAAGGGTTAAGGTTAGGTTTAGTGTTAGGTTTAGGAATAGGTTTAGATTTAGAGGTCGGGTTAGGGTTAGGGTTAGGGATTAGGTGTTAGCGACAGGGTTAAAGTTAGTGTGGGGTTACGTATTATAGTCAGGCTTCGGGTTAGTTTAAGCGGTAGATTTAAGTTTAGGGTAAGGGATTAATGTTAGGTTTAGAGGTAGTGTTAGGAGAAGAAGTTAGGGTTAGTGGTAGGGTTAGAATTATGGTTACAGTTAGGATTAGGGTTAGTGTTAGGCTTAGGGTTAGGGGGTAGGGGTTAGGGACAGGTTTAATGTTAGGCTTCGGATTACATTTAGGGTTAAAGTTACAATCAGCTTTAGTGTAAGGCTTAGGGTTAGGCTTATTATTAGGGTTAATTTTAGTGGTAGTGTTAGGGTTAGATTTAGCATTAGGGTTAGGTGTTAGGTGTTAGGGATAGGGTTAGGGTTAGGTTTAGGATTAGGGTTAGGGCTAGGCTTAGGGTTAGGGTTAGGGTTAGGTTTAGTGTTAGGTTTAGAGTTAGGGTTTAGGGTTTGTGTTAGGGTTAAGGATAGGTTTAGTGTTAGGTTTAGGGTTAGAGTTTAGGATTGTGGTTAGGTTAGGGTTAGGTTTAGGTTTATTGTTAGTGTTAGGGTTACTGTTAGGGTTAGGGATGGGGTTATGATTAGGGTGAGGATTAGATATTTGGTGTTAGGAATAGGGTTAGGTTTAGGCTTTCAGTTAGTATTAGGGTTAGCGTTACGATTAGGTTTAGTGTTAGGGTTAGGGTTAGATTTATGGTTAGTTTTAGAGTTAGGGTTAGGGTTAGGGGTTAGGTGTTAGGGATAGTGTTAGGGTTAGTGTTAGGTTTAGGGTTATTGTTAGGGTTATGGTTAGTGTTAACGTTAGGGTTAGGGTTAGTGGTTAAGTTTAGTGTTAGGATTACGGTTAGTGATAGGTTTAAGTTTAGAGGTTAATGTTCGTGTTAGCGTTAGGGTTAGGGTTAGTGTTACTTTTACGGTTAGGATTAGGGTTAGGTTTAGAATTAGGGTTAAGGTTAGTATTAAGTTTAGGTTTAGGGTTAGTTCTAGGGTTATGGGTAGTGTTAGGATTAGAACTTAGGGTTAGGCTTAGGTTTAACCTTATGGTTAGGTATTAGTTGTTAGCATTATGTTAGGGTTAGGGTTAGGGTTATGGTTAGAGGTTAGCGTTAGGCTTGGGGTTAGGGTTAGAGTTAGGGCTATTGTTAGGGTTAGAATTAAAGGTTAGGATTAAGGTTAGTGTTAGAAATTTGGTTTATGTTAGTTTTGGGGTTAGGGTTACTGTTAGGATTAGAAGTCAGTGTTAGGTTTAGAGTTAGGTTTAGGGTTTGGTTTAGGTTTCGGTTTAGAGGTTCGGGTTTGGGTTAGTGTTAGGGTTAGAGTTAGGGTTAGGTTTTGGTTAGGTTTAGGTTTATGGTTAGGGTTAGTGTTAGAGGTATGGGTTAGGGTTAGGCTTAGGTTTATGGTTATGGTAGGTTTAGGGTTAGGGTTAGTGATAGAGGTTAGGTTTAGAGTTTAGATTAAGGTTAGGTTTAGGGTTAGGGTTAGTGTTTAGGGTTAGGTTTAGAGTTTAGGATTAGGGTTAGGTTTAGGGTAAGTGTTAGGTTTAGTGTTAAATTTTAGGGTTAGGGTTACATTTAGGTTTAGGGTTATTTTTAGGGTTAGAATTAGAATTTAGTGTTAGAGTTAGGTTTAGTGTTAGTGTTACGATTACTTTTACGGTTAGGGTTAGGTTTAGGTTTAGGTGTTAAGTGTTAGGAAGAGGGTTATGGTTACACTTCGGGTTTGGGTTAGTTTTAGTGTTAGGGGTTAGGTATTAGGGATACAGTTAGTGTTAGCGTTAAGGTTAGGGTTAGGTTTAGGGTAAGGTTTAGGTTTAGGGATAGTGTTAGGTTTAGGTTTAGGTATAGTGTTAGTGTTAGTGTTAGGGTTAGGGTTAGGGTTAGGTTTAGGGTTAGAGTTTAGTTTTAGCATTAGTTTTAATGTTAAGGTTAGGGTTAGGGTTAGGTTTAGCATTACAATTATGATTGGGGTAGGGTTAGTTTTAGGGTTACGTTTAAGGTTAGTGTTAGGGCTAGGTTAAGGGTTAGTGTTAGGGGTTAGGTGTTAGGGAGAGTGTTAGATCTAGGCTTCCGGTTACGGTTAGATTTTGAGTTACGATTAGGTTTAGGCTTACGGTTATGGTTTGGGTTAGGGTTAGGTTTAGTGTTAGAGTTAGATTTAGTGGTAGGGTTAGGTTTAGGGTTAGGTGTTAGGTGTTAGTGACAGCGTTAGGGTTAGGGCTAGTTTTAGAGTTAGTTTTAGAGGTATGGGTTAGTGTTAGGTTTAGTATTAGGTTTAGGTTTATGGTAGGTTTAGGGTTAGGGTTAGTGTTAGAGGTTAGGGTTAAATTTAGGGTTGTGGTTAGGTTCAGGGCTATAGTAGGGTTAGAAGTAAGGGTAAGGTTTTGGTTTAGGGTTAGGTTTTGGGTTAGGTATTATGGTCTGTGTTATGTTTATTTTAAGGTTTATGGGTAGGGTTATGCTTAGGGTTAGAGATTAATGTTAGTTTTAGGATTAGGTTTATGGTTAGGGATAGTGTTAGGTTTAGGGTTTAGATGTAGCGACAGGGTTAGGGTTAGGGTTAGTTATTACAGTCAGGCTTTGGGTTAGTTTAAGTCGTGGAGTTAGGGTTAGGGTAAGGGATTAATGTTAGGTTAGGGTTAGTGTTATGGTTAGGTTTAGTGTTAGGGTTACGATTAGAAGTTAGTGTTATTGGTTGGTTAGGATTCTGGTTACGGTTAGGGTTAGAGTTAGTGTTAGGATTAGCATCAGGCATAAGGCTTAGGGAGAGGTTGAAGGGTAGGCTTCAGATTACGGTTAGGGTTACAATTAGATTTAGGGTAAGGCTTAGGGTTATGGTTATTGTTAGGCTTAGTTTTAGTGTTAGTTTTAGGGTTAGGTTTAGCGTTAGGTTTAGAGGTTAGGTATTAGGGATAGGGTTAGGTTTAGGGTTAGGTTTACGGTTAGGATTAGTGATAGGGATAGTGTTAGGTTTAGAGTTACTGTTTAGGGTTAGTTTTAGGCTTAAGGTTAGGTTAGGGTTGGGTTTAGCGTTAGAGTTTAGGATTATGGTTAGGTTAGTGTTATGGTTAGCATTAGTGTTAGGGGAAGGGTTAGGGCTAGGGAAAGGATTATGATTAGGGTGAGTATTAGAAGTTAGTGGTTCGGAAGTTTAGGCTTTGTTTTAGGGGTTGGTTTAGCATTACGAATAGGTTTACTGTTAGTTTTAGGGTTAGATTTAGGGTTACTTTTAGAGTTAGGGTTAGGTTTAAGGTTAGGGGTTAGGGGTTAGGGATAGTGGTAGGGTTAGTGTTAAGTTTAGGGTTAGGTTTAGGGTTAGGGTTAGAGTTACGGTTACGCTTAGTTTTAGATTTAGGTTACAGTTAGGGTTAGGGTTATGGGTAGTGTTAGGATTAGTATTTAGGGTTAGGGTTAAGGTTAGGATTAGGTTTAGGGTTAGGGTTAGGGTTAGGTGTTAGCGTTAAGGTTAGGGTTAAGCTTATGGTTAGAGGTTAGCGTTAGGTTTAGGGTTAGGGTTAGGTTTAGGGTTATGGTCAGGGTTAGAGTTAAAGTTAGGATTAAGGTTAGGGTTAGAAGTTTGGTTTAGTGTTAGAGTTAGGATTATTGTTAGGGTTTTATTAGGGTTAGCGTTTAGTGTTAGGTTTAGAATTAGGTTTAGGTTTAAGGTTAGGGTAAGGTTAGGTTTAGAGTTAGAGGTACGGGTTAGGGTTAGGTTTAGGGTTATGGTTATGTTTATGGTTAGGTTAGGTTTAGGGTTAGGGTTATGGTTAGGGTTAGGGTTAGAGGTATGCATTAGGGTTAGGGTTATGGTTAGGCTTAGGGTTATGGTAGGTTTAGGGTTAGGGTTAGTAATAGAGGTTAGTGTTAAGGTTAGTTTTGTGGTTAGCGTCAGGGTTAGGATAAAGTTAGAAATAAGGGTTAGGGTTAGGTTTAGGGGTAATGTTAGGTTTAGGGATAGTGTTATGGTAGGTTTAGGGTTAGGTTTCGGTTTAGGTTTTACGGTCTGTGTAAGGTTGATTTTAAGGTTTAGGGTTAGTGTTAAGGTTGTGGTTAGGATTAGAATTAAAGGTTAGGAATAAGGTTAGGGTTAGAAGTTTGGTTTACTGTTAGTGTTAGTGTTAGGGTTAGGGTTAGAGGTTAGTGTTAGGCTTAGAGTTAGGTTTAGGGTTAAGGTTAGGGTTAAGGTTAGATTTATTGTTAGACGTAGGGGTTAGGGTTAGGGTTAGGTTTAGGGGTAGGGTTATGTTTAAGTTTAGGGTTAGTATTAGGTTTAGGGTTAGGGTTAGGGTTAGTGTTAGAGGTATGGTTTAGGGTTAGGTTTAGAGTTATGTTAGTTTTAGGGTTAGGGCTAGTGTTAGAGGTTAGGTTTAAGGTTAGGGTTGTGGTTAGGGTCAAGGTTAGGATAGGGTTAGAAGTAAGAGTTAGTTTTAGTTTTAGGGGTAAGCTTAGGTTTAGGTTTAGTGTTATGGTAGTTTGAGAGTTAGGTTTCGGGTTAGCTATTACGGTCAGTGTTAGGGTTAGTTTAAGGGGTAGGGGTAGGGTTAGGGTTGGGGATTAATGTTAGTTTTAGGGTTAGGTTTATGATTAGGGTTAGGGTTAGTGTTACGGTTATGGTTAGAGTTTAAGATTAGGTTTAGGTTTAGCGTTCGTGTTAGGGTTAGGGTTAGGTTTAGGGTTAAATTTTAGCATTAGGGTTACGTTTAGGGTTAGGTTTACTTTTAGGGTTAGGATTAGAATTTAGGGTTAGAGTTATGTTTAGGATTAGGGTAACGGTTACTGTTAGGGTTAGAGTTAGGTTTGGGTTTACGGTTAAGTGTTAAATGTTGGGAAGTGGGTAATGGTTAGGCTTCAGGTTAGGGTTAGGGTTAGGGTTAGGGCTTAGGTATTAGGGATAGAGTTAGCGTTAAGGTTAGGGCTAGGGTTCAGCTTAGGGTTAGGTTTAAGTTTAGGGATAGTGTCAGGTTTAGGGTTAGGGATCGTGTTAGGGTTAGGTTTAGGGTTAGGTTTAGAGTTAGAGTTTAGTTTTAGGGTTGGTTTAGTGTTAAGGTTATTGTTAGGGTTAGGTTTAGGATTACATTTTATGGTTGGGGTACGATTAGTTATAGGTTTACGTTTAAAGTTAGGGTTATGGCTAGGTTTAGGGTTAGAGTTTAGTTTTAGGGTTAGGTTTAGGTTTAAGGTTAGGGTTAAGATTAGGTTTACGATTACAATTTATGGTTGGGGTAGGTTTAGTCTTAGGGTTCCGTTTAAGGTTAGGGTTAGGGCTAGGTTTAGGGTTAGAGTTAGGGGTTAGGTGTTAGGGAGAGGGTTAGAGTTAGGCTTTCGCTTATGGTTAAGTTTTGTGTTATGATTAGGGTTATACTTAGGGTTAGGTTTAGGTTAGGGTTAGATTTAGAGATAGGGTTAGGGTCAGGTTTAGGGGTTAGGAGTTAGCGACAGGGTTAGGGTTAGGGTTAGTGTTATATATGACAGTCAGGCTTCAGGTTAGTTTAAGGGGTAGAGTTGGGGTTAGGGTAAGGGATTAATGTTAGATTTAGGGTTAGGTTTGGTTTAGGGTTATGATTAGAATTTAGGGTTAGTGGTAGGGTTAGGATTATGGTTACGGTTAGGGTTAGTGTTAGGGTTAGGCTTAGGTGTTAGTGGTTAGTGTGAGCCTTAAGTTTAGGCTTCTAATTATGGTTAGGGTTTTGTTTACGATTAGCTCTAGGGTAAGGCTTAGTGTTAAGTTTAGTGTTAGGGTTAGTTTTTGTGTTAGTTTTAGGATTAGGTTTAGCGTTAGGGTTAGGGCTTAGGTGTTATGGATAGGGTTAGGTTTAGGGTTAGGTTTAGGGATAGTGTTAGGTTTAGAGTTAGGGTTTAGTGTTAGTGTTAGGGTTAAGGTTAGGGTTAGGGTTAGGTTTAGGGTTAGAGTTTACTGATATGGTTAGGTTAGGTTTGGGCTTAGTGTTAGGGTTAGGTGAGGGTTAGGTTTAGGGTTATGATTAGGGTGAGGATTAGAGGTTAGATGTTAGGAAATGAGTTAGGGTTAGGCTTTGGGTTAGGGTTAGGGTTAGGGTTAAGATTAGGTTTAGTTTTAGGGTTAGCATTAGATTTAGGGTTAGTTTTAGTGTTAGTGTTAGGGTTAGGGTTAGGGTTAGGGTTAGGGGTTAGGTGTTAGGGACAGTGTTAGCGTTAGTGTTAGGTTTAGGGTTAGGTTTAGTGTTAAGGATAGTGTTAGGTTTAGAGTTTAAGGTTAGGATCAATGTTAAGGTTAGAATTTTGGTTTAGTGTTAATTTTAGTGTTAGAGTTAGGGTTAGTGTTAGGGCTAGAGGTTAGTTTTAGATTAGAGTTAGGTTTAGGGTTAAGGTTAGTGTTAGGGTTAGGTTCAGGTTTAGTGTACAGGTTAGTGTTAGTGTTAGGGTTAGGGTTATGGTTAGGTTTAGGGTTAGTGTTAGGTTTATGGTTAGGGTTAGGGTTAGTGTTAGAGGTATGGTTTAGTGTTACGTTTAGTGTTAGGATTTAGGGTTAGAGTTAGAAGTTAGTTTTGTGTCAGGCTTAGGATTTGGTTTAGAGTTAGAGTTAGGGTTAGGGTTAGATGTTAGGGCTAAGGTTAGTGTTAGGGTTAAGGTTAATGTTATGGTTAAAGTTTATGGTTAGGGTTAGTGTTATGTTAGGGTTAAGGTTAGGGTTAGGGCTAGGTTAGAGGTTAGCCTTAGGTTTAGGGCTAGAGTATGTGTTTAGGGTTAGGCTTTGATGTTATGGTTATGGTTAGGGTTAGGTTTAAACTTAGATTTAGCTTTAGTGTTAGGGTTAGTTTTAGGGTTAAGTTTGGGTTAGGGGTTAGGGGTTAATGATAGTGTTATGGTTAGGGTGAGGTTTAGGGTAAGGGTTAGTGTAAGGGTTAGGGTTAGGTTTAGGGCTAGGGTTAGGGATTGTATTATGGTTAGTGTTAGGGTTTAGGTTAGGGTTATGTTTAGCGTTAGTGTTATTGTTAGGGTTAGGGTTAGGCTTAGACGTTATGGTTAGGGTTAGGGTTAAAGCTTAGGTTAAGGTTAGGTTTAGGGTCAGGGTAAGGTTTAGGGTTAGGGTTAGGGATAGGGTTATGCTTAGGCTTTGGGTTATGGTTAGAGTTACGGTTCCGATTTGGTTAGTGTTAGGGTTACGGTTAGGGTTAGGATTAGGGTGTGGATTAGGATTAGGGTTAGGGTTAGGATTAGGTTTAGGGGTTAGGTGTTAGGGATACTTTTACGGGTTAGGCTTCAGGTTACACTTAGTGTAAGGGTTATGATTAGTTTAGAGTTAGTGTTAGAGTTAGCATTTGCATTAGATTTATGCTTAGTTATAGGGTTAGGGTTAGTGTTAGGTTTAAGGGTTAGGTGTTAGGGATAAGGTTGCAGTTAAGCTTACGGTTAGGGTTGGGTTAGAGTTTAAGTTGAGTTTTAGGTTTATGGTTAGAGTTAGGTTTAGGGTTATGATTAGAATTTAAGTTTAGGGTTCGGTTTAGTGTTAAGGTTATGGTTACGGTTAGGGTTAGGGTTAAGTTTAGGGCTAGGGTTAAGCTTTAGGTGTTAGGGAGAGGGTTTTGGTTAGGCTTCAGGTTATGGTTAGGCTTTGGGGTACGATTTACTTTAGTGTTAGTGTTAGTGTTAGGGTTAGAGGGTAGGTGTGATGAATAGAGTTAGCGTTAGGTTTAGGTTTAGTGTTAGTGTTAGGTTTAGGTTTAGGGTTAGGGATAGTGTTAGGTTTAATGTTATGGTTAGGGTTAGGGATAGGGTTAGGTTTAGGGTTAGGGTTAGGGTTAGTGTTTAGGGTTAGGGTAAGGGTTATTGTTAGGTTTAGGGTTAGGTTGATGTTTGGGGTTAGGGTTTGTGTTAGGGTTAGGGTTAGTGTTAGGGTTAAGGTTAAGGTTAGGGCTAGGTTTAGTGCTCGCATTAGGGGTTGGTTGTTAGGAAATGGGTTAGTGTTAGGCTTCGGGTTACCGTTAGGTTTAGGGTTACGATTAGGTTTAGGTTTAGGGTTAGGGTTAGGTTTACGATTAGTTTTAGGTTTAGGTTTAGGGATTGGGTTAGGGGTTAAGAGTTAGGGATAGGATTGGGGTTAGTTTTAGAGTTAGGGTTAAGGTTATCTTTACAGTTAGTTTTAGGGTTAGAGGTAGGGTTAGGGTTAGGTTTTAAGTGTTAGGGGTAGGATTATGGTTGTGGTTAGCATTAGTATTACAATTAGGTTTAGGTTTACTGATAGTGTTAGGGTTAGGTTTAGGATTTAGGGTTAAGGTTAGGTTTAATGTTAGGATTAGGGTTAGGGTTATGGTTAGAGGTTATTGTTAGGTTCAGTGTTAGAGTTTGAGTTTAGGGTTAGTGTTAGGGATAGGCTTAGTGTTTATGTTTAGGGTTAGGGTTAGTGTTAGGGTTAATCTAAGGGTTAGGGTTAGAAGTTTGGTTAGGGTTATTCCTAGGGTTAGGGTTAGGTTTAGGTTTATGGTTATACTATGTTTAGGGTTAGGGTTAGGCATTACAGTCAGGTTTAGTGTTAGTTTAAGGGATGCGGTTAGGTTTAGGGTTAGGGATTAATGTTAGGTTTAGGTTTATGGTTATAGTTATGGTTAGGTTTAGGGTTAGTGTTAGGGTTCGGATTATATGTTAGGGTTAGTGGTAGGTTAGGGTTATGGTTACGGTTAGGTTTAGTTTTAGTGTTAGGTTTAGGGTTAGGGATTAGTTGTTAGGGAGAGGATTAAGATTAGGCTTCCGGTTAAGGTTAGCGTTAGGGTTACGATTAGATTTAGGGTTAGGGTTAGAGTTAGGTTTAGGTTTAGTGTTAGTTTTAGGGTTAGGTTTAGGGTTTGTGTTGGGGTTAGTTGTTACGATCAGGATAGGGATAGGGTTAGGTTTAGGGTTAGGGTTAGGTTTAGGGTAAAGGTTAGGTTTATGGTGAGGTTTAGGTTTAGGAATAGTGTTAGGTTTAAGGCTAGGGTTTAGGCTTAGATTTAGGTTTAGGTTTAGGGTTAGGTTTTGGGTTAGGTTTAGGTTTAGTTTTAGGGTTAATGTTAGGGTTAGGATTTGGTTTAGCGTTTGAGTTACGGTTAGGTTTAGGGTTATGGTAGGTTTCGGGTTAGCATTATGGTTAAATATTACGTTCAGTGTTATTTTAACGGGTAGGGGTAGGCGTAGGGTCATGGATTAATGTTAGTTTTAGTTTTAGGTTTATGTCTGCCATTAGGGTTAGTTTTAGTGTTAGTGTTAGGGTTAGAGTTTAGGGTTATGGTTAGGTTTAGAGTTATTGTTAGTGTTAGGGTTAGGTTCAGGTGTAGAGTTTAGGGTTAGGGTTAGGGGTAGGGTTAGAGGTATTTGTTACGGGTTAGGGTTAGGGTCAGGGTTAATGTTAAGGTTAGGGTTAAAGCTTAGGGTTAGGTTTAGCATTCTGGTTAGGGTTAGGGTTAGGGTTAGAGATTAGCGTTAGGGTTATGTTTAGGGTTAGTGTTAGGGTTTGGGTTAGGTTTAGAGTCATGTTTAGGTTTCAGGTTAGTGTTAGGGTTAAGAATAGAATTAGGGTTAGGCTTTGGGTTATGGTTATGTTTAGTGTTAGGGTTATGGTAAGGGTTAGGTTTAGGTTGAGTTTTAGGGTTAGGGTTAGATGTTAGGTTTAATGTTAGGTTTAGGGTTAGTTTTAGGGACAGGTTTACTGTTAGGGTTAGTGTTAGAGATTAGTTAGGGTTAGAGTTAACATTAGGGTTAGGGTAAGAGGTATGGTTTAGAGGTAGGGTTAGCGTTAGTGTTACGGTTAGAGTTTAGGGTGAGTGTTAGGGTTAGAGTTATGGTTAAGGTTAGGGTTAGGTTTACTTTTAGCTTTAGGGTTAGGGTTAGGGGTTGGTGTTAGGGAGAATGTTAGGGTTAGGATCATGTTACGGTTAGTTTTAAGGTTATGATTAGGTTTAGTGTTAGGGTTAAGGTTAGAGTTTAGAATTAAGGATAGGAGTAGCGTTATTGTTTTGGTTACTGTTAGAGTTTATTGTTAGGGTTAGGGTTAGGGTTAGTGTAAGTTTCAGAGTTATTGTTAGGGTTAGCTTTAGGGTTAGGGTTATGGTAGAGTTAGGGTAAGGGTTAGGTATTACTGTCAGGTGTACGTTTTGTTTAAGGGGTAGTGTTAGAGTTTCAGTTATGGATTCATGTTATGTTTAGGGTTAGTGTTATGTTTAGGGTTAGGGTTAGTTTTAGAGGTATGGGTTAGCATTAGGTTAGGTTTAGGGTTAGAAGTTAGGTTTAATGTTAGGTTTAGGGTTAGGTTTAGGGATAGGTTTAGGGTTAGGGTTAGTGTTAGAGGTTAGGGTTATCGTTAGGGTTAGGGTTAGAGGTATTGATTACAGTTAGGTTTAGGGGTAGGGTTACGTTTAGGGTTAGAGTTAGTGTTACGGTTAGAGTTTAGGGTGAGTGTTAGGGATAGAGTTAGGGTTAAGGTTATGGTTAGGTTTAGGTTTAGGTTTAGGTTTAGGTTTAGGGTTAGGGTTAAGTGTTAGGGAGAGTGTTAGGGTTAGGCTGGTGTTATGGTTAGGGTTAAGGTTACAATTAGATTTAGGGTTAGTTTTAGTGTTAAGGTTAAAATTTAGAATTAGGTAGAGGGGTAGCATTAGTGTTTTGGTTATGGTTAGAGTTTGGGTTAGGGTTATTGTTAGTGTTAGGTTCAGTGTTAGGGTTGCGGTTATGGTAGTGTTAGTTTTAGGTTTAGGTATTACTGTCAGGTTTAGGGTTTGTTTAAGGAGTAGTGTTAGGGTTTGGGTTAGGGATTAATGTTAGGTTTAGGGTTAGTGTTATGTTTAGGGTTAGGGTTAGTGTTAGAGGTATTGGTTAGGGTTAGGGTTAGGTTTAGAATTTTGGTAGGTTTCAGGTTAGGGTTAGGGTTACAATCAGGGTTAGGATTAGGATTAGAATTTAGGGTTAGGGATACGTTTAGGATTAGGGTTATGGTTAGGGTTAGGGTTAGGTTTAGGTTTAGGGTTAAGGTTAAGGTTTAGGTGTTAGGGAGAGTGTTAGGGTTAGTGTTAGGTTTAGGGGTTAGGTTTTAGGGAGAGTGTTAGGGTTAGGCTTCGTGTTACTGTTACGGTTAGGCTTATGATTAGGTTTAGGTTTAGTGTTAGGGTTAGGGTTAGAGTTTAGAATTAGGGTTAGGGGTAGCGTAAGGGGTTTGGTTACGGTTAGAGTTTAGGGTTAGGGTTAGCATTAGGGGTCATGTTCGAATTAGGGTTATGGTTAGAGTTTAGGGTTAGGTTCACGGTTAGGGTTAGGTTCATGGTTAGAGTTAAAGGTTAGTGTTAGGGTTAGGGTTAGTGTTAGCATTATAGTTTAGGGTTAGTGCTAGCTTGAGAATTAGGGTGAGTGTTAGGGTTAGGTTTAGGGTTAAAGTTTATGGTTAGGGTTAGGTTTATGGTTAGGGTTAATGTTAGGATTAGAAGTTAGTGTTAGTGGTAGGGTTAAGGTTATGGTTACGGTTAGGGTTAGTGTTAGGGTTAGTGTTAGGTGTTTGGTGTTAGGGAGACGGTTAGGGTGAGCCTTCAGGTTATGGTTAGTGTTACTGTTATGATTAGGTTCAGGGCTAGGGTTAGGGTTAGGTTAGGTTTATGTTTAAGGTTAGTTTTAGGATTAGGTTTAGGGTTAATATTAGTGGTTAAGTGTTAGGGATAGGATTAGGGTTAGGGTTACAGTTAGGGTTATGGTTAGCTTTATGGTTAGTTTTCGGGTTAGAGGTAGGGTTAGGGTTAGGGGTTAAGTTTTAGGGGTAGGATTAGGATTATGGTTAGGGTTAAGGTTAGAATTACGTTAGGGTTAGGTGTAGGTTTACTTTTAGGTTTACGGTTATGGATAGTGTTAGGTTTAGGGTTAGATTTAGGTTTAGGGTTAGGGATAGGGTTAGGATTAGGGTTAGGGTTATGGTTAGAAGTTAGTGTTAGGTTCAGTGTTAGAGTTTGGGGTTGGGGTTAGGGTTAGGGTTAGGGTTAGGGTTAGGGTTAGGGTTAGGCTTAGTGTTTATAGTTTGGGTTAGAGTTAGGGTTACTTTTAGGGTAAACTTAGGGTTAGGTTTAGAGGTATGGGTTAGGGTTATGGTTAGGGTTAGTTTTGGGTTAAGTTTATGGTTATGCTATGGTTAGGGTTAGGTATTACAGTCAGGTTTAGTGTTAGTTTAAGGGGTAGGGTTAGGGTTAGGTTTAGGAATTAATGTTAGGTTTAGTGTTATGTTTATGGTTAGGGTTATGTTTAGGGTTAGTGTTTGGGTTTGGGTTAGATGTTATGGTTATTGGTAGGGTTAGGGTTATGGTTACGGTTAGGTTTAGGTTTAGTGTTATGTTTAGGATTAGTGGTTAGTTGTTAGGGAGAGGGTTAAGATTAGGCTTTGGGTTACGGTTAGCGTTAGGGTTACAATTAGGTTTAGGGTTAGGCTTAGGGTTAGGGTTAGGTTTAGGGTAAGGGTTGGGTTTATGGTGAGGTTTAGGTTTAGGAATAGTGTTAGGTTTACGGTTATAGTTTAGAATTGGGTTAGTGTTAGGTTAGGGTTTGGGTTAGGTTGAGGTTTATTGTTAGGGTTTGTTTTAGGGTTAGAATTTGGTTCAGTGTTAGGGTTAGGGTTAGTGTTATGTTTAGGGTTAAGGTAGGTTTCGGGTTAGGGTTAGCGTTACGTATTACGGTCAGTGTTAGTGTTAGGTTAATGGTTTGTGTTAGGGTTATGGGTAGGGATTAATGTTACATTTAGTTGTAGTTTTATGGCTATCATTAGGGTTAGGGTTAGTGTTAGTGTTAGGGTTAGAGTTTAGAGTTAGAGTTAGATTTAGGGTTATTGTTTGTGTTAGGTTTAAGGTTAGGTGGTAGTGTTAGGGTTTGGGTTAGGTATTACTGTCAGATTTATTATTTGTTTAAGGGGTAGTATTAGGGTTTGGCTTAGGGATTAATTGTAGTTTTAGGGTTAGTGCTATATTTAGGGTTAGGATTAGTGTTAGAGTTATGGGTTAGGGTTAGGGTTAGGTTTAGGGATTTGGTAGGTTTCGGGTTAGGGTTAGGGTTACATATTACAGTCAGTGTTAGTGTTAGTTTAACAGGCAGGGTTAGGGTTAGGGGTAGGGATTAATGTTAGGTTTAGTGTTAGGTTTATGTCTAGGGTTAGTTAGGGTTAAGTTAGGGTTAGAGTTTAGGGTTATTGTTAGGTTTAGGGTTATTGTCAGTGTTAGGTTAAGGCTTAGGTGTATAGTTTAGGGTTAGGTTTAGTGTTAGGTTTAGGGTTAGAGGTAATGGTTAGGGTTAGGGTTAGGGCTAGGGATAAAGCTTAGGTTTAGGTTTAGCGTCACGCTTAGGGTTAGGGTTAGGTTTAGAGGTTAGTGTTAGGTTTATGTTTAGGGCTAGTGTTAGTTTTTGTGTTAGATTTAGATTTATGTTTAGTTTTCAGGTTAGTGTTAGGGTTAAGTATACAATTAGGGTTTAGGTTTAGGTTTAGGGTTACGTTTAGGGTCACATTAGGCTTTTGGGATATGGTTATGGTTAGTGTTAGGGTTATGGTTAGATTTAGAGTTAGGTTGAGTTTTAGTGCTAGGGTTAGGGTTAGAAGTTAGTTTTAATGTTAGGTTTATGGTTAGGTTTAGGGATAGGTTTAGGGTTAGGGTTAGGGTTAGGGTTAGGTTTAGGGGTAGGGTTAAGTTTAGGTTTAGAGTTAGTGTTACAGTTAGAGATTAGGGTGAGATTTAGGGTTAGAGTTAGGGTTAAGGTTAAGGTTAAGTTTATATTTAGGTTTAGGGTTAAGGTTAGGGGTTAGGTGTTAGGGAAAGTGTTAGGGTTAGCCTTGTGTTACGCTTAGGGTTAAAGTTATGATAAGTTTTAGCGTTAGTGTTAGCGTTAATGTTTGAGTTTCGAATTAGGGATAGGTGTAGTGTTAGTGTTTTGGTTACAGTTAGAGTTTAGGGTTAGGGTTAGCATTAGGATTAGTGTTAGGTTCTGGGTTATTGTTAGGGTTAGCTTTAGGGTTGGGGTTATGGTACGGTTAGGGTTTGAGTTAGGTATTACTGTCAGTTTTTGGGTTTGTTTAAGGGGTAGTGTTAGGTTTTGGGTTAGGTATTAATGTTAGTTTTATGGTTAGTGTTATGTTTAGGTTTAGTGTTAGTGTTAGAGGTATGGGTTAGGGTTTGGTTTAGGGTTAGGTTTAGTGTTTTGGTAGGTTTTGGGTTAGGGTTATAGTTACATATTACGGTCAGTATTAGTGTTATATTAACAGATAGGGTTAGGGTTAGGGGTAGGTTTTAATGTTAGGTTTGGTGTTAGGTTTATGTCTAGGGTTAGTTAGGTTTAGTGTTAGTGTTAGGGTTAGTGTTTAGGGTTAGTGTTAGGTTCAGTGTTATTCGTAGTGTTAGGGTTAGGTTTAGGTGTAGAGTTTAGGGTTAGTGTTAGTATTAGGGTTAAGCTTAGAGTTTATGTTTAGGATTAGTGTTAGGCTTAGTGTTAAGGCTTAGGTTTAGGTTTAGTGTCACGGTTATGGTTAGGTTTAGAGGTTAGTGTTAGGTTTATGTTTAGGGTTAGTGTTAGTGTTAGGGTTTGGGTTAGGTTTAGAGTTATGTTTTTGTTTCTGGTTTGTGTTAGGGTTAAGGATAGAATTAGGGTTAGGCTTAGGGTTTAGGGTTAGGTTTAGGGTCACGTTAGGCTTTGGGTTACGGTTAGGGTTAGGGTTAGGGTTAGTGTTATGGTTAGTGTTAGGGTTATGGTTATGATTTTTAGGTTGAGGTTTTGTGTTAGGGTTAAGGTTAGGGTTAGAAGTTATGTTTAATGTTAGGTTTATGGTTAGGTTTAGGTATAGGTTTAGTGTTAGGGTTAGTGTTAGAGGTTAGGTTTAGGTTTAGGGTTAGCGTTAGGGTTAGGGTTAGGCTTAGAGTATGGGATAGGGTTAGGTTTAGTGGTTAGAGTTAGTGTTACAATTAGAGTTTAGGGTGAGTGTTCGGGTTAAGGTTAGGTTTAGGTTTAGGTTTAGGTTTAAGGTTAGGGTTAGAGTTAGGTGTTAGGGAGAATGTTATGGTTAGGCTTGTGTTATGGTTAGGGTTAATGTTACGATTAGTTTTAGGGTTAGTGTTTGGGTTAAGTTTAGAGATTAGAATTAGGGATAGGGGTAGCGTTAGTGTTTTGGTTACTTTTAGAGTTTAGGGTTAGCATTAGTTTTAGGGTTAGTGTTAGCTTCAGGGTTAGGGTTAGGGTTAGTCTTAGGGTAAGGGTTAAATGTATGTGTCAGGGTTATGGTTAGGGTTAGGTTTATGTTTATGCTATGGTTAAGGTTAGTTTTAGGGTTAGATATTACAGTCATGTTTAGGGTTAGTTAAGAGGTAGGGTTAGAGTTAGTGTTAGGGATTAATGTTCGATTTAGGGTTATTGTTTTGGTTTGGGTTAGGTTTAGGGTTAGTGTTAGGGTTAGGATTAGACGTTAGAGTAAGTGGTAGGGTTAGGGTTAAGGTTACGGTTAGCTTTAGGTTTAGTGTTAGGTTTAGGTTTACGGGTTAGTTGTTAGGGAGAGGGTTAAGATTAGGCTTTGTGTTATGGTTAGCGTTAGTGTTTTTTTTTGTTTGTTTGTTTTTGGGTTAGGTATAGGGTTATGGTTAGTGTTAGGGTTAGGTTTAGGTTTTGGGTTGGGGTTAGGTGTTAGGTATAGGGATAGTTTTAGGGTTAGGGTTAGGTTTAGAGTAAGGTTTAGGTTTACGGTGAGGTTTAGGTTTAGGAATAGTGTTAGGTTTACGGTTAGGTTTTAGGGTTAGATTTAGGTTTAGGGTTAGGATTTGGGTTAGGCTTAGGTTTAGTATTAGGGTTAGTGTTAGGTTTAGAATTTGGTTCAATGTTAGGCTTAGGGTTAGGGTTAGGTTTAGGGTTACAGCAGGTTTCAAGTTAGGGTTAGGGTTAGGTATTACAGTCAGTGTTAGTGTTAGTTCAACGGGTAGGGTTAGCTTTTGGGGTAGAGATTAATGTTAGGTTTAGTGTTAGGTTTATGGCTAGCATTAGGGTTAGTGTTACTGTTAGTGTTAGGTTTAGAGTTTATGGTTAGGCTTAGTTTTATGGTTATTTTTATTGTTAGGGTTATGTTGGGTGTATAGTTTAGGGTTAGGTTTAGTGTTAGGTTAAGCTTAGAAGTTATGGTTAGGGTAAGTGTTAGGGTTAGGGTTGAAGCTTAGGTTTATGTTTAGCATCATGGTTAGTGTTAGGGTTAGGTTTAGAAGTTATTGTTAGGGTTATGTTTAGGGTTAGTGTTAGTGTTAGGTTTGTGTTAGGTTTAGAGTTACGTTAACGTGTAGGGTTAATTTTAGGGTTAAAGATAGAATTAGGGTTAGGCTTAGGGTTCGGGTAAGGTTTAGGGTTACGGTTAGGCTTTGGATTATGGTTATGTTTAGTGTTAGGTTTATCGTTAGTGTTAGGTAGAGGTTTAAGTTTAGGGTTAGTGTTAAAGTTAGAAGTTAGTTTTAATGTTCGGTTTATGGTTAGGTTTAGGGATAGGTTTAGTGTTAGGGATAGTGTTAGAGGTTAGCGTTAGGTTTAGGTTTAGCGTTAGGATTAGGGTTAGGGCTAGGGTTAGATGTATGGGTTAGTGTTAGGTTTAGGGTTAGAGTTAGTGTTACAGTTAGAGTTTAGGGTGAGTGTTAGGGTTAGAGTTAGGGTTAAGGTTAGGGTTAGGTTTAGGTTTAGGTTTAGGGTTAGGGTTAGGTGTTAGGTGTTAGGGAGAGTGTTAGAGTTAGGCTTGTGTTATGGTTAGGGTTAAGGTTACGATTAATTTTAGGGTTAGTGTTAGGGTTAATATTAGAGTTTAGAATTAGGGATAGGTGTAGCGTTAGTGTTTTGGTTATGGTTAGAGTTTAGGGTTAGGGTTAGGGTTAGGCTTAGTGTTAGGTTCAGTGTTAGGGTTAGGGTTAGCTTTAGGATTGGGGTTATCGTAGTGTTAGGGTTAGGATTAGGTATTACTGTCAGGTTTAGGGTTTGTTTAAGTGGTAGTGTTAGGGTTTGTGTTAGGGATTAATGTTAGGTTTACGGTTAGTGTTATGTTTAGGGTTAGGGTTTGTGTTAGAGGTATGGGTTAGGGTTAGGGTTAGGATTAGGTTTAGGATTTTGGTCGGTTTCGGTTTATGGTTTGGTTTACTTATTACGGTCAGTGTTAATGTTAGTTTAACAGGTAGGGCTAGGTTTAGGGGTAGGGATTAATGTTAAGTTTAGTGTTAGGTTTATGTCTAGGATTAGTTAGGGTTAGTGTTAGTGTTAGGGTTAGAATTTAGGGTTAGTGTTAGTTTTATGGTTATTGTCAGTGTTAGGGTTAGGTTTAGGTGTAGAGTTTAGGGTTAGTGTTAGTGTTAGTGTTAGGCTTTGAGGTTATGGTTATGGTTAGTGTTAAGCTTAGCGTTAAAGCTTAGGTTTAGGTTTATCATCATGGTTCAGGTTAGGGTTAAATTTAGCGGTTAATGTTAGGGTTATTTTTAGGTTTAGTGTTAGTGTTAGGGTTTGGCTTAGGTTTAGAGTTATGTTTAGGTTTCGGGTTAGTGTTAGGGTTAAGGACAGAATAAGGGTTAGGCTTAGGTTTAGGGTTAGGTTTAGGGTCACGTTAGGCTTTGGGTTACGGTTATGGTTAGTGTTAGGATTATGGTTAGGGTTAGGGTTAGGTTGAGGTTTAGGGTTAGGTTTAGGTTTAGGGATAGAAGTTAGTTTTAATGTTAGGATTATGGTTCGGTTTAGGGATAGGTTTAGGGTTATGGTTCGTGTTAGAGCTTAGGGTTAGGGTTAGGATTAGCGTTAGGGTCAGGGTTAGGGTTAGATGTATGGGTTAGGGTTTGGTTTAGGGGTAGGGTTAGGTTTAAGGTTAGAGTTAGTGTTACGGTTAGAATTTACAGTGAGTGTTAGGGTTAGATTTAGGGTTAAGGTTAGGGTTAGGTTTAGTTTACGTTTATTGTTAGGGTTAGGTGTTAGGTGTTAGGGAGATTGTTAGGGTTAGGCTCGTGTTACAGTTAGGGTTAAGGTTACGATTAAGTTTAGAGTTAGTGTTAGGGATAAGGTTAGAGTTTAGAATTAGCGATAGGAGTAGCGTTAGTGTTTTGGTTACTGTTAGAGTTTATTGTTAGGGTTAGGGTTAGTGCTAGGTTCAGAGTTATTAATAGGGTTAGCTTTAGGGTTAGGGTTATGGTAGTGTTAGGGTTAGGGTTAGGGTTAGGTATTACTGTCAGGTTTAGGATTTGTTTAAGGGGTAGTGTTAGAGTTGGGGTTAGGGATTAATGTTAGTTTTAGGGTTAGAGTTATGTTTAGGGTTAGTGTTAGAGTTATGGGTTAGGGTTAGGGTTAAGTTTAGGGTTAGGGTTAGGGTTAGAATTTAGGGTTAGGTTTATGTTTAGGATTAGGGTTAGTGTTAGAGGTATGGGTTAGGGTTAGTTTTAGGGTTAGGGTTACGTTTTTGGTAGGGTTAGGGTTAGGTTTAGTGTTTTGGTAGGTTTCGGGTTACAGTTATGGTTAGGGTTAGGGTTAGGTTTAGGGTTAGGTTTAAGGGTTAGGTATTAGGTACAGTGTTTGGCTTAGTGTTAGTTTTAAGGGTTATTTGTTAGGGAAAGGGTTCGGGTTAGGCTTTGTGTTACTGTTAGGGTTAGGCTTACAATTAGGTATAGAGTTAGGGTTAGGGGTAGAGTTTAGAATTAGGGTTAGGAGTAGCGTTAGGGTTTTGTTTATAGCTAGAGTTTAGGTTTAGCATTTGGGTTAGGGGTCGTCTTAGCATTAGTGTTATGTTTATAGGTTAGCGTTAGGTTTATGTTTATGGTTAGGTTTAGGGTTAGAGTTAAAGGTTAGTGTTAGGGTTTGGGTTAGTGTTAGCATTAGAGTTTAGGGTTAGTGCTAGCTTGTGTGTTAGGGTGAGTATTAGGGTTACGTTTAGGTTTAAAATTTAGGGTTAGTGTTAGGTTTAGATTTAGGGTTAATGTTAGGATTAGAAGTTAGTGTTAGGGGTAGGGTTAAGGTTATGTTTATGGTTAGAGTTAGGTTAGTGTTAGAGTTAGTGTTAGGGATTAGGTGTTAGGGAGTGGAATAG
The DNA here is from genome assembly GCF_034190915.1 of Cavia porcellus. Lineage (NCBI taxonomy): Eukaryota > Metazoa > Chordata > Mammalia > Rodentia > Caviidae > Cavia > Cavia porcellus. Next base: position 102,244,088 of record NW_026947488.1, on the reverse strand, counting down.
TGTTATGGTTATGGTTAGTGTTGCGGTTACGATTAGGTTTAGGGTTAGGTTTAGGGTTATGGTTAGGTTTTGTGTTAGTTTTAGGGTTAGGTTTTGGGTTGTGGTTGGGGTTAGATGTTAGCAATAGGGTTACTGTTAGGGTTAGGGTTAGGTTTAGGGTATGGTTTAGGTTTACATTGAGTTTTAGGTTTAGGAATAGTCTTAGGTTGACAGTTAGGGTTTAGGTTTAGGGTTAGGGTTAGGGTTAGGGTTTGGGTTAGGTTTAGGTTTAGTTTTAGGGTTAGTGTTAGGTTTAGAAGTTGGTTAAGTGTTAGTGTTAGGGTTACGTATAGAGGTAGAGTTAGGGTTAGGGTTAGATGTTAAGCCTAAGGTTAAGGTTATGTTTAGGGTTAGTGTTACGTTTATAGTTAATGGTTAGGGTTAGTGTTAGAGTTAGGGTTAAGGTTAGGGTTAGGGTTATCGTTAGAGGTTAGCGTTAGGTTTAGGGTTAGAGTTTGTGTTTAGGGTTAGGGTTAGGCTTAGAGTTTATGGCTAGGTTAGGGTTAGCGTTACGTTTAAAACTTAGGTTTAGGTTTAGGTTTAGGGTTAGGGTTAGGTTTAGAGTTAGGTTTAGTGTTAGGGTTATGTGTTAGGTGTTAATTATTGTGTTAGGGTTAGGGTTAGGGTTAGGCTTAGGGATAGTATTAAGGTTAGGGTTATGGTTTAGGTTAGGGTTAGAGTTAAGGTTAGTGTTAGGTTTAGTGTTGGGGTTAGGCTTAGTTTTAGTGCTTGCTTTAGGGTTAGGGTTAGGGATAGGGTTACGCTTCGGCTTCGGGTTAAGGTTAGGGTTACGGTTATGATTAGGTTAGTGTTAGGATTAGGGTTAGGTTTAGGGTTACGGTTATGATTAGGGTTAGTTTTATGGTTAGGTTTAGAGTTAGGGTTAGAGTTATGGGTTAGGGTTAGGGGTAGGGTTAGTGTTAGGGTTAGGGCAAAGTTAGAGTTAGGGTTACGGTTAGGATTAGGTTTAGTTTTATGGTTAGGGTTAGGGTGTGGATTACAATTAGGGTTAGGTTTAGGGTTAGGGTTAGGTTTAGGGGTTAGTTGTTAGGGATAAGATTGCAGTGAGGGTTAGGTTGATGGATGGTTAGAGTTTAGGTTTACGGTTAGGTTTAGGTTTAGAGTTAGGTTTAGGGTTATGATTAAATTTAGGTTTAGTGTTAGGTTTAGGGTTAAGGGTATGGTTACGGTTAGGGTTAGGGTTAGGTTTAGGGTTAGCGTTAAGCTTTAGATGTTAGGGAGCGGGTTTTGGTTATGCTTCTGGTTATGGTTAGGTTTTTGGTGACAATTAGTTTTAGGGTTAGGGTGAGGGTTAGGGTTAGTGTTATGGGTAAGGTTAGGGTTAGGCTGAGGTTTAGGGTTAGGGTTAGTTTTAGGGTTTGAAGTTAGGTTTAGTCTTAGTTTTAGGATTAGGGTAGGGATAGTTTTAGAATTAGGTTAGTGTTAGAGGTTAGGGTTAGTGTTAGGGTTAGGGTTAGTTTTAGGCTTAGAGTTAAATAGGGGTTAGGGTAAGATTTAGGGTTAGGGTTTGGGGTAGGGTCAAGGATTGTGTTAGAGCTGGGTTATGCTAGGTTTAGTATTAGGGTAAGGGTTAGGTATAACAGATTTGATTTGGGTTAGTTTAAGAGGTAGGGTTAGGGTTAGGAATCAATGTTAAGTTTAGGGTTATGGTTATGGTTACGGTTAGGTTTAGGGTTAGTGTTAGGGTTAAAATTAGAAGTTAGGGTTAGTGGTAGGGTTAGGGTTATGGTTACAGTTCGGTTTAGGTTTAGTGTTAGGTTTAGTTTTAGGGATTAGTTGTTAGGGAGAGGGTTAAGGTTAGGCTTCGGCTTACTGTTAGTGTTAGGTTTATGATTAGGTTTAGGGTTAGGCTTAGGGTTAGGGTTAGGTTTAGTGTTAGGCTTAGGGTTAGGGTTAGGTTTAGTGTTAGTTTTAGGGTTTGGTTTGGGGTTAGGTGTTAGGGATATGGATAGGGTTAGTTTTAGGGTAATGGTTAGGTTTACGGTGAGGTTTAGGATTAGGAATGGTGTTAGGTTTATGGTTAGGGTTTAGGGTTACATTTCGGGTTAGGGTTAGATTTCAGGTTAGGCTTATGTTTAGCGTTAGGGTTAATGTTAGGGTTAAAATTTGGTTCAGTGTTAGGCTTAGGGTTTGGGTTAGGTTAGGTTTAGGGTTAGTGTTAGGGTTAGGATTAGATGTTAGGGTTAGTGGTAGGATTAGGGTTATGTTTACGGATTGGTTTAGGTTTTGTGTTAGGTTTAGGTTTAGGGGTTAGTGTTAGGTTTACGTTTAGGGTTAGGATTAGGGTTAGGGTTAGGTTAGTGTTAGTTTTAGGGTTAGGTTTAGGGTTTGGGTTGGGATTAGGTGTTAGGGATATGGATAGGGTTAGGTTTAGGTTTAGGGTTAGTTTTAGGGTAATGTTTAGGTTTACGGTGAGGTTTAGGTTTAGGAATAGTGTTAGGTTTACTGTTAGGGTTTAGGGTTAGATTTAGGGTTAGGGTTAGGTTTTGGGTTAGGCTTAGGTATAGCGTTAGGGTTAATGTTAGGGTTAGAATTTGGTTCAGTGTTAGGCTTAGGGTTAGGGTTAGGGTTTGGTTTAGGGTTATGGTAGGTTTCGGGTTAGGCTCAGGGTTAGGTATTACGGTCAGTGTTAGTGTTAGTTCAACCGGTAAGGTTAGGGTTCGGGGTAGATATTAATGTTAGGTTTAGTGTTAGGTTTATGGCTAGCATTAGGGTTAGCATTAGTGTTAGTGTTAGGGTTAGAATTTAGGGTTAGGGTTAGGTTTAGTGTTATTTTTAGTTTTAGGGTTATATTTAGGTGTAGAGTTAAGGGTTAGGGTTAGTGTTAGGTTTAGGCTTAGAGGTTATGGTTAGGGTTAGTGTTAGGATTAGTGTTAAATCTGAGGTTTATGTTTAGCGTCACAGTTAGTGTTAGGGTTAGGTTTAGAAGTTATTGTTAGGGTTATGTTTTGGGTTATTGTTAGTGTTAGGGTTTGTGTTAGGTTTAGAGTCACGTTTAGGTTTAGGGTTAATTTTAGGGTTAAGGATAGAATTAGGGTTAGGCTTAGGGTTAGGGTAAGGTTTAGGGTCACACCTAGGCTTTGGTTTACGGTTATGGTTAGTGTTAGGGTTATGGTTTGGGTTAGGGTTAGGTTGAGGTTTAGGTTTAGGGTTAGGGTTAGGGTTAGAAGTTAGGTTTAATGTTGGGTTTATGGTTAGATTTAGGGATAGGTTTAGGGTTAGGGTTAGTGTTAGAGGTTATGGTTATGGTTATGGTTAGGGTTAGAGTTAGGGTTAGATTTATGATTATGCTATGGTTAGGGTTAGTGTTAGGTTTAGGTATTACAGTCAGGTTTAGGGTTATTTTAAGGGGTAGGGTTTGGATTAGGGTTAGGGATTAATGTTAAGCTTAGGGTTATTGTTATGGTTAGGGTTATGTTTAGGTTTAGCGTAAGGGTTAGGATTAGATGTTAGGGTTTGTGGTAGGGTTAGGAAAATGGTTATGGTTAGATTTATAGTTAGGGGTTAGTTAGGAAGAGGGTTAAGATTAGGCTTCGGGTTACGGTTAGCGTTAGGGTTATGATTAGGTTTAGGGTTAGGCTTTGTTTTAGGGTTAGGTTTAGGGTTAGGCTTAGGTTTTGTGTTAGTTTTAGGTTTAGTTTTAGGGTCGGGTTGGGGTTAGGTCTTAGGAATAGGGATAGGGTTAGGGTTAGGTTTATGTTTAGGTTATGGGTTAGGTTTACATTGAGGTTTAGGTTTAGGTATAGTTTTAGTTTTACACTTAGGGTTTAGGTTTATGGTTATGGTTTGGGTTAGGTTTAGGTTTAGTTCTAGGGTTAGTGTTAGGGTTAGAAGTTGGTTAAGTGTTAGTGTTAGGGTTACGTATAGAGTTAGAGTTAGGGTTAGGGTTAGATTTTAGGCCTAAGGTTAGGGTTATGGTTAGGGTTAGTCTTACGGTTATAGTTTATAGTTAGGGTTAGTGTTAGAGTTAGGGTTGAGGTCAGGGTTAGGGTTATGGTTAGAGGTTAGCGTTAGGTTTAGGTTTAGTGTTTGTATTTAGGGTTGGGGTTAGGGTTAGGCTTAGAGTTTATGGTTAAGTTTAGGTTTAGGGTTACGGTTAAAACTTAAGTTTAGGTTTAGGTTTAGGGTTAGGGTTAGTTTTAGGGTTAGGTTTAGGGTTAGGGTTATGGGTTAGGTGTTAATTATAGTGTTAGGGTTAGGGTTAGGGTTAGGGATAGTATTAAGGTTAGGGTTAGGGTTTAGGTTAGGGTTAGAGTTAGGGTTAGTTTTAGGGTTAGTGTTAGGATTAGGCTTAGTGGTTATGATTAGGTTTAGTGTTAGGGTTAAAACTTAGGTTTAGGGTTAGTTTTAGGGTTAGGGTTAGGGTTAGGCTTAGGCTTCAGGTTATGTTTAGGGTTACGGTTACTATTAGGTTAGTGTTATGATTAGGGTTAGGGTTAGGTTTATGGTTATGGTTAGGGTTAGAATAAGGGTTAGGCTTAGTGTTAGGATTAGAGTTATGGTTTAGGGTGAGGGGTAGGGTTAGTGTTAGGGTCAGGGTAAAATTTAGAGTTAGGGTTAGGGTTAGGATGAGGTTTAGTGTTATGGTTGGGGTTAGTGTGTGGATTACGATTAGGGTTATGGTTAGGTTTAGGGGTTAGGTGTTAGGAATAGGTTTAGTGTTAGGCTTCGTGTTATGGTTAGGTTTAGGGTTACAATTAGGTTAGAGTTAGTGTTAGGGTTATTGTTTGTGTTAGATTTATGGTTAGTTTCAGAGTTAGGGTTAGTGTTAGGTTTACGGGTTAGGTGTTAGGGATAAGATTGCAGTGAGGGTTAGCTTTAAGGTGGGGTTAGATTTTAGAACTATGGTTAGGTTTAGGGTTAGAGTTAGGTTTAGGGTTATGATTAAATTTAGGTTTTGGGTTATGTTTAGGGTAAAGGGTATGGTTACGGTTAGGATTAGGGTTAGGTTTAGGGTTAGGGTTAAGTTTTAGGTGTTAGGGAGCAGGTTTTGGTTAGGCTTCTTGTTATGGTTAGGTTTTTGGTTACAATTAGGTTTAGGGTTAGGGTGAGGGTTAGGATGAGGGTTAGGGTTAGGGTTAGGGATAGGGGTTAGGTGTTATGGATAGAGCGGTTGTTAGTGTTAGGTTTAGTGTTAATGTTAGGTTTAAGGTTAGGTTTAGGGTGAGGGATAGTGTTAGGTTTAGGGTTAAGGTTAGGGTTACGGATAGGGTTATGTTTACGGTTAGGGTTAGCGTTTAGACTTAGGGTGAGGGTTGGGGTATTTTTAGGTTTAGGGTTGGGTTGAGCTTTAGGGTTAGGTTTAGAGTTAGGGTTAGGTTTAGTGTTAGGGTTAGGTTTCGTGTTAGGGTTTGGGTTAGAGTTTAGTGATAGGGTTAGGTTTAGGTTTTGTGTTAGAGTTAGGGTTAGGTTTAGGTTTAGAAATTAGGCTTAGAGTTAGGTTTAGGTTTAGGATTAAAGTTAGGGTTAGGATTATGATTAGCATTTAGGGTTAGTGTTAGGGTTAGGGTTACGTTTAGTGTTAGGGTTAGGGCTAGGTTTAGGGTTAGCATTAGGGGTTAGTTGTTAGGGAAAGGGTCAGGGTTAGACTTCGGGTTACGGTTAGGTTTAGGGTTACAATTAGATTTAGGCTTAGGGTTAGTGTTAAGGTTATGTTTATGGTTACTTTCAGGGTTAGGGTTAGGGTTAGGGTTAGGGTTAGGGTTATGTTTAAGTTTAGGTTTAGGTTGAGATTTAGGGTTAGGGTTAGTGTTAGGGTTAGAAGTTAGGATTAGTGTTAGATTTAGGGTTAGGGTGAGGTATAATTTAGTGTTAAGGTTCGGGATGGGATTAGAGGTTAAGGTTAAGTTTAGGGTTAGTGTTAGGGTTAAGGTTAGGGTTAGGGTTAGAGCTATGGGTTAGGGTTAGGTTTAGGGGTAGGGTTAGATTTAGGGTTAGTGTTATGGTAGGTTTCTTGTCAGGGTTAGGGCTAGGTATTACGGTCAGGGTTATGGTAGGTTTAAGGGCTTAGGGTTAGGGTTAGGGTTAGGGATAGGGTTAGTGTTAGGGTTAGGGTGAGGCTTAGGATTATGTTTGCAGGTTAGCATCAAGTTTATGGTTATGGTTAGTGTTAGAGGTAAGTGTTAGGGTTAGGCTTAGGTTTAGGGTAAGGGTTAGGGTTAGGTTTAAGATTAGGTTTAGGCTTACGGTTAGTGGTTAGCGTTATGTTTAGTGTTAGAGTTTTGGGTTAGGGTTAGGCATAGAGGTCATCGTTATGTTAGTGTTAGGATTAGGGCTAATCCTTAGGTTTAGGGTTTGGTTTACGGTTAGTGTTAGTGTTAAGTTTAGAGGTGAGTGTTACGGTTAGGTTTAGTGTTATTGTCAGTGTTAGGGTTAGGGTTACTTTTAGAGTTAGGTTTAGGTTTAGGGTTAGTGTTAGGATTAGTGTTAGGATTACGGTTAGGATTAGGATTAGGGTTAGGGATAGGGTTACTTTTAGGCTTTGGGTTAAGGTTAGTTTTGTTTGGGTTATGGTTAGAGATATGGGTTAGGGTTAGGGTTAGTGTTATGCTAGGTTTAGGGTTAGGGTCAGGGTTATGTATTACAGTCAGGCTTACGGTAGATTTAAGGGGTTGAGTTACGGTTAGGGTTTCAGACAGGTTTAAAATTAGGATTAGAGATTATTGTTACAGTTAGGGTTATGCTTAGTGTTAGTGTTATGGTTATGGTCAGATGTTAGGGTTAGGGTTAGGTTTAGGTTTAGGGTTAGGGTTAGGATTAGGGTTAGAAGTGAGGGTTAGGGTTAGGCTTAGAGTTTATGGTTAGTGTTAGTATTAGGACTAAAGCTTTGTTTCAGGGTTAGGGATAGGAAAAGGTTTAAGATTAGGGTTACTGTTTAATTTTAGGGTAAGCTTTACGGTTATGTTTAGTGTTAGGTCTAGAATTTAGTGTTAGAGTTAGAGTTAGGGTTAGGGTTAGGGTTAGAAGTTAGGGTTAGGGTTAGTATTATGCTTATGGTTATAGTTAGGGTTAGGATTACAATTACGTTAGGGTTAGGTTTAGGGTTAGTGTTAGGGGTTAAGTGTGAGGTATAGGGTTATATGTTAGGGTAATGGTTAGGGTTATGATTAGGGTAATCGTTTAGGGTTAGGGTTAGTTTTAGTGTTATGGTTAAGATTAGGGTTAGGTTGAGGTTTAGGATTAGGGTTAGTGTTAGGGTTAGGTTTAGATTTAGTCTTAGGTTTAGGGTTAGGGTAGGGATAGGTTTAGTGTTAGGGTTAGTGTTAGAGCTTAGGGTTAGTGTTAGTGTTAGGATTAGGGTTAGAGTTAGTTTTAGGATTAGGTTTAAAGTACGGGTTAGGGTAAGGTTAAGGGTTAGTGTTAGTGTTAGGGTCATGGTTAGGGTTAGGGCTGGGTTACACTAGGTTTAGAATTAGGGTTAGGTATTACAGATTGGGTTTGGGTTAGTTTAAGGGGTAGGGCTAGTTTTAGGGTAAGGAATTAATATTATGTTTAGGGTTATGGTTATGGTTATGGTTATGTTTATGGTTATGGTTAGGGTTAGGGTTAGGTTTAGGGTTAGTGTTAGGGTTAGGATTAGTGTTAATCTTAGGGTTAGGCTTAGTGTTAGTGTTACGGTTAGAGTTTATGTTATGTTTAGTGTTAGGTTAGTGTTATGGTTATGGTTAGGGTTATGGTTAGAGGTTAGAATTCTATTTAGGGTAAGAGTTAGATTTAGGGATATGGTGAGGGTTAGTCTTAGAGTTGATGGTTAGGGTTAGGTTTAGGCTTAGAGTTAAATATTAGGTTCAGGGTTTGGTTAGGTTTAGGGTTAGGGTTAGGGATAGGATAAGGGTTAGGGTTAGGGTTAGTGGTTAGGTTTAGGGTTAGGATTACGGTTATTGCTAGGGTTAGGATTAGAGGTTAGTGTTAGTGTTAGGATCAGGTTTTGGTTTAGTGTTAGGGTTAGGGTTAAGGTTAGAATTATACTTAGGATTAGGATTACACTTAGGGTTATGTTTAGTGTTAGGGTTACCATTAGGTTCGGGTTAGGGTTAGGGTTACGTTTAGGTTTTGCATTAGATTTAGCTTTAGTGTTAGGGTTAGGGGTAGGTTGACGGGTTGGGTGTTAGGGATAGGGTTAAGATTATGGTTATGGTTAGGGTTAGGGTTTGGGTTGCGGTTAGTTTTAAGGTTAGGGTTAGGGTTACAGTTAGGCTTAGGATTAGAATTTTGGTTTAGGGTTTGTGTTAGTGTTAGGTTTAGGGTTAGTGTTAAGGTTTGTATTAGAATTTAGGGTTAGGGTTAGGGTTAGGGCTAGGTTTACGGGTTATGGTTAATGTTAGGGTTATTGTTTGAAGTTAGCGTTAGGTTGAGGTTTAGATTTATGGTTAGGGTTAAGGTTAGGGTTAGAGTTAAAGGTTAGTGTTAGAGTTAGGGTTACGGTTAGAGTTTAGGGTTAGTGTTAGGGTAACGGTTAGGTTTAGGGTTTGGTTGAAGTTTAGGGTTAGAGTTTAGGCTTATGGTTAGGTTTAGGGTTAGGGTTAGAATTTAGGTTTAGTGTTAGGTTTAGGGTTAGGATTAGGGATAGGTTTCGGTTTAGGGTTAGTGTTAGAGATTAGGGTTAGTGTTAGGGTTAGGATTAGAATTTTGGGTTAGGGTTAGGGTTAGGTTTAGGGGTTGTGTGTTATGGATAGGATAATTGTTATGCTTAGGTTTAGGTATAAGGTTATGTTATGGTTAGATGTTAGCGTTAGGTTTATGGTTAGGGTTATAGTTAGGGTTAGGGTTTCGATTACAGTTAAAGGTTACGGTTAGTGTTAGGGTTATGGTTATAGTTTTGGGTTAGTGTTAGGGTAAGTGTTATGTTTAGGGTTAGAGTTTAGGGTTATTATTCAGTTTAGTGTTAGGGTTCATGTTAGGGTTACATTTAGGGTTATGGTTATGATTAAGGTTAGTGTTAGGGATTAGGTGTTACAGAGAGGGTTAGGTTTAGGCTTTGGGTAATGGTTAGGGTTAGGGTTACAATTAGGTTTAGGGTTAGGGTTAAGTTTAGGGTTAGGGTTAGATTTAAAGTTTGTTTTATAGCTAGGGTTAGGGTTAGGTTTAGGGGTTAGGTGATAGCGATAGGTTTAGGGTTAGGGTTAGGTTAGCTTTCGGTTTAGGGTTAGCAATAGTGTTACAGTTAGGGTTAGGGTTAGGGTTAAAGCTTTAGTTCAGGGTTAGGTTTAGGGTTACTGTTAGGTTTAGGAATAGGGTAAGTGTTAGAATTAGGGTTAGTGGTTAGGTTTAGGGTTAGGATTACAGTTAGTGCTAAGGTTAGGTTTAGAGTTTAGTGTTAGTGTTAGGATGAGGCTTAGGGTTAATGTTAGGGTTGCGGTTAAGGTTAGAGTTAGGTTTCGGCTTATGGTTATGGTTAGGGTTAGGGTTAAATTTACATTTGTGTTTGGGTTAGGGATAGGGTTAGGGTTAAGATTAGCATTTAGGGTTAGGGTTAGGTTTACGGTTTAGGGTTAGGGTTAGGTTTATGGTTATGGGTAGAGGTCAGCATTAGTTTTAGTGTTATGGTTAGGGTTAGGGTTTGGGTTAGAGCTAAAGGTTAGGGTTAGGGTTACGGTTAGAGTTTAGGGTTAGTGTTAGGGTAAGAGGTTTAGGGTTAGGGTCTGTGTTAGAGTTAGGGTTAGGGTTACGCTTAGTGTTAGGGTTATGATTAAGGTTAGGGTTAGGGGTTAGGTGTTAGGGAGAGGGTTAGGGTTAGGCTCTGGGTTACAGTTAGGGTTAGGGTTACGATTAGTTTTATGGTTAGGGTTAGAGTAAGTATTAACGTTAGGGTTAGGTTTAGGGTTAGTTTTAGTGTTAGGATTAGGCATAGGGTTAGGGGTTAGATTTTATCAATAGGGTTAGTGTTAGGGTTAGGGTTAGGGCTCGGTTTAGTGTTAGGTTATGGTTAGGGGTAGTGTTATGGCTAGGTTTAGATTTTAGGGTTAGGGTTAAGGGTTAGGGGTTAGGTTTTATCGATAGGGTTAGGTTTAGGTTTAGTTTTAAGTTTAGGGTTAGGGTTAGGGTTAAGGGTTAGTGGTTAGGTTTTATCGATAGGGTTAGGGTTAGGTTTAGAGTTAGCGTTAGGCTTAGAGGTTATGGTTAAGGTGAAACCTTAGGTTCAGGTTTAGGTTTAGGGTTAAGGTAAGCGTTAGGGATAGGGTAAGTGTTAGGATTGGGTTTAGTGATTAGTTTTAGGGTTAGGGTTATGGTTAGGTTTAATGTTAGATTTAGGTGTTAGTTTTAGGGTTAGGAATAGAGTTAGTGTGAGGGTTAGGGTTAGGGTTAGGTTTAGGGTTTGTGTTAGATTTAGTATTAGGTTTAGGATTATTGTTAGGGCTAGGTTTAGGGGTTAGGTGTTAGGCATAGGGTTATGGGTTAGGGTTAGTGTTAAAGTTAGGGTTAGCGTTAGGGTTATGGTTATGGTTAGGGTTAGGGTTATGGTTATGGTAAGAGGTTAGCGTTACGTTTAGGTTAAGTGTTAGGGTTAGGGTTAGAGTTAGGGTTAGGGTTTGGGTTAGAGTTAAAGGTTAGGGTTAGGTTTAGGGTTACAGTTAGAGTTTAGTGTTAGTGTTATTGTAAGAGTTAGGTTTAGGGTTAAGGTTAGGTTTAGGGTTAGAGTTAGGTTTAGGTTTGGGTTAGGGTTAAGCTTAGTGTTAGGTTTATGATTAAGTTTAGTGTTAGGGATTAGGTGTTACGGAGAGGGTTAGGTTTAGGCTTTGGGTTACTGTTAGGGTTAGGTTTATGATTAGGTTTAGGGTTAGGGTTATATTTAGGGTTAGAGTCAATGTTAGGAATAGTGTAAGGTTTAGGATTAGGGTTAGTGGTTAGTTTTAGGTTTCGGTTTACATTTAGGGTTAGGGTTAGGTTTAGAGGTTAGTGTTAGGTTTAGGCTAAGATTTAGGGTTAGTGTGAGGGTTAGGGCTAGGGTTAGAGTTAGGGTTACAGTTAGTGGTTAGCGTTAGGTTTGGGTTAGGGTTATGTTTAAAGCTTAGGCTTAGTGTTAGGCTTAGGGATAGTGTTAGTGTTAGGGTTAGGGTTAGGGGTTAGTTGTTAGGGTTAGTTGTTACGGAGAGGGCTGGGTTTAGGGTTAGGGTTATGTTTAAAGCTTAGGCTTAGGGTTAGTGATAGAGTTTGTGGTTAGGGTTAGGGTTAGGGACAGGGTTAGTGTTAGGGTTAGGGCTAGGCTTAGGGTTATGGTTAGGGTTGGGATTACATTTAGGTTAGGGTTAGGGTTAGAATTCAGGTATATTGTTAGGGTTAGGGATAGCCTTAGGTTTAGTGTTAGTGTTAGAGATGAATGTTAGTGTTAGGGTAAGGTTTCGGGTTAGGATTAGAATTTTGGGATTGGTTTAGTGTTAGGTTTAGGGGTTATGTGTTATGGATAGGGTAATGGTTATGGTTAGATTTATGGTTATGGTTACAGGTTAACGTTAGTGTTAGGGTTTTGGTTAGAGTTAAAGGTTATGGATAGTGCTAGGGTTACTGTTAGTGCTTAGGGTTAGTGTTAGTGTAAGTGTTATATTTAAGGTTAGTGTTAGGTTCAGGGTTAGAGTTTAGGGTTATAATTCAGTTTAGGGTTAGGGCTGGTGTTAGGGTTAGCATTAGGGTTACGCTTATTGTTAGGGTTATGATTAAGGGTAGGGTTAGGGATTAGGTGTTATGGAGAGTATTAGGGTTAGATTTTGGGTTACGGTTAAGGTTAGGATTACGATTACTTTTAGGGTTAGCAATAGGGTTAGGGTGAGGGTTAGAGTTAGGGTTAGATTTAGAGTTAGGGTTAGATTTAGGGTTAGGGTTTAGGTGTTATCTATAGGATTAGGGTTAGTGTTAGGGTTAAGGTTAGTTTTAGGGTTTGGTTTAGGTTTAGGTTATGGTTAGCCATAGTGTTAGGGTTAAAGCTTAGGTTCAGGGTTAGGTTTAGGGTTAGGGTTAGGGTTAGGGATAGGGATAGGGTAAGGTTTAGAATTAGGGTTAGTGGTTAGGTTTAGGGTTAGGATTACAGTTATTTTTAGGGTTAGGTTTAGAGGTTAGTGTTAGTGTTAATGTTAGGGTTAAGGTTAGAGTTAGGGTTACGGTTAAGGTTAGAGTTAGGGTTACGGTTATCTTTAGGCTTATGGTTTTGGTTAGGGTTAGGGTTACAATTAGGTTCGGGTTCTAGTTAGCGCTTGGGCAGGGATAGGATTAGAATTTAGGGTTAGTGTTAGGTTTACGGTTTAGGGTTAGAGTTAGGAATTATGGTTATGGTTAGAGGTTAGTGTTAGGTTTAGGGTTAGGGTTAGGGTTTGGGTTTTTAGTTAAAGGTTAGCATTAGGGTTGGGGTTAGGGTAAGAGTTTAGGGTTAGTGTTAGGGTAAAGTTTAGGTTTAGGTTTAGGGTCAGTGTTAGGTTTAGGATTAGGATTACGCTTAGTGTTAGGGTTATGATTAAGGTTAGGGTTAGGGGTTAGGTGTTAAGGAGAGGGTTAGTGTTAGGCTTAGGGTTACGGTTAGAGTTATGGTTACCATTAGGTTTAGGGTTTGGGTTAGGGTAAGGGTTAGGGTTAGTGTTAGGTTTAGGGTTAGTTTTAGAGTTAGGGTTAGGCATAGGGTTAGGGGTTAGTTTTTATCGATAGTGTTAGGGTTAGGTTTAGGGTTAAGGGTTAGGGTTAGGGTTAGTGTTAGGTTTAGGCTTAAGTTCAGTGTTAGGGTTAGTGTTAGTGTTAAGGTTAGGGTTAGAGTTACAGTTAGAGTTTAGGGTTAAGTTTAGGGTTAGGATTAGGGTTAGTGTTAGGGTTATGGTTAGAGGTTAGCTTTTCGTTTAGTGTTAGAGTTAGGGTTAGTGTTAGGGTTAGGGTTAGTCTTAGAGGTTATGGTTAGGATTAGGGTTAGTGTTAGGGTTAGGGTGAAAGCTTAGGTTTGGGTTAGGTTTAAGGTTAAAGTAAGTGTTAGAGATAGGGTAATGGTTAGGATTAGGTTTAGTGATTATTTTTAGGGTTTGGTTACGGTCAGTGTTAGTGTTAGCTTTAGGGGTTATTTTTAACGTTAGGTTTAGGCTTAGGGTTAGTGTGAGGGTTAGGGTTAGGGTTAGAGTTAGGGTTAGGTTTAGGGTTAGGGTTAGGGTTAGCATTATGGTTCGGGTTAGGATTACATTTAGGTAAAAGTTAAGGTTAGGGTTCGGTTGAGAGTTAGGTTTTGTGTTAGATGTAGTGCTAGGGTAAGGGTTAGGGTTAGGTTTACGGGTTACGTATTAGGGATAGGGTTATGGGTTAGGGTTAGGGTTAGTGATAGGGTTAGTGTTATGGTTAAGGTTAGCCTTAGGGTTAGGGTTACTGTTATGGTTAGGGTTAGGGTTAGGTTGAGTTTTAGGGTTAGGTTAGTATTAGGTTTACAAGTTGGGTTTAGTGTTAGGTTTAGAGTTAGTGTTATGGATAGGTTTAGGTTTTGGGTTAGTGTTAGAATTTAGGGTTAATGTTAGGGTTAGGTTTAGGGTTAGAGGTATGTGTTAGGCTTAGGATTAGCGTTAGTGTTCAGGTAACGGTTAAGGTTAGGCTTAGGGTTATGCTAGCGTTAGGGTTTGGTTTAGGGTTAGGTATTACAGATAGGGTTAGCTTTAATTTAAGAGGTAAGGTTAGGGTTAGGGTAAGGGGTTAACGTTAGGTTTAATGTTAGGGTTATGCTTATGGTTACGCTCTGGGTTAGGGTTAAGATTAGAAGTTAGAGTTATTGGTAAGTTTAGGGTTATGGCTACGTTTAGTATTAGGGGTAGTGTTATGGTTAGGGTTAGGGGTTATGTGTTAGGGAGAGGGCTAAGGTTGGGCTTCATGTTATGGTTATTTTTGGAGTTACTATTATGTTTATAATTAGGCTTAGGGTTAGGGTTAGTGTTAGTTTTAGTGTTAGATTTACCGTTAGGGTTTGGGGTTAGGTGTTAGGGTCAGGGTTAAGGTTAGGGTTAGGGTTATGGTTAGGCTTTGGATTATGGTTAGATTTAGGGTTACGATTAGTTTAGGGTTATGTTTAAGTTTAGGGTTAGTGTTAGGTTTATGGTTAGAGGTTAGCTTTTGGTTTAGGGTTAGAGTTAGGCTTAGTGTTAAGTTTAGTGTTAGGCTTAGAGATTATGGTTAGGTTTAGGGTTGGGGTTAGTGTTAAATCTAGTTTCAGGGTTAGGGTTAGGGTTAGTGTTATGTAAGGGTTATGCTATGGGTTAGAATTAGTGTTAGTGGTTAGTTTTAGGTTAGGGTTACGGTTAGGGTTATGGTTAGGTTTAGAGGTTAGTGTTAGGGTAAGTGTTAGTTTTAGGGTAAGCGTGAGGGTTAGGGTTAGGCTTAGAGTTAGGGTTAGGTTTAGGGTTAGGCTTAGGGTTATGGTTATGGTTAGGGTTACAATTAGGTTAGCGTTAGGGTTAGGGTTAGGGTTAGGGTTTGCATTAGATTTAGTGTTAGGGTTAGGATTATAGTTTAGGGTTAGGTGTTAGGGATAAGGTTATGGATTAGGGTTAGTGTTAGGCTTAGAGTTAGGGTCAGTGTTATGGTTATGGTTATGGTTAGGGTTATGGTTATGGTTAGATGTTAGCATTACATTTAGGTTTAGGGTTAGTGTTAGGGTTAAGGTTAGGGTTAGGGTTTGGGTTAGAGTTAAAGGTTATGGTTAGGTTTAGGTTTACAGTTAGTGTTTAGTATTAGTGTTAGTGTAAGATTTTGGCTTGGGGTTAAGGATAGGTTTAGGGTTAGGGTTAGGGTTAGGGTTATGGTTACACTTAGTGTTAGGGTTATGATTAAGGCTAGGGTTAGGGTTTAGGTGTTATGGAGAGTTAGGTTTAGGCTTTGGGTTATGGTTATGGTTAGGGTTACGATTAGGTTTAGGGTTAGGGATATAGTTAGGATTAGGGTTAGGGTTAGGGTTAGGAATAGAGTAAGGGTTAGGATTAGGGTTAGTGTTTAGTGTTAGGGTTATGGTTACAGTTAGGGTTAGGGTTAGGTTTAGAGGTTACTGTTAGTTTTAGGGTTAGTGTTAGGGTTAGTGTGAGTGTTGGAGTTTGTGTTAGAGTTAGGGTTACGGTGAGGGTTAGGATTAGGGTTATAGTTACGGTTTGGGTTATAATTAGGTTAACGTTAGTTTTACGGTTATGGTAGGTTTAGGGTTTGCGTTAGTTTTAGTGTTAGGGTTAGTATTAGGGTTAGGGTCAGGTTTAATTGTTAGGGGTTAGGGATAGTGTTATGGATTAGGGTTCGTGTTAGAGTTAGGTTTCGGGTTAGGGTTAGGGTTAGGTTATGGTTAGGGTTAGCGTTTAGGGTTAGGGTTAGAATTAGTGTTAGTGTTATTTTTAGGGTTATGGTTACGTTGAGGTTAATGGTTAGGGTTAGGTTAGAATTTATGTTTAGTGCTAGGTTTAGGGTTAGGGTTACAAATAGTTTAGGATTAGGGTTAGTATTAGAGTTTAGGGTTTGTGTTAGTGTTAGTGTTTGGGTTAGGTTTAGGCTTCGGGTTACATTTAGGGTTAGAGTATGGGTTAGAGTTAGGGTTAGGATAGGCTTAGGGTTAGGGTTAGGGTTAGGTATTATAGTCAGGCTTAGTGTAAGTTTAAGCAGTAGGGTTAGTGTTAGGTTAAGGGATTAATGTTAGGTCTGGGTTAGGGTTATTGTTATGGTTAGGGTTAGGGTTAGGATCAGAAATTAGCGTTGTGGTGAGGGTTAGGGTTAGTGTTAGGCTTAGGGTTAGGGTTAGGTTTAGGCTTAGGGGTTAGCTGTTGGGGAGATGGTTAAGTTTAGGCTTCACATTAATGTTAGGTTTAGTGTTACAATTAGTTTTAGGGTTCGCCTTAGGGTTAGTGTTAGGGTTACAGTTAGGTTTAGAGTTATTTTTGGGTTTATGTTCAGCGTTAGGGTTAGGGGTTAGGTGTTTGGGATAGGGTTAGGGTTAGGTTTCGGGTTAGGTTTACGGTTAGGGTTGTGCTTAGGGACATTGTTAGGTTTAGGGTTAGTGTTTAGGGTTATTGTTAGGGTTAGGGTTAGTTTTAGTGTTAGGTTTAGGGTTAGGCTTAGGGGTTAGTAGTTAGGGTTAGTTGTTACGGAGAGTGTTGGGTTTAGGGTTAGGGTTATGTTTAAAGCTTAGGCTTAGGCTTAGGCTTAGGGTTAGTGTTAGTGTTAGGGTTAGGCTTTTGGTTAGGGTTAGGATTAGGGTTATGTTTAGAGGTTAGCATTAGGTTTAGTGATAGAGTTTGTGGTAAGGGATAGGGTTAGTGTTAAGGTGAGGCTTAGATTTTATGGTTAGTGTTATGGTTAGGGTTAGGTTTAAAGCTTAGGTTTAGGGTTAGGGTTAGCGTTAGGGTTAGGGTTAGGGATAGGGTTAGTGTTAGGGTTAGGCTAGCCTTAGGGTTAGGGTTAGGATTACATTTAGGTTAGGGTTAGAGTTAGGTTTAGGGTTAGAATTTAGGTTTAGTGTTAGGTTTAGGGTTAGGGTTAGGGATAGGTTTAAGGTTAGGTTTAGTGTTAGAGGTTAGGTTTAGTGTTAGGGTTAGGTTTAGGGTTAGGATTAGAATTTTGGTTTTGTTTTAGGGTTAGGTTTAGGGGTTATGTGTTATAGATAGGGTAATGGTTATGGTTACGTTTAGGGTTAGGTTTACGGTTTTGGTTAGAGGTTAACGTTAGGGTTAGGGTTAGGGTTAGGGTTAGGGTTAGGGTTTCGGTTAGAATTAAAGGTTACAGTTAGTGTTAGGGTTACGGTTATAGTTTAGGGTTAGTGTTAAGGTAAGTGTTAGATTTATGGTTAGTGTTAGGTTTAGAATTAGAGTTTAGGATTATGATTCAGTTTAGGGTTAGGGCTAGTGTTACGGTTAGCGTTAGAGTTACGCTTAGTGTTAGAGTTATGATTAAGGTTAGGGTTAGGATTAAGTTTCCGGAGAGAGTTAGCTTTAAGCTTCGGTTTACAGTTAAGTTTAGTGTTAAGATCAGGTTTAGGGTTAAGGTTAGGGTTAGGGTGAGGGTTACATTTAGGGTTAGTTTTAGAGTTAGGGTTAGAGTTAGGGTTAGGGTTTAGGTGTTAGCGATAGGGTTAGGTTTAGGGTTAGTTTTAGGGTTTGGTTTAGGGTTACAGTTATGGTTAGCAATAGTGTTAGGGTTATGGTTAGAATTAAAGCTTAGGTTCAGGGTTTTGTTTAGGGTAGGGTTAGGGTTAGGGATAGTGTAAGGTTTAGGGTTAGGATTATGGTTAGTTCTAGGGTTACGTTTATAAGTTAGTGTTAGTGTTAGGATTAGGCTTAGGGTTAGTGTTAGTGTTAGGGTTAAGGTTAGAGTTAGGGTTACGGTTAGGTTTAGTCTTATGGTTTTGGTTAGGGTTAGGGTTACAATTAGGTTCAGGTCCAGGTTAGGGCTAGGTTCAGGGATATGATTAGAATTTAGGGTTAGGGTTAGGTTTCCGGTTTAGGGTTAGGGTTAGGTTTATGGTTATGGTTAGAGGTTAGCGTTAGGTTTAGGCTTAGGGTTAGGGTTTGGGTTTTAGGTAAAGTTTAGCATTAGGGTTAAGGTTAGGGTTAGAGTTTAGGTTTAGTGTTAGGGTAAATTTAGGTTTAGCGTTAGGATCAGTATTAGTCTTAGTGTTAGGGTTATGATTATGGTTACGGTTAGGGGTTAGGTGTTAAGGAGAGGGTTAGGGTTAGACTTTGCATTACAGTTAGGGTTATGGTTACGATTAGGTTTAGGGTTAGGGTTAGGGTAAGGGTTAGGGTTAGGTTTAGGTTTAGTTTTAGAGTTAGGGTGAGGCATAGGGTTAGGGGTTAGGTTTTACTGATAGTGTTAGGGTTAGGGGTAGGGTTTAGGGTTGGGGTTAGGTTTACTGTTAGGTTAAGGTTAAGTTTAGGGTTAGGGTTAGTGTTAGTGTTAGGGTTAGGGTTAGTGTTACAGTTAGAGTTTAGGGTTAGGTTTAGGGTTAGGGTTAGTGTTAGTTTTAGAGTCATGGTTAGAGGTTAGCGTTTGGTTTAGTGTTAGAGTTAGGGTTAGTGTTAGGGTTAGGCTTAGTCTTAGAGGTTTTAGTAAGTGTTAGGGTTAGGGTTAGGGTGAAACCTTAGGTTTGGGTTAGGTTTAGGGTTAAGGTAAGTGTTAGTAATAGGGTAATGGTTAGGATTAGGTTTAGTGATTAGTTTTATGGTTCGGGTTACGTTTAGTGTTAGGGTTAGCTTTAGGGGTTAGTTTTATGGTTAGGATTAGTGTTAGGGTTAGTTTGAGGGTTAGGGTTAGTTTTAGAGTTAGGGTTAGGGTTAGGCTTAGGTTTAGCGTTATGGATAGGTTTAGGATTACATTTATGTTAACTTTAGGATTAGGGTTGGGTTGAGGTTTAGGGTTAGGTTTTGCATTAGATGTAGTGCTAGGGTAAGGGTTAGCGTTAGGTTTATGGGTTACGTGTTAGGGATAGGGTTATGGGTTAGGGTTAGAGTTAGTGATAGGGTTAGTGTTATGGTTAGTGTTAGGCTTAGGGCTAGGGTTAGTGTTATGGTTAGGGTTATGGTTAGGTTAGTATTAGGGTTTCAAGTTGGGTTTAGTGTTAAGTTTAGAGTTAGTGTTATAGATAGGTTTAGGTTTAGGTTTAGTGTTAGAGTTTAGGCTTGGTGTTAGGGTTAGGTTTAGGGTTAGAGGTATGTGTTAGGGTTAGGGTTAGCGTTAGTGTTCGGCTAAGGGTTAGGGTTAGGGTTAGGGTTATGCTAGGGTTAGGGTTAGGTTTAAGTTTAGGTATTACAGACAGGGTTAGCTTTAGTTTAAGAGGTAAGGTTAGGGTTAGGGTAAGGGGTTAACTTTAGGTTTAGGGTTAGGGTTAGGGGTAGGGTTACACTTGAGGTTAGGGTTAGGATTAGATGTTAGCGTTATTGGTAGGTTTAGGGTTATGGCTACATTTAGGATTAGGGGTAGTTTTATGGTTAGTGTTATGGGTTACGTGTTAGGGAGAGAGTTAAGGTTAGGCTTCGGGTTATGGTTATTTTTTGGGTTACTATTATGTTTAGAGTTAGTCTTAGGGTTATGGTTAGTGTTAGTTTTAGGGTTAGATTTAGCATTAGGTTTTGGGGTTAGGTGTTAGCATCAGGGTTAAGGTTAGAGTTAGGGTTAGGTTGCCGGTTAGGGTTAGGCTTAGGGATAGTCTTAGCTTTAGGGTTAGTGCTTAGAATTAGGGTTACGATTAGGGTTTGGGTTATGGTTAGGCTTCGGATTATGGTTAGGTTTAGGGTTACGATTAGTTTAGGGTTAAGTTTAAGTTTAGGGTTAGGGTTAGGTTTATGGTTAGAGGTTATCTTTTGGTTTAGGGTTAGAGTTGGGCTTAGTGTTAGGTTTAGTGTTAGGCTTAGATGCTACAGTTAGGTTTAGGGTTGGGGTTAGGGTTAAAGCTTAGGTTCAGGGTGAGGGTTAGGGGTTGTGTTATGTAAGGGTTATGCTACGGGTTAGGATTATTGTTATTGGTTAGTTTTACGATTAGGGTAACAGTTAGGTTTAGGGTTAGGTTTAGAGGTTAGTGTTAGGATAAGTGTTAGGTTTAGGGTAAGTGTGAGGGTTAGGGATAGGCTTAGAGTTAGAGTTCAGTTTAGGTTTAGGCTTAGGGTTATGGTTATGTTTAGGGTTACAATTAGGTTAGCGTTAGGGTTAGGGTTTGCGTTAGATTTAGTATTAGGGTTAGGATTACAGTTTAGGGTTAGGTTTAGGGATAAGGTTTTAGGGATAAGGTTATGGATTAAGGTTAGTGTTAGGGTTAGAGTTAGGGTTAGCATTATGGTTATGGTTAGGATTAGGGTCATGGTTATGGTTAGAAGTTAGCGTTAGGTTTAGGGTTAGTGTTAGGGTTATGGTTAGGTTTAGGGTTAGGGTTAGAGTTTAGTGTTAGTGTCACTGTAAGGGTTAGGTTTAGTTTTATGGTTACGTTTAGGATTAGAGTTAGTGTTAGGGTTAAATCTTAGGTTTAGGTTTAGGGTTAGGGTTACTGTTAGGGTTAGGGTTAGGGTTAGTGTTAGTTTTAGGGTTAGGTTTAGGGTTAGCGTTAGGGCTTTGCTTAGAGGTTAGTATTAGGTTTAATGATAGAGTTTGTTTTAGGGTGAGGATTAGTGTGAGGCTTAGAAGTTATCATTAAGGTTATGGTGAGGGTTAAGTTTAAAGCTTAGGTTTAGTGTTGGGTTAGAATTAGGGTTAGGGATAGGGTAAACTTTAGGATTAGGTTTAGTCGTTAGGTTTAGGGTTAGGGTTAGATTTAGCTTAGGGTTAGGGTTAAGGTTAGGGTTAGGTTTTCGGTTAGGTTTAGGATGTATATTAGGATTAGTGTTAGGGTTACGGTTAGGTTTAGGGGTTACGTGTTAGGGATGGGGTTACGGTTAAGCTTCGGGTTATGGTTAGGGTTCGGGTTACGATGAGGTTAGGGTTAATGTTAGGGTTCGGGGTAGCATTTGCGTTAGATTTATGGTTAGTTTTAGGGTTAGGGTTAGGTTTAGAATTAGGTGTTAGGTGTTAGGGATAGGGTTATAGTTAGGGTTAGGGTTAGCGTTAGGTTTAGGGTTAGGTTTAAGTTTTAGTGTTAAAATTATGGTTATTGTTAGCCTTTAGGATTGGGGTTAGGGTTAGGTTTAGTGTCATGGTTAGGGTTAGGCTTAGGTTGACGTTTAGGGTTAGGGTTACATTTAGGATTAGTGTTAGGGCTTAAGGTTAGGGTTTAGGCTTAGGGTTATTGTTTAGGGTTAGGTGTTAGGTTTAGGGGTTAGCGTTATGGTTAGGCTTAGGGATAGGTTTAGGGTCAGGATTAGGGCTAGGGTTATGGTTATGGTTAGGGTTAGGGTTACGATTAGGGTTAGAGATGATGGTTACCCTTAGGGTTTTGGCTAGGGTTAGTGTTACGGTTAGGGTAAGAAGTTAGTGTTAGTGTTAGGGTTAGGTTTAGGTTTAGGGTTAGACTTAGTGTTAGAAATTAGGGTTAATGTTGGGGTTAGCTTTAGGGTTAGGCTTAGGGTTAGTGTTAGTTTTAGGGTTTAGGTCGTGGTGTTAGTGTTAGGGTTAGGGTTAGGGTTAGGGATATTGTTAGGCTTCGGATTACGGTTAGGGGTAAGGTTACCATTAGGTTTAGTCTATCCTTACGGTTAGGATTAGCGTTAGGGTTAGGTTCAGTGTTAGTTTTAGAGTTAGGTTTAGCCATAGGGTTAGGGGTTAGGTGTTAGGGCTAGGGTTAGGGTTAGGATAGGGTTAGGGTTAGGTTTACAGTTAGGGTTAGGTTTAGTGTTAGGTTTATTGTTATGGTTTATGGTTAGTGTTAGTGTTAGTGTTATGGTAAGGATTACGGTTAGTCTTCGGGTTACGGATAGGATTACAGTTATGATTAGGTTTGTGTTAGGTTTAGGGCTAGGTTTAGGGTTAGGGTGAGCATTAGGTTTAGATGTTAGGAATAGGTTTAGGGTTAGGGTTAATTTTACGTTTAGAATTTAGGCTAAGTGTTAGGGTTAGGGTTACAAGTTAGGTTTAGTGTTAGGTTTTGGGTTAGGGTTAGGGATAGGTTTAGGGTTAGGGTTAGTGTTATAGGTCAGGGTTATTGTTAGATTTAGGGTTAGGGTTAGGGTTAGTGTTACAGGTATGTATTAGGGTTATTGTTAGCATTAGGGTTAGTGTTAACCTTAGAGGTTATGATTAGTGTTAGTGTTAGGGTTAGGGTTAAAGCGTACATTTAGTGTTAGTGTTAGTGTTAGTGTTAGTGTTAGGGTTAGGGTTAGGGATACACTAAGGGTTAGGATTAGGTTTAGTGTTTTGTTTTAGGGTTAGGGTTATGGTTAGAGTTAGGGTTAGGTTTAGAGATTAGTATTAGTGTTAGGGTTAGGTTTAGGGATAGTGTGAAGGTTAGGGTTACGGTTAGAGATAGGGTTAGTGTTAGGCTTAGGCTTAGGTTTATGGTTAGGTTTAGGGTTGCAATTAATATAGCATTAGGGTTAGGGTTAGAGTTTACGTTAGATTTAGTGTTAGGGTTAGGGTTTGAGTTAGGGTCAGGTTTAGGGATTAGGTGTTAGGAATAGGGTTATGGGTAAGGGTTATTGTAAGGGTTAGGATTAGGTTTACAGTTTCGGTTATGGTTAGAGTTTAACGTTTTGTTTAGGGTTAGGGTTAGGCTTAGGGTTATGGTTTGGGTTAGAGTTAATGGTTAGGGTTAGGATTTGGGTTAGAGTTAAAGGTTATGGTTAGGGTTAGAGTTACAGTTAGAGTTTAGGTTTAGGGGTTAGGTGTTAGGGATAGGGTTATGGGTAAGGGTTATTGTAAGGGTTAGGGCTAGGTTTACAGTGTCGGTTATGGTTAGAGGTTAACATTTTGTTTAGGGTTAGGGTTAGGCTTAGGGTTATGGTTTGGGTTAGAGTTAATGGTTAGGGTTAGGGTTTGGGTTAGAGTTAAATGTTATGGTTAGGGTTAGAGTTACAGTTAGAGTTTAGGGTTAGTGTAAGGGTAAGGGCTAGGTTTAGGATTAGGGTTAGGTTTAGGGTTAGAGTTAAGGGTTATGGTTAGGTTTAGGGTTAGGGTTAGTGTTAGTGTTAGGGTTAGGGTTAATATTAGGGTTAAAGTTAATGTTAGGGTTAGGAGTTAGGTGTTAGGTTAGGGAGAGGTTTAGGGTTAGGCCTTGGGTTATGGTTAGGGTAAGGTCACCATTAGGTTTAGGGTTAGGGTTAGGGTTAGGGTTAATGTTTGGTTTAGGGTTAGTTTTAGAGTTAGGGTTAGGACTAAGGTTAGGTGTTTGGTGTTAGCGATAGGGTTAGGGTTACAGTTAAATTTTGGATTCGGTTTAATTTTAGGGTTAGTGTTAGGGAGAGTGTTAGGGTTAGGGTTAGGCTTTAGGTTTAGGTTTAGGCTTTAGGTTTAGGGTTAGGTTTAGGTTTAGGGTAGGGTTAGTGTTACAATTAGAAGTTAGTTTTAGTGTTAAGTTTAGGGTTAGGGTGAGGGTTATGGATAGCTTTATTGTTAGAGTTTAGCATTTGTTTTAGTGTTAGATTTTGGGTTATTGTTAGTGTTAGTTTTAGGCTTAGAGGGTATCGATAGGTCTAGGGTTAGGGTTAAAGCTTAGGTTCAATGGTAGGATTAGTGACTAGTTTTAGGGTTAGGGTTACGGTTAGGGTCAAGGTTAGGTTTAGAGGTTAGGGTTAGGATTAGAGTTAGGGTTAGGGTTAGGTTTAGGGTTAGGGTTAGGTTTACAATTAGGTTAGCATTGGGGTTAGGGTTAGAGTTAGGTTTAGGGTTAGAGTTTGCGTTAGATTTAGTGTTAGGGTTAGGGTTTGAGTTAGGGTTTGTTTAGGGGTTAGGTTTTAGGGATAGGGTTATGGGTAAGGGTTAGTGTAAGGGTTAGGGTTAGGGTTAGGGTTACGGTTATGGTTAAAGGTTAGCATTAGGCTTAGTGTTAGGGTTAGGGTTAGGATTTGGGTTAGAGTTAAAGGTTAGGGTTAGGTTTAGTGTTACGATTAGAGTTTATGTTTAGTGTTAGTGTAAGTGTTAGGTTTAGGGTTAGGGTTAGGTTTTGGGTGAGAGTTAAGTTTTATGTTTTGGTTTAGGGTTAGGTTTAGTGTTAGGATTAAGGTTAGTGTTACGCTTAATGTTAGGGTTATGATTAAAGTTATGGTTAGGAGTTAGGTATTAGGGAGAGGGTTGGCATTAGGTTTTGGATTATGTTTAGGGTTAGGGTTATGATTAGGTATAGGGTTAGGGTTAGGTTTAGGGTTTGGTTTAGGGTTAGTTTTAGAGTTAGTGTTAGGGTTAAGGTTCGGGGTTAGTTGTTAGTGAAAGTGTTAGGTTTAGGTTTAAGGTTAGGGGTTAGGTCTTAGTGATAGTGTTAGGGTTATGGTAACGTTTCGAGTTGCAGTTAGTGTTAGGTTTAGAGGTTAGGGTTAGGGTTAGGGTTAGGGTTAGTGTGAAGCTTAGGTTTAGGGTTAGAGTTAGTGTTAGGGTTAGTGTAAGTGATAGATTTAGGGTTAGGGTTAGGTTTAGGGATAGAGTTAAGTGTTATGGTTCAGTTTAGGGTTGGGGTTAGTGTTAGGGTTAGGTTTAGTGTTATGCTTAATGTTAGGGTTATGATTAAAGTTATGGTAAGAAGTTAGGTGTTAGGGAGATGGTTAGAATTAGGTTTTGGATTATGGTTAGGGTTAGGGTTACGATTAGGTTTAGGGTTAGTGTTAGGGTTAGGGTTTGGTTTAGGATTAGATTTAGAGTTAGTGTTAGGGTTAAGGTTAGGGGTTAGTTGTTAGTGAAAGTGTTATGGTTAGGGTTAAGGTTAGGGGTTAGGTGTTAGCAATAGGGTTAGGGTCAGGGTTACGATTCGGCTTACCGTTAGGGTTAGGTTTAGAGGTTAGTGTTAGAGTTAGGGTTATGGTTAGGGTTAGTTTGAGGCTTAGGGTTAGGGTTAGAGTTACAGTTACGGTTAGTGTTAGGCTTAGTTTTATGCTTAGTGTTTGGGTTTAAATTAGTTTAACGTTTGGGTTATGGTTAGATTTAGGTTTTGAGTTAGATTTAGTGTTAGGGTTAGGATTAGGGTTAGGGTTAGGTTTAGGGGTTAGGTGTTAGGGATAGGGTTATGGATAGTGGTTAATGTTAGTGTTAGGGCTAGGGTTAGTCTTAGGGATAGTGTTAGGTTTATGGTTAGGGTTACCTTTTAGGGTTAGGGTTAGGATTAGGGTTAGTGTTATGGTTAAGTTTAGGGTTAGTTTGAGGTTTAGGGTTATGGTTAGTGTTAGGGTTAGAATTCAGGTTTATTGCTAGGTTTAGTGTTAGGGTTTGGGGATAGTTTAGGTTTAGGGTTAGTGTTAGAGGTTACGGTTAGAGTTAAGTTTAGTTTTAGGGTTAGGGTTAGATGTAATGGTTAAGGTTAGGTTTAGCTTTAGCTTTAGGGTTACTGTTATGCTAGGGTTAGGGTTAGGTTTAGGTATTACAGTCAGGCTTTGGGATAATTTAAGGGGTTGGGTTACGGTTAGGGTAAGGGATTAATGTTAGGTCTGGTTTAAGTTTATGGTTATGGTTAGGGTTAGCATTAGGGTTAGGATTAGAATTTAGGGTTCTTGGTAGAGTTAGGGATATGGTTACGTTTAGGGTTAGGGTTAGTGTTAGGGTTTGGGTAAGTTTTTAGGTGTTAGGGAGAGGGTTAAGGTTAAGCTTCCAGTTATGGTTAGTGTTAGTGTTACAATTAGGTTTAGGGTTAGGCTTAGGGTTAGGGTTATGCTTAGGTTTAGTGTTAGTTTTATGGGTAGGTTCAGTGTTAGTGTTAGAGGTTAGGTGTTAGGGATAGGGTTAGGGTTAGGGTTAGGGTTAGGGTTAAGTTTACCGTTAGGGATAGTGTTAGGCTTATTGTTAGGGTTTAGGGTTAGTGTTAGTGTTAGGGTTAGTGTTACAGTTAGGCTTGCAGTTATGGTTAGGTTTAGAGTTACCTTTAGGTTAGGTTTAAAGTTAGTGTTAAGGTTAATCTTAGGTTTAGGGTTAGATGTTAGGGATATGTTTAGGGTTTCAGTTAGTGTATTTGTTAGAGTTTAGGGTTAGGGTTAGGGTTAAGTTTAGGGTCAGGGTTAGGGTTAGGGTTAGCGGTTAGCTTTAGGTTTGGGTTAGGGTTAGGGTTAAAACTTAGGTTTAGATTTAGGGTTAGGTTTAGGGTTAGGGTTCGTGTTAGGTTTAGGGTTAGGTTTAGGGGTAGGGTTATGGTTAGAGGTAAGCATTATGTTTAGTGATAGAGTTTGTGGTTAGGGTTATTATTAGGGTGAGACTTAGATGTTATTTTTAGGGTTATGTTTAGGGTTAGGTTTAAAGCTTTGCTTTAGGGTTAGGGTTAGCGTTAGGTGTAGGGATAGGGTTAATATTAGGGTTAGGGCTAGGCTTAGGGTTATGGTTAGGGTTAGGGTTACATTTAAGTTATGGTTAGGGTTAGGGTTAGAATTTAGGGTTAGTGTTAGTTTTAGGGTTAGGGTTACAGATCGGTTTAGGGTTAGGGTTAGTGTTAGTGGTTAGGGTAAGTGTTAGGGTTAGTGTTAGCCTTAGGGTTAGGGTTAGGATTAGAAATTTGGGTTAGGGTTAGGTTTAGGGGTTAGGTGTTAGGGATAGGTTAAGGTTTATAGTTAGGTTTACTGTTAGGTTAGGGTTAGGTTTAGGGTTATGTTTAGGGTTATGGTTAGGGTTAGGATTAGAATTTAAGGTTAGATTTAGGGTTAGTTTATGGGTTAGTTTTAGGGTTACGCTTATGGTTAGAGGTTAACGTTAGGTTTAGGGTTAGGGTTAGGGTTAGGGTTAGTGTTACAGATAGTGTTATGGTTAGGGTTAGCATTTAGGGTTAGGGTTAGAGTTAGGTTTAGATTTAGTGTTTTGGGTTAGTGTTAGGGTTAGAATATAGGTTTAGTGTTAGTGTTAGTTTTAGGGTTAGGGTTAGGTTTATTGTTAGAGGTTAGCGTTTGGTTTAGGGTTAGAGTTAGGGTTAGGGTTAGGCTTAGAGTTTATGGTTAGGCTTACGGTTAGGGTTAAAGCTAAGGTTCAGCTTTATGGTTAGGTTTAAGGTTAGAGTTACTATTACAGTTTAAGTTAGGATTAAAGTTATGGTTTGGCTTAGGGTTATGGTTAGAGGTTAGGTTTTGTTTTAGTGTTAGAATTAGGGTTAGTGTTACGGTTAGTGTTAGGCTTAGAGGTTATGGTTATGATTAGGATTAGGGTTAGTGTTAAAGCTTAGGTTCAGGGTTAGGGTTAGGGGTAGGGTTAGGTTAGGGATATGCTATGGGTTAGGATTAGGGTTAGTGGTTAATTTTAGTGTTAGTTTTACCATTAGGGTTAGGGTTAGGTTTAAAGGTTAGTGATAGGTTTAGGGTTAGGGTTAGGGATTTTGTGAGGTTTAGGGTTAAGGATAGAGTTCGGGTTATGGTTAGAGTTAGGCTTAGGGATATGGTTAGGGCTAGGGTTACAATTAGGTTAACGTTAGTGATATGGTTAGGGTTTGCGTTAGATTTAGTGTTAGATTTATTGTTAGGGTTAGGTTTAGGGGTTAGGTGTTAGGGATAGGGTTATGGGTTAGGGTTAGTGTTAGATTTAAGGTTACGGTTAGAGTTAGGGTTATGGTTATGGTTAGAGGTTAGCATTAGGTTTAGGTTTAGGTTTAGGGTTAGGGTTAGTGTTTGGGTTAGAGTTAAATGTTAGGGTTAGGTTTAGCATTGCAGTTAGAGTAAGGGTTAGTGTTAGGGTAAGGTTTAGGCTTTGGTTTAGGGTTAGGTTTAGAGTTAGAGTTTTGGGTTATGGTTCAGTTTAGGGTAAGGGTTATTTTTATGGTTAGGCTTAGGGTTATGCTTTGTGTTAGGGTTATGATTAAGATTAGGTTTAGGGGTTATGTGTTAGGGAATGCGTTAGGTTTAGGCTGTGGGTAACGTTTAGGGTTAGGGTTAGGATTAGGGTTGGGTTAGTGTTAGGGTTAGGGTTAGTGGTAGGTTTAAGGTTAGTTTTAGAGTTAGGGTTAGGGTTAGTGTTAGGGGTTAGGTGTTAGCGATAGGGTTAGTGTTTGGGTTGGGTTTATGGTTAAGTTGAGCGTTAGGGTTAAGCTTAGAGATAGTGTTTGGGTTAGTTTTAGGGTTTAGGGTTAGGATTGAGTTTAGGTTTAGGGTTAGGGTTAGTGTTATGGTTAAAAGTTAGGTTTAGTGTTAGTGTTAGGTTTAGGGTCACGGTTATGATTAGAGGTTAGCGTTTGGTTTAGGGTTAGAGTTATGATTAGGGTTTGCATTTGATTTAGTGTTAGGTTTAGATTTAGGGTTAATGTTAGGGTTAGGGTTATTGTTAGGGTTAGGTTTAGAGGTTAGTGTTAGGGTTAGTGTTAGTTTTAATGTGAGGATTAGGGATAGTGTTAGAGCTAAGGTTATGTTTAGGTTTAGGGTTATGGTTAGGTTTAGTGTTACAATTAGGTTAGTGTTAGGTTTAGGGTTAGAGATAGGTTTAGGGTTTGGGTTAGATTTAGTGTTAGGGTTAGGGTTAGGTTTAGGGGTTAGGTTTTAGGGATAGTGTGATTGGTTAGGGTCAGTGTTAGGGTTACGGTTAGAGTTAGGGTTACGGTTATGGTTAGACGTTAGCGTTAGGTTTAGGGTTAAGGTTAGGGTTTGTTTTAGAGTTAAAGTTAGGTTTAGGTTTCGTTTTACAGTTAGAGTTTAGCGTTAGTGTTAGGGTAAGATTTAGGTTTAGGGTTAGGGTTAGGTTAGGGTTACAATTAGTTTAGAATTAGGGTTAGGGTTAGGTTTAGGGTTAAAGTTCATGGTTAGGGTTAGGGTTAGGATAAGGTTAGGGTTAAAGCTTAGGTTCAGGGTTAGTTTTAGGATTAGGGTTAGGTTTAGGGATATGGTAAAGGTTAGCATTAGGGTTAGTGGTTAGTTTTAGGGTTAGGGTTACGGTTAGGGTTAGTGTTAGGTTTAGAGTTAGAGTTAGGTTTAGCCTTAGGGTTAAGGTTAGTGTTAGGGTTACAATTAGGTTAGAATTAGGTTTAGGGTTAGGGTTAGGGATTGTGTTAGATTTAGTGTTAGTGTTAGTGTTAGGGTTAGGATTAGGGTTAGGCGTTAGATTTAGGTTTGGGTTAGGGTTAGGGTTAAACCTTATGTTTAAGTATAGGGTTAGGTTTAGGTGTTAGGTGTTAGGGATAGCGTAAGGGTTATGGTTAGTTTTAAGGATAGGTTAGGTGTAGATTTAGTTTTAGGGTTATGTTTAGGGTTATGGTTAGGGTTAGGATTAGAATTTAGGGTTAGGGTTAGAGTTAGGATTACAGGTTAGTGTTACGTTTATGGTTAGAGGAGAGCGTTAGGTTTAGGGTTAGGCTTAGGGTTTGGGTTAGAATTGAAAGTTAGAGTTAGGGTTAGTGTTACGGTTAGAGTTTAGGTTTAGTGTTGGGTAAGTGTTAGGTTTATGGTTCGGGTGACTTTCAGTGTTAGGGTTAGGGTTAGGGTTAGAGGTTAGCGTTAGGTTTAGTGATAGAGTTTGTGGTTAGGGTTAGGGTTTGGGTTACAATGAGGCTTAGATGTTATTTTTAGGGTCATGGTTAAGGTTAGGGTTAAAGTTAGGTTTAGGGTTAGGGTTAGCATTAGGCTTAGTGATAGGGTTAGTGTTAGGGATAGGCTTAGGCTTAGGGTTATGGTTAGGGTAGGATTACATTTAGGTTAGGGTTTGAGTTTCGGTTAGGTTTAGCGTTAGAATTTAGGGTTAGTGTTAGGTTTAGGGTTAGGGTTAGGGATAGGTTTAGTGTTAGGGTTAGTGTTAGAGGTTAGGGTTAGTATTAGGGTTAGGGTTAGGTTTAGGGTTAGTATTAGAATTCTGGGTTGGGGTAGGGTTAGTTTTAGGGGATATGTGTTAGGGATAGGGTAAAGTGTTATGGTTAGGTTATATAGGGGGTAGGTTAGGTTATAGGTTATATATATATAGGTTATGGTTAGGTTATATATAGGGTAGGTTAGGGTTAGGATTATGCTTAGGGTTATGGTTATGTTTAGGATTAGAATTTAGTGTTAGTGTTAGGGTTAGTTTTACAGGTTAGGGTTAGGGTTATGGTTATTGTTATGGTTAAAGGTTAGCGTTAGGTTTACGGTTACGGTTAGGGTTAGCGTTAGGGTTTGGGTTAGAGTTAAGGGTTAGGGTTTAGGTTATGGTTAGAATTTTGGGTAAGTGTTAGGGTGTTAGATTTAGGGTTACAGTTAGCTTGAGGGTTAGACTTTAGGGTTACGGTTCGGTTTAGGGTTAGGGTTATTGTTAAGGATAGGGTTATTATTAGGGTTAGGGTTAAGTTTACACTTAGTGTTAGGGTTATGATTAAGGTTAGGGTTAGTGGTTAGGTGTTAGGGATAGGGTTAAGTTTAGGCTTTGGGTTATGGCTAGGGTTAGGGTTACAATTAGTTTTAGAGTTAGGGTTAGGTTTAGGGTTAGGTTTAGGGTTAGGGTTAGGGTTAGGTGTTAGGTGTTAGCCACAGGGTTATTTTTAGGCTTAAGTTTAGGGTTCGGATTAGGGTTAGGGATAGTGTTAGGGATAGTGTAAAGGTTAGAGTTAGTGTTTAGGGTTAGTTTAATGTTAGGGTTAGTTTTAGGTTTAGGGTTAGGGTTAGTGTTATGGTTAGGGTTAGGGTTAGGGTTAGGGTTAGGTTTAGGGTTAGGTTTATGGTTAGAGGTTAGCATTTGCTGTAGGTTTAGAGGTAGGGTTAGTGTTAGGGATAGGCTTAGAGGTTATGGTTAGGGTTAGGGTTATTGTTAAAGGTTTAGTTCAGGTTTATCGTTTGGGTTAAGTTTAGGGTTATGGTTAGAGTTTAGGGTTAGGTTTAAGGTTATGTTTAGGGTTAGGGTTATGGTTCGATGTTAGGTTTTTTTTTTTTTTTTTTTTTTTTTTTTTTTTGCTCAGAGTTAGTGTTACTGTTAGGGTTAGTGTTAGGCTTAGAGTTTGTGGTTATGTTTATGGTTATGGTTAGGGTTAAAGCTTAGGTTCAGGGTTAGGGTAATGGGTAGGGTTCCGTTAGAGATATGCTAAGTGTTAGGAATAGGGTTAGTGTTTAGTTTTAGGATTACGGTTACCGTTAGTGTTAAGGTTAGGTGTAGAAGTTATTGTTAGGGTTAGGCTTATGGTTACGGTTAGTGTGAGGGTGAGGGTTAGGGTTAGAGTTAGGGTTATGGTGAGGAATAGGCTTAGGGTTATGATTAGGGTTAGTGTTACAATTAAGTTAGCATTAGGTTTAGGGTTAGGGTTTCTGTTAGATTTAGTGTTAGGGTTAGGGTTAGGTTTAGTGTTAGGTTTAGGTTTTAGGTGTTAGTGATTAGGTTATGGGTTAGGGTTAGTGTTAGGGTTAGGGTTAGGGTTACTCTTAGTTTTAGGGTTATGATTAAGGTTAGGGTTAGGAGTTAGGTGATAGGGAGTGGGTTATGGTTAGGCTTTGGGTTACGGTTATGGTTAGGGTTATGATTAGATTTAGGATTAGGGTTAGGTTTAGGGGTTAGTTTTAGAGTTTGGGTTAGGTTTATGGTTAGGTGTTAGGTTTTATCAATAGGTTTAGGGTTAGGGTTAGATTTAGGGTTCGGTTTAGCGTTAGGGTTAGGGTTAGGTATAGTTTTAGGGTTATGGTTAAGGTTTAGGTTTAGGCTTAATGTTAGGATTAGGTTTAGGGTGAGGGTTAGTTTTAGGGTTAGAAATTAGTTGCAGTGTTAGTTTTAGGGTTAGATTTAGGGTTATGATTAGAGGTTAGTGTTGGTTTTAGTGTTAGAGTTAGGGTTAGGGTTAGGGCTTGGCTTAGAGGTTATGGTTATGGTTATGGTTTGGGTTAAAGCTTAAGTTCAGGTTTATGGTTAGGGTTAAGGTTAAGGTTATGGTTAGAGTTTAGAGTTAGGTTTAATGTTATGATTAGGGTTAGCGTTATGATTAGAGTTTAGCTTGTGGTTTAGGGTTAGAGTTAGGGTTAGTTTTAGGGTTACTGTTAGGCTTAGAGTTTATGGTTATGTTTAGGGTTACGGTTAGGGTTAATGCTTAGGTTGAGGGTTAGTTTTTGGGGTAGCGTTCGGTTAGTAATATGCTAAGCGTTAGGATTAGGTTTAGTGGTTAATTTTAGGGTTAGGTTTCTTTTTGGTTTAGAGGTTAATGTTAGGTTTTGGGATAGGGATACGGTTAGTGTGAGTGTTAGGGTTACTTTTAGAGTAAGGTTATGATTAGCTTTAGGCTTAGGTTTATGGTTAGTGTTAGGGTTACAATTAGGTTATCATTATTGTTAGGGTTAGGGTTACGGTTAGGGTTTGTGTTAGATTTAGTGTTAGGGTTAGTGTTAGGGTTAGGGTTAGGTTTAGGGGTTAGGTGTTCGTGATAAGGTTATGGGTTAGGGTTATTGTTAGGGTTACAGTTAGAGTTAGGGTTACGGTTATGGTTAAAGGTAGGTGTTAAGTTTAGGGTTAAGGTTAGGGTTTGGGTTAGAGTTAAAGCTTAAGCTTAGGTTTAGTGTTAGAGTTAGAGTTCAGGGTTACTGTTAGGTTAAGGGTTAGGATTAGGGTTAGGGTTAGTGTTAGGGTTAGGGTTAGGGTTACACTTAGTGTTAAGGTTATGATTAAGGTTAGGGTTGTGCTAGGTGTTAGGGAGAGTGTTAGGTTTAGGCTTTGGGTTTCGGTTAGGGTTAGGGTTACGATTAGTTTTAGGTGTAGAGTTAGGTTTAGGGTTAGGGTTAGGGTTAGGATTAGGGTTAGGTTTGGTGTTAGTTTTTGAGTTAAGGTTAGGGTTACTGTTAGGGATTAGGTGTTAGCAATAGGGTTATGGATAGGGTTAGGTTTAGTGTTCAGTTTAGAGTTAGGGTTAGGGTTCGGGATAGTGTTAGGTTTAGGGTTAGTGTTTAGGGTTAGGGTTATGGTTAGATTTAGGTTTAGGTTTAGGGTTAGGTTTAGCGTTAGTGTTAGAAGATAGGTTTACTGTTAGGGTTAGAGTTAGGGTTAGGTTATGGTTAGAGGTTAGTGTTTGGTTTAGTGTTAGAGTTAGAGTTAGTTTTAGGGTTAGTTTTAGGCTTAAAGGTTATGGTTAGTTTTAGGGTTACTTTTAGGATTAAAGCTTAGGCTCAGGTTTGCGTTTACTGCTATGGTTAGGGTTATGGTTAGAGTTTAGGATTAGGTTTAAGGTTATGGTTAGGGTTACGGTTATGGTTAGAGGTTAGCTTTTGGTTTAGGGTTAGAGTTATGGTTAGTGCTAGTGTTAGTGTTAGGCTTAGATATTATGGTTAGGGTTAGGTTTAGGGTTAGGGTTACGGCTAAAGCTTAGGTTAAGGGTTAGGGTTAGGATTAGGGTTATGGTTAGGGATATAGTAAGGATTAGGATTAGGTTAGTGGATAGTTTTAGGTATAGGGTTATGCTTAGGATTAGGTATAGGGTTATGCTTAGGATTAGGTTTTAGGTATAGGGTTATTCTTAGGATTAGGTTTAGATGTTAGTGTTAGTGTTAGGTTAGGGTTAGGGTTAGTGTGAGAGTTAGGTTTAGGTTTAGAGTTAGGGTTAGTGTTAGGGTAAGGTTTGGTGTTATGGTTATTGTTAGGGTTATAATTGGGTTAATATTAATGTTAGGATTAGGGTTAGGGTTTGCATTAGATTTAGTGTTAGGTTTAGGGTTACTGTAATGTTTTGGTTTAATGGTTAGGTATTAGGTATAGTGTTATGGGTTAGGGTTAGTGTTAGGGTTAGGGTTAGGGTTACAGTTTAGGGTTAGAGTTAGTGTTTGGGTTAGTGTTATCATTAGGGTAAGGGTTAGGTTGAGGTTTAGGGCAAGGGTAGTGTTAGAAGTTAGGTTGAGTGTTA
This sequence comes from Cavia porcellus, assembly GCF_034190915.1. Lineage (NCBI taxonomy): Eukaryota > Metazoa > Chordata > Mammalia > Rodentia > Caviidae > Cavia > Cavia porcellus. Next base: position 102,210,772 of record NW_026947488.1, on the reverse strand, counting down.
GGTTTAGTGATAGGTATGGGGTTAGGGTTAGTTTTAGGGGTTAGGGTTAGTGTTAGGGTTAGGGTTAAGGTTAGGTTTAGAAATATGTGTTAGGGTTAGTGTTTGGATTAGGGTTAGAGTTAGAGTTACGGTTAGAGTTAGGGTTAGGGTTATGCTAGGGTTAGTGTTAGGGTTAGGGTTAGGTATTACAGTCAGGCTTAGGGTTAGTTTTACGGTTAGGGTTATAGTTACATTTAGTGTAAGGGATTAATGTTAGTTCTGTGTTAGGGTTATGCTTATGGTTAGGGTTAGGGTTAGGATTAGAAGATAGGGTTAGGGGTAGGGTTAGTGTTATGGTTACATTTAGGGTTAGGGTTAGTATTAGGGTCATGGTTAGGGGTTAGGTGTTAACGGAGAGAGTAAAGATTAGGCTTCGGTTTACGGTTAGGGTTACTGTTATGATTAGGTTTAGGGTTAGGCTTAGGGTTATGGCTAGTGTTAGGGTTAGGTTTAGTGTTAATTTTAGGTTTAGATTTAGTGTTAGGTTTAGGGGTTAGATGTTAGGGATAGGTTTAGGGTTAGGGTTAGTGTTAGGGATAGTGTTAGGTTTCGGGTTAGGGTTTAGGGTTAGTGTTAGAGTTAGAGTTAGGGTTAGGTATAGGGTTAGTTAGGGTTAGGGTTTTTTTATTAATCTTGGGGTTACAGTTAGGGTTAGAGTTACGTTGAGGTTAGGGTTAGGTTTAAAGTTATGTTTAGAGCTAGGTTTAGGGTTTTGGGTAGCATTAGGGTTAGAGATAGTGTTAGGGTTAGGATTGGGATTAGTAGTTAGGTTTAGGGTTAGGTTTACATTTATGGATAGGTTCCGGTTTAGAAGTTAGTGTTAGGGTTAGTGTTAGTGTTAGGTTTAGTGTTAGGATTAGGTTTAGGTTTAGAGTTATGTTCAAGTTTAGGGTTATGGTTTTGGTCAGGGTTAGGTATAGGGTTATGGCTAGGCTTCGCGTTACGGTAAGTGTTAGGGTTACCATTAGATTAGTGTTAGCATTAGGGTTTGGGTTAGAGTTAGGTTTATGATTAGGGTTAGAGATTATTATTACTGTTAGGGTTATGATTATGGTTACTGTTATGGTTAGTGTAAGAGTTTAGCCTTAGTGTTAGGGTTAGTGTTAGGTTTAGGTTTAGGCTTAGGGTTAGAAGTTAGTATAAGTGTTAGGGTTAGGTTTTGGGTTAGGGTTAAGGTTAGGGTTAGTGTTCGGTTTAGGTTTAGAATTTAGTGTTAGTGTTAGGGTTAGGGTTATGGTTAGGCTTCGGGTTACGGTTAGGTTTAGGGTTACAATTAAGTTTAGGTTTAGGCTTAGGGTAGGGTTACAGTTAGTATTATGTTTAGTGTTAGTTTTAGGGTTAGGTTCCGTGTTAGGGTTAGGGGTTAGGTGTTAGGGATAAGGTTAGGGTTAGGGTAGGGATAGGGTTTAGGTTTACAGTTAGCGTTAGGTTTAGGAAAGTGTTAGGGCTTAATTTGATGGGTTAGGCTTAGGGTTAGTGTTAGGGTTAGGGTTAGGGTTAGGGTTATGATCAGTGTTATGGTTAGAGGTTAGTGTTAGGTTTAGTGATAGAGTTTGTGGTTAGGGTTAGGGTTAGGGTGAGGTTTAGAAGTTATTTTTAGGGTTATGGTAAGGGTTAGAGTTAAAGCTTAGGTTTAGGGTTAGTGTGAGGGTTAAGGATAGGGTTAGTGTTAGGGTTAGGGCTAGGCTTAGGGTTACGATGAGTGTTAGGATTACATTTAGGTTAGGGTTAGGGTTATGGCTAGGTTTAGAATTTAGGGTTAGTGTTAGGTTTAGGGTTAGGTTTAGGCATAGATTTATGGTTAGGTTTAGTTTTAGAGGTTAGTGTTAGTTCTAGGGTTAGGGTTAGGGTTAGGATTAGAATTTTTGGTGAAGGTTAGGGTTAGGTTTAGGTTTAGTGGTTAGGTGTTAGGGATAGGGTAAGGGTTAAACTTAGGTTTAGGGTTAGATTACAGTTAGGATTATGTTTAGGGTTATGGTCAGGATTAGGATTAGAATTTAGGGTTAGGGTTAGGTTTACGGTTATTGTTAGAGGTTAGCGTGAGGTTTAGGGTTAGAGTTAGGGTTAGGGCTATGTTTAAGGTTTGTGTTAGAGTTAAAGGTTAGGGTTAGGGTTAGGGTTAAGGTTACGGCTAGAGTTTAGGGTTAGTGTTGGGTTAAGTGTTTGTTTTAGGGTTAGGGTTAGTTTTAGGGTTAGAGTTTAGGGTTAGGGTTCGGTTTAGGGTTAGGGTTTTTGTTAGTGTTAGGGTTAGGTTTACGCTTAGTGTTAGCGTTATGATTAAGGTTAGTGTTAGGGGTTAGGTGTTAGGGAGAGTGTTAAGGTTAGGCTTTGGGTTAGGATTAGGTTTAGAGTTAGGGTTAGGTTTAGATTTAGGTTTAGGGTTAGTTTTAGAGTTAGGCTTAGGGTTCGGGTTAGGTGTTAGGTGTTAGCAATAGGGTTATGTTTAGGGTTAGGTTTAGGTTCGGTTTAGGGTTAGGGTTAGGGTTAAAGATAGTGTTAGGGTTAGGTTTAGATTTCGTGTTAGGGTTAGTGTTAGGGTTAGAATTTAGGTTTAGTGTTAGGGTTACGGCTAGTGTTAGTGTTAGGGTTAGGCTTAGAGGTTAGGTTGTGGTTTAGGGTTAGAGTTTGGGTTAGTGTTTGGTTTAATGTTAGACTTAGAGGTTATGGTTATTTTTAGGGTTAGGGTTAGTGTGAGGTTTAGAGTTAGGGTTAGAGTTAGGGTTATGGTTAGAGTTAGGCTTAGGGTTATGGTTATGGTTATGGCTAGGGTTACCATTCAGTTAGCATTAGGGTTAGGGTTAGGGTGTGCGTTATACTTTTAGGTTTAGGGTTAGGTTAGGTTTTGGGGTTAAGTGTTAGGGACAGTGTTATGGGTTAGGGTTAGTGTTAGGATTAGGGTTAGGGGTACCCTTAGAGTTAGGGTTATGGTTATGGTTAGAAATTAGCGTTAGGTTTTTTGTTAGGGTTAAGGATAGTGTTATGGTTTGGGTTAGAGTTAAAGGTTAGGGTTAGATTTAGCCTTACGGTTAGAGTTTAGGTTAGTTTTAGTGTAAGTTTTAGGTTTAGGTTTAGGGTTAAGTTTAGTGTTAGAGTATAGGGTTATGGTTCGGTTTAGGATTAGGGTTAGTGTTAGGGTTAGGATTAGAGGTTAGATTTTGGTTTAGTGTTAGAGTTAGGGTTAGTGTTAGTGTTAGTGTTAGGCTTAGAGTTTATCTTTATGGTTAGTTTTAGGTTTAAGGTTAAAGCTTAGGTTCAGTTTTAGGGTTAGCGGTAGGGTTCGGTTAGGGATATGCTAAGGGTTTTGGTTTGGTTTAGTGGTTAGCTTTAGGGTTAGGGTTACTGTTAGGGTTAGTGTTAGTTTTTGTGAGAGTGAGAGTGTTATGGTTAGTTTTAGGGTTAGGGTTATGGTTAGAGTTAGGCATAGGGTTATTGTTAGGGTTAGGTTTACCATTAGATTAGCGTTAGGGTTAGCTTTAAGGTTTACGTTAGGTTTAGTGTTAGGGTTAGGTTTAGGTTTAGGTTTAGGTTTAGGTTTAGGGGTTAGGTGTTGGGGATAGGCTTATGATTTAGGTTTAGTTTTAGGGTTATGGTTAGGGTTACGATTATGGTTAGAGCTTAGCATTTAGTTTAGGGTTAGGGTTGTGGTTTGCATTAGAGTTAAATGTTAGGGTTAGGTTTAGCATTACGATTAGAGTTTAGGGTTATTTTTAGGGTAGGGGTTAGATTTAGGGTTAGGGCTAGGTTTAGGTTTAGAGTATAGTGTTATGTTTTGGCTTAGGGTTAGGGATAGTGTTAGTGTTAGGTTTAGGGTTACGCTTAGTGTAAGGGTTATTGTTAAGGTTAGTGTTAGGAGTTAGGTTTTAGGGAGTGGGTTAGGGTTAGGCTTTGGGTTACAGTTAGGGTTAGGGTTACAATTATGTTTATGGTTAGGTTAGGGTTAGTTTTAGTGTTAGTTTTGGAGTTCACATTTGGGTTAGGGTTAGGGGTTAGGTGTTAGCAATAGGGTTAGGGTTATGGTTAGGTTTATGGTACGGTTTATGGTTGGGCTTATGGTTAGGGATAGTGTTAAAGTTATGGTTAGGGTTTAGGGCTATGGTTAGGGTTAGGTTTCGGTTTAGGGTTAGGGTTAGTGTTAGGGTTAGAAGTTAGTTTTATTGTTATGGTTTGGTGTATGTTTAGAGGTTAGCGTTTGGTTTAGGTTTAGAGTTAGTGTAAGGGTTTCGGGTTAGACTTAGAGGTTATGGTTATGGTTAGGGTTAGGGTTAGCATTAGGATTAAAGCTTAATTAAGGTTTACAATTAGGGTTAAGGTTATGGTTACGGTTAGAGTTTAGGGTTAGGTTTAAGGTTATTGTTGGCGTTATGGTAATGGTTAGATTTTAGCTTTTGGTTTAGATTTAGACTTAGGGATAGTGTAGGGTTAGTGTTAGGGTTAGAGGTTATAGTTAGGGTTATGGTTAGGGTTAAAGCTTAGGTTGAGGGTTAGGACTAGGGGTAGTTTTCGGTTAGGGATATGCTAAGGGTTAGTATTACGTCAGTGGTTAGTTTTAGGTTTAGGGTTACGGTTAGGGTTAGGGTTAGGGTTAGAGGTTAGTGTTAGTTTTAGGCTTAGGTTTAGGTTAGTGTGAGGATTAGGGTTACGTTTAGAGTTGTTATGCTTATGGTTAGGCTTAGGGTTATGGTTAGGGTTAGGGTTACAATTAGGTTAGTGTTAGGTTTAGGGTTAGGGTTTTGGTTTGCATTTCATTTAGTTTTAGGGTTAGCATTAGGGTTAGGGTTAGAGTTAGCATTAGGTTTAGGGGTTAGGTGTTAGGGATAGGGTTATAGGTTAGGATTAGTGTTAGTGTTAGAGTTAGGGTTAGTGTTAGGGTTAGGGTTAGGGTTATTGTTAGAGTTAGGGTTATGATTATGGTTAGTGGTTAGTGTTTGGTTTAGGGTTAGGGTTAGGGATTGGGTTAGACTTAAAGATTATGGTTAGGTTTAGTGTTACGGTTAGAGTTTAGGTTTAGTGTTAGGGTAAAAATTATGTTTAGCGTTTGGGTTAGGTTTAGGCTTAAAGTTTAGTGTTATAGTTCGGTTTAGGGTTAGGGTTATGCTTAATGTTAGGGTTATGATTAAGGTTTGGGTTAGGAGTTAGATGTTAGGGCGAGGGTTTGGGTTAGACTTTTTGTTTTGGTTAGGGTAAGGGTTACGATTAGGTTTAGGGTTTGTGTTAGGGTTAACATTATTAGGGATTGGTTTAGGCTTAGTTTTTGAGTTAGGGTTAGGGGTTAGATGTTAGTGATACCGTTAGTGTTGGGTTTCGAATTCGTTTTAGGGTTACGGTTAAGGTTAGGGTTAGGGTTAGGGTTAAGGATAGTGTTTGGGTTAAGGTTAGGATTTAGCATTAGGGTTAGGGTTAGGTTTAGTTTTAGGGTTAGAGTGAGTGTTAGATTTAGAAGATAAGTTTAGTGTTAGGCTTAGGGTAAGGTTTAGGATTATAGTTAGAGGTTAGCGTTTGTTTAGTGTTAGTGTTAGTGTTAGGTTTACGGTTACGTTAGGCTTAGAAGTTATGGTTAGTGTTAGGGTTAAAGCTTAGGTTCAGGTTTAGATTTAGGGTTACGGTTAGGGTTACGTTTAGAGTTTAGAATTAGGTTTAATGTTATGGTTAGGGTTAGGGTTGTGGTTAGAGGTTAGCTTTTGGTTTAGGGTTAGAGTTAGGGTTAGTGTTAGGCTTAGAGGTTATGGTTAGTGTTAGGTTTAGTGTTAGGATTAGGATTAACCCTTAGGTTCAGGGTTAGTGTTAGGATTAGTTTTAGGGTTAGGGATATGGTAAGTGTTAGGATTAGGGTTAGTTGTTAGTTTTATGTTTAGGGTTACTATTAGGGTTAGGGTAAGGTTAAGATGTTAGTGTTAGTGTTAGAGTTAGGGTTAGTGTGAGGGTTAGGGTTAGATTTAGATTTAGGGTTAGGGTTAGGTTTAGGCTTAGCATTATGGTTTTTGTTAGAGTTATAATTAGGTTAGTGTTAGGGTTAGGGTTAGGGTTTTCATTAGATTAAGTGTTAGGTTATGGGTTAGTGTTAACGTTAGGTTTACAGGTTTGGTGTTAGGGATAGTGTTATGGGTTAGCGATAGTGTTAGGGTTAGGGTTAGGGTTATGGTTATGGTTAGGGCTAGGGTTAGAGTTTAGGGTTAGGGTTAGTGTTTGTGTTATTGTTATGGTTACAGTTATGGTTAGGTTGAGGTGTAGGGTTGTCGATGTCCGCTCCCGGCCGGCAGGAAGGACACACGACAAAGTCTGGTAGTGGACAACCTTTTCTTTTTATTTTCCTTCTCCGTACAGCCTGCCCTGGGTTCTCCCAGCTGAAGCCTCCTCTGGTCCGCTCCCCGCGGCTCCTTTTGTGCTTCAGTCTGCCCCAAAGCCTCTACCGGTCCGCTCTCCGCGGCTCCTTTTGGGCTTTTACTTCTGGGCTTCTACCTGGCTTCTACTTCCGCCCAGGGGTGGCACCGGTATATATACGGGTACAGTGTCCAATCATGTTAAAGTAAGCAAGGCAAGCTGATTGGCTAACATCATCAGTTGCCAGGCAGACTATATTGTTGAGTGGGTTGCTTACGCGGTAAGCAGGAAACTAACGTGCTCGATGGGAGGGGTAATCTACCTCAGGCTTTGCTCTTTACCACAGGCCGCACGTCCGCCGCGCAAGGCGAGCTATCACAGACGCGGCTCCCAACATAGGGTGAGGGTTAGAAGTTAGGTTTAGTGTTAGGTTTAGGGTTAGGTTAGGGATAGGTTAGGGATAGGTTTAGGGTTTGGGTTAGTGTTAGAGGTTAGGGTTAGTGTTAGGGTTAGGGTAAGGGTTAGGGTTAGGATTAGGGTTAGGTTTAGGGTAAGATGTATGGGTTAGGGTTAGGGTTAGTGTTAGTGTTAGAGTTAGGGTTAGGTTTACTGTTATGTATTACAGTCAGGCTTAGTGTTAGTTTCAGTGTTAGGGTAAGGGATTAATATTAGTTCTGGGTTAGGGTTATGGTTAGGGTTAGGGTTAGGATTAGAAGTTATGGTTAGTTGTAGGGTTAGTTAAATGGGTTAGGTTTAGGGTTAGGGTTAGTGTTAGGGTTAGGGGTTGGCGTTAGGTGTTAGGGAGACTGTAAAGATTTACCTTCAGTTTACGGTTAGCGTTAGTTTTAGGATTAGGTTTATGTTTAGGCTTAGGGTTAGGTGGAGGTTTAGGGTTAGTTTTAGTGTAATTTTAGGTTTAGGTTTAGCATTAGGGGTAGGGGTTAGGTGTTAGAGATAGGTTTAGGGTTAGGGTAAGGATTAGGTTTACGGTTAGGGTGAGGATTAGGGATAATATTAGGTTTAGGGTTAGGGTTTTGGATTAGTGTTAGTGTTAGGGTTAGGGTTAAGGTTACTGTTAGGCTTTGGGTTACGGTTAGGGTTAGAGTTACGTGTAGCTTAGGGTTAGGGTTAGGCTTAGTGTTAGGTTTAGTGTTAGGGTTATATGTTAGTGATAGGTTCAGGTTTAGGGTAAGTGTTATGGTTAGAGTTTAGGGTTAGTGTTAGGATTAGGGTTAGGGTTAGGATTAGGGGTAGGATTAGGGTTAGGGTAAGGGTTATGTCTACGATTAGAGGTTAGCTTTAGGTTTAGTTATAGAGTTTGGGGTTAGGGTGAGTGTTACGGTGAGGCCTAGAAGTTATCTTTAGGGTTAGGCTTAGAGTTATAGCTTACGTTTAGGGTTAGGTTTAGCATTTATTTAAGCGATAGGGTAAGGGCTAGGATTAGGATTAGTCGATAGGTTTAGACTTAGGTTTACGGTTAGGGTTAGGTTTAGGTTTAGAGGTTATTGTTTGTGTTAGTGTTAGGGTTATGCTTAGGGTTAGTGTTATGGTTAGGATTAGGTTTAGGGTTTGGTTTAGGGTTAGATATAGGGTTATGGCTAGGTTTCGGGTTACTGTAAGGTTTAGGGTTACAATTAGGTTTAGGGTTAAGCTTAGGGTAGGGTTAGGGTTAGTGTTAGGTTTAGTGTTAATTTTAGGGTTAGTTTTATCTTTAGAGTTAGGGGTTAGGTGTTACGGATAGGGCTAGGGTTAGTGTACGGTTAGGGTTATGTTTACATTTCGGGTTAGGGTTAGGATTAGTGTTAGGGCTTAATGTGAGGGGTTCGACTTAGGTTTAGTGTCATGGTTAGGGTTAGGGTTAGGTTTAGGGTTACGGTTAGTGTTAGTGTTATGGTTAGAGGTTAGCATTAGTGTTATTGATAGAGTTTGTGGTTAGGTTTGGCGTTAGGGTGAGGCTTAGATTTTTTTTTTTTAGGGTTATGGTTAGGGTTAGGGTTAAAGCTTAGGTTTAGCGTTAGGGTTAGCGTTAGGGTTAGGGATAGGTTTAGTGTTAGGGTTAGGGCTAGGCTTAGAGTTATGGTTAGGGTTAAGATTACATTTAGGTAAGTGTTATGGTTAGGGTTAGGGTTAGAATTTAGGATTAGTGTTAGGTTTAGGGTTAGGGTTAGGGATAGTTTTAGGGTTAGATTTAGTGTTAGAGTTTAGGGTTATTGTTAGGGTTAGGTTTACGGAGAGTGTTAGGGTTAGGATTAGAATTTTGACTTAGGGTTAGGATTAAGATAAGGTTTAGGTATTAGCTGTTAGGGATAGGGTAAGGGTTATGGTTAGGTTTAGGGTTAAGTTAGGGTTAGGGTTAGGGTTAGGTTTACGTGTTAGTGTTAGGGTTACTGTTATGGTTTGAGATTAGCATTAAATTTAGGGTTAGGGTTAATGTTAGGGTTAGGGTTAGTGTTAGGGTTAGGGTTAGAGTTTAGGGTTAGTGTTAGGGTAAGTGTTAGGTTTAGGCATAGGGTTAGTTTAGCGTTAGAGTTCAGGATTATGGTTCAGTTTAGGGTTAAGGTTACTGTTAGTGTTAGGGTTAGGTTTACGCTTAGTGTTAGGGTTATGATTAATTTAGGTTTAGCAGTTAGGTGTTAGGGAGAGGGTAAAGGTTAGGCTTTGGGTTATGGTTAGGGTTTGTGTTTCGATTAGTATTAGGGTTTGTGTTAGGGATAGGGTTAGGGTTAGGTTCAGTTTTAGGTTTAGAGTTAGTTTTAGAGTGAGAGTTATGGATAGATTTAGGTGTTAGGTGTTAGCGATAGGGTTATGGTTAGGGTTACGTTTAGGGTTCAGTTCAGGGTTAGGATTAGGGTTAGGGATAGTGTTAGGGTTAGGGTTAGCGTTTAGGGTTAGGGTTAGTGTTTGTGTTAGGTTTAGATTTAGGTTTAGTGTTAGTGTTAGGGTTAGGGTTCGGGTTAGGTAGTGTTAGTGTTATGGTTTGAGGTTAGCATTTGTTTTAGGGTTAGGGTTAGGCTTAGAGGTTATTGTTAGGTTTAGGGTTAGGGTTAAAGCTTAGTTTTAGGTTTACTGTTAGGGTTACAGTTAGGGTTAGGGTTAGGGTTAGGGTTAGGGTTTAGCGTTAGGGTTAGTGTTTGTGTCAGGTTTAGGTTTAGGGTTAGGGTTAGTGTTATGGTTAGAAGTTAGGTTTAGTATTAGGGTTAGGGTTAGGGTTCGGGTTAGGTAGGGCTAGAGGTTTGCGTTTGTTTTAGGGTTAGGGTTTGTGTTAGGCTTTGAGGTTATTGTTAGGTTTAGGGTTATGGTTTAAAGCTTAGTTGTAGTTTTACTGTTAGGGTTATGGTTAGGGTGATGGTTAGGATTTATGGTTAGGTTTAAGGTTAGGGTTTGTGTTTGGGTTATATTTAGAGGTTAGGTTTTGGTTTAGGGTTAGAGTTAGGGTTAGTGTTAGGCTTAGATCTTATTGTTAGGGTTAGCGTTAAAGCTTAGGTTCAGGGTTAGGGTTAGGGAGAGGGTTCAGATAGGAATATGACAAGTGTTAAGATTAGGGTTAGTGTGTAGTTTTAGGGTTAGGGTTACCCTTAGGGTTAGGGTTAGGTTAAAATTTAGTTTTAGTCTTAGGTTTAGGGTTAGGGTTAGTGTGAGGGTTAGAGTTAGGGTTAGAGTTAGGGTTATGGTTAGGGTTAGGCTTAGGGTTATGGTTAGGTTTAGGGTTACAATTAGGTTAACGTTATAGTTAGGGTTAGGTTATGCATTAGATTTAGCGTTAGGTTTAGGGTTAGGTTTAGGGTTAGGGGTTAGGTGTTAGGGATAGGGTAATGGGTTAGGGTTAGTGTTAGGGTTAGGGTTAGGGTTACGGTTAGTGTTAGGGTTACGGTTATGGTTAGAGCTTAACCTTAGGTTTATGATTAGTGTTAGGGTTAGTGTTTCAGTTAGAGTTAATGGCTAGGGTTAGGTTTAGCGTTATGTTTCGAGTTTAGGGTTAGTGTTAGGTTAAGGGTTAGTTTTAAGGTTAGGATTAGGGTTATAGTTTAGGGTTATGGCTCGGTTTAGTGTTACGGTTAGTGTTAGGGTTAGGATTATGCTTAGTGTTAGAGTTATGATTAAGGTTAGGGTTAGGAGTTAGATGTTAGGGAATGGGTTAGGGTTAGGCTTTGGGTTAGGGTTAGGGTTAGGGTTACGATTAGATTTAGGGTTAGAGTTAGCGTTAGGGTTAAGGTTAGTTTTAGGGTTAATCTTAGACTTAGTGTTAGGGTTAGGGTTAACGGTTAGGTGTTAGCGATAGGGTTAGGGTTAGGGTTACGTTTAGGGTTAGGGTTAGTGTTAGTGTTAGAAGTTAGTTTTAGTGTTAGCGTTAGTGTTAGTGTGAGAGTTAGGGTTACAGTTAGGTTTATGGTTAGAGGTTAGCATTGGTTTAGGGCTAGTGTTAGGTTTAGGGTTAGGGCTAGGCTTAGACGTTATGGTTAGGGTTTGTGTTAGGGTTAGGGTTAGTGTTAAAGCTTAAGTTTAGGTTTACGGTTAGAGTTTAGTTTTAGGTTTAAGGTTAGGGTTAGGGTTAGGTTTATGGTTAGAGGTTAGCTTTTGGTTTAGCGTTAGAGTTAGGGTTAGTGTTAGGCTTAGAGGTTATGGGTATGGTTTGGGTTACAGTTAGGGTTAAAGATTAGGTTGTGGCATAAGTTTAGCGGTAGGGTATATTTAGGGATACGCTAAGGGTTAGGATTAGGGTAAGTGTTTAGTTTTAGGGTTATCCTTAAGGTTAGGGTTAGGGTTAGGGTTAGGTTTAGAATTTAGTGTTAGGGTTAGGGTTAGGGTTAGTGTGAGTGTTAGGGTTAGGGTTAGAGTTAGGGTTATGGTCAGGGTTAGGCTTAGGTTTATGTTTAGAGTTAGGGTTACAATTAGGTTTGCGTTAGGGTTAGGGTTAGGGTTGGGGTTAGTGTTAGGGTTAGGGTTAGAGTTACGGTTTGGTTTAGGTGTTAGGTGTTAGGGATAGGCTTATATGTTAGGGTTAGTGTTAGGGTTAGGATTGGGGTTAGGGTTAGAGTTACGGTTAGAGTTAGGGTTACGGTTATGGTTAGAGTTTAGCATTAGCATTAGGGTTAGGGTTAGGATTTGGGTTAGAGTTAAAGGTTATGGTTAGGTTTAGTGTTACTTTTAGAGCTTAGGGTTAGTGTTAGGGTAAGGGTTAGTTTTAGGGTTAAGGTTATGTTTACGCTTAAAGTTTATTGTTATAGTTCTTTTTAGGGTTAGGGTTAGTGTTAGAGTTAGGTTTAGGTTTACGCTTAGTGTTCGGTTTATGATTAAGGTTAGAGTTAGGAGTTAGGTGTTAGGGAGAGGGTTAGGGTGAGGCTTTGGGTTTCGGACAGTGTTGGGGTTATTATTAGTTTTAGAGTTAGATTTAGGGTTAGGGTTAGGTTTTGGGTTAGTTTTAGAGTTAGGGTTAGGTTTAGGGTTGGGTGTTAGGTGTTAGCGATAAGTTTAAGGTTAGGGTTACGTTTTGTGTTTGGTTCAGGGTTAGGGTTAGGATTAGGGATAGTGTTAGGGTTAGGGTTAGCATTTAGGGTTAGGGTTAGTGTTGAGGATTAGGGTTAGTGTTTGTGTTAGGTTTAGGTTTAGGGTTAGTGTTATGGTTAGAAGTTAGGTTTAGTATTAGGGTTAGGGTTAGGGTTCGGGTTAGGTAGGGTTAGGGGTTTGTGTTTGTTTTAGGGTTAGGGTTAGGGTTAGGCTTAGAGGTTATTGTTAGGTTTAGGGTTAGGGTTAAAACTTAGTTTTAATTTTACTGTTAGGGTTATGGTTAGGATTATGGTTAGAGTTTATGGTTAGGTTTAAGTTTAGGGTTTGTGTTTGGGTTACGTTTAGAGGTTAGGTTTTGGTTTAGGATTAGAGTTAGGGTTAGTGTTAGGGTTAGTGTTAGGCTTAGATGTTATTGTTAGGGTTAGGGTTAAAGCTTAGATTCAAGGTTAGGGTTAGGGAGAGGGTTCAGATAGGAATAAGACAAGGGTTAAGATTAGGGTTAGTGGGTAGTTTTGGGTTTAGGGTTACCCTTAGTGTTAGGCTAGGTTAAAATTTAGTTTTAGTGTTAGGTTTAGGGTTAGGGTTAGTGTGAGGGTTAGAGTTAGGGTTAGAGTTAGTGTTATGGTTAGAGTTAGGCTTAGGGTTATGGTTAGGTTTTGGGTTACAATTAGGTTAATGTTATAGTTAGGGTTTAGTTATGCGTTAGATTTAGTGTTAGGGTTAGCATTAGGTTTAGGTTTAGGGGTTAGGTTTTAGGGATAGGGTTATGGTTTAGGGTTAGTTTTAGGGTTAGGGTTAGGGTTACGGTTAGTGTTAGGGTTTCGGTTATGATTAGAGCTTAACCTTAGGTTTATGGTTAGTGTTAGGGTTAGGGTTTGAGTTAGAGTTAATGGCTATAGTTAGGTTTAGCGTTATGTTTCGAATTTAGGGTTAGTGTTAGTTTAAGGGTTAGTTTTAGTGTTAGGTTTAGGGTTATAGTTTAGGGTTATGGCTCAGTTTAGGGTTAGGGTTAGTGTAAGGGTTAGGATTACGCTTAGTGTTAGAGTTATGATTAAGGTTAGGGTTATGAGTTAGGTGTTATGGAAGGGGATAGGGTTAGGCTTTGGATTACGGTTAGGGTTAGGGTTACAATTAGGTTTAGCGTTAGCGTTAGGGTTAGTGTTAAAGTTAGTTTTAGGGTTAATCTTAGAGTTAGGGTTAGGGTTAGAGTTAGCGGTTAGGTGTTAGTGTTAGGGTTAGGGTTACGTTTTGGGTTATGGTTAGTGTTAGTGATAGCGTTAGTATTTTGGTTATGGTTTAAAGTTAGGGTTAGGGTTAGGGTTAGAGGTTAGTTTTAGTGTTAGCGTTAGTGTTAGGTGAGTGTTAGGGTTACACTTAGGGTTATGTTTAGAGGTTAGCATTTGGTTAGGGCTAGTGTTAGGTTTAGGGTTAGGGCTAGGCTTAGACGTTATGGTTAGTTTAGCTTTTGGTTTAGGTTTACAATTAGGGTTAGTGTTAGGCTTAGAGCTTATGGGTATGGTTTGGGTTAGAGTTAGGGTTAAAGATTAGGTTGTGGCATAAGTTTAGTGGTAGGGTACATTTAGGGATACGCTAAGGGTTAGGATTAGGGTAAGTGTTTAGTTTTAGGGTTATTCTTAAGGTTAGGGTTAGGTTTAGGTTTAGAATTTAGTGTTAGGGTTAGGGTTAGGGTTAGGGTTAGGGTTAGTGTGAGTGTTAGGGTTAGGGTTAGAGTTAGGGTTATGGTTAGGGTTAGGCTTAGGTTTATGTTTAGAGTTAGGGTTACAATTAAGTTTGCATTTGGGTTAGGGTTAGGGTTGTGGTTAGTGTCAGGGTTAGGGTTAGAGTTACGGTTTGGTTTAGCTTTAGGTGTTAGGGATAGGCTTATATGTTAGGGTTAGATTTAGGGTTAAGATTGGGGTTAGGGTTACGGTTAGAGTTAGGGTTACGGTTATGGTTAGAGTTTAGCGTTAGCTTTAGGGTTAGGGTTAGGATTTGGGTTAGAGTTAAAGGTTATGGTTAGGTTTAGTGTTACTTTTAGAGCTTAGGGTTAGTGTTAAGGTATGGATTAGTTTTAGGGTTAAGGTTATGTTTATGCTTAAAGTTTATTGTTATAGTTATTTTTAGGGTTAGGGTTAGTGTTAGAGTTAGGTTTAGGGTTACAATTAGTGTTCGATTTATGATTAAGGTTAGAGTTAGGAGTTAGGTGTTAGGGAGAGGGTTAGGGTTAGGCTTTGAGTTTCAGACAGTGTTAGGGTTATTATTGGTTTTAGAGTTAGATTTAGGGTTAGGGTTAGGTTTTGGGTTAGTTTTAGAGTTAGGGTTAGGTTTAGGGTTGGGTGTTAGGTTTTAGCAGTAGGTTTAAGGTTAGGGTTACGTTTAGGGTTCGGCTCAGAGTTAGGGTTAGGGTTAGGGATAGTGTTAGTGTTAGGGTTAGCGTTTAGGGTTAGGGTTAACGTTTAGGGTTAGGGTTAGTGTTTGTGTTAGGTTTAGGTTTAGGGTTAGGGTTGGTGTTATGGTTAGAAGTTATGTTTAGTGTTAGTGTTAGGGTTGGGGTTCAGGTTAGGTAGGGTTAGTGTTATGATTCGAGGTTAGCGTTTGTTTTAGTGTTAGGGTTAGGGTTAGGCTTAGAGGTTATTGTTAGGTTTAGGGTTAGGTTTAAATCTTAGTTTTAGGTTTGCTGTTAGGGTTACAGTTAGGGTTAGGTTTAGGGTTAGCATTTAGGGTTAGGGTTAGTGTTTGTGTTAGGTTTAGGTTTAGGGTTAGGGTTGGTGTTATGGTTAGAAGTTATGTTTAGTGTTAGTGTTAGGGTTGGGGTTCGGGTTAGGTAGGGTTAGTGTTATGATTCGAGGTTAGCGTTTGTTTTAGGGTTAGGGTTAGGGTTAGGCTTAGAGGTTATTGTTAGGTTTAGGGTTAGGGTTAAATCTTAGTTTTAGGTTTGCTGTTAGGGATACAGTTAGGGTTAGGTTTAGGGTTAGCGTTTAGGGTTAGGGTTAGTGTTTGTGTTAGGTTTAGGTTTAGGTTTAGGGTTGGTGTTATGGTTAGAAGTTAGGTTTAGTATTAGGGTTAGGGTTAGGGTTCGGGTTAGGTAGGGTTAGAGGTTTGTGTTTCTTTTAGGGTTAGGGTTAGTATTAGGCTTAGAGGTTATTGTTAGGTTTAGGGTTAGGGTTAAATCTTAGTTTTAGTTTTACTGTTAGGGTTATGGTTAGTGTTATCATTAGAGTTTATGGTTAGGTTTAAGGTTAGGGTTTGTGTTTGGGTTACGTTTAGAGGTTAGGTTTTTTTTTAGGGTTAGAGTTAGGGTTAGTGTTAGGGTTAGTGTTAGGCTTAGATGTCATGGTTAGGATTAGGGTTAAAGCTTAGGTTCAAGGTAGGGTTAGCGAGAGGTTTCAGATAGGAATATGACAAGGTTTAGGATTACGGTTAGTGGGTAGTTTTAGGGTTAGGGTTACCCTTAGGGTTAGGGTTAGGTAAAAATTTAGTTTTAGCCTTAGGTTTAGGGTTAGGGTTAGTGTGAGGGTTAGAGTTAGGGTTAGAGTTAGGGTTATGGTTAGGGTTAGGCTTAGGGTTATGGTTAGGTTTAGGGTTACAATTAGATTAATGTTATAGTTAGGGTTAGGTTATGCGTTAGATTTAGTGTTAGGGTTAGAGTTAAGTTTAGGGTTAGGGGTTAGGTGTTAGGGATAGGGTAATGGGTTAGGGTTACGGTTACGATTAGAGCTTAACCTTAGGTTTATGGTTAGTGTTAGGGTTAGGATTTGAGTTAGAGTTAATGGCTAGCGTTAGGTTTAGCATTATGTTTCAAGTTTAATGTTAGTGTTAGGTTAAGGGTTAGTTTTAGTGTTAGGTTTAGGGTTATAGTTTAGGGTTATGGCTCGGTTTAGGGTTAGGGTTTTTGTTAGGGTTAGGATTACGCTTAGTGTTAGAGTTATGATTAAGGTTAGGGTTAGGAGTTAGGTGTTAGGGAATGGGTTAGGGTTAGGCTTTGGGTTACGGTTAGGGTTAGGGTTACGGTTAGGTTTAGGGTTAGGATTAGGGTTAGGGTTAATGTTAGTTTTAGGGCAAGTCTTAGAGTTAGGGTTAGGGTTAAGTTTAGCAGTTAGGTGTTAGTGATAGGGTTAGGGTTATAGTTTAGGGTTAGGGTTATGTTTACGGTTAGGGTTAGTGTTAGTGATAGTGTTAGTATTTTGGTTATGGTTTAGGGTTAGGGTTAGTGTTAGGGTTAGAAGTTAGTTTTAGCGTTAGCGTTAGTGTTAGGGTGACGGTTAGGGTTACACTTAGGGTTATGGTTAGAGGTTAACATTTGGTTTAGGGCTAGTGTTAGGTTTAGGGTTAGGGTTAGGGTTACTGCTAGAGTTAGGGTTAGGGTTAGGAATAGGGTTTTGCAATAGCTATAGAATTAGGGTTAAATTTAGAATAGTGTTACGTTTAGTGTTAGGATTAGGGTTATGGTTAGTTTTAAGTTTAGATGGTTCGAGATTAGTTTTACTTTTAGGCTTAGGTTTAAGGTTATGTTTAGGAATAGCATTAAGGTTAGGGTTAGGATTAGAAGTTAGTTTTAGGGTTATGGTAAAGGTTAGGGTTAGGGTTAGCTTTAGGTTTAGAAGTTAGGGTGTTAGGGTTGGGATAGGGTTAGTGTTAGGGTTAGACAGGGTTAGAGTTAGGGTTAGCGTTATGGTTTGTTTTGGGGTTAGGGTTTGTTTTAGGCTTAGGGTTAGTGTTAGGATAAGCATTTTGCATTGGGTTTAGGATTAGGGTTAGTGTTAGCGTAGTTTTAGCATTAAGGTTAGGATTTGGATTAGGGTTAAGGTTGGGGTTAGTGTTAGACTGTTAGTGTTAGGATTAGATTTAGTTTATGTATTAAGGTTAGAGGGTTAGGGTTAGGGTTACGGTTAGGGTTTGAGTTAGGGTTAGGGTTAGACTGGGATAGGGTTACGGATAGGGTTAGGTTTGGGGTTAGGGTTAGTCTTAGGGTTAGGTTTAGTGTTAGACACAGTTCGGTTTAGGGTGGGAAGTAGGGTTAGTGTTAGTGTTAGGGTTAGCGTTAGGTTTAGACAGGGTTAGGGTTAGGCTTAGGGTTAGGTTTAGGTTTAGGGTTACTTTTAGGGTGAGGGTCATGTTTAGTGTTAGACACAGTTCGTGTTAGGGTGTGAAGTAGGGTTAGTGTTAGGGTTAGGGTTAGGGTTAGGGTTAGACAGGGTTAGGGTTAGGGTTAGTGTTAGGTTTAGGTTTAGGGTTAGTTTTTGGGTTAGGGTTATGTTTCACTTTAGAAATTAGGGTAAGGGTTAGGGTAGGGTTAGGTTTAGGTTTCGGGATAGACAGGGCTAATGTTAGGGTTATGGTTAGGGTTCGGGTTATGTTTGTTTAAGGTTTAACATTAGCGTTAGGATTTTGGATAGGGTTAGGATTAGGGTTTTGCATTAGGGTTTAGGATTAATCTTAGAGTTAGGGTTAGTGTTAGTGTTAGGGTTAGGGATAGGGTTAGTGCTACGTTTAGGTTTAGGGTTGGGTTAGGGTTAGTGTTAGGGTTAGGGTTAGGGTTAGGGTTAGGTTCAGGTTTAGTGTTAGACACAGTTAGGGTTATGTTTAGGGTTAGGGTAAGTGTTAGGGTTAGGGTTAGTGTTAGGGTTAGGGATAGGTTTAGGTTTAGGGTTAGGGTTAGGGTCAGGTTTAGTGTCAGACACAGTTCGTGTTAGGGTGGGAAGTAGGGTTAGTTTTAGGGTAGGGTTAGGGTTAGACGGGGTTAGGGTTAGGTTTAGTTTTAGTGTTAAGTTTAGGGTTAGGATTAAGTTTCACGTTAAAAATAGGGCAAGTGTTAGGGTTATGGTTAGGTTTAGGTTTAGGGATAGACAGGGCTAATGTTAGGGTTATGGTTAGGGTTTGGGTTAGGTTTGGTTCAGGTTTAACATTAGTGTTAGGATTTTGGTTTGGGTTAGGATTAGGGTTTCACATTAAGGTTTAGGATTAGGCTTTGGGTTATGGTTAGTGTTAGGTTTAGGGTTAGGGTTAGTGATAGGTTTAGGTTTAGGGTTGGTTTAGGTTTAGCGTTACGGTTAGGTTAGGGTTAGGGTTAGTGTCAGGTTTAGGGTTAGACAGAGTTAGTGTTAGAGTTAGTATTAGGGTTAGGGTAAGGTTTAGGGTTAGTGTTAGGGTTTGGTTTAGGGTTAGTGTTAGGGTTAGGTTTAGGGTTAGGTATAGCTTTATATTTAGGGTTAGATTTAGGGTTAGGGTCAGGTTTCGTGTTAGACAGGGTTAGTTTTAAGGTTAGGGTTACAATTAGGGTTTTTCAATATTGTTTAGAATTAAGGTATAAGTTAGAGTAGTGTTACGGTTAGGGTTAGGATTAGGTTTAAGTTTAGGGTTAAGTTTAGAAGGTTAGAGATTAGTTTGAGTTTTAGGGTTTGGTTTACAGTTAGGTTTAGCGTTAGCGTTAAGGTTAGGGTTAGGATTAGAATTTAGGTTTAGGTTTATGTTTAAGGTTAGGGTTAGGGTTAGATTTAGGGTTAGAAATTAGTGTTAGGGTTTGGGTTGGGTTAGGGTTAGTGTTAGGGTTAGACAGGGTTAGAGTTAGGGTTAGGGCTATGGTTATGTTTGGGGTGAGGGTTTGTTTTAGGGTTAGGGTTAGTGTTAGGATTAGGATTTTCCATTGGGGTTAAGATTAGGGTTAGTATTAGCATAATTTAAGCGTTAAGGTTAGGATTCGGATTAGGGTTAGGGTTGGGGTTAGGGTTAGCCTGTTAATATTAGGATTAGGTTAAGGCTAAGGGTTAAGGTTAGAGGGTTAGAGTTAGGGATAATGTTAGGCTTAGGGTTAGTGTTATGTTGGGTTAGCGTTATGGTTAGTGTTAGGTTTAGGTTTAGGTTTATGATTAGGGTTAGAGTTTGGGTTAGGATTGAGGTTAGGGTTAGGCTTACAGTTAGGGTTAGATTAGGGCTGTAGGGTTAGGGTTCAGGTTAGGTTTAGTCTTAGGGTTAGGGTTAGAGTTTAGGGGTGGGGTTAGGGTTAGTTTTAGGGGTAGGGTTAAACCGAGTTAAGGTTAGTGTTATGGTCAGTGTTGTTTTTAGGGTTAGGGTTAGGGTTATGGTTAGGGTTAGGGTTTGAGTTAGGGTTGAGCTTAGGTTTAGGCTTAGGGTTAGGGTTAGGATTAGGGCTCGAGGGTTAGGGTTTGCGTTAGGGTTAGGGTTAGAGTTTAGGGTTAGGTTTAGTGTTAGGGTTAGGGGTAGGGTTGGACACAGTTAAGGTTAGGGTTACGGTTAGGGTTAGCGTTATGGAAAGGTTAGGGTTAGAGGTTAGGGTTAGGGTTAGGGTTTCCTTAGGGTTAGGGTTAGCGTTAGAAAGGTTTAGTGTTACGGTTAGGATTAGGGTTAGGGTTAGGGTTCGGGTTAGTGTTAGGATTAGAGTTTAGTGTTACGGTTAGTATTAGGGTTGGGGTTAGACTGGGATAGGGTTACGGATAGGGTTAGATTTTCAGTTAGGATTAGTCTTAGGGTTAGGTTTAGTGTTAGACACAGTTTATGTTAGGGTGGGAAATAGGGTTCGTGTTAGTGTTAGGGTTAGACAGGGTTAGGGTTAGGTTTAAGTTTAGGTTTAGGGTTAGTTTTAGGGATAGGGTTAAGTTTAGCGATAGAGATTAGTGCAATGGTTAGTGTTAGGTTTAGGTTTAGGTTTAGGGTTAGGGTTAGGGTTAGGTATAGGTTTAGTGTTAGATAGGGTTAATGTTAGGGTTATGGTTAGTGTTAGGGTTAGGTTCAGGGTTAGGTTTATGGTTAGTGTTAGGATTAGGGTTAGCATTAGAGTTTTGCTTTAGTGGTGAGGATTAGTGTTAGGGTTATGGTTAGGGTTTGGGTATGGGTTAGGGTTAGGCTTAGAGTTAGGGTTAGAATTAGGTCTAGAGGGTTGGGTTCAGGTTGGGTTTAGGCTTAGGGTTAGGGTCAGTGGTTAGGGTTAGGGATAGTGTTAGGGCTGGCTCTGGTTTAGGGTTAAGATTAGAATTTAGGTTTAGGGGTAGTGTTCGTGTTAGTGTTAGTTTAGTGTTAGTGTCAGTGTTAGTGTTAGTGTTAGTGTTAGTGTTAGTGTTAGTGTTAAAGGATAGGGTTAGATTTAGTGTTAGTGTTAGAGTTACGGTTAGAGTTTAGAGTTAGGGCTGGGGTTAGGGTTAACATTTAGATTTTGTTTTACGGTTAGGATTAGAAGTTAGTGTTAGAGTTATGGTTAGGGTTAAGTTTAGGGTTAGAATTTAGGTTTGTATAACGGTTAATGTTAATGTTAGATTTAGAGGTTAAGTTTAGGGTTAGGTTTAGTGTTAGGTTTAGGTTTAGGTGTAGGTTTTGCATTAGGGTTTTCGTTATCATTAAGGTTAGGGTTAGCTTTAGTATTAGACAGAGTTAGTTTTAAGGTTGTAATTAGGGTTAGGGTTAGGGTTAGGGTTAGATAGTTTTAGTGTTAGGGTTAGGGTTAATGTTAGGGTTAGTTTTAAGGTTAGGGTTAAGTTTAGCTTTAGAGATTAGGGTAAGGGCTAGGGTTAGCATTACAGTTAGGGTAATGTTTAGGTTTAGACAGGGTTAATGTTTGGGTTATGGTTAGTGTTCGGGTTAGATTTGCATTTAGGTTTAATGTTAGTGTTAGGATTTGGGTTAGGGTTAGGGTTAGGGTTTTGCATTAGGGGTTAGGATTATGCTTTCTGTTAGGGTTAGTGTTAGTGTTAGGGTTAGGGTTAGGGATAGGAAAAGGTTTAGTGTTAGGGTTAGCGTTACGGTTAGGATTAGGGTTGGGGTTAGGTTTAGGGTCAAGTTTAGTGTTAGACAGAGTTAGTGTTAGGGTTATGGTTAGGGTAAGGATTAGGGTTAGTGTTAGGTTTAGGGTTAGGGTTAGGGAATAGGTTTAGGGTTAGGGTTAGGGTTAGGGTTAGGGTTAGTGTCAGGTTTAATGTTAGACAGAGTTAGTGTTAGGGTCAAGGTTAGGGTTAGGTTTTCTGTTAGACAGGGATAGTGTAGGATTAGGGTTAGGGTTAGTGTTAGGGTTAGGGTTAAGTTTAGGCTTAGAGCTTAGGGTACGTCTTAGGGCTACAGTTAGGGTTAGGGTTAGAATTAGACACTGTTAAGGTTAGGGTTATGGTTAGGATTAGGTTTAGTTTTGAAGATGGTTTAGGGTTAGTGTTAGGAATAGGGTTATGTTTAGGATTAGTGTTTTGCGTTAGGGGTTAGGCTTAGGGTTAGGGTTAGGGTTAGTTTTAAGGTTAGGTTTAGGGTTACTGCTAGAGTTAGGGTTAGGGTTATGATTAGGGTTTTGCAATAGCTATAGAATTAGGGTTAAAGTTAGAGTAGTGTTTTGTTTAGGTTTAGGATTAGGGTTATGCTTAGGGTTAAGTTTAGAGGGTTCGAAATTAGTTTGAGTTTTAGGGTTAGGTTTAAGGTTAGGTTTATGGTTAGCATTAAGATTAGGGTTAGGATTAGAAGTTAGTTTTAGGGTTATGGTAAAGGTTAGGGTTAGGGTTAGCTTTAGGTTTAGAAGTTAGGGAAAGTGTTAGGGTTGGTTTAGGGTTAGTGTTAGGGTTAGACAGGCTTAGAGTTAGGGTTAGGGTTATGGTTTGGTTTGGGGTTAGGGTTTGTTTTAGGCTTAGGGTTAGTTTTAGGATAAGCATTTTGCATTGGGGTTAGGATTAGGGTTAGTGTTAGCATAGTTTTAGCATTAAGGTTAGGATTTGGATTAGGGTTAAGGTTGGGGTTAGGGTTAGACTGTTAGTGTTAGGATTAGATTTAGTTTATGTGTTAAGGTTAGAGGGTTAGTGTTAGGGATAGTGCTAGGCTTATGGTTAGAGTTACGTTGGGTTAGCGTTAGGGTTAGTTTTAGGTTGAAGGTTAGGATTATGGTTAGGGTTAGGGTTTGAGTTAGGGTTAGGGTTACACTGGGATAGGGTTACGGATAGGGTTAGGTTTGGGGTTAGGGTTAGTCTTAGGGTTAGGTTTAGTGTTAGATACAGTTCGTTTTAGGGTGGGAAGTAGGGTTAGTGTTAGGTTTAGAGTTAGGTTTAGACAGGGTTAGGTTTAGGGTTAGGTTTACGTTTAGGGTTACTTTTAGGTTTAGGGTTAAGTTTCACATTAGATATTAGGGTCAGGGATAGGGTTAGGGTTAGGTTTAGGTTTAGGGATAGACAGGGCTAATGTTAGGGTTATGGTTAGGGTTCGGGTTAGGTTTGGTTCAGCTTTAACATTAGTGTTAGGATTCTGGATAGGTTTAGTGTTAGGGTTTTTAATTAGAGTTTAGTATTAATCTTAGAGTTAGGGTAAGTGTTAGGGTTAGGTTTAGGGTTAGTGATAGGTTTAGCTTTAGGGTTGGGTTAGGTTTAGCGTTACAGTTAAGTTAGGTTTAGGGTTAGTGTCAGGTTTAGGGTTAGACAGAGTTAGTGTTAGAGTTAGTGTTATGGTTAGGGTAATGTTTAGGGTTAGTGTTAGTGTTAGGTTTAGGGTTAGTGTTAGGGTTAGGTTTAGGGTTAGGTATAGCTTTAGGTTTAGGGTTAGATTTAGGGTTAGGGTCAGGTTTCCTGTTAGACAGAGTTAGTGTTAGGGTTAGGGTTAGAATTAGGGTTTTTCAATATTGTTTAGAATTAAGGTTTGGGTTAGAGTAGTGTTACGGTTAGGCTTAGGATTAGGTTTAAGTTTAGGGTTAACTTTAGAAGGTTAGAGATTAGTTTGTGTTTTAGGGTTTGGTTTACTGTTAGGTTTAGGGTTAGCGTTAAGGTTAGGGTTAGGATTAGAATTTAGGTTTAGGTTTATGGTTAAGGTTAGGGTAAGGGTTAGGTTTAGGGTTAGAAGTTGGTGTTAGGGTTTGGGTTGGGTTAGGGTTAATGTTAGGGATAGACAGGGTTAGAGTTAGGGTTAGGGCTATGGTTATGTTTGGGGTGAGGTTTTGTTTTAAGGTTAGGGTTAGTGTTAGGATTAGGATTTTCCATTGGGGTTAGGATTAGGGTTAGTATTAGCATAATTTAAGCGTTAAGGTTAGGATTCGGATTAGGGTTAGGGTTGAGGTTAGGGTTAGCCTGTTAATGTTAGGATTAGGTTAAGGCTAAGGGTTAAGGTTAGAGGGTTAGAGTTAGGGATAATGTTAGGCTTAGGGTTAGTGTTATGTTGGGTTAGCGTTATGGTTAGTGTTAGGTTTAGGTTTAGGTTTATGATTAGGGTTAGAGTTTGGGTAAGGATTGAGGTTAGGGTTAGGCTTACAGTTAGGGTTAGATTAGGGCTGTAGGGTTAGGGTTCAGGTTAGGTTTAGTCTTAGGGTTAGGGTTAGAGGTTAGGGGTGGGGTTAAGGTTAGTTTTAGGGGTAGGGTTAAACCGAGTTAAGGTTAGTGTTATGGTCAGTGTTGTGTTTAGGGTTAGGGTTAGGGTTATGGTTAGGGTTAGGGTTTGAGTTAGGGTTGAAGTTAGGTTTAGGCTTAGGGTTAGGGTTAGGATTAGGGCTCGAGGGTTAGGGTTTGCGTTAGGGTTAGGGTTAGAGTTTAGGGTTAGGTTTAGTGTTAGGGTTAGGGGTAGAGTTGGACACAGTTAAGTTTAGGGTTACGGTTAGGGTTAGCGTTATGGAAAGGTTAGGGTTAGAGGTTAGGGTTAGGTTTAGGGTTTCCTTAGAGTTACGGTTAGCATTAGAAAGGTTAGTGTTAGGGTTAGGATTAGGGTTAGGGTTAGGGTTAGTGTTAGGGTTAGAGTTTAGTGTTACGGTTAGTATTAGGGTTAGGGTTAGACTGGGATAGCATTACAGATAGGGTTAGGTTTTCGGTTATGATTAGTCTTAGGGTTAGGTTTAGTGTTAGACACAGTTCATGTTAGGGAGGGAAATAGGGTTAGTGTTAGGGTTAGGGTTAGGTTTAGACAGGGTTAGGGTTAGGTTTAAGTTTAGGTTTAGGGTTAGTTTTAGGAATAGGGTTAAGTTTAGCGATAGAGATTAGTGTAATGGTTAGGGTTAGGGTTAGGGTTAGGTTTAGGGTTAGGGTTAGGTTTAGTGTTAGATAGGGTTAATGTTAGGGTTATGGTTAGTGTTAGGGTTAGGTTCAGGGTTAGGTTTATGGTTAGTGTTAGGATTAGGGTTAGGGTTAGCATTAGAGTTTTGCTTACTGTTGAGGATTAGTGTTAGGTCTATGGTTAGGGTTTGGGTTTGGTTTAGGGTTAGGCTTAGAGTTAGGGTTAGAATTGGGTCTGGAGGGTTAGGGTTCAGGTTAGGTTTAGGCTTAGGGTTAGGGTCAGTGGTTAGGGTTAGGGATAGTGTTAGGGCTGGCTCTGGTTTAGGGTTAAGATTAGAATTTATGTTTAGGGTTAGTGTTCATGTTAGTGTTAGTTTAGTGTTAGTGTTAGTGTTAGTGTTAGTGTTAGTGTTAGTGTTCGAGGATAGGATTAGATTTAGTGTTAGTGTTAGAGTTACGGTTAGAGTTTAATGTTAGGGTTGGGGTTAGGGTTAACATTTAGATTTTGTGTTAGGGTTAGGATTAGAAGTTAGTGTTAGAGTTATGGTTAGGGTTAAGTTTACGGTTAGAATTTAGGTTTGTATAAGGGTTAATGTTAATTTTAGATTTAGAGGTTAAATTTAGGGTTAGGTTTAGTGTTAGGTTTAGGTTAGGTGTCGGTTTTGCGTTAGGGTTTTGGTTATCATTAAGGTTATGTTTAGCTTTAGTATTAGACAGAGTTAGTTTTAGGGTTGTTATTAGGGTTAGGGTTAGGGTTAGGGTTAGACAGTTTTAGTGTTAGGGTTAGGGTTAATATTAGGGTTAGTTTTAAAGTTAGGGTTAAGTTTAGCTTTAGAGATTAGGGTAAGGGCTAGGGTTAGCATTACAGTTAGGGTAATGTTTAGGTTTAGACAGGGTCAATGTTTGGGTTATGGTTAGTGTTCGGGTTAGATTTGCATTTAGGTTTAATGTTAGTGTTAGGATTTGGGTTAGGGTTAGGGTTAGGGTTTTGCATTAGGGGTTAGGATTATGCTTTCTGTTAGGGTTAGGGTTAGGGTTAGGGTTAGGGTTAGGGAATAGGTTTAGGTTTAGGGTTAGGGTTAGGGTTAGGGTTAGGGTCAGGTTTAATGTTAGACAGAGTTAGTGTTAGGTTCAGGGTTAGGGTTAGGTTTTCTGTTAGACAGGGATAGTGCAGGATTGGGTTTAGGGTTAGTGTTAGGGTTAGGTTTAAGTTTAGGGTTAGAGCTTATGGTGAGTCTTAGGGCTAGAGTTAGGTTTAGGGTTAGAATTAGACACTGTTAAGGTTAGGGTTATGGTTAGGATTAGGTTTAGTTTTGAAGATGGTTTAGGGTTAGTGTTAGAAGTAGTGTTATGTTTAGGATTAGCGTTTGGCGTTAGGGGTTAGGCTTAGGGATAGGGTTAGTTTTAGGGTTAGGTTTAGGGTTACTGCTAGAGTTAGGGTTAGGGTTAGGATTAGGCTTTTGCAATAGCTATAGAATTAGGGTTAAAGTTAGAGTAGTGTTTTGTTTAGTTTTAGGATTAGGGTTATGCTTAGGGTTAAGTTTAGAGGGTTCGAAATTAGTTTGAGTTTTAGGGTTAGGTTTAAGGTTAGGTTTAGGGTTAGCATTAAGGTTAGGGTTAGGATTAGAAGTTAGTTTTATGGTTATGGTAAAGGTTAGGGTTAGGGTTAGCTTTAGGTTTAGAAGTTAGGTTAAGTGTTAGGGTTGGGTTAGGGTTAGACAGGCTTAGAGTTAGGGTTAGTGTTATGGTTTGGTTTTTGGGTTAGGGTTTGTTTTAGGCTTAGGGTTAGTGTTAGGATAAGAATTTTGCATTGGGGTTAGGATTAGGGTTAGTGTTAGCGTAGTTTTAGCATTAAGGTTAGGATATGGATTAGGGTTAAGTTTGGGGTTAGGGTTAGACTGTTAGTGTTAGGATTAGATTTAGTTTATGTGTTAAGTTTAGATGTTTAGGGTTAGGGATAGTGCTAGGCTTAGGGTTAGAGTTACGTTGGGTTAGCGTTAGGGTTAGTTTTAGGTTGAGGGTTAGGATTATGTTTAGGGTTAGTGTTTGAGTTAGGGTTTGGGTGAGACTGGGATAGGGTTACAGATAGGGTTAGGTTTGGGGTTAGAGTTAGTCTTAGGGTTAGGTTTAGTGTTAGACACAGTTCGTTTTAGGGTGGGAAGTAGGGTTAGTGTTAGTGTTAGGGTTAGCATTAGGTTTGGACAGGGTTAGGGTTAGGGTTAGGTTTAGGTTTCGGGTTGCTTTTAGGGTTAGGGTTAAGTTTCGTGTTAGAGATTAGGGTAAGGGTTAGGGTTAGGGTTAGGTTTAGGTTTAGGGATAGACAGGGCTAATGTTAGGGTTATGGTTAGGGTTCGGGTTAGGTTTGGTTCAGGTTTAACATTAGCGTTAGGATTTTGAATAGGGTTACGGTTAGGGTTATGAATTAGGGTTTAGTATTAATCTTAGAGTTAGGGTAAGTGTTAGGGTTAGGGTTAGGGTTAGTGATAGGTTTAGGTTTAGAGTTGGGTTAGGGTTAGTGTTACGGTTAGGGGTAGGGTTAGGATTAGGGTCAGGTTTAGTGTTAGACAGAGTTAGTGTTAGGGTTAGTGTTAGGGTTAGGTTAAGGGTTAGGGTTAGTGTTATTGTTAGGTATAGGTTTAGGTTTAGGGTTAGATTTAGGGTTAGGGTCATGTTTAGTGTTAGACAGAGTTCGTGTTAGGGTGGGAAGTAGGGTTAGTGTTAGGGTTAGGGTTAGGATTAGACAGGGTTAGGGTTAGGTTTAGGTTTAGGGTTATTTTTTGGGTTAGGGTTATGTTTCGCTTTAGAGATTAGGGTAAGGTTTAGGGTAGGGTTAAGTATAGGTTTAGGGATAGACAGGGCTAATGTTAGGGTTATGGTTAAGGTTCGGGTTATGTTTGTTTAAGGTTTAACATTAGCATTAGGATTTTGGATAGGGTTAGGATTAGGGTTTTGCATTAGGGTTTAGGATTAATCTTAGAATTAGGGTAAGTGTTAGGGTTAGGGATAGGGTTAGTGGTACGTTTAGGTTTAGGGTTGGGTTAGGTTTGGCGTTACAGTTAGGGTTAGGGTTAGGGTTAGGGTCAGGTTTAGTGTTAGACAGAGTTAGGGTTAGTGTTAGGGTTAAGGTAAGGGTTAGGGTAAGGGTTAGGGTTAGTGTTAGGTTTAGGGTTAGGGTTACTGATAGGTTTAGGTTTAGGGTTGGGTTAGGTTTAGCATTACGGTTAGGTTAGGGTTAGGGTTAGTGTCAGGTTTAGGGTTAGACAGAGTTAGTGTTAGAGTTAGTTTTAGAGTTAGGGTAAGGTTTAGGGTTAGTGTTATGGTTTGGTTTAGGGTTAGTGTTAGTGTTAGGTTTAGGGTTAGGTATAGCTTTAGGTTTAGGGTTAGATTTAGGGTTAGGGTCAGGTTTCCTGTTAGACAGAGTTAGTGTTAGGGTTAGGGTTACAATTAGGGTTTTTCAATATTGTTTAGAATTAAGGTTTAAGTTAGAGTAGTGTTACGGTTAGGGTTAGGATTAGGTTTAAGTTTAGCGTTAAGTTTAGAAGGTTAGAGATTAGTTTGAGTTTTAGGGTTTGGTTTACTGTTAGGTTTAGGGTTAGCGTTAAGGTTAGGGTTAGGATTAGAATTTAGGTTTAGGTTTATGGTTAAGGTTAGGGTTAGGGTTAGGTTTAGGTTTTGAAGTTAGTGTTAGGGTTTGGGTTGGGTTAGGGTTAGTGTTAGGGTTAGACAGGGTTAGAGTTAGGGTTAAGGCGATGGTTATGTTTGGGGTGAGGGTTTGTTTTAGGGTTAGCGTTAGTATTAGGATTAGGATTTTCCATTGGGGTTAGGATTAGGGTAATTTAAGCGTTAAGGTTAGGATTCAGATTATGGTTAGGGTTGGGATTAGGGTTAGCCTGTTAATGTTAGGATTAGGTTAAGGCTAAGGGTTAAGGTTAGAGGGTTAGATTTAGGGATAGTGTTAGGCTTAGGGTTAGTGTTATGTTGTGTTAGCGTTATGGTTAGTGTTAGGTTTAGGTTTAGGTTTATGATTAGGGTTAGAGTTTGGGTTAGGATTGAGGTTAGGGTTAGGCTTACAGTTAGGGTTAGATTAGGGCTGTAGGGTTAGGGTTCAGGTTAGGTTTAGTCTTAGGGTTAGGGTTAGTTTTAGGGGTAGGGTTAAACTGAGTTAAGGTTAGTGTTATGGTTAGTGTTAATTTTAGGGTTAGGTTTAGGGTTATGGTTAGGGTTAGGGTTTGGGTTAGGGTTGAATTTAGGTTTAGGCTTAGGGTTAGGGTTAGGATTAGGCCTAGAGGGTTAGGGTTTACGTTAGGGTTAGGGTTATAGTTTAGGGTTAGGTTTAGTGTTAGGGTTAGTGTTAGGGTTGGACACAGTTAAGGTTAGGGTTACGGTTAGGGTTAGCGTTATGGAAAGGTTAGGGTTAGAGGTTAGGGTTAGGGTTAGGGTTTCCTTAGAGTTACGGTTAGCGTTAGAAAGGTTAGTGTTAGGGTTAGGATTAGGGTTAGGGTTAGGGTTAGGGTTAGTGTTAGGGTTAGAGTTTAGTGTTACGGTTAGTATTAGGGTTAGGGTTAGACTGGGATAGCATTACAGATAGGGTTAGGTTTTCGGTTATGATTAGTCTTAGGGTTAGGTTTAGTGTTAGACACAGTTCGTGTTAGGGAGGGAAATAGGGTTAGTGTTAGGGTTAGGGTTAGGGTTAGACAGGGTTAGGGTTAGGTTTAAGTTTAGGTTTAGGGTTAGTTTTAGGGATAGGGTTAAGTTTAGCGATAGAGATTAGTGTAATGGTTAGGGTTAGGGTTAGGGTTAGGGTTAGCGTTAGGGTTAGGGTTAGGTTTAGTGTTAGATAGGGTTAATGTTAGGGTTATGGTTAGTGTTAGGGTTAGGTTCAGGGTTAGGTTTATGGTTAGTGTTAGGATTAGGGTTAGGGTTAGCATTAGAGTTTTGCTTTAGTGGTGAGGATTAGTGTTAGGGTTATGGTTAGGGTTTGGGTTTGGGTTAGTGTTAGGCTTAGAGTTAGGGTTAGAATTAGGTCTAGAGGGTTAGGGTTCAGGTTAGGTTTAGGCTTATCGTTAGGGTCAGTGGTTAGGGTTAGGGATAGTGTTAGGGCTGTCTGTGGTTTAGGGTTAAGATTAGAATTTATGTTTAGGGTTAGTGTTCATGTTAGTGTTAGTTTAGTTTTAGTGTTAGTGTTAGTGTTAGTGTTAGTGTTAGTGTTAGAGGATAGGGTTAGATTTAGTGTTAGTGTTAGAGTTTAGAGTTAGAGTTGGGGTTAGGGTTAACATTTAGATTTTGAGTTAGGGTTAGGATTAGAAGTTAGTGTTAGAGTTATGGTTAGGGTTAAGTTTAGAGTTATAATTTAGGTTTGTATAAGGGTTAATGTTAATGTTAGATTTAGAGGTTAAGTTTAGGGTTAGGTTTAGTGTTAGGTTTAGGTTTAGGTGTAGGTTTTGCGTTAGGGTTTTGGTTATCATTAAGCTTAGGGTTAGCTTTAGTATTAGACAGAGTTAGTTTTAGGGTTGTAATTAGGGTTAGGGTTAGGGTTAGGTTTAGGGTTAGACAGTTTTAGTGTTAGGGTTAGGGTTAATGTTAGGGTTAGTTTTAAGGTTAGGGTTAAGTTTAGCTTTAGAGATTAGGGTAAGGGCTAGGGTTAGCATTACAGTTAGGGTAATGTTTAGGTTTAGACAGGGTTAATGTTTGGGTTATGGTTAGTGTTCGGGTTAGATTTGCATTTAGGTTTAATGTTAGTGTTAGGATTTGGGTTAGGGTTAGTGTTAGGGTTTTGCATTAGGGTTTAGGATTATGCTTTCTGTTAGGGTTCGTGTTAGGCTTATGGTTAGGGTTAGGGATAGGATAAGGTTTAGGGTTAGGGTTAGCGTTACAGTTAGGATTAGGGTTAGGGTTAAATTTACGGTCAAGTTTAGTGTTAGACAGAGTTAGTGTTAGGGTTATGGTTAGGGTAAGGATTAGGGTTAGTGTTAGGTTTATGGTTAGGATTAGGGTTAGGGTTAGGGTCAGGTTTAATGTTAGACAGAGTTAGTGTTAGGGTCAGGGTTAGGATTAGGTTTTCTGTTAGACAGGGATAGTGTAGGATTGTGTTAGGGTTAGTGTTAGGGTTAGCGTTAAGTTTAGGGTTAGAGCTTAGGGTAAGTCTTAGGGCTAGAGTTAGGTTTAGGGTTAGAATTAGACACTGTTAAGTTTAGGGTTATGGTTAGGATTAGCTTTAGTTTTGAAGATGGTTTAGGGTTAGTGTTAGGAATAGGGTTTATTTAGGATTAGCGTTTTGCATTAGGGGTTAGGCTTAGGGTTAGGGTTAGGGTTAGTTTTAGGGTTAGGTTTAGGGTTACTGCTAGAGTTAGGGTTAGGGTTAGGATTAGGGTTTTGCTATAGCTATGCAATTAGGGTTCAAGTTAGAGTAGTGTTTTGTTTAGGGTTAGGATTAGGATTATGCCTAGGGTTAAGTTTAGAGGGTTAGAATTTAGTTTGAGTTTTAGGGTTAGGTTTAAGGTTAGGTTTAGGGTTAGCATTAAGGTTAGGGTTAGGATTAGAAGTTAGTTTTAGGGTTATGGTAAAGGTTAGGGTTAGGGTTAGCTTTAGGTTTAGAAGTTAGGGTAAGTGTTAGGGTTGGGTTAGGGTTAGTGTTAGGGTTAGACAGGCTTAGAGTTAGGGTTAGAGTTATGGTTTGGTTTGGGGTTAGAGTTTGTTTAGGGTTAGGGTTAGTGTTAGGATAAGCATTTTGCATTGGGGTTAGGATGAGGGTTAGTGTTAGCGTAGTTTTAGCATTAAGGATGGGATTCGGATTAGGGTTAGGGTTAGGGTAGTGTTATACTGTTAGTGTGAGAATTAGATTTAGGGTAAGTGTTAAGGTTAGAGGGTTAGGGTTAGGGATAGTGTTAGCCTTAGGGTTAGAGTTACGTTGGGTTAGCATTAGGGTTAGTGTTAGGTTGAGTGTTAGGGTTATGGTTCAGGTTCGGGTTTGGGTTAGGGTTTAGGTTAGTGTTACGCTTACAGTAAGGGTTAGGATTAGGTCTATAGGGTTAGGGTTCGGGTTAGGTTTAGTCTTAGGTTTAATGTTACAGGTTATTGGTAGTGTTAGGTTTAGGGTTATGGGTAGGGTTAAACCGAGTTAGTTTTAACCGAGTTAAGGTTAGTGTTGTGGTTTGGGTTTGGGTTAGATTTAGTTTTATGTTTAGGATTAAGGCTAGAGGGTTAGGGTTCGGGTTAGAGTTAGTGTTAGAGGTTTGGGTTAGGTTTAGTGTTAGGGTTATTGGTAGTGTTGGACAGGTTTAAGGTTTCGATTACTGTTACTGTTAGCGTTATGGTAAAGGTTAGGGTTAGATGTTAGGTTTAGGGCTAGGGTTTCCTTAGGGTTAGGGTTAGCGTTAGAAATGTTTAATGTTAGGGTTATGATTAGGTTTAGGTTTAGGTTTAGGGTTCGGGTTAGTGTTAGGCTTAGGGTTAGAGTTACATTGGGTTAGCTTTAGGGTTAGTGTTTGGTTTAGGGTTAGGGTTATGATTAGAGTTAGGGTTTGGGTTAGCGTTGAGGTTAGGGTTAGGCTTACAGTTAGGGTTAGGATTAGGGCTGTAGGGTTAGGCTTCAGGTTAGATTTAGTCTTAGGGTTAGGATTAGAGGTTAGGGTTAGCGTTAGGGTTAGGGTTAGTTGTAGGTTTAAACCGAGTTAATGTTAGTGTTAGGTTTAGGGTTAGGGTTAGGGTTATGGTTATTGTTAGGTTTTGGGATAGTGTTGAAGTTAGGTTTAGGCTTAGTGTTAGGTTTACGATTAGGGTTAGAGGGTTAGGGTTCGGGTGAGAGTTAGGGTTAGAAGTTAGGGTTAGGTTTAGAGTTAGTGTTAGGGGTAGGGTTGGACAGAGTTAAGGTTAGGGTTATGGTTATGGTTAGCCTTATGGTAAAGTTTAGGGTTAGAGGATAGGTTTAGGCCTAGGGTTTCTTAGGGTTAAGCTTAGTGTTAGAAAGGTTTAGTGTTATGGTTAGGATTAGGGTTAGGGTTACGGTTAGGATTAGTGTTAGGGTTAGAGGTTAGTGTTAGGGTTAGGGTTAGGGTTAGGGTTAGGGTTAGACTGGGTTAGGTTTACAGATAGGGTTATGTTTTGGGTTAGGGTTTGTGTTAAGTTTAGGTTTAGTGTTAGACACAGTTCGTGTTAGGGTGGCAATTAGGGTTAGTGTTAGCTTTAGGGTTTGGGTTAGATAGGGTTAGGGTTTGGGTAAGGTTTAGGTTTAGGGTTAGTTTTAGGATTAGGGTTAAGTTTCGCTTTAGAGATTAGGGTAAGGGTTAGGGTTACGGTTAGGTTTAGATTTAGGTTTAGGGATAGACAGGGCTAATGTTAGGGTTATGGTTCGGGTTCAGTATAGGTTTGGTTCAGGTTTAACATTAGTGTTAGTATTTTGGATAGGGTTAGGATTAGGGTTTTGCATTAGGGTTTAGGATTAAGCTTTGGTTTAGGGTTAGTTTTAGGGTTAGGGTTAGGGTTAGGGTTAGTGATAGGTTTAGGTTTAGGGTTGCCTTAGGGTTAGCGTTACGGTTAGGGTTAGGGTTAGGTTTAGGGTTAGGGTCAGGTTTAGTGTTAGACAGAGTTAATGTTAGGGTTAGGGTAAGGGTTAGGTTTAGTGTTAGCGTTAGGTTTAGGGTTAGGTATAGGTTTCGATTTAGGGTTAGATTTAGGGTTAGGGTCAGGTTTAGTGTTACACAGAGTTAGTGTTAGGGTTAGGGTTAGAATTAGGGTTTTTCAATATTGTTTAGAATTAAGGTTAAAGTTAGAGTAGTGTTACCATTAGGGTTAGGATTAGGTTTAAGTTTAAGGTTAAGTTTAGAGGGTTAGGGATTAGTTTGAGTTTTGGGTTAGGTTAAAGTTAGGTTTAAGTTTAGCATTAAGGTTAGGGTTAGGATTAGAAGTTAGGTTTAGGCTTATGGTAAATTTTAGTGTTAGGGTTAGGTTTAGGGTTAGAAGTTAGGGTTAGGTTTTGGGTTGGGTTAGTGTTAGTGTTAGGGTTCGGATTTTCCATTGGGTTTAGGACTAGAGTTATCATTAGAGTAGTTTTAGAGTGAAGGTTAGGATTCATATTAAGGTTAGGGTTGGTTTTAGGGTTAGCCTGTTAATGTTAGGATTAGGTTAAGGCTAAGGGTTAAGGTTAGAGGATTAGGCTTAGGGATAGTGTTAGGCTTAGTGTTAGTGTTATGTTGGGTTAGCCTTCGGGTTACTGCTAGGTTTAGGTTGAGGTTTATGTTTAGGGTTAGGGTTTGGGTTAGGGTTGAGTTTAGGGTTAGGCTTACAGTTAGGGTTAGGATTAGGGCTGTAGGGTTAGGGTTCAGGTTATGTTTAGTCTTAGGGTTAGGGTTAGTTTTAGGGGTAGGGTTAAACTGAGTTAAGGTTAGTGTTATGGTTAGTGTTAATTTTAGGGTTAGGGTTAGGGTTATGGTTAGGGTTAGGGTTTGGGTTAGGGTTGAAGTTAGGTTTAGGCTTAGGGTTAGGGTTAGGATTAGTGCTAGAGGGTTAGGGTTTGCCTTAAGGTTAGGGTTAGAGTTTAGGGTTAGGGTTAGTGTTAGGGTTAGGGGTAGGGTTGGACAGAGTTAAGGTTAGGGTTATGGTTAGGGTTAGCGTTATGGAAAGGTTAGGGTTAGAGGTTACATTTAGGGCTAGGGTTTCCTTAGGGTTAGGGTTAGCGTTAGAAAGGTTTAGTGTTAGGGTTAGGATTAGGGTTATGGTTAGGATTTGGGTTTGTGTTAGGGTTAGAGTTTAGTGTGAGGGTTAGGATTAGGTTTAGGGTTAGACTGGGATAGGGATACCGATAGGGTTAGGTTTTGGGTTAGGTTTACTCTTAGGGTTAGGGTTAGTGTTAGACACAGTTCGTTTTAGGGTGGGAAGTAGGGTTAGTGTTAGGGTTAGGGTTAGGGTTAGACAGGGTTAGGGTTAAGTTTATGTTTAGGGTTAGTTTTCGGGTTAGGGTTAATTTTCGCATTAGAGTTTAGGGTAAGGGTTAGGGTTTGGTTTAGGTTTAGGTTTTTGAATAGACAGGGCTAATTTTAGGGTTATGGTTAGTGTTCGGGTTAGGTTTGGTTCAGGTTTAACATTAGCGTTAGGATTTTGGATAGGGTTAGGATTAGGGTTTTGCATTAGGGTTTAGGATTAATCTTAGAGTTAGGGTTATTGTTAGGGTTAAGGTTAGGGTTAAGGTTAGGTTTAGGGTTAGGGTTAGGGTTAGGGTTAGAATTTAGGTTTGTATTAGGGTTAATGTTAAGGTTAGAGTTACAGGTTAAGTTTAGAGTTAGCTTTGTGTTAGGTTTAGGTTTAGGTGTAGGGTTTACATTAGGGTTCTGTTTAGCATAAAGTTTAGGGTTAGGTTTAGTATTAGACAGTGTTATTGTTAGGGTTGTAATTAGCGTTAGGGTTAGTGTTAGGCTTAGACAGTTTTACTGTTATGGTTAGAGTTAATGTTAGGGTTAGTTTTAGTGTTAGGGTTAAGTTTAGCATTAGAAATTAGGGTAAGGGCTAGGGTTATCATTACAATTAGGGTAATGTTTAGGTTTAGACAGGGTTAAAGTTTGGGTTATGGTTATGGTTCGGGTTAGGTTTGGGTTTAGGTTTAACGTTAGTGTTAGGATTTGGGTTAGGGTTAGGATTAGGGTTTTGCATTAGGGGTTAGGATTAGGCTTTGGGTTAATGTTAGTGTTAGTGTTAGGGTTAGGGTTAGGGTTAGGGTTAGGGATAGGTTAAGGTTTAGTGTTAGGTTTAGGGTTAGCGTTACGGTTAGGATTAGGGTTAGGGTTAGGTTTAGGGTCTAGTTTAGTGTTAGACAGAGTTAGTGTTAGTGTTATGGTTAGGGTTAGGGTTAGGGTTAGGGTTAGGGTAAGGATCAGTTTTTATGTTAGACAGAGTTAGTGTTAGGGTTAGGGTTAGGTTTAGGGTTTCTGTTAGACAGGGATAGTGTAGGGTTATGGTTAGGGTTAGGGTTAGTTTTATGGTTAGACCTTAGCATAAGGGTTAGGGATAGAGTTAGGGTTAGGGTTAGAGTTAGACACTGTTAAGGTAAGGTTATGGTTAGGATTAAGTTTAGGTTTGAAGTTAGGTTTAGGGTTAGTGTTAGGAATAGGGTTATTTTTAGGATTAGCGTTTTGCGTTAGGGGTTAGGCTTAGAGTTAGGTTTAGGGTTAGTTTTAGGGTTAGGGTTAGGGTTACTGCTAGAGTTATGGTTAGGTTTAGGATTAGGGTTTTGCAATAGGTATAGAATTAGTGTTAAAGTTAAAGTAGTGTTATGGTTAGGGTTAGGATTCAGGTTATGGTTAGGGTTAAGTTTAGAGGGTTCCAGATTATTTTGAGTTTTAGGGTTAGGTTTAAGGTGAGGTTTAGGGTTAGCATTAAGTTTTGGGTTAAGATTAGAATTTAGTTGTAGAGTTATGGTAAAGGTTAGGCTTAGGGTTAGGTTTAGGTTTAGAAGTTAGGGTAAGTGTTAGAGTTGGGTTAGGGTTAGTGTTAGGGTTAGACATGGTTAGAGTTAGGGTTAGGGTTATGGTTTGCTTTGGGGTTAGGGTTTGTTTTAGGCTTAGCTTTAGTGTTAGGATAAGGATTTTGCATTGGGTTTAGGATTAGGCTTAGTGTTAGTGTAGTTTTAGCATTAAGGTTAGGATTCTGATTAGGGTTAGGGTTGGGGTTAGACTGTTAGTGTTAGGATTAGGTTTAAGGTAAGTGTTAAGTTTAGAAGGTTAGGGTTAGGGATAGTGTTAGGCTTAGGCTTAGAGTTACGTTGGGTTAGCGTTAGAGTTAGTGTTAGGTTTACATTTGGGTTTATGGTTAGGGTTAGGTTTTGGGTTAGTGTTGAGGTTAGGGTTAGGCTTACAGTTAGGGTTAGGATTAGGGCTATAGGGTTAGGGTTCGTGATAGGTTTAGTCTTAGGGTTAGGGTTACAGGTTAGGGGTAGGGTTACGACCGAGTTAAGGTTAGTGTTACGGTTAGGGTTAGGTTTAGGGTTAGGGTTAGAATTATGGTTAGTGTTAGGTTTGGGGTTAGGGTTCAGGTTAGTTTTATGCTTAGGGTTAGTGTTAGGATTAGAGCTAGAGTGTTAGGGTTCTGGTTAGGTTTAGGGTTAGTTGTTAGGGTTAGGTTTAGTGTTAGGGGTAGGGGTAGGGTTGAACAGAGTTAAGGTTAGTGTTACGGTTAGGGTTAGCGTTATGGTAAAGTTTAGGGTTAGAGGTTAGGGTTAGGGTTAGGGTTATGGTTAGACAGGTTTCTTGTTAGGGTTAGGATTAGGGATAGGGTTAGGGTTAGTGTTAGGTTTAGAGGTTAGTGTTAGGGTTAGGATTAGGGTTAGGGTTAGACTGGGATAGGGTTACGGATAGGCTTATGTTTTGGTTTAGGTTTAGTGTTAGGGTTATCTTTAGTTTTAGACACATTTCGTGTTAGAGTGGGAAGTAGGGTTAGTGTTAGGGTTAGGGTTAGACATGGTGAGGTTTAAGGTTAGGTTTAGGTTTAGGGTTAGTTTTAGGGTTAGGGTTAAGTGTAGCGTTAGAGATTAGGGTAAGTCTTAGGGTTAGTGTTAGGTTTAGGGTTAGACAGGGTTAATGTTAAGGTTATTGTTAGTGTTAGGTTTAGGTTTTGGGTTAGGTTTATGGTTAGTATTAGGTTTAGGGTTAGAGTTAGGAATAGGGTTTTGCTTTAGGGGTTAGGAATAGTGTTAGGTTTAGTGTTGGGGCTGACTTAGGGATAGTGTGCGGATTAGAAATTATGTTTAGGGTTAGTGTTTGTATTAATGTTATGGTTAGTGTTAGTGTTTGAGTTTAGTGTTAGGTTTAGTGTTAGGGTTAGGTTTACGGGTAGAGTTTAGGGTTAGGCTTAGGGTTATGGATAGGGTTAAAGTTTAGATTTTGTGTTAGGGTTAGACAGGGTTAAGGTTAGGGTTATGGTTAGGATTAGGGTTAGGTTTGGGGTTAGGTTTAGGTATAATTTTAGGAATAGGGTTAGGTTTAAGATTAGGGTTTTGTGTTAGGTGTTAGGCTTAGGGTTATTGTTACTTTTAGGTCTAGGATTAGTGTTAGGGTTAGTGTTATGGTTAGTGGGATAGGGTGAGTGTGAGGGTTAGGGTGATGGTTAGCTTTAGGGTTACGGGTATGATTAGAGGTTATCGTTATGGATAGGGTTAGGGTTATGTTTATGATTCTGGTTCAATTTAGCGTTAGGCTTATAGGTTACACTTCTGGATAGTGTTAGAGCTAGTGTTAGGGTAAGGGTTATTGTTACATTTTAGCCTTAGTGTTAGGATTATGGTAAGCATTAGGGTTAGGGTTACTGTTAGGGTAGGGTTAGAGGTATGTTTTAGGGTTAGGTTTAGGTTTAGGGTTAGGGTTTTGTTTTGGGTTAGGGTTTATGGTTAGGGTTAGGGTTACGGTTAAGGTTAGAGGGTTAGGGTTAGGGATAGGTTTAGACTTATGGTCAGGTTTAGTGTTAGTTTTAGAGTTAGTGGTGGGTGTTATGGTTAGGTTTAGTGTTAGGGATAGAGTTAGGGTTAGGGTTAGGGTTAGGTTTGGGTTTAGGGTTACAGTTAGTGTTAGGGTAAGGGTTAGTATTATGGTTTTGCATTAGGGTTTAGAATTAGGGTTAGGGTTAGGGCAGTGTTATCGTTAGGGTTAGGGTAAGGATTAGGTTTAGGGTTAGGGTTATGGTTAAGGTTAGTAGTTTAGACATTAGTTTGAATTTTTGGGTTAGATTTAATGTTAGGTTTAGGATTAGAATTTAGTTTTAATGTTATGGTAAAGGTTAGGGCTAGGGTTAGGTTTAGGGTTAGAGGTTAGGGTTAGCGTAAGGGTTGCATTAGGGTTAGTGTTAGGGTTAGACAGGGTTAGGTTTAGGGTTAGCATTACGGTTATGTTTGGTGTTAGGGTTAGTTTTATGGTTAGGGTTAATGTTAGGATTAGAATTTTGCATTGGGTTTAGGATTATTTTTAGTGTTAGGGTAAGTTTTAGCGTTTGGTTTAGGATTAGGTTTAGGGTTAGGTTTGGGGTTAGGGTTAGACTGTTAGTGTTATGTTTAGGTTTAGGGTAAGGGTTAAGGTTAGAGGGTTAGGGTTAGAGATAGGGTTAGGTTAGGGTTGGGTTAGCGTTAGGGTTATTGTTAGCTTTTGGGTTAGGGTTATGTTTAGGGTTAGAGTTTGGGTAAGTGTTAGTGTTAGGTTTAGGGTGAGGGTTAGGGCTAGAGGGTTAGGGTTCGGGTTAGGTTTAGGCTTAGGGTTAGGGTTAGAAGTTAGCATTAGGATTATGGTTAGTGTTAGGGCTGGCTTAGGGTTAGTGTTTTGTTGTTAAGGATATGGTTAGGGTAATGGGTAGCATTATAGTTAGGGTTAGGGGTAGGGTGTTAAGGATATGTTTAGGGGCACGGTTAGGGTTAGTGTTACAATAAGGGTTACAGTTAGTGTAGTGTTAGTGTTAGGGTTAGGAATTAGGGATAGAGTTATTGTTAGGGTTAGGTTTAGGATTAGTGGCTAGTTTTATGATTAGGGATCACGTTATGGTAAGGCTTAAGGTTAGTGGTACAGATTAAGGTTATTATTGGGATTAGAGTTAGGGTTAGTGTTAGTGTTAGGGATTTGGTTTAGGGTTATGGATAGCGTTAGTGCTAGGCTCAGTATTACGATTAGTGTTAGGGATAGGTTTAGGGTTAGAGTTAGGTTTATTGTTAGTGTTACTGTTATGGATATGGTTATGGTTAGGGGTTAGGGTTAGGGTTAGGGTTAGGTTTACGGTTAGGTGTTTGGGTTAGAGTTATGGCTAGGGTTAGCTTTAGGGTTAGGATTAGGGTTAGGGTTAGGGTTGGGGTTATTGGTAGGTTTAGGGTTAGTGTTAGGGTTAGGACTAAGAATAAGGTTAAGGATACTGTTAGGGTTAGGATTATGGTTAGGGATTTGGGTTAGGTTTAGGTTTAGTTTTAGGTTGAGGTTGAGGTTTAGATGTTAGGTTTTAGGGATAAGGTTAAGTTTATTGTTAGTTTTAGGGTTATGGTTAGGGGTTAGGTTTAGAGTTAAGGTTAGGTTTAGTTTTAGGATTAGGGTTAGTGTTAGGGTTAGGGTTAGAGGTTAGCTTTAAGTTTAGGGTTAGGGTTACGGTTACGTTTAGGGTTAGGAATAGTCAAGGTTTAGGATTAGGATTAGAGGTTATGTTTAGGGTTCGGGCCATCTTTACGATTAGGTTTAGGGTTAGGTTTAGTGTTAGGGTATCGGTTAGTTTTAGAGGGTTAGGGTTATGGTTAGAATTAGGCTTAGGGTTAGGGATAGGTTTAGGGTTAGGGTTAAGGTTAGCATTAGGTTCACGGTAAAGGTTATGGTTAGGGTGATGGTTAGTGTTAGGGTTATGTTTAGGTTTAGGGTTAGTTTAGGGATTAGGGTTAGTGTTATGGGTAGTGTTAAGGTGAGGGTTTCACGTTTGAGTTTACGTTTATTGTTAGGGTTAGGGTTAGGGTGAGGTTTAGGAAATAGGCAGTGTTAGGTTTAGGTTTAGGGTTAGGGTTGAGATTAGGATTAGGGTTATGGGTGGTGTTATGGTGAGGGTTTCGAGTTTGGGGTTAGGTTTATTGTTAGGGTTAGGTTTAGGGTGAGGTTTAGGAAATAGGCTGTGTTAGGTTTAGGTTTAGGGTTAGGTTTAGGTTTAGGTTTAGGTTTAGGCTTAGTTTTTGTGTTAGGGATAGGATTAGGGTTAGGCTTAAGGTAAGGGTTAGGGTTAGGGTTAGGTTCAGATTTAGGGTTAGGTTTAGTATTTGTGTTAGGGTTAGGGTTAGTGTTTGGGTTAGGGTTATCTTTATGTTTAGGGTTAGGGTTAGGTTTAGGGTTAGTGTTTGGGTTAAGGTTAGGTTTAGTGTTAGTGTTAGGGTTAGGGTTATGCTTAGGTTTAGGGTTAGGATTAGGGTTAGGGTTAGTGTTAGGGTTAGGGTTAGGGTTTGGTTTAGGTTTAGGAATAGGGTTAGGGTTAGGGTTAGGGTTATTGTTTGGTTTTGGTTTAGGTTTAGGTTTAGGAATAGGGTTAGGTTTAGGTTTAGGGTTACGGTTAGGGTTAGGGTTTATGTTAGCAATTAGGGTTAGTATTAGTATTAGGGTTTGGATTCGGGTTAGGTTTAGGGTTAGAATTAGACAAGGTTAGGCTTGGGATTATGTTGAGGTTTAGGGTTATTGTAACAGTTAGGGTTAGGGTGATGGTTTGGAGTTAGGCATTAGATTTAGTGTTACGTTAACTGTTTGGATTAGGGCTAGGGTTTTATGGTTAGGGTTAGTGTTAGAGTTTATGGTTTTGGTTAGGGTTAGTCTTAGGGATAGATTCAGGGTTAGGGTTATGGTTATGCATTAAGAGTTAGGGATAGGTTTAAGGTTAGGCTTCGGTTTACATTCATGTTTATGGTTATGATTAGCTTTGGGTTAGGTTTAGGGTTAGTGTTAGTTTCAGGTTTAGAGTTAGGGTTAGGGTTAGGTTTAGAGTTAGAGTTGTGGATTTGCTGTTAGGTATAGGGTTACTGTTAGGGTTAGTTTTAGGGTTAGGACTAGGGTTAGGGTTTTGGTTAGGTTTAGCTTTAGGGTTATGGTTAGAGTTATTTCTAAAGTTTAGGGTTAGGGTTAGGGTTAGGCTTAATTTTAGGTTTAGTGATAGAATTAGGGGTAAGCTTAATGTTAGGGTTAGGATTTGGATTAGGGTTAGGTTTAGGCATATTTAGTGTTAGGGTTTGGGTTAGGATTATGGTTACAGTTAAGTATTACTTTCAGGGTTAGAGTTAGCGTTAGGGTTATGGTTAGGGCTAGGTTTAGGTTTAGAGTGAGGCTTAGTTTTAGGGTTAGCATTAGTGTTAGGGTTAGGTTTAGGGTTAAGGCTAGGTTTCAATTTAGGGTTAGATTTTGGGTTAGGGTTAGGAGTTAGAGTTAGAGTTTAGGGTTATGGTTAGGGATATGGTTAGGGTTAGAGATTAGGGTTAGGGTTAGTGTTAGGGTTAGTGTTACAAGTAGGGATAGGGTTAGGTTAGGGTGAGGTTTAGGGTTTAAGTGTTAGGGATAGGTTCACGGTTAGGCTTCGGATTACAGATAGGGTTAGGTTTACTATTAGGTTTACGGTTAGGTTTAGGGTTAGGGTTAGGATTTGGGTTAAGGTAAGGGGGTAGGTGTTAAGGATATGGTTAGGGTTATGTTTAGAGTTACGGTTAGGGTTAGGGTTATGTTTAGTGTTACGGTTAGGGTTATTATTAGGGTTAGGATTAGGGTTAGGATTTAGGGATAGGGTTAGCATTATGGTTAGGGTTACGGTAAGCGGTTAGGGTTAGAAAGTTAGGGTTAGATTTAGGGTTATGATTATATTTAGGGTTGGGTTTGGCTTAGATGAAGGGTTAGGGATTTGGGGTTACTGTTTGGGTTAGGGTTAGGGTTAGGGATTAGGGATAGGGTTAGGGTGCGTGTTAGGGTTCGGTTTAAAGTTAGGGTTAGGGTTAGGCTTCGAGTTAGGGTTAGGGGTCAGGTGTTAGGGACAAGGTTAAGGTTAGCGTTAGGTTTAGGGTTATGGTTATGGTTAGGGTTAAGGGTTAGTGGTTAGTCTTAGAGTTAGGGTTTGGGTTAGGTTTAGGTTTAGGGTTAGGGTTAGTGTTAGAGGTTAACTTTATAGTTAGGGTTAGGTTTATGGTTACGGTTATGGTTTAGGAATAGGGTAACTGTTAGGATTAGGGTTTGATGTTAGGGTTAGGTTTAGGGTTATTGTTAGTGTTAGTGTTAGGGTTAGGTGTAATTTTAGGGTATGGGTTAGTTTTAGAAGGTTCGGTTAGGGTTAGAATTAGGATTAGGTTTAGGGATAGGGTTAGTGTTAGAGGTTAGGGTTAGCATTAGCGTTATTTTTAGAACTAGGGTTAGGGTTTAGTGTTAGGGTTACATTTAGGGTTAGGTTTACGCTTAATGTTACGGTTAGGGTTATGGTTAGTGTTTAGGTTAGGGTTAGAGTTAGGGTAGTGATTAGGGTTAGGTTTAGGTTTAGGGTTATTGTGAGGGTTAGGGTT
This sequence comes from Cavia porcellus, assembly GCF_034190915.1. Classification (NCBI taxonomy): domain Eukaryota; kingdom Metazoa; phylum Chordata; class Mammalia; order Rodentia; family Caviidae; genus Cavia; species Cavia porcellus. The sequence goes on along the minus strand of NW_026947488.1, from coordinate 102,168,958 downwards.
AGGATTAGGCTTCTCGTTAGCATTAGGGATTAGGGTTAGGGTTAGTGTTAAGGTTAGGTTTAGGCTTAGGGTTAGGTTTAGGGACGAGGCTTATGTTTAGGGTTAGTGTTAGATTTAGGTTTAGGGTTAGAGTTAAGGTTAGGCTCAGTTTTAGGTTTAGAGATAGGATTAGGGTTAGACTTAAGGTTAGGGTTAGGTTTTGGGTTAGTATTAGGGTTAGGGTTAAGTTACGATTTAGGTTTAGGTTTTGGTTTAGGGTGAGGGTTAATGTTAGGGTTAGGGTTAGTGTTAGGGTTAATGTTAGGTTTAGGTTTAGGTTTAGGTTTCGGGCTAGGGTTAGGTTTATGGTTAGGGCTACAGTTTAGATTTAGAGATTAGGATTAGGGTTGGGTTAAGGTTATTGTTAGAGTTTAGGGTTAAGGTTAGTGTTAGTTTTAGTGTTATGGTTATGGTTAGGGTTAGAAGTTAGGGTTAGGGTTAGTGTTAGGTTTAGGTTTACTCTTAGTGTTAGGAAAGTGTTAGTTTTATGGGTTATATGTTACGGATAGGGACCAGGTTATGCTTCAGATTATGGTTAGGGTTCAGGTTACAATTAGGTTTAGGTTTAGGGTTAGGGTTAGTGTTAGGTTTAGTGTTAGGTTTAGGGTTACAGTTAAGGTTACGTTTAGCGTTTGGTTTAGGGGTTAGGTGTTAAGGATATGGTTATGGTTATGTTTAGGGTTATGGTTAGGGTTAGTGTTAGTGTTAGGTTTAGGGTTATGGTTCAGGTTCTGGTTAGGGTTAGGGTTAGGGTTAGGGTTAGAGTTAAAGCTTAGAGTTCAGGTTAGGTTTAGGCTTAGGGTTAGGTGTTAGAAGTTAGGCTTAGGCTTAGGGTTAGGGATCAATTTAGGTTTAGGGTTGGAATTTAGGGTTAGTGTTAATGTTAGTGTTAGGGTTACGCTTAGGGTTAGGTTAGGGTTAGGTTCAGGGTTAGGTTTAGGGTATAGGTGTTAGTGATAGGGTTAGTGTTAGGGTTAAAGCCAGGGTTATGGTTAGTTTTAGGGTTAGATTATTTGTAGGGTTAGCCTTAGGTGTTAGGGTTAGAGTTAGTGTTAAGGTTTGGGTTAGGGTTATGGCTTAGGTTTCGGGTTAGGTTTATGTTTAGTGTTATGGTTACTGTTAGGGTTAGGTTAATGGTTAGGGTTAGGGTTAGGGTTTGTTTTAGGGTTAGGTTTAGTGTTATGGATCAGGGTCTGTGTTAGGGTTAGGGTACTGATTCAGGTTAGGCTTAGGGTTATGGTTAGACAAGGTTAGGCTTCGGTTTAGGGTTAGGGTTATTGTAAAGTTTTGGGTTAGGGTTAGGCTTAGGGATAGATTCAGGTTTAGGGTTATGGTTATGCATTAGGTGTTAGGGATAGGGTTAAAATTAGGCTACGGGTTACGATTAGGTCTATGGTTATGATGTAGTTTAGTGTTAGGTTTAGGGTTAGCATTATGTTCAGGATAAGGGTTATGGTTAGTGTTCGGTTTAGGGTTAGGGTTAGGGTTTAGGTGTTAGAAATAGCGTTAGAGTTAGTGTTAGTTTTAGGGTTAGGGTTAGAGTTAGGTTTGGGTTTAGGATTTTGGGTTAGTGTTTGGTTTAGTTTTAGGGTTAGGGTTTGGGTTAGGGCTAGAGGTCAGTGTTAGGATTAGGGTTAGGCTTAGTTTTAGGCTTAGGGATAGGGTTAGGGTTATGCTAATTTTTTGGGTTAGGGTTAGGTTTAGGGTTAGGGTTGGTCTTAGTTTTAGGGTTAGGTATTTCGGTTAGGGTTAGAGTTACGGTTAGGGTTAGGGTTAGGTTTAGGGTTAGGCTTAGGCTTAATTTTAGGGTTAGCTTTAGGGTTTGTGTTAGGTTTTGAGGTTAGAGTTAAAGGTTAGTGTTAGGGTTAGGTTTAGTGTTAGGGTTAGGGTTACATTTAGGGTAAGGGTTAGGGTTAGAGGTTACCTTTATAGTTAAAGTTAGGGTTAGGGTTACAGTTATGGTTAGGTTTAGGGTTAGGTATAGGGTAACAGTTAGGATTAGGGTTTGAAGTTAGGGTAGAGTTAGGGTTAGCGTTAGCATTAGGGTTAGGGTTAGGGGTCAGGGTAATGGTTACGTTTTGGGTTAGGGTCACGCTTAAGGTTATGGTTAGGGTTATGGTTAGTGTTCGGTTTAGGGTTAGTGTTAGGGTTAGTGTAGGGATTAGGGTTAGGTTTAGGTTTAGGGTTAGGGTTAGGGTTAGGGTTAGGGGTAATGGTTAGGGTTAGACTTATCCTTATGCTTAGGGACGAGAGTTAGGGCTAGGGTTAGTGTCAGGTTTAGGGATTAGGTTCAGGGTTAGTGTTAGGTTTAGGTTTAGGCTTTGGATTAGGTTTAGGCTTAGTTTAAGATTAGGAATAGTGTTATTGTTAGGCTTAAGGTTAGGGTTAGATTTAGGATTAGTGTTAGGGTTAGGGTTAGGTGACGGGTGAGGTTTAGGTTTTGGGTTAGGGTTAGGGTTAGTGTTAGTGTTAGGACTAGAGTTACGTTTAGTGTAGGGTTAGGTTTAGGATTTGGGTTCAGGTTAGGTTTAGGGTTAGGCTTAAGGCTAGGATTTAGTGTTACAGTTTAGGGCTAGGGTTGGGTTAGGTTTAGGGTTAGAGTTTAGGGTTAAGGTTAGTGTTAGGGTTATGGTTATGGTTACAGTTAGAAGTTAGGGATAGGGTTAATGTTAGGGTTAGGTTTATGGTTAGAGTTAGGGTTAGGTTAGGGTTAGGTTTATGGGTTAGTTGTTAGGAATAGGGACAGGGTTAGGCTTCGGATTATGGTTAGGATCGGGTTACAATTAGGTTTAGGGTTAGGGTAAGGGTTATGTTTAGGGTTACAGTTAGTGTTAGGCTTAGGTTTTGGTTTAGGGGTTAGCTGTTAACGACAAGGTTAGTGTTATGTTTAGTGTTACTGTTAGGGTTAGGTTTAGGGTTAGGGTTAGGTTTAGGTTTATGCTTAAGATTCGGATTAGGGTTTGGGTTAGGTTTAGTGTTAATGTTAGGTTTAGTGGTTAGAGTTTGAGGTTAGGTTTAGGGTTAGGCTTAGGGTTAGGATTAGGTTTAGGGTTAGAAATTAGGGTTAGCGTTAATGTTAGGGTTAGGGTTAGGGTTAGGGGTTAGAGTTAGAAGTTAGAGTTCGGGTTAGGGTTAGGGATAGGGTTAAGTTTAGGGTTAGGGTTAAGGTTAGGTTTAGGGGTTAGAATTAGAGGTTAGGGTTAGGGTTAGTGTTAGGATTAGGATTAGGTTTAGTGTTAGAAGTTAGGGTTAGTGTTAATGTTAGGGTTATGCTTACGATTAGGGTTAGGTTTAGTTTAGGGTTAGTTTCAAGATTAGGTTTAAGGGATAGGTGTTAGGAATAAGTTTAGTGTTAGGGTTAGGTTTAAGGTTAGGCTTACGTTTAGTTTTAGGGTTAGGTTATTTTTAGGTTTAGCCTTAGGTTTTAGGATTAGTGTTAGTGTTAAGGTTAGAGTTATGGTTAGGTTTGGTTTAGGGTTAGGTTTAGGGGATGGGTTACGGTTACGGCTAGGTTTATGTTTAGGGTTAGTGTTAGTGTTAGGGTTAGGTTAACAGTTAGGTTTAATGTTAGGGTTAGGTTTAGTGTTAGGCTTAGGCTTAGTTTTAGGGATTAGGGTTAGTGATAGAGTTAGAGTTCGGAATCGGGTTAGGGCTAGGCTTAGGGTTAGATTAGGTTAGGCTTGGAGTTAGGGTTAGGGTTAGAGTTATTGTAAGGGTTAGGTTTAGGCTTAGGCTTAGGCTTAGGGATAGAGTCAGGGTTACGGTTATGTTTATGGGTTAGGTGTTAGGGATAGGGTTAATGTTAGGTTTCGGGTTATGGTTAGGTTTATGGTTATGATGCGGTTTAGTGTTAGGTTTAGTGTTAGCGTTAGGTTCAGGTTTAGTGTTAGGGTTAGTGTTAGGTTTAGGTTTAGGGTTAATGGTTAAGTGTTAGGGATAGGGTTAGTGGTAGTGTTACTTTCAGGGTTAATGTTAGGGTTAGGGTTAGTGTTTAGGTTTAGGGTTAGTGTTTCAATTAGGTTTAGGGTTAAGGTTTGTGTTAGGGCTAGAGGTTAGTGTTAGGATTAGGGTTAGGCTTAGTTTTAGTGTTAGGCATAGGGTTAGGGTTAGGCTAATTGCTCAGTTAGATTTAGGGTTAGGGTTAGGGTTAAGTTTAGGGTTAGGGTTAGGGTTAGGCTTAGTTTTAGGGTTGGGGTTAGTGTTAGGGTTGGTTATTATGGTCAGGGTTTGAGTTACGGTTAGGGTTAGGGTTGGGTTAGGGTTAGGTTTCGGGACAGGCTTAGGCTTAATTTTAGTGTTAGCTTTAGGATTAGGGTTAGGGTTAGGGGTTAGAGTTTAGGATTAGGGTTAGGATTCGGGTTACAATTAGCTTGAGGGTTAGGTTTAGGGTAAGAATTACGGTTAGGGTTACTGTTATGGTTTGATTTAGGGTTAGGGGTTAGTTGTTAAGAGTATGTCTAGTGTATGGTTAGGGTTAGGTTTAGGGTTAGGGTTACATTAAGTGTTAGGTTTAGGCTAGGGTTAGGGTTAGGGATTAGGGATAGTGTTAGTGTTAGGGTTATAGTTAGGGTTAGGGGCTGTTTTACGGTTAGGGTAGGGTTATGGAAAGGCTTAAGTTTAGAGATCTGGCTTAGGGTTAGTGTGTGGGTTAGGGTTAGTTTTAGGGTTATTGTTAGGGATTTGGGTTAGTGTTATGGATATTGTTAGTGTTGGGCTCAGTATTAGGATTAGTGTTCAGGATAGGTTTATTTTTAGTGTTAGGTTTATTGTTAGGGTTAGGGTAACGGATAGTGTTAGAGTTAGGTTTAGGAATAAGGATAAGTTTAGAGTTAGGGTTAGGGGTTAGGGTTAGGTTTAGGGTTATGGTGAAGGTTAGGTTTAGTGTTACAGTTAGGGGTTAGGGTTAGGGTTATGGTTAGCTTTAGTGTAGGATTAGTGTTAGAGCTAGGAATTAGGTTTGGGATAGTGTTAGGGATAGGGTTAGGGTTAGGAATTAGGGTTAGGTTTAGGGATTAGGGTTAGGGTTAGGTGTTAGGCGTTAGTGATAAAATTAGGGTTAGGGTTAGGGTTAGGTTTAGCGTTAGTTTTAGGGCTATAGTTATGGTTAGGGTTAGGGTTAGAAGTTATTGTTAGGGTCAGTGTTAGGGTTAATATTATAGTTATGGTTATGTTTAGGTTAGGGTGAGTTTTAGGGATTAGGTGTTAGGCATAGTGTCAGGGTTAGGCTTCGGATTACGGATAGGGTTAGGGTTACTATTAGGTTTAGTTTTAGGTTTAGGGTTAGGGTTAGGGGTTAGGGATTAGTCTTAGGGTTAGGGATAGGGTTAGGTTTAGGGTTAGGATTAGGGTTAGGGTGAGGATTATGGTTAGAGGTTAGCTTTATAGTTTGGTTTAGATTTAGGGTTACGGTTAGGGTTAGAATTATGGTTAGAGGTTAGCTTTATAGTTTGGTTTAGATTAAGGTTATGGTTAGGGTTAGATTTAGGTTTATTGTTAGGGTTAGGGTTATTGTTAGGGTATGGGTTAGTTTTAGAGGGTTAGGGTTTGGGTTAGGATTAAGCTTAGGTTTTTGGATGGGGTTAGTGTTAGAGCCTAGCGTTAGAGTTAGCGTTAGCATTAGGGTTAGGGGTAGGGGCGAAGTGTTAGGATTCAGGTTAGGGTGAGTTTTAGGTTTATGGTTAGGGTTATGGTTACGTTTAAGTTTACAGTTAGGGTTATAATTAGTGTTCGTGTTATGGTTAGTGTTAGGGTTAGTGTAGGGATTGTGGTTAGGTTTATTGTTAGGTGTTAGGTTGAGGGTTAGGGTTAGGTGTAAGGTTTAACTTTATGGTGAAAGTTAGGTTTATCATTAGGTTAGGGTATAGGGTTAGGGTAAGCCTTAGGGTTAGGTTTATGGTTAGTGTTAGGGTAAGGGTTAGGATTAGGGTTAGAGGTTAGGGTTAGTGTTAGGGTTATTGTTAGTGTTAGGGTTAGGGTTAGTGTTAGGGTATAGATTAGATTTAGACATTTATGGTTACTGTTAGGATTAGGCTTTTGATTAGGATTAGGGTTAGTGTTAGAGGTTAGGGTTAGGGTTAGCATTAGGGTTAGGGTTAGGGTTAAGGGTTAAGTGTTAGCGTTAGGGTTAAGGTTATTGTTAGGGTTAGGGTTAGGGTTAGAATTAGGGTTACGGTTAAGGTTACGGTTAGGGTTACGATTAGTGTTCGGTTTAGAGTTAGCTTTCGGATTATATTTAGGGTAGCAATTAGGGTTAGGTTTAGAGTTAGTGTTAGGGTGAGGGTTAGGGTTAGGGGTTAGTGTTAGGGTTAGGGTTAGTGTTAGGAATTAGGGCTGGGGTTAGTGTTATGTTTAGGGTTAGGGTTAGGTTTATGGTTAGGTTTAGGCTAAGTGTTAGGTTTAGTTTTAGGGTTAGCGTTAGGGTTAGTGTTAGGGTTAGGGTTATGGTTCAGGTTAGGGTTGGATTTTGGGTTAGTGTTAGGGGTTAGAGTTAGAGTTTAGGGTTATGGTTAGTGTAAGGTTTAGGGTTAGAGTTTAGGGTTTGGGTTATTGTTAGTGTTATGTTTAGGGTTAGGGTTAGGGATAGTGTTAAGGTTAGGATTAGGGTTATGTTAGGGTTAGGTGTTAGCAAGCGGGTCAGCATTAGGCTTCGGATTACGGATAGGTTTAGTGTTACTTTTATGTTTAGGGTTAGGTTTAGGGTTAGGGTTAGGGTTTGGGTCAGGGTTAGGGGATAAGTGTTAAGGATATGGTTAGAGTTTCGGTTACAGTTTCGGTTAGGTTTATGGTTATGTTTAGTGTTATGGTTAGGGTTAATATTAGGGTTAGTGTTAGGGTTAGTGTTAGGTATTAGGGATAAGTTTAGGGTTAGCGTTAGGGTTAGCATTAGGGTTGCGGGTTAGGGTTAGAACGTTAGTGTTAGAATTAGGGTTAGGTTTAGTGTTTGGGTTTCGGTTAAGTTTAGGGTTAAGGTTTGGGGGTTAGGGTTTGGCGTAGGGTTAGGTTTAGGGATTAGGCTTAGGGTTAGCATTAGGTTTAGGCTTAGGGTTAGGGTTAGTCTTAGGTTTAGGGTAAGGGTTAGGCTTAGTTTTAGGGTTAGCGTTAGGGTTAGGGTTAGTTGTTTGGGTTAGGGTTAGGGTTTGGTTTTGGGTTAGTGTTAGGGGTTAGAGTTAGAGTTTAGGGTTATCGTTAGTGTAAGGGTTAGAGTTTAGTGTTAGGGTTGTTGTTAGTCTTATGTTTAGGGTTAGGGTTAGGGTTGCAAGTTAGGGTTAGAGTTAGGGTTATGTTTAGGGTTTAGGTTAGGGTTAACGTTAGGTTAGGGTTAGGTTTATGGGTTAGGTGTTAGCGATAGGGTCAGGGTTAGGCTTCGGATTATGGTTAGTGTTAGGATTAGATTTTCAGTTAGGGTTAGGGTTACGTTAGTGTTTGGTTTAGGGTTTAAACATTAGGCATAGGTTCAGGGTTAGGCTTAGGATTACAGTCAGGTTTAGGGTTAGGGTAGGGTTATGGTTACATTTAGGGTTAAGGTAGGTGTTAGGGTTAGGGTTAGAGGTTAGGGTTAGGTTTATGGTTAGGTTTAGATTTAGGTTTAGGGTTAGGTTTAGGTTTTGGGTTAATGTTGGGTTAGGATTACAGTTAGTGTTACTTCCTAGAGTTAGATGTTAGGATTATGGTTAGGTTTAGGGTTAGGTTCAGGTTTAGGGTTAGAATTTATTGTTAGGATTAGTGTTAGGGTTAATGGTTAGAGTTAGAGTTTAGGTTTAGGGTTAGAGTTAGGGTTAGCGACAGAGTTTAGGGTTAGGGTTTGTGTTAGGATTTTGGTAAGGGTTAGGTTAGGGTTAGGGTTAGGTTTAGAAGTTAGTGTTAGTGTTAGGATTAGTGTTACGGTTAGGGTTAGTGTTAAGTTTAGGTTTAGGGTTAGGGATAAAGGATAGGTGTTAGGGATAGGGTTAGGGCTAGGGTTAGGTTTAAGTTTACGGTTATTGTTAGTTTTACGGTTTGGGTTAGTGTTAGGTATAGGGTTGGGTTTTAGGGTTAGGGTTAGTGTTAGGGTTGTGTTTACCTTTAGGCTTAGGGTTATGGGTAGAGTTAGTGTTAGTGTTAGGGTTATGGTTCGGTTTAGGTTTAGGGTTATGGGTTCGGTTAGTGTTAGGGTTTGGGTTATGCGTAGCCTTAGGTATAGAGTTATGGTTAGGGTTAGAGTTAGAATTTAGCATTAGGTTTAGGGTTAGGTTTAGATTTACGGTTAGGGTTAGGTTTAGGGTTCGGGTTCGTGTTAGGGTTAGGGTTAGAGTTAGGGTTAGGTTTAGGTTTAGGGATTAGGGTTAGTGTTAGGCTTCATGTCGGGTTCAGGTTGGGTTTAGGTTTAGAGTTAAACAAGGTTAGGCTTGGGGTCAGTTATGGTAAGGATTAGGGTTAAGGTAGGGTTTGGGATTAGTGGTTTGTTTGGGATTATTGGGTTATGTTTAGGGATTTGGGTTAGGTTTAGCGGTTAGGTGTTAAGGATATGTTTAGGGTTATGTTTAGGGTTATGGTTATGGTTAGGCTTTGGGTTAGTTTTAGCGTTCAGGTTAGAGTTAGTGTTAGGTATAGGGTTAGTGTTCGGGTTATGGTTGGGTTAGTGTTTAGGGTTAGTGTTAGGGTTAGGGTTTGGTTTCAGGTAAGGTTTAGGGTTAGGATTAGACAATGTCAGGCTTGGGGTCAGGGTTAGTTTTAGGGTTAGGGTAAGGATTAGGTTTAGGTTGAAGTTTGGGTTTAGGTGTTGGGTTAGGGTTAGGGTTAGGGTTGGGCTTAGCGTTATGGTTAGCGTTATAGTTTATGGTTAGGGTTAGTGTTAGGGATTAAGGTAAGGGTTAGGGTTCATGTTAGGCTCAGTATTAGGATTAACGTTAAGGTTAGGGATAGGTTAAGGTTTAGGGTTAAGTTTATGTTTAGTTTTAGGATTAGGGTTAGGTTTAGGGTTGAGGATTAGGGTTAACTTTAGGGTTAGTTTTTATGGTTAAGTTTAGTGTTAGGCTTAAGGTTAGGGTTAGGTTTAGGTTTAGGGATTAGGGTTAGGGTTAGTGTTAGGTTTAGTGTTAGGTTTAGGATTAGGGTTAGGGTTAGGTTAGGGTTAGGGTTACGGTTAGAGTTAGGGTTAGGGTTAGGGTTAGGTTTTAGGGTTAGTGTTAGGTTCAGGTTTAGGGTTATGTTTATGGTTAGGGTTAGTTTTAGGTTTAGGGTTCTGGTTAGGTTTAGGTTTAGGGTTAGTGTTAGGGTTAGGGTTAGAAGTTAGGTTTAGGGTTAGGTTTAGGGTTAGGGTGAGGGTTAGATTTAAGCTTAGGGTTAGGGTTGGCTTAGGGTTAGGGTTAGTGTTAGGGTTCGGATTAGGGTTAGGTTTATGTATTAGGGTTTATGTTAGGGTTAGGGTTAGGGTTCGAGTTACGTTTAGGGTTAGGGTTAGACAAGGTTAGTCTTGTTGTCAGGGTTAGGTTTAGTGTTATGGTAAGGATTAGGGTTAGGTTGAGGGTTTGGGTTTAGGGGTTAGGTTTAGGGTTCAGGTTAGTGTTATGGTTAGCGTTAGGGAGAGGGCTAGTGTTAGGGCTAGAGTTAGCGTTAAGGTTAGTTTTAGGGTTGGGGTTAGGCTTAATTTTACGGTTAGGGCTATGGTTAGGGTTTGTATTAATGTAAGCTTAAGGTTAGTGTTAGTGTTAGGGTTAGGGTTAGGGTTAGGGTTAGCATTAGAATTTAGGGTTAGGGTTAGTTTTAGGGTTGTGTTTAGGGTTAGGGCTGTGTTAGATGCTAGTGTTAGGGTTAGTGTGAGTGTTAGGTTATGGTTAGGATTATGTGTAGGTTAGGGTTAGGGTTAGGATTAAGGTTAGGGTTAGTCTCAGTATTAGAATTAGGGTTAGGGATAACTTTAGGCTTAGGGTTAAGTTTGTTGTTAGTGTTAGGTTTATGTAGAGGGTCGGCATTAGGTTTAGGGTTAGGGATAGGTTTAGGGTTAGGGTTAGGGGTTAGGGTTAGGCTTAGGGTTAGGGGTTAAGGTTAGTGTTAGGTTTAGTGTTACGGTTATGATTCAGATTAGGGTTAGGGTTAGCGTTAGAAGGTTAGTGTTAGAGTTAAGGTTATGTTTATGTTTATGGTTAGGGTTAGGTTATGGGTTCAGATTAGGCTTACAGGTTAGGGTAATTGTTAGTGTTAGGGTTAGGGTTAGTTTTAGTTTTGGGGTATGGGTTAGATTTACAGTTTTAGGGTTAGGATTAGGCTTAGGATTAGGGATAGAGTTAGTGTTAGAGGTCATTGTTAGGGTTAGCGTTAGGGTTATGGTTAGGAGTTAAGTGTTAGGGTTTGTTAGTGTTATTGTTAGGGTTACGGTTAGGGTTTGGGTTACTGTATAGGTTACACTTAGGGTTACAGTTAGTGTTCGGGTTAGGGTAGGTGTTTGGATTAGGGTTAGTGTAGCGATTAGTGTTAGGTTTTGGGTTAGAGTTAGGGTGAGGTTTAGGGTTAGGGTTTAGGTTTATACTTAGCATTAGGCTTATCATTAGGATTATGGATTATGGTTAGGGCTAATGTTAGGTTTAGTGTTAGTATTAGGTTCATGGTTATGCTTAGTTTTAGGGTTACGGATAAGGTTAGGGTTAGTCTTAATGTTAGCCTTAGTGTTAGGGTTAGGGTTAGGGTTAGGGTGAGGGTTAGTTTAGGTTTATTGTTAGGTTTAGGTTTTGGGTTAGGGCTGGGGTTAGTGTTAGGTTTAGAGTTAGCGTTAGGGTTAGGGTTAGATTTAGGATTAGGGTTCAGGTTAGGGTTAGGGTTAGGTTTAATGTTAGGTTTAGGGTTTAGTGTTATAGGATAGGGTTATGGTTAGGTTTAGAGTTTAGGGTTAGGGTTAGTGTTAGGGCTATGGGTAGGATTAGGGTTAGAAGTTAGGGTTAGTGTTAGTGTTGGCTTAGGGTTACTGTTACAGTTAGTGTTAGGTTAGAGTTAGATTTAGGGGTTAGGTGTTAGGGATCGGGATAGGGTTAGGCTTTGGATTATGGTTAGGGTTCGGGTTACAATAAGGTTTATGGTTAGGGTTAGGGTTATGGTTAGTGTTACGGTTATGTATATTGTTAGTGTTTGGGTTAGGGTGAGGGGTTAGGTCTTAAGGATATGGTTAGGGTTATGTTTAGGGTTATGGTTATGGTTAGGGTTACGTTTAGGGTTACGTCTATGGTTAGTGTTAGGCTTATGTTTAGGGTTATGGATTAGGGATAGTGTTAGCGTTAGGGTTAGTTTTAGGGTTAAGGTTAGTGTTAGGGTTAGGGATTAGGCTTAGGGTTAGGGTTTCCTTTAAGGTTAAGTTAGGGTTAGGCTGAGTCTTATGGTTCGGTATTGGCTTAGGTTTAGGCTTAAATTTAGGGTTAGGGTGAGGTTTAGGTTTAGCGTCGGGTTTAGGGTTAGGTTTAGGATTTGGTTTAGGGTTAGGGTTAAGGTTAGGATTTGTGTTAGTGTTTGGGTTAGGGTAGGGTTAGGTTTAGTTTTAGATTAAGGTTAGTGTTAGGGTTAGGAGTTAGATTTAGAGGTTAGTGTTAGGGTTAGTGTAAGGGATTAGTGTTAGGTTTAGGGTTAGGGTTGATGTTAGGTTCAGGATTAGGATTAGGTTTAGGGATAGGTTTAGCGTTAGGGTTAGGTTTATTGTTAGGTTTAGAGTTAGGGATAGAATTAGCGTTAGGTTTAGGTTTAGGAATAGGTTTAGTGTTAGGGTTAGGGTTTGGGTTAGATTAGGTTTAGGGTTTACTTGTAGGGATAAGGTTAGTGTTAGGGTTACATTTAGGGTTTGGTTTAGGATTAGGGCTTAGGTGCTAGGGTTAGGGTGAGCGTTAGGTTTAATGTTAGGGGTAGAGTTAGGCTTATTATTAGGGTTAGGGATTAGGGTTAGGGTTAGGGTTAGAAGGTTAGGGTTAGAGTTAGTATTACATTAGGTTTAGGGTTAGGGTTAGGGTTAGGGTTTGGGTTAGGTTAGGTTTAGGGTTTAGGTTGTAGGGATAAGGTTAGTGTTAGGGTTACGTTTAGGGTTTGGTTTAGGGTTAGGGCTTAGGTGCTTGGGTTAGGGTGAGCGTTAGGCTTAATGTTAGGGGTAGGGTTAGGCTTATTATTAGGTTTAGGGATTAGGGTTAGGGTTAGGGTTAGAATGTTAGGGTTAGAGTTAGTATTACATTAGGTTTAGGGTTAGGGTTAGGGTTTGGGTTAGGTTAGGTTTAGGGTTTAGGTTGTAGGGATAAGGTTAGTGTTAGGGTTACGTTTAGGGTTTGGTTTAGGGTTAGGGCTTAGATGCTAGGGTTAGGGAGAGCGTTAAGTTTAATGTTAGGATTAGGGTTAGGCTTATCATTAGGGTTAGGGATTAGGGTTAGGGTTAGGGTTAGGGTAAGTTTTAAGTTTAGGGTTAGGTTTAGGGTTAGGGTTAGGTTTAGGGATATTTATCGGGTTAGGATTAAGTTTAGGGTTAGGGTTAGGCTTAGAGTATAAGGTTAGTATTAGTGTTAGGTTTAGGTTAAGGGTTAGGGTTAGGGTTACTGTTAGGGTAAGTGTGAGTGTTTGGGTTAGGGTTAAGAGTTAGAGTTAGAGTTTAGTGTTAGGGTTAGAGTATAGGGTTAGGGTTATTGTTAAGTTTATGGTTATGGTTAGGGTTAGATGTTAGGGTTAGAGTTAGTGTTAGAGTTAGACTTATGGACAGTGTTAGAGTTAGGGTTAGGTTTAGGTTAGGGTTAGGTTTAATTGTTAGTTGTTAGGGAATGTGTCAGGGCTAGCTTCGGATTACAGATAGTTTTAGGTTTACTATTACATTTAGGGTTAGGTTAGGGTTAGGGCTAGGGTTAGGGTTTGGGATAGTATTAGGAATTCTGTGTTAATGATAGGGTTAGAGTTATTGTTAGTGTTACGGTTATGGTTAGGGTTATGTTTAGGTTACCTTTAGGGTCAGTGTTAGGGTTAAGTTTAGGTTAGGGATTTGGGATAGTGTTAGGGTTATTGTAAGTCTTAGGCTTAGGGTTAGGTTTAGGGTTAGGGTTAGGATTAGGGTTATGGTTAGGGATAGAGTGTTAGGGTTAGAGTTAGGGTTAGGGTTAGGGTTTTTTTATAGTTTGGGTTAGTTTCAGGGTTAGGGTTAGGAGTTGGGTTTAGTTTTATGGTTTGGCTTAGTGTTAGGGATTAGGCATAGGGTTAGTGTGAGTGTTAGGGTTATGTTTATAGTTATGTTTAGGGTTAGTGTTAGGTTTAGGGCTAGAGATAGGCTTAGCGATAGTATTAGGGTTAGGATTCGTGTTACAATTAGGTTTAGGGTTACATTTAGGGTTACGGATAGAGTTAGCATTACGGTTAGTGTTAGGGTGACCGTTAGGGTCAAGGTTAGGTCTAGGTCCAAGTTTAGCATTAAGTTTTGTGTTAGGTATAGTGTTAGGGTTAGGGGTTTGGTGTTAGGGATAGGGATAGGGTTAGGGTTAGGGTTAAGTTTAGCGTTAGGATTAGGGTTACAGTTAGGATTAGTGTTATGATTAAAAGTTATTGTTAGGGTTAGTGTTAGGGTTAGGGTTACGTTTAGTGTTACGGTTAGGGTCAGTGTTAGGGTTAGGTTTAGTTTTAGGGATTAGGGATAAGTTCAGGGTTAGGGTAAAGTTAGGCTTAGCTTTAGGTTTAGGGTTAGGATTAGGGTTAGTGTTAGGGTTAGTGCTAGGGATAGAGGGTTAAAGTTAGAGTTAGGGTTAGGGTTAGGGTTTGGGGTAAATTTGGGGTTAGGTTTAGGGTTAGGTCTAGGGGTAATTGTTTAGTGTTAGTGTTAGGGGAAGGGTTAGGGATTACGGATAGCATTAGTATTAGTGTTAGGGTTAGGTTTTTGCTTAGGGTTAGGGATTATGGTTAGGGTTAAGGTAGGTTTAGGGTTAGTGTTAGTGTTAGGACTAGGGATAGGGTTTCGAATAGTGTTAGGGTTAGGTTTACAAGTAGGTTCAGGATTACGTTTAGGGTTATGGATAGGGTGAGGGTTAGGGTTAGGGTTATTTTAGGGTTAGGGTTAGAGTTAGGGTTAGGGTTAGGATTAGGGTTAGTGATAGGTTTTAGGGTTAGGGTTAGGGGTTTGGTGTTACTCATAGGGTTAGTTTTAAGGTTAGGATTAAGATTAGTATTGGGGTTAGGTTTAGGGTTATGGTTAGGTTTAGCGTTAGGGTTTGTGTTAAGGTTAGGTTTAGGTTTATGTTTATGTGTAGGTTTAGTGTTAGGGTTAGGTTTAGAGGTTAGGTTTAGGTTTAGGGTTAGGTTTATGTTAGGTTTAGGGTTAGGTTTAGGGTTACGGTTAGGGTTACGTTTAGTGTTAGGTATTAGGGTTAGGTTAGGTTTAGTGTTTATGATTAGGCTTAAGGTTAGGTTTAGGGCTAGGGATTAGTTTTAGATTTAGTGTTAGGTTTAGGGTTAGGATTAGGGTAGGGTTAGGGTTAGTGTTAGGGTTAGGGTTAGAAGTTAGTGTTAGAGTTGGTGTTAGGTTTAGGGTTACGGTTAGGTTTAGGGTTAGGTTTATGTTTAGGGTTATGGTTAGGGTTAGAATTAAGGTTAAGATTAGTGTTAGAAGGTTAGTGTTAGAGTTAGGGTTAGTGTCAGGGTTAGGGTTATGGTTAGGGTTAGCTTTAGGGATAGGGTTTGGGTTACGGTTAGGGTTAGCAGTATGATTAATTTTAGTGTTAGGGTTAGGGTTACTGTTAGATTTAGGCTTAGGTTTAGGGTTAGGTTTAGAGGTTACGGGTTAGGCTTAGTCTTAGGTTTAGGGATAGGGATATTGCTAGGGTTAAGGTTATGGTTAGGGATAGGGTAAGGATTAGGGTTTGAGGTTAGAGGTAAAGTTAGTGTTATTGTTAGGTTTAGCTTTAGCATTAGGGTTAGGATTACGTGCTAAGTGTTAAGGTTAGGGTTAGGGTTAGTTTTAGGGTAATGGCTTGAGTTAGGGTTACGGTTAATGTTACGGTGAGGGTTACAGTTAGTGTTCGTGTTAGGGTTAGTGTTAGGGTTAGGTTAGGGATTAGGTTTAGGATTAGGGTGAGGGTTACGGTTAGGCATAAGGGTTACGGTTAGGGTTAGTGTTATCATTAGGGTTAGGGATAAAAGTTAGTGTTTAGAGTTAGGCTTAGTGTTAGTGTTAGGGTTAGGGTTAGGGTTAGGTTTAGTGATTAGGGTTAGATTTAGTGTTAAGTTTTTGGTTAGGGTTAGGGTTAGGGTTAGATTTAGGCTTAGTTTTAGGTTTAGGGATAGAGTTAGGGTTAGGCTTAAGCTTAGGGTAGGGTTAGACTTAGTGTTAGGGTTATGGTTAGGTTTAGGGTTAGGTATAGGATTTGGGTTAGGTTTAGGTTAGGGTTAAGGTTAGGTTTAGGGATTAGGATTATGGTTAGTGTTAGGTTTTGGGTTCGGGTTAGGTTTAGTTTTAGGTTTAGCGATAAGGTTAGGTTTAGGCTTAAGTTTAGGATTAGGGTTAGGCTTAGGGTTAGTTTTAGGGTTAGGCTTAACATTAGGGTTAGTGTTAGGTTTAGGTTTAGGGTTCGGTTTCGGGTTAGGGTTATGGGTTAGATTTAGAGTGTAGGGTTAAGTTTTGTGTTGGTGTTAGGGTTAGTGTTTATGGTTAGGGTTAGTGTTAGGGTTATGGTTATGGTTATGGTTAGAAGTTAGTGTTAGGGTTAGTGTTAGGGTTAGCGTTACGTTTTGGGACAGTGTTAGGTTAAGGTTAGGTATATGGGTTAGGTGTTAGGGATATGGACCGGGTTAGGCTTTTTATTACAGTTATGGTTTGGGTTATAATTAGGTTGATGGTTAGGGTTAGGGTTAGGGTTTTGGGTTAGGGTTAGGGATAGGGTTAGGGTTAGGGTTAGATTTAGGGTTAAGGTTAGGTTAGGATTTGATTAGGGTTAGGGTTAGGTTTAGGTTGAGGGTTATGTTTAGGTTTAGTGTTAGGCTGAGTATTAGGATTAAGGTTAGGGATAGTTTTAGAGTAAGGGTTAGGTTTATTGTTATGGTTTGGGTTAGGGATACGGTTAGCATTAGGTTTATGGTTAGGGATAGGGTTAGGGTTAGAATGTTATTGTTAGAGTTAGGGTTAGGGTAAGGGTTGAGGTGTGGGTTAGGTTTAAGGTTAGCGTTTAGGTGTTAGGGTTTGGGTTAGGGTTAGGGTTAGGTTTAGGGTTGGAATTAGGGATACTGAGAGGGTGAGTGTTAGGGTTAGGGTTATGGTTAGGGATTAGGTTTAGGTTTAGTGTTAGGTTTAGGTTTAGTTTTAGGGTTATGTGTTAGGTTTTAGAGATACGGTTAGGGTTAGGGTTAGCGTTAGGGTAGGTTTAGGGTTAGGGGTTAGTATTTAGGGTTATGGTTAGGGTTAGGGTTAGGGTTAGGCTTAGGTTTAGGTTTAGGGTGTAGGGTTAGAGTTAGGGTTAGAAGTTAGCCTTTGGATTAGGTTTAGGCTTCGGGTTAAGGATAGGGTTAGGTTTAGGGTTAGGGTAAGAGTAAAGTTTAGGATTAGGGTTAGATTTTATGGTTAGTGTTAGGGTTATTGTTGGGTTAGGGTTAGATTTAGGGTTATCATTAGGGAATGGGTTAGATGTATAAAGTTAGGGTTATGGTTAGGATTAGGTTTAGGAATAGGCTTAGTGGTACAGGTTAGTGTTAGGGTTAGTGTTAGGTTTAGAGATAGGGCTTAAGTGTTAGGGTTAGTGTTAGGGATAGGGTTAGAGTTACAGTTAGGGTTAGGGTTACGTTTAAAGTTACGGTTAGGCTTATGGTTAGAATTAGGAATAGTGTTCTGGTTAGGGTTAGGGTTAGGTTTATTGTTAGGGATTTTGGTTAGTGTTAGGTTTAGGTTTAGTGTTAGGCTCAGTATTAGGATTAGGGTTAGGGATAGGATTAGGGTTAGGGTTAAGTTTATTGTTAGGGTTAGGTTTATTTTTGAGTTAGTATTATGAATAGAGTTAGGGTTAGGTTTAGGGTTAAGTATAGGCTTAGGGTTAGGTTTAGGGGCTAGGGTTAGTGTTAGTGTTAAGGTTAGGGGTTAGGGTTAGAGTTAGGCTTAGGGTTAGGGTTAGAGTTAGTGTTAGGGTTTGAACGTTGAGTTTCAGTTAGGGTTAGTGTAGGATTAGGTTTAGGGTTTGGGTTAGTTTTAGGGTTATGTTTAGGTGTTACCGCTTGGGTTAAGGTTTAGTTTTGGTTAGGGATTAGTGATAGGTTTACGGTTAGTGATATAGTTAGTGTTAGGGTTATTGTTAGGAATTATGTTTAGGGTTAGTGTTAGGTTTAGGTTTCGGGTTAAGGATAGGGTTAGGCCTAGGAATAGGGTTAGGGAAAGTGTTAGGGTTGTCTTAGGGCTGGGTTAGCGATTAGGGTTAGGGTTAGGGTTAAGGTTATGATTATGATTATGTGTTAGGGTTAGGGTTAGGCTTAGGGGTTATGCTTAGGGTTAGGGTTAGGGTTAGCATTAGTGTTAGAAGGTTAGTGTTATAGTAAGGGTTAGTGTCAGGATTAGGTTTATGGTTATGTTTATCGTTAGGGATAGGTTTTGGTTTACAGTTAGTGTTAGTGGTATGATTAATTTTAGTGTTAGTGTTAGGGTTACTGTTAGATTTAGGGTTAGGGTTAGGGTTTGGTTTAGGTGTTACGGGTTAAGCTTAGAGTTAGGTTTAGGAATAGGGATATGGTTAGGGTTAGGGTTATGGTTAGGGATAGTGTAAGGTTAGTATTAGTGTTTGAGGTTAGTGATAGAGCTAGGGTTATTGTTAGGTTTAGACTTAGCATTAGGGTTAGGATTAGGGGCTAAGTGTTAAGGTTAGGGTTAGGATTAGTTTTAGGTTAATGGTTTGAGTTAGGGTTACAGTTAAGTTTATGGTTAGGGTTATGTTTAGTGTTCGGGTTAGTGTTAGGGTTAGGTTAGGGATTAGGATTAGGTTTAGGGTGAGGGTTAGGGTTAGGCATAAGGTTTACGGTTAGGGTTAGTGTTATCATTAGGGTTAGGGATTAGGGTTACTGTTAGAGTTAGGCTTAGTGTTAGGTTAGGGTTAGGGTTAGGGTTAGAGTTAGGTTTAGTGATAAGGGTTAGGTTTAGTGTTAAGTTTTCAGTTAGGGTTAGGTTTAGGTTTAGGCTTAGTTTTAGCTTTAGGGATAGAGTTAGGGTTAGGCTTAAGTTTAGGGTAGGTTTAGGCTTAGTGTTTGGTTTATGGTTAGGTTTAGGGTTAAGTATAGGTTTTGTGTTGGGGTTATGGTTAGGGTTAGGTTAGGGTTAGGGTTAAGGTTAGGTTTAGGGATTAAGGTTATGGTTAGTGTTAGGTTTTGGGTTAGGCTTAGGTTTAGGTTAGGGTTAGTGTTAGGCTTATCATTAGTGTTAGGGATTAGGTTTAGGGTTAGGGTTAGGGTCAGTGTTAGGTTTAGTGTAAATGTTAGGGTTATGGATTAGGCTTAGGTTAGTGTTAAGTTTAGAGCTAGTGTTAGGGTTAGGTTTAGGCTTAGTTTTAAAGATAGGGATAGGGTTAGATTTAGGCTTAAGTTTAGGGTTAGGGGTTAGATTTAGAAGTTAGGTTTAGGGTTAGTGTTAGTGTTAGGGTTAGGGTTAAGCTTAGGTTTAGGGTTAGGTTTAGGGTTAGGGTTATATTTAGGCTTAGGATTAGGGTTAGGGTTAGGATTAGTGTTAAGGATAGGGTTAGGGTTAGGGTTTGGGTTAGATTTAGGTTTAGGGTTAGGTTTAGGAATTGCTTTAGGGTTAGATTTAGGGTTAGGGTTAGGGCTAGCGTTAGGTTTAGGGTTAGGTTTAGGTTTCGGGTTAGTGTTAGCGTTAGGGTTAGGGTTAGGGTTTGGGTTAGTGCTAGGGTTAGGAGTTAGAGTTAGAGGTTAGGGTTAGGGTTAGTGTTACTGTTAGGGTTAGTGTTACGGTTAGGGTTAGGTTTGGGTTAGACTTAGGGTTAGGTGTTAATGATAGGGTCAGTGTTAGGCTATGCATTATTGTTAGGGTTCCGGTTATGATTAGCTTTAGGGTTTGTGTTATGTTTAGGGTTAGTGTTAGGGTTAGGATTATTGTTAGGGTTACTGTTAGGATTTGGTTTAGGGTTATGGGTTAGGTGTTAAGCATATGTTTAGGGTTATGGTTAGGGTTAGGGTTACATTAAGGGTTACCGTTAGGGTTAGTGTTAGGGTTCGGGTTTCGGTTAGGGATTTGGGATACTGTTAGTGTTAGGGTTAGGGGCTAGTTTTATGCTTAGGGATAGGGTTATGGTAAGGCATAAGATTAGGGATATGGATTAGGGTTAGTTTTCAGTTTAGGGTTAGGGTTTGTGTTTGGGATTTGAGTTAGAGTTACAGATATCATTAGTGTTATGCTCATTATTAGGATTAGTGTTGGGAATAGGTTTAGGGTCAGGATTTGTTTTATTGTTAGAGTTAGGTTTACAGATAGGGTTAGGGATAGCTTTAGGTTTAAGGATAGGGTTAGGGTTAGGGTTAGGGTTTAGGGATAGTGTTATGGTGAGTGTAAGGGTTAGGTTTAATGTTAGGTATTAGGGTTAGGTTTAGGGTTAGGTTTACATTTAGGGTTCGGTGTTAGGTGTTAAGGATAAGGTTAGTGTTAGGGTTAGGGTTAGGGTAGTTTTAGGGTTTGGGTTAGGGTTTGGGTTAGGGTTAGGGTTAGGTTTATGGTTAGTTTTTGGTTAGATGTTAGCTTTAGGGTTAGTGTTACGGTTAGGGTTCGGTTTAGGGTTAGGGTTAGGGCAACGGTTTGGATTAGGGTTAGACGTTAGGTTTAGTGTTAGGGTTATTGTTAGGGTTCGGGTTAGTTTTAGGTTAGTGTTAGTGTATGGGTTAGATTTAGAAGGTTAGGGTTACCGTTAGGTTTAGGATTAGGCTTAGGATTTGGGATAGGTTTAGTGTTAGAAGTTAGAGTTAGTGTTAGTGTTAGGGTTAGCATTATGAGTTAAGTTTTAAAGTTAGTGTTTGTGTTAGGGTTAAGGTTAGGGTTAGGGTTACATTTAAGGTTACACTTAGTGTTACAGTTAGGGTTAGGGTTAGTGTTCAGGTTAAGTTTAGTGTTAGGATTAGGGTTAGGGATTAATGTTAGTGTTAGGTTTAGTTTTAGGCTTAGTATTAGGATTATGGTTAGGGATAGGTTTAGATTTAGGGTTAAGTTTATTGTTAAAGTTAGCATTATGCATAGGTTTAGGGTTCGGTTTAGGGTTATGGATAGGGTTAGGGTTAGGTTTAGTGTTAGCATTAGGGTTACGGGTTAGTGTTAGGTTTAGGGAGGGGTTAGGATCAGGGTTAACTTTAGGATTAGAATGTTAGGGTTAGAGTTAGATTTAGGGTTAGAGTTAGTGTTAGGGTTTGGTTTAGGTTTAGGTTTAGGGTTAGGTGTTCGTTTTTGGGTTAGGGTTTCGATTAAGGTTAGGGATTAGGGATAGTGTTACTGTTAGTGTTAGGGTTAGGTTTAGGGATTTTGTTTAGGGTTTGTGTTAGGTTTAGTGTTAGGTTTATTTTGGGTTAAGGTTAAGGCTAGGAATAGGCTTAGGGATAGTGTTAGGGTCAGGCTTAGGGCTGGGTTAGGGTTTAGGGTTAGGGTTAGTGTTATGGTTATGGTTAGGGTTAGGGGTTAGGTGTTAGGGATAAGGTTATGGCTCGTGTTAGTGTTATGTTAGGGTTAGTATTAGGTTTAGGGGTTAGGGGTTATGGTTAGGGTTATGGTTAGCATTAGGGTTAGGTTTCGGGTTAGGGTTATGTTTAGGGTTAGGTTTATGGTTAAAGGTTACCTTTAGGTTTAGGTGTAGGGTTAGGGTTATGGTTAGTTTTAGGCTTAGGGATAGGTCAATTGTTAGGGTTAGGGTTAGGGTTATGATTTTGCTTAATTTTAGGTTATGGGTTAGTTTTAGAGGGCTAGGGTTATGTTTAGGGTTAGGGTTAGGGATTAGGGTTAGGTTTTGGGTTACAATTAAGGGTTATTTTATGGTTAGGTTTAGGTATTAGGGTTAGGATGAGGGTTAGGGTACAGTTAGGGTTAGGGTTAGGTTTAGGGATAGGGTTAGATTTAAGTGTTAATGTTAGGGGTAGAGTAAGGGTTAGGGTTAGTGTTATGGTAATGGTTATGGTTAGGGTGATTGTTAGTGTTAGGGTTAGGTTTAGGGTTAGGGTTACGTTAGGGTCTAGGGTTAGGTTAGGGTTATGGTTAGGTTTACGGTTTAGGGATAGGTTTAGGGTTAGGCTTATCATTAGTGTTAGGGATTAGTTTTAGTGTTAGGGTTAGATTTAGGGTTAGTGTTAGGGTTAAGGATTAGGCTTAGCATTAGGGTTATGTTTAGGCTTATGTTTAGATATAGGGATAGGGTTAGGTTTAGACTTAAGTTTAGGGTTAGTGTTAGGGTAAGTGTTAGGGTGAGGGGTAGGGTTAGGGGTTAGAGTTAGAGGTTAGGGTTTGTGTTAGGATTAGTGTTAGGGTTCGGGTTCTCTTTAGGGTTAGGTCTATGGTTAGGCTTAGGGTTAGGTTTAGGGTTAGGGTTAGGCTTAGTTTTAGGGCAAAGGATAGGGTTAGGTTTAGGCTTTAGGTTAGGGTTAGCGTCAGCTTTAGGGTTAGAGTTTGGTTTAGGGTTAGGTTTAGAATTTGGGTTAGTGTTAGATTTACGGTTAGGGTTAGGGCCAGCATTAGGTTTAGGGTTAGCGTTAGGTTTAGGGTTACTGTTAGCAGTAGGATTAGGGTTAGGGTTATGGCTTAGAGTTAGAGGTTAGGGTTAGTGTTAGTGTTAGGCTTCGTGTTAGGTTTAGTGTCATGTTTAGTGTTAGGGGTTAGGTGTTAGGAATAGGGTTAGTGTTAGGGTTAGTTTTACGGTGAGGGTTAGTGTTAGGGATAGGGTTTAGGATAAGATTTAGCATTAGGGTTAGGGATAGGTTTAGGTTTAGGGTTAGTTTTAGGGGTAGTACTAGAGGTTAGGGTTAGGTTTGGGTTTAGGGTTAGGGTTAGGCTTTGTTTTAGGGTTAGGGATAGAATTATGGTTTGTCTTAATTTTAGGGTTAGGGTTAGGTTTAGGTTTAGTTTTAGGGTTAGGGTTAGACTTAGTTTTAGGATTGGGGTTAGGGTTAAGGTTAGGGTTAGGGTTAGGGTTATTTTATACTCCGGGTTAGGGTTAGGGTTATGGTTGGGGGTTAGAGTTAGAGTTTAGTGTTATGGTTAGGGTAAGTGTTTGGGTTAGTGTTTAGGGTTAGGGTTAACATTAGTGTTATGTTTAGGATTAGGGTTAGGGTTAGATGTTAATGTTAGTGTTAGGGTTAGGGTTACTGTTAGGGTTAGGGGTAGGTTAGGGTTAGGTTTAGGGGTTAGTTGTTAGGGATAGGGTCACGTTTAGGCTTTGGATTACGGATAGGTTTAGGGTTACTATTAGGTTTAGTGTAAGGTTTAGGGTTAGGGTTCGGGTTAGTGTTTGGGTTAGGGTTGGGCTTAGGTGTTAAGGATATGGTTAGCGTTATTGTTAGAGTTACATTTAGAGTTAGGGTTATGTGTAGTGTTATGGTTAGGGTTAGTGTTAGCGTTAGGTTTAGGGTTAATGATTTTCAATCGGGTTACGGTTAGGGTTACGGTTAGGGGATAGTTTTACCATTAGGGTTAGCATTATTGTAAGGGTTAAGTTTAGGGTTATGGATTAGGGTTAGTTTTTGGGTTAGGATTAGAGTTCGAGTTAGGGATTAGCTTTAGGGTTAAGGTTAAAGTTAGTGTTAGACTCAGTATAAGGGTTAAGGTTAGGTATAATTTTAGGGTTAGGGTCATGTGTATTATTAGGTTTAGGGTTAGGGATAGGTTTAGCATTAGGTTTATGGTTAGGGATAGGGTTAGCGTTAGAGTTAGGTTTAGGATTAGGGTTAGGGTTAGAGGTTAGTGTTAGGGTTTGTTTTAGGGTTATGGTTGGGTTAAGATTACGGTTAGGGTTAGGGTTTGAAGGTTAGAGTTAGAGTAAGGTTTAGCCTTAGGTCTAGAGTTTGGATTAGGTTTAAGATTAGTATTTCAAGGTTAGGTTTTGGGTTAGGATTAGGGTTAGGGTTAGGGATTAGGGATAGTATTAGAGTGAGTGTTAGGGTTAGGTTTAGGATTATTGTTAGGGGTTAGGTGTTATTGATAATGTTAGGGTTACGGTAGGGTTAGGGTTATGGGTTAGGGATTGTGGGTTACGGTTAGGGTTAGGTTTAGGGTTTTAGAGACTGCTTGGAATAGGATTAGGGATAGTGTGAATGTTAGGCTTAAGGCTGTGTTAGGGATTAGGGTTAGGGTTTTGTTAAGGTTATTTTTATGGTTAGAGGCTAGGTGTTAGGGATAAGTTTAGGGTTACTGTTAGAGTTAGGTTAGCATTAGGATTAGGGTTATGGGTTAGGGGTTATGGTTATGGTTAGGGTTAGGGTTAAGTTAGGTTTACCGTTAGTTTTAGGTTTATGGTTAGGGTTAGGCTTAGGCATAGAGCAAGGGTTAGGGTTAGGTTTAGAGTTAGGTTTAGGTTTTGTGTTAGGGTTAGAGTAAGTGCTAGGAAAAGGGTTAGGGATAGGGTTAGGTTTAGGCTTAGGGCTGGGTTAGGGATTATGGATAGGGTTACTGATAGGGTTATGGTTTGGGTTAGGCAGTAGGTGTTACGGATAAGGTTATGTCTAATGTTAGTGTTAGGTTAGGGTTAAGATTAGGGTTAAGGTTTAAGGGTTATGGTTAGGGTTAGTGTTAGTGTTAGGATTAGGGTTATGGTTAGGTTTAGTGTTTGCGTTAGCCTTAGGGTTATGGATAGTGTTAGATGGTATCTTTAGGTTTAGGGTTAGGTTTAGGGTTATGTTTAGGGTTAGGCTTAGGGACAGGGCCAGGGTTAGGGTTAGGTTAGTTTTAAGTTATGGTTTAGTTTTAGAGGGTAAAGGTTAATGTTAGGGTTAGGTTTCGTGATTAGGTTTAGGTTTAGTGTTAAGTTTTCTGTTAGGGTTAGGGTTAGGTTTAGACTTAGGCTTAGTTTTAGGTTTAGGGATAGAGTAAGGGTTAGGCTTATGTTTAGGGTAGGGTTAGGCTTAGTGTTAGGGTTATGGTTAGGTTTAGGGTTAGGTATAGGATTTGGGTTAGGGTTACGTTTAGGGTTAGGTTAGGGTTAGGGTTAGGGTTAGGTTTAGGGATTAGGGTTATGGTTAGTGTTAGGTTTTGGGTTAGGGTTATGTTTAGTTTTAGGTTTAGCAATAGCTTTATGGTTAGGCTTAAGTTTAGAATTAGGTTTAGGCTTAGGGTTAGTTTTAGGGTTAGGGTTAGCATTACGGTTAGTGTTAGGTTTAGGTTTAGGATTCGGTTTCGGGCTAGGGTTAGGGGTTAGATTTAGAGTGTAGGGTTAAGTTTAGTGTTGGTGTTAAGGTTAGTGTTTATGGATAGGGTTAGTATTAGGGTTATAGTTAGGGTTATGGTTAGGGTTAGGGTTAGCATGACGGTTAGGGATAGTGTTAGGTTAAGGTTATGTATATGGGTTAGGTGTTAAGGATATGGACAGGGTGAGGCTTTGTATTACAGTTATGGTTTGGGTTATAATTAGCTTGACGGTTAGGGTTAGTGTTAGGGTTAAGTTTAGGGTTAGGGTTATGGTTAGGGTTAGGATTTGGGTTAGGGTTAGGTTTAGGTTGAGGGTTAGGGTTTGGGTTATGGTAAGGGTTATGTTTAGGTTTAGTGTTAGGCTGAGTATTAGGATTAAGGTTAGGGATAGTTTTCGGGTTAGGGTTAAGTTTATTTGTTAGGGTTAGGGTTAGGGATAGGGTTAGCATTAGTTTTAGGTTTAGGGACAGGGTTAGGGTTAGGTTTAGATGTTATGGTTATGGATAGATTTAGGGGTTAGGGTTAGGGTTAGGTTTAGGGGTTCGGTTTAGGGATAGTTTTAGGGTTAAGTTTAGGGTTAAGATTATGTTTAGTGTTAGGGTTAGGGTTATAGCGTTATACTCAGGATTAGGGTTAGGGTTAGTGTTAGGGTTTGGGGTAGGTTTAGGCTTAGGGTTTTTTGATTAGGGTTTGGGTTAGGGTTAGGTTTAGGGTTAGGCATTAGGGATAGGGGTAGGGTGAGTGTTAGGGTTACGGTTAGGGATTAGGGTTAGGGTTAGGATAATGGGTTAGGTGTTAGGGATGAGTTTAGGGTTAGTGTTGGTGTTAGGGTAGTGTTAGGGTTAGGGGTTAGGTGTTAGGTTTAGGGTTAGCGTTATTGTTAGGTTTATGGTTAGGCTTGAATTGGGTTTAGGGTTAGGGTTAGAGGTTAGCCTTAGGGTTAGGGTTAGGTTTACAGTTAGGGTTAGGGTTCGGGTTAGAGTTAGGGTAAGGGTTAGGCTTAGGGTGAGAAGATAGGATTAGTTTTAGGCTTACTGTTAGCATTAGGATTAGGGTTAGTGTTAGGCTATGTGTTAGATTTAGAGGGTTAAGGTTAGGGTTAAGATTAGGCTAAGTATTTGTAATAGGGTTAGTGTTAGAGTTTTAGTTTAAGGTTAGCGTTAGGGCTAGTATTAGGGTTAAGTGTTAAGGTTATGGTTGGTGTTAGTGTTAGGGTTACAATTAGGTTTAGGGTTATGGTTAAGTTTACGGTTAGGGTTACGGTTAGTGTTCCTTGTTAGGGATAGGGTTAAGGTTAGGATTAGGGTTAGGGTTAGGGGTAGGGTCTAGGTTTTAGGGATAGGTTTAGGGTTACTGTTAGGGTTAGGGTTACAGTTAAGGCTATGGTTAGAGTAACAGTTAGTGTTCAGGTTAGTGTTACTGTTACATTTAGTGTTAGGGTTAGGGTTAGGGTTAGGTTTAGGGTTAGGTTAGGGTTGGGTTTAGGGTTAGAGTTAGGGGCTAAGTGTTAGGGATAGTGTTACGGTTAGGGTTAGGGTTAAGATTAGGGTTACAGTTAGTTTTAGGGTTAAGGTTAATGTTAGGGTTAGGGTTAGGTTTCAGGGTTAGTGTTAGGGTTAGTGTTAATGTTAGGGTTAGTTTTAGGTGTAGGTTTAAGGTTAGGGTTATGGGTAGGGTTAGTGTTAGTGGTAGGGTTATGGTTTTGTTTAGGTTTAGGGTTATGTATAGGGTTAGGATTAGAGGTTAGTGTTAAGTTTATGGTTAGTGTTAGGTTTTTATGTTTAGGGTTAAATTTAGGCTTAGGGTTAGGGTTAGGTTTAGGGTTCGTGTTAGGGTTAGAGTTTGGGTTAGGGTTAGGGGTTAGAGTTAGAGTTTAGTGTTAGGGCTAGTGTAAATGTTGGGATTTGAGTTTAGGGTTAGGCTTAGTGTTAGGATTATGTTTAGGGTAAGGGTTAGGTTTAGAAGTTAGTGTTAGGTTAGTGTTAGTGTTAGGGATACTGTTAGGTTTAGGTGTATTTTAGGGTTAGGTTTAGTTGTTAGGTGTTAGGGATAGTGTCAGGTTTAGGGTTAGGGTTAGGGTTAGGGATAGGGTTAGGGTTTGGTTTATGGTTAGGTTTAGGTTTAGGTATATGTTTAGGGTTAGGGTTAGGAATTAGGTTTAGTTTTAGCTTTAGGTTTAGAGTTAGGGTAAGGTTTTTGTTTAGAGGTAAGGATTAGGGTTACGGTTAGCGTTAGGGTTAGGTTTACAGTTAGAGTTTATGGTTAGTGTTAGGGTTAGTTTAGAATTTAGGGTTAGATTTAGCTTTAGGGTTAAGCTTGTGTTAGGGTTATATTTAGAGTTTAGGGTTAGGGTTAGGTTTAGGATTAGTGTTAGGGTTAGGTTTAGGTTTGGATTAGTGTTAGGATTAGGGTTAGTTTAAACAGGGTTAGGGTTAGGTTTAGGGTTAGGGTTTGTGTTAGGGTTTGTGTTAGTGTCAGGCTTAGTGTTAGGTTCAGGTTTAGGTTTAGGGTTACGGTTAGGGTTAGGGTTAAGGTTAGGGTTTATGGTTAGGGTTAGTTTTAGGGTTAGAGTTAGGCTTATGGTTAGGGTTAAGGTTTGGTTGAGGTTTAGTTTTCTTTTTAGGGTTAGGGATAGCAGTTATGTTTAGTATTATGGTTAGGATTAGTGTTATGGTTAGGGTTAGGGATTGAGCTATGGGTTAGGGTTAGGAATAGGTTTAGTGTTAGGGTTATGTTTAGGGTTAGAGTTAATGGTTAGGGTTATGGCTATGTTGAGTTTTAGGATTAGGGTTAGGTTTAGTTTTAGGGTTAGGTTGGGTTAGGCTTAGGGTTAGGGTTAGGGTTCGGTTAGGCTTAGGTTTACGGTTAGGGTTAGGTGTTAGGAGGAATGTTAGGGTTAGGGTTAGTGTTAGGGTTAGAGGATAATGCTTGGGTTAGAGGTTAGCATTAGGGTTAGGGTTAGGGTTAGAGATTAGAGTTAGGGTTAGTGTTAGGGTTAGGATTATGATTTGGCTTAGGCTTAGGTTAGTGTTAGGGTTAGGCTTAGGAGTTAGGTGTTAGCTAGAGAGTTAGGCATAGGCTTCGGCTTACAGTTAGGGTTAGGGTTATAATTAGGTTTAGGTTTAGTGTTAGGGTTCCTTTTAGGTTTAGAGTTAGGGTTAGGGGTTAGGTGTGAGAGATAGAATTTGCGTTAGGGTTAGGGTTAACGTTAGGGTTAGGGTTAGTTTGAGGGTTAGGCTTATGATTAGTAATAGTGTTATGTTTAGCGTTAGGGTAAGGAATAATGATAGGGTTAGGGTTACGGTTAGGGTTAGGGTTTGGTTTAGGTTTAGGTTTAGGTTTTGGTTTAGCATTAGGTTTGGAAATTAGGTTTAGTTGTAGGGTTAGGTTTAGAGGTGAGGTTTAGGGTTACGGTTAGGGTTAGGGTTAGAATTATCATTAGGGTTAGAGTTTATGGTTATGTTTATGGTTACAGTTAGTGTTAAGTTTAGGGTTATGGTTAGAGGTTAGCGTTAGTTTTTGGTTTAGTGTTAGGGATAGGGTTAGGGTTAGCATTGGCGTTTGTGATAGGGTTACGGTTAGAGTTTAGGGATAGGCTTAAGGTTAAGTTTAAGGTTATGGTTAGAGGTTAGGTTTAGGGTTAGGGATAGTGTTAGGTTTAGGGTTAGGGTTAGGTTTAATGTTATGGTTAGGGGTAGAATTTAGGGTTAGGGTTAGGGTTGCAGTTAGGGTTAGTGTTAGGTTTACGGTTAGGGTTAGGTATTAGGTGTTAGGGCTAGGGTTAGGATTCGGATTACTGTTAGGTTTAGTGTTATTATTGGATTGAGGGTTAGGTTTAGGATTAGGGTTTGGGTGGGATTTAGGGGTACTGTTAGGGTTAGGGGTTATGTGTTAGGGATAGACAGCGTTAGCCATAGGGTTAGTGTTAGGGTTAGGTTTAGTGTTAGGTTTAGGGTTAGGGATACTGTTAAGCTTAAGGGTTAGTGTTAGGGTTATGGTTAGGATTATAATTTAGGGTTACCGTTAGGGTTAGGGTTAGGTTTAGGTTTATGGTTAGGTTCAAGTGTTAGGTTTTAGGGAGTGGGTTAGGGTTAGGCTTCGGGTTACCGTTAGGTTTAGGGTTTCAATTAGGTTTAGTGTTAGGTTTAGGGTTAGGTTTAGGGTTTTATTTAGGGTTACTGTTAGGGTTAGTTGATAGGTTTTAGGGATAGACTTAGCATTAGTGTTAGGCTTAGTGTTAGGGTTAGGGTTAGGTTTATGGTTAGGTTTCTGGTTAGGGATAGTGTTAGTTTTAGGTTTAGGTTTAGGATAAGGGATATTGTTAGGGTTAGTGTTAGTGTTAGGTTCAGGGTTAGGGTTAGATTTAGGTTTTGGGGTAGTGTTAGGCTTAGGGTTAGAAGTTAGGTTTAGCGTTTGAGGTTAGGATTAGTTTTAGGGTTAGGGTTAGGTTAGGGTTAGGGTTAATGTTAGGTTTAGGTTAGCATTAGGGGTTAGATTTTGGGATAGGGTTAGGGTTAGGCTTCTGGTTACAGGTAGGTTTAAGGTTATGAATAGTTTTAGGGTTAGGATTAGGGTTAGCATTAGGTTTAGTGGTAGTGTTAGGGTTAGGGTTATAGTTACGTTTAGGGTTAAGTTTAATGTTAGTGTTAGGGACTTATTGTTAGGTTTAGGGTTAGGTTTAGGGTTCAGGGTACGGTTAGGATTTGGGTTAGGTTTAGGGGTTTGAGTTAGAGGTTTAGTTTTAGGGTTAGGGTTAGCGTTAGGGTTAGGGTTAGGGCTAGGTTTAGGGTTAGGGTTAGGGATAGTATTAGGGTTAGTGTTAGGGTTAGGGTTAGGGATAGTGTTGGGGTTAGGGTTAGGGTTAGTTTTAGCTTTAGGCTTAGGGTTATGTTTAGGTTTAGGATTAGGATTAGTGTTATGGTTAGTTTTAGGGTTAGGAACTAGCTTAGGTTTAGGGTTAGGTTTAGTGTTAGGCTCAGTATTAGGATTAGGCTTAGGGATAGGTTTAGGGTTATGGTTAGGGTTAGTGTTAGGGATAGGGTTTAGGGTTAGGTTTAGGGATAAGGTTATGGTTAGGCTTAGGCATTAGGGTTTGTGTTAGTGTTAGGTTTAGGGGTCAGTGATGCTTTTAGTGTATGGGTTAGGTTTAGGGTTAGCATTAGGGTTAGGGTTATTGTTAGAAATTTAGCATTAGCGTTTGTGTGAGGGTGAGGGTTATGGTTATTGTTAGGGTTATGATTAAATTTAGGGTTAGGGTTAGTGTTAGGGTTAGGGTTAGGGTTAGCATTAGGTTTAGGGTTATGGTTAGGGTTAGGATTAGGTTTAGGGTTATGGTTAGGGTTAGGATTAGGTTTAGGTTTTGTTTAGGGTTAGAGTTAGGTTTTGGTTAGGGTTGGGGTTAGGTTTTAGGGATAGGGTTAGGGTTTTGCTTCGGATTAATTAGGGTTAGGCTTATGAACAGCTGTAGTGTTAGGGTTAGGGTTAGCATTAGGTTTAGTTTTAGGGTTAGTGTTAGGGATAGGGTTAGGTTTAGGTTTAGGACTAGGCATAGGGTTAGTGTTAGGGTTAGGGGTTAGGGTTAGAGTTAGTGCTAGGTTTAGTGGTAGTCTTAAGGGTTAGGTGTTAGGAATAGGGTTATGGTTAGGATTAAGGTTAGTGTTAGAGTTATGGTTAATTTTAGCGTTAGAGTTTGGGTTTAGGGTCAGTTATAGAGTTATGGTTAGGTTTAGGTGTAGGGTTAGGTTTAGGCTTAGGGTTAGGTTTAGAGGTTAGGGTTAGTGTTAGCATTTAGGGTTACAATTAGTGTTAGGGTTAGGTTTCTGGTTAAGATTATCAGTAGAAGTTAGCATTAGGTTTAGGGTTAGGGTTAGAGTTTAGCCTTAGGGTTAGGGTTAGGATTATGGCTTAGGGTTAGGGTTAAGGTTAGGTTTATGTTTAGGTCTAAGTGTTAGGATTAGGTTTAGAGGTTAGGGTTATGGTTAGTGTTAGGTTTATGTTAGGGTTTGTTTTAGGTGTTAGTTGTTAGGTATAGGGTCATTTGTAGGCTTTGGATTACGGTTAGGTTTAGGGTTACGATTAGGTTTAGGTTTGGTGTTAGGTTTAGAGTTAGGGTTAGTGTTAGAGTAAGTGTTAGGTTTAGATTTTCGGTTAGGGATAGGGGTTAGGTGTTAAGGATAAGGTTAGGGTTATGGTTCGTGTTACGGTTAGGATTAGAGTTTTGTTTAAGTTTATGGATGGGTTTGTGTTAGCGTTACGGTTAGGGTTGGTGATTAGGGTTAGGGTTAGTGTTTGGGTTAGGGTTGGATTTACGGGTTAGTGTTACGCATAGGGTTAGTGTTATGGTAAGTGGTAGGGTTAGGCTTACATATTAGAGTTAGTGTTTAGGTTAGGGTTAGGGTTATGGTTAGGGATTAGGTTTAGGGTTAGTGTTAGGCTTAGTATTAGGATTAGGGTTAGGGATAGGTTTAGGGTTAGGGTTAGGATTATTGTTAGGGTTAGTGTTAGGGTTAGTGTTGGGTAGGGTTAGGGTTAGGGTTAGGTATAGGGTTAGGGTTAGGGTTAGGTTTAGGTGTTAGTGTTAGTGTTAGTGTTAGTGTTAGTGTTAGTGTTAGAGTTAGGGTTAGCGTGAGGTTTAGGGTTAGGATTAGGATTAGGGTTAGTGTTAGGGTTAGAAAGTTAGGGTTAGAGTTAGCGTGAAGGTTAGGGTTAGGGTTATTTTTAGGGTTATGATTAGGTTTAGGGTTAGGGTTACGGTTAGTGTTAGGGTTAACGTTAGTTTTAGGGTTAGGGTTAGTGTTAGGGTTAGGTTAGGGTTAGTGTTATGTTTAGGTTAGGGTGAGGGGTTAGATTTAGGGATAGTGTTAGGGTTAGGCTTCGGGTTAAGGTTAGTGTTAGGGTTTTGAATAGGTTTAGGGTTAGGGTTAGGGGTAGCATTAGGTTTAGTGTTAGTGTTATGGAAAGTGTTAGGGTTAGGGTTCGGGTTAGTGTTAGTGTTAAGGTTAGGGTTACGGTTAGTTTTAAGTTTACGTTTAGGATTACGGTTAGGGTTTAGTGTTAGGCTTAGTGTTATCGTTAGGTTTAGGTTTAGGTTTAGTTTAGGTTTAGGTTTAGAGGTTAGAGGTTAGGGTTAGGGTTAGGTTTAGGCTTAGTTTTAGGGTTAGAGTTAAGTTTAGGGTTAGGGTTAGTGTTAGGCTTAAAGTTAGGGTTAGGTTTAGGTTTAGCGTTATGGTTAGGGTTAGGATTAGAATTAGGTTTAGGGTTAGAGTTAGGTTCAGGTTTAGCGGTATAGTTATGTTTTGTGTTAGGGTTAAGGTTACAGTTAGGTTTAGGTTTAGGGATAGTATTAGTTTTAGGTTTTGGTTTAGAGTTAGCGATGTTGTTAGGTTTAGTTTTAGGGATAGCGTTAGATTTAGGCTTAGGGTTAGGTTTAGGTTTAGAGTTTGGGTTAGGCTTATTGTGAGAAGTTAGGTTTAGTGTTAGTGTTAGTGTTAGGGTTAGGGTTAGAGGATAGCATTAGGGTTAGGGTTAGGGTTAGGGTTAGGGTTAGCGTTATGATTAGGGTTAGGTTTAGGGTTAGGTTTATGGTTAGCGTTTGGGTTAGGGTTGGGGTTATAGTTAGAGGTTAGGGTTAGGGTTAGTGTTACGTTTAGAGCTTAGGGTTAGGGATTGTGTTAGGGTTATGGTTAGGGTTAAGGTTACAGATTAGGGTTAGAGTTAGTTTAATGCTAGGGTTAAGGTTAGAATTTCTGGTTAGGATAGTGTTATGGTTAGGGTTAAGGTTAGGGTTAGGTTTAGGGTTATGATTATGATTTAGGGTTAGGGTTAGGGATATCTTTAGCGTTATGGTTAAGGTTAGGGTTTGTCCTAGGTTTAGGGGATCGTGTTAGGTGTTAGGAATAGGGTTAGTGTTAGGGTTAAGGTTTACGGTTAGGGCTAGTGTTAAGGTTATGATTAGGGTTAGGGCTTCCGTTAGAAGTTAGGCTTAGGTTTAGTGTTAGGGTGAGGGTTACATTTAGGGCTGGGTTTAGGTTAGGGTTAGCTTTAAGGGTTAGGTGTTATAGATAGGGTCAGCTTAGGCTTTGGATTATGGTCAGGGTTAGGGTTATGATGAGATTTAGGTTGAGGGTTAGGGTTAGTGTGAGGGTTAGTGTTAGAGTTAGGTTTACAGTTTGGGTCAGGGATAGGGTTAGGTATTAAGGATAATGTTAGGGTTATGTTTAGGGTTATGGTTAGGGTTAGGGTTTCGTTTCATTTTATGGTTAGGCTTAGTGTTAGAGTTAGGGTTAGGGATTAGGGATAGGTTTAGAGTTAGGCTTAGGGTTAGGGTTAGGGTTAGGGGTTAGTGTTACTGTTAGGTTTAGGATTATGGTAAGGGTTAGGGTTTGGCTTATGTATTAGGGTTATTGTTCGTGTTATGGTTCGGCATAGGGTTAGGGTTAGTTTTACGGATTAGGGTTAGGGTTAGGTTTAGGATTAGGGTTAGGGTTATCATTAGGGTTAAGGTTAGTTTAGGGATAGGTTTAGGGTTTAGGTGTTAGGGATTGGGTCAGGGTTATGCTACGGAATACAGTTAGGGTTAGGGTTAGGGTTACTGTTAGATTCAGGATTAGGGTAACTGTTAGAGGTAGGGTTACATTTAGGGTTTGGGTTATGTTTAGGGTTAGGGTTAGAGTTGGGGTTAGATTTTCAGTTAGGATTAGGGATTAGGTGTTAAGGTTGGGGTTAGTGTTATGGTTAGGGTTACGGTTAGGGTTAGGGTTAGGTTTAGGTTTAGAGTTAGGGTTATGGTTTGTGTTAGCATTAAGGTTTTATGGTTAAGTTAGGGTTAGGGTTAGGGTTAGGGTTAGGGTTAGGGTTAGGATTAGAAGATTAGTGTTAGAGTTAGGGTTAAGATTAGGATTTGGATTAGGTTTAGGGTTAGCGTTTCGGTGTTAGGTTTTGGGTTAGGGTTACGGTTAGGGTTAGGTATTAGGGATTGTGTTAGGGTGAGTATTAGGGTTAGGGTTAGGGTTAGGGTTAGTATTTAGGGTTATGTTAGGGTTAGTGTTAGGTTTTGAGGGTTAAGGTTAGGATTAGTGTTAGGGTTTGGTTTAGTGTTAGTGTTATGCTTATATTTAGGGTTAGAGTTAAGCGTTAGCGTTAGGGTTAGGGTTAGTGTTATGGTTAGGGTTAGGATTATGGTTAGGTTTAGGGTATGTTTTAGGATTAGGGTTTAGAATATAGGGGTAGTGTTAGGGTTATTGTTAGTGATAGGGTTAGGTTTAGGGTTAGTGTTAGGGTATGGATTAGATTTAGAGGTTTAGGGTTAGTGTTAGGATTAGACTATGGATTAGGGATAGGGTTAGTGTTAGAAGGTAGTGTTAGGGTAAGCGTTAGGGTTAGGGTTAAGTGTTAAATGTTAGAGTTAGGGTTAAGGTTAGAGTTAGGGTTAGGATTAAGGTTAGTGTTAGGGTTAGAAGGTTAATGTTAGAGTTAGGGTTAGGGTTAAGGTTTGGGTTAGGTTTAGGGTTAGGGTTTCAGGGTTAGGATTTGGGTTACGGTTACAGTTAGGTATTAGGGATAGTGTTAGTTTGAGTGATAGAGTTAGGGTTCGGGATCGTATTTAGGGTTAGTGTAGGTTTAGGGTTAGGGTTTAGGGCATAGAGTTAGGGTTAGGATTAGGTTTGGGGTTAGGGTTAGGGTTAGGGTTATGGTAGGTTTAGGGTTAGAGTTACGGTTCCATATTGCGATTAGGGTTAGAGTTGGGTTAGGTTTAGGTTTAGGGTTAGGGTTAGACTCAGTATTATATTTTGGGTTAGGGATAGCTTTAGGTTAGGGTTAGGGTTAGGGTCAGGGTTAGGGTTAGATATTAGGGATAGTGTTAGGGTTAGGGTTAGTGTTAGGGTTAGGGATTAGGGATAGTGTTAGTTTTAGGGTTAGGGTTATACTTAGGGTTAGGGGATAGTTTTACTGTTAGGGTAGGGTTATGGAAAGGCATAAGTTTAGGGGTAAGGATTAGGGTTAGTGTTCGTGTTAGGGTTAGGTTTAGGGTTACTGTTAGGCATTTCGGTGAGTGTTAGGGATAGCATTAGTGTTAGGCTCGGTATTAGGATTAGTGTTAGGGATCGGTTTATTTTTAGTGTTAGGTTTATTGTTAGGGTTAGGGTAACGAATAGTGTTAGGGTTAGGTTTATGATTAAGGATAGGTTTAGATTTACGTTTAAGGGTTAGTGTTAGGGTTAATGTTACAGTTAGGGGTTAGGTTATGGTTGTGGTTAGGGTTAGGGTTAGGTTTAGGGTTAGGATTAGGGTTAGGTTTAGGGTTAGGGTAAGGGTTATGGTTAGGTTTAGGGTAGGATTAGGGTTAGGGCTAGGAATACAGTTAGGGATAGTGTTAGGGTTAGAGTTTGGGTTAGAGATTAGCATTATGGTTAGGTGTTAGGTGTTAGGGATAAGGTTAGGGTTAGGGTTAGGTTTAGGTTCAGCTTTAGTTTTAGGGTTATGGTTATGGTTAGGGTAAGGGTCAGAGGTTATTGTTAGGGTTAGTGTTACAGTTATTGTTATAGTTACAGTTAGGGTTAGGTTAGGGTGAGGTTTATGGATTAGGTGTTAGGGATAGTGTCAGCGTTATGCTTCGGATCACGGATAGGGGTAGGGTTACTATTATGTTTAGTTTTAGGTTTAGTGTTAGGCTTAGGGCTAGGGTTTAGGGATTAGTCTTAGGGTTGGGGTTAGGGTTAGGTTTAGGTTTAGGGTTAGGGTTAGGGTTATGTTTAGAGGTTAGCTTTATAGTTAGGGTTAGTTTAGGTTTACGGTTAGGGTTAGGGTTAGTGTTAGGGTATGGGTTTGTTTAGAGGGTTAGGGATTGGGTTAGGATTAGGCTTAGGTTTATGGATGGGGTTAGGGTTAGAGGCTAGGTATAGGGTTAGCATTAGCATTAGGGTTAGGGTTAGGGGCCAAGTGTTGAGGTTAGTGTTAGGGTGGGTGTTAGGTTTATGGTTAGGGTTATGGTTACGGTTAAGGTTACTGTTAGGGTTACAGTTAGGGTTCGTGTTATAGTTAGGGTTAGGGTTAGTGTAGGGATTAGTGTTAGGTTTATGGTTAGGGTTAGGTTTATGGTTAATGTTAGATTTATTGTTAGGGTTATGGAATAGGGTTAGGGTTGGGGTTAGTGTTAGGGTTAGGGTTAGGCTTAGAGTTAGGGTTAGGTATAGGGTTAGGTTTAGTTAAGAGGATTAGGTTTAGAGATTAGGGTTAGGCTTAGGGTTTGCTTTAGCCTTAGGGTTAGAGTTATGATTAGGCTTAGTTTTAGATTTAGGGATAAGATTAGGGTTAGGCTTAATTTTAGTGTTAGGTTTAGGGTTAGGGTTTGGGTTAGGGTTAGGGGTAAGGTGTTGAGGATATGATTAGGGTTATGTTTAGGGTTATGTTTAGTGTTACGGTTAGGGTTAGTGTTAGGTATAGTTTTAGGTTTAGGGCTAGTGTTAGGTTTAGGTTTAGGGTTAGGGTTAGGTGCTAGAGTTAGATGTTAGGGTTAGCATTAGGGTTAGGGTTAGGTTTAGGTTTAGGGTTACAGTTCATTGTTAAGGTTAGAGTTAGGGTTGGTTAGAATTTAGGGTTAGGGTTAGAAATTAGGTTTAGGGTAAGTGTTAAGGATAGGGTTACTGTTAGGATTAGGGATAGGGTTAGGTTTAGCCTTAGGGTTAAGGTTAGGCTTACGTTTAATTTTAGGGTTAGGTTATTGTTTGGGTTAGTGTTAGGTTTTAGGGTTAGTGTTAGTTCTAGGGTTAGAGTTGTTTAGGTTTAGGTTTAGGGTTAGGTTTAGGGGATGGTTTAGGGTTAGGGTTAGGTTTATTTTTAGGGTTAGGGTTAGTGTTAGTGTTAGGTTAATGGTTAGGTTTAATGTTAGGGTTAGGGTTAGTGTTAGGGTTAGGCTTAGTGTTAGTGATTAGGTTTAGTGATAGGTTTAGAGTTCGGAATCGGTTTAGGGCTAGGGTTAGAGCTGGATAAGGTTAGGCTTGGGTTATGTTTAGGGTTAGAGTTATTGTAAGGTAAGGGTTAGGGTTAAGCTTAGGGATAGAGTCAGGGTTATGGTTATGGTTATGGGCTAGGTGTTAGGGATAGGGTTAATGTTAGTCTTTGGATTATGGTTAGGTTTATGATTATGATGCGGTTTAGTGTTAGATTTAGGGTTAGCGTTAGGTTCAGGTTTCATGTTAGGGTTAGTGTTAGGTTTAGTTTTAGGGTTAGGGGTTAGGTGTTAGGGGTAGTGTTAGTGTTATTGTTAGTTTTATGGCTAATGTTAGCGTTAGCGTTACTGTTTAGGTTTGGGTTAGTGTTTCGTTTAGGTTTAGGGTTAAGGTTTGTTTTAGGGCTAGAGGTTAGTTTTTGGATTAGGGTTAGGCTTAGATTTAGTGTTCGGGATAGGGTTTAGGTTAGGGTTACTGTTAGGGATTTGGGTTAGTTTTAGGGATAGCATTAGTGTTAGGCTCAGTATTAGGATTAGTGTTAGGGATCAGTTTATTTTTATGGTTAGGTTTATTGTTAGGGTTAGGGTAATGGATAGTGTTAGGGTTAGGTTTAGGATTAAGGATAGGTTTAGAGTTACGTTTAGGGGTTAGTGTTAGGGTTAGCGTTACAGTTAGGGGTTAGGTTAGGGTTATGTTTAGGGTTAGGTTTAGGGTTAGGATTAGGGTTAGGGTTAGGGTTAGGGTTAGGATTAGTGTTAGCTTTATGGTTAGGGCTAGCGTTACGTTTAAGCTTTGTTTTAGTTTTAGGGATATGGTTAGTTTTAAGCTTTTGTTTAGGGTTAGTGTTCGTGTTAGGGTTAGGTTTAGTGTTAGGGTTAGGTTTTGGGTTAGGGTTAGGGTTAGTGTTAGGGTTAGGGTGAGCATTACGATTAGTGTTTGGCTTAGGTTTAGGGTTAGGGTTTGGGATAGTGTTAGGGTTAGTATTAGGGTTAGGGTTTAGAGTTAGAGTTTAGGTTTAGGTTTAGGTTTAGGTTCAGGGTTACGGTTACTTTTAGGGTTTTGGTCAGGGTTAGGGTTAGAAGTTAGCTTTAGTGTTGGTGTTAGGAGTAGGGTTGTGCGTCGGCTTAGAGTTAGGTTAGGGTTAGGGTTGGCGTTAGGATTAGAAGTTAGGGTTAGTGTTAGTGTTAGTGTTACGGTTAGGGTTAGTGTAAAGTTAGGATTAAGTTTAGAGTTAGATTTAGGGGATAGGTGTTATGGGTTAGGGTTAGGGTTAGGTTTATTGTTAGGGTTAGGTTTAGGGTTAGGGTTAGGCTTAGTTTTACGTTTAGGAAAAGGGTTAGGGTTTGGCTTAATGTAAGGGTTATGGTGAGGGTAAGGGTTAGGTTTAGGTTAGAGTTAAGGTTAGGGTTAGGGTTAGTACTATTTTTAGGCTTAGTGTTTAGCGTTAGGTTTAGTGTTAGGGTTATGTTTTCAGTTAGGGTTAGAAGCTAGTGTAAGTGTTAGTGTGAGTCTTAGGTTTATGATTAGGGTTAGGGGTAGTTTAGGGTTAGGGTTAGGATTAAGTTTAGGATTAGGCTCAGTATTAGTATTTGGGTTAGGGATAGCTTTAGGTTTAGGGTAAAGTTTGTTGTGAGTGTTAGGTTTAGGTATAGTGTCAGCATTAGGATTAGGGTTAGGAATAGGATTAGGGTTAGGTTTTGGGGTTATGGTTAGGGTTAGGCTTTGTGTTACTGGTTTGGTTTAGTGTTAGGTTTAGGGTTAGGGTTAGGGTTAGGATTATGGTTAGTGTTAGGGTTAGAAGATTAGTGTTAGAGTTAGGGTTAAGATTAGGTTTTGGGTTAGGTTTAGGGTTAGGGTTTCGGGGTTAGGGTTTGGGTTAGGTTTACGGTTAGTGTTAGGTATTAGGGATTGTGTTAGGGTGAGTATTAGGGTTAGGGTTAGGGTTACTATTTAGGGTTATGGTAGGGCTAGTGTTAAGTTTTAGGGGTTAGGTTTAGGATAAGTGTTAGGGTTTGGTTTAGTGTTAGTGTTATGTTTATGATTAGGGTTAGAGTTAAGCTTTAGGGTTAGGTTTAGGGTTAATGTTATGGTTATGGTTAGGGTTAGGGTTAGGGTATGGATTAGATTTAGAGGTTTAGGGTTAGTGTTAGGATTAAGCTATGGATTAGGGATATGGTTAGTGTTAGAAGGTAGTGTTAGGGTAAGCGTTAGGCTTAGGGATACGGGTTAAGTGTTAGGGTTAGTGTTAAGGTTAGAGTTAGGGTTAGGATTAGGGTTAGTGTTAGGGTTAGAAGGTTAATGTTAGAGTTAGGGTTAGGGTTAGGGTTTGGGTTAGGTTTAGGGCTAGGGTTTCAGGGTTAGGATTTGGGTTAGGGTTACAGTTAGGTATTAGGGATAGTGTTAGTGTGAGTGTTAGAGTTAGGGTTAGGGATCGTATTTAGGGTTAGTGTAGGGTTAGGGTTAGGGTTTAGGGCGTAGAGTTAGGGTTAGGATTAGGTTTAGGGTTAGGGTTAGGGTTAGAGTTATGGTAGCTTTAGGGTTAGGGTTATGGTTCCATATTACGATTAGGGTTAGAGTTAGGTTAGGGTTAGGTTTAGGGTTAGGGTTATGGTTAGACTCAGTATTATATTTTGGGTTAGGGATAGCTTTAGGTTAGGGTTAGGGTTAGGGTTAGATATTAAGGATAGTGTTAGGGTTAGGGATTAGGGATAGTGTTAGTGTTAGGATTAGGGTTATAGTTAGGGTTAGGGGATAGTTTTACTGTTAGGGTAGGGTTATGGAAAGGCATAAGTTTAGGGGTAAGGATTAGGGTTAGTGTTCGTGTTAGGGTTAGGTTTAGGGTTACTGTTAGGGATTTGGGTTAGTGATAGGGATAGCATTAGTGTTAGGCTCGGTATTAGGATTAGTGTTAGGGATCGGTTTATTTTTAGGGTTAGGTTTATTGTTAGAGTTACGGTAACGGATAGTGTTAGGGTTAGGTTTAGGATTAAGGATAGGTTTACAGTTACCTTTAGGAGTTAGTGTTAGGGTTAGGGTTACAGTTAGGGGTTAATTAGGGTTAGGTTTAAGGGTAGGGTTAGGTTTAGGGTTAGGATTAGGGTTAGGGTTAGGGTTAGGGTTAGGATTAGTGTTAGGGTTTGGTTTAGTGTTAGTGTTATGGTTATGGTTAGGGTTAGAGTGAAGCTTAAGGTATAGGTTTATGGTTAAGTATTAATGTTAGGTTTAGTCTTAGGGTTAAGGTTTAGGGTTAGGGTTAGGTTTAGGGTTAGGTTTAGGCTTAGGTTTAGGGCTAGGGTTAGGGTTAGAAGGTTTGTGTTAGATTTAGGGTTAGGGTTAGGGTAAGGTTTGGGTTAGGTTTAGGGTTAGTGTTTCGGCGTTAGGGTTTGGGTTAGGGTTAGCTTTAGGGTTAGGGAATAGGGATAGGCTTAGGGTGAGTGTTATGTTAGGGTTAGGGTTAGGGTTAGGGATTATGTTTAGGGTAGGTAAGGTTTAGGCGTTAGTGTTTAGGGTTAGGGTTACGGTTACAGTTATGTTTAGTGTTAGTGTTAGGGTTAGGGTTAGAGTTTAGTTTTAGGGTTAGTGTTAGGGTTAGGGTTTGGGGTATGGTTAGGGTTAGGTTTAGGGTTAGGTTGAGGGTAAGATTTAGGATTATGTTTGGATGTTAGGGTCAGCGTTTGGGTTATTGTTAGTGTTAGTGTTAGGGTTAGGGTTAATGTTAGGGTATGGGTTAGATTTAGAAGTTTAGGGTTACAGTTAGGATTAGGCTTAGGATTGGGGTTAAGTGTTAGGTTTAGGGTTAGGGTTATCGTTAGGGTTACAGTTAGAGTTAATGTTAAAGTTACCGTTAGGCTTACCATTAGTGTTCATGTTAGGGTTAGGGTTTGGATTAGGGTTAGGTTTAGTGTTACGTTTACGGTGAGTTTTAGGTTATTGTTAGACTTAGTTTTACGGTTAAGGTTAGGGTTAGTGTTAGGGTTAGGTATAGGGTTAGGGTTAGGTTTTAGGTTTAGGATTAAGGGTAGCGTTAGGTTCAAGTTTAGGGTTAGGGTTATAGTTATGGTTAGGGTTAGGGTTAGACTTAGGTTTAGGGTTAGGTTTAGGCTTAGGGTTAAAGTTAGTGTTAGGGTTCTCGTTAGGGTTAGGGTTAGGGATTAGGGTTAGTGTTAGGGTTAGTGTTTGGGTTTGGGTTGGGGTTAGGGTTAGGGTTACACAAGGTTAGGCTTGGGTTTAGGTTTAGTGTTGGGGTATGGTAAGGATTAGTGTTAGGGTTAGGTTTTGGGGTGAGGGGTTAGGGGTAGGGTTAGAATTAGAGTTAGGGTTAGGGTTAGGGTTAGGTTTAGGGTTAGTGTTTGGGTTAGATTTAGGGTTAGCGTTTTGGGGTTAGGGTTTCGGTTATGGTTAGGTTTAGTGTTAAGGAATAGGGATAGGCTTAGGGTGAGTTTTAGGTTTAGGATTAGGGTTAGGGATTAGGGTTATGGTATGGTTATTGTTAGGGGTTAGTGTTTAAGTTTAGGGTTACGGTTAAGGTTATGTTTAGTGTTAGGCTTTGGGTTAGGGTTAGAGTTTAATTTTAGGGTTAGCATTATGGATAGGGGTATGGTTAGGGTTAGGTTTACAGTTAGGTTTAGGGTAAGGATTAGGATTAGTGTTAGATGTTAGGGTTAGCGTTAGGGTTATTGTTAGTGTTAGGGTTAGGGTTCGGGTTAATGTTAGGGTATGGGTTAGATGTAGAGGTTTAGGTTTTTGGTTAGGATTAGGTTTAGGATTAGGGATAGGGTTAGTGTTAGAGTTTAGTGTTAGGGTTAGCGTTAGGGTTAGAGTTAGGGGTTAAGTTTTAGGGTTACGGTTAGGATTATTGTTTCGGTTACAGTTAGCGTTAGTGTTAAAGTTACAGTTAGGGTTACCGTTAGTGTTCATGTTAGGGTTATGGTTTGGATTAGGGTTAGGGTAGTGATTAGGGTTAGGCTTAGGGTTAGGGTTAGGATTTGGGGTTAGGTTTTAGGGTTAGGGTTAGAGTTAGGTTTAGTGTTAGGGTTATGTTTAGGGTTAGGTTTATGTTTTGGGTTAGGGTTAGGTTTAGGGTTATGTTTAGGGTGAGGGTTAGGGTTAGCTTTGGGTTAGGTTTAGGGTTAGGGTTCGGATTAGGGTTAGGTTTAGTGTTGGGGTTAG
The DNA here is from genome assembly GCF_034190915.1 of Cavia porcellus. Classification (NCBI taxonomy): domain Eukaryota; kingdom Metazoa; phylum Chordata; class Mammalia; order Rodentia; family Caviidae; genus Cavia; species Cavia porcellus. The sequence goes on along the minus strand of NW_026947488.1, from coordinate 102,127,489 downwards.
GGGTCAGAGTTAGCGTTTTGGGTTAGGGTTAGGGTTATGGTTAGGGATAGTGTTAAGGATTAGAGTTAGTGGTGGGATTTTGGTTGGGGTTAGGCTTAGAAGTTAGGGTTAGAATTAGTGTTAGGTTTAGGGTTACTGTTAGGGTTAGTGTTAGGTTAGGTTTAGGTTTAGGATTAGGGTAGAATTTAGGTTATGGTTAGTGTTATGGTTAGGCTTAGTGTTAAGTTAGGGTTAGGTTTAGCGTTAGCGATAGGGGATAGGTGTCAGGGATAAGGTTAGGGTTAGGCTTAGGGTTAAGTTTACGGTTACTTTTAGTTTTAGGGTTTGGGTTTGTGTTTGGGTTAGGGTTAGGTTATAGGGTTAGGGTTAGTGTTAGGTTTATGTTTACGTTTAGGCTTAGGGATATGGTTATGGTTAGTGTTAGGTTTAGGTTTATGGCTAGTTTCAGGTTTAGAGTTATCGTTATGGTTAGGGTTAGATTTTAGCATTATGGTTAGAGTGAGGTTTAGGTTTAGTTTTAGTGTTAGGGTTAGGATTAGGGTTCGTGTTAAATTTAGGGCTAGAGTTATTGTTAGGTTTAAGTTTGGGGATTAGTGTTAGTGTTAGTGTTAGGGTTAGGGCTTGGTTTCGGGATAGTTTTAGGTTTAGCTTTAGACAACCTGAGGCTTGGGGTCAATTATGGTAAGGATTAGGGTTATGGTGAGGGTTTGGGATTAGGGTTAGGTGTTAAGGATATGGTTAGGGTTATGTTTAGGGTTAGGTTTAAATTTAGGGTTAAGTTTAGTGTTAGGTTTTGGGTTAGGCTTGGGTTAGGATTGGGTTAGGTTTAGGATTTTGATTAGGTTTGTGTTAGGGTTAGGGTTAGGGTTATGTGTAAGAGTTAGATGTTAGGTTTAGGGTTAGGGTTAGGTTTAGCGTTAGGTTTAGAGTTTAGGATTAGGGTTAGAGTTAATTTAATGGTTATGGTTAGAGTTAGGGTTAGAAATTATCTTTAGTGTTAGTGTTAGTGTTAGGGTTATGGTTAGGGTTAGTGTTAAGTTAGGGTTAGGGTTAGGGTTAGGGTTATGGGCTAGGTGACAGGGATAGGGTTAGGGTTAGTGTTAGGGTTAGGGTTATGGGCTAGGTGATAGTGATAGGGTTAGAGTTAAGTTTAGGAGTATGGTTAGTTTTACAGTTAGGGTTAGTGTTAGGGTTTGAGATAGGTTTTAGGGTTAGGGTTGTGGTAGGGTTGGTTTCACGTTTAGGATTAGTGTTATGTTAGGGTTAGTGTTAGGGTTAGGTTTATGGTTAGGTTTAGGTTTAGGGTTATGTTTAAGGTTAGGTTTAGAGGTTAACATTAGGGTTAGGGTTAGATTTAGGTTTATGGTTAGGGTTAGGCTTAGGGTTAGGTTTATGGTTAGGGTTAGGGATTAGGGTTAGTGTATGGGTTTTGGTTCGGTTTCGGGTTAGGTTTAGGGTTAGGGTTTGACAAGGTTAGGCTTTGTGTCAGGGTTAGGTTTAGGTTTATGCTAAGGATTAAGTTTATGTTGAGGTTTTGGGGTTATGGGTTATGGTTAGGTTTAGGGGTAGGTTTAGAGTTAGGAATAGTGTTAGGTTTAGTGTTAGGATTCAGTTTAGTGTTAGGGTTAGGTTTAGTTTTATGGGTAGGGATAGGGTTAGGGTTTGGATTAATGTAAGAGTTAGGGTTAGGGTTAGTGTTAGAATTAAGGTTAGGGTTAGCATTATGGTTATTTTTCGAGTTAGGTTTAGCGTTAGTGTCAGGGTAATGTTTAGGGATAGGGTTATGGATAGAAGCTAGTGTTAGGGTTATTGTGAGTGTTATGGTTATAGATAGGGTTAGGGGTATGCTAGCTTTAGGTTTAGGGTTAGTGTTAGGTTTAGGGCTAGGGATAGGCTAAGGGATAGTGTTAGGGTTAGGGTTATGGTTAGGGTTAGTGTTACCATAAGGTTTAGGTTTGCGTTTAGGGTTATGGATAGGGTTAGTGTTAAGGTTAGGTTTACTTTTAGGGTTAGGGTTTGGGTTAGTTCTATGGTTAGGATTAAGTTTAGTGTTAGGTATAGGGTTAGAGTTAGGAGTTTTGTGTGAGGGATAGTGATTGTGTTAGGGTAAAGGTTAAATTTAGGATTAGGGTTAGGGTTAGGTTTACGGTTAGTGTTCGGGTTAGGTTTAAACTTAGTGTTAGGTTTAGTGTTATTGTTAGGATTACAGTTAGGGTTAGGTGTAGTGTAGGGTTAGGTTTAGGGGTTAGGTGTTAGGGATAGGGATAGGGTTAGGCTTGGGATTACAGATAGGGTTATGGTTACTATTAGGTTTAGGGTTATGGTTAGGGTTTGGGTTCGGTGTTAGGGGTTAAGAATAGTGTTAGGGTTATTGTTAGAGTTTAGGTTAGGTTTATGGTTACGTTTAAGGTTACGGTTAGGGTCAGTGTTATGATTAGGTTTAGGTTTATGGATTCAGGATAAGGTTAGGGTTAGGGTGAATTTAGACTTAATGTATATTTAGGGTTAGGGTTAGGATTAGTGTTAGGGTTAGGGTTAGGGTTAGGGTTCAGCTTAGGGATCGAAGGTTAAGGTTAGAGTTAGGGTTAGGGTTAAGTTTTGTTGTAGAGTTTGCGTTAGGTTTAGGGTTAGGGTTATGGGTTAGGGTTAGGCTTAGGGATCGAAGGTTAGGGTTAGTGTTAGGGTTAGGGTGAAGGTTTGTGGTAGAGTTTGCGTTAGGTTTAGGGTTAGGGTTATAGGTTAGGGTTTCATGTTAGTGTTAGGGTTAGGGTTAGGGATTTGGGATAGCGTTAGTGTTAGTGTTAGAGTTAGGTTTAAAGTTAGGATTAAGGATTATGGTTTGGGTTAGGTTAGTTTTAGTGTTAGGTTTAGGTTTAGTGTTAGTGTTAGGGCTAGCGATAGGGTTAGGGATAGTGCTGGGATTAGTGTTAGGGTTATGTTTAGGGTTACGTTTAGGGTTAGGGTTAGAGTTAGGGTTAGGTTTAGGATTAGGGTTAGTGTTAGGTATAGGGTTAGGATTAGGGGTTTGATGTTATTGATAGGGTTATGGTTAGGGTTAAGTTTAGTGTTGTGTTTATGTTTAGGTTTAGGGTTAGGGTTTAGGGTTAGAGTTTGTGTTAGGGGTAGGGTTAGGTTTAAGTTTATGTATAGGGTTAGGTTTGGGGTTAGTTTTAGAGGTTAGGCTTAAGGTTAGGGTTAGGGTTAGGTTTAGTGATTAGGGTTAGGGTTAGTGTTATGTTTACTGTTAGGGTTACGGTTAGGGTTAGGTTAGGGTTAGGGTTACAGTTAGGCTATGGTTAGGGTTAGTGTTAGGTTTTAGGGTTAGTGTTAGGGTTATGGTTAGGTTTAGTTTTAGGATTATGGTTAAGGCTAGGGTTAGATGTTGGTTAGGGTTAGGCTGGGAGTAAGATTTAGGGTTAGGGTAAGGGTTGGCTTAGCGTTAGAGTTAGTGTTAGGGTTTCGGGTAAGTGTTAGGGATTAGTGTTTGGGTTAGGGTTAGGGTTTGGTTTCGGGTTAGGTTTAGGGTTAGGGTTAGACAAGGTTAGGCTTGGGGTCATGGTTAGGGTTAGTATTATGGTAAGGATTAGGGTTAGTTTGAGGGTTAACGTTAGCCTTAGTTTTACGGTTAGGCATAGGGTTAGGGTTTGGCTTAATGTAAGGTTTAGGGTTAAGTTTAAGGTTAGTGTTAGCGTTAGGGTTAGGTTTAGATTTACAGGTTAGGGTTAGTTTTAGGGTTATGTTTAGGGTTAGCGTTAGGGTTAGAATGTAGTGTTAGGGTTTGTGTGAGTGTTAGGGTTATGGTTAAGTTTAGGGGTAGGTTAGGTTTAGGGTTATGGTTAGGTTTAGGTTTAGGGTTATGTTTATGCTCAGTAATAGATTTAGGGTTAGGGATAACATTACGGTTAAGTTTGTTCTTAGTGTTGGGTTTAGGTATAGGGTCAACCTTAGGTTTAGGGTTAGGGATAGGTTTAGGGTTAGGGCTAGGTGTTAGGGTTAGGCTTAGGCTTATGGGTTAATTTTAGGGTTAGGTTTAGAGTTAGGGTTAGTGTTAGAATTAGAGTTAGTGTTAGGGTTATTGTTACTGCTAGGGCTAGGGTTAGGTTTAGTGTTAGGGTATGGGTTAGATTTAGAGATTTAGGGTTAGGGCTAGATTTAGGCTTAGGATTAGGATAGGTTTGTGTTAGAGGTTAGTCTTAGGGTTAATGTTAGGTTTAAGGTTATGGGTTAAGTGTTAGGGTTAGGGTTATTGTTATTGTTAGGTTTACGGTATGGGTTAGGGTTACGGTTAGTCTTTGGGTTAGGATTAGGGTTTGGATTAGGGTTAGGATAGCAATTAGGTTTAGGGTTAGGGTGATGTTTAGGGTTAGGGGTTAGGGTTAGGCTTAGGGTTAGTCTTATCTTTAGGGGTTGGGATTAGGGTTAGGGCTAGTGTTAGTTTAGTGTTAGTGTTAGTGTCAGTTTACGCTTAGTTTTAGGGTTAGGGATAGGTTTAGGGTTAGACTTAAGGTTAGGCTTAGTGTTAGTTGTTAGGGTTAGTGTTAGGTTAGGTTTAGTGTTAGGTTTAGGATTTGGGTTAGGGCTGGGGTTAGGGTTAGGTTTAGGTTTAACATTAGAGTTAGGGTTAGGTTTAGGGTTAGGGTTTGGTTTAGGGTTAGGGTTAGGTTTATCATTAGGGTTAGGGTTTAGTGTTAGAGGATAGGGTTACGGTTACAGTTAGAGTTTAAGGTTAGGGTTAGTGTTAAGGTTATGGGTAGTATTAGGGTTAGAAGTTAGGGTTAGTGTTAGTGTTTGGCTTAGGGTTACAGTTAGGGTCCGGGTTAGTTTAGGGTTAGATTTAGCGGTTAGGTGTTAGGGATAGGAATAGTGTCAGGCTTCAGGTTACCGTGAGGGTTTGGATTACAATAAGGTTTAGATTTAGGATGAGGGTTATGGTTAGTGTTATGCTTAGGTTTAGGGTTGTTTTTGGGTTAGGGTTAGGGGTTAGGTGTTAAGGATATGGTTAGGGTTATGTTTAGGGTTATGGTTAGGGATAGGGTTACTTTTAGGGTTACGGTTAGGGTTAGTGTTTGTGTTAGTTTTAGGGTTATGGATTAGCGATAGTGTTAGGGTTAGTGTTAGGTTTAGGTGTTAGAGATAGGGTTAGGATTAGGATTATCGTTAGTGTTAGGGTTACTGTTAGGGTAAGGGTTAGTGTTAGGTTTAGGGATTAGGCTTAGGGTTATGGTTCGCTTTAACGTTAAGGTTAGGACTAGGTTTAGGCTGAGTTTTACGGTTAGTTATAGGGTTAGCTTTAGACTTAAATTTAGGGTCAGGGTTAAGGTTAGTTTTAGGTTTAGTTTTAGGTTTAGTTTTAGGATTTGGGATACAGTTAGGTTTAGGTTTAGGTTTTGTGTTAGCGTTAGGGTTAGGTTTAGGGTTAGGTTTAGGGTTAGAGTTAAGGTTAGGTTTAGGGTTATGGTTAGGGTTAGGATTAGGGTTAGGGTTTAGATTTAGAGGTTAGGGTTAGGTTTAGGGTTAGGAATTAAGGTTAGCGTTAGAGTTAGGGTTCATGTTAGGCTCAGTATTTGGATTAGGATTAGGGATAGTGATAGGTTAAGGGTTAGGGTTAAGTTTATGTTTATGTTTAGGATTAGGGTTAGGGTTAGGTTTAGGGATTAGGGTTAGTTTTAGGGTTGGTGTTTATGGTTAAGTTTAGTGTTAGTCTTAAGGTTAGGGTTAGGGTTAGGTTTAGGTTTAGGGATTAGTGTTAGGTTTAGTGTTAAGTTTAGTGTTAGGTTTAGGATTAGGGTTCGAGTTAGGGTTAGGGTTAGGTTTTAGGGTTAGGGGTAAGGTTAGGTTCAGGTTTAGGGTTAAGGTTTTTTTTTTACGGTTAGTATTAAGGTTAGGGTTATGGTTAGGTTTAGGTTTAGGGTTATGGTTAGGTTATGGTTAGAGTTTAGGTCTAGGGTTAGGTTGAGGGTTAGGTTTAGCTTTAGGGTTAGGGTTGGCTCAGGGTTAGGATTAGTGTTAGAGTTCGGGTTAGGGTTAGGTTTATGGGTTAGGGTTTATGTTAAGGTTAGGGTTTGGGTTCGGGTTAGGTTTAGGGTTAGGCTTAGACAAGGTTAGGCTTGGGGTCAGGGTTAGGGTTAGTGTTATGGTAAGGATTAGGGTTAGGTTTATGATTTGGGGTTAGGGGTTAGGTTTAGGTTTAAGGTTAGGTTTACGGTTAGGGTTAGGGTTATGGTTAGGGATAGGGAGAGGGTTAGGTTTAGGGTTAGGGTTAGGGCTAGGGTTAGCATTAGGGTTAGTTTTAGTGTTAGGGTTAGGCTTAGTTATACGGTTATGGATAGGGTTAGGTTTTGGATTAATGTAAGGGTTAGGGTTAGTGTTAGGTTTAGGGTTAGGGTTATGGTTAAGGTTAGGGTTAGGTTTAGGGTTATGGTTATGATTAGGATTATGGTTAGGGTTAGGGATAGATTTAGTTTTAGAGGTCAGGTTTAGGTTTAGCATTAGAATTATGGTTAGGGGTTAAATGTTAGGGTTAGGGTTAGTGTTATTGTTAGGTTTACGGTTAGGGTTAGGGGTACAGTTAAGGTTACGCTTAGGGTTATGGTTAGTGTTTGGGTTAGGGTTAGGGTTGTGATTAGGGTTAGGGTAGCAATTAGCGTTACATTTTGGTTTAGGTTTAGGGTGAGTGTTAGGGTTAGGGTTTAGGGTTACACTTAGCATTAGGCTTATCATTAGGGTTATGGATTAGGGATAGGGCTAGTGTTAGGTTTAGTATTAGTGTTAGGGTCATGGTTATGCTTAGTTTTAGGGTTAGGGGTAGGGTTAGGGTTATGCTTAATTTTAGGCGTAGTGTTAGGGTTAGGGTTAAGGTTAGGGTGAGGGTTAGGTTAGGTTTAGTTTTAGGTTTAGTGTTAGGTTTAGGATTTGGGTTAGGGCTGGTGTTCGTGTTGGGTTTAGGTTTAGCATTAGCGTTAGGTTTAGGGTTAGGGTTAGGTTTAGGGTTAGGTTTTGGGTTAGGTTTAGAGTTAGGGTTAGGGTTTAGTGTTAGAGGTCACGGTTCCGGTTATGGTTAGAGATTAGTTTTAGGGTTAGTGTTAGTGTTATGGGTATGATTAGGGTTAGAAGTTAGGGTTAGTATTAGTGTTTGCTTAGGGTTACTGTTACGGTTAGGGTTAGGTTAGGGTTAGGTTTATCCAAACCTAACCCTATCCCTATCCCTAACACCAAACCCCTAAACCTAACCCTAACCTGGGATAGGGATAGGGTTAGGTTTGGATTACGGTTAGGGTTCGGGTTACAATAAGGTTTAGAGTTAGTTTTAGGGTTATTTTTAGTGTTACGTTTAGTTTTAGGGTTAGGTTTTGGTTTAGGGTGAGGGGTTAGGTCTTAAGGATATGGTCAAGGTGATGTTTAGGGTTATGGTTAGGGTTAGGGTTACGTTCAACGTTACGTCTAGGGTTGGTGTTAGGGTTAGGTTTAGGGTTATGGATTAAGGATAGTGTTAGCGTTAGGGTTAGTTTTAGGGTTAGGGTTAGGGTTAGGGTTAGGGATTAGACTTAGGGTTAGGGTTCACTTAAATTTAAGGTTAGAGTTAGGATTAGGCTGAGTTTTATGGTTAGGTATAGGTTTAGGTTTAGGGTCGGGTTTAGGGTTAAGTTTAGGATTTGGGTTAGGGTTTGCTTTAGGGTTAGGATTTGTGTTAGCGTTAGATTTAGGGTTAGGGTTAGATTTACGGTTAGAGTTAGGATTAGGGTTAGGGTTCGGGTTAGGGGTTAGATTTAGAAGTTAGTGTTAGGGTTAGTGTAAGGGATTCCTGTTAGGTTTAGGGTTAGTGTTAATTTTAGGCTCAGTATTAGGATTGGGTTAGGGATAGGTTTAGCATTAGAGTTAGGTTTATTGTTAGGGATAGGGTTAGGGTTAGGATTAGAAATAGGGTTAGGTTAGGGGTAGGTTTATGGTTAGGGTTAGGTTTTAGTGTTAGGTTTAGGGTCAGATTTAGGTGTTAGGGTTAGGGTTAACTTTAGGGTTGGTTTTAAGGTTAGGATTATGCTTAGGTTTAGGCTTAGAATGTTATGGTTAGAGTTAGTATAGCGTTAGTTCTAGGGTTAGGGATAGGGTTAGGTTAGGTTTAGGGTTTTAGGTCGTAGGGATAAGGTTAGTGTTAGGGTTACATTTAGCCTTAGGTTTAAGGTTAGGGGTTAAGTGTTAGGGTTAGGATGAGCGTTAGGTTTAATGTTAGGGTTAGGGTTACGGTTATCCTTAGGGTTAGGCATTAGAGTTATTTTTAGTGTTATTTTTAGTTTATGGGTTAGGGTTAGGGTTAGGTTTAGAGTTACGGTTAGGGTTAGTGTTAGGGTTAGTGTTAGTGTTAGGTTTAGGGTTAGGGATAATTATCCTGTTAGGATTAAGTTTAGGGTTAGGCTTAGGCTTAGAGTTTAAGGTTATTATTAGTGTTAGACTTGGGTTGGGGTTAAGGAGTAGGGTTACTATTAGCGTAAGGTTTAGTGTTTGGGTTAGGGTTAAGGGCTAGAGTTAGAGGTTGTTGTTAGGGTTAGTGTTAGGGTTAGAGTTTAGGGTTAGGGTTAGTGTTAGGTTTATAGTTAGTGTTAGGGTTAGGGTTAGAATTTAGAGTTAGAGTTGGTATTACGGTTAGAGTTATGGACAGCGTTAGAGTTAGGGTTAGGTTTTGGGGTTAGGTTTTAGCAATAGGGTTAGGGTTAGGTTTAGAAGTTATTGTTAGAGTTAGTGTTAGTGTTAGGGTTACGGTTAGGGTTAAGGTTAGGTTAGGGTTAGGGTTAAGGGTTAGCTGTTAGGAATTGTGTCAGGGTTAGCTTTGGATAACGGGTAGGTTTAGGGTTACTATTACGTTTAGGGTTAGGTTTAGGTTTAGGGTTAGGGTTAGGGTTTGGGATAGGGCTAGGAGTTCGGTGTTAATGATAGGATTATGGTTATTGTTAGTTTTACGGTAATGGTTAGGGTTAGGTTTAGGGTTACGGTTAGGGTCAGTGTTAGGGTTAAGTTTAGGGTTAGGGATTAGGGACAAGGTTAGGGTTATTGTGATGGTTAGGGTTAGGTTTAGGATTAGGGTTATGATTAGGGTTAGGGTTAGGGATAGAGGTTTAGGAATAGAGTTAGGATTAGGGTTAGGGTTTGGTTTAGGGTTTGGGTTAGGATTACTGTTAGCATTACGGGTTGAGTTTAGTGTTAGGGTTTGGGTTAGTGTTAGAGTTTAGGGATAGCGTTAGTGTTAGTGTTAGGGTTAGATTTATTGTTAGGGTTAGGGTTAGTGTTAGTTTTAGGGTTAGTGTTAGGTTTAGGGCTAGAGATAGGCTTAGGGATAGTTCTAGTTTTAGGATTTTGCTTAGGGTTAATGTTACAATTAGGTTTATGGTTACGTTTAGGGTTACAGATAGGGTTAGGATTAGGGTTAGGCTTAGGGTTAGGGTTCGGGTCAGGTTTAGGGTTATGTTTAGGTTTAGGGATAAGGTTAGGTTTTGGGTTAGAGTTAGGGTTAGCGTCAGGTTTATGGTTAGGACTAGGTTTAGGTTAGTGTTAGGTTTAGGTTAGCGTTAAGGTTTATGTTTTAGTGATACGCTTAGTGTTAGTCTTCAGGTTATGGTTAGTTTTAGGGTTATGAATAGGTTTAGGTTTAGGGTTAGGTTTAGCTTTAGTGTTAGTGTTAGTGGTAATGTTAGGGTTAGGTTTAGGGTTATGGTTAGGGTTAGCGTTAGAGCTCGGTTTAGTGTTAGTGTTAGAGTTAGCGTTCAGATTTGGGTTAGGGTTTCGGATAGGGTTAGGGGTTAGATTTATAGGTTAGGGTTAGGGTTAGTGTTAGTGTTAGAGTTTAGGGTTAGGGTTAGTGTTCGTGTTAGGGTTAGGGTTAGAGCTAGGGTTAGAAGTTAGGGCTAGTTTTGGTGTTAGGATTAGGGTTACCGTTAGTGTTTGCTTTACTTTAGGGTTAGGTTTAGGGGTTAGGTGTTACAGATAAGGTCAGTGTTAGGCTTTCAATTACGGTTAGTTTTAGGGTTATGATGCGGTTTAATTTGAGTATTAGGGTTAGGTTTAGGGTTACTTTTGGTGTTAGGGCCGAGTTTGGGTTAGTGATAGGTGTTAGGTGTAAAGGATATGGTTAGGATTATGGTTAGGGTTAGGGTTAGTGTTAGGGTTTGGGATTAGGGATAGGTTTAGGGTTAGGGTTGTTGTTAGCGTTATGGGTAAGTGTTACTGTTAGGATTAGTGTTATGGTAAACATTAGATTTAGGCTTATGTATTAGAGTTAGTGTTCGGGTTAGGGTTAGTGTTAGGTTTAGGGATTATGGTTAGGGTTAGGGTTAGTGTTAGGCTTATTATTAGGATTAGGGTTATGGATCGGTTTAGGGTAAGGGTTAGGTTTATTGTTAGGGTTAGATTTAGGGGTAGGTTTAAGGTTAGGTTTAGGTTTATGGTTATGGTTATTGTTAGGGTTAAGTTTAGGTTTAGAAAGTTAGGCCTGGAGTTAGGGTTAGGGTTAGGTTTAGGGTTAAGGTTTGTGTTAGTTTTAGGATTAGGTTTAGAGCTTAGGCTTAGGGTTAGGTTTAATGTTAGGAATAGGGTTAGTTTTAGGGTTAGTGTTAGGGTTAGCGTTAGCATTATGTTTAAGGTTAATTTTATGGTTAGGTTTAGGATTAGAGATTAGCATTAGGGTTAGTGTTGTAGTTAAGGTTCGGGTTAGTGTTATTTTTAGGGTTCAACAAGCTTAGAGCTGGGTTTATAGTTAGGGTTATGGTTGTGTTTAGCTTTAAGGTTAGGTTTAGGCTTTGGGGTTACGGCTTAGGGTCCCGGTTAGGGTTAGGGTTTGTGTTAGGGTTTGGGTTAGGGTTAGGGTTAGGGTTAGGGTTAGATGTAGGGGTTAGGTGTTAGGGATAGGTTTTAGGTTAGACTTCAGGTAACGGTTAGGGTTAGGATTACGATTAGTTTTGGGTTAGTGTTAGCGTTAGGTTTATGTTTAGGGTTAGGTTTAGTGTTAGGATTAGGGTCAGGGTTAGGCATTAGGTGTTAGGGATAGGGTTAGGGTTAGGGTGAAGTTTAAGGTTTGGGTTAGGGTTAGTGTTAAGTTTAAGGTTTGGTTTGGGGTTAATTTTAGGGATAGGGTTAGGTTTAGAGTTAGGGTTTAGTGTTAGGGATAATGTTACAGTTAGTTTTAGTTTTAGGGTTAGGCATTGGGTTTGGTTTAGAGGTTAGTGTTAGTGTTAGGGTTAGGGTTAGTGCTTAGGGATAGGGTTAGGGCTTAGTGCTAGGGTTAGGGTTAGTGTTAGTGTTAGGTTAGGGCTAAAGGTAATTGTTAGTGTTAGGGGTTAGGATTATGGTCAGGGTTAGGTTTAGGGTTTACGAGTTAGCGATAGGTTCATTGTTAGGCTTTGGATTACTGTTAGGGATAGGGTTACAATTAGGTTTAGGGTTATTGTTAAGTTTAGGTTTAGGCTTAGAGTTAGGGTTAGATTTTTGGTTAATGTTAGGGCTTAGGTGTTAAAGATATGGTTAGGGTTATGGTTATGGTTACGGTTAGTGTTAGGGTTACGTTTAGGTTTATGGCTGGGTTAGGGTTACTGTTATGGTTAGGGTTAGGGATTAGGGTTAGGCTTAGGATTCGGGTCAATGTTAGGTTTAGGGTTTAGTGTTACGGTTAGGGTTAGCATTATGGTGAGTGTTAGGGTTAGGCTTATATATTAGGGTTAGTGTTCATGTTAGGCTTAGGGTTAGATTTAGGGTTATGGATTATGGTTAGGGTTAAGGTTAGTGTTGGTGTTAGGCTCAGTAGGAGGATTAGGTTGTGGGATAGGTTTAGGGTTAGGTTTAGGTTTATTGTTAGGGTTAGTGTTAGGGATAGAGTTAGGGTTAGCTATAGGGTTAGGGATAGGGTTAAGGTTTGGGTTAGGAGTTAGGGTTGGATTTAGTGTTAGGGTTAGGGGATAGGGTTAGGTTTAGTGTTTGGGGTAGGGTTAGGGTTAGGATTAGTTTTAGGGTTGGGTTTAGAAGGTTAGGGTTAGGGTTCATGTTAGGGTTAATGTTAGGGGTATGATTAGGTTTAGGGTTCGTTTTAGGGTTAGGGTTAGGATTAGCATTAGGTTTAGGGTTAGGGTTAGGTTTAGGTTAGGGTTAGTGGTAGGTTTAGGTTAGGGTTAGGGTTCAGGTTTTAGGGATAGCATTAGGGTTAGGCTTCGGGTTTCGGTTAGGGTTGGTGTTATGAATAGGTTTAGGGTTAGGGTTAGGTTTAGCATTAGGTTTGTGTTAGGGTTCAGGTTAGTGTTAGGGTTACGGTTAGGGTCAGGTTTAGGTTTAGTGTTATGGTTAGGGTTAGGGTTAGGGTTAGGTTTTGGTTTAGGGTTTGTGTTATGGTTAGAGTTTGGATTAGGGTTAGGGGTTATTGTTAGAGGGTTAGGGTTAAGGTTAGCATAGGTTAGTGTTAGGATTTGGGTTAGGTTTAGGGTTAGGGTTAGGGTTAGTGTTAGGGTTAGGTTTAGATGGTTAAGGTTAGAGTTAGGGTGAATGTTAGGGATAGGGTTAGCCTTACCGTTAGTTGTAGGGTTAGGGTAAGTTTTAAGGTTTGGTTTAGGTGTACGTTTAGGGTTAGGGTTAGGGTTAGGGTTAGAGGTTATGGTTAATCAGGGTTAGGTTTGGGGTTAGAGTTAGTGTTAGCGTTAGTTTTTGGGTTAGGGTTAGTGTTAGTGCTAGGTTTAGGGGCAGGCTTAGGGTTTAGGTGTTAGGGATAGGGTTATAGTAAAGGTTAAGTTTAATGTTAGTGTTAGGGTTAATTTTAGGATTAGGGTTAGGTTTTAGGGTTATGGATAGAGTTACCGTTATGTTTAGCTTTATGGTTAGGGTTAGGCGTCGGGTTAGGTTTAGATGTTAGTTTTAGAGTTAAGGTTAGGTTTAGTGTTTGGGTATGGTTACGGTTAGCCTTTAGGGTTAGGGTTAGTGTTAGCGTTATGTTTCCGGTTAAGCTTATGGGTAGAAGTTAACGTTATTTTTAGGATTAGGTTTAGGGTTAGAGTTTAGCATTAGGGTTACCCTTTGCATTAGGGTTAGGGATTAGGGTTAGGGTTTGGGTTTGGTTTATGTATAGCTCTAACGGTTGGGGTTAGGTTTACAGGTTAGGGTTATGGTTAGGGTTAGGTTTATGTTAGGGTTAGGATTAGGTTTTAGTTGTTAGGTATAGGGTCAGTGTTAGGCTTCGGATTACGGTTAGGTTTAGGGTTACGATTAGGTTTAGGTTTTGTGTTAGGGTTAGAGTTAAGGTTAGGGTTAGGGTTAGAGTTATGGTTAGAGTTAAAGTTAGAGTTAGGGTTAGATTTTCAGTTAGGGGGTAGGGGTTAGGTGTTAAGGATATGGTTAGTGTTATGGGTAACATTAGGGTTAGGTTGAGGGTGTCGTTTATGTTTGCGGATAGGTTAGTATTAGCGTTAGGGCTAGGGTTAGGGATTAGGGTAAGGGTTAGTGTTCGGGATAGGGTTAGGTTTACGGGTTAGTGTTACACTTAGGGTTAGGGTTATGGTAAGCATTAGTGTTCGGGTTAGGGTTAGGGTTAGGGTTAGGGATAGTGTTAGGGTTAGGGTGAGGTGTTAGTGTTAGAGTTAGGGTTAGGGTTAGGCGTTAGGATCAGGATTAGGGTTAGGTTTAGGATTAGGGTTAGTGTTAGTGTTAGAAGGTTAGTGTTAGAGTTAGCGTGAGGGTTAGTCTTAGGGTTATTGTTAGGTTCATATTTTGGTTTAGGATTAGGGTTACGGTTAGTGTTTGGGTTAGGGTTAGGGTTAGGATTAGTGTTAGGGTTAGGGTTAGTGTTAGGGTTAGGTTAGTATTAGTGTTGAGTTTATGGTTAGGGGTTCGGTTTCAGGGATAGTGTTACTGTTAGGCTTCGCGCTATGGTTAGGGTTAGGGTTTTGAATAGGTTTAGCTTTAGGTTTAGGCATTACGGTTTGCATTTAGTGTTAGGGTTAGAGTTACATTTAGGTTTAGGTTTAGTGTTAGGGTTAGAGTTAGGTTTAGAGGTTATGGTTATTCAGGGTTAGGTTTGGGGTTAGGTTTAGTGTTAGGGTTAGTTTTCGAGTTAGTGTTAGTGTTAGTGCTAGGTTTAGGGACAGGCTTATTGGTTAGGTGTTAGCGATAGGATTATAGTTAGAGTTAAGTTTAATGTTAGTGTTAGGGTTAATTTTAGGATTAGAGTTAGGGTTTAGAGTTATGAATAGGTTTACCGTTATGTTTAGCTTTATGGTTAGGGTTAGGCGTCGGGTTAGGGTTAGAGGTTAGTGTTAGAGTTAGGGTTAGGTTTAGTGTTTGGGTATGGTTATGGTTAGCGTTTAGGGTTAGGGTTAGTGTTAGCGTTATGTTTCCGGTTAAGCTTATGGGTAGAAGTTAACGTTATTTTTAGGGTTTGGTTTAGGGTTAGAGTTTAGCATTAGGGTTACCCTTTGGTTTAGGGTTAGGGCTTAGGGTTAAGGTTAGGGTTTGGTTTATATATAGCTCTAACGGTTAGGGTTAGGTTTAGAGGTTAGGGTTATGGTTAGGGTTAGGTTTATGTTAGGGTTTGGATTAGGTGTTAGTTGTTAGGTATTAGTTGTTAGGTGTTAGTTGTTAGGGTTAGGATTAGGTTTTAGTGTTAATTTTCGTATTACGGTTAGGTTTAGGGTTACGATTAGGTTTAGGTTTGGTGTTAGGGTTAGAGTTAAGGTTAGGGTTAGGGTTAAAGTTAGAGTTAGGGTTAGATTTTCAGTTAGGTTTAGGAGCTAGGTGTTAAGGATATGGTTTGTGTTATGGGTAGCATTAGGGTTAGGTTGAGGGTTTCGTTTAGGTTTACTGATGGGTTAGTATTAGTGTTAGGGATTGGGGTTAGGGTTAGTGTTTGGGTTAGGGCTAGGTTTACGGGTTAGTGTTACGCTTAGGGTTAGGGTTATGGTAAGCGTTAGGGTTAGGCTTTCATATTAGTGTTAGTGTTCAGGTTAGGGTTAGGGTTACGGTTATGGATTAGGTTTAGGGTTAGTGTTAGGGTGAGGGTTAGGATTATTGTTAGGGTTAGTGTCAGGGTTAGGGTTAGGTTTAGGGTTACGGATAGTTTTAGGGTTAGGGTGAGGGGTTAGTGTTAGAGTTAGTGTTAGGGTTATGGGTTAGTGTGAGGGTTAGGGTTACGATTAGAATTAGGGTTAGTGTTAGTGTTAGAAGGTTAGGGTTAGATTTAGCATGAGGGTTGGGGTGAGGGTTATTGCTAGGTTTATGCTTAGATTTAGGGTTAGGGTTAGGGTTAGGTTAGGGTTAGTGTTAGGGTTAGGTTAGTATTAGTGTTAAGTTGAGTTTAGGGTTAGTGGTTAGGTTTAAGGGATAGTTTTAGTGTCAGGCTTTGCGTTACGTTTACGGTTAGGGTTTTGAATAGGTTTAGCATTAGGTTTAGGCGTTAGGGCTAGCGTTTAGTGTTATGGTTAAGGTTACGTTTAGGTTTAGGTTTAGGGTTATGGTTAGAGTTAGGGTTAGAGGTTATGGTAAGTCAGGGTTAGGTTTGGGGTTAGGGTTAGTGTTAGCGTTAGTTTTCGCATTAGGGTTAGCGTTAGTGCTAGGTTTAGGGGCAGGCTTAGGGTTTAGGTGTTAGGGATAGGGTTATAGTTAGGGTTAAGTTTAATGTTAGTGTTAATTGTAGGATTAGGGTTACGGTTTATCATTATGAATAGTTTTACCGTTAGGTTTAGCTTTATGGTTAGGGTTAGGCATCGGTTTAGGGTTAGAGGTTAGTGTTAGAGTTAGTGTTAGGTTTAGTGTTTGAGTATGGTTACGGTTAGCATTTAGGGTTAGGGTTAGTGTTAGGTTTATGTTAGATTTAGGATTAGGTGTTAGTTGTTAGGTATAGGGTCAGTGTTAGTCTTTGGATTATGGTTAGGTTTAGGGTTACGATTAGGTTTAGGTTTGGTGTTAGGGTTAGAGTTAAGGTTAGGGTTAGGGTTAAAGTTAGAGTTATGGTTAGATTTTCAATTAGGGTTAGGGGTTAGGTGTTAAGGATATCTTTAGTGTTATAGGTAGCATTAGGGTTAGGTTGAGGGTTTCATTTAGGTTTATGGATTGGTTAGTATTAGCGTTAGGTTTAGGGTTAGAGATTAGGGTTAGGGTTATGGTAAGCGTTAGGGTTAGGCTTTCATATTAGTGTTAGTGTTCAGGTTAGGGTTACGGTTAGGGATTAGGTTTAGGGTTAGTGTTAGGGTGAGGGTTAGGATTATTGTTAGGGTTAGTGTTAGGTTTAGGGTTAGGTTTAGGTTTAGGTATAGTGTTAGTGTTAGGGTGAGGGGTTAGTGTTAGAGCTAGTGTTAGGGTTAGGGGTTATGGTGAGGGTTAGGGTTATGATTAGGATTAGGGTTAGTGTTAGTGTTAAAAGGTTAGGGTTACAGTTAGTGTGAGGGTTAGGGTGAGGGTTATTGTTAGGTATATGTTAAGGTTTAGGGTTAGGGTTACGCTTAGGGTTAGTGTTAGGGTTAGGGTTAGGGTTAGTGTTAGGGTTAGGTTAATATTAGTGTTAAGTGGAGTTTAGGGTTAGGGGTTAGGATTTAGGGATAGTGTTAGTGTTAGGCTTCGCGTTACCGTTAGGGTTAGGGTTTAGAATAGGTTTAGCATTAGGTTTGGGGTTAGGGCTTAGGTGTTAAGGATATAGTTAGTGTTATGGGTAGCATTAGGGTTAGGTTGAGGGTTTCGTTTAGGTTTACGGATGGGTTAGTATTAGCGTTAGCATAGGGTTAGGGATTAGGGTTAGGGTTTTTTCTTTGGGTTAGGGTTAGGTTTACAGATTAATGTTACGCTTAGGGTTAGGTTTATGGTAAGCATTAGGTTGAGGCTTTCATATTAGTGTTAGTGTTCGGGTTAGGGTTAGGGTTACGGTTAGGGATTAGGTTTAGGGTTCGTGTTAGGGTGAGGGTTAGGATTATTGTTAGGGTTAGTGTTAGGGTTAGGGTTAGGTTTATAGTTAGTTATAGTGTTAGGGTTAGGGTGAGGGGTTAGTGTTAGAGTTAGGGTTAGGGTTAGGGGTTAGGGTGAGGATTAGGGTTAGGATTAGAATTTGGGTTAGTGTTAGTGTTAGAAGTTTAGGGTTAGAGTTAGTCTGAGGGTTAGCGTTAGGGTTATTGTTAGGTTTATGTTTAGGTTACGGTTAGGGTTACGGTTAGGGTTAACGTTAGGGTTAGGTTTAGGGTTAGGTTTAGATTTAGGTTTTGTGTTAGATTTAGTGTTAATGTTAGTGTTAGTGTTAGTGTTAGGGTTAGGGGTTAGGTGTTAGGAATAGGGATATGGGTTAGGTTTAGGGTTAGAATTAGGGTTAGGGTTAGGGTTATGGTTAGGGTTAGAGGTTATCCTTTGGTTTAGTGTTAGAGTTAGGGTTAGTGTTAGGGTTAGCCTTAGAGATTATGGGTTAGGGTTAGGGTTAAAGCTTAGTTTCAGGGTTAGGGTTAGAGTTTAGGATTATGATTAGGGTTAGCATAGGTTTAGGTTTAGTGTTAGGTTAAGAGTTAGGGTTAGTGTTAGGGTTAGTGTTAGTGCTAGGGATAGGGTTAGGGTTATCTTTAGAGGTTAGCATTAGGTTTATTAATAGAGTATGTGGTTAGGGTTAGGTTTAGGGTGAGGCTTAGAAGTTATGTTTATGGTTATGGTTAGGGTTAGTGTTAAAGTTTAGGTTTAGGATTAGGTTTAGCGTTAGGGTTAGGTATAGGGTAAGGTTTAGGATTAGGGTTAGTAGTTAAGTTTATGGTTAGGTTTACGGTTAGGTTTAGGGTTAGGTTTAAAGGTTAGGGTTAGGGTTAGGGCTAGGGTAAGGGTTAGTGTTAGGGTTAGGGTTAGTTTTGAAGTTAGGTTTAGGGTTGGGTTAGCATTAGGGTTAGGTTTAGGGTTAGGTTTAGGGTTAGGGATAGGGTGACAGTCAAGCTTTGGGTTACGGCAAGGGTTAGGGTTACAATTAAGTTACGGTTAGAGATAGAGTTAGTGCTAGTGTTAGGGTTTGTGTTAGAATTAGGGTTAGTGTTAGTGTTAGGTTTAGGGGTTAGTTGTTAAGGATAATTTTAGGGTTAGGCTTCGGGTTACGGTTAGCTTTAGGGTTATGATGAGGTTAGGGTTAGAGTTATTGTTAGGGTCAGGGTTACTGTTAGGGGTAGTGTTTGCATTAGAATAAGGGTTAGTTTTAGGGTTAGGGTTAGGGTTAGGGTTTGGTTGAGGTTTAGGGTTAGGTTTAGTGTTGGAAGTTAGGTTTTGTGTTAGCTTTAGGTTTAGGGTTAGGGATAGGTTTAAAGTTAGGCTTATTTTTAGAGGTTAGGTTTAGTGTTAGGGTTAGGTCTAGGTTTAAGGTTAGGATTAGTGTTAGAGGTTACGGTTAGAGTTAGGGTTAGAGTTAGGGTTAGGGTTAGGGTGAGAGATTATGGTTACTGTTAGGAATAGGGTTAAGGTTAGGGTTAGTGTTAGGGTTTGTCTTCTGATTACGGTTAGGTTTAGAGTTATGATGAGGTTAGGGTTAGTGTTAGTTTTAGGGTTAGGGTTATGTGTAACGTTTGCGTTAGATTTACGGTTAGATTTAAGGTGAGGGTTAGAGTTATGTTTGCGGGTTAGGTGTTAGTGATAGTGTTATAGTTAGGGTTAGGTTTAAGCTTAGGTTTAAGGTTAGGTTTAAAGTTATGGTTAGTGTTAGCGTTTAGGTTTGGGGTTACGTTTAGAGTTAGTGTTATTCTGAGTGTTATGGTTAGGTTGAGGTTTAGGGTTAGAGTTAGGGTTTGGATTAGTGTAAGGGCATGAGTTTAGGGGTTAGGCTTAGTGTTATGGCTTAGGTTTAGGTGTTAGGTTTAGTGGTTAGCGTTAGGTTTATTGTTAGGCATAGGGTTAGGGTTAAGATTAGGGTTAGAGATTATGGTTACAGTTAGGGTTATGTTTAGGGTTAGTGTTCCGGTTAGGTTTAGAAGTTAGGGTCACGTTTAGGGTGAGGGTTAGGTTTAGTTTTAGGTTTAGGGTTAGGTTTAGGGTTAGGGTTAGGGTCCCGGTTAGACTTCGCGTTACCTTTAGGGTTAGGGTTACACTTAGGTTTAGGGTTATCTTTAGGGTTAGGGTTCGGGTTAGGGTTAGGTTTAAGGCTAGGTTTAGTGTTGGTTTTAGGGTTAGGTTTAGCAATAGCATTAGGGGTTAGGTGTTAGGGATAGGGATAGTGTTACTGTAGGGTTAAGATTAGGTTTACTGTTAGGGTAAGGGTTAGCGATAGTGTAAGTTTTTGGGTTAGTGTTAGGGTTAGGGTTAGGCTTAGGATAGGTTTAGTGTTAGGGTTAGGTTTAGGTTTAGAGTTCGGTTTAGGTTTAGGGTTAGGGTTAGTTTTAGGGTTAGGGTTTGGTTTAGTGTTAGAGATATGGTTATGGCTAGGCTTCGGGTAACAGTTAGTGTTAGGGTTACGCTTAGGTTAGGGTTAGGGTTAGAATTATTGTTAGTGTTAGGATTTTGATTAGAATTAGTGTTAGGGTTAGATTTAGGGGTTAGGTGTTTGGGTTAGGGTTAAGGTTAGGCTTCGAGTTATGGTTATTTTTAGGTTTACGATGAGTTTAGGTTTAATGTTTGCCTTAGGGTTAGAGTTAGGTGTAGAGTTTGCGTTAGATTTGGGCTTAGTTTTAGGTTTAGGGTTAGGCTTATGGGTTAGGTGTTAGTGATAAGGTTATAGTTAGTGTTATGTTTAGGGTCAGCTTTAGGGTTAGGTTTAGGTTTAAGGTTAAGATTATTGTAAGTGTTAGCATTTAGGGTTAGGGTTACAGTTAGGGTTAGTGTTATGGTTAGTGTTAGCGTTAGGTTGAGGTTTCAGGCTAGGGTTAGTTTTAGCATTAGTGTTAGGGCTTAAGGTTAGGGATTAGGCTTAGGGTTAGTCTTAGGGTTAGGATTAGGGTTAATGTTAGGTTTGGGGTTTCGGTTAGGATTATGGTTAGAGCTTAGGGTTAGCGTTAGGGTTAGGGTTAGGGTTAGGGTTAAAGCTTAGGTTGAGGTTTAGGGTTAGCATGTTGGGGATAGGGTTAGGATTAGGGTTATTCGTTAGGTTTAGGGTTAGCTTTACAGTTAGATTAGGGTTAGGTTTAGAGGTTAGTTTTAGGATTAGTGTTAGTTTTCGGGTTAGTTTTAGTATTAGGGTTAGGATTAGGTTTGGAATTAGGTTTAGGTTTAGGGTTAGGCTTAGCGTTAGGGTTAGGTTTAGGGTTAGGTTTAGTGTTAGGGATATATTTACGGCTAGGCTTTTGGTAACAGTTAGTGTTAGGGTTACACTTAGGTTAGGCTTAGGGTTAGAATTATGGTTAGTGTTAGGATTTGTATTAGGATTAGGCTTAGGGTTAGGGTTAGGTTTAGGGGTTAGGTGTTAGGGATAGTTTTAGGGTTAGGCTTCGGGTTACAGTGAGCTTTAAAATTAAGATGAAGTTAGGGTTAGTGTTAGTGTTAGGGTTAGGGTTAGGGTTAGGTGTAGCGTTTGTGTTAGATTTAGGGCTAGTTTTAGGGTTAGGTTTAGGGTTAGGTTTAGGGGTTATGTGTTAGTTGTAGGATTATAGTTAGAGTTAGGTTTAGTTTTAGGGTTAATGTTATGGCTAGTGTTAGCGTTTAGGGTTAGGCTTACGGTTAGGATTAGTGTTATGGTCAGTGTTAGGGTAACATTGAGTTTTATGGTTAGGGTTAGAGTTAGGATTATTGTCAGGACTTAAGTTCAGGGGTTAGATTACGGTTAGGGTTAGGGTTAAGGTCAGGGTTAGGGTTAGGTTTAGTGATATGGTAGGGTTATGCTAGTGTTAGGGTTAGGGTTACATATTACAGTCAGGATTAGGGTTAGTTTAAGGCGTAGGGTTAGGGTTCAGTTAGGGATTAATGTTAGGTTTAGGGTTAGGGTTATGGTTATAGTTAGGGTTAGGGTTAGAGATAGGATTAGAAATTAGTGTTAGGGGTATGGTTAGTTTTATGGTTATGTTTAAGGTTAGGGTTAGTGTTAGAGTTTGGGTTAGGGTTTAGGAGATAGGGAGAGGGGCAAGGTTAGGCTTCGGGTTAGGGTTAGTATTAGGGTTACAATTAGGTTTATGGTTAGGCTTAGGGTTAGTGTTAGGGTTAGATTTTGTTTTAATTTTAGGGTTAGGTTTAGCGTAATTTTCACGGTTTACGTGTTCGGGAAACGGTTAGGGTTAGGGTTAGGGTTAGTTTCACGGTTAGGTTTAGGGATAGGGATAATGTTAGGTTTAGAGTTATGGTTTAATGTTAGTGTTTGGATTAGGGTTGGGGTTACATTCAAGCTTCGGGTTATGGTTATGGTTAGGGTTACGATTAGGTTAGCGCTAGGTTTTGGATTAGGATTATATGTTAGGGATAGTTTTAGGGTTAGGGTAAGTTTTACGGTTAGAGTTCAGGGTTACGGTTAGGTTTAGGGTTAGGGTTAGAGTTTTGATTAGAGGTTAGCATTAGGTTTGGATTAGGGTTAAGGTTAAAGCTGAGGTTTAATGTTAGGCTTAGTGTTAGGGTTAGGGTTAGTGTTAGGTTAAGCGTTATGGTTAGGGATAGTGTTATGGTTAGAGGTTAGCATTTGGTTTAGGTTTAGAGTTAATGTTTAGGGTTAGGGTTAAATCTTACGTTAAGGGTTAGGGTTAAGATTAGGTTTAGGATTAAGGTAAGGCTAAGGGTTAACATTAGTGGTTAACTTTAGGGGTAGGGTTATCGTAAGTGTTAGCGTTAGGTTTAGAAGTTAGTGTTAGTGTTAGTGGTAGGGATAGGTTTAGGGTTAGTGTTACTGTTAGTGTTAATGTTAGTGTTAGTGTTATGGTTCAGGTTAGAGTTAGGGTTAGGCTTAGCGTTAAGCTTAGGGTTATGGTTAGATTTTGGATTACAATTAGGTTAGGGTTAGGGTTAGGGTTAGATTTAGGTTTTGTGTTAGATTTAGTGTTAGTGTTAGGGTTAGGGTTAGGTTTAGGGGTTAGGTGTTAGGAATAGGGATATGGGTTAGGTTTAGGGTTAGAATTAGGGTTAGGGTTAGGGTTATGGTTAGGGTTAGAGGTTATCCTTTGGTTTAGTGTTAGAGTTAGGGTTAGGGTTAGTGTTCGGGTTAGCCTTAGAAGTTATGGGTTAGGGTTAGGGTTAGGGTTAGGGTTAAAGCTTAGTTTCAGGGTTATGGTTAGAGTTTAGGGTATGGTTTAAGGTTAGGGTTAGGGTTAGGGTTATGTTTAGAGTTTTGCATTTGTTTTAGGGTTAGAGTTAGGGTTAGGCTTAAGGTTAGTGTTAAGCTTAAAGGTTATGGTTATGTTGAGGGTTAGGGTTAGTTTTAAACCTTATGTTCAGTGTTAGGGTTAGGGTTAGAATTAGGGATAGTGTAAGAGTTAGGATTAGGGTTAGTGGTTAGTTTTAGGGTTAGCATTACTTTTAGAGTTAGGGTTAGATTTAGAGGTTAGTTATAGGTTTACGTTTAGGGTTAGGGTTAGTGTGAGGGTTTTGGTTAGGGTTAGAATTAGGGTTAGTGTTAGCCTTAGGGTTATGATTAGGGTTAGTGTTACAATTAGGTTAGCGTTAGGGTTAGGGTTAGGGTTAGGTTTAGGTTTAGGGTTAGGGTTAGTGGTTAGCATTAGGTTTGATTTATGTTTATGGATAAAGCATAGGTTTAGTTTTAGTGTTAGGGTAAGATTTAGGGTTAGTGTTAGGGTTAGTGTTAGTGTTAGGGATAGGGTTAGCTTTATCATTAGAGGTTAGCATTAGGTTTAGTAATAGAGTATGTGGTTAGGGTTAGGGTTAGGGTGAGGCTTAGAAGTTATGTTTATGTTTATGGTTAAGGTTAGGGTTAAAACTTAGTTTTAGGATTAGGTTTAGCGTTAGGGTTAGGTATAGGGTAAGGTTTAGGATTAGGGCTAGTAGTTAGGTTTATGGTTAGGTTTATGGTTAGGTTTACGGTTAGGTTTAGGGTTAGGTTTAGAGGTTAGGGTTAGGGTTAGGGCTAGGGTGAGGATTAGTGTTAAGGTTAGGGTTAGTTTTGGAGTTAGGTTTAGGGTTGTGTTAGCATTAGGTTTAGGTTTAGGATTAGGGATAGGGTGACAGTCAAGCTTTGGATTACGGCAAGGGTTAGGGTTACAATTAAGTTAGTGTTAGAGTTAGTGTTAGTGTTAGGATTTGGGTTAGAATTAGGGTTAGTATTAGTGTTAGGTTTAGGGGTTGGTTGTTAAGGATAGTTTTAGGGTTAGGATTCGGGTTACTGTTAGCTTTAGGGTTACGATGTGGTTAGGGTTAATGTTAGGGTCAGGGTTACTGTTAGGGGTAGTGTTTGCGTTAGAATAAGGTTAGTTTTAGGGTTAGGGTTAGGGTTAGGGTTTGGGTTAGGGTTAAGTTTAGCGTCCCGGTTAGACTTCGCGTTACCTTTAGGGTTAGGGTTACAATTAGGATTAGTGTTATCTTTAGCGTTAGGGTTCGAGTTAGGGATAGATTTAGGGCTAGGTTTAGTGTTGGTTTTAGGGTTAGGTTTAGCAATAGCATTAGGGGTTAGGTGTTAGGGATAGGGATAGTGTTACTGTAGGGTTAAGGTTAGGTTTACTGTTAGGTAAGGGTTAGGGATAGTGTAAGTGTTAGGGTTAGTGTTAGGGTTAGGGTTAGGGTTAGTTTTTGGGTTTTGGTTCGGCTTATAGTTAGAGCTTACGATTAGGGTTAGGGTTACGGATAGGGTTATGGTTAGGGTTAGGGTTATGGTTAAAGCTTAGGTTGAGGTTTAGGGTTAGCATGTTAGGGCTAGGGTTAGGATTAGGGTTATTCATTAGGTTTAGTGTTAGCTTTACAGTTAGATTAGGGTTAGGTTTAGAGGTTAGTGTTAGGATTAGTGTTAGTTTTCGGGTTAGTTTTACTATTAGGGTTAGGATTAGGTTTGGAATTAGGTTTAGGTTTAGGGTTAGGCTTAGCGCTAGGGTTAGGTTTAGGGTTAGGTTTAGTGTTAGGGATATGGTTATGGCTGGGCTTCAGGTAACAGTTAGTGTTAGGGTTACACTTAGGTTAGGGTTAGGGTTAGAATTATGATAAGTGTTAGGATTTGTATTAGGATTAGGCTTAGGGTTAGGGTTAGGTTTAGGGGTTAGGTGATAGGGATAGTATTAGGGTTAGGCTTCGGGGTAAGGTTAGTTTTAAAATTAAGAAAAGCTTAGGGTTAGTGTTAGTGTTAGTGTTAGTGTTAGGGTTAGGGTTAGGGTTAGGGTTAGGTGTAGCGTTTGTGTTAGATTTAGGTTTAGTTTTAGGGTTAGGTTTAGAGTTAGGTTTAGGGGTTATGTGTTAGTGGTAGGATTATAGTTAGAGATAGGTTTAGTTTTAGGATTAATATTATGGTTAGTGTTAGCGTTTAGGGTTAGGCTTACGGTTAGGATTAGTGTTATGGTCAGTGTTAGGGTAAGGTTGAGTTTTATGGTTAGGTTTAGAGTTAGTATTAGTGTCAGGACTTAAGCTCAGGGGTTAGATTAGGGTTAGGTTTAGGGTTAGGGTTAGGTTAGGGTTAGGAATATGTTAGGGTTATGCTAGTTTTAGGGTTAGGGTTACACATTACATTCAGGGTTAGAGTTAGTTTAAGGGGTAGGGTTAGGGTTCAGTTAAGGGATTAATGTTAGGTTTAGGGTTAGGGTTATGGTTATATTTAGGGTTAGGGTTAGAGATAGGATTAGAAATTAGTGTTAGAGGTATGGTTAGTTTTATGGTTATGTTTAAGGTTAGGGTTAGTGTTAGAGTTAGGGTTAGGTTTTAGGAGATAGGGAGAGGGACAAGGTTAGGCTTCGCGTTAGGGTTAGTGTTAGGGTTACAATTAGGTTTAGGGTTAGTGTTAGGGTTAGATTTTGTTTTAAATTTATGGTTAGGTTTAGCGTAATGTTCACGGGTTACGTGTTCTGGAAATGGTTAGGGTTAGGGTTATTGTTAGTTTTATGGTTAGGTTTAGGTTTAGGGATAATATTAGGTTTAGGGTTATGGTTTAGTGTTGGTGTTATGATTAGGGTTGGGGTTTCGTTTAGGCTTCAGATTATGGTTATGGTTAGGGTTACGATTAGGTTAGGGCTAAGTTTTGGATTAGGATTAGATGTTAGGGATAGTTTTACGGTTAGGGTTAGTGTTACGGTTAGAGTTCAGGGTTACGGTTAGGTTTAGGGATAGGGTTAGAGTTTTGGTTAGAGGTTAGCATTAGGTTTGGATTAGGGTTAATATTAAAGCTGAGGTTTAATGTTAGGCTTAGTGTTAGGGTTAGGGTTAGTGTTAGGTTAAGCGTTATGGTTAGGGATAGGGCTATGGTTAGAAGTTAGCATTTGGTTTAGGTTTAGAGTTAGGGCTAGTGTTAGGGGTCGGGTTAGGCTTAGAAGTAATGTTTAGGGTTAAGGTTAAAGCTTACGTTAAGTGTTAGGGTTAGGGTTAGGATTAGGTTTAGGGTTAAGATAAGGTTTAGGGTTAGCATTAGTGGTTAGCTTTAGGGGTAGGGTTATAGTAAGGGTTAGCGTTTGGTTTAGAGGTTAGTGTTAGTGTTAGTGGTAGGGTTAGGTTTAGGGTTAGTGTTAGTGTTAGTGTTAATGTTAGTGTTAGTGTTATGTTTCAGGTTAGAGTTAGGGTTAGGCTTAGCGTTAGGCTTAGGGTTATGGTTAGATTTTGGATTACAATTAGGTTAGGGTTAGATTTAGGTTTTGTGTTAGGTTTAGTGTTAGTGTTAGGGTTAGGGTTAGGTTTAGGGGTTAGGTGTTAGGAATAGGGATATGAGTTAGGTTTAGGGTTAGAATTAGGGTTAGGGTTAGGGTTATGGTTAGGGTTAAAGGTTATCCTTTGGTTTAGTGTTAGAGTTAGGGTTAGGGTTACTTTTAGGGTTAGCCTTAGAGGTTATGGGTTAGGGTTAGGGTTAGAGTTAGTGTTAGGGTTAGGGTTAAAGCTTAGTTTCAGGGTTACAGTTAGAGTTTAGGGTATGGTTTAAGGTTAGGGTTAGGGTTAGGGTTAGTGTTATGTTTAGAGGTTTGCATTTGTTTTAGGGTTAGAGTTAGGGTTAGGCTTAAGGTTAGTGTTAGGCTTAGAGGTTATGGTTATGGTGAGGGTTAGTGTTAGTTTTAAACCTTAGGTTCAGGGTTAGGGTTAGGGTTAGAATTAGGGATAGTGTAAGAGTTAGGATTAGGGTTAGTGGTTAATTTTAGGGTTGGCGTTACTTTTAGAGTTAGGGTTAGATTTAGAGGTTAGTTATAGGTTTAGGTTTAAGGTTAGGGTTAGTGTGAAGGTTATGGTTAGGGTTAGAATTAGGGTTAGGGTTAGCCTTAGGGTTATGATTAGGGTTAGTGTTACAATTAAGTTAGCGTTAGGGTTAGGGTTAGGGTTAGGTTTAGGTTTAGGGTTAGGGTTAGTGGTTAGCATTAGGTTTGGTTTATGTTTATGGATAAAGCATAGGTTTAGGTTTAGTGTTAGGGTAAGAGTTAGGGTTAGTGTTAGGGTTAGTGTTAGGGATAGGGATAGGGTTAGGTTTATCATTAGAGGTTAGCATTAGGTTTAGTAATAGAGTATGTGGTTAGGGTTAGGGTTAGGGTGAGGCATAGAAGTTATGTTTATGGTTATGGTTATGGTTAGGGTTAAAGCTTAGGATTAGGATTAGGATTAGCATTAGGGTTAGGTATAGGGTAAGGTTTAGGATTAGGGTTAGTAATTAGGTTTATGGTTAGGTTTACGGTTAGGTTTAGGGTTAGGTTTAGAGGTTAGGTTTAGGGTTAGGGTCCCGGTTAGACTTCGCGTTACCTTTAGGGTTAGGTTTACAATTAGGTTTAGGGTTATCTTTAGGGTTAGGGTTCATGTTAGGGTTAGGTTTAGGGCTAGGTTTAGTGTTGGTTTTAGGGTTAGGTTTAGCATTAGCATTAGGGGTTAGGTGTTAGGGATAGGGATAGTGTTACTGTAGGGTTAAGGTTCGGTTTACTGTTAGGGTAAGGGTTAGCGATAGTGTAAGTTCTAGGGTTAGTGTTAGGTTTAGGGTTAGGCTTAGGATAGGTTTAGTGTTAGGGTTAGGTTTAGGTTTCGAGTTCGGTTTAGGTTTAGGGTTAGGGTTAGTTTTAGGGTTAGGGTTTGGTTTAGTGTTAGAGATATGGTTATGGCTAGGCTTTGGGTAACAGTTAGTGTTAGGGTTACTCTTAGGTTAGGGTTAGGTTTAGGGTTAGAATTATGATTACTTTTAGGATTTTGATTAGAATTAGTGTTAGGGTTAGGTTTAGGAGTTAGGTGTTTGGGATAGGGTTAGGGTTAGGCTTCGAGTTATGGTTATTTTTAGGTCTACGATGAGTTTAGGTTTAGTGTTTGCCTTAGGGTTAGAGTTAGGTGTAGGTTTTGCGTTAGATTTAGGCTTAGTTTTAGGTTTAGGGGTTAGGTGTTAGTGATAATGTTATAGTTAGTGTTATGTTTAGGGTCAGCTTTAGGGTTAGGTTTAGGTTTAAGGTTAAGATTATTGCAAGTGTTAGCATTTAGGGTTAGGGTTACGGTTAGGGTTAGTGTTATGGTTAGCTTTAGGTTTAGGTTGAGGTTTCAGGCTAGGGTTAGGGTTAGGATTAGTGTTAGGGCTTAAGTTTAGGTTTTAGGCTTAGGGTTAGTGTTAGGGTTAGTGCTAGGGTTAGGGTTACGGTTGGGGTTTTGGTTAGGGTTATGGTTAGAGCTTAGGGTTAGGGTTAGGGTTAGGGTTAGGGTTAAAGCTTAGGTTGAGGTTTAGGGTTAGCATGTTAGGGATAGGGTTAGGATTAGGATTATTCGATAGGTTTAGGCTTAGCTTTACAGTTAGATTAGGGTTAGGTTTAGAGGTTAGTGTTAGGATTAGTGTTAGTTCTCGGGTTAGTTTTAGTATTATGGTTAGGATTAGGTTTGGAATTAGGTTTAGGTTTAGGGTTAGGCTTAGCGTTAGGGTTATGTTTAGGGTTAGGTTTAGTGTTAGGGATATGTTTACGGCTAGGCTTCAGGTAACAGTTAGTGTTAGGGTTACACTTAGGTTAGGGTTAGGGTTAGAATTATGGTTAGTGTTAGGATTTGTATTAGGATTAGGCTTAGGGTTCGGTTTAGGTTTAGCGGTTTGGTGTTAGGGATAGTTTTAGGCTTAGGCTCTTGTTATGGTTAGCTTTAAAATTAAGAAGAGGTTAGGGTTAGTGTTAGTGTTAGTGTTAGGGTTAGGGTTAGGTGTAGCGTTTGTGTTAGATTTAGGGTTAGTTTTAGGGTTAGGTTTAGGGTTAGGTTTAGGGGTTATGTGTTAGTGGTAGGATTATAGTTATAGTTAGGTTTAGTTTTAGGCTTAATATCATGGTTAGTGTTAGCGTTTAGGGTTAGGCTTACTGTTTGGATTAGTGTTATGGTCAGTGTTAGCGTAACTTTGAGTTTTATGGTTAGGGTTAGAGTTAGGATTAGTGTCAGGACTTAAGTTCAGGGGTTAGATTACGGTTAGGGTTAGGGTTAGGGTTAGGGTTAGGGTTAGGGATATGGTAGGTTTATGCTAGTGTTAGCGATAGGGTTACATATTACAGTCAGGGTTAGGGTTAGTTTAAGGGGTAGGGTTAGGGTTCAGTTAAGGGATTAATGTTAGATTTAGGGTTAGGGTTATGGTTATAGTTAGGGTTTGGTTTAGAGATAGGATTAGAAATTAGTGTTAGGGGTATGTTTAGTTTTATGGGTATGTTTAAGTTTAGGGTTAGTGTTAGCATTAGCGTTAGGGTTTAGGAGTTAGGAAGAGGGGCAAGGTTAGGCTTCGGGTTAGGGTTAGTGTTAGGGTTAGATTTTGTTTTAATTTTAGGGTTAGGGTTAGTGTAAGGTTCAGGTGTTACATGTTCTGGAAATGGTTAGGGTTGGGGTTAGGCTTACATGTTATGGTTTGGGCTAGGATTAGTGATAGGGTGAAAGCTTAGATTCAGGGTTGGGGTTAGTGTTAGAGTTAGGGTTAGGGATTGGGTAAGGTTTAGGAATAGGTTTAGTGGTTAGTTTTAGGGTTAGAGGTATGGTTAGGGTTCGGCTTAGGGTTCGAGGTTAGTTTTATGGTTATGGTTAGGGTTATGTTTAGTGTGAGAGTTAGGGTTAGGGTTAGAGTTAGGGTTAGAGTTAGGGTTAAGCTTAGAGTTATGGTTAGGGTTGGGATAAGAATTCGGTTAGAGTTATGGTTAGGGTTATGGTTAGGGTTAGGTTTTGCCTTCTATGTAGTGTTAGGTTTAGGGTTAGGTTTAGGGTTTAGGTGTTAGTGATAGGGTTATGACTTAGGGTTACCGTTAGGCTTAGGGTTAGTGTTATGTTTAGTGTTAGGGTTAGGTTGAGGTTTAGGGTTAGGGTTAGAAGTTAGGTTTAGTGTTAGATTTTAGGGTTAGTGTTAAGGTTAGGTTTAGGGTTAGATTTAGGGTTAGTGTTAGTGGTATGGGTTAGGGTTATTGTTAGCGTTAAGGTTAGGTTTAGGTTTAGGGTTAGGTGTAGGGTTAAGGTTTGCGGTTAGCATTCGGTTTTGGTTAGGAGTATGGTTAAAGCTTACGTTTTGGTTTAGGGTTAGGGTTAGTTTTATGGATAGGGTTAGGGTTAGGGTAGAATTATAATTAGAGTTTAGTGCTGGGTGTAGTGATAGAGTTTGGGGTTAGGGTTAGTGTTAGGGTCAGGCTTCGAAGTTATGGTTAGTGTTAAGGATAGTGTTAGTGTTAAAGCTTAGGTTTAGGGTTAGTTTTAGCATTAGAGTTAGGGATATTGTAAGTGTTAGGATTAGATTTATTCCTTATTTTATAGTTAGTTTTATGGTTAGGTTTAGGGTTAGGTTTAGAGGTTATAGTTATGGTTAGTGTTGGGGTTAGTGTTAGGTATAGGGTTAGGTTTAGAATTAAGTTTATGTTTAAGTTTAGGGTTGCGGTTAGTGTTAGGTTTAGGTTTAACTTTAGGGTTAGGGATAGGATTACGGCTAGTTTTCGGGTTAAGGTAAGGGTTAAGGTTATGATTAGGGTAGGGTTAGAGTTAGGGTTAGGTTTAGGATTACGGTTAGTGTTAGGATTTGGATTAGGATTAAGGTTGATGTTAGGTTTAGGATTAGGCTACAGGTTACGGTTAAGTTTAGGCTTATGATGAGGTTAGGATTAGTGTTAGATTTAGGGTTAGGGTTAGGGGTAGTGTTTGCGTTAGATTTAAGGTTAGTATTATGGTGAGGGTTAGGGTTAGGTTTAGGAGTTAGGTGGTAGTGATAGGGTTATAGTTAGGGTTAAGTTTAGGGTTAGGTTTAGATTTAGGGTTAAGGTTATGTTTATTGTTAGGATTTAGGGTTTGGGTTATTGTTAGGGTTAGTGTTATGGTTAGTGTTAGTGTTAGGTTGAGATTTATTGTTAGAGTTAGGATTAGTGTTAGGGCTTATTGTTAGGAGTTAAGTTTAGGGTTTTAGCTTAGTGTTCGGTGTTAGGTTTAGGGGTTAGCGTTATGGTTATTGTTAGTGGTACTGTTAGGGTTTGGGTTAGGGTTAGGGTTACAATTCGGGTTAGAAATTATGGTTACAGTTAAGGTTATGGTTAGGGTTGGTGTTCCAGTTAGGTTTAGAGATTAGTGTCAGGGTTAGGGTTAGGGTTAGGTTTAGTACTATGTTTATGTTTAGGGTTATGGTTAGGGTTAGTGGTAGGGTTAGGTTTAGGATGTTTTCCAGTTTGGATTAGGGTTAGGGTTAGAGGTTATGTGTTACTGATAGGGTTAGTGTTAGGGTTAGGTTTAGTGTTCGGTTTAGGGTTAGGGTAAGGGTTAGTGATAGTGTTACGGTTAGGGTTAGCGTTTATGTTTAGGGTTAGGTTTAGGGTTCGGGTTAGCTTTAGTTTTAGGGTTGGGGTAGTTTAAGGGTTAGAAGTTAGGTATAGTGTTAGGGTTAGTGTTAGGGTTAGGGTTAGAGTAAGTGTTAGGGTTCTGTTTAGAGGTTAGCATTTGTTTTAGGGTTAGAGTTAGGGTTAGGCTTAGTGTTAGGGTTAGGCTTAGAGGTTATGATTAGGGTTAGGGTTAGGGTTAATCTTAGGTTCATGGTTACGGTTAGGGTTAGGGTTATGGTTACGGTTAGAGTTTAGGGTTAGGTTTAAGTTTAGGGTTAGGGTTAGGGTTGGGGTTATGGTTACAGGTTAGCTTTTGTTTCTGGGTTAGTGTTAGTGTTAGGGTTAGTGTTAGGCTTAGATCTTAGGGTTAGGGTTAGCTTTAGGGTTAAAGCTTAGGTTCCAGGTTAGGTTATGGGTTAGGCTTAGGCTTAGGGATACGGCCAGGTTTAGGATTAGTGTTAGTGGTTAGTTTTAGGTTTAGGGTTATGATTAGGGTTAGGGTTAGATTTAGAGATTAGTGTTAGTGTTAGTTTTAGGGTTAGGTTCAGTGTGAGGATTAGGATTATGGTTAGAATTAAGGTTAGGTTTAGACTTAGGGTTATGGTTAGGTTAGTTTTACATTTAGGTTACACTTAGGGTTAGGGTTAGGGTTAGAGTTAGGGTTAGGTTTATGGTTAGGGTAAGAGTTAGGGTTAGTGTTAAGGTTAGTGTTAGGGTTAGAAGTCGTCTTAGGTTTATCTTTAGAGGATAACGTTAGGTTTAGTGATAGAGCATGGGGTTAGAATTAGGGTTAGGATTAGGCTTTGAAGTTATGGTTAGGGTTAGGGTGAAAGCTTAGGTTGAGGTTTAGTGTTACTGTTAGTGTTAGGGATAGAGTAAAGGTTAGGATTAGGGGTATTCATTAGATTTAGGGTTAGCTTTATGGTTACTTTTAGGGTTAGGTTTAGAGGTTAGTGTTAGGGTTAGTGTCAGGTTTAGGGTTAGGGTTAGTATTATGGTTAGGATTATGTTTGAAGTTAGGTTTAGGTTTAGGGTTAGGGTTAGCGTTAGGGTTAGGTTTAGGGTTAGGGATATGGTTGCGGCTAGGCTTCGGGTTACTGTAAGGTTTAGGGTTACGATTAGGTTAGGTTAGAGTTAGAGTTAGGGTTAGGTTTAGAGTTACTTTTAGTGTTAGGAGTTGTATTAGGATTAGTATTAGTGTTAGGGTTAGGGTTAGGGGTTAGGTGTTAGGGAATGTTTTAGGGTTTGCCTTCGGGTTACGGTTAGCTTTAGGGTTACAAAAAGGTTAGGGTTAGTGTTAAGATTAGGGTTAGGGTTAGGGGTAGCATTGGTGTTAGCTTTATTGTTAGTTTTAGGGTTGGCATTAGGGTTAGGTTTAGGGGTTATGTCTTAGTGATAGGGTAATAGAGTTAGGTTTAGGTTTAGGGTTAAGGTTATGGTTAGTGTTAGCGTTTAGAGTTAAGGTTATGGTTAGGGTTAGTGTTATGGTTAATGTTAGGGTTACGTTGAGGTTGAGAGTTAAGTTTAGAGTTAGGATTAGAGTCAGGCCTTAAGTTAATGGGTTAGGCTTAGGGATATGGCTGAGGGTTAAGTGTGAGGTTTAGGGGTTAGCACTATGGTTAAGGTTAGGTTTAGGTTTAGGGTTAGGGTTACGATTAGTGTTAGAGATTATGGTTATGGTTATGGTTATGGTTTAGGTTAGTGTTCCATTTAAGTTTAGAGGTTAGGTTCAAGGATAAGGTTAGGGTTAGGTTTAGATTTAGGTTTAGGTTTAGGTTTAGGGTTAGGGTTAGGGTTTGGGTTAGGATTAGGGTTAGGGTTAGAAGTTAGGTTTATGGTTAGTGCCAGGTTTAGGGTGAGTGTTAGGTTTATGGTTAGGTTTTAGTGTTAGTGTTAGGGTTAGGTTTAGGGTTAGGGTTAGGGTTAGGGTTAGGGTTACGGTTATGCTTCGGGTTATGTTTAGGGTTACAGTTAGGATTAGGTTTGGGGTTAGGGTTATTGTTAGGGTTAGGGTTTGTTTTAGGGTTAGGGTTTGTGTTAGGGTTAGGGTTTAGGTGTTAGGGATAAGGTTAGGGTTAGAGTAGTGTTATGGTTACGTTTATGGTTAGGGTTTGGGTTAGGGATAGTGGGTTAGTGTTAGGGTTATGGTTAGGTTTAGGGTTAGGTTTAGCCTTAGAGGTTATGGTTAGGGTTAGTGTTAGGGATAGGGTGAAAGCTTTGGTTCAGGATTAGGGTTAGTGTTAGCGTTAGGGTTAGAGATCTGGTAAGGGTTATGAATAGGTTTAGTGGTTAGTTTTAGGGTTAGGGGTATGGTTAAGGTTCAGGTTAAGGTTACAGGTTAGTTTTAGAGTTAGTGTTAGTGTTACGCTTAGTGTGAGGGTTAGGGTTAGGGATAGAGGTAGGTTTATGGTTAGGGCTTCGGGTTATCGTTAGGGTTAGGATTACAATTAGGGTAGAGTTACAGTTATGGTTATGGTTATGATTAGGGTTAGGGTTTGCATTTGATGTAATGTTAGGGTTAGGCTTAGGGGTAGGGTTAGGGTTAGGGTTTAGGTGTTAGGGATAGGGTTATGAGTTAGGGTTACAGTTAGTGTTAGGGTTATGGTTAGACTTTAGGGTTAGGGTTAGGGTTAGTGTTAGTGTTATGGTTAGGGTTAGGGTTAGGTTGAGGTTTAGGGTTAGGGTTAGAAGTTAGGTTTAGTGTTAGGTTTAGGGTTAGGGTTAGGGAAAGGATTAAAGTTAGGGTTAGTGTTAGAGGTTAGGGTTAGTGTTAGGTTTATGTTTACGGATATTGCTTGAGGTATGGGTTAGGGTTAGAGTTAGCATTAGGGTTAGGGTTGGTGTTAGGGTTAGGGTTATGCTTGGGTTAGGCTTAGGGTTACGGATTACAGTAAGAGTTAGGTTTAGTTTAAGGGGCAGTGTTAGGTTTCAGGGAAGGGATTAATGCTAGATTTAGGTTTAGCGTTATGATTATAGTTAGGGTTAGGGTTAGGGGTAGGATTAGAAATTAGCATTAGGGTTATGGATAGTGTTATGGTTACGTTTAGGGTTAGGGTTATGGTTAGGGTTAGGATTATGGTTAGGGTTAGGGTTTGTGTTTGATGTAGTGTCAGAGTTAGGGTTAGGGTTATGGTTAGGTTAGGGTTATGGTTTGGTTTAATGATTAGGTGTTAGGGATAGGGTTATGACTTAGGGTTACGGTTAGGGTTAGGGTTAGGGTTAAGGTTAGACTTTAGGTTTAGGGTTAGTGTTATGTTTAGGGTTAGTGTTATGTTTAGGTTGAGGTTTAGGGTTAGGGTTACAAGTTAGGTTTAGTGTTAGGTTTAGGGTTAGGGTTAGGTATAGGTTTAAAGTTAGGGTTTGTGTTACAATTTAGGGTTAGTGTTAGGGTTAGGTTTACGGTTAGGTTTAGGGTTAGGGTTACAGGTATGGCTTAGTGTTAGGGTTAGCGTTAGGGATAGGTTTAGGATTAGGGTTATGGTTAGGATTATGTGTAGGGTTAAGGTAAGCATTTAGCGTTCGGTTTTGGTTACCGTTATGGTTAAAACTTAGGTTTTGGTTTAGGGTTAGGTTTAGGTTTAGTTTTAGGGTTAATGTTACTGATAGAGTTAGGGTTAGGTTAATATTATCATTAGAGGTTAGCGTTTGGTGTAGTGATAGAGTTTGGGGTTAGGGTTAGTGTTAGGGTCAGGCTTAGAAGTTATGGTTAGGGTTAAGGATAGTGTTAGGGTTAAATTTTAAGTTTAGGGTTAGGTTTAGGTGTTAGTGTTATGGTTATTGTTAGTGGTACTGTTAGGTTTAGGGTTAGGGTTAGGGTTACGTTTATGGATCAGATTATGTTTATGGTTAAGCTTATGGTTAGGGTTGGTGTTTTGGTTAGGTTTAGAGGTTAGGGTCAGGGTTAGGGTTAGGGTTAGGGTTAGTTTTAGTATTAGGTTTATGGTTAGGGTTAGGGTTAGAGTTAGTGGTAGGGTTAGGTTTAGGATTAGATTTTGATTTACGTTTAGGGTTAGGTTTAGAGGTTAGATGTTAGCCATAGGTTTAGTGTTAGGGTTAGGTTTAGTGTTCAGTTTAGGGTTAGGGTTAGGGTTAGTGATAGTATTAGGGTTAGGGTTAGGGTTTATGTTTAGGGTTAGGTTTAGGGTTCGGGTTAACTTTAGTTTTAGGGTTACGGTTAGTTTTAGGGTTTGAAATTAGGTATAGTTGTAGGATCAGCCTTAGGGTTAGGGTTAGAGTAAGTGTTAGGGTTCTGGTTAGAGGTTAGCGTTTGATTTAGGGTTAGAGTTAGGGTTAGGCTTAGTGTTAGGCTTAGGCTTTGAGGTTATGGTTAGGGTTATGATTAGGGTTAAGCTTAGGTTCAGAGTTACGGTTAGGGTTAGGCTTACGGTTAGAGTTTAGGGTTAGATTTAAGTTTAGGGTTAGGGTTAGGGTTGGGGTTATGGTTACAGGTTAGCGTTTGGTTTAGGGTTAGTGTTAGGGTTAGGGTTACTGTTAGGCTTAGAGCTTAGGTTCAGGGTTAGGGTTAGGCTTATGTATACGGCCAGGGTTAGGATTAGGGTTAGTGTTTAGTTTTAGGTTTAGGGTTTTGATTAGGGTTAGGGTTAGATTTAGAGATTAGTGTTAGGGTTAGTTTTAGTGTGAGGATTAGGGTTATGGTTAGAATTAGGGTTAGGTTTAGGCTTAGTTTATATGGTTAGGGTTAATGTTACAATTAGGTTAGCCTGAGGGTTAGGGTTAGGCTTAGGGTTAAGTTTAGGTTAGGGTTAGTGTTAGGGTTAGCGGTTAGCGTTAGGTTTGGTTTAGGGTTATGATTAAAACTTAGGTTTAGGTTTATGGTTAGGGTAAGATTAAGGGTTAGTCTTAAATTTAGTGTTAAGTTTAGGGATTGGGTTAGGTTCATCTTTAGAGGTTAACATTAGGTTTAGGGATAGAGCATGGGGTTAAATTTAGTGTTAGGGTTAGGCTAAGAAATTATGGTTAGGGTTCGGGTTAAAGCTTAGGTTGAGGGCTAGGGATCGGATTAAGGTTAAGGATAGGGTAAAGGTTAGGATTAGGGTTAGTCGATAGGTTTACTGTTAGCTTTACAGTTTGGTTTAGGGTTAGGTTTAGAGGTTAGTGTTAGGGTTAGTGTCAGGTTTAGGGTTAGGGTTAGTATTAGGCTTAGGATTAGGTTTGGATTTAGGTTTAGGTTTAGGGTTAGGGTTAGCGTTAGTGTTAGGTTTAGGGTTAGTTTTAGGGTTAGGGATAGGTTTGCGGCTAGGCTTCCAGATACCGTAAGGTTTAGGGTTACGATTAGGTTTAGGGTTAGGTTTAGGGTTAGGGTTAGGTTTAGGGTTACTTTTAGTGTTAGGAGTTGTATTAGGATTTGGGTTAGTGTTTAGGTGTTAGGGATAGTTTTGGGGTTTGGCTTCGGGTTATGGTTAGCTTTAGGGTTACGATGAGGTTAGGGTTAGGGTTAGGGTTAGGGGTAGCATTTGCGTTAGATTTAGTGTTAGTTTTAGGGTTGGGTTTAGGGTTAGGTTTAGGGGTTATGTGTTAGTGATAGGGTTATAGTTAGAGTTAGGTTTAGGTTTAGGATTAAAGTTATGGTTAGTGTTAGCGTTTAGGGTTAGGGTTATAGTTAGGGTTAGTTTTATGGTTAACGTTAGGGTTAGTTTGAGGTTTAGGGTTAGAGTTAGAGTTAGGATTAGTGTCAGGGCTTAAGTTCAGGGGTTAGGCTTAGGGTTATGGCTGAAGGTTAGGTGTTAGGTTTAGGGGTTAGCACTATGGTTAAGGGTTAGGGTTAGAGTTAGGGTTAGGTTTACGATTAGTGTTAGAGATTATGGTTATGCTTAGGCTTATGGTTAGGGTTAGTTTTCCGTTTAAGATTAGAGGTTAGGTTCAGGGATAAGGTTAGGGTTAGGTTTAGGTTTAGGTTTAAGGTTAGGTTTACGGTTAGGGTTATGGTTAGAAGTTAGGGTTAGGATTACAAGTTAGGGTTAGGGTTAGGGCTAGGCTTAGGGTGAGTTTTAGGTTTATAGTTAGGTTTTAGTGTTAGTGTTAGGGCTAGGTTTCCTGTTAGGGTTAGGGTTACGGTTATGTTTAGGGTTACGTTTAGGGTTAGGGTTAGGATTAGGTTTAAGGTTAGTGTTAGGGCTAGTGCTAGGTTTAGGGTTAGTTTTAGGATTAGGGTTAGCGTTAGGGTTAGGGGTTAGGTGTTAGGAATAGGGTTAGGGTTAGCGTAGTGTTATGGTAAGGTTTATGATTAGGGTTTGGGTTAGGGATAGTGGGTTAGTGTTAGGGTTAGGGTTAGCCTTAAAGATTATGGTTAGGATTAGGCTTAGGGATAGTGTGAAATCTTAGGTTCAGTGTTAGGGTTAATTTTAGCTTTAGGTTTAGGAATAGGATAAGGGTTAGGAATAGTTTTAGTGGTTAGTTTTAGGGTTAGGGGTATGTTTAGGGTTGGGGTTAGGGTTAGAGGTTAGTTTTAGGGTTAGTGTTAGTGTTAGGTTTAGTGTCAGGGTTAGGGTTAGGGTTAGAGGTAGGATTAGGTTAGGGTTAGGCTTGGGATTATGGTTAGTGTTAGGATTACTATTAGGGTAGATTTACGGTTACGGTTATGGTTATGATTAGGGTTAGGGTTTGTGTTTGATGTAGTGTTAGGTTTAGTGTTAGGGTTAGGGTTAGGGGTTAGGTGTTAGGGATAGGGTTATGAGTTAGGGTTTTGGTTAGTGTTAGGGTTAGGGTTAGACTTTAGCGTTTGGGTTAGTCTTAGTGTTAGTGTTATGGTTAGGTTTAGGGTTAAGTTGAGGTGTAGGGTTAGTGTTAGAAGTTAGGTTTAGTGTTAGGTTTATTGTTAGGGTTAAGGATAGGATCAAGGTTAGGGTTCGTGTTAGAGTTTAGGGTTAGTGTTTGGTTTAGATTTATGGATATTGTTAGAGGTATGGGTTAGGGTTAGGTTTAGAGTTATTGTTAGGGTTAGGGTTAAGGTTATGCTAGGGTTAGGCTTAGGGTAACGTATTACAGTAAGTGTTAGGATAAGTTTAAGGGGCAGGGTTAGGCTTCAGGGAAGGGATTAATGCTAGGTCTAGGGTTAGCATTATGGTTATAGTTAGGGTTAGGTTTAGAGTTAGGGTTAGAAGTTAGCGTTAGGGGTATGGTTAGTGTTATGGTTACGTTTAGGGTTAGGGTCATTTTTAGTGTTAGGGTTAGGTGTTAGGTTAGGGTAGGCTTAGGGTTAGGGTTAGCTTAAATTTTAGGTTTAGGTTTAGTGTTAGGGTTAGAAATTAGGTTTAGTGTTAGGGTTAGGGTTAGGTTTATGGTTAGAGGTTAGGATTTGTTTTAGGATTAGACTTAGTGTTAGGGTTAGGGTTAAGGCTAGGCTTAGAGGCTATGGTTAGTGTTGGGTTAGGGATAGTGTGAAAGCTTAGGTTCAGGGTTAGGGTTAGGGTTAGGGATAGGGTAATGTTTAGGATTAGGTTTAGTGGTTAGTTTTAGGGTTAGGGGTATGATTAGGGTTCAGGTTAGGGTTAGAGGTTAGTTTTAGAGTTAGGTTTTGGGTTAGGTTTACTGTGAGGGTTATGGTTAGGGTTAGAGTTAAGGTTAGGGTTAGGGTTAGGATTAGAATTAGGTTAGAGTTACGGTTAGGGTTAAGGTTTGCATTTGATGTAGTTTTAGGGTTAATTTTAGGGTTAGGTTTAGGGTTTAGGTGTTAGGGATAGGGTTATGAGTTAGGGGTATGGTTAGGGTTAGGGTTAGGGTCAGATTTATGGTTAAGTTTAGTGTTAGGGTTAGACTTCAGGGTTAGGGTTAGGGTTAGTGTTATGGTTAGGGTTAGGGTTAGATTGAGGTTTAGGTTTAGGATTAGAAACTAGGTTGTGTTAGGTTTAGGGTTAGGGATAACTTTAAAGTTAGGGTTAGTTTTAGATTTTAGGGTTAGTGTTTGGGTTAGGTTTAAGGTTAGGTTTAGGGTTAGTGTTAGAGGTATGGCTTAGGGTTAGCATTAGGGTTAGGGTTAGGGTTAGGGTTAGACTTTATGGTTAGGGTTAGGGTTAGGGTTAGTGTTATGGTTATGGTTAGGGTTAGGTTGAGGTTTAGGGTTAGGGTTAGACTTTAGGTTTAGTCTTAGGTTTAGGGTTAGGGTTAGGGATAGGTTCAAAGTTAGGGTTAGTGTTAAAGTTTAGGTTTAGTGTTAGGTTTAGGTTTAGGGTTAGTGTTAGAGGTATGTGTTAGCGTTAGGGTTAGCATTAGGGTTTGATTTAGGGTTTGGCTTATGGTTAGGATTAGGTGTAGGGTTATGGTTAGCGGTTAGCATTTGGTTTTTGTTAGGGTTATGGTTAAAACTTAGGTTTTGGGTTAGGGTTAGGGTTAGGTTTAGTTTTAGGGTTAGTGTTACTGATAGAGTTAAGGTTAGGTTAATATTATCAATAGAGGTTAGCGTTGGGTGTAGTGATAGAGTTTGGGGTTAGAGTTAGTGTTAGGGTCAGGCTTAGAAGTTATGTTAGGGTTAAGGATAGTGTTAGGGTTAAAGCTTAGGTTTAGGGTTAGTGTTAGCGTTAGGTTTAGGGATATTGTAAGTGTTAGGATTAGATTTAGTCCTTATGTTTATGGTTCGGTTTACGGTTAGGTTTAGTGTTAAGTTTAGAGGTTATAGTTATGGTATGTGTTGGGGTTAGTGTTAGGTATAGGATTAGGTTTAGAGTTAAGTTTAGGTTTAAGGTTAGTGTTAGGGTTGGTGTTAGGTTTAGGGTTAACTTTAGGGTTAGGGATAGGGTTATGGCTAGTCTTTGGTTCAAGGTAAGGGTTTGAGTTATGATTAGGGTAGGGTTAGAGTTAGGGTTAGGCACAGGATTACAGTTAGTGTTAGGATTTGGGTTAGGATTAAGGTTGGGGTTAGGGTTAGGGTTAGGCTTTGGGTTACGGTTAGGTTTAGGCTTATGATGAGGTTAGGGTTAGTGTTAGGTTTACGATTAGGGTTAAGGGTAGTGTTTGTGTTAGATTTAAGGTTAATTTTATGGTGAGGGTTAGGGTTAGGTTTAGGAGTTAGGTGTCAGTGATAGGCCTATATTTAGGGCTAGGTTTAGAGTTAGGGTTAAGGTTATGTTTTGTGTTAGCATTTAGGGTTTGGTTATGGTTAGGGTTAGTGTTATGGTTAGAGTTATGGTTAGATTGAGGTTTATTGTTAGGGTTAGGATTAGTGTTAGGGCTTATTGTTAGGGGATAGGCTTAGGGTTATGGCTTAGTGTTTGGTGTTAGGTATAGGGGTTAGTGTTATGGTTATTGTTAGTTGTGCTGTTAGGTTTAGGGTTAGGGTAAGGGTTATGATTACGGTTAGAGATAAGGGGTATGGTTAAGCTTATGGTTAGGGTTGATGTTCCACTTAGGTTTAGAGGTTAGGGTCAGGGTTAGGCTTAGGGTTAGGTTTAGCATTAGGTTTATGGTTAGGGTTAGGGTTAGAGTTAGTGGTAGGGTTAGGTTTAGGATTAGTTTTTGAGTTAGGTTTAGGGTTAGGGTTAGAGGTTAGGTGTTAGCCATGGGGTTAGTGTTAGGGTTAGGTTTAGTGTTCGGTTTAGGGTTAGGGTTAGGGTTAGTTTTAGTGTTAGGGTTAGGGTTACTGTTTACGTTTAGGGTTAGGTTTAGGGTTCGGGTTAGCTTTAGTTTTAGGATTAGGGTTAGGGTTAGGGTTAGAAGTTAGGTATAGTGTTAGGGTTAGCATTAGGGTTAGGGTTAGAGTAAGTGCTAGGGTTCTGTTTAGAGGTTAGCATTTGATTTAGGGTTAGATTTAGGGTTAGGCTTAGTGTAAGGGTTAGGCTTAGAGGTTATGGTTATGGTTATGGTTATGGTTATGGTTAGGGTTAGGGTTATGATTAGGTTCAGGGTTACAGTTAGGGTTAGGGTTAGGGTTACGGTTAGAGTTTAGGGTTAGGTTTAAGTTTAGGGTTAGGGTTAGGGTTGGTGTTATGGTTACAGGTTAGGTTTGCTTTAGTGTTAGTGTTAGGGTTAGGGTTAGTGTTAGGCTTAGAGCTTAGGGTTAGGGTTAGGTTTAGGGTTAAAGCTTAGGTTCAGGATTAGGGTTAGTGTTAGGGTTAGCCTTAGGGATACAGCCAGGGTTAGGATTAGGGTTAGTGGTTAGTTTTAGGTTTAGGGTTATGATTAGGGTTATGGTTAGATTTAGAGAATAGTGTTAGGGTTAGTTTTAGGGTTAGGTTTAGTGTGAGGATTAGGGTTACGGTTAGAATTAAGGTTAGGTTTAGGCTTAGGGTTATGGTTAGGGTTAGTGTTACAATTAGGTTAGCCTTAGGGTTAGGGTTAGGGTTAGGTTTAGGGTTAGCGGTTACTGTTAATTTTGGGTTAGGGTTATGCTTTAAGCTTAGGTTTACGGTTAGGTTTAGGGTTATGGTTAGGGTAAGTTTTAGGGTTAGTGTTAAGGTTAGTGTTAGGGTTAGGGATCGAGTTAGGTTTATCTTTAGAGGTTAACGTTAAGTTTAGTGATAGAGCATGGGTTTAGATTTAGGGTGAGGCTTAGGCTTAGAAGTTATGGTTAGGGTTAGTGTTAAAGCTTAGGTGGAGAGTTAGCGTTAGCGTTAGGGTTAGGGATAGGGTAAGGGTTAGGATTAGGGTTAGTCGTTAGGTTTAGGGTTAAGTTTATGGTTAGGTTTAAAGTTAGGTTTAGAGGTTAGTGTCAGGTTTATGGTTAGGTTTAGTATTTGGGTTAGGATTAGGTTTGGAGTTAGTTTTAGGTTTAGGGTTAGGTTTAGCGTTAGGGTTATGTTTAGGGTTAGGTTTAGGGTTAGGGATAAGGTTTTGGCTAGGCTTTGGGTTACCTTAAGCTTTAGGGTTACCATTAGGTTACGGTTAGAGTTAGAGTTAGAGTTAGGTTAAGGGTTACTTTTAGTGGTAGGAGTTGTATTTGATTAGGGTTAATGTTAGGGTTAGGGTTAGGTGTTAGGGATAGTTTTAGGGTTTGGCTTCGGGTTACGGTTAGCTTTAGGGTTACGAAGAGGTTAGGGTTAGGGTTAGGGTTAGGGGTAGCGTTTGCATTAGATTTAGTGTTAGTTTTAGGGTTCTAGTTAGGGTTAGGTTTAGGGGTTATGTGTTAGTGATAGGGTTATAGTTAGAGTTAGGTTTAGGTTTAGGGTTAAGATTATGGTTAGTGTTAGCATTTAGGATTAGGGTTATAGTTAGGGTTAGTGTTATGGTTAATGTTAGGGTTAGATTGACGTTTAGGGTTAGGGTTAGAGTTAGGATTAGTTTCAGGGCTTAAGTTCAGGGGTTAGGCT
Organism: Cavia porcellus; assembly: GCF_034190915.1. Lineage (NCBI taxonomy): Eukaryota > Metazoa > Chordata > Mammalia > Rodentia > Caviidae > Cavia > Cavia porcellus. Next base: position 102,085,476 of record NW_026947488.1, on the reverse strand, counting down.
TAGGGTTATGGCTGAGGGTTAAGTGTTAGGTTTAGGGGTTATCGTTATGGTTACATTTAGGGTTAGGGTTAGGGTTACGATTAGTGTTAGAGATTATGGTTATGGTTAGGTTTATGGTTAGGGTTAGTTTTCCATTTAAGTTTAGAGATTAGGTTCAGGGATAGGGTTAGGTTTAGGTTTAGGTTTAGGTTTAGGTTTAGGGTTAGGGTTAGTGTTAGGGTTAGGGTTAGGGTTAGAAGTTAGGGTTAGGATTAGGGCTAGGCTTAGGGTGAGTGTTATGTTTATGGTTAGGTTTTAGTGTTAGTGTTAGTGTTAGTGTTAGGTTTAGCGTTAGGGTTAGGGTTAAGTTTAGGGTTAGGGTTAGGGTTACGGTTATGCTTAGGGTTATGTTTAGGGTTAGGGTTAGGATTAGGTTTAGGGTCAGGGTTAGTGTTTCAGTTAGGGTTAGTTTTAGGGTTAGGGTTAGCATTAGGGTTAGAGGTTACGTGTTAGGGATATGGTTAGTTTTAGTGTAGTGTTATGGTTAGGTTTACGGTTAAGGTTTGGGTTAGGGATAGTGGGTTAGTGTTAGGGTTAGGGTTAGGTTTAGGGTTAGGGTTAGCCTTAGAGGTTATGGTTAGTGTTAGGGTTAGGGATAGGTTGAAAGCTTAGGTTCAGGGTTAGGGTTTAGTGTTAGCGTTAGGGTTACGGATAGGGTAAGGGTTAAGGGTGGTTTAGTAGTTAATTTTAGGTTTAGGGGTATGGTTAAGGTTAGGGTTAGGCTTAGTGTTAGGGTTAGGTTTAGGGTTAGGTTTTAGGGTTAGTGTTATGGTTAGGGTTAGGCTTAGGGTTATGGTTAGGGTTAGGGTTATGATTAGGTTTAGGGTTAGGTTTAGGGTTAGGTTTAGGGTTACTTTTAGGGTTAGCGTTAGGGTTGGGATTAGGTATTAGTGATAGGGTTAGTGTTAGCGTAATGTTACTGTTAGGTTTACAGTTAGGTTTATGGTCAGGGATAATGTGTTAGGGTTAGGATTAGGGTTAGAGTAAGCTTAGGCTTAGAGTTTATGTTTAGGGTTATTGTTAGGAATAGGATGAAAGCTTAGGTTCAGGGTTAGGGTTAGTGTTTGTGTTAGGGTCAGGCATAGGGTAAGCGTTAGAATTAGATTTAGTGATTAGTTTTATTGTTAGTGGTAAGGTTATGGTTAGGTTTAGAGGTTAGTTTTAGGGTTAGGGTTAGTGTTAGCTAAAGTGTGAAGGTTAGTCTTAACGTAAGAATTAGGGTTAGGGTTATGGTTAGGGTTAGGGGTATAGTTAGGTTTAGGATTACAATTAGGTTAGAGTTACGTTTAGGGTTGGGTTATGGTTAGGGTTAGGGTTTGCGTTTGATGTAGTGTTAGAGTTATGGTTAGGGTTAGGTTTAGGGGTTAGGTGTTAATGATAGTGTTATGTTTTAGGGTTAGGGTTAGGGTTAGTGTTAGATTTTAGGATTAGGGTTAGGGTTAGTGTTATGGTTAGGTTGAGGTTTATGGTTAGGTTTATGGTTAGAAGTTAGGTTTAGTGTTAGGATTATGGTTAGTGTTAGGGATAGGTTTAAAGTTAGGGTTAGTTTTAGAGGTTAGGGTTAGTGTTAGGGTTAGGTTTAGGGTTAGTATTAGAGGTATGGGTTAGGGTTAGGGTTAGTGTTAGGGTTAGGGTTAGAGTTATGTTAGGGTTCGGGTTAGGGTTACGTATTACAGTCAGGATTAATGTTAGTTTAAGGGGTAGTGTTAGGTTTCAGGTAAGGGATTAATGTTAGGTTTAGGTTTTGGGTTATGGTTATAGTTAGGGTTAGGGTTAGATTTAGGTTTAGAAGTTAGCATTAGGGGTATGGGTAGTGTTATGGTTACATTTAGGATTAGGCTTAGTTTTAGGGTTGGGCTTAGTTGTTAGGGTTATGAGTAGGTTTATGGTTAGGGTTAGCTTTTGTTTTAGGTTTAGGGTTAGTGTTAGGGTTAGAAGTTTGCTTTAGTGTTAGGGTTAGGGTTAGCTTTAGGGTTAGGTTTATGGTTAGAGGTTAGCCTTTGGTTTAGGGTTAGAGTTAGGGTTAGGGCTAGGCTTAAGGTTAGGCTTAGAGGTTATGGTTACGGTTTGGGTTAGGGTTAAAGCTTAGGTTCAGGGTTATGTTTAGGGTTAGTGTTAGGGTTATGGTTAGAGTTTAGGGTTAGGTTTAAGGTTTGTGTGAGGGCTAGGGTTATGTTTAGTGGTTACTGTTTGGTTTAGGGTTAGAGTTATGGTTAGGGTTAGGGTTAGTGTTAAGTTTAGAGGTTATGATTTGTTTTAGGGTTAGGGTTAGGGTTAGGGTTAAAGCTTAGGCTCAGGGTTAGGGTTAGTGTTAGTGTTAGGTTTATGTTTAGGGATAGGGTAAGGCTTAGGTTTAGGATTAGTGGTTAGTTTTAAGGTTAAGTTTAGGGTTAGATTTAGAGGTTAGTGTTAGATGTAGGGTTACCGTTAGGGTTAGGGAGTGTGAGGGTTACCGTTTGTTTTAGAGTTAGTCTTAGGGTTATGGTTAGGGGTAGGGTTACCATTAGGTTAGTGCTATGGTTAGGGTTAGGGTTAGGGTGAGGTGTAGGGTTAGGGTTAGCAGTTAGCATTCGGTTTCAGTTAGGGTTATGGTTAAAGCTTAGGTTAATGATTAGGGTTAGGGTTATTTTTAGTGTTAGACTTAGGGTTGGCGTTAGGGGTAGGGTTAGGTTTAGGGTAGGATTATCTTTAGAGATTAGTGTTTGGTGTAGTGATAGAGTTTAGGGTTAGGTTTAGGGTTAGGGTCATGCTTAGAAGTTATGGTTAGTGTTAAGGTTAGGGTTAAGGTTAAAGGTTAAGTTTAGGGTTAGGGTTAGCGTTAGGGTTAGTGATAGGGTAAGGGTTAGGATTACGTTTAGTCCTTACATTTACAGTTAGGTTTACGGTTAGTTTTATGGTTAGGTTTAGAGGTTAGTGTTAGTGTTTAGGTTGGTGTTAGTGTTACAGATAGGGTTAGGTTTAGAGTTAGGTTTAGGTTTAAGTTTAGGGTTAGGGTTAGTGTTAGTTTAAGGGTTAACTTTGGGTTAGGGATAGGGTTATGGCTAGGTTTTGGGTTAAGGTAAGGGTTAGGGTTATGATTAGGGTTGGGTTAGAGTTAGGGTTAGGTTTAGGATTACTGTGAGTGTTAGGATTTGGATTAGGATTACTGTTAGGGTTAGTGTTAGGGTTACGGTTAGGGTTAGGGTTAGGCTTCGGGTTACGGTTAGGTTTAGGGTTATAATGAGGTTAGGGTTAGTGTTAGGTTTAGGGTTAGGGTTAGGGGTAGCGTTTGCGTTAGATTTAATGTTAGTTTTATTTTGAGAGTTAGGGTTAGGTTTAGGGGTTAGGTGTTATTGATAGGGTTTTTGTTAGGGTTTGGTTTAGGGTTAGGTTTAGAGTTAGGGTTAAAGTTATGTTTAGTGTTAGCATTTAGGGTTTAGGTTATGGTTAGGGTTAGTGTTATGGTTAGTGTTAAGGTTAGGTTGAGGTTTATTGCTAGGGTTAGGGTTAGGATTTGTGTTATGGCTTAAGGTTAGGGGTTAGGCTTAAGGTTATGGCTTAGGTTAGGTGTTAGATTTAGGGGTTAGCCTTATGGTTATTGTGAGGGGTAGGGTTAGGGTTAGGGTTAGGATTACGATTAGGGTTAGAGATTATGGTTATGGTTAGGGTTATGTTTAGGGTTAGTGTTCTGGTGAAGTTTAGAGGTTAGGGTCAGGGTTAGGGTTAGGGTTAGGGTGGGGTTTAGTTTTAGGTTTAGGGTTACGGTTACGGTTAGAAGTTAGGGTTAGGGATAGGGTTAGAGTTAGGGTAAGGCTTAGGGTTAGTGTTAGGTTTAGGGTTAGGGTTTAGGGTTAGTGTTAGTGTTAGGGTTAGCATTAGAGTCATGGTTAGACTTCGCATTACGGTTAGGGTTAGGCTTACGATTAGGTTTAGGGTTAGCCTTAGGGTTAGGACTAGGTTTAGTGTTAGTTTTAGGGTAGGTTTAGCGTTAGGCTTAGCGGTTAGCTGTTATGGATAGGGTTAGGGGTACTGTAGGGTTAAAGTTAGGTTTACGTTTAGGGTTAGGGTTAGGGATAGTGTAATATTTAGGGTAAGGATTTAGGGTTAGTGTTAGTGTTAGTGTTATGTTTTAGGTTTATGGTTAGGGCTATAAGGTAGGGTTATGGTTAGGTTTAGGGTTAGGGTTAGAGTTAGGCTTAGGTTTAGTGTTACGTTTAGGCATAGGTTTTAGCGTTAGTGATAGGGTTTGGGTAGGGTTAAGTTAAGGTTTCTGGTTATGGTTAGGTTTAGGGTTACGATTAGGTTTAGGGTTAGCCTCATGGTTAAGTTTAAGGTTAAGGTTAGTTTTAGTGTTAGTTTTAGGGTTACATTTAGCGTTAGTGTTAGGGCTTAGATGTTAGGGTTAGTGTTAGGGTTAGGTTCGAAGTTATGGTTAGGTTTAGGGTTAGGGTTAAAATTTCCGTTTATGTTTAGGGTTAGGCTTAGGGTTAGGATTAGAATTAGGGTTAGGGTTAGGGGTTAGCTGTTAGGGAGAGTGTTAGGGTTAGGCTTCGGGTTATGGTTTTTGTTCGGGTTACGATTAGGTTTAGGGTTAGGTTTAGGGTTATGTTTCGGGTTAGTTTTTCGGTTAAGTTTAGTGTTAGTTTTAGGGTTAGGTTTAGGGTTAGGGTTATGGTTAAAGGTTAGCGTTTGGTTTAGGGTTAGAGATAGGGTTAGGGTTAGGGTTAGGCTAAGAGGTTATGGTTTTGGTTAGGGTTAGGGTTAAAGCTTAAGTTCAGGTTTACAATTAGGGTTAAGGTTAGGGGTACAGTTAGAGTTTAGGGGTAGGGTTAAGGTTAGGATTAGTGTTAGGGTTACGGTTAGAAGTTAGCTTTTGGCTTAGTGTTAGAGTTATGGTTACTGTTAGGCCTAGGGTTAGGCTTAGATGTTATGGTTATGGTTAGGGTTACAGTTAAGGTTAAAGTTTAGGTTGAGGTTTAGTGTTGGTAGTAGGTTTCAGTTAGGTATATGCTAAGGTTTAGGATTAGGGTTAGTGGTTAGTTTTAGGGTTAGGGTTACGGATAGGGTTAGGGTTAGGTTTGGAGTTTAGTGTTAGGATTAGTGTTAGGATTAGTGTGAGGGTTAGGGTTAGAGTTAGGGTTATGGTTAGGGTTAGCCCAAGTGTTATTGTTGGAGTTACAGTAAGGTTGGCGTTATAGTTAGGGTTAGGGTTAGGTTTAGGGTTTGCATTCGGTTTAGTGTTAGGGTTAGGTTTAGGGTTAGGTGTTAGGTGTTAGGGATAGGGTTATGGGTTAGGGTTAGTGTCAGGGTTAGGGTTAGGGTTAGGGTTAGGGTTACAGTTTGAGTTAGGGTTAAGGTTATGGTTAGAGGTAAGTGTTAGATTTAGGGTTAGGGTTAGTGTTATGGATAGTGTTAGGGTGCGTGTTAGGGTTACAGTTAGGCTTCGGGTTACGGTTAGGTTTAGAGTTACGTTTAGTTTAGGGTTAGAGTTAGGTTTAGTGTTAGGTTTAGGGTTAGGGTTACATGTTAGTGAGAGGTTTAGGGTTAGGGCTAGCGGTTAGCATTAAGTTTGGGTTAGGGTTATGCTTAAAGCTTAGGTTTAGGGTTAGGGTTAAGGTTAGTTTTATGGTTAGGGTTAGGGTTAGTATTAGGGTTACGGTTAGGGTTAGGTTTAGGTTTAGGGTTAGTGTTAGGGTTAGGATTAGAAGTTAGCGTTAGGTTTAATGATAGAGTTTGGGTTTAGGGTGACGTTTAGCGTGAGGCTTAGAACTTATCATTAGGGTTTGGAATAGGGTTAAGGTTAAAGCTTAGGTTTAGGGTTAGGGTTATGGTTAGAGTCAAGGTTAGGTTGAGCTTTAGCTTTAGGGTCAGGGTGGGTTACAAGTTAGGTTTAATGTTAGGTTAGGTTAGGGTTAGGAATTGGTTTAGGGTTACCATTATGGTTAGGGTTAGGTTTAGAGTCAACCATATGATTAGAGTTAGGGTTTAGGGTTAGGGTTAGTGTTGTGTTTAGGGTTAGGGTTAGGTTGACGTTTAGGGTAGGGTTATGGTTAGGGTTAGGATTAGTGTTAGGGCTTAAGGTTAGGGGTTAGGATTAGGGTTATGGCTTAGCGTTAGGTTTTATGTTTAGTGGTTAGCCTTGTGGTTAGGGTTAGGAATTGGGTTAGGTTTAATGTCAGGGTTAGGTTTAGGGTTAGGGTTTAAGTGTTAGGGAGTGGATTAGGGTTAGGCTTTGCGTTACAGTTAGGGTTAGGTTTAGAGTTAGTTTTAATGTTAGGGTTAGGGTTAGGTTTATGGTTTAGGTGATTGGGATAGGATTAGGGTTAGAGTTAGGGTTAGTTTTAGTGTTAGGGTTAGGTTTAGGGATAGTGTTAGGGTTAGGGTAATAGTTTAGGATTAGGGTTAGGGTTAAGGTTAGGTTTAGGATTAGGTTTAGGTTTGGGGTTAGGGTTATTGTTAGGGTTAGAAGTTAAGTTTAGTTTTACGGTTATGGTTAGTTTTAGGGTTAGTGCTAGGGTTAGAGGTTAGTGTTAGGTTTAGGGTTAGGGTTACAGTTAGTGTTATGGTTTGAGTTTATGGTTAGGTTTAATGTTAGGATTAGGGATAGGGTTGGGTTAAGGTTATCGTTGGAGGTTAGCATTCGGTTTAGGGTTAGAGTAAGGGTTAAGTTTAGGGTGAGGCTGCGAGGTGATAGTTAGGGTTAGGGTTAGTTTTAGGGTACAATTATGTTAGGGTTAGGGTAAGGGTTAAAGCTTAGGGTGAGGTTTAAGTTTAAGGTAGGGTTAGGGTTTTGGTTAAGGATAGGGTAAGGTTTAGGATTAGGGTTATTGGTTAGGTTTAGGGTTAGGATTACGGTTAATGTTAGGGTTTGATTTAGAGGTTAGTGTTAGTGTTATGGTTATGGTAAGGGTTAGGGTTAGTCTTAGGGTTAGGATTAGGCTTAGAGTTAGGGTTAGGTTTAAGGTTAGGCTTAGAGTTATGGTTAGGGTTACAATTATGTTAGCGTTAGGGTTAGGTTTACGGTTATGTTTAGGTTTTGCGTTACATTTAGGGTTAGGGTTAGGGTTAGCTTTATATTTAGGAGTTAGGTGTTAGGGATAGGGTTAGGGTTATGGTTAGGGATAGAGTTATTGTTAGGGTTAGGATTAGAAATTAGCGTTAGGGTTAGGGTTAGGTTTTTGTTAGAGTTAGGGTTAGGGTTAGGGTTAGGTTTATGTTTAGGTTAGAGTTAGATTTAGGGTTAAAATTTAGGGTTATCATTCGGTTTAGGGTTAGAATTAGTGTTAGTGTTAGGGTTAGGGTTAGGGTTAGGGTTAGGGTTAGGGTTATGCTTAGTGTTAGGTCTATGATTAAGGTTAGGTTTAGCAGTTAGGTGTTAGGGAGAGGGCTAGGGCTAGGCTTTGGGTTTCGCTTAAATTTAGGGTTATGTTTAGGTTTAGGGTTAGAGTTAGGGATAGTATTAGGGTTGGGGTTAGAGTTAGGGTTAAGTTTAGGTTTCGGGTTAGTTTTAGAGTTAGAGTTAGGGTTAGTGTTAGGGGTTAGGTGTTAGCAATTGGGTTAGGGTTAGTGTTAGGTTTAGTTTTTGGTTTACGGTTAGGGTTAGGGTTAGCGATAGTGTTAGGGTTACTGTTAGGGTTTAGGCTTAGGGTTAGAGTTAGCCTTAGTTTTAGGTTCAGGGTTAAGTTTAGTGTTAGGTTTAGAAGATAGGTTTAGTGTTAAGGTTATGTTTATGGTTAGGGTTATGTTTAGAGGTTAGCGTTAGCTTTAGGTTTAGAATAAGGGTTAGATTTATGGTTAGGGTTAGGCTTAGAGGTTATGGTTAGGGTAAGGGTTTAGGTTAGGGTTAAAGCTTAGGCTCAGGTTTACATTTAGGGTTACGGTTAGGGTTACAGTTGGAGTTTAGGATTAGGTTTAAAGTTATGGTTAGGGTTAGGTTTAGGGTTAGGGTTAGAGGTTAGCTTTTGCTTTAGGGTTAGAGTTAGGGTTAGTGTTAGGGTTAGTGTTATGCTTAGATTTTATGGTTAGTGTTAGGTTTATGGTTAGGGGCAGGGTTAAAGCTCATGATCAGGGTTAGAGTTAGGATTAGGGTTAGGGTTAGGGATATGGTAAGGGTTAGCATTAGGGTTAGTGGTTAATTTTATGGTTACTGTTAGGTTTAGGGTTAGGTTTCGATGTTAGGGTTAGTGTTATGGTTAGGGTTAGGGTTAGTGTGAGGGTTACGGTTAGATTTAGAGTTAGTGTTAGGGTTTGGGTTAGCCTTAGTCTTATGGTTAGTGTTAGGTTTACAATTAGGTTAGCGTTACGGTTAGGGTTAGATTTAGGTTAGGGTTAGGGTTAGGTTTAGGGGTTAGGTGTTTGGGATAGTGTTATGGGTTTAAAGTTAGTGTTATTGCTAGGCTTAGTGTTAGGGTTATAGTTAGGTTTAGACTTTAGGGATAGGGCTATGGTTTTGCTTATTGTTATGGTTAGGGTTAGGGTTAGGTTGATGTTTAGGGTGAAGGTTAGTGTTAGAAGTTAGGTTTAGTGTTAGGCTTAGGAATAGGTTTAGGTTTAGCGTTAGTGTTAGAGGTTAGGTTTGGTGCTAGGGTTAGGTTTAGGGTTAGGGTTAGGGTTAGGGTTAGGGTTAGGGTTAGATGTATGGGTTAGGTTTAGTGTTAGGGTTAGGGTTAGAGTTAGGGTTAGGTTTATGCCCAGTTAGGGTTAGGATTAGGGTTAGGTATTACAGTCAGGCTTAAGGTTTGTTTAAGTGTTAGGGTTACATTTAGGGTAAGGGATTAATGGTAGGTCTGGGTTAGGGTTATGGTTATGGTTAGGGTTCGGGTTAGGATTAAAGGTTAGGGTTACGGGGAGGGTTAGGGATATGGTTACGTTTAGGTTTAGAGTTAGTGTTATGGTAGATTTTAGGGAGAGTGTAAAGTTAGACTTCGGTTTACAGTAAGGGTCAGTGTTATGATTAGGTTTATGGTTAGGCTTAGGGTTAGGGTTAAGGTTAGGGTTAGGTTTAGGGTTAGTTTTAGATTTAGGTTTAGGGTTAGGGGTTTATGTTAGTGATAGGGTTAGTGTTAGGGTTAGGTTTATGGTTCGGGTTAGGGTTAGGGTTAGTGTTATGTTTAGGTTTAGGGTTAGGGTTAGGGTTAGAGTTAGCTTTAGTGTTAGTGTTAGGGTAGGGTTTAGGGTTAGGGTTATGGTTAGAGTTTAGCATTTGGTTTAGGGTTAGTGTTAGGGTTAGTGTTAGGCTTACAAGTTATGGTTTTTGTTAGGGTTAGGGTTAGGGTTAAAGCTTAAGTTCAGGTTTACAGTTAGGGTTAAGGTTAGGGTTATGGTTAGAGTTTAGGGATAGGATTAATGTTAGGATTATTGTTAGGGTTATGGTTAGAAATTAGCTTTTGGCTTAGTGTTAGAGTTAGGGTTACTGTTAGGCCTAGTTTTAGGCTTACATGTTATGGTTATGGTTAGGGTTATGGTTAAGATTAAAGCTTAGGTTGAGAGTTATGGTTGGTGGTAGTGTTCGGTTAGGTATATGCTAAGTTTTAGGATTAGGTTTAGTGGTTAGTTTTAGGGTTAGGTTTTCGGATAGTGTTAGGGTTAGGTTTGAAGTTTAGTGTTAGGATTAGTGTTAGGGTTAGTGTGAGGGTTAGGGTTAGAGTTAGGGTTATGGTTAGGGTTAGCCCAAGTGTTATTGTTAGAGTTAGTATTACAATAAGGTTGGCGTTATAGTTAGGGTTAGGGTTAGGTTTAGGGTTTGCATTCGGTTTGGTGTTAGGGTTAGCGTTAGGGTTAAGGTTAGTGTTAGGTTAGGGGTGAGGTGTTAGGGATAGGCTTATGGGTTAGGGTTAGTGTCAGGGTAAAGGTTAGGGTTAGGGTTACAGTTTGAGTTAGGGTTACAGTTATGGTTAGAGATAAGCGTTAGATTTAGGTTTAGGATTAGTGTTAGGGATAGTGTTAGGGTGAGGTTTAGGGTTATAGTTAGGCTTCGGTTTACGGTTAGGTTTAGAGTTACATTTAGGTTAGTGTTAGGGTTCAGGTTTAGTTTAGGGTTAGGGTTACATGTTAGTGATAGTCTTAGGGTTAGGGTTAGCGGTTAGCATTAAGTTTGGGTTTGGGTTAGGTTTAAAGCTTACGTTTAAGATTAGGGTTAGGGTTAGGGTTAGTGTTAAGGTTAGGGTTAGGGTTAGTGTTAGGTTTACGATTAGGGTTAGGTTTAGGGTTAGGGTTAGGTTAGGATTAGAAGTTAGTGTTAGCTTTAATGATAGAGATTGGTGTTAGGGTAAGGTTTAGCGTGAGGCTTAGAAGTTATCATTAGGGTTTGGATTAGGGTTAAGGTTAAAGCTTAGGTTTAGGGTTAGGGTTAGCGTTAGGGTTAGGGATAGGTTAAGGGTTAAGATTAGGCTTAGTGTTTAGGTTTAGGGTTAGGTTTATGGTAAGGGTTAGGTTTAGGTTTAGAATTTAGTGTTAGTGTTAGGGTTAGGTTTAGGCTTAATGTTAGGGTTTGGTTTAGGTTTTCAAATAGGTTTAGGTTTAGGGTTAGGGTTAGTGTTAGCATTAGTGTTAGGTTTAGGTTTAGGATTTAGTGTTAATGTTAGGGTTAGGGTTATGGTTAGGCTTCGGGTTACGGTTAGGGTTAGCTTTACAATTAGGTTTAGGGTTAGTCTTAGGGTAGGGTTAGGATTAGCACTAGTTTTAGTGTTAGTTTTAGGGTTAGGTTTAGCGTTAGGGTTAGGGTTAGGTGTTAGGGATAGGGTTTGCGTTAGGGTAGGATTAGGGTTAGGTTTACAGTTAGGGTTAGGGTTGGATTAGTGTTAGGGCGTAATGTGAGGGGTTAAGCTTAGGGTTAGCATTAGTGCTTGGGTTAGGTTTAGGGTTATGTTTAGAGGTTAGCGTTATGTTTAGTGATAGAATTTGTGGTTAGCGTTAGGGTTAGGGTTAGGGTTAGGATGAGGCTTAGATGTAATTTTTAGCGTCATGGTTAGGGTTAGGGTTAAAGCTTACGTTTAGGGTTAGGGTTAGAGTTAGGGTTAGGGATAGGGTTAGTGTTAGGGTTAGGGCTACACTTAGGATTATTGTTAGGGTTACAATTACATTTAGGTTAGGAGTTGGGTTAGGGTTAGGGTTAGCATTAGAATTTAGTGTTAGTTTAAGGTTTAGTGTTAGGGTTAGGGAAAGGTTTAGCGTTAGGTTTAGTGTTAGAGGTTAGGGTTAGTCTTAGGGTTAGGGTTAGGTTTAGGGTTAGGATTACAAATTTGGGTTTGGGTTAGGGTTAGGGTTAGTTTTAGGGGTTAGGTGTTACGGAAAGTGTAATTGTTATGTTTAAGTTATGGTTAGGTTAGGGTTAGGATGAGGTTTGGGGTTATGGTTAGGGTTAGCATTAGAGTTTAGTGTTAGGGTTAGTTTTACTGGTTATGGTTAGGGTTACCATTATGTTTAGAGGTTAGCGTTAGGTTTAGTGATAGAGTTAGGGTTAGGGTTTGGGTTAGAGTTAAAATTAGGGTTATGTTTAGGGTTACGGTTATGGTTAGAGGTTAGCATTAGGTTTAGGGTTAGGGTTAGGGTTTGGGTTAGAGTTAAAATTAGGGTTAGGGTTAGGGTTATGGTTAGAGTTTTGGGTTAGTGTTAGGGTAAGTGTTAGGTTTAGGGTTATGGTTATGTTTAGGGTTAGAGGTTAGGGTTATGGTTCAGTTTAGGTTTAGGGTTATTGTTAGGATTAGGGTTAGGTTTACGCTTAGTTTTAGGCTTTTGATTAAGGTTAGTGTTAGTGCTTAGGTGTTAGGAAGAGGGTTAAGGTTATGGTTAGGTATAGGGTTAGGTTATGGTTATGGTTAGTTTTAGAGTTATGTTTAGGGTTAGGGTTAGGATTAAAATTTAGTGTTAGAGTTAGGGTTAGGTTTACAGGTTAGGGTTAGGTTTACGGTTATTGATAGAGTTTAGCGTTAGGTTTAGTGTTAGGGTTTGGGCTAGGGTTATGGTTTGGGTTAGAGTTAAAGTGAGGGTTAGTATTACGGGTAGAGTTTAGGGTTAGTGTTAGGGTAAGTGTTAGCATTAGGTTTGGGGTTAGAGTTTAGGTTTATGGTTTTGGGTAGGGTTAGGTTTAGGGTTACGTTTAGGGATTAGGTGTTAGGGATAGGGTTATGGTTTAGGGTTCGTGTTAGGTTTAGGGTTAGGATTACGGTTAGAGTTAGGGTTACGGTTATGTTTAGAAGTTAGCGTTAGGTTTAGGGTTAGGGTTATGGTTATGGTTTTTGTTAGAGTTAGAGTTTCGTTTAGGTTTAGACTTATGGTTAGATTTTAGGGTTAGTTTTAGGGTAAGGGTTAGGTTTACAGTTAGGGTTAGTTTTAGGGTTAGAGTATAGGGTTTTATTTTGGTTTAGGGTTAGGTTAGTGTTAGGATTAGGGTTACGCTTAATGTAAGGGTTATTGTTAAAGTTAGTGTTAGGAGTTAGGTGTTAGGGAGTGGGTTAGGGTTTGGCTTTGGGTTACGGTTAGGGTTAGGGTTACGATTAATTTTAGGGTTAGGGATAGGTTAGTGTTAGGGTTAGGTTTAGGGTTAGTTTTAGGTTTAGGGTTTTTGTTAGGGTTAGGTGTTAGTTTTAGCGATAGGGTTAGGGATAGTGTTAGGTTGATGGTTCGGTTTAGGGTTAGGGTTATCTTTAGGGATAGTGTTAGGGTTAGGGTTATGGTTTAGGGTTAGGGTTAATGTTAGGTTTAGGTTTAGGGTTAGGGTTAGTGTCATGGTTAGAAGTTAGTTTTAGTGTTAGGGCTTGGTTCATGGTTTTATGTTAGCGTTTGTTTTAGGGTTAGAGTTAGGGTTAGGGTTAGGGTTATGCTTAGATGTATGGTTATGGTTATGGTTACGGTTAGGGTTAGGGTTAGGTTTAAAGCTTAAGTTCACGTTTATGGTTAGGGTTAAGGTTAGGGTTATGGTTAGAGTTTAGGGTTAGTTTTAGGGTTAGGGTTAGGGTTATGGTTATGGTTATAGGTTAGCTTTAGGTTTAGGGTTAGAGTTAGGGATAGTGTTAGGATTAGTTTTAGGCTTAAAGGTTATGGTTATGGTTAGAGTTAAAGCTTAGGTTGAGGCTTAGAGTTAGGGTTATGGTTCGGTTAGTGATATGGTAAGGGTTAGAATTAGGTCAGTGGTTAGTTTTAGGTTTAGGGTTACGGTTAGTGTTAGGGTTAGGTTTCGAGGTTAGTGTTAGGGTTAATGTTAGGGTTAGGGTTAGTGTGAGGGTTAGGTTTAGGGATGTAGTTAGGGTTATGCTTAGGGTTAGGCTTAGGGTTATTGTTAGTTTTAGGGTTAAATTATGTTAGGGTTAGGGTTAGGGTTACGGTTAGGGTTTGCGTTTGATTTAGTTTTAGGGTTATGGTTAGGGTTAGGGTTAGTGTTAGGTTTAGGGGTTAGGTGTTAGGGATAGGGTTAGGGTTAGGGTTAGGGTTAGGGTTAGAATTAGGGTTACGGTTATGGTTAGAGGTTAGCATTAGGTTTAGGGTTAGGGTTAGGGTTTTGGTTATTATTAAAGGTTTGGTTAGCTTTAGCGTTACAGTTAGAGTAAGTTTTCGTGTTAGGGTAATGATTAGGTTTAGAGTTAGGGTTATGCTTTGTGTTAGGCTTATGTTTAAGGTTAGGGTCAGGACTTATGTTTTAGGGATTGTGTTAGGTTTTGGCTGTGGGTTAGTGTTAGGGTTAGGGTTACGATTAGGTTTACGGTTAGGTTTAGGGTTAGTTTTAGAGTTAAAGTTAGGGTTAATGTTAGGTGTTAGGTATTAGCAATATGCTAAGGGTTAGGATTATGGTTCAGTTTAGGATTAGGGTTAGGGTTAGGAATAGTGTTAGGCTTAGGGTTAGGGTTTAGGTTTAGGGTTTAGGGTTAGGGTTAGGGTTAGTGTTAGGGTTAGGTTTAGGCTTAGATTTAGAGTTAGGGTTATGGGATATTTGTTAGCGATAGGGTTAGTGTTAGTGTTAAGTTTAGGGTTTATCTTAGTGTTAGGGTTAAGGGTAGAGATAGTGTTAGGTTTAGGGTTAGGATTTATGGGTTAAGATTAGGGTTAGGGTTAGGTTTAGAGTTAGGGTGAGTGTTAGGCTTAGAAGTTAGGTTTAGTGTTAGGCTTTGCTTAGGTTTAGGGTTATGGTTGGAGGTTAGCATTTGATTTAGGGTTCAAGTTAGGGTTACGTTTAGAATTAGGGTTAGGGTTAGGGTGAGGGTTATGGTTAGTGATAGTGTTAGGGTTTGTGTTAAAGCTTAGGTTGAGGTTTGCATTTAGGTTTGCGGTTAGGGTTGTGGATAGAGTTTAGAATTATGTTTAAGGTTATGGTTAGGGTTAGGGTTATGCTTAAAAGGTTAGCTTTTGGTTTAGGGTTAGAGTTAGGGTTAGTGTTAGGATTAGTGTTAGGCTTAGAGGTTATGGTTAGGGTTAGGTTTATGGTTAGGGTTAAAGCTTAGGTTCAGGGTTAGCGTTAGGATTAGGGTTAGGATTAGGGATATGGTAAGGGTTAGGATTAGGGTTAGTCGTTAGTTTTAGGGTTAGTGTTACAATTAGGGTTAGGGTAAGGTTTAGATGTTATTGTTAGGGTTAGGGAAAGTGTGAGGGTTAGGGTTATATTTAGAGTTAGGCTTAGATTTAGGCTTAGCGTTATGGTTTGTGTTAGGGTTACAATTAGGTTAGCGTTAGGGTTAGGGTTAGGTTTTGCGTTAAATTTAGTGTTAAGTTTAGGGTTAAAGTTAGTGTTCGGTTTAGGGTTTAGGTGATAGGGTTAGGGTTAGGCTTACCGTTATGGTTTGTGTTAGGGTTACAATTAGGTTAGCGTTAGGGTTAGGGGTAGGGTTAAGGTTAGGGTTTGCGTTAGATTTAGTGTTAGGTTTAATGTTAGGGTTAGCGTAAGGCTTAGGTGTTAAGTGTTAGGGATAGTGTTATGGGTTATGGTTAGTGTTAGTGTTCGGGTTAGGGTTAGGGTTATGGTTAGGCTTTGGGTTAGGGATAGAGTTTAGGGTTATGGTTAGGGTTTGTGTTAGTGTTATGGTTAGGGTTAGGATTAGGTTGAGATTTAGGATGAGGGTTAGAGTTAGAAGTCAGGTTTAGTGTTCGATTTAGGGTTAGAGTTAGGGATAGGTTTAAGGTTTGGGTTAGTGTTAGGGGTTAGTGTTAGTGTTAGTGTTAGGGTTAGATGTACGGGTTAGGTTTAGGGTTAGGGTTAGGGTTAGTGTTATGGTTAGGGTTATGCTAGGGATAAGGTTATGTTTAGTGTTATGTATTACAGTCATGCGTAGGGTTAGTTTAAGGGTTAGGGTTAGGGTTAGGTTTAGGATAAGAGATTAATATTAGTTCAAGATTAGGGTTAGGATTAGAAGTTAGGGATAGTTGTAGGGTTAGGGAAATGGTTATGTTTAGGGTTAGGGTTAGTGTTAGGGTTTGGGTTAGGTGATAGGTGTTAGGGAGAGTGTGAAGGTTAGGCTTTGGTTTATGGTTAGGGTTAATTTTATAATTAGTTTTAGGTTGAGGCTTAGGGTAAGGTGTATTGTTAGGGTTACATTTAGTGTTAGTTTTAGGTTTAGGCTTAGCGTTAGGGTTAGGGGTTAGGTGTTAGGGATAGGTTTAGGGTTAGTGTTAGTGTTAGGTTTATCGTTAGCGTTATGGTTAGGGACAGTGTTACGTTGAGGTTTAGGTTTAAAGTTAGTGTTAGTTTTAGGGTTAGGGTTAGGGTTAGTGTTAGGGTTACGGTTTGGCTTTGGGATATGGTTAGTGTTAGAGTTACATTTAGCTTGGAGTTAGGGTTAGGGTTACATGTTAGTGATAGGTTTCGGTTTAGGGTTAGTGTTATGGTTTGAGTTTAGGGTTAGGGTTAGGGTTAGGGTTAGGGTTAGCAGTTAGCATTAGGTTTTGTTTAGGATTAAGGTTAAAGCTTAGGTTTAGGTTTAGGGTTAGGGTTAGCATTAGGGTTATGCATAGGATTAAAGCTTAGGTTTAGGGCTAAGGTTAGCGTTTAAGTAAGGGATAGGTTAAGGTTTAGAATTAGGTTTAGTCATTAGTTTTAGGATTAGGTTTACGGTTAGGGTTAGGTTTAGGCTTAGAGGTTATTGTTAGTGTTAGGGTTAGTGTTAGGGTTTGGGTTAGTGTTAGGCTTAGGTTTAGGTTTCGAGTTAGGTTTACGTTTAGGGTTAGAGTTAGAGTTAGTTATATGATATCGGCTAGGCTTCAGGTTAGTGTAACCTTAGGGTTACAGTTAGGTGTAGGGTTAGGCTTTGGGTAGAGTTACGGTTAGTGGTATCTTTAGTGTTAGTGTTAGGGGTAGGTTTAGCGTTAGGGTTATGGGTTAGGCGTTAGTGAAAGTGTTAAGATTAGGGTGGAGATAGGTTTAGGTTTACAGTTAGGGTTATGGTTAGGATTAGTGTTAGGGCTTACTGTGAGGGGTTAGAGTTATTGTTAGAGTTTGTGGTAGGGGTTAGCGTTAGGGTGAGACTTAGATGTTATTTTTATGGTTATGGTTAGGGTTAGGGTTAAAGCTTAGGTTTAGGGTTAGGGTTAGCGTTAGGGTTAAGGATAGGTTTAGTGTTTGGAATAGGGCTAGGCGTAGGGTTATGTTTAGAGTTAGGATTACATTTAGGTTACGGTTAGGGTTAGGGTTAGAATTTAGGGTTAGTGTTAGGTTTAGGGTTAGGGTTAGTGTTTGAGGTTAGGGTTAGCTTTCGGGTTAGCTTTAGGGTTAGGGTTAGGGTTAAGATTAGAATTTTTGCTTAGGGTTATGGTTATCATTAAGTTTAGGTGTTAGCTGTTAGGGATAGGGAAAGGGTTATGGGTACGGTTAAAGTTAGGTTAGGTTTAGGGTTAGGTTTATGGTTAGGGTTAGGGTTATGGTTATGTTTATGTTTAGAATTAGAATTTGTCATTAGTGTTAGTTTTACGGGCTAGTGTTAGGGTTATGCTTATGGTCTGAGATGAACGGTAAATTTAGGGTTAGGGTTAGGGTTTGGGTTAGAGTTAAAGTTTAGGGTTAGGGTTAGAGTTATGGTTAGAGTTTAGGGTTAGTGTTAGGTTTAGTGATAGGATTCAGTTCAGGGTTATATTTTAGGGTTATGGTTCGGTTTAGCGTTAGGAATACTGTTAGGGATAGGTTTAGGTTTATGCTTAGTGTTAGGGTTATGATTAATTTAGGTTTAGGTGTTAGGTGATATGGAGAGTGTAAAGGTTAGGCTTTGGGTTACAGTTATGGTTTGTGTTACGATTAAGATTAGGGTTATGGTTAGGGTTAGGGTTAGGCTTACAGGTTATGGTTATGGTTAGGGTTTGGGTTAAAACTTAGATTCAGGCTTAGTGTTAGGGTTAAGGTTAGGGTTACGATTAGGGTAAGGGTAAGGTTTAGATGTTATTGTAAGGGTTAGGTTTAGTGTGAGGGTTAGGGTTATGTTTAGAGTTAGGGTTAGGTTTAGTCTTAGCATTATGGTTTGTGTTATCGTTAAAATTAGGTTAGCGTTAGGGTTTGGGTTAGGTTTTGCGTTAAATTTAGTGTTAGGTTTAGGGTTAGAGTTAGTGTTCAATTTAGGGGCTAGGTGTTAGGGTTAGGGTTAGGATTAGGCTTAGCGTAATGGTTTGTGTTAGGGTTACAATTAGGTTAGCGTTAGGGTTAGGGGTAGGGTTAAGGTTAGGGTTTGCGTTAGATTTAGTGTTAGGTTTAGGGTTAGCGTAAGGTTTAGGTGTTAGGTGTTAGGTATAGTGTTATGGGTTATGGTTAGTGTTAGTGTTCGGGTTAGGGTTAAGGTTATGGTTAGGCTTTGGGTTAGGGATAGAGTTTAGGGTTAGGGTTAGGGTTTGTGTTAGTGTTATGGTTAGGGTTAGGATTAGGTTCAGGTTTAGGATGAGGGTTAGAGTTAGAAGTTAGGTTTAGTGTTCGGTTTAGGGTTAGGGTTAGGTATAGGTTTAGTGTTTGGGTTAGTGTTAGTGTTAGGGTTAGGGTTAGATGTATGGGTTAGATTTAGGGTTAGGCTTAGGGTTAGAGTTAGGGTTAGGGTTATGCTAAGGTTAAGGTTATGTTTAGTGTTTGGTATTACAGTCATGCTAAGGGTTAGTTTAAGGGTTAGTGTTAGGGTTAGGGTAAGAGATTAATATTAGTTCACGATTAGGGTTAGGATCAGAAGTTAGGTTTAGTTGTAGGGTTAGGGAAATGGTTAGTTTTAGGGTTAGTGTTAGGGTTAGGGATAGCTGATAGGAGTTAGGGAGAGTGAAAAGGTTAGGCTTCGGTTTATGGTTAGGGTTAATTTTATGATTAGGTTTAGGTTTAGGCTTAGGGTTAGGGTTAGGGGTTAGGTGTTAGGGATAGGTTTAGGGTTAGTGTTAGAGTTAGGTTTATGGTTAGGGTTAGGGTTAGGGACAGTGTTAGGTCAACTTTAGGTTTAAAGTTAGTGCTAGTGTTAGAGTTAGGGTTAGGGTTAGTGTTAGGTTTACAGTTAGGCTTTGGGATATGGTTAGTGTTAGAGTTACGTTTAGCTTAGGGTTGGGGTTAGGGTTAGGTTTAGGGTTAGGGGTACATGTTAGTGATAGGTTTCTGTTTAGTGTTAGTGTTACGGTTAGAGTTTAGGGTTAGTGTTAGGGTTAGGGTTAGCAGTTAGCATTAGGTTTTGTTTAGGATTAGGGTTAAAACTTAGGTTTAGTTTTAGGTTTAGGGTTAGGGTTAGTGTTAGCGTTAGGGTTATGCTTAGGGTTAAAGCTCAGGTTTAGGGCTAGGGTTAGCATTTAGGTAAGGGATGGGTTAAGGGTTAGAATTTGGTTTAGTCATTAGTTTTAGGGTTAGGTTTGCGACTAGGGATAGGTTTAGGCTTAGAGGTTATTGTTAGTGTTAGGGTTAGTGTTAGTGTTTGGGTTAGTGTTTAGTTTAGGTTTAGGTTTCCAGTTAGGTTTAGGTTTATGGTTAGAGTTAGAGTTAGGTAAAGGGTAATGGCTAGGCTCCGGGTTAGTGTAAGCTTACGGTTACAGTTAGTTGTAGGGTTAGGCTTAGGGTAGGGTTAGGGTTACTGGTATCTTTAGTGTTAGTGTTAGGGGTAGGTTTTGCGTTAGGGTTATGGGTTAGGTGTTAGTGATAGGGTAAGAATTAGGGTAGGGTTAGGTTTAGGTTTACAGTTAGGGTTATGGTTAGGATTAGTGTTAGGGCTTACTGTGAGGAGTTAGTGTTATTCATAGAGTTTGTGGTTAGGGTTAGCATTAGGGTGAGACTTAGATGTTATTTTTATGGTTATGGTTAGGTTTAGGTTTAAAGCTTAGGTTTAGGGTTAGGGTTAGCGTTAGGGTTAAGGATAGGTTTAGTGTTTGGAATAGGGCTAGGCGTAGGGTTATGGTTAGAGTTAGGATTACATTTAGGTTAGGGTTAGGGTTAGGGTTAGGGTTAGAATTTAGGTTTAGTGTTAGGTTTAGGATTAGGGTTAGGGATAGGTTTAGGGCTAGGCTTAGTGTTAGAAGTTAGGGTTAGCGTTAGGTTTAGGTTTAGGGTTAGGGTTAGGGTTAGGATTAGAATTTTGGCTTAGGGTTATGGTTAGCGTTAGGTTTAGGTGTTAGGTGTTAGGTATAGGGAAATGCTTATGGTTAGGATTAAGGTTAGGTTAGGTTTAGGGTTAGGGTTATGCTTAGGGTTGGGGTTATGGTTAGAATTAGAATTTGTGGTTAGGCTTAGGTCTCCGTGCTAGGGTAAGGGTTATGGTTATGGTCTGAGATGAGTGTTAAGTTTAGGGTTGGGTTAGGGTTTGGGTTAAAGTTGAAGTTTAGGGTTAGGGTTACGGTTAGAGTTTAGGGTTAGTGTTAGTTTTAGTGATAGGATTGGGTTCAGGGTTATATTTTAGGGTTATGGTTCGGTTTAGGTTTAGGAATATTGTTAGGGATAGGTTTAGGTTTACTCTTAGTGTCAAGGTTATGATTAATTTAGGTTTAGGGGTTAGGTGTTAGGGAGAGGATAAAGGTTAGTCTTTTGGTTATGGTTAGGGTTTGTGTTACGATTAAGATTAGGGTTAGGTTTCGGGTTATGGTTAGGGTTAGGATTAGGCTTACAGGTTATGGTTATGGTTAGGGTTTGGGTTAAATCTTAGGTTCAGGTTTAGGGTTAGGTTTAAGGTTAGGGTTATGGTTAGAGTTTAGGGTTAAGTTTAAGGTTAGGGTTAGTGTTAGGGTTACGGTTACAGGTTAGCTTTGGTTTAGGGTTAGAGTTAGCGTTAGTGTTAGGGTTAG
Source organism: Cavia porcellus (assembly GCF_034190915.1). Classification (NCBI taxonomy): domain Eukaryota; kingdom Metazoa; phylum Chordata; class Mammalia; order Rodentia; family Caviidae; genus Cavia; species Cavia porcellus. Next base: position 102,065,265 of record NW_026947488.1, on the reverse strand, counting down.
TGTTAGGTTTAGAGGTTATGGTTAGGGTTATGGTTAAAGCTTAGGTTCAGGGTTAGGGTTAGGGATAGTGATCTGTTAGGGATATGACAAGGGTTAGTATTAGAGTTAGTGATTAGTTTAAGGGTTAGGGTTACCCTTAAGCTTAGGGTTAGGTTTAGAGGTTAGTGTTAGTGTTAGTGTTAGTGTTAGTGTTAGTGTTAGGGTTATGGTTAGGGTTAGTGTGAGGGTTATAGTTAGGGTTAGAGTTAGGGTTATGGTTAGATTTAGACTTAGGGTTATGTTTTGTTTTAGAATGACAATTACATTAGCGTTAGGTCAGGGTTAGGGTTTGCGTTAGAATTAGTGTTAGGGTTAGGATTATTTTTAGGGTTAGGTTTAGGGGTTAGGTGTTAGGGATAGGGTTATAGGTTTGGGTTAGTGTTAGGGTTAGGGTTAGGGTTACGGTTAGAGTTATGATTACGCTTATGGTTAGACGTTAGCGTTAACTTTAGGGTTAGGGTTAGGGTTAGGGTTTGGGTTAGAGTTAAAAGTTAGGGTTAGGTTTAGCGTTACGGTTAGAGTTTAGGGTTAGTGTTAGTGTTAGGGTTAGGATTATGTTTAGATTTAGGGTTATTCTTAGTATTCAGGTTAGAAGTTCATTTAATGTTAGGATTAGGGTTTGGCTTAGGGTTATGTTTAGAGGTTAGCATTTGGTTTATATTTAGAGTTAGGGTTAGAGTTAGGGTTAGCCTTAGAGGTTATGGTTAGGGTTAGGGTTAGTTTTAGGTTTAGGGTTAAAGCTTAAGTTCAGGCTTACAGTTATGGTTAAGGTTAGGGTTACAGTTAGAGTTTAGGGTTATGATTAAGCTTAGGGGTAGGGTTAGGGTTATGGTTAGAGGTTAGCTTTTGGTTTATGGTTAGATTTAGGGTAAATTTTAGGGTTAGTGTTAGGCTTAGAGTTTATGGTTATGGTTATGGTTACGGTTATGGTTAAAGCTTAGTTGAGGGTTAGGGTTAGGGGTAGGATTAAGTTAGGGATATGCTAAGGGTTCGGATTAAGTTTAGTAGTTAGTTTTACGATTAGGGTTAGAGTTAAGGTTAGGGTTAGGTTTAGAGGTTAGTGTTACGGTTAGGATTAGAGTTAGTGTTAGGGTTAGGTTTAGTGTGTTAGGTTCAGGGTTAGTGTTAGTGTTAGGTTTATGGTTAGGATTAGTCTTATGGTTATGGTTATGGTTAGGGTTAGGGTTACAATTAGGTTACCGTTAGGGTTAGGTTAAGGGTTAGGTTTTGCATTAGATTTAGTGTTAGGGTTAGATTTAGGGTTAGGGTTGGGGTTATGGTTATGGTTAGGGTTAGGGTTAGGGTTAGGTTTAGGGTTTAGGTGTTAGGGATAGTGTTATGGATTAGGGTTAGTGTTAGGTTTAGGGTTACAGTTAGAGTTAGGGTTACGGTTATGGTTAGAGGTTAGTGTTAGGTTTAGGGTTAGTGTTTGGGATATTATTAAAGGTTATGGTTAGCTTTAGCGTTACACTTACAGTAAGTTTTAGTGTTAGTGTAAGGATTAGGTTTAGAGTTAGGGTTACGCTTTGTGTTAGGGTTATGATTAAGGTTAGGGTTAGGACTTATGTTGTAGGAATTGGGTTAGGTTTAGGCTGTGGGTTAGTGTTAGGGTTAGGGTTACGATTAGCTTTAGGGTTAGGGTTAGTGTTAGGTTTAGTGTTAGTTTTAGAGTTAAAGTTATGGTTAATGTTAGGTGTTAGGTGTTAGCAATATGCTTAGGGTTAGGATTATCGTTCTGTTTAGGGTTAGGTTTAGGGTTAGGGATAGTGTTAGGCTTAGGGTTAGGGTTTAGGGTAAGGTTTAGTGTTATGTTTAGGGTTATGGTTAGGTTTATGCTTAGTTTTAGAGTTAGGGTTAGGGGTTATTTGTTAGCGATAGGGTTAGTGTTAGTATTAGGTTAAGGTTCGGTTTAGGGTTAGGGTTAGGTGTAGGGATAGTGTTAGAGTTAGTGTTAGGATTTAGGGTTAAGGTTAGTGCTTGGTTTAGGTTTAGAGTTAGGGTGAGTGTTAGGTTTAGAAGTTAGGTTTAGTGTTAAGCTTAGCTTAGGTTTAGTGTTACGGTTGGAGGTTAGCGTTTGATTTAGGGTTCAAGTTAGTGTTACGTTTAGGGTTAGGGTTAGGGTTATGGTTATGGTTAGTGATAGTGTTAGGGTTTGTGTTAAAGCTTTTGTTCAGGTTTACATTTAGCTTTATGGTTAGGGTTACTGTTAGAGTTTAGAATTATGTTTAATTTTATGGTTAGGGTTAGGGTTACGCTTAAAAGGTTAGCTTTTGGTTTAGGATTAGAGTTAGGGTTAGTGTTAGGATTAGTGTTAGGCTTAGAGGTTATGGTTAGGGTTAGGTTTATAGTTAGGGTTAAAGCTTAGGTTCAGGGTTAGCGTTAGGATTAGGGTTAGGATTAGGAATATGGTAAGGGTTAGGATTAGGGTTAGTCGTTAGTTTTAGGGTTAGAGTTACGATTAGGGTTAGGGTAAGGTTTAGATGTTATTGTTAGGGTTAGGGTTAGTGTGAGGGTTAGGGTTACGTTTAGAGTTAGAGTTAGGTTTAGACTTAGCGTTATGGTTTGTGTTAGGGATATGATTAGGTTAGCGTTAGGGTTAGGGTTAGGTTTTGCCTTAAATTTAGTGTTAGGTTTAGGGTAAGAGTTAGCGTTCAGTTTAGGGGTTAGGTGTTAGGGTTAGGGTAAGGCTTAGTGTAATGGTTTGTTTGAGGGTTACAATTAGGTTAGCATTAGGGTTAGGGGTAGGGTTAAGGTTAGGGTGTGCGTTAGATTTACTGTTAGGTTTAGGGTTACCGTAAGGTTTAGGTGTTAGGTGTTAGGGATAGTGTTATGGGTTATGGTTAGTGTTAGTGTTCGGGTTAGTGTTAGGGTTATGGTTAGGCTTTGGGTTAGGGATAGAGTTTAGGGTTAGGGTTAGGTTTTGTGTTAGTGTTAGGGTTAGGGTTAGGATTAGGTTGAGGTTTAGGGTGAGGGTTAGTGTTAGAAGTTAGGTTTAGTGTTCGGTTTAGGGTTAGGGTTAGGGATAGGTTTAGGGTTTGGGTTAGTGTTAGTGTTAGTGTTAGGGTTAGGGTTAGATGTATGGGTTAGATTTAGGGTTATGGTTAGGGTTAGAGTTAGGGTTAGGGTTATGCTAGGGTTAAGGTTATGTTTAGTGTTAGGTATTACAGTCATGCTTAGGGTTATTTTAAGGGTTAGGGTTAGGTTAAGAGATTAATATTAGTTCACAATTAGGGTTAGGATTAGAAGTTAGGGTTAGTTGTAGGTTTAGGGAAATGGTTAGTTTTAGGGTTAGTGTTAGGTTTAGGGTTAGGTGGTAGGTGTTAGGGATAGTGTAAAGGTTAGGCTTCAGTTTATGGTTAGAGGTAATTTTATGATTAGGTTTAGGTTTAGGCTTAGGGTTAGGTGTAGGGTTAGGGTTACATTTAGTGTTAGTTTTAGGTTTAGGCTTAGCGTTAGGGTTAGGTGTTAGGTGTTAGGGATAGGTTTAGGGTTAATGTTAGGGTTAGGTTTATCGTTAGGTTTAGGGTTAGGGACAGTGTTAGGTCAACTTTAGGTTTAAAGTTAGTGCTAGTGTTAGGGTTAGGGTTAGTGTTAGGGTTACAGTTAGGCTTTGGGATATGGTTAGTGTTAGAGTTACGTTTAGCTTAGGGTTGGGGTTAGGATTAGGTTTAGGTTTAGGGTTACATGTTAGTGATAGGTTTCTGTTTAGGGTTAGTGTTACGGTTATAGTTTAGTTTAGGGTTAGGTTTAGGGTTAGCAGTTAGCATTAGGTTTTGTTTAGGATTAGGGTTAAACTTAGGTTTAGGTTTAGGTTTAGGGTTAGGGTTAGTGTTAGCATTAGGGTTATGCTTAGGGTTAAAGCTTAGGTTTAGGGCTAGGGTTAGCATTTAGGTTAGGGATAGGTTAAGGGTTAGAATTAGGTTTAGTCGTTAGCTTTAGGGTTAGGTTTACGATTAGGGTTAGGTTTAGGCTTAGAAGTTATTGTTAGTGTTAGGGTTAGTGTTAGGGTTTGGGTTAGTGTTTGGGTTACGTTTGGTTTCGAGTTAGGTTTAGGTTTCGAGTTAGGTTTAGGTTTATGGTTAGAGTTAGCGTTACGTATCGGGTAACGGCTAGGCTCTGGGTTAGTGTAAGCTTAGGGTTACAGTTAGGTGTAGTGTTAGCCTTAGGGTAGGGTTAGGGTTACTGGTATCTTTAGTGTTAGTGGTAGGGGTAGGTTTAGCGTTAGGGTTATTGGTTAGGTGTTAGTGATAGGGTAAGAATTAGGGTAGGGTTAGGTTTAGGTTTACAGTTAGGGTTATGGTTAGGATTAGTGTTAGGGCTTACTGTGAGGAGTTAGTGTTATTCATAGAGTTTGTGGTTAGGGTTAGCATTAGGGTGAGACTTAGATGTTATTTTTATGGTTATGGTTAGGTTTAGGTTTAAAGCTTAGGTTTAGGGTTAGGGTTAGCGTTAGGGTTAAGGATAGGTTTAGTGTTTGGAATAGGGCTAGGCATAGGGTTATGGTTAGAGTTAGGGTTACATTTAGGTTAGGGTTAGGGTTAGGGTTAGAATTTAGCGTTAGTGTTAGGTTTAGGGTTAGGGTTAGTTATATGTTAAGGCTAAGGTTAGTGTTAGAGGTTAGGGTGTTAGGGTTAGGTTTAGGGTTAGGGTTAGGGTTAGGATTAGAATTTTGGCTTAGGGTTATGTCTAGCGTTAGGTTTAGGTGTTAGGTATTAAGGATAGGGAAATGGTTATGGTTAGGATTAAGGTTAGGTTAGGTTTAGGGTTAGGGTTATTGTTAGGGTTATGCTTAAGGTTGGGGTTATGTTAGAATTAGAATTTATGGTTAGGCTTAGGTCTCCATGCTAGGGTTAGTGTTATGGTTATGGTCTGAGATGAGTGTTAAGTTTAGGGTTGGGTTAGGTTTTGGGTTAGAGTTAAAGTTTAGGGATAGGGTTAGGGTTAGGGTTGCAGTTAGAGTTTAGGGTTAGTGTTAGTTTTAGTGATAGGATTAGGTTCAGGGTTATATTTTATGGTTATGGTTCAGTTTAGGGTTAGGAATATTGTTAGGGATATATTTAGGTTTACTCTTAGTGTCAAGGTTATGATTAATTTAGGTTTAGGGGTTAGGTGTTAGGGAGAGGGTAAAAGTTAGTCTTTTGGTTACGGTCAGTGTTTGTGTTACGATTAAGATTAGGGTTAGGGTTCGGGTTAGGGTTAGGGTTAGGCTTACAGGTTATGGTTATGGTTAGGGTTTGGTTTAAATCTTAGGTTCAGGTTTAGGGTTAGATTTAAGGTTAGGGTTACGGTTAGAGTTTAGGGTTAGGTTTAAGGTTAGGGTTAGGGTTAGGGTTCGGTTTAGGGTTCGGTTCAGGGTTAGGTTAGGGTTCGGTTGTGCATTAGTGTTAGGGTTAGGGATAGTGTTACGTTTAGGGTTAGGGTTTAGTTTTAGGGTTAGGTTTAGGCTTAGGCTTAGGTTTATTGTTAGTGTTAGTGTTACTGTTAGTGTTAGGTTTAGAAGTTATGGTTAGGGTTATGATTAGATGTTAGCTTTTGGTCTGGGTTAGGGTTAGGATTAGGGTTATTCTAGCTTTAGGGTTAGGGTTAGGTATTACAGTCAGTCTTAGTGTTAGTTTAATGGTTATGTTTAGGATTAGGGTAAGGGATTAATTTTATGTCTGGGTTAGCATTATCGTTAGGGTTAGGGTTAGTGTTAGGTTTAGGATAAGAAGTTACCGTTAGGGGTAGGGTTAAGGATACGGTTACACGTAGGGTTAGATTTCGTGTTAGGGTTAGGGTTAGGGGTTAGGTGTTAGGGAGAGTGTAAAGGTTAGGCTTTTGGTTACAGTTAGGTTTAGTGTTATGTTTAGGTTTAGGGTTAGGCTTAGCATTAGGTTTAGGTTTAGGGTTTAGTTTAGTGTTATTTTTAGGGTTATGTTTAGCCTTACGGTTAGGTGTTAGCTGTTAGGTATAGGATTAGGGTTAGTGTTAGTGTTAGGGTTAGTTTTACGGTTATTGTTAGGGTTAGGGATAGTGTTAGGTTTAGGGTTAGTGTTTAGGGTTACTGTTAGGTTTAGGGTTAGTGTTATGGTTAGGTTTTGGGTTACGGTTAGTGTTTCAGTAACATTTCGGTTAGGGTTAGGTTTAGGGTTAAGGTTAATTTAATGTTAGGTTTAGGTTTAGGGTTAGATGTTAGGAATAGGTTTAGGTTTAGGGTTAGTGTTACCATTAGAGTTTAGGGTTGGGGTTAGCTTTAGGTTTAAGGTTAGGGTTAGGGTTAGCGGTTAGCGTTAGTTTTGGCTTAGGGTAAGGTTTAAAGCTTAGGCTTAGGATTAGGTTTAGTGTTAGATTTAGGGTTAGGGTTAGAGTTAGGTTTATGGTTAGGGTTATTGTTAGAGTTTATCATTAGGTTTAGTGATGGAGTTTTGGGTTATGGTGAGTGTTGGGTGAGGCTTAGAAGTTATGATTATGGTTAGGGTTAGGGTTAAAGTTAGGTTTAGGGTTAGGGATAGCATTAGGGTTAGGTATAGGGTAAGGGTTAGGATTACGGTTAGTCTTTAGGTTTAGGGTTAGGTTTACGGAGTGGGTTAGGGTTAGGTTTAGAGGTTATTATTAATGTTAGGTTTATCGTTAGGTTTAGGGGTTATGTGTTAGGGATAGCGTTACAGTTACGTTAGGGTTAGGTTTAAATTTAGGGTTAGTTTTAGTGATAGTGTTAGGTTTAGGGTTAGGGTTTAGGGTTAGTGTTGGTGTTAGAGTTTGGGTTAGGGTTACAGTTAGTCTTCGCGTTAAGGTGAGGTTTAGAGTTACAATTAGGTTTGGATTAGGGTTAGGGTTAGGGTTAGAGTTCGGCTTAGAGGTTAGGGATGGTTTAGGTTTAGGGTTAATGTTACAATTAGAGTTAAGGGTTAGGGTTACGGTTATGGTTAGCGGTTAGCGTTAGCTTTGGGTTAGGGTTAGGGTTACTGTTCGGCTTAGAGATTACGGTTAGGGTTGGGGTTAGGGTTAGGGTTAAATCTTAGTTTTAGGGTTAGGGTTAGGGTTAGGGATAGCATAAGGGTTAGGATTAGGTTTAGTCATTTGGTTTAGGTTTAGGTTTACAGTTAGGGTTAGGTTTAGGTTTAGAGGTTAGTGTTAGTGTTAGGCTTAGGGTTAGGGTTAGTGTTAGGGTTAGGGTTATGTTTAGAGTTAGGTTTAGGTTTAGAGTTAGGGTTAGGGTTAGGGTTAGGCTTTGTTTAGGCTTCGGGTTACTTTTAAGGTTAGGGTTAGGGTTAGGTTTAGTGCTAGAGTTAGAGGTTAGTGTTAGTGTTAGGTTTAGGGTTAGGGATAGTGTTATGGTTAGAGTTTAGGGTTAGGTTTAGTGTTAGATTTAGAGTTAGGGTTAAGGTTATCATTGGAGGTTAGCATTCGGATTAGGGTTAGAGTTCGGGTTAGGGTTAGGGTTAGTGTTAGGCTTAGAGGTGATGGTTAGGGTTAGGGTTAGGCTTAGGGTTAAAGCTTATTTTTAAGGTAAGGTTTAGGGTTAGTGTTGTTCTTAGGGATAGGGTAAGCATTACGATTAGTGTTAGTGGTTATGTTTAGGGTTAGGATTACAAGTACTGTTAGGGTTAGGTTTAGAAGTTAGTGTTACTGTTAGTATTAGGGATAGTGTTTGGGTTATGGTTAGAGTTAGGGTTAGGTTTAGGGTAAGGCTTAGGCTTTTGGTTTTGGTTAGGGTTACAATTAGGTCAGGGTTAGATTTAGAGTTAGGGTTATGTTTAGCGTTTGCGTTAGATTTAGGGTTAGGGTTAGGGTTAGGGTTAGGGGTTAGGTGTTAGGGATAGTGTTTTGTTATCGTTAGGGCTAGGTTTAGGGTTAAGGTTAGGTTTAGGGTTAGGGTTAGGTTTAAGGTTAGGTTTAGAATTAGATTTTAGAGTTAGGGTTAGGTTTAGTGTTAGGTGTAGGGGTTAGGTGTTAGGGATAGGGTTACAAGTTAGGGTCAGTGTTAGGGTTAGGGTTAGGGTAAGGGTTAGGGTTAGGGTTAGGGTTTGGCTTAGGTTTATGTTTAGGGTTAGGGTTAGGGTTTGGCTTAGGTTTATGTTTAGGGTTAGGGTTAGGGTTTGGCTTAGATTTAGGTTTAGGGTTAGGGTTAGTGTTAGTGTTAGGGTTAGGATTAGACATTAGGGTTAGGCTTAGGGTCTGGTTTACAGTTAGAGTTAGGGTTAGGTTTAGGTTTAGGGTTATTTGTTAGGGTTAGCTTTAGAGTTAGGTTTAGTTTTAGGTTTAGGGATAGGGGTTAGGGTTAGGGTTAGCTTTAGGGTTTGGTTTATGGTTAGGGTTAGTGTTAAGGGTTATGGTTAGGGTTAGGGTTAGGGTTAGGGTTAGGGTTAGGGTTAGTGTTAGTTTCAGGGTTAGTGTTAGGGTCATGTTTAGAGGTTAGTTTTAGGTTTGCTGTTAGATTTTGGGGTTAGGGTTAGTGTTAGTGTTAAAGCTTAGGTATAGGGTTAGCGTTAGGTTTAAGGTTAGTGTTAGGCTTAAGGTTCTGGATAGGGTATGGTTTAGGATTAATGTTAGTCCTTAGGTTTATTGTTAGTGTTATGGTTAGAGTTACGATTAGGTTTAGAGCTTAGTGTTAGTGTTAGGGTTAGGGTTAGGGTTAGTGTTAGGGTAGGGTTATGTTTAGAGTTAAGTTTACGTTTAGGGATAGGGTTACGGTTAGGCTTTGGGTTATGGTATGGTTAGGGTTACAATTAGGTTAATGTTAGGGTTTGGGTTTGGATTAGGGTTTGGTTTGCGGTTAGGGTTAGGGATTGGATTTAGATTAAGGTTAGGGTTATGGTTAGGTTTAGGGTTAGGTGTGAGGGATAGGGTTAGTTTTAGGCTTTGAGTTACAGTTAGGGTTAGTGTTACGATTAGGTTAGGGTTAGAGTTAGGGATAGGGTTAGTGTTAGTGAGAGTGATTGCGTTAGATTTAGGGTAAATTTTAGGGTTAGGGTTAGCGTTAGGTTTAGGGGTTAGGTGTTATGGATAGGGTTATGGTTATGGTTATAGTTATGGTTAGGGTTAGGGTTAGGGTTAGGTTTAGGGTTAGGGTTAGGTTATGGTTAGGATTAATGTTTAGGATTATGTTTTGGGTTACTTTTTGTTATTACAATCAGGGTTAGGGTTAGTTTGAGGGGTAGGGTTAGGGTTAGTGTGAGGGATTTTTTTTAGCTTTAGGGTTATGGTTACCTTTAGGGTTATGGTAGGTTTGGGTTAAGGTTAAGATTAGAGGTTCAGTTTAGATTTAGGGTTAGCCTTAGTGTTTTGGTTAGGTTTAGGGTTGGGGATCAGGTTTAGGGTTAGTGTTAGGTTTAGGATTAAGGTTACAGTTAGTGTTACGGTTGTGGTTAGGTTTAGGGTTAGGGTTAGGGTTAGGGATAGTGTTCAGTTTAGAGGTTAGTGTTAGGGTTAGGGTTAGGTTTACGGTTAGGGTTAGAGGTTAGGTTTAGGGTTAGCTTTAGGATTAGGGTAGGAGATTATGGTTAGTTGTTAGGCTTATATTTAGGTGTTAGGGTTAGTGGTTATGGTTATAGTTAGGCTTAGGTTTAGTGTTAGTTTCAAGGTAACGGTTAGCGTTTGGGTTAGGATTAAGTGGTGGTTAGGTTTAGAGTTAGGGTTAGTGTTAGGATTAGGGTTCAGTTTTAAGGTTTAGGGTTATGGTTATGGTTAGGTTTAGGGTTAGGGTTAGTTTTACCGTTAGTTGTAGGGTTAGGTTTAGTGTTAGGTTTAGGGTTTATTGTAACAGATAGGATTCGGGTTAGGCTTAGGGTTAGGGTAAGGGTTATGGTTAGGGTTAAGTTTATGGTTAATTTTATGGTTAGGGATAGGGTTAGGTTTAGGTTTTAAGTGTTAAGGATAGGATTAGTTTTATGGTTAGTGTTAAGGTTAGGGTTACGATTAGTGTTAGGTTTAGGTTTACAGTTAGGTTTAGGGTTACGGTTAGTTTTAGCATTCGAGTTAGGCATTAGGGTTACTGTTAGGGTTAGGATTAGTGTTAGGGTTATGTTTAGATGTTAGCGTTAGGTTAAGTGTTAGATTTTGATGTTAGGGTTAAGGTTAGGGCTAGCCTTAGAGTTTATGGTTAGAGTTAGTGTTAGGGTTAGCGTTAATGCTTAGGTTTTGGGTCAGTGTTAGGGTTAGGATTAGGGTTGGTGTTATGGTTAGTGTTAGGGTTAGTGTTAGAGGTATGGGTTAGGGTAATGGCTAGGGTTATGGTTACGGTTAGGGTTAGTTTTATGCTAGGGTTAGGGTTAGGTATTACAGTCAGTTTCAATGTTAATTTAAGGGTTAGGGTTAGTGTTAGGGTTAGGGTTAGGGATTAATGTTAGGTTTATGGTTATGCTTATAGTTATGGTTAGGGTTAGGGTTAGGCTCAGGGTTCGGATTAAAAGTTATTTTTAGTGGTAGGGTTAGTTTTATGGTTACAGTTAGGGTTAAGGTTAGTGTTAGTTTTTGGGTTCGGGATTAGGTGTTAGGGAGAGGTTTAACATTTAACTTTGGGTTATGGTTAGCATTAGGGTTATGCTTAGGTTTATGGTTAGGCTTAGGTTTAGTGTTAGGCTTTGGTTTAGTGTTAGTGTTAGGGTTAGATGTAAAATTTAGGGTTAGGGTTAGTGTAATGGTTAGAGTTTAGTTTTAGGGTTAGGTTTAGAGTTAGGGTTAAGGTTAGGGTTACGCTTATGATTAGAGGATAGCGTTAGGTTTATGGTTAGAGTTTGGGTTTAGGGTTAGGGTTAGGGATTAGGGTTAGAGGTTATGCTTAAGGTTAGGGCTAGGGCTAGGGTTAAATCTTAGGTTTAGTGTTAGGGTTAGGGTTAGGGTTAGGTTTAGATTTAGGGTTAGGGTTAATGTTAGGGTTAGAAGTTGTTTTAGTGTTAGGGTAGTGTTAGTGTTAGAGTTAGATTTAGGGTGATGGTTGGATGTTAGGGTTAGGGTTAGTGATATGGTTAGGGTTAGTGTTACAGTTAGGCCTTAGGGTTAAGGTTAGGGTTACGGTTATGTTTAGAGGTTAGCGTTAGGTTTAGTGTTACAGTTTGGGTTTAAGGTTAGGATTGGGGTTAGGCTTAAATGATATGGTTATGTTTAGGGTTATGGTTATGGATAAAACTTATGTTTAGTGTTAGTGTTAGGGTTAGGGTTAGTGTTAGGGTTAGTATTAGGTTTAGGGTTAGGGGTTAGGTGTTAGGGAAAGGGTTAGGGTTAGGCTTCACGTTATAGTTTGTGTTAGTTTACGATTAGGTTTAGGTTGACGGTTAGGGTTAGGTTTATGGTTAGTTTTAGGGTTATATTTAGAGTTAGGGTTAGCGCGTAGGTGTTAGTGATAGTGTTATTGCTAGGGTTAGGGTTAGCTTTACAGTTAGGGCTAGTGTTAGGGATAGTATTAGGGTTAGGGTTAGGGTTAGGTTTAGTGTTAGGGTTAGTTTTAAGGGTTAGTCTTAGAGGTTATGGTTAGCGTTAGGGTTTAGGTTAGTGTTAAAGCTTAGGTTTAGGGTTAGGGTTAGGTTTAGTGTTAGGGTTAGGTTTAGGGTTAGTCTTAGAGGTTATGGTTAGTGTTTGGGTTAAGGTTAGGGTTAAAGCTTAGGTTTAGGGTTAGGTTTAGGTTTAGGGTTAGGGTTAGTGTTAGGGATAGTGTTACAGTTAGGGTTTGGGTTACGGTTAGGGTTACTGTTAAGGTTAGGGTTACAGTTACAGTTAGAGTTAGGGTTAGTGTTTGGATTAGGCTTCGTGTTAGTGTTAGGATTAGGTATAGGGTTCAGGTGATAGGGATAGGGGTAGTGTTAGGCTTCAGGTTACGGTTAGGTTTAGGGTTATGATTAGGTTAGGGTTAGGGTTAGAGTTAGGTTTAGTGTTTGCTTTAGATTTATGGTTAGTTTTATGTTTAGAGATAGGGTTAGGTTTAGGATTTAGGTGTTCAGGATAAGGTTGTATTTAGGGTTAGGTTTAAGTTTAGGGTTAGGGTTAGTGTTAGGGTTAAGTTTAGGGTTATGGTTAGGGTTAAGGTTAGGTTTAGGGTTAGATATTAGGTTTAGGGTTAGGTTTAGCATTAGGGTTATGTTTATATTTAGGATTAGAATTTAGGGTTAGCATTAGGGTTATTGTTAGGTTTAGGTTTAGGGTTAGGGGTAATGTTAGGTTTAGGGTTAGTGTTAGGGTTAGGAATAGGGTTCAGGTTAGCATTAGGGTTAGGATTTAGGGTTAGTATAGGGTTATTATTAGGGTTAGGGTTAGGTTGACTTTTAGGGTTTGGGTTAGGGTTAGGGTTAGGGTTAGTGTTAGCATTAGGTTTCGCGTTAGGGTTAGGGTTAGAGTTAGAGTTTAGTGTTAAGGTTAGAGTTAGTGTTAGATTTAGATATTAATGTTACTGTTAGGTTGAGGGTTAGAATTATGATTAGTGTTTGGTTTATGATTAGAATTTATTGTTAGTGTTAGGTTTATGGTTAGGGTTATGGTTAGGTTTAGGGCTAGGTTTAGGGCTAGCCTTCTGGGTTAGTTGTTAGGGTTAGGGTTAGGCTTTGGGTTATGGTTAGGTTTAGGGTTATGATTAAGTTTAGGCTTAAGTTTACAGTTAGATTTAGGATTAGGTTTAGGTTTAGCGTTATGGTTATGGTTAGTGTTAGGATTAGGGGTACTGTTTAAGGTAAGGGTTAGTTTCAGTCTTAGGTTTACAGTTAGTTTTAGGGTTAGGGTTAGGGTTAGATTTAGGTTAATGTTTAGGGTTAGGTTGAGTTTCAGGTTTAGGGTTAGGGTTAGGGTTAGAATTTAGGTTTAATCTTAGTGTTAATATTAGGGTTAGGGTTAGGGTTTGGGTTAATGGTTAGTGTTAGATTTAGGGTTAGGGTTGGGTTTAGCGTTTGAGTTAGCATTAGTTTTAGGGTTAGAGGTATGGGTTAGGCTTATGTTAGTCTTAGGATTACGGTTAGCGTTAGGGTTATGTATTACGGTCAGGGTTAAGGTTAATTTTAGTATTAGGTTTAGAGTTATGGTTTGGGATTAAGGTTAGGTTAGGTTAGGTTTATGGTGAAGGTTAGAGTTAGGGTTAGGTTTCGTGTGAGGGTTAGGTTAGAGTTTAGGGTTAGTGTTAGTGTTAGTGATATGGTTAGGGTTAGATTTAGGGTTAGGGTTAGAGTTTAGGGTTAGGGTTAGTGTTAGTTTTAGGGTTAGAGTTTAGGTTTAGAGTTAGGTTTAGCGTTAGCGTTAGGGTAAGATTTAGGATTTGAGTTTTGTGTTAGTGTTAGGTTTCGGTTTAGTGTTAGGGGTTAGGGGTTATGTGTCAGGGAGAGGGTTATGGTTAGGCTTAGGGCTATAGTTATGTTTAGGTTTACTATTAGGTTTAGGGTAAGGTTTAGGGTTATGGTTAGTTTTTGATTTACGGTTACGGTTAAGGTTAGGGGTTAGGTGTTAGGGATAGAGTTAGCATTATGATTACGGTTAGGTTTAATGTTACGGTTTGTTTTAGGGTTAGGTTAAGGATTAGGAATAGTGTTAGGTTTAGGTTCAGGGTTAGGGTTAGGGATAGGGTTCGTGTTAGGGTTAGGTTGAGGTTTAGGGTTTGGTTAGGGTTAGTGTTAGGGTTAGGTTTTGGGTTTGAGTTAGGGTAAGGATTAGAGTTTAGGGTTTGGGTTAGTGTTAGTGTTAGGATTAAGGTTAGGGTTAGGTTTTGGGTTAGATGTTAGGGTTAGGGTTAGTATTAAGGTCAGATTTATGATTAGAATTTAGGGTTAGTGTTAGGTTTAGAGTTAGGGTTAGGGTTACGGTTGGGGTTAGGTTTAGGGCTAGCATTACAGGTTACGTGTCAGCAAGAGCGTTAGGGTTAGGCTTTGTGTTACGGTTAGGTTTAGGGTTATGATTAGTTTTAGGCTTATGTTTATGGTTAGGTTTAGGGTTAGGTTTAGTTTTAGGGTTAGGGTTATGGTTAGTGTGACGTTTAGGGGTACTGCTTAGGGTAAGGTTTAGGTTCAGTGTTAAGTTTACAGTTAGTTTTAGGGTTAGCATTAGGGTTAGGTTTAGGGTTAGGTTTGGGTTAGGGTTAGGTTAAGGGTTAGGGTTAGTTTGAGGTTTAGGTTTTGGGTTAGGGTTTGGGTTAGAAGTTAGGTTTAGTATTAGTGTTAGGGTTAAGTTTAGGGTTAGGGTTAGATGTTATTGTTAGGCTTAGAATTGCAGTTAGATTTAGGGTGTGAGTTAGCATTATATTTAGGGTTAGAGGTATGGGTTAGGCTTATGTTATGGTTAAGATTAGGGTTAGGCTTAAGGTTAGTTATTATGGTCAGGTTTAGGTTAATTTTAGGGTTAGGGTTAGGGTTAGAGATTAAGGTTAGGTTTTGGGTTAGGGTTATGGTGAGGGTTAGTGTTAGGTTTAGGTTTCGGGTTAGGGTTAGTGTTAGGGTTCTGGTTAGGGTTAGAGTTGTTAAGGTTAAGGTTAGTGTTAGGGTTAGGGTTAGGTTTAGGGTTAGAATTTAGGCCTAGATTTAGGGTTAGACTTAGCATTAGGCTTAGGCTTATGGTAGGGTTAGGGTTAGGGTTATGGTTAGTTATTACAGTCAGGATTAAAGTTAGTTTTAGGCTTAGGGTTAGGGTTAAAGTTAGGTTTAGAATTAAAGTTGAGTGTTAGGTTTAGGGGTAGGGTTAGAGTTATGGTTTGTATTAGAAGTTAATGTTAGGGGTATGGTTATGGTTATGGTTACGTTAGGGTTAGGGTTAGGGTTAGGGTTAGGGTTAGATGTTAGGTGTTAGGGAGAGGGTTAGGGTTAGGCTTCGGGTTATGGGTAGTGTTAGGGTTATGATTAGGTTTAGGGTTTCTGTTAGCGTTAGGGTTATGGTTAGTTTTACGGTTAGTTTCATGGTTAGATTTAGGGTTAGCGTTAGGCGTTAGTTGTTAGGGAGAGGTTTAGTGTTAGTGTTAGGGTTAGGGTTAGTGTTAGGGTTAGGTTTATGGTTAGGTTTAGGGCTACGGATAGTGTTAAGGTTATGCTTAAGGTTAGGGTTAGGGTTAGGGTTAAGTTTAGAGGTTAGCATTAGGTTTAGTGTTAAATTTTGGGGTTAGCGTTAGGGTTAGGGTTAGGCTTAGTGGTTATGGCTAGAGTTAGTGTTAGGGTTAGGTTTAAAGCTTAGGTTTAGGGTTAGTGTTACATTTAGCATTAGGGTTATGTTTAGACATTAGTGCTAGGATTAGGTTTAGGGTTAGTGTTTGTGTTAGTATTAGGGCTATGTTTAGAGTTAGGTTTAGGTTTAGGGTTAGGGTTATGATTAGGTTTAGTGTTAGGTTTAGGGATTGGGTTACAGTTAGGCTTTGGGTTATAGTTAGAGTTCAGGTTAGGGTTATGGTTATGGTTAGGGTTAGGTTGAGGTTTAGGGTTAGGGCTAGGGTTATGGTTAAAAGTTAGGTTTAATGTTAGGTTTATGGTTAGGATTAGGGCTAAGTTAAGGTTAGGGTTAGGGTTAGGGTTAGAGGTTAAGGCTAGGGTTAGGGTTAGGGTTAGAGTTAGGGTTAGGGTTAGAGTTAAAAATTGGTGTCAGTGTTAGAGTTTAGGGTGAGTGTTATGGTTAGTGTTAAGGTTAGTTTTAGGGTTAGAGTTTAGGGTTAGTGTTAGATTTACCATTAGGGTTATCGTTAGGATTAGAATTTAGTGATAGTGGTAGGGTTAGGGTTATGTTTACAGTTAGGGTTAGGTTTAGGTGTTAGGTTTTAGGGAGAGGGTTATGGTTGGGGTTCAGGTTACAGTTTGTTTTAGGGTTACGATTAGTTTTAGGGTTAGGTTTACACTTAGGGCTAGGGTTAGGTGTTAGTGTTAGGGTTAGGGTTAGGGTTAGGTTTAGGATTAGAGTTTAGGATTAGGGTTAGGTTTAGGGTTAGGGTTAATTTTAGGATAAAAACTTAGTGTTAGATGTAGCGTTAGGGTTGTGGTTACGGTTAGATTTAGGGTTAGATTTAGGGTTAGTTTTCGGGGTTAGATATTATTGAAAGGGTTAGCGTTAGGATTTGGGTTATGGTTAGTTTTAGTGTTACGATTAGGTTTAGCGTTAGGGTTATGGTGAGGGTTAGGGTTAGGTTTACGGTTAGTTTTAGGGTTATGGTTAGTGTTAGGGTTTTCAGTTAAGTGTTAGGGATAGGATTAGGGTTAAGATTAATGTTAGGGGTAGGGTTATGGTTATGGTTAGGTTTATGGTTAGTTTTATTGTTAGGGTTAAGGGTTAAGTTTAGGGATAGGATTAGTGTCATGGTTAAATTTAGGGTTAGAATTACAGTTAGGGTTAGGGATAGCTTTACGGTTAAGTTTAGGTTTATGGTTAGTTTTAGGTTTAGGGTTAGGCTTTAGGTTTAGGGTTAGGGTTAGCATTAGGGTTATGATTATGGTTAGAGTTAGAGGTTAGCATCAGGTTTAGTGTTAGAGTTTGCTGTTAGGGTTAGAGTTAGGATTAGGCTTAGAGTTAATGGTTAGTTTTAGTGTTAGTGTTAGGGCTTTAGCTTAGGTTTTGGGTTAGGTTTAGGGTTAAGGTTCGGATTAGGGTTAGTGTTAGGGTTAGTGTTAGGGTTCCGGTTAGAGGTATGGTTTAGGGTTAGGGTTAGGTTTAGTGTTAGGGTTATGGTTAGTTTAGGGTTATGCTAGGGTTGGGGTTAGGGTTAGGTTTAGTGTTAGGTATTACAATCAGGTCAAGGGATAGTTTAAGGTTTAGTGTTAGGTTTAGGCATTAATGTTAGGTTTAATGTTATGTTTATGGTTAGGATGAGGCTTAGGGTTAGGGTTAGAGGTGAGTGTTAGTTTTAGAGTTAGAGTTAGGTTTAGTGTTTGACTTAGCATTAGTTTTAGGGTTAGAGTTAGGGTTATGTTTATTGTTAGTTTTAGGATTAGGTTTAGGGTTAGGCTAGAGTTTAGGTGTTAGGGATAGGTTTAGGGTTAGTGTTAGGTTTTCCTTTAGTTTTATGATTAGGAATAGTGTTAGCTTTAGGGTTAGGGTTTAGGGTTAGGGTTAGGGTTAGGGTTAGGTTTTGGTATAGGGTTAGTTTTAGGGTTAGAAGTTGGTTTAGTCTTAGGGTTAAGGTTAGGGTTAGAGTTAGAGTTAGAGTTAGGGTTAGATATTAAAGTTAGGGTTAGTGTTAGGGGTAGTGATATGGTTAGAGTTTAGGGTTAGTGTTAAAGTTAGAGTTAGGGTTAAGGTTAGGGCTAGGGTTAGGGTTAGGGTTATGGTTAGGCTTAAAACTTAGGTTTAGGGTTAGGGGTAGGGTTAGGGTTACGGTTAGGTTTAGTGTTAGTGTTAGTGTTAGGTTTCAGGTTATGTGTTAGCTGTTAGGCAGATGGTTAGGGTTAGGCTTTTTTATGGTTATGTTTAAGGTTGCGATTAGGTTTAGACTTAAAGTTACAGTTAGGTTTATGGTTAGGTTTAGGTTTAGAGTTAGGCTTATGTTTAGTGTTAGGTTTGGGGTACTGTTTAGGGTAAGGGTTAGGTTTAGGTTTAGGATTATAGTTAATTTTAGGTTTTGGGTTGGGTTTGGGTTAGGGTTAGTTTAAGAGTTAGGATTAGGTTGAGGTTTAGGTTTAGGGTTAGGGTTAGAAATTAGGTTTAAGGTTAGTGTTAGGGATAGGGTTAGGGTTAGGGTTAGTGTTAAGGTTAGAGGTTAGTGTTAGTTTTAGTGTTAGGGTTAAGTTTAGAGTTGGGGCTAGGGGTTTGTGGTTAGGGAGAATTTTATGGTTAGGCTTCGGGTTATGGTTAATTTTAGGGTTAGGATTAGGTTTAGGCTTATCCTTAGGGTTTGTTTTATGGTTAGGGTTAGGGTTATGTTTAGTTCTAGGGTTAGGAGTTAGTTGTTAGGGATTGATTTAGCGTTAGGGTTAGGGTTACGATTAGTGTTAGGTTTAGGTTTAGGTTTAGGCTTAGGGTTAGTGTTATTGTTAGGGTTAGGGTTAGGTTGAGGTTTAGGTTTAGGGTTAGGTTTAGGGTTAGGTTTCAGGTCAGGGTTAGGGTTAGGCTTAGAGTTTAGGATTAGGTTTAGGGTTAGGGTTAGTGTTAGGGTTAGGTTTAAGTTTAGCTATTAGGGTTAGGGTTAGGTTTAGGTTTAGAGATAGGGTCAGGGTTAGTTTTATGATTAGAATTTAGGGTTAGTGTTATGTTACTGTTAGGTATTAAAGTCAGGGTTAGGGTTAGTTTTAGGGTTAGGTTTAGGTTTAGTGTTAGGGATTAAGGTTATGTTTTGGGTTAGGGTTATGGTGAGAGTTAGGGTGAGGTTTTGGGTTAGGGTTAGGGTTAGAGTTTGGGGTTAGTGTTAGTGTTAATGTTAGTGTTAGTGTTAGGGTTAGGTTTAGATTTTTTGTTATAATTTATGGTTAGAATTACGTTTAAGGTTAGGATTAGGCTTAGGCTTATGGTAGGGTTAGGGTTAGGGTTGGGTATTAAGATCAGTGTTAAAGTTATTTTTAGGGTTATGGTTAGGGCTAGAGTTAGGTTTAGGGTTAGATGTTAGGGTTAGTATTAGGTTTAGGGTTCCGATTAGTGTTAGGATTAGGATTAGAAGTTAGTCTTAGGGGTAGGGTTAGGTTTATGATTACTGGTAGGGTTAGGGTTAGGGTTAATGTTAGGTTTAGGTTTACGGTTACGTTTAGTGTTACAGATATTGTTAGGGGTATGCTTAGGGTTAGGGTTAGTGTTAGTGTTAGGGTTAGGGTTTCAGTTAGGGTTAGGATTAGTGTTAAGGTTATGGTTAGAGGTAGCATTAATTTTAGTGTTAGTGTTAGGGTTAGGGTTAGCGTTAGAGATTAGTGTTTGGGTCAGGTTATGGTTAGGTTTAGGATTAGGTTTAGCTTTAGGGTTAGGGTTAGGTTTTAGGTTTAGTGTTCATTTTAGTGTTATGGTTAGGGTTAGGTATAGGGTTACAGTTAGGCTTTGGGTTATGGTTTTAGTTAGGGTTAGGGTTATGATTAGGGTTAGGTTTAGGTTGACGTTTAAGGTTAGGGTTAGGGTTTTGTTTGAAGTTAATTTTAGTGTTAGGTTTAGGGTAAGAGTTACGAATAGGTTAGTGTTATGGTTAGGGTTAGGGCTAGAGGTTAAGGTTAGGTTTAGGGTTAAGGTTAGCGTTAGGGTTATGTTTAGGGTTAGAGTTAAAGGTTATTGTTAGGGTTAGTGTTACGGTTAGAGTTTATGGTTAGTGCTAGGGTGAGGTTAGGTTAGTGTTAGGGTTAGGATTATGGTTAGTGTTTAGGGTTAGTGTTAGGTTTAGGATTAGTGTTAGTGTTAGGATAAGAAGTTATTGTTAGGTGTAGGGTTAGGGTTATGGTAACAGTTAGGGTTAGGGTTATTGTTAGGGTTAGGTTTAGGGGTTAGGTGTTAGGGAGAGGGTTGTGTTTAGGCTGCAGGTTACATTTAGTGTAAGGGTTATGATTAGGTTTAGGGTTAGGTTTAGGGTTTGTGTTATTGTTAGGGTTAGGGTTATGGTTAGGTTTAGGTTTGCAGTTAGTTGATGGTTAGGTTTAGGGTTAACGTTAGGGATTACATGTTAGAGATAGGATTAGGGTTAGGCTTAGGGTATGGTAAGGTTTATGGTTAGGGTTAGGTTTATGGTTAATTTTATGCTTAGGGTTAGTGTTAGGGTTAGGGGTTAAGTGTTAGGGATAGGATTAGTGTTATGGTTATGGTTAGTGTAAGGGTTACGCTTAGGGTTAGTGTTAGGTTTATGGTTAGTTTTAGGGTTTTGGTTAGTTTTATCTTTAGGGTTAGGTTTAGGGTTAGGTTTAGGATTACTGTTAGGGATATGTTTCGAGGTTAGCATTAGGTTTAGTGATAGAGTTTGATGTTAGGGTTCAGGTTAGGCTTATGCTTAGTGTTTATGGTTAGGGTTAGTGTTAGGGGTAGCGTTAAAGCTTTGGTTTTGGGTTAGGGTTAGGGTTAGTGTTAGGGTTATTGTTAGTGTTAGGGTTAGAGCTATGGGTTAGGGTTAGGGTTAGGGTTAGTCTTATGCTAGTGTTAGCGTAGGGTTAGGTTTGGGTATTACCTTCAGGTTTAGGGTTAGTTTAAGGGTTGGTGTTAGGGTTAGGTTTAGTGTTAGGGATAGGGTTATGCTTAGGCTTCGGGTTATGGTTAGTGTTACTGTTAATATTACATTAGTGTTAGTGTTAGTGTTAGGGTTAGGGTTAGGTTTAGGGTTTGGATTAGTATTCGTGTTAGGTTGAGGGTTATGTTTAGGTGTCAGGTGTTAGGGATAGGGGTAGCATTACGCTTCAGATTACTGTTAGGGTTAGGGTTATGATTAGGTTTGGCTTAGGGTTAGGGTTAGGGTTAATGTTTGCTTTAGATATACGGTTAGTTTTGCGGTTGGGTTTAGGGTTAGGTTTAGGAATTAGGCTTTAGGAATAAGTTTGTAGTTAGTGTTAAGGTTAGGTTTAGGGTTAGAGTTTAGGGTTATGTTAGGTTTAGGGTTTGGGTTATATTTAGGTTTAGGGTTAGAGTCTAGTTTTAGGGTTAGGTTTAGCGTTAGGGTTAGGTTTAGGATAAGAATTTAGGTTTAGGGTTAGGTTTAGGTTTAGGGTTAGTGGTTACGTGTTAGGGAGAGTGTTATGGTTAGTCTTCGGTTTATGGTTAGGTTTAGGGTTACGATTATGTTTAGGGTTAAATTCAGGGTTATGGTTAGGGTTTGTTTTACGGTTAGAGTTAGGATTAGGGTTAGGGTTAGGTGTTAGGTGTTAGGCTACAGTTAGCATTAGGGTAAGGCTTAGGTTTAGTGTTAGGGATAGTTTTTTTGGTTAGGTTTAGGGTTCGGGATAGTGTTATGTTTAGGGTTAGGGTTAGGGTTAGGGATAGGGTTCGTGTTAGGCTTAGGTTTAGGGTTTAGAGTTAAGGTTAGTTTTAGGGTTATGTTTAGGTTTATGATTAGAATTTAGGGTTAGAGTTAGGGTTAGGGTTACGGTTAGGGTTAGGGTTAGGCTACATTTAGGGCGAGTGTTACAGGTTAGGTGTTAGAGAGAGGGTTAGGGTTAGGCTTTGGGTTACGTTTAGGCTTAGGGTTATGATTAGGTTTAGGCTTAAGTTTACAGTTATGTTTAGAGTAAGGGTTATGTTTTGTGTGAGATTTAGGGGTATTGTTTTGGGTAAGTTTTAGGTTCAGTGTTAGGTTTATGGTTAGTTTTAGGGTTAGGGTTGAGGTTAGGTTTAGGGTTAGGGTTTGGTTAGGGTTAGTTTAAGGGTTAGTGTTAGGTTGAGGTTTAGATTTAAGGTTAGGGTTAGGGTTAGAAGTTAGGCTTAGTGTTAGGGTTAGGTTTAGGATTAGAGTTAGGGTTAGGGTTAGAAGTTAGTGTTAGATTTAGGATTAGGGTTAGTTTTAGAGTTTGAGTTAGCGTTAGGTTTAGGGTTAGAGGTATGTGTTACTCTTATGTTAGTGTTAAGATTAGGGTTAGGGTTAGGGTGAGGTACTACGGTCAGGGTTAGGGTTAGTGTTAGGGTTAGTTTTAGGGTTAGACATTAAGGTTAGGTTTTGGGTTAGGGTTATGGTGAGGCTTAGTTTTAGGGTTAGGTTTCGGGTTTGGGTTAGGGTTAGGGTTATTGTTGTTAAGGTTAGGGTTAGTGTTAGGGTTAGTGTTAGGTTTTGGGTTAGAATTTAGGGTTAGATTTAGGATTAGACTTAACATTAGGGTTAGACTTATGGTAGGGTTAGGGTTAGGGTTATGGTTAGGTATTACTGTCAGTTTTAAAGTTAGTTTTATGTTTAGTGTTAGGGTTAGAGTTAGGTTTAGGATTAGAGTTGAGTGTTAAGGTTTGTTTTGGGTTAGTGTTAAGGTTATGGTTTGGATTAGAAGTTGGGTTAGGGGTAGGGTTAAGGTTATGGTTACTGTTATGGTTAGTGTTAGGGTTAGGATTGGTGTTAGGGTTAGGGTTAGCTGTTAGTTGTTAGGGAGAGGGTTAGGGTTGGCTTTGGGTTGCGGTTAGTGTTAGGGTTACAATTAGGTTTAGGGTTACAGTTAGGGTTAGGGTTAGGTTTACGGTTAGTTTCAGGGTTAGGTTTAGGGTTAGGGTTAGGGGTCAAATGTTAGGGATAAGTTTAGGGTTAGGGTTAGGGTTAGTGTTAGGGTTAGGTGTATAGTTAGATTTAGCATTACAGATAGTGTTAGGGTTATGCTTAGGGTTAGGTTTACGGTTAGGCTTTTGGTTATGATTAGATTTCAGGTTAGGGTTATGCTTAGAAGTTAGGTGTAGTGTTAGGTTTAGGGTTAGGGTTAGGAATACGTTAGTGTTAGGGTTGGGGTTAGGGTTAGAGTTTAAGGTTATGATTAGGTTAGGGTTAGTCTTAGAGTTAGGGTTAGGGTTAGAGTTAAAGGTTAGTGTTAGAGTTAGGGTTAGGGTTAGGGTTAGAGTTTAGGTTGAGTGTTAGTGTTAGTGTCAGGGTTAGGTTTAGGGTTAGAGTTTACGGTTAGTGATAAGTTTAGCATTAGGATAAGTGTTAGGATTAGAATTAGTGTTAGGGGTAGGGTTAGGGTTATGGTTACGGTTACAGTTAGGGTTAGTGTTAGGGGTTAGGTGTTAGGGAGGGGGTTAGGGTTAGGCTTCAGGTTACCATTTGTTTTAGGGTAACGATTAGGTTTATTGTTAGGTTTAGGCTTAGTGTTAGGGTTAGGGTTAGCGTTAGGTTTAGGTTTAGGGATCGAATTTAGGGTTAGTGTTAGGTTTAGTGTTAGGATTAGTGTTAGGAAAAGAAGTTAGTGGTAGAGGTATGGTTGGGTTATGGTTACGTTTAGGGTTAGGGTTATGGGTTAGGAATTAGGGAGAGGGTTAGGATAAGGCTTTGGGTTATGGTTAGTGTTAGGGTTACAATTAGGTTTAGGGTTAGGTTTAGGGTTAGTGTTAGGGTTATGTTTAGGCTTAGGGTTAGGTTTATGGTTAGTTTTAGGTTTACATTTAGAGTTGAGGTTAGGGGTTAAGTGTTAGGGATAGGATTAGTGTTAGGCTTAGTGTTAGGGTTAGGGTTAAGGTTAGGGTTAAGGCTTACAGTTAGTTTTATGTTTAGGTTTATGGGTTAAGTGTTAGGGATAGGATTGGTGTTATGGATGGTGTTAGGGTTAAAGATACGGTTATGGTTATGGTTATGTTTACAGTTAGGTTTAGGGTCACGGTTAGTTTTAGGGCTAGGGTTATGCTTTAGGGTTTGGGTTAGGGTTAAGGTTAGGGTTAGGATTATGGTTATGGTTATGGTTAGAGTTTAGCATTATGTTTAGTGTTAGAGTTTGCTGTTAGTGTTAGGGTGAGGTTTAGAGTTTATGTTTAGTTTTTGTGTTAGGGTTAGCGTTAAAGCTTAGGTTTTGGGTTAGGCTTAGAGTTAGGTTTAGGATTAGGGTTAGTACTAGGGTTAATGTTCCGGTTCCGGTTAGAGGTATGGGTTAGGTTTATGGTTTGGGTTAGGGTTAGGTATTACAATGAGGTTTAGGGTTAGTTTGAGGTTTAGGGTTAGGGATTAATGTTAGGTTTAGGGTTATGGTTATGGTTAGGGTTAGGGTTTGGATTAGTATTAGAAATAAGTGTTAGGTGTAGGATTAGGTTTATGGTTACACTTAGGGTTAGTGTTAGTGTTAGGGTTAGAATTAGCAGTTAGGTGTTAGGGAGAGGGTTAAGATTCAACTTTGGGTTACGTTTAGCATTAGGGTTACAATTAGGTTTAGGGTTAGGGTTAGGGTTACGTTTAGTGTTAATTTTAGTGTTAGGTTTAGGGTTAGGGTTAGGGTTAGGGTTAGGGATAAAGTCAGGGTTAGTTTTCGGTTTACCTTTAGGGTT
Organism: Cavia porcellus; assembly: GCF_034190915.1. Classification (NCBI taxonomy): domain Eukaryota; kingdom Metazoa; phylum Chordata; class Mammalia; order Rodentia; family Caviidae; genus Cavia; species Cavia porcellus. Next base: position 102,041,484 of record NW_026947488.1, on the reverse strand, counting down.
AGGGTTAGGTTTAGGTTTAGGGTTAGGGTTAATGTTAGGGTTAGAACTTGGTTTAGTGTTAGGGTTAGGTTTAGGATTATAATTAGAGTTAGGGTTAGGGTTACAAGTTAGGGTTAGGGTTAGGCTTTAGGTTAGTGATAGGTTTAGTGTCCTGGTTAGAGTTTAGGGTTAAGGTTACGGTTAGAGTTAGCATTAAGGTTAGGGTTAGGGTTATGGTTAAAGGATAGCGTTTGTTTTATGGTTAGAGTTTGGGTTTAGTTTTAGTGTTAAGGGTAGGTTTAGAGGTTATGCTTATGGTTGGGGTTAGGGTTACGTTTAAAACTTAGGTTTAGGGTTCGGGCTAGGGTTAGGTTTAGGTTTAGGGTTAGGGTTACTGTTAAGGTTAGAAGTGGTTTTAGTTTTAGGGTTATGGTTAGGGTTAGAATTAGTTAGGTTTACGTTTAGATGTTAGGGTTAGAGTTAGTGTTAGGTTTAGGGTTAGTGTTACAGTTAGACTTTAGGGTTAATGTTAGGGTTAGGGTTATGGTTAGAAGTTAGCGTTAAGTTTAGGGTTAGAGTTTGGGTTAAGCATTAGGGTTAGGTTTAGGCTCAGAGGTTATGGTTAGATTAGTGTTAGGTTTGGGGTTAAAACTTAGGTTTAGTGTTAGGGTTAGGGTTAGGCTTAGGGATAGTGTTAGGGTTAGTATTAGGGCTATGGTTAGGTGTTAGTTTTTAGAGAATGGGTTTGGGTTATGCTTCGGGTTATGGTTTGTGTTAGTTTACGATTAGGTTTAGGTTTAGGTTTAGAGTTAGGTTTAGCTTGAGGTTTAAGTTTAGGTTTAGGGTTAGTGTTAGGGGATAAGTGTTAGTGATAGTGTTAGGTTTAGGGTTAGGGTAAGGGTTAGGGTTAGGTTTACGGTTAGGGTTAGTGTTAGGGATAGTATTAGGGCTAAGGTTAGCGTTTAGGTTAGGGTTAGGTTTAGGGTTAGTGTTATGATTAGGTTTAGGATTAGGCCTAGAGGTTAGGGTTAGGGTTAGTATTAGAGTTTAGGATTAGGGTTAGGTTTAGAGTTAGTGTTAGGGTTAGGATTAGTGCTAGGTTTAGGGTTAGATATTAGGGTTAGGTTTATGTTTAGGATTAGCGTTAAGGTTCGGTTTATGATTATAATTTAGGGTTAGGGTTAGGGTTAGGATTAGGGTTAGGTTTACTGTTAGGGTTAGGGTTAGCTATAGGGCTAGCGTTAGGGGTAGGGTGTTATGGAGAGGGTTAGGGTTAGGATTTCGGTTATGGTTAGATTTAGGATTATGATTAGGTTTAGGCTTAATGTTTTGGTTATATTTAGGATTAGATTTAGGTTTAGGGTTACAGTTATGGTTAGTGTTAAGTTTAGGGGTACTGTTTAGGGTAAGGGTTAGGTTCAGTGTTAGGTTTTCAATTAGTTTTAGGGTTAGAGTTAGGGTTTGGTTTAGGGTTAGGGTTGGGTTACGGTTAGGTTAAGTATTATGGTTCGTTTGAGGTTTAGGTTTAGGTTTAGGGTTAGAAGTTAGGTTTAGTGCTAGTGTTAGTGTTAGGTTCAGGGTTAGGTTTAGGGTTAGAGGTTAGTGTTAGGTTTGGGGTTAGGGTTAACTTTAGGGTTTGAGTTAGCATTAGGTTTACAGTTAAAGGTCTGGGTTAGGCTTATTTTAGGGTTACGATTAGGGTTAGGGTTACGGTTAGGTTTTACGGTCAGAGTTAGGGTTAGTTTTAGTGTTCGGGTTAGGGTTTGGGATGAAGTTTAGGTTTTGGGTTTGGGCTATTGTGAGGGTTAGGGTTAGGGTTAGGTTTAGGGTTAGAATTTTGTGTTAGAATTAGGGTTAGGTTTAGGATTAGGGTTAGGCTTATGGTAAGGTTAGGGTTAGGGTTAGAGTTAGGTATTACGGTCAGGGTTTAAGTTAGTATTAGGGTTCAGGTTAGGGTTAGAGATAGGTTTAGGATTAAATTGAGTGTTAGGGTTAGATTAAGGGTTAGGGTTAGTGTTAAGGTTAGGGTTATGGTTATGGTTATGGTTAGGGTTAGGATTTGGATTAGAAGTTAGGTTTAGTGGTAGGGTTAGGGTTATGGTTACTGTTAGGGTTAGTGTTAGAGTTAAAGGTTAGTGTTAGTGTTAGGGTTAGTGTAGGGTTAGACTTTAGGGTGAGTGCTAGGGTGTGGGTTAGGGTTAGTGTTAGGGTTAGGTGTATGGTTAGAGTTTAGGGTTAGGGTTCGTTTTAGGGTCATGGTTTGAGTTAGGATTAGAATTTAGTGTTTGGGGGTAGGATTAGGGTTATGGTTATGGTTAGTGTTAGTGTTAGGGTTAGGGGTTAGTTGTTAGGAAGAGGGTTAGGGTTAGGCTTCAGGTTATGTTTAGTTATAGGGTTTGGATTAGGTTTAGTGTAAGCTTTAGGCTTAGAGTTAGGTTTAGAGTTAGGGTTAGGGATAGGTTCACAGTTAGTTTTAGGTTTAGGGTTAGTGTTAGGATTAGGGGTTAAGAGTTAGGGATAGGATTAGGGTTATGGTTAGGGATAGGGTTATGGTTAGGGTAAAGTTTAGGTTGACGGTTAGGTTTTGGGTTACGGTTAGTGTTAGAGTTAGGGTTAGGCTTTAGGGTTTGTGTTAGTGTTTGGGTTATGGTTAGGGTGAGGATTAGGATTAGTTTTATGGTTAGAGGTTAGTGTTAAATTTAGTGTTAGAGTTTGGTGTTAGGGTTAGGGTTAGTGTTAGGCTTAGATTTTATTGTTAGGGCTAGTGTTAGGGTTAGCGTTAAAGGTTATTTTTTTGGTTAGTGTTGGGGTTAGGGTTAGGATTAGGGTCATTGTTAACGTGTTAGGGTTAGGGTTAGAGGTATGGGTTAGGATTATGGTTATGTTTGGGTTAGGGTTATAGTTAGGTTTGGGCTAGGGTTAAGGTTATGCTGAGGTTAGGGTTAGTGTTAGGGTTATCCTTAGGTATTACAGTCAGTTATAGGGTTAGTTTAAGGGGTAAGGTTAGGGTTAGGGTTAAGGTTAGGAATTAATGTTACGTATAGTGTTATGTTTATGGTTAGGGTTTGGTTAGGGTTAGGTTTAGGGTTGGGATTAGAAGTTAGGGTTAGGGGTAGGGTTAGGTTTATGGTTACAGTTAGGGTTAGATATTGTGTTAGTGTTAGGGTTAGGGGTTACCTGTTAGAGAGAGGGTTAAGATTAGTTTCGGGTTGCGCTTAGCGTTAAGGTTATGATTAGGTTTAGAGTTACGCTAAGGGTTAGTGTTTGGGTTCGGTTTAGTGTTACTTTTAGTGTTAGTTTTAGGGCTAGGGTTGGGGTTAAGTGTTAGGCATAGTGTTAGGGTTAGGATTAGGGTTAGGTTTAGGGTAAGAGTTAGGTTTTGCAGTTAGGGTTAGGGTTAAGAATAGTGTTAGGTTTAGATTTAGGTTTAGGATTAGTGTAAGGTTTAGAAGTTGGTTAGGCCTAGGGTTTGGGTTAGGATTAAGGTTAGATGTTAGGGTTTGGGTTAGGGTTAGGGTTAGGGTTAGTGTTACGGTTAGAGTTTAGGGATAGTGTTAGGGTTAGAGTCAGGGTTAAGGTTGGGTTTAGGATTATTGTTAGAGGTTCGCATTAGGTTTAGTGTTAGAGTTTGAGTTTAGGGTTAGGGTTTGGGTTAGGCTTAGAGGTTATGGTTAAGCTTAAGGTTAGTGTTAGGGTTAAAACTGAGGTTTACGTTAGGGTTAGGGTTAGTGTTAGGGTTAGTTTTAGGGTTAGGGTTAGGTTTAGGTTTAGTGTTAGGGTTAGGGTTGCTGTTATGTTTAGAAGATGATTTAGTGTTTGGTTTAGGGTTAGGGTTAGAGTTAGAGTTACGGTTAGGGATAGGGTTAGGGTTGGGGTTTAGGTGTTAGTGATAGTGTTATGGTTAGGGTTAGGGTTAGGGTTCTGTGTACGGTTAGGGTTAGAGTTACGTGTAGTATTAGGGTTAGGATTAGAGCTTAGGTTAGTGTTATGGTTATGGTTAGTGTTAGTTTTAGGGTTAGGGTTAGGCTTAGAGGTTATGGCTATGTTTAGGGTCAAGTTTAGGGTTACGGTTAGGGTTAGGGATAGGGTTTGTATTAGGATTAGGGTTAGGGTTAGGTTTAGTGGTCACGTGTAGGGATAGTGTTAGGGTGAGGCTTCGGGTTACGATTAGTGTTAAGGTTACGATTAGGGTTAGCGTTAAGATAAGGTAAGTGTTAGGGTTAGGGTTACCGTTTGCGTTAGATTTATGGTTAGTTTTAGGGTTAGGGTTAGGGTTATGTTTAGGAGTTAGATGTTAGGGATAAGTTTGTAGTTAGGGTTAGGGTTTGTGTTAGGGTTTAGGGTTAGGGTTAAGTTTAGGGTTTGGTTTAGGGTTAGAGTTTAGGTTTAGTGTTAGGTTTAGCGTTAGGGTTAGGGTTAAGGTTAGGGTTAGGATTACAATTTAGGGTTCAGGTTAGGTTTCAGGTTAAGGTTACAGTTACCGTTAGGGTTAGGGTTAGCTTTAGGGTCAGTTTTAACGTTAGTGTTAGGGTTTGTGTTAGAGGTATGGGTTAGGTTTATGGTTATGGTTAGGTTTGGGTTAGGGTTATAGTTAGGTTTGGCTAGGGTTAAGGTTATGCTGAGGTTAGGGTTAGTGTTAGGGTTATGCTTAGGTATTACAGTCAGTTTTAGGGTTAGTTTGAGGGGTAAGGTTAGGGTTAGGGATAATGTTAGGAATTAATGTTATGTATAGTTTTATGTTTATGGTTAGGGTTTGGTTAGGGTTAGGTTTATGGTTGGGATTAGAAGTTAGGGTTAGGGGTTGTGTTAGGTTTATGGTTAAAGTTAGGGTTAGGTTTAGTGTTAGGGTTAGGGTTATGGGTTACCTGTTAGGGAGAGGGTTAAGATTAGGTTCAGGTTGCGCTTAGCATTAAGGTTATGATTAGTTTTAGTGTTAGGCTCAGGGTTAGTGTTTGGGTTCGGTTTAGTGTTACTTTTAGTGTTAGTTTTAGGGTTAGGGTTGGGGTTAGGTGTTAGGCATAGTGTTAGGGTTAGGGTTAGTGTTAGGATTAGGTTTAGGGTAAGAGTTAGGTTTTGCAGTTAGTGTTAGGGTTAAGAATAGTGTTTGGTTTAGATTTAGGTTTAGGATTAGTCTAAGGTTTAGAAGTTGATTAGGGTTAGGGTTTGCGTTAGGGTTAAGGTTAGATGTTAGGGTTTGGGTTAGGGTTAGGGTTAGTGTTACGGTTAGAGTTTAGGGTTAGTGTTAGGGTTAGAGTCAGGGTTAAGGTTAGGTTTAGGATTATTGTTAGAGGTTACCATTAGGTTTAGGGTTAGGCTTAGAGGTTATGGTTAAGGTTAGGGTTAGTGTTAGGGTTGAAACTGAGGTTAGGGTTAGTTTTAGGGTTAGGGTTAGGTTGAGGTTTAGGTTTAGGGTTGCTGATATGTTTAGAAGATGGTTTAGTGTTTGGTTTAGGGTTAGGGTTAGAGTTAGAGTTACGGTTAGGGATAGTGTTAGGGTTGGGGTTTAGGTGTTAGTGATAGTGTTAGGGTTAGGGTTAGGGTTAGGGTTATGTGTACAGTTAGGGTTAGATTTACGTGTAGTATTAGCGTTAGGGTTTGGGTTTAGGTTAGGATTAGGGTTATGGTTAGTGTTAGTGTTAGGGTTAGGGTTAGGCTTAGAGGTTATGGCTATGTTTAGGGTCAGGTTTAGGGTTACGGTTAGGGTTAGGGATAGGGTTTGGATTAGGATTAGGGTTAAGGTTAGGTTTAGGGGTCATGTGTAGGGATAGTGTTAGGGTGAGTCTTCGGGTTACGATTAGTGTAAAGGTTACGATTAGGGTTAGGCTTACAATAAGGTAAGGGTTAGGATTAGGGTTAGGTTTTCCATTTGCATTAGATTTATGGTTAGTTTTAGAGTTAGGGTTAGAGTTATGTTTAGGAGTTAGATGTTAGGGGTAAGTTTGGATTTAGGGTTAGGGTTTGGGTTAGGGTTTAGGGTTAGGGTTAAGTTTAGGGTTAGGGTTAGGTTTAGGGTTAGAGTTTAGGTTTAGTGTTAGGTTTAGCGTTAGTGTTAAGGTTAGGGTTAGGATTACAATTTAGGGTTCAGGTTAGGTTTAGGGTTAAGTTTACGGTTACCGTTAGGGTTAGGGATAGGTTTAGGTGTTAGGTGTTAGGAAGAGCATTAAGGTTAGGCTTCGGGATACGGTTAGGTTTAGAGATATTATTAGGTTAATTGTTAGGTTTAGGGTTATGGTTAGGGTTTCTTTTACGGTTAGAGTTAAGATTAGGGTTAGGTTTAAGGGTTAGGTGTTAGGGGATAGATGTAGTGTTAGGGTTAGTGTTAGTTTTTGTTTTAGGGTTCGGTTTAGGGTTATGGTTATGTTATGGTTAGTGTCATGTTTAGGTTTAGGGTTTAGGTTAGGGTTATGGATAGGGTTCAGGTTAGGGTTAGTGTTAGGATTTAGAGTTAGGATTAGGGTTAGGGTTAGGGTTATTGTTAGGGTTATGTTTTGGTTGAGGTTTAGGGTTAGGTTTAGGGTTAGGGTTATGGTTAGGGTTATTGTTATTGTTTGGGCTAGGCTTAGGGCTATTTTTAGGGCTAGCATTAGGGTTTAGGTTTTAAGGAGAGGGTTAGTGCTAGGCTTTCCTTTACGGTTAGCTTTAGGGTTCCGCTTAGGTTTAGGCTTACTTTTACAGAAATGTTTAGGTTTAGGGTTATGGTTAGTCTTAGGTTTAGCTGTACTGTTTAGGATAAGAATTAGGTTTAGTGTTAGGTTTATGGTTAGTTTTAGGGTTAGGTTTAGGGTTAGGGTTAGGTTAAGGGTTAGGTAGAGGTTTAGGTTTAGGGTTAGTGTTAGGGTTAGAAGTTTGGTTTAGTGTTAATGTTAGGGTTAGGTTTAGGGTTAGAAGTTAGTGTTAATTTTAGGGTTAGGGTTAGGTTTAGGGTTTGAGTTAGGGTTAGGTTTAGGGTTAGATGTATATGTTAGACTTATGGTAGGGTTAGGGTTAGGTTTAGGATTAGGCATTACAGTTAGGGTTAGGGTTAATTTTATGGTTAGGGATTAAGGTTAGGTTTTAGTTTAGGATTATGGTGAGGGTTAGGTTTAGCGTTTGGTATCGGGTTAGGGTTACATTTAGGGTTAGACTTTAGTGTTAGTTTTAGGGTTAGTGTTAGTGAGAGTTTTAGGGTTAGAATCTAGGGTTAGAATTAATGTTAGGTTTAGGATTATGTTTAGGCTTATGGTAGGGTTAGGGTTAGGGTTAGGTATTACAGTCAGGCTTAAATTAAGATTAGGGTTAGATTTAGGTTTAGGTTTAGAGTTTAGGGTTAGGGTGAGGTTTAGGATTATAGTCAGGTTTAGTTTTAGGGTTAGGATTAGAATTTAGTGTTAGGGGTGCTGTTAGTGTTATGGTTACTGTTAGATTTAGGGTTAGTGTTAGGGTTAGGTTTAGGTGTTAGGTGTTAGGGAGCGGTTAGGGTTATGCTTCGGTTTACGGTTAGTGTTAGGGTTACAATTAGTTTAGAATTACTGTTATGGAAAGGGTTAGGGTTAGGTTTACGGTTAATTTCAGGGTTAGGTTTAGTGTCAGAGTTAGGGGTTAGGTGTTAAGGATAATTTTAGGGGTATGGTTATATTTACGGTTATGGATAATGTTAGGATTATGGTTAGGATTAGGGTTAAGGTTAGGGTTAAGGTTAGGGTTAGGGTTAGGATTAGGGTTCGGGTTATGGTTAGAGGCTACCGTTAAGTTTAGTGTTAGAGTTTGGGATTAGCGTTAGTGTTAGTGTTAGGCTTAGAGGTTATGGTTAGGGTTAGTGTTAGGGTTAGGGTTAAAGCTTATGTTTCGGGTTAGGGTTACTGTTTTGTTTAGGGTTAGGTTTAGAGGTTAGTGTTAGAGTTAGGTTTAGGGTTAGTGTTGGTGTTAATGTTAGGGTTAGGTTTAGAGTTAGGTTTCGGTTTAGAGTTAGGGTTAGTTTTAGGATTAGGGTTAGTGTTAGGGTTAGGGTTAGGGTTAAGGTTAGGGTTTGGTTTATGTTTAGAGTTAGGGTCAGTATTATGGTTAGGGTTAGAGTTGGGTTGAGGTTTAGGTTTAGGGTTAGGGTTATGTTTAGAAGTTAGGTTTAGTGTTAGGTTTAGGGTTAAAGTTAGGAATTGGTTAATGTTAGGGTTAGGGTTGGGTTTAGAAGTTAAGTTTAGGGTTAGCATCAATGTTAGGTTTATGGTTAGGGTTAGGGTAAGAGTTAAAGGTTAGAGTTAGTGTTAGGGTTAGTGTTAGGGTTAAGGTTTAGGTTTTGTGCTATGGTGAGGGTTAGGGTTAGTTTTAGGGTTAGGTTTAAGGTTAGAGTTTAGGGTTAGGTTTATGTTTAGGGTTAGGGTTAATGTTAGGATTAGAAGTTAGCGTTAAGTGTAGGGTTAGGGTTAGGGTTAGGGTTAGGGTTAGGTGTTAGGTAGAGGCTTAGGGTTATTCTTTGGGTTACGGTTAGTGGTAGGGATAGGGTTAGGTGTTAGGTAGAGGCTTAGGGTTATTCTTTGGGTTATGGTTAGTGTTAGGGTTAGGGTTGTGAATAGGTTTAGGTTTAGCGTTAAGGTTAGGGTTAGATTTACAGTTAGTTTTAGAGTTAGGTTTATTGTTAGGGTTATGGTTTAAGTATTAGGGATAGGCTTAGTGTTATGGTTAGGTTAAGGTTACAGCTAGGGTTAAGGTTAGGCTTACCATTAGTTTTAGGGTTATGGTTAGTTTTAGGGTTAGGGTTAGGCTTTAGGGTTTGTATTAGTGTTAGGGTTATTGTTAGAGGTTAGCATTAGGTTTATTGTTAGAGTTTGGTGTTAGGGCTAGTGTTAGGTTTAGGCTTAGTTTTTATGGTTAGGCTTAGTGTTAGGGTTATCGTTATAGCTTAGGTTTTGGGTTAGGCTTAGTATTAGGGTTAGTGTTAGGGTTAGTGTTAGAGTTATGGGTTAGGGTTATGGTTAGTGTCAGGGTTAGGGTTTTGCTAGGGTTTGGTTTAGGGTTAGGCTTAGGTATTACAGTCAGGTTTAGGGTTAGTTTAAGGGGTAGGGTTAGGGTAAGGGTTAGGTTTAGAGATTAATGTTAGGTTTAGGTTTATGGTTATGGTTAGAGTTAGGGCTAGGTTTAAGGTTAGGATTAGAAGTTAGGGTTAGGGGTAGGGTTAGGTTTATGGTTACAGTTAGTGTTAAAGTTAGTGTTAGGGTTAGGGTTAGGGGTCAGGTGTTAGGGAGAGGATTAAGACTAGGCTGCGGGTTACATTTATCATTAGGGTTATGATTAGGTTTAGGGTTTGGCTTAGGGTTAAGGTTAGGGTTAGGTTTAGTGTTAGTTTTAGCATTAGATTTATGGTTAGGATTGGGGTTTGGTGTTGGTGATAATGTTCGGGTTAGGGTTAGGGTTTGTTTTAGTGCATGAGTTAAGTTTACTGTTAGGGTTAGGGTTAGGAATTGTTTTAGGTTTAGGGTTAGGGTTTAGAGTAGGGTTAGGGTTAGGGTTATGTTTAGGGTTAAGTTTAGGTTTAGAGTTAGGATTAGTTTTAGAGTTAGAAGTTAGTTTAATGTTAGGTTTGGGGTTAGGTTTTCAGTTGGAGTTAGGGTTAGGGTTAGGGTTAGATGTTAGAGTTAGGGTTAGGGTTACAGTTAGGGTTATGGGTATGGTTAGGGTTAGTGTTACAGATAGAGTTTAAGGTTAGGTTTAGGGTGACAGTTCAGGTTAATGTTAGGGTTTGTTTTATGGTTAGATGTTAGCATTAGTTTTAGGGTTAGAATTTGGTTTTAGGTTTAGGGTTAGGGTTAGGTTTAGTGTTAGGTTTAGAGTTAAAACTTAGGTTTAGGGTTAAGGTTAGAGTTAGGTTTAGGGTTAGTGTTAGTATTATTGTTAGGGTAAGGGTTAAAGGTTAGTTGTTAGGGAAAGGGTTAGGGTTAGGGTTAAGGTTAGGGTTAGGGTTAGGGTTAGTATTAGAGATATGGGTTAGGTTTAGGGTTAGGGTTAGGGTTAGGGCTAGGGTTATGGTTAGGGTGATTGTTAGCATTAGGTTTAGTGTTAGGGTTAGAGGCATGGGTTAGGGTTAAGTTTAGGTGTAGGGTTCAGGTTAGGTTTAGTGTTATTGTAGGTTTAGGGTTACGGTTAGGGTTACATATTACGGTCAGTGTTAGTGTTAGTTTAACGTGTAGGCTTAGGATTAGGGTTAGGGATTAATGTTAGGTTTTGGGTTAGGTTTATTGTTAGGGTTAGAGTTAGGGTTAATGTTAGGGTTACTGTTAGAATTTATGGTTAGGTTTAGGTTTGTGTTAGGGTTAGGGTTAGGTTTAGGGTTAATTTAGGGGTTAGGTGTTAGGGATAGGGTTAGGTTTAGGGCTAGGCTTAGGGTTATGTTTAGGGTTTAGCTTTAGGTTTAGTGTTAGGGTTAAGGTTAGAGTTAAGGGTTAGTGTTAGGGTTAGGTTTTGGGTTAGGATTAGAAGTTATGTTTATGTGTAGTGTTAGGGTTATGATTACGGTTTCGTTTAGGATTAGGGTTAGGGTTAGTGTTATGGTTAGGGTTAGCGGTTAGTTCTTAGGGAGAGGGTTAGGGTGAGGTTTAATGTTAGCGTTAGGGTTAGCGTTATGGTTAGGGTTATTGTAGGGTTAGGGTTAGTTGTCAGTTTTTAGGGAGAATGTTAGGGTTAGGCTTCGGGATATGGATAGTGTTAGTTCTATGATTAGGTTTAGTGTAAGGTTAGGGTTAGAGTTAGTATTAAGGTCAGATTTAGGTTTACGGTTAGGTTTAATGTTAGGTTTAGACTTAGGATTAGCGGTTAGGTGTTAGGCATATGGTTAGTGTTAGGTTAGGGTTAGGGTTAGGTTTACGTTTAGGTTTAGGTTCATGGATAGTGTTAGGGTTAGGGTTAGGGTTTAGAGTTAGGGTTAGGGTTAGGGTTAGGTTTAGGTTTAGGATTAGGATTAGTTTTAGGCTTATGGGTAGAGGTTAGCGTTAGGTTTACTGTTAGAGATTGGTGTTAGGGTTATGCTTAGAGTTAGGCTTAGAGGTTATGGTTAGTGTTAGTGTTAAAGATTGGGTTTAAGGTTAGTTTTCCGGTTAGAGTTAGGGTTAGGTTTAGAGGTTAGTGTTAGGGTTAGTTTTAGAGTTAGTGCTAGTGTTATGGTTACGGTTAGGTTTAGAGTTAGGTTTAGGGTTAAGGTTAGGGTTAGGATTAGGGTCAGAGTTAGGTTTAGGTACAAGGTTATGGTTAGGCTTTGGGTTACGGCTAGGGTTATGATTAGGTTAAGTTGAGTTTAGGGTTAGGTTTAGCTTTAGGGTTAGAAGTTAGGTTTAGTGTTAGGTTTAGGGTTAGAGTTTAGGGTTAGAGTTAGGTTAGGTTTTAGGGTTAGGGTTATGGTTAGGATTAGAATTTTGGGTTAGGCTTAGGTTTACGGTTATGGTTAGGGTTAGGGTTAGGTTTACTGTTAGTTTTACAGGGTAGGTGTTAGGGAGATGGTTATGGTTAGGCTTAGTGTTACGGTTAGTTTTAGGGTTACCATTAGGTTTAGGGTTATTGTTGGGGTTTGTTTTAAGGTTAGGTTTAGGGTTATGTGTTAGGTGTTAGGGGTAGAGTTAGCGTTAGGGTTATTGTTAGGGTTAGGTTTAGGGTTAGGGTTAGGTTTATGTTTAGCCATAGGATTAGGTTAGGTGTTATGTTTGGTGTAGAGATAGTGTTAGAGTTAGGGTTAGGGTTAGGGTTAGGGTTAGGGTTAGGGTTAGTGTTTATGGTTGGGTTGAGGTTTAGAATTAAGGTTAGTATTACAGTTAGGTTTAATGTTGGGTTTAGGTTTTGGGTTAGTTTTAGGCTTAGGTATAGAGTTTATGTTTATGGTTAGATTTAGGGTTAGTGTTAGGAATAGGGTTAGGTTTAGGGTTTGAATTTAGGGTTAAGGTTAGTGTTAGGGTTTGGGTTAAGTTAAGGGTTACCGTTGGTTTAGGATTAAACTATAGGGTTAGGGTTACGGTTAGGTTTAGGTTTAGGGTTAGGGTTACAGTAAGCGTTAGAGTTATGGTTAAGTTTAGGGTTAGCTTTAGGGATTGGTTTTGGGTAAGCGTTTGTGGTTAGATCTTAGGGAGAGGGTTAGGGTTAGGCTTCTGGTTACTGTTATGTTTAGGGTTACGGTTAGGTATAGGCTCAGGGATGATGATAGTGTTAGTTTTAGTGTTAGTGTTAGTGTTAGTGTTAAGTTTAGGTTTAGGTTTAGGGTTAGGGTTAGTGTTAGGATTAGGAGTAGAGTTTTGGGTAAGGTTTAGGGTTAGTGTTAGGATTACAGTTAGTTTTAGGGTTAGGGTTAGTGTTAGGTTTTATGGTTATGGTTAGGGTTAATGTTATGATTAGGGTGAGGGTTAGATTGAGGTTTAACGTTAGGTTTAGGGTTAGTGTTAGGTTTATTGTTAGGGTTAGAGTTAGGGTTAGGTTTAGGTTTAGCCTAAGGATTAGGGTTAGGTTTAGGGTTAGGGTTAGGATTAAGGTTAGTGTTAGGGTTAGAGTTTAGCATCAGGATTAGTGTTAGGCTTAGGGTTAAGTTAAGGCTTAGGGTTAGGCTTAGGGTTAGATGTATGGGTTAGGGTTAGGGTTTGGGTTATAGTTAGGATTAGGGTTATGGTTAGGGTTATGGTTACTGTTAGGTTTAGGGTTATGGTTAGAAGTATGGGTTAGAATTAGGTTTAGGGGTAGGTTTAGGGTTAGGATTAGTGTTATGGTAGGTTTAGGATTAGGGTTAGGGTTACATATTATGGTCAGTGTTAGGGTTAGTTTAACGGGTAGGGTTAGGGTTCGGGTTAGGAATTAATGCTAGGTTTACAGTTAGGTTTATGGTTAGGGTTATGGTTAGGGTTAGATTTTAGGGTTAGGTTTAGGATTATGGTTAGTGTTACCGTTCGGATTTGGTTTGGGGTTAGAGTTTAGTGTTAGGGTTAGGTTTAGGGTTAGGGTAAGGGTTAGTGTTAAAGTTGTTTTTAGAATTAGAATTTAGGGTTAGGGTTAATGTTAGGGTTAGGGTTACGGTTAGGGTTAGTGTTAGGGCTAAGTTTAGGTTTAGCTTTTGGTTTAGGGTTAGAGTTTAGGGTCAGGGTTAGTGTTAGGGTTAGAATTAGGGTTATGATTATGGATAGGTTTAGGTTGAGATTTAGGGTTAGGGTTAGTGCTAGAGTTAGTGCTAGGTTTAGAGTTAGGGTTAGGTTTAGTGTTAGGATTAGGGTTAGGGTTCGGATTATGGTTAGGGTTGGAGTTAGGGCTAGTGTTATGAAATGGCTTTGGGTTACATTTACGGTTAGTGTTAGGGTTAGCCTTAGATTGAGTTTTAGGATTAGGTTTAGGGTTAGGGTTAGAAGTTAGGTTTAGTGTTAGGTTTAGGTTTAGGGTTAGTGTTAGAGGTTAGGGTTAACTTAGTGTTGTGGTTAGGGTCAGGGTTATGGTAGGGTTAGAAGGAAAGTTTAGGGTTAAGTTTAGGGGTTAGGGTTAGGGTTAGGGTTAGGTATTACTGTCAGTGTTAGGGTTAGTTTAAGGTTTAGGGTTAGGGTTATAGATTAATCTTAGGTTTAGGGTTAGGGTCTTGTTTAGTGTTAGGGTTGGGATTAGAGTTTAGGGTTGGAGTTAGGTTTAGGGTTAGTGTTAGGGTTATGGTTAGGTTTAGGGTTAAATTTTATGGCCAGGGTTACGTTTAGATTAGTGTTGTTATTATTAGGGTTAGGATTAAAATTTAGGGTTAGGGTTAGGGTTAGAGTTTAGGTTTAGTGTTAGGATTTGGTTTAAGTTTATGGTTAGGGTTAGGTTGAGGATAACAATTTATGGTTGGGGTAGGATTAGGGTTAGGGTTACATTTAAGGTTAGGTTTTGGGCTAGGTTTAGGTTTAGAGTTAGTGGTTAGGTGTTAGGGAGAGGGTTAGGGTTAGGCTTCCGGTTACGGTTAGGTTTTGGATTAGTTTTCTTCTTAGGGTTATGGTTAGGGTTATTGTTAGGTTTACGTTTCTGGTCAAATTTAGAGGTAGGGTTAGCATTAAGTTTAGGGGTTTGGTGTTAGTGACAGTGTTCGGATTAGGGTTAGGGTTAAGTAATACAGTCAGGCTTCAGGTTCATGTAGGGTGTAGAGTTAGGGTTAGGGTAAGGGATTAATGTTAGGTTTAGGGTTAGGGATAGGATTAGAACTTAGGGTTAGTGGTAGGGTTAGTGTTATGGTTACGGTTAGCATTAGGGTTAGTGTTAGGTTTAGGTTAAGGGTTAGGGTTAGAGTTAGCTTTATGGTTGGGGTTATGGTAGTGTTAGGGATATGGTTAGGTATTACTGTCAGGTTTAGGGTTTGTTTAAGTGGTAGGGTTAGGGTAATGGTTAGGGATTAATGTTAGGTTTAGGGTTAGTGTTATGTTTATTGGTAGGGTTAAAGTTAGTGTTACGGTTAGGGTTCGGTTTTGGGTTAGAGTTTAGGGTGGGGTTTAGGGTTAGGGTTAGGATTAGGATTAGAATTTAGTTTTAGGGTTATGTTGAGGATTAGGGTATGGTTAGGGTTAGGGTTAGGATTATGTTTACGGTTAATTTTAGGTTTTGGTTTAGGGTTAGGTTTAGGTGTTAAGTGTTAGGGATAGGATTAGTGTTAGTGTTAGAGTTAGGGTTAAGGTTAGGTATATGGATAATTTTAGGGTTAGAGTTAGAGTTTGGGTTAGGGGTTAGGTGTTAGGGGTAGGTTTAGGGTTATTATTAGGGTTAGGGTTAGTCTTTGGGTTAGGGTTAGAGGTATGGGTTAGGGTTATGGTTAGGGTTAGGGTTAGGTTTAGGGTTATGCTATGGTTACGGTTAGGGTTAGGGTTACATATTACAGTCAGATTTAGTGTTAGTTTAGGGGATAGAGTTAGGGTTAGGGTTAGGGATTAATGTTAGCGTTAGGGTTAGGGTTAGGTTTAGGGGTTAGTTGTTAGGGAGAGGGTTAAGATTAGGTTTTGAGTTACGTTTAGCATTAGGGTTGCGATTAAGTTTAGGGTTAGGCTTAGGATTAGGGTTAGGTTTATGTTTAGTGATAGTTTCAGAGTTATGTTTAGGGTTTAGGTTGGGGTTAGTTGTTAGGAATTAGGTTAGGTTTAGAGTAAGGGTTAGGTTTATGGTTAGGTTTAGATTTAGGAATACTGTTAGGTTTACCGTTAGGGTTTAGGGTAAGGTTTAGTGACAGGTTAGGGTTAGGGTTACAGTTAGGGTTAGGTTTAGATGTTAGTGCTAAGGTTAAGGTTAGGATTAGGGTTAGTGTTACAGTTAGAGTTTATGATTAGGGTTAGTGTTCGAGTTAGTGTTAATGTTAGGGTTAGGATTAGGGTTAGAGGTTAACGTTAGGTTTAGGGTTAGAGTTTGTGTTTAGGGTTAGGGTTAGGGTTAGTCTTATAGGTTATGGTTAAGGTTAGTGTTAAAACTTAGGTTTATGGTTAGGCTTTTGTTTAGGGTTAGTTTTAAGGTTAGATTTAGGGTTAGGGTTAGGGGTTAGGTGTTCGTGATAGTGTTAGGGTTAGGGTTAGGGTTAGGGTTAGGGTTATGGTTAGGGATAATATTAGGTTTAGGGTGTAAGTTACGGTTAGTGTTATGGTTAATTTAGGTTTAAGGTTAGGGTTAGGCTTAGAGATTATGGTTAAGGTTAGGGTTAGGTTTAAAGCTTAGGTTTAGGGGTAGGTTTATGGTTAGGGTTAGGGTTAAGGTTAGGGATAGGGTTAGGCTTAAGCTTTGGGTTATGGTTTAGTATTACGGTTACAATTAGGTTAATTTGGGTTAGGTTTAGGGTTAGGGTTACGGTTAGGTTTAGGGTTAGGGTTTTGATTACGATTAGGGTTAGGGTTAGGGTTAGGATTAGTTTTAGGGGTTAGGTGTTAGGTATAGGTTTAGGGTTAGGCTTCAGGTTCTGGTTGTGGTTATTGTTATGATTAGGGGCAGAATTTAGGGTTAGGGTTATGTTTACAGTTAGGGTTACAGTTAGGGTTAAGGTTAGGGTTAGGTTTACATTTACAGTTAGTTTCAGGGTTAGGTTTAGGATTAGGGTTAAGGGTTAAGTGTTAGGGATAGGATTAGGATTAGTGTTAGAGTTAAGGTTGGGGTTAGGTTTACGGTTAGCTTTAGGGTTAGACTTAGGGTTATGGTTAGGGGTTAAGTGTTAGGGGTAGGCTTAGGGTATTGTTAGGGTTACGGTTAGTGTTAGGGTTAGTTTTACGGTTAGGTTTAGGGTTATGGATAGTGTTAGTGTTAGGGTTATGTTTTAGGCTTAGGGTTAGGTTTAGGGTTAGGATTAGGTTTAGGGTTATGTTTAGTGGTAAGCGTTAATTTTAGTGTTAGAGTTTGGGGTTAGGTTTAGGGTTAGGCTTAGGCTTAGGATTTATGGTTAGGGTTATGGTTAGGGTTAGGGTTAGTGTTAGGGTTAGTCTTTGGGTTAGGGTTAGACGTATGGGTTAGGGTTATGGTTAGTGTAAGAGTTAGGTTTAGGTTTAGGGTTATGATATGGTTA
This sequence comes from Cavia porcellus, assembly GCF_034190915.1. NCBI lineage: Eukaryota > Metazoa > Chordata > Mammalia > Rodentia > Caviidae > Cavia > Cavia porcellus. The sequence continues at coordinate 102,025,028 of NW_026947488.1, read as the reverse complement.
CGGTTAGGGTTACGTATTACAGTCAGGTTTAGGTGTAGTTTAAGGGCTAGGGTTAGGGTTAGAGTTAGGGGTTAATGTTAGATTTAGGGTTTTGGTTATGGTTAGTGTTAGTGTTTGTGTTAGGATTGGATGTTAGGGTTAGTTGTAGGGTTAGGGTTAGGGTTATGGTTACGGTTAGGTTTAGGGTTAGGGTTAGGTTTATGGTTAGGGGTTAGTTGTTAGGGAGAGGGTTAAGTTTAGGCTTCTGGTTACGGTTAGCATTAGGGTTACGATTAAGTTTAGGGTTAGGCTTAGGATTAGGGTTAGGTTTAGGTTTAGTGTTAGTTTTAGGGTTAGGTTTAGGGTTTCGGTTTTGGTTAGGTGTTAGGAATAGGGATAGGTTTATTGTTAGGGTTAGGTTTAGGGTAAGGGTTAGTTTTACAATTAGGTTTAGGTTTAGGAATAATGTTAGGTTTATGGTTAGGGTTTAGAGTTAGGTTTTGGGTTAGGGTTAGTGTTAGGGTTAGGATTAGGTTTTGGTTTAGGGTTAGCATTAGTGTCAGGGTTAGAAGTTCGTTTAGTGTTAGTGTTAGGGTTAGGGTTAGAGTTAGGGGTAGGGTTAGATATTAGGGCTAAGGTTATGGTTAGGATTAGGTTTAGTGTTACGGTTAGAGTTTATGATTAGGATTAGTGTTAGAATTAGGGTTAATGTTATAGTTAGGGTTAGAGGATAGTGTTAGGTTAAGATTAGAGTTTGTGTTTAGGGTTAGGGTTAGTCTAGAGGTTCTGGTTAAGGTAAGGGTTAGGTTAGTGTTAAAACTTAGGTTTAGGGTTATGGTTAGGGTTAGGGTTAGTTTTAAGGTTAGATTTAGGGTTAAGTTTAGTGGTTAGGTATTCGTGATAGTGTTAGTGTTAGGGTTAGGGTTAGGGATAATATTAGGGTTAGGGTTAGGGTGTAAGTTAAGCTTAGTGTTATGGTTAGTTTAGTGTTAGGGATAGGGTTAGGCTTAGAGGTTATGTTTAAGGTTAGGGTTAGGTTTAGTTTTAGGGTAGTTTTATGGTTAGGTTTATGGTTATGCTTAGGGTTAGTTATAGTGTTAGCTTTAGGGTTAGGGTTTAGGGTTAGTGTTAGGGTTAGGGTAAGGGTTAGGGTTTGGGTTAGGGTTAGATTTTAGGGATAGTTTTAAGGTTAGTGTTACTGTTATGGTTAGAGTTTAGGGTTAGGGTTAGGGTTAGTGTTATGGTTAGTGGTTAGTGTTAGGTTTGGTTTAGCGTTAGGGTTAAACCTTAGATTTAGGCTTAGGGTTAGAGTTAGGTTTAGGGTTAGATGTTAGGGATAGTTTTAGGTTTAGCATTAGTGTTAAATCTTAAGTTTGGGGTTAGGGTTAGTGTTAGGGTTAGTGTTAGGGTTAGGGTTAATTTTAGGGTTAGGTTTAGGGTTAGGGTTAGGGTTGTGGTTAGAGGTTAGTGTTTTGTTTAGCGTTAGATTTAGGGTGACAGTTAGAGTTATGGTTAGGCATAGAGGTTATAGTTAGTGTTAGTGTTAGTGTTAGTGTTAGTGTTAGTGTTAGTGTTAGGGTTAGGGTTACAATTAGGTTAGGTTTTGCGTTAGGGTTACAATAAGGTTAGGGTTAGGGTTAGCATTTAGGGTTAGGCTTTTTGTGAGAGAGTGTTATGGTTAGCGTTACGGTTAGGTTGAGTTTTAGGGTTAGTTTTAGTGTTAGGGTTAGAAGTTAAGTATAGTGTTAGGTTTAGTGTTAGGGTTAGGGATAAGTTTATCATTAGGGTTAGTGTTAGTGGTTAGGATGAGTGTTATGTTTAGGGTTAGGGTTTGGAATACGGTTAGAGGTGTGTGTTAGGGTTAGTGTTAATGTCAGGGTTAGGGTTAGTGTTGGGGTTTTGCTAGGGTTAGTGATAGGTATTACAGTCAGGGTTAGGGTTAGTTTAAAGGTTGGGGTTAGGCTTAGGGTAAGGGATTAATGTTAGATTTAGGGTTAGGATGAAGGTTATTGGTATGGTTAGGGTTAGAGGTTAGTGTTAGTGTTAGTGTTAGAGTTATGGTTAGGGTCAAGTTTAGGGTTAGATTTAGTTTTAGGGTTAGGTTTATAGTTATGGATAGATGTTAGCATTCGGTTAAATGTTAGAGTTAGGGTTAGTATTAGGTTTAGGGTTAGTGTTAGGGTAAAGGTAGGACAAGGGTTAGTGGTTAGGTTTAGAGTTAGGATTACAGTTAGTGCTAAGGTTAGTTTTAGAGGTTAGTTTTAGTGTTAGGATTAGGGTTAGGGTTAGTGTTAACATTAGGGTTAAGGGTTAGGTTGGGTTCGGGTTAGGTTTAGGGTTAGGGTTAGTGTTATGGTTAGTGGTTAGTTTTAGGGTTAGGGTTAGGGTTATGCTTAGTGTTTGGGTTATGATTAAGGTTAGGGTTAGGGGTTAGCTGTTAGGGAGAGGGTTATGTTTATGGTTAGGGTTAGGTTTAGGTTTAGAGTTAGGCTCAGTGTTAGGTTTAGGGTTAGGATTTAGGGTTAGTGTTAGGGTTAGAGTTAGGGATAGAGTTACTATTAGGCTTCAGATTACAGTTAGGGTTAGGGTTACGTTTAGGTTTAGGTTTAGCCTTAGGGTTAGTGTTAGGGTTATGGTTAGTTTTAGTGAAAGGGATAGGGGTTACGTGTTAGGGATAGTGTTAGGGTTAGGGTAGTTTAGTGTTAGGTTTACGGTTACGATTAGGGTTAGGTATAGTGTTAGCTTTAGGGTTAGTGTTTAGGGTTAGTGTTACGGTTAGGGTAAGGGTTAGATTTACGCTTAGGTTTCGAATTATGGTGAGGGTTAGAGTTATGATTAGGTTAGGTTTAGGGTTAGGGTTAGATATTAGGGATAGTTTTAAGGTTAGTGTTAGTGTTACGGTTAGAGTTTAGGGTTAGGGTTAGGGTTAGAGTTATGGTTAGCGGTTAGTGTTAGGTTTGGTTTAGCGTTAGGGTTAAAGCTTAGGTTTAGGCTTAGGGTTAGAGTTAGGGTTAAGATTAGATGTTAGGGATAGTATTAGGTTTAGGGTGAGTGTTAAATCTTAAATTTGGGGTTAGGGTTAGTGTTAGGGTTAGGTTTAATTTTAGGGTTAGGGTTAGGGTTAGGTTAGGTATTACAGTCAGGGTTAGGGTTAGTTTAAAGGTAGGGTTAGGCTTAGAATAAGGGATTAATGTTACATTTAGGGTTAGGGTGATGGTTATGGTTCTGGTTAGGGTTATGCTTAGGGTTAGGGTTAGAGGTTAGTGTTAGTGTTAGGGTTAGGGTTAGGGTCAGTGTTACGGTTAGAGTTTATGGTTAGGTTTAGGTTTAGGGTTATGGTCAGGGTTATGGTTAGATGATAGCATTAGTTTAAGTGTTAGGTTAGGGTTAGGGTTATGTTTAGGTTCAGGATTAGGGTAAATGTAGGACAATGTTAGTGGTTAGGTTTAGGGTTAGTATTACAGTTACTGCTAGGGTTAGATTTAAAGGTTAGTTTTAGTGTTAGGATTAGGTTTAGGGTTAGTGTTAGCATTAGGGTTACGGGTTAGGTTGGGTTCGGGTTAGGGTTAGGGTTAGGGTTATGGTTAGTGTTAGGGCTAAGGTTATGGTTTTGGTTAGTGCTGTGTTTATGGTTAGAGGTTACCATTTGGGTTAGGGTTAGAGTTAGGGTTAGGGTTAGGTTTAGGATTAGGCTTAGAGGTTATACTTAGGGTTAGGGATAGGTTAAAGGTTAGTATTAGGGTTAGTTATTAGTTTTAGGGTTAGCGTTACGGTTTGGGTTAGGGTTAGCTTTAGGGGTTAGTTTTAGGGTCAGTGTTAGGGATAGGATTAGTGTAAGGATTAGGTTTATGGTTAGAGTTAGGGTTAGGGTTAGGGTTAGCATTAATGTTAGGGTTAGGATTACATTTAGGTTAATGTTAGGTTTAGGGTTATGGTTAGGTTTTGCATTAGATGTAGTGTTAGGGTAGGGTTAGGTTTAAGTGTTAGGTGCTAGTGATAGGCTTATGTGTTATGGTTTAGGTTAGTGTTAGGGTAAGGGTTATGGTTAGGTTTAAGATTATGCTTAGGGTTAGCGTTTAGGGTTACGCTTAGGGTTAATGTTAGTGTTATGGTTAGGATTAGGGTTAGGTTGAGGTTTAGTGTTAGGTTAGGAATAGGGTTACAAGTTAGGTTTAGGGTTATGGTTAGGGATAGGTTTAGGGTTAGGGTTAGTGTTAGAGGTTAGGGTTAGTGTTATTTTTAGGATTACAGTTAGGGTTAGGATTATAGAGGTATGTGTTTCGCTTAGGGTTTGTGTTAGGGTTAGGGTTAAGTTAGGATTATAGTTAGTGTTAGTGTTTATGGTTAGGCTTAGGGTTAGGGTTAGGGTTAGTGTTATGTTTAGGGTTGCCGTTAGGTTGAGGTTTAGTGTTACGTTAGGATTAGGGTTACAAGTTAGGTTTAGTGTTAGGTTTAGTGTTAGGTTTAGGGATAGGGTTGGGGTTAGGGTTAGAGTTAGAGGTTAGAGTTAGTGTTATGTTTAGGGTTAGAGGTATGTGTTAGGGTTAGGGTTAGCTTTAGGGCTAGGGTTAAGGTTACGGTTAGGGTTAGGGTTATGCTATGGTTATGTTTAGGTTTAGGGTTATGTATTATAGACAGGGTTAGCTTTAGTTTAAGGGTTAGGGTTAGGCTTAGGGTAAGGGATGAATGTTAGGTTTAGGGTTAGTGTTATGGGTATGGTTAGGGTTACGTTTAGGCTTAGTATTAGAAGTTAGGATTGGGGCAGTGTTAGGGTTATTACGTTTAGGGTTAGGGTTAGTGTTAGCGGTTAGTTGTTAGGAAGAATGTTAAGGTTAGGCTTCGTGTTACGGTTAGTGTTTGGGTTACGATTAGGTAGGGTTAGGCTTAGGGATAGGGTTAGGGGAGGTTTAGTGTTAGTTTTAGGGTTAGATTTAGCATTTGGGTTAGGGGTTAGGTGTTAGCGATAGGGTTAGTGTTAGGTTTAGTGTTAGGGTTTGGTTGACGTTTAGGATTAGGCTTAGGGTTAGGCTTAGGATTAGTGTTAGCTTTAGGGTTAGGGTTTAGGTTTAGTGTTACGGTTTGGTTTCAGGTTACGGTTAGGCTTCGGGTTATGGTTAGGGTTAGGATTACAATTAGGTAAGGCTTAGGTTTAGGGTTAGGGTTAGGTTTAGGCTTTGATGTTAGGGATACTTTTAGGGTTAGTGTTAGTGTTACGGTTAGAGTGTAGGCTTAGTGTTAGGGTTAGTGTTGTGGTTAGAGTTTAGCGTTAGGTTTCAATTAGGTTTAGGGTTAAAGCTTAGGTTCAGGGTTTGGGTTAGTGATAGGGTTAGGGGTAGGGTAAGGGTTAAGATTAAGTGCATTGGTTAATTTTAGGGTTAGGGTTACGGTTAGGGTTAGGGTTAGGTCTAGAGGTTAGTGTTAGGGTTAGGGTTAGAGTTAGGGTTAGTGTTAGGGTTAGGGTTAGAGTTAGGGTTAGTGTTAGCCTTGGGTTATAGTTAAGGTTAGGGTTACAATTAAGTTAGGATTAGGGTTAGGGTTTGCATTAGATTTAGAGTTAGGGTTAGCGTTAGGTTTAGGGTTAGGGGTTAGGTGTGAGGTATAGGTTTATGGGTTAGTGTTAGGGTTAGGCTTATGGTTTGGGTTAGTGTTTAGGTTAGGGTTAGGTTTAGGGTTAGTATTATGGTTAAGGTTAGGGTTAGGTTGAAGTTTAGCATTAGGCTTAGTGATAGGCTCAGAAGTTAGCTTTAGTGTTAGGTTTAGGGTTAGTGTAGGAATAGGTTTAGGGTTAGGGTTAGGTTTAGGGTTAGGGTTAGAGGTTAGGGATAGGGCTACGGTTCGGGTTAGGGTTAGGTTTAAGGTAAGGCTTAGGTTTATGATTATGGTTAGAATTAGGAATAGTGTTACGTTTAGGGTTAGGTTTAGGGTTAGGGTTAGGATTAGTTTTAGGGTTAGGGTTATTGTAAGGGTTAGAAGTATTTTTAGTGTTAGGGTTACTGTTAAGGTTAGAGTTAGAGTTAGGGTTACTGTTAGATGTTAGGGTTAGTGTTACGGTTCGGGTTAGGGTTAGGGTTAGGGTTAAGATTAGTTTTAGGGTTAGGTTTAGGGTTAGGGTTGGTTTAGGGTTAGCGTTAGGGTTACTGTTAGTGTTAGAAGTTGGTTTAGTGTTAGGGTTAGGGTCAGGGTTAGAGTTAGAGTTAGAGTTAGCATTAGGGTTACAATTTAGGGTTAGTGTTAGGGTTAGGGTTAGAGGTTAGGGTCAAGGTTATGGTTAGGGTTATTGTTAGATGTTAGCGTTAGTTTTAGGGTTAGAGTTGGGTTTAGGGTTAGAGTTAAGGTTAGGCTTAGATGTTATGGTTAAGGTTATGGTTAGTGTTAGGTTTAAAACTTAGGTTTAGGTTTAGGGTTAGGGTTAGGGTTAGAGTTACGGTTAAGTTTAGGGTTAGTGTTAGGATTAGTGTTACGTGTAGGTTTAGGGGTTAGGTGTTAGGGAGAGACTTAGGGTTAGGCTTCGAGTTATGGTTAGTGTTAGGGTTATGATTAGGTTTAGGGATAGTTTTAGGGTTAGCAAAAGCGTTAGGCTTAGGTTTACTGTTAGTTTCAGGGTTAGGTTTAGGCTTAGGGTTAGGGGTTTAGTGCTAGGGATAGTATTAGGGTTATGTTTAGGTTTACGGTTAGCGTTAGGGTTAGGTTTATGGTTAGTTTTAGGGTTATGGTTAATTTTACGGTTATGGTTAGGCTTTAGGGTTAGGGTTAGGGTTGGGTTTAGGGTTAGGGTTAGGATTAGGTTTAGGGTTATGGTTAATATTTAGCATCAGGTTTAGTGTTAGAGTTTGGAGTTAGTGTTAGGATAGGGTTAGGCTTAGAGTTTATGGTTAGGCTTAGTGTTAGGGTTATCATTAAAGCTTAGGTTTTGTGTTAGGTTGAGGGTTAGGATTAGGGCTAGTGTTAAGGTTTGTGTTATGGTAAGGGTTATAGGTATGGGTTAGGGTTATGGTTAGGATTAGGGTTATGCTAGTGTTAGGGTTAAGGTTAGGTATTACAGTCAGTTTTAGGGTTAGTTTAAGGTGTAGGGGTAGGGTTAGAGTTAGGCATAGGGATTAATGGTAGGTTTAGGGTTGTGGTTATGGTTATGTTAGGGTTAGGGTTTGGGTTAGGCTTAGGTTTAGGGTTAGGATTAGAAGTTAGAGCTAGTGGTAGGGCTAGGTTTATGGTTACAGTTAGGGTTAGGGTTAGTGTTAATGTTAGAGTTAGGTGTTAGTTGTTAGGTGTTAGGTAGAGGATTAAGATTAGGCTACGGGTTATTGTTAGGGTTAGGGTTACGAATAGTTTTAGGGTTAGGCTTAGTCTCAGGGTTAGGGTTAGGTTTAGTGTTAGTTTTAGGGTTAGGTTTATGGTTAGGTTTGCAGTTTGGTGTTAGGGAGAGGGTTAGGGTTAGTGTTACGGTTAGGTTTACGTTAAGCGTTAGGTTTACTGTTAGGGTTAGGGTTTGGAATCGTGTTAGGTTTAGGGTTAGGGTTTAGGGTTAGGTTTAGGTTTAGGGTTAGGGTTAGGTTTCGGTTAAGGTTAGGGTTAGTTTTAGGGTTCAAAGTTGGTTTAGTGTTAGTGTTGGGGTTAGGGTTAGAGTTAGAGTTAGGGTTAGGTTTAGATGTTAACGTTAGGGCTAGAGTTAGGGTTAGTGTTACAGATAGAGTTTAGGGTTAGGTTTAGGGTTAGAGTTAGCATTAAATTTAGGGTTATGGTTATGGTTAGAGGTTATCGTTATGTTTAGGCTTATTGTTTAAGTTTAGCTTTAGGGTTAGGTTTAGGCTTAGAGATTATGGTTAAGGTTAGGATTACGGTTAGGGTTAAAACAGGTTTAAGTTTAGGGTTAGCGTTAGTGTTAGGGTTAGGGGTTAGAGGTTAGCGAAAGGGTTAGAATTAAGGTTAGGGATAGGGTTAGGATTAGTTTTAGAGGAATGGGTTAGGGTTAGGGCTAGGGTTAGGGTTAGGATTAGGTTGAGGTTTAGGGTTAGATTTAGGGTTAGGTTAAGAGGTACGGGTTAGTTTTAGGTTTAGGTTTACGGTTTGGGTTTGGCTTAGTGTTATGGTAGATTTAGGGTTAGGGTTAGGGTTACATATTATGGTCAGTGTTAGCATTAGTTTAACGCATAGTGTTAGGGTTAGTGTTAGGGATTAATGTTAGTTTAGGGTTAGGTTTATGGTTATGGTTATTGTTAGGGTTAGTGTTAGATTTTGGGTTAGATTTCAGGGTTAGGGTTAGGTTTGTGTTAGCGTTAAGAATAGGGTTAGGACTAGGGTTACAGTTAGGGCCTGGATTAGGATTAATGTTTGGTTAGATTTAGGGTTAGATTTAAGGGTTAGGTGTTAGAAATAAGGTTGTAGTTAGGGTTATGGTTTGTGTTAGCTTTAAGTTTAGGGTTAACTTTAGGGTTAGTGTTAGGGTTAGGGTTAAGATTAGGGTTAGCATTAGAGTTCTGTTTAGTTTTAGGCTTAGGGTTGGGTTAGGTTAAGGGTTAAAAGTTAGGTTTAGTGTTAGTTTTTGGTTTAGCGATAGGAATAGGTCAGTGTTAGGGTTAGGGTTAGGGTTAGAAGTTAAGGTTAGGATTAGGGTTATGGTTTGGGTTAGGGTTAGAGGTATGGGTTAGGGTTAGGTTTAGGTGTAGGGTTAGGATTAGCGTTAGTGTTAGGGTTAGGGATAGGGTTAAGTTTAGGCTTTGGGTTATGGTTATAGTTAGGGTTAAGTTTATGGTTTGGTTTAGGGTTAGGTTGAGGGTTAGAAGTTAGGTTTAGTTTTAGGTTTAGCTGTAGGTTAGTGTTAGGTTTAGGGTTAAAGGTTAAGGTTAGGGTTATAGTTAGGGTTAGGGTGAGAGCTATGAGTTATGATTTGGTTTAGCGGTAGGGTTAGCATTACGGTTAGGTTTATGGTAGGTTTAGGGTTAGCGCTAGGGCTAGGTATTACTGTCAGGGTTACTGTTATTTTAAGGTGTAGGGTTCGGGTTTGGTTTAGGGTTAGGCTTAGGGTTTTGTTTAGAGGTTAGCTTTAGGTTCAGGATTAGGGATAGGGTTAGAGTTTAGAGTTAGAGTTAGGGTTAGGGTTAAGGTTAGGGTTAGTGTTAGTGTTAGAGTTAACATTAGGGTTAGGATTAAAAGTTAGAGTTACGGGTGAGGTTAGGGTCATGATTACGGTTAGGGTAAGGGTTAGGTTTAGGGTTAGGGTTACTGTTAGGGTTAGATGTTACTTTAGTGTTAGGGTTAGGGTTAGAGTTAGTGTTATAGTTAGAGTTAGATTTAGGGTTATGGTTAGATTTTAGGGTTAGTTTTAGGGTTAGGGTTAGAGTTTGTGTCATGGTTAGAGGTTAGGGTTAGGTTTAGGGTAAGAGTTAGGGTTAGGCTTAGATGTTATGGTTAAGCTTAGGGTTAGGGTTTAAACTTAGGTTTAGAGTTTCGGTTAGCGTTAGAGTTACGGTTATGGTTAGGGTTAGTGTTAGGTTTAGTTTAGGGTCAGGATTAGTCTTAGGCTTATGGGTGGACGTTAGCGTTGGGTTTAGTGTTAGAGTTTGTGTTTATGGTTATGGTTAGGGTTAGGCTTAGAGTTTATGGTTAGGGTTTTGTTAGGGTTAGGGTTAAAGCTTAGGTTTAGAGTTAGCGTTACGGTTCACGTTAGGGTTATATTTAGAGGTTAGACTTAGGGTTCGGTTTAGAGTTAGTTTTAGTGTTAGGGTTAGGGTTAGGGTTAGGGTTAGGTTTAGGTTTACGGTTAGGGTTAGGGTTAGTGTTAGGGTTAGGATTAGGGTTAGTCCTAGAGTTAGCAATAGGGTTACGGTTAGCCTATGGGTTATGGTTAGGGTTATGGTTACAGTTATGGTAAGGGTTAGGTTGAGGTTTAGGATTATGGTTAGGGTTAGGGTTATGGTTAGGATTAGAGTTAGGGTTAGGGTTAGGGTTTAGATTATGGTTAGGGTTAGTGTTATGGTTAGGATTAGGGTTAGGGTTAGGGTTAGGGATAGTGTTATGGATAGGCTTTGGGTTACATTTAGGGTTAGGGTTAGGGTTATGGTTAGGGTTAGTGTTAGATTGAGGTTTAGGGTTAGAATTTTGGTTTAGTGTTAGGTTTAAGGTTAGTGTTAGGGATAGTTTTAGAATTAGGGTTAGTGTTAGAGTTTAGGGTTTAGCTTAGGGTTGTGGTTTGAGTCAGGGTTAGGGTAGGGTTAGAAGTAAGCTTTAGCGTTAGGTTTAGGGGTAGGGTTATTGTTAGGGATAGTGTAATGGTAGGTTTAGGGTTAGGGTTCGAGTTAGGTATTACGTTCATTGTTAGGGTTAGTTTAAGGGGTAGGTTTAGGGTTAGGTTAGGGATTAATGTTCAGTTTACTGTTAGGTTTAAGGTTAGGGTTAGGGTTAGTGTTAAGGCTAGGTTTAGAGTTTAGAATTAGCGTTAGGTTTAGGTTTAGTGTTAGGGTTAGGGTTAGGTTTGGTGTTACATTTTAGTGTTAGGGTTACATTTAGTATTAGGGTTATTTTTAGTGTTAGGGTTAGAATTTAGGGTTAGAGTTAGGTTTAGGGTTAAGATTACGGTTACCGTTAGGGTTAGGTTTAGGTTTAGGTTTAGGTGTTAAACGTTAGGAAGTGGTTATTGTTAGGCTTCGGGTTAGGGTTAGGTTTAGGGTTAGGGGTTATGTATCAGGGATATAGTTAGCGTTAGGGTTAGGGTTAGGTTTGGGGTAAGGTTTAGGTTTAGGTATAGTGTTAGGGTTAGGGTTAGTTTTAGGGTTAATTTTAGGTTTAGGGTTAGAGTTAGGGGTAATGTTAGGGTAAGGTTTAGGTTTAGGATTACAATTTATGGTTAGGGTAGAGTTAGAGTTAGGGTTATGTTTAAAGTTAGGGTTAGGGCTAGGTTTAGGTTTAGAGTTAGAGGTTAGGTGTTAGGGTGAATGTTAGGGTTAGGCTCCCAGTTTTGGTTAGGTTTTGCGTTACGATTAGGTTTAGGCTTAGGTTATGATTCGGGTTAGGGTTAGTTTTCGGAATAGGGTGAGATTTAGAGGTAGGGTTAGGGTTAGGGTTAGGGGTTAGGTGTTAGTGACAGGGTTAGGGTTAGGGTTAGGTATTACAGTCAGGCTTTGGGTTAGTTTAAGGGTTAGAATTAGGGTTAGGTTAAGGGATTAATGTTAGGTTTAGGTTTAGGGTTATGGTTAGGTTTAGGGTTAGGATTAGAAGTTAGGGTTTGTGGTATGGTTAGGATTATTGTTACGGTTAGGGTTAGGATTAGTGTTAGGTTTAGTGTTAGGGGTTAAGGGTTAGGGAGAGGGTTAAGGTTAAGATTCGGAATACGGTTAGGTTTACTGTTAGGATTAGGGTTAGGGATAGGGTTATGGTTAAGGTTAGAGGTTCGGGTTAGGTTTAGGTTTAGGGTTTAGAGTTAGGATTAGGGTTAGGGTTAGGGTTATAGTTAGGTTTAGAGTTAAATGTTAGGATTAAGGTTAGGGTTAGAAGTTTGGTTTAGTGTTAGGGTTAGTGTTAGGGTTAGGTTTAGGGTTAGGGTTAGAGTTAGGGTTAAGGTTAGGGTTATGGTTATGGTTAGGTTTAGAGTTAAATGTTAGGATTAAGGTTAGAGTTATAAGTTTAGTTTAGTGTTAGTGTTAGAGTTAGTGTTAGGGTTAGTATTAGGGTTAGATGTCAGTGTTAGGTTTAGAGTTAGGTTTAAGGTTATGGTTAGGGTTAGGTTCAGGCTTAGGGTTAGAGGTACGGGTTAGGGTAGGGTTAGGGTTATGTTTAGGTTTATGGTTATGTTTAGGTTTAGGGTTATGTTTAGGTTTACGTTTAGGGTTAGGTTTTGGGTTAGGGTTAGTGTTAGAGCTATGGCTTAGGGTTAGGGGTAGTTGTAGGTTTAGGGTTACCGTAGGTTTAGGGTTAGTTAAGTGTTAGAGGTTAGGTTTAAGGTTAGTGTTGTGGTTAGGGTCATGGTTAGGATAGGGTTAGAAGTAAGGGTTCGGTTTAGGTTTAGGTGTATGGTTAGGTTTAGGGATAATGTTATGTTAGGTTTATGGTTAGGGTTCGGGTTAAGTATTATGGTCAGTGTTAGTGTTAGTTTAAGGTTTAGGGTTAGGTTTAGGGTTAGGGATAAATGTTAGATTTAGTGTTAGGTTTATGGTTAGGGTTCAGGTTAGTGTTTGGGTTAGGGTTAGAGTTTAGCATTAGGGTTATGTTTAGGGTTAGTGTTAGGGTTAGGGTTAGGTTTAGGGTTAAATTTTAGGATTAGTGTTACATTTAGGGTTAGAGTTATTTTTTGGGCTGGATTAGAATTTAGTGTTAGAGTTAGGTTTATGGTTAGGGTTACGGTTACGGTTAGGGTTAGGGTTAGGTTTTGGTTTAGGTTTAGGTGTTAAGTGTTAGGAAGAGGGTTATGGTTAGACTTCGATTAGGGTTTAGGGGTTAGGTATTTAGGATAGAGTTAGCATTAGGGTTAGGGTTAGGGTTAAGGTTAGGTTTAGTTTTAGGGTAAGGTTTAGGGTTAGGGATAGTGTTAGTTTTAGTGTTAGGTTTAGGGTTAGGTATACTGTTAGAGTTAGAGTTAGGGTTAGGGTTAGGTTTATGGTAGGTTTAGTGTTAAGGTTAGTGTTAGAGGTTAGGCTTAAGGTTAGGGTTTTGATTAGGGTCAGGTTTAGGGTAGGGTTAGACGTAAGGGTTAGGGTTAGATTGAGGGGTTGAGTTAGTGTTAGGTGTAGTGTTATGGTAGGTTTAGGGTTAGGGTGTGGGTTAGGTATTAAGGTCAGTGATAGGGTTATTTTAAGGGGTAGGTTTAGAGTTAGGAATTAATGTTAGGTTTAGGGTTAGGTTTATGGTAAGGGTTAGGGTTAGGGTTAGGGTTAGGCTTAGGGTTAGTTTTAGATTTAGAGTTTAGGATTAGGGTTAGGTTTGGGTTAGTGTTAGGGTTAGGGTTAGGTTTAGGGTTAACTTTAGGATTAGAGGTATTTTTAGGCTTAATATTAGAATTTAAGGTTAGAGATATGTTTAAGGTTAGGGTTACGGTTACAGTTACGGTTAGGGTTAGGGTTAGGTTTAGGTTAATGTTTAGGTGTTAAGTGTTAGGAAGAGGGTTATGGTTATGCTTCGGATTAGGGTTAGTTTTAGGGTTAGAGGTTAGATATTAGTGATAGACTTAGCATTAGGGTTAGGGTTGGGGCTAGTGGTCGGGTTAGGTTTAGGGTAAGGTTTAGGATTAGGGATAGTGTTAGTGTTAGGGTTAAGGTTAGGGTTAGGTTTAGGGTTAGAGTTTATGGTTAGGGTTAGGTTTAGGGTTAAAATTAGGGTTAGGATTAGGTTTAGGATTACAATTTATTGTTGGGTTAGGGTTACGGTTTGAGTTATATTTAAGGTTAGGGTTAGGGCTAGGTTTAGGGTTAGAGTTAGGGGTTAGGTGTTAGTGAGACGGTTATGGTTAGGCTTCTGGTTATGGTTAGGTTTTGGATTATGATTAGTTTTAGGTTTAGGGTTATGGTAAAGTGTTAGGTTTAGGGTTAGGGTTAGATTTATAGGTAGGTTTAGGGTTACGGTTAGGGCTTAGATGTTAGCAAAACGGTTAGAGTTAGGGTTAGAATTTAGGATTAAATTTAGGTTTAGGGTTAGTGTTAGGGTTAGGGTTAGGATTAGTGTTAAATTTTAGGGTTAGTGTTACGGTTAGGTTTAGGGTTATTTTTAGGGTTAGGATTAGAATTTAGGGTTAAAGTTAGGTTTAGGGTTAAGGTTATGGTTACAGTTAGGGTTAGGGTTAGGTTTAGGGTTTGGTGTTAAGTGTTAGGAAGAGGGTTATGGTCAGGCTTCGGGATAGGGTTAGGGTTACTGTTAGGTGTTAGGTATTAGGGATAGAGTTAGCATTAGGGTTACGGTTAGGGTTAGGTTTAGGGAAAGGTTTAGGTATAGGGATATTGTTACGTTTAGGGTTAGGTTTAGGGTTAGGTATAGTGTTAGGGTTACGGTTAGGGTTAGGTTTAGGGATAGTGTTAGGGTTAGGGTTAGGGTTAACATTAGGTTCAGGTTAGAGTTTAGTTTTAGCGTTAGGTTTAGTGTTAAGCTTATGGTTAGGTTTAGGTTTACGATTACAATTTATGGTTGGGATAGTGTTAGTTTTGGGGTTACATTTAAGGTTAGGGTTAGGGCTAGGGTTCACGGGTTACAGTTAGGGTTTAGGTGTTAGGGAGAGGGTTAGAGATAGGCTTCCGGTTATGGTTAGGTTTCGGTAATGAATAGGTTTAGGCTTAGGGTTATGGTTAGTGTTGGTGTTAGGTTTAGGGTTAGGGTTGCATTTAGAGGTATGTTTAGGGCTAGGGATAAGGTGTTACTTGTTAGCGACAGGGTTAGGGTTAGTGTTAGAGGTATGGGTTAGGGTTAGGGTTAGGGTTATGGTAGGTTTAAGATTAGGGTTAGTGTTAGCGGTTAGGGTTGTGTTTAGGGTCAGGGTTAGGGTAGGGTTAGAAGTACGGTTTAGCGATAGGTTTAGGGCTAGGGTTAGGGATAGTGTTATGGTAGGTTTAGGCTTAGGGTTCGGGTTAGGTATTTCTGTTAGTTTTAGGGTTATTTTAAGGGGTAGGGTTAGGGTTAGGTTAGGGATTAATGTTAGGTTTAGGGATAGGTTTATGGTTAGGGTTAGGGTTCATGTTAGGGTTAGGTTTAGATTTTAGGATTAGGGTTAGGTTTAGGGTTAGTGTTAGGGTTAGGGTTAGGTTTATGGTTACATTTTAGGGTTAGGTTTACGTTTAGGGTTAGGGTTATTTTTAGGGTTAAGATGCGAATTTAGGGTTAGAGTTAAGTTTAGTGTTAGGGTTACAGTTCCGGTTAGGGTTAGGGTTAGGTTTAGGTTTAGATTTAGGTGTTAAGTGTAAGGAGGAGGGTTTTGGTTAGGCTTTGGGTTATGGTTAGTGTTAGGGTTAGTGGTTAGGAATTAGCGATAGACTTAACATTAAGGTTAGGGTTGGAGTTAGGGTTAGGGTTAGGTTTAGGGTTTGGTTTAGGATTAGAGTTTAGGTTTAGGTTTAGTTTAGGTTTAGGGTTAAGGTTAGGGTTAGGATCACAATTTATGGTTGGGGTAGGGTTAGGGTTAGGGTTACATTTAAGATGAGGGTTAGGGCTAGCTTTAGGATTAGAGTTAGGGGTTAGGTGTTAGGGAGAGGCTCAGGGTTAGGCTTCCAGTTATGGTTAGGTTTTGTGTTACGATTAGGTTTAGGCTTTGGGTTATGGTAAGGGTTATGGTTAGATTTATTGTTAGGTTTAGAAATAGGGTTAGATTTTGAGGTAGGGTTAGGATTAGATTTAGGGGTTAGGTGTTAGCGACAGGGTTAGAGTTAGGGTTAGGGTTGGGTATTACAGTCAATCTTTGGGTTGGTTTAAGCGGTAGAGATAGGGTTATTGTATGGTATTAATGTTATGTTTAAGTTTAGGGTGATGGTTAAGTTTAGGGTTAGTATTAGGATTAGTAGTTAGGGTTAGTGGTAGCGTTAGAATTATGGTTACGATTAGGGTTAGGGTTAGTGTTAGGCTTAGGATTAGGCTAAGGGGTTAGCGTGAGGCTTAAGGTTAGGCTTCATATTATGTTTAGGCTTAGTGTTACGATTAGCTTTAGGGTAAGGATTAAGGTTAGGGTTAGTGTTAGGGTTAATTTTAGTGTTAGTTTTAGAGTTAGGTTTAGCATTAGGGTTAGGGGTTAGGTGTTAGGGATAGGGTTAGGGTTAGGGTTTGGTTTACGGTTATGGTTAGGGTTAGGAATAGTGTTAAGTTTAGAGTTAGGGTTTAGGGTTAGTGTTAGGGTTAAGTGTTGGAGTAGTTTTAGGTTTAGTGTTAGAGTTTAGGGTTATGGGTAGGTTAGGGTTAGGTTTAGGATTAGTGTTAGTGTTAGGGTTAGGGTTATGATTAGGGTGAAGATTAGAGATTAGGTGTTAGGAAGAGAGTTAGGGTTAGGCTTTGGGTTAGTGTTAGGTTTAGCGTTACGATTAGGTTTAGTGTTAGGGTTAGGGTTAGATTTAGGGTTACTTTTAGAGTTAGGGTTAGGGTTATGGGATAGGTGTTATGGTGAGTGTTAGGTTTAGGTTTAGGGTTAGTGTTAGGGATAGTGTTAGGGTTAGGGTTAGGGTTAGGGTTAGTGGTTAAGTTTATGGTTAGGATTACAGTTATGTGTTAGGGCTAAGTTTAGAGGTTAGTGTTGTTAGGGTTAGGGTTAGGGTTAGGGTTAGGGTTAGGGTTTGGGTTAGGACTAGGTTTAGGGTTAGAGTTAGGGTTAGGGTTAGATTTAAGTTTAGGTTTAGGGTTAGGCTTAGGGTTAGGATTAGGTTTAGGGTTAGGGTTAGGTTAGGTGTTAGGTGTTAGCTTTAAGGTTAGGGTTAGGGTTAAGTTTATGGTTAGAGGTTAGCATTAGGTTTATGAATAGTGTTAGGGTTAGGGTTAGAGTTAAAGGTAAGGTTTAAGGTTAGGGTTAGAAGTTTGGTTTAGTATTAGTGTTAGTGTGTGGGTTATGGTTAGTGTTATGGTTATAGGTTAGTGTTTGGTTTAGAGTTAGGTTTAGGGTTAATGTTAGGTTTAGGGCTAGGTTTAGGTTTAGAAGTATGGGTTAGGGTTAGGGTTATGCTTATAGTTAGGTTTAGGTTTAGGGTTAGCGTTAGTGTTAGAGGTATGGGTTAGGGTTAGGGTTAGGGTTTGATTTAGGGTTATGATATGTTTATGGTTAGGGTTAGTGATAGAGGTTAGTGTTAAGGTTATGTTTGTTGTGAGGGTCAGGGTTAGTGTAGGGTTAGAAATAAGGGTTAGGTTAAGGTTTAAGGGTATGGTTAGGTTTAGGGATAATGTTATGGTAGGTTTAGGGTTAGGGTTCGTTTTAGGTATTACGGTCTATGGTATTATGGTTAGAGTTAGTTTAAGCAGTAGGCTTAGGGTTAGGGTTAGGAATTAATGTTGGGTTTAGGATAATTTTTATGGTTAGTCTTAGGATTAGGGTTAGTGCTAGGGTTAGGGTTAGAGTTTAGGATTATGGTTAAATTTAGGGTTAGTGCTACATTTAGGGTTAGGGTTATTTTTAGGGTTAGGATTAGAATTTAGGGTTAGAGTTTGGTTTAGGGTTAGGGTTACGGTTACAGGTTATGTGTTATCGACAGTGTTAGGGGTTAGTGTTAGAGTTTAGGATTAGGGTTAGGTTTAGGGTTAGTGTTAGGGTTAGGGTTAAGATTAGGGTTAAATTTTAGTGTTAGGGTTACAGTTAGGGTTAGGGTTTTTTTTAGGGTTAGGATTAGAATTTAGGGTTAGAGTTAGGTTTAGGGTTAGGGTTACAGTTAGGGTTAGGGTTAGATTTATGTTTAGGGTTAGGTGTTAAATGTTAGGAAGAGGGTTATGGTTAGGCTTCGGGATAGGATTAGTGTTCGGTGATAGGTATTAGGGTTAGAGTTAGTGTTAGGGTTACGGTTAGGGTTAGAGTTAGGGTGAGGGTTATGTTTAGGGTAAGGTTTAGGGTTAGGGATTGTGTGTGGTTTAGGGTTAGGTATAGTGTTAGGGTTAGGGGTTAGGTATTAGGGATGGAGTTAGCATTAGGGTTAGGGTTAGGGTGGTTTAGGGTAAGGTTTAAGGTTAGCGATAGTGTTAGGTTTAGGTTTAATTTTAGGGTTAAGGATAGTGTTTGGGTTAGGGTAAGGGTTAGAGTTTAGTTTTAGGGTTAGGTTTAGTGTTAAGCTTAGGGTTAGGTTTAGGTTTAGTATTACAATTTATGGTTGTGGTGGAGTTACTTTTAGGGTTACGTTTAAGGTTAGGGTTAGGTTTAGGGTTAGATTTAGGGGTTAGGTGTTAGGAAGAGGGTTAGAGTTAGGCTTCTGGTTATGGTTTGGTTTTGGGTAGCAATTAAGTTTAGGCTTAGGGTTATGGTTAGTGTTAGTGTTAGATTTAGGGTTAGCGTTAGATTTAGAGGTAGGTTTAGGGCTAGGATTAGGGGTTAGGTGTTAGTGAGAAGGTTAGGGTTAGGGTTAGTGTTAGAGTTATGGGTTAGGGTTAGGTTTAGGGTTATGGTAGGTTTAGGGTAAGCTTTAGGGTTAGGGATAATGTTAGTGTTTGGGTTAGGGTTAGGTTTAGGGCTAGAGATTAGGTTTAAGTTTAGGTTTAGCGTTAAGGTTAGGGTTAGGGTTAGGTTTAGGATTACAATTTGTGGTTGTGGTAGGGTCACGGTTAGGGTTACATTTAATGTTAGGGTTAGGGCTTGGTTTAGGATTAGATTTAAGGGTTAGGTGTTAGGGAGAGGGATAGGGTTAGGCTTCCTGTTATGGTTAGGTTTTCAGTTCCATTTAGGTTTAGGCTTAGGGTTATGGTAAGTGTTAGGGTTAGGTTTAGGTTTAGGTTTAGGAATAGGGTTAGATTTAGAGGTAGGTTTAGGGTTAGGTTTAGGGGTTAGGTGTTAGCAACAGGTTTAGGGTTATTGATAGAGTTCGGTATTACAATCAGGCATCAGGTTAGTTTAAACGGTAGAGTTAGGGTTAGGGTAATGGATTAATGTCAAGGTTAGGATTAGGGTTAGGGTTTGCGTTAGAGATAGTTTTAGGGTTAGGGTTAGTGGTTAAGTTTAGGGTTAGGATTACAATTAGCATTAGGGTTAAGTTTAGAGGTTAGTGTTTGTGTTAGGGTTAGGCTTAGGGTTAGGGTTAGTGTTAGGGTTAGGGTTAGGATTAGGGTTAGGGTTAGAGTTAGGTTTAGTGTTAGTTTTAGGTTTAGTTTTAGGGTTAGGTTTAGGGTTGGGGTTATGAGTAGTGTTAGGATTAGAATTTATGGTTAGGCTTAGGTTTAGGATAAGTTTTAGGGTTAGGGTTAGGTATTAGGTGTTAACGTTAAGGTTAGGATTAGGTTTAGGGTTATAGTTAGAGGTTAGCATTAGGTTTAGTGTTAGTGTTAGGGTTAGGGTTATGGTTAGGGTTAAAATTAAAGATTTAGGAATAAGGTTATGGTTAGTAGTTTGGTTTAGTGTTAGTGTTAGTGTTAGTAATAGTGTTAGTGTTAGTGTTAGTGTTAGTGTTAGTGTTAGTGTTAGTGTTAGTGTTAGTGTTAAGGCTGGGGTTAGTGTTAGTGTTAGGGTTAGAGGTTAGTGTTAAGTTTAGAGTTATGTTTAGGGTTAAGGTTAGGGTTAGGGTTTGGTTTAGGTTTAGAGGTATGGGTTAGGGTTTGGATTATGGTTATGGTTATGGTTAGGTTTAGGTTTTGGTTTAGGGTTAGGATTAAAATTAGTGTTAGAGTTATGGGTTAGGGTTAGAGTTAGTTTAGGGTTAGGTTTAGGGTTATGGTAGGTTTAGGGTTAGGGTTAGTGATAGAATTTATTGTTAAGGTTATGGTTGTTGTTAGTGTTAGGGTAGGGTTAGAAATAAGGGTGAAGTTTAGGTTTAGGGGTAGGGTTAGGTTTAGGGATAATGTTATGGTAGATTTAGGTTTAGGGTTCAGGTTAGTTATTATGGTCAGTGTTAGTGTAAGTTTAAAAATTTAGGGTTAGGGTTAGGGATTAATGTTGGGTTTAGGGTTAGGTTTATGGTTAGGGTTAAGGTTAGGGTTATTGTTAAGGTTAGAGTTAGGGTTAGTGTTAGGGTTAGGGTTAGAGTTTGGGTTTGGGCTTAGGGTTAGGGTTAGGTTTAGATATATGGGTTAGGTTTAGTGTTAGGGTTAGGGTTAGAGTTAGGATTAGGCTTATGCCCGGTTAGGGTTAGGGTTAGGTACAGGTTTAGTGTACAGGTTAGTGTTAGTGTTAGTGTTAGTGTTAGGGTGAGGGCTATGGTTAGGTTTAGGGTTAGCGTTAGGCTTAAGGTTAGGGTTTTGGTTAGTGTTAGAGGTATGGGTTAGTGTTAGGGTTAGTGTTAGGGTTTAGGGTTATGGTTAGTGTTAGGGTTAGAAGTTAGTTTTGTGTCAGGGTTAGGATTAGGTTTAAAGTTAGAGTTAGGGTTAGGTTTAGGTGTTAGGGCTAAGGTTAGGGTTAGGGTTAATGTTACGGTTAGAGTGTATGGTTAGGGTTAGTGTTAAGTTAGGGTTAAGGTTAGGGTTAGGGTTAGAGGTTAGCCTTAGGTTTAGGGCTAGAGTTTGTGTTTAGGGTTAGGCTTAGATGCTATGGTTACGGTTAGGTTTAGGATTAAAACTTAGGTTTAGTTTTAGTGTTAGGGTTAGGGTTCGTTTTGTGTTGGTTTATGGTTAGGGGTTAGGTGTTAGTGATATTGTTACGGTTAGGGTTAAGTTTAGGGTAAGGTTTTGGGTAAGGGTTAGGGTTAGATTTACGGTTAGGGTTAGGGATTGTATTTAGGGTTAGTGTTAGGATTTACTTAGGGTTAGGTTTAGCGTTAGTGTTGTTAGGGTTAGGGTTAGGCTTAGAGGTTATGGTTATGGTTATGGTTAGGGTTAAAGCTTAGGTTTAGGGTTAGGTTTAGGGTCAGGGTTAGGGTTACAGTTAGGGTTAGGGATAGGGTGTGGATTAGGATTAGGGTTAGGTTTAGGGTTAGGTTTAGGGGTTAAGTGTTAGGGATACGTTTACAGGTTAGGCTTCAGGTTACGTTTAGTGTTTGGGTTACGATTACATAAGGGTTAGTGTTAGGGTTAACGTTTGCGTTAGATTTATGCTTAGTTATAGGGTTAGTGTTAGTGTTAGGTTTAAGGGTTAGGTGTTAAGGATAAGATTCCAGTTAGGGTTAGGGTTAGGGTTGGGTTACAGTTTAGGTTTAGCGTTAGGTTTAGGGTTAGTGTTAGGGTTAGGGTTATGGTTAGAATTTAAGTTTAGTGTTCGGTTTAGTGTTAAGGTTATGGTTACGTTACTGTTAGGGTTAGGGTGTGGATAAGGATTAGGTTTAGGGTTAGTGTTAGGTTTAGGGTTAGGCATTAAGAGTTAGGGTTAGGGTTATGGTTAGGGTTAGGGATAGGGTCACCCTTAGGCTTCTGGTTATGGTTAGAGTTACGGTTCCGATAAAGTTAGTGTTAGGGTTACGTTTAGGGTTAGGATTATGGTTAGTGTTAGGGTTAGGGTGTGGATTAGGATTAGGGTTAGGGTTAGTGTTAGGTTTAGGGGTTAGGTGTTAGGGATACGTTCACAGGTTAGGCTTCAGGTTACGTTTAGTGTTTGGGTTACGATTACATAAGGGTTAGTGTTAGGGTTAGCGTTTGCGTTAGATTTATGCTTAGTTATAGGGTTAGTGTTAGGGTTAGGTTTAAGGGTTAGGTGTTAGGGATAAGATTCCAGTTAGGGTTACTGTTAGGGTTGGGTTAGAATTTAGGTTTAGTGTTAGGTTTAGGGTTAGTGTTAGGGTTAGGTTTATGATTAGAATTTAAGTTTAGTGTTCGGTTTAGGGTTAAGGTTTTGGTTATGGTTAGAGTTAGGGTTATGTTTAGGTCTAGGGTTAAGTTTTAGGTGTTAGGGAGAGGGTTTTGGTTAGGCTTTGTGTTACGATTTGCTTTAGGGTTAGTTTAGGGTTAGGGTTAGGTGTTAGGTGTGATGGGCAGAGTTATCGTTTGGTTTAGGTTTAGTGTTAGTGTTAGGTTTAGGTTTTCGTGTTAGGGATAGTGTTAGGTTTAGGGTTAAGGTTAGGGTTAGGGATAGGGTTAGGGTTAGCGTTTAGGGTTAGGGTTAGGGTTATTGTTAGGTTTAGGGTTAGGCTGAGGTTTGGGTTTAGGGTTAGGCTTAGGGTTAGGGTTAGTGTTAGAGTTAATTTTAGTGTTAGGGTTAGGGTTAGGGCTAGGTTTAGGGCTAGGTTTAGGGCTAGCATTAGATGTTAGTTGTTAGGGAAAGGGTTAGGGTTAGGCTTCGGGTTACGTTTAGATTTAGGGTTATGATTAGGTTTAGGTTTAGGGTTAGGGTTAGGGTTAGGTGTATGGTTATGCTATGGTTAGGGTTAGTGTTAGGTTTAGTCGTTACAGTCAGGTTTAGGGTTAGCTTAAGGCGTAGGGTTAGGGTTAGGGTTAGGGTTAAGGATTAATGTTAGGTTTAGTGTTATGGTTATGGTTAGTGTTAGGTTTAGGGTTAGTGGTAGGGTTAGGATTAGATATTTGTGTTAGTGGTAGGGTTAGGGTTATGGTTATGGTTAGGTTTAGTTTTAGTGTTTGGTTTAGGTTTAGGGATTAGTTGTTAGGGAGATGATTAAGATTAGGCTTCGTGTTATGGTTAGCGTTGGGGTTACGATTAGGTTTAGGGTTAGGGTTAGGATTAGGTTTAGGTTTAGTGTTAGTTTTAGGGTTAGATTTAGGGTTTGGGTTGGGGTTAGGTGTCAGGGATAGGGATAGGGATAGGGTTCGGTTTAGGGTTAGGTTTAGGTTTAGGGTAAGGGTTAGGTTTATGGTGAGGTTTAGGTTTAGAAATAGTGTCAGGTTTAAGGCTAGGGTTTAGGGTTAGATTTAGGGTTAGAGTTAGGGTTAGGATTTGGTTTAGTGTTCGGGTTAGTGTTAGGTTTAGGGTTATGGTAGGTTTCAGGTTAGGGTTATGGTTAAATATTATGGTCAGTGTTAGTGGTAGTTTAACGGGTAGGGGTAGGAATAGGGGTAGGGATTAATGTTAGTTTTAGTTTTAGGTTTATGTCTGGCATTAAGGTTAGTGTTAGTGTTAGTTTAGGGTTAGAGTTTAGGGTTAGGGTTAGGTTTAGGGTTATTGTTACTGTTAGGGTTAGGTTTAGGTTTAGAGTTTAGGGTTACAGTTACGGTTAGGATTAGAGGTATTGGTTACAGATTAGGGTTAGGGTTAATGTTAGTGGTTAGCATTAGGGTTATGTTTAGGGTTAGTGTTAGTGTTAGGGTTTGGGTTAGGATTAGAGTTATGTTTAGGTTTGGTTTAGAGTTATGTTTAGGTTTCGGGTTAGTGTTAGATTTAAGGATAGAATTAGGGTTATGCTTAGGTGAGAGTTAGGTTTAGGGTCACGTTAGGCTTTGGGTTATGGTTATGGTTAGTGTTAGGGTTATGGTTAGGGTTAGGTTGAGGATTAGGTTTAAGGTCAGATGTTAGGTTTAATGTTAGTTTTAGGGTTAGTTTTAAGGATAGGTTTACGGTTAGGGTTAATGTTAGAGGTTAGTTAGGGTTAGGGTTAGCGTTAGGGTTAAGGTTAGAGGATGGTTTAGAGGTAGGGCTAGCTTTAGGGTTAGAGTTAGTGTTACGGTTAGAGTTTAGGGTGAGTTTTAGGGTTAGAGTTATGTTAAGGTTCGGGCTAGGTTTAGTTGTAGCTTTAGGCTTAGGGTTAGGTGTTAGGTGTTAGGGAGAGTGTTAGGGTTAGGATCATGTTATGGTTAGTGTTAAGGTTATGATTAGGTTTAGGTTTAATTTTAGGGTTAAGTTTAGAGTTCAGAATTAGGATAGGTGTAGCATTAGTGTTTTGGTTACTGTTAGAGTTTATTGTTAGTGTTAGGGTTATGGCTAGTGTTAGGTTCAGTGTTAGTGTTAGGCTTAGCTTAGGGTTGGGGTTATGGTAGTGTTAGGGTAAGGGTTAGGCATTACTGTCAGGTGTACAGTTTGTTTAAGGGGTAGTGTTAGGGTTTGGGTTATGTATTAATGTTAGGTTTAGGGTTAATGTTATGTTTAGGGTTAGGGTTAGGGTTAGTGTTAGAGGTATGGGTAAGGGATAGGGTTAGGGTTAGGGTTAGAAGTTAGGTTTAATGTAATGTTTAGGTTAGGTTTAGGGATAGGTTTAGGGTTAGGGTTAGTGTTAGAGTTTAAGGTTATGGTTAGGGTTAGGGTTAGAGGTATTGGTTACAGTTAGGTTTAGGGGTAGGGTTATGTTTAGGGTTAGAGTTAGTGTTACAGTTAGAGTATAGGGTGAGTTTTAGGGTTAGAGTTAGGGTTAAGGTTAGGGTTAGGTTTAGGTTTACGTTTAGGTTTAGGTTTAGGGGTTAGGTGTTAGGGAGAGTGTTAGGGTTAGGCTGGTGTTACAGTTAGGATTAAGGTTATGATTAGATTTAGGGGTAGTGTTAGGGTTAAGGTTAGAATGTAGAATTAGGGAGAGGGGTAGTGTTAGTGTTTTGGTTACAGTTAGAGTTTAGGGTTAGGGTTAGGTTTAGTGTTAGGTTCATGGTTAGGTTTAAGGCTAGCTTTAGGGTTGGCGTTATGGTAGGGTTAGTTTTAGGGTTAGGTATTACTGTCAGGTTTAGGGTTTGTTTAAGGAGTAGTGTTAGAGTTGGGTTAGGGATTAATGTTAGGTTTAGGGTTAGTGTTATGTTTAGGGTTAGGGTTAGTGTCAGAGGTATGGGTTAGGGTTAGGGTTAGGTTTAGAGTTTTGGTAGGTTTCAGTTTAGGGTTAGGGTTACTATCAGGTTTAGGATTAGGATTAAAATTTATGGTTAGGGATACGTTTAGGATTAGGGTTAGGGTTAGGATTAGGTTTAGGGTTAGGGTTAATGGTTAGGTGTTAGGGAGAGTGTTAGGGTTCGTGTTAGGTTTAGGGGTTAGGTTTTAGGGAGAGTGTTAGGGTTAGGCTTCGTGTTACTGTTAGGGTTAGGCTTATGATTATGTTCAGGGTTAGTGGTAGGGTTAGTGTTAGAGTTTAGAATTAGGGTTAGCGGTAGCATCAGGGTTTTGGTTACGGTTAGAGTTTAGGGTTAGGGGAGGATTAGGGGTGGTGTTCTAATTAGCTTTATCATTAGAGGTTAGGATTAGGTTTAAGGTTAGGGTTAGGTTTATGGTTAGAGTTAAAGTTTAGTGTTAGGGTTAGGCTTAGTGTTAGCATTAGAGTTTAGGGTTAATGCTAACTTGAGGATTAGGGTGAGTGTTAGGGTTAGGTTTAGGGTTAAAATTTAGGGTTAGGTTTAGGTTTATGGTTAGGGTTAATGTTAGGATTAGAAGTTAGTGTTAGGGGTTGGGTTAGGGTTATGGTTATGGTTACGGTTAGGGTTAGGGTTAGGGTTAGTGATAGGGTTTAGGTGTTAGGGAGAGGGTTAAGGTTAGGCTTTGGGTTATGGTTAGTGTTATGGTTACGATTAGGTTCAGGGCTAGGGTTAGGGGTAGGGTTACAGTTAGGTTTATGTTTACGGTTAGTTTTAGGATTAGGTTTAGGTTTAGGGTTAGTGGTTAAGTGTTAGGGGTAGGATTCGGGTTAGGGTTACAGTTAGTGTTAGGGTTAGCTTTATGGTTAGTTTTCGGGTTAGAGGTAGGGTTAGGGTTATGGGTTAAGTTTTGGTGGTAGGCTTAGGGTTATGGTTACGGTTAGGGTTAGAATTACGGTTAGGGTTAGGGGTAGGTTTACCGTTAGGTTTAGGTATACTGTTAGGGTTAGGGTTAGTCTTTAGCTTTAGGGTTAGGATTAGTGTTAGGATTAGGGTTAGGGTAATGGTTAGAAGTTAGTGTTAGGTTCAGTGTTAGAGTTTGGGGATAGGGTTAGGGTTAGGGTTAGGCTTAGTGTTTATGGTTAGGGTTAGAGTTAGGGTTAGTGTTAGGGTTAATCTTAGGATTAGGGTTAGAGATATGAGTTAGGGTTAGTGTTAGGGTTAGGGTTGGGGTTAGGTTTATGGTTATGATATGATTAGGTTTAGTGTTATGTTTAGGTATTACAGTCAGGTTTAGGGTTAGTTTAAGGGCTAGGGTTAGAGTTAGTGTTAGGGATTAATGTTCGATTTAGGGTTATGTTTAGGATTAGGTTTAGGGTTAGTGTTAGGGTTAGGATTAGATGTTAGGGTTAGTGATAGGGTTACAGTTATGGTTATGGTTAGTGTTAGGTTTAGTGTTAGTTTAGGGGAAGGGGTTAGTTGTTAGGGAGAGGGTTAAGATTAGGCTTCGGGTTACGGTTAGCGTTAGGGTTACAATTAGGTTTAGGGTTAGGGTTAGGGTTAGGGTTAGGTTTAGGGTAAGGGTTAGGTTTGTGGTGAGGTTTAGGTTTAGGAATAGTGTTAGGTTTACAGTTAGAGTTTAGGGTTGGGTTAGGGTTAGGTTAGGGTTTGGGTTAGGATTAGGTTTAGTGTTAGGGTTTGTTTTAGGTTTAGAATTTGGTTCAGTGTTAGGGTTAGGGTTAGTGTTGTGTTTAGGGTCATGGTAGGTTTCGGGTTAGGGTTATGTATTATGGTCAGTGTGAGTGTTAGTTTAATTGTTTGTGTTAGGGTTATGGGTAGGGATTAATGTTACATATAGTTGTAGGTTTATGGCTAGCATTAGGGTTAGTGTTAGTGTTAGGGTTAGGGTTAGAGTTTAGGGTTAGAGTTAGATTTAGGGTTATTGTTAGTGTTAGGGTTAGGGTTAGGTGTAAAGTTAAGGGTTAGTGTTAGTGTTACTGTTTGGCTTAGAGGTTATGGTTAGGGTTAGTGTTAGGGTTAGATTTAAAGCTTAGGTTTAGGTTTACCATCATGGTTAGGGTTAGGGTTAGGTTTAGAAGATATTGTTAGGGTTATGTTTAGGGTTAGTGTTAGTGTTAGCGTTTGGGTTAGATTTAGAGTTATGTTTAGGTTTAGGGTTAGTTTTAGGGTTAAGGATAGAATTAGGATTAGGCTTAGGGTTAGGGTTAGGTTTAGATTCACTGTTAGGCTTTGGGTTACGGTTATTGTTAGTGTTAGGGTTATGGTTAGGGTTAGGGTTAGTTTGAGGTTTAGGGTTAGGGTTAGGTTTAGGAGTTTGGTTTAATGTTGGGTTTATGCTTAGCTTTAGGGATAGGTTTAGGGTTAGGGTTAGGGTTATTGTTAGAGGTTAGGGTTAGGGTGAGTGTTAGGGTTAGGGTTCGGGTTAGAGGTATGGGTTAGGGTTAGGTTTAGGGTTAGAGTTACTGTTACAGTTAGAGTTTAGGGTGAGTGTTAGAGTTAGAGTTATGGTTAAGGTTAGGGTTAGGTTTAGGTTTAGGTTTAGTGTTAGGATTAGGTGTTAGTTATTAGGGAGTGTGTTACGGTTAGGGTGGTGTTACGGTTAGGGTTATCAGTACGATTAGGTTTAGGCTTAGTGTTAGGGTTTAGGTTAGAGTTTAGAATTAGTAATAGGGGTAGCGTTAGTGTTTTGGTTAGAGTTAGAGTTTAGGGTTAGGGTTA
Source organism: Cavia porcellus (assembly GCF_034190915.1). Taxonomy (NCBI): domain Eukaryota; kingdom Metazoa; phylum Chordata; class Mammalia; order Rodentia; family Caviidae; genus Cavia; species Cavia porcellus. The sequence goes on along the minus strand of NW_026947488.1, from coordinate 101,998,100 downwards.
GTGTTATTTTCAGGGTTAGGGTTAGCTTTATGGTTGGGGTTATGGTAGTGTTAGGTTTAGGATTAAGTATTACTGTCAGGTTTAGGGTTTGTTTAAGGGGTAGTGTTAGGGTTTGGGTTAGGAATTAAAGTTAGGTTTACGGTTAGTGTTATGTTTAGGGTTAGGTTTAGGGTTAGTGTTAGAGGTATGGGTTAGTGTTAGGGTTAGGTTTAGGATTTTGGTAGGTTTCGGGTTAGGGTTAGGGTTACGTATTACGGTCAGTGTTAGTGTTAGTTTAACAGGTAGGACTAAGTTTAGGGGTAGCGATTAATGGTAGGTTTATTGTTAGGTTCATGGTTAGTCTTAGGTTTTGGTTTAGGGTTGGCTTTAGGGGTTAAGTTTTAGGGATAGGATTAGGGTTAGTTTCATAGTTAGGGTTAGGGTTAGCACTACGGTTAGTTTTAGGTTTAGAGGTAGGGTTAGGGTTAGGGGTTAAGTGTTAGGGGTAGGATTAGTGTTATTGTTAGGTTTAGGGTTAGGATTATGATTAGGGTTAGGGTTAGGATTAGGTTTAGTGTTATGGTTTGGGTTAGTGTGTATTACGATTAGGGTTAGGGTTAGGATTAGGTTTAGGGGTTAGGTGTTAGGAATAGGTTTAGTGTTAGGCTTCGGGTTACGGTTAGGATTACGATTAGGTTAGAGTTAGTGTTAGGGTTATTGTTTGCATTAGATTTATGGTTAGTTTTAGAGTTAGGGTTAGTGTTAGGTTTAAGGGTTAGGTGTTAGGTATAAGATTGCAGTGAGGGTTAGGTTTAGGGTTGGTTTAGAGTTTAGGCTTACGGTTAAGCTTAGGGGTAGAGTTAGGTTTAGGGTTATGATTAAATTTAGGTTTAGGGTAAAGGATATGGTTACGGTTAGGGTTAGGGTTAGATTTAGGGTTAGGGTTAAGTTTTAGGTGTTAGGGAGCAGATTTTGGTTAGGCTTCTGGTTATGGTTAGGTTTTGGGTTACAATTAGGTTTAGGGTTAGGGTTAGGGTTAGTGTTAGGGATAGGGGTTAGGTGTTATGGATAAAGTTAGTGTTAGTGTTAGGGTTAGGTTTAGTGTTAGTGTTAGGTTTAAGGTTAGGTTTAGGGTGAGGGATAGGGTTGATTTAAGGTTAAGGTTAGGTTTAGTGATAGGGTTAGGGTTACGGTTAGGGTTAGCATTTAGGCTGAAGGTGAGGGTTAGGTGTATTTTTAGTTTCAGGGTTAGGTTGAGGTTTAGGGTTAGGGTTAGAGTTAGGGTTAGGGTTAGGGTTAGAGTTAGGGTTAGGGTTAGGGTTAGGTTTAGTGTTAGGGTTAGGTTTCGTGTTAGGGTTTGGGTTAGAGTTTAGTGTTAGTGTTAGGTTTAGTTTTTGTGTTAGAGTTAGTGTTAGGTTTAGGGTTAGAAATTAGGCTTAGGGTTAGGTTTTGGTTTAGGGTTAGGGTTAGGGTTAAGTTTATGATTAGCATTTAGGGTTAGGGATAGGATTAGGGTTTGATGTTAGGCATAGGTTTAGGGTTTGGGTTAGTGTTATGGTTAGAGTTTCGGTTTACAGTTAGAGTTAGTGTTAAGGTTAGGGTTATTGGTTAGTGTTAGGTTTGGGTTAGGGTTATGGTGAACACTTAGCCTTAGGGTTAGGTTTAGGGTTAGTGTTAGGGATAGGGTTAGGGTTTGGGGTAGCGTTAGGGTTAGGTTTATGGTTAGATGTTAGCATTAGGTTTAGTGATAAAGTTTGTGGTTAGGGTTAGGGTTAGGGTTAGGGTGAAGCTTGGAAGTTATGGTTAGTGTTATCGTTAGGGTTAGGTTTAAAGCTTAGGTTTAGGGTTAGGGTTAGCATTAGAGTTAGGGATAGGGTTAGTTTTAGGGTTAGGGCTAGGCTTAGTGTTTTGGTTAGGTTTAGGATTACATTTAGCTTAGGGTTAGGCTTAGGGTTAGGGTTAGAATTTACATTTATTGTTAGGTTTAGGGTTAGGGTTAGGTTTAGGGATAGGTTTAGGTTTAGGGTTAGTGTTAGAGGTTATGGTTAGTGTTAGGGTTAGGATTAGAAGTTTGTGTTAGGGTTAGGTTTAGGTGTTATGTGTTATGGATAGGATCATTGTTATGCTTTGGTTTAGGGTTAAGGTTACGGTTATGGTTAGATGTTAGTGTTAGGTTTAGGGTTAGAGTTAGGGTTAGGGTTAGGGTTTCGGTCACAGTTAAAGGTTACGGTTAGTGTTAGGGTTATGGTTAGAGTTTAGGGGTAGTATTAGGGTAAGTGTTAGGTTTAGGGTTAGAGTTTAGGGTTATGATTCAGTTTAGGGTTAGGGTTAGTGTTAGGGTTAGCGTTTGGGTTACACTTAGTGTTAGGGTTATGATTAAGGTTAGGTTTAGGGATTAGGTGTTACGGAGAGGATTAGGTTTAGGCTTTGGTAATGGATAGGGTTAGGGTTACGATTAGGTTTAGGTTTAAGGTTAGGTTTAGGGTTAGGGTTAGAGTTAGGGTTTGTTTTATAGCTAGGGTTAGGGTTAGGTTTAGGGGTTAGGTGTTAGCGATAGTGTTAGGGTTAGGGCTAGGTTTAGCATTCAGTTTAGGGTTACCGATAGTGTTATGGTTATGGTTAGGGTTAGGGTTAAAGCTTTGGTTCTGGGTTAGTTTTAGGGTTACTGTTAGGTTTAGGGATATGTTAAGGGTTAGAATTAGTGTTAGTGGTTAGGTTTAGGGTTAGGATTACAGTTAGTGCTATAGTTAGGTTTAGAGTTTAGTTTTAGTGTTAGGATTAGGCTTAGGGTTAGTGTTAGGGTTAGGGTTAAGATTAGAGTTAGGGTTAGGTTTAGCCTTATGGTTATGGTTAGGGTTAGTGTTAAATTTACGTTTGCGTTTGGGTTAGGGCAAGTGTCCGGGTTAGGATTAGAATTTAGGGTTAGTGTTAGGTTTACGGTTTAGGGTTAGGGCTAGGTTTACGGTTATGGGTAGAGGTTAGCATTATGTTTAAGGTTACGGTTAGCGTTAGGGTTTGGGTTAGAGTTAAAGGTTAGGGTTAGGGTTACAGTTAGAGTTTAGGGTTAGTGTTAGTGTAAGTGTTAGGTTTAAGGTTAGGGTCAGTGTTAGGGTTAGGGTTAGGGTTACGCTTAGTGTTAGGGTTATGACTAATGTTAGGGTTAGTGTTTAGGTTTAGGTTTTGGGTAATGGTTAGGGTTAGGGTTACGATGAGGTTTAGGGTTAGGGTTACATTTAGGTTTAGGATTAGGGTTAGAATTAGGGTTTGTTTTATAGTTAGGGTTATGGTTAGATTTAGTGGTTAGGTGTTAGGGTTAGGTTACGCTTAGTGTTAGTGTTATGATTAAGGTTAGGGTTCAGGGTTAGGATTAGGGTTAGGGTTAGGGATTGGGTTAGAGTTAAAGGTTATGGTTAGGTTTAATGTTATGGTTAGAGTTTTGGGTTAGTGTTAGGGTCAAGATTAGGTTTAAGGTTTTGGGTTAGGTTTTGGCTTCAAATTTAGTGTTATAGTTTGGTTTAGACTTAGGGTTAGTGTTAGGGTTAGGGTTAGGGTTAGGGCTACGCTTAGTGTTAGGGTTATGATTAAGGTTAGGGTTAGGAGTTAGGTGTTAGGGCGAGGGTTAGGGTTAGGGCTACGCTTAGTGTTAGGGTTATGATTAAGGTTAGGGTTAGGAGTTAGGTGTTAGGGCGAGGGTTAGGGTTAGGGCTATGCTTAGGGTTAGGGTTATGATTAAGGTTAGGGTTAGGAGTTAGGTGTTAGGGCGAGGGTTAGGGTTAGGCTTTGTTTTTTTGTTAGGCTTAGGGTTATGATTAGTTTGAGGTTTAGAGTTAGTCTTAGGGTTAGCATTAGGGTTTCGTTTAGGGTTAGTTTTAGAGTTAGGGTTAGGGGTTAGATGTTAGTGAAAGCGTTAGTGTTGGGTTAGGTTTAGGGTTAGGTTTAGGTTTAGGGTTAGGGTGAGTGGTTAAGTTTAGGGTTAGGATTACAATTAGTGTTAGGGTTAAGTTTAGAGGTTAGTGTTCGTGTTAGTGCTAGTGTTAGGGTTAGTGTTATGGTTAGGGATAGGATCAGGGTTGGGGTTAGAGTTAGGGTTAGTGTTAGTTTTAGGGTTAGGTTTAGGGTTAGGGTTATGAGTAGTGTTAGGATTAGAATTTATGTTTAGGCTCAGGATTAGGATAAGTTTTAGGTTTATGGTTAGGTGTTGACATTAAGGTTAGGGTTAGGTTTAGGGTTATGGTTAGAGGTTAGCATTAGGTTTAGGGTTAGGGTTATGTTTAGGGTTAGAATTAAATGTTAGAAATAAGGTTAGGGTTAGTACTTTGGTTTAGTGTTAGGGTTAGGGTTAGTGTTAGGGTTAGAGGTTAGTGTTAAGTTTAGAGTTATGTTTAGGGTTAAGGTTAGGGTTAGGGTTTGGTTTAGGTTTAGAGGTACGGGTTAGGGTTAGGATTAGTGTTAGGGTTATGGTTAGGTTTAGGTTTAGGGTTAGGGTTAGGGTTAGGGTTAAGGTTAGTGTTAGAGTTATGGGTTAGGGTTAAAGTTAGGTTTAGGGTTAGGTTTAGGGTTATGGTTGGTTTAGGGTTAGTGTTAGTGATAGAGTTTAGCGTTAAGGTTATGGTTGTGGTTAGGGTCAGGGTTAGGGTAGGGTTAGAAATAAGGGTGATGGTTAGGTTTGGGGGTAGGGTTAGGTTTAGGGATAATGTTATGTTTGATTTAGGTTTAGGGTTCGGGTTAGGTATTATGGTCAGTGTTAGTGTTAGTTTAAATGGTTAGGGATAGGGTTAGGGATTAATGTTGGGTTTAGGTTTAGGTTTATGGTTAGGGTTAAGTTTAGGGTTATTGTTAGGGTTAGGGTTAGAGTTTAGAATTAGGGTTAGGTTTAGGGTTGGTTTTAGGATTAGTGTTAGGGTTAAGTTAGGGTTAGGGTTAGGGTTAGGTTTAGATTTTAGGATTAGGGTTAGGTTTAGGGTTATTGTTAGTGTTAGGGTTAGGTTTAGGGTTAAATTTTAGGGTTACTGTTACGTTTAGGTTTAGGGTTATTTTTGGGGTTAGAATTAGAATTTAGTGTTAGAGTTAGATTTAGGATTAGTGTTATGGTTACGTTTAGGGTTAGGGTAAGGTTTAGGTTTAGGTGTTAAGTGTTAGGACGAGGGTTATGGTTAGGCTTCCGGTTAGTGTTGGGGGTTACATATTAGGGATAGAGTTAGCATTATGGTTATGGTTAGGGTTAGGTTTAGGGTAAGGTTTACGGTTAGGGATAGTGTTAGGTTTAGGGAAGATATAGTGTTACCGTTAGGGTTATGGTTAGGGTTAGGTTTAGGGTTAGAGTTTAGTTTTGGGGTTAGGTTTAGTGTTAAGGTTATTGTTAGGGTTAGGTTTAGGATTACAATTTATGATTGGGGTAGGGTTAGTTTGAGTGTTACGTTTAATGTTAGGGTTTGGGCTAGGTTAAGGGTTAGTGTTAGCGGTTAGGTGTTAGGGAGAGGGTTACATTTAGGCTTCCAGTTAAGGTTAGGTTTTGGATTATGATTAGGTTTAGGCTTACGGTTATGGTATGGGTTAGGGTTAGGTTTAGTGTTAGGATTAGATTTAGTGGTAGGCTTAGGGTTAGGGTTAGGTGTTAGGTGTTAGCGACAGCTTTAGGGTTAGGATTAGCTTTAGGGTTAGTGTTAGAGGTATGGGTTAGGGTAAGGTTTAGTGTTAGGTTTAAGTTTATGGTAGGTTTAAGGTTAGGGTTAGTGTTAGAGATTAGGGTTAAGGTTAGGGTTGTGGTTAGGGTCAGGGTTATAGTAGGGTTAGAAGTAAGGGTTAGGTTTTGGTTTAGGGTTAGGATTAGGTTTACGCATAGTGTTATGGTAGGTTTAGTGTTAGGTTTCTGGTTAGGTGTTACGGTCTGTGTTATGTTTATTTTACGGTTTATGGGTAGGGTTAGGGTTAGGGTTAGAGATTAATGTTAGGTTTAGGGTTAGGTTTATGGTTAGGGTTAGCGTTAGGTTTAGGGTTTAGGTGCAGCGGCAGTGTTAGGGTTAGGGTTAGTTATTACAGTCAGGCTTCGGGTTAGTTTAAGTCATGGAGATAGGGTTAGGTTAAGGGATTAATGTTAGGTTTAGTGTTAGGGTTAGGATTAGAAGTTAGTGTTAGTGGTAGGGTAAGGATTCTGGTTACGGTTAGGGTTAGTGTTAGGATTAGCATCAGGCATTAGGGGTTTGGGAGAGGTTTAAGGTTAGGCTTCAAATTACGGTTAGTGTTAGGGTTACAATTAGATTTATGGTAAGGCTTAGGGTTAGGGTTATTGCTAGTCTTAGTTTTAGTGTTAGTTTTAGGGTTAGGTTTAGCGTTAGGGTTAGAGGTTAGCTATTAGGGATAGGGTTAGGTTTAGGGTTAGGTTTAGGGTTAGGTTTACGGTTAGGGTTAGGGATAGGGATAGTGTTAGGTTTAGAGTTAGGGTTTAGGGTTAGTATTAGGGTTAAGGTTAGGTTAGGGTTAGGTTTAGGGTTAGAGTTTTGGATTATGGTTAGGTTAGGTTTAGGGTTAGCATTAGTGTTAGGGTAAGGGTTAGGGCTAAGATTAGGGTTATGATTAAGGTGAGGATTAGAGGTTAGGGGTTAAGAAGAGGGTTAGGGTTAGGCTTTGTTTTAGGGGTAGGGTTAGCATTACGAATACTTTTATTGTTAGTTTTAGGGTTAGATTTAGGGATACTTTTAGAGTTTGGGTTATGTTTAAGGTTAGGGGTTAGGTGTTAGGGATAGTGTTAGGGTTAGTGTTAAGTTTAGGGTTAGGGTTTGGGTTAGGGATATTGTTAGGTTAAGGGTTAGGGTTTGTGGGTAAGTTTTGGGTTAAGATTACACTTAATATTAGGGTTAAGTTTAGGGGGTAGTGTTCGTGTTAGGGTTAGGGTTAGGGTTAGGGTTAGGGTTAGGGTTAGAGTTACGGATAGGCTTAGTTTTAGATTTAGGTTTACAGTTAGGCTTAGGGTTAGGGTTATGGGTAGTGTTAGGATTAGTTTTTAGGGTTAGGGTTAAGGTTAGGATTAGGTTTGGGGTTAGGGTTAGGTGTTAGGTGTTAGCGTTAAGGTTAGGCTTATGGTTAGAGGTTAGCGTTAGGTTTAGGGTTAGGGTTAGGTTTAGTGTTATGGTCAGGATAGAGTTAAAGTTAGGATTAAGTTATGGGTTAGATGTTTGGTTTAGTTTTAGTGTTAGGGTTAGTGTTAGAATTTTGTTAGGGTTAGAGGTTAGTGTTAGGTTTAGATTTAGGTTTAGGTTTTAGGTTAGGGTTAGGGTTAGGTTTAGGGTTAGTGGTACGGGTTAGGGTTAGTGTTACGGTTACGGTTAGGGTTAGGTTAGGTTTAGGGTTAGGGTGAGGGTTAGGGTTAGAAGTATGCGTTAGGGTTAGGGTTACGGTTAGGCTTAGGGTTATGGTAGGTTTAGGGTTAGGGTTAGTAACAGAAGTTAGTGATAAGGTTAGGTTTGTGGTTAGGGTCAGGGTTAGGGTAGGGTTAGAAATAAGGTTTAGGATTAGGTTTAGGGTAATGTTAGGTTTAGGGATAGTGTTATGGTAGGTTTAGGATTAGGTTTCAGGTTAGGTATTACGGTCTGTGTTAGGTTGATTTTAAGGTTTAGGGTTAGTGTTCGGGTTATGGTTAGGGTTAGAGTTAAAGGTTAGGATTAAGATTAGGGTTAGAAGTTTGGTTTAGAGTTAGGGTTAGGGTTAGGGTTAGAGGTTAGTGTTAGGCTTAGAGTTAGGTTTAGGGTTAAGGTTAGGGTTAGGGTTAGATTTATTGTTAGACGTAGGTGTTAGGGTTAGGTTTAGAGGTAGGGTTATGTTTAAGTTTAGGGTTAGTGTTAGGTTTAGGCTTAGCATTAGGGTAAGTGTTAAAGGTATGGGTTAGGGTTAGGTTTAGAGTTATGTTAGCTTTAGGTTTAGGGTTAGTGTTAGAGGTTAGGTTCAAGGTTAGGGTCAAGGTTAGGATAGGGTTAGAAATAAGAGTTAGGGTTAGTTTTACGGGTAGGGTTAGTTTTAGGGATAGTGTTATGGTAGGTTGAGAGTTAGGTTTCGGGTTAGCTATTATGGTCAGTGTTAGGGTTAGTTTAAGGGGTAGTGGTAGGGTTAGAGTTAGGGATTTATGTTAGGTTTAGGGTTAGGTTTATGGTTAGGGTTAAGGTTAGTGTTAGGGTTACGGTTAGAGTTTAGGATTAGGTTCAGGTTCAGAGTTAGTGTAAGGGTTAAGGTTAGGTTTAGGGTTAAATTTTAGCGTTATTGTTACGTTTAGGGTTAGAATTAGAATTTAGTGTTAGCGTTATGTTTAGGATTAGGGTTATGGTTACGGTTAGTGTTAGAGTTAGGTTTAGGTTTAGGGTTAGGTGTTAAATGTTGGGAAGTGGATAGTGGTTAGGCTTCAGGTTAGGGTTAGTGTTAGGGCTTAGGTATTAGGGATAGAGTTAGCTTTAGAGTTAGGGCTAGGGTTAGGGTTAGGTTTAGGGTAAGGTTTATGGTTAGGGATAGTGTTAGGTTTAGGGTTAGGTTTAGGGTTAGGGATTGTGTTAGGATTAGGTTTAGGGTTAGGTTTAGGGTTAGAGTTTAGTTTTAGGGTTAGGTTTAGTGTTAAGGTTATTGTTAGGGTTAGGTTTAGGATTACAATTTATGGTTGGGGTAGGATTAGTTATAGTGTTACGTTTAAAGTTAAGGTTAGGGCTAGGTTTAGGGTTAGAATTTAGTTTTAGGGTTAGGCTTAGTGTTAAGGTTAGGTTTAGGATTAAATTTATGGTTGAGGTAGGGTTAGTCTTAGGGTGACGTTTAAGTTTAGAGTTAGGGCTAGATTTAGGGTTAGAGTTAGTGGTTAGTTGTTAGGGAGAGGGTTAGAGTTACGCTTCGGCTTATGGTTAAGTTTTGTGTTACGATTAGGTTTAGGCTTAGGGTTAGGGTTAGGTTTAGGGTTAGGGTTAGATTTAGAGGTAGGTTTAGGGTCAGGTTTAGGGGTTAGGAGTTAGTGACAGGGTTAGTTTTAGGGTTAGTGTTACGTATTACAGTCAGGCTTCAGGTTAGGGTTAGGGTAAGGGATTAATGTTAGATTTAGGGTTAGGTTTGGTTTAGGGTTAGGATTAGAAGTTAGTGTTAGTTGTAGGGTTTGGATTATGGTTACTGTTACGGTTAGGGTTAGTGTTAGGTTTAGGCTTAGGTTTTAGGGTTTAGCGAGAGGCGTAAGTTTAGGCTTCGAATTACGGTTAGGGTTTGTGTTACGATTAGCTTTAGGGTAAGGCCTAGGGTTAGGTTTAGTGTTAGGGTTAGTTTTTGTGTTAGTTTTAGGATTAGGTTTAGGGTTAGGGCTTAGGTGTTAGGAATAGTGTTAGGTTTAGGGTTAGGGTTAGGGTTAGGGATAGTGTTAGGTTTAGAGTTAGTGTTTAGGGTTAGTGTTAGGGTTAAGGTTAGGGTTAGGGTTAGTTTTAGAGTTAGAGTTTATTGATATGGTTAGATTAGGGTTAGGCTTAGTGTTAGGGTTAGGTGAGGGTTAGGGTTAGGGTTAGGGTTATGATTAGGGTGAGGATTAGAGGTTAGGTGTTAGGAAGAGAGTTAGGGTTAGGCTTTGTGTTAGGGTTAGGGTTAGGGTTATGATTAGGTTTAGGTTTAGGGTTAGCATTAGGGTTAGGGTTAGGGTTAGTGTTAAGGATAGTGTTAGGGTTAGAGTTTAAGGTTAGGATTAATGTTAGGGTTAGAATTTTGGTTTAGTGTTAATTTTAGTGTTAGTGTTAGGGTTAGTGTTAGGGCTAGAGGTTAGTGTTAGGTTTAGAGTTAGGTTTAGAGTTAAGGTTAGGGTTAGGGTTAGGTTCAGGTTTAGTGTACAGGTTAGTGTTAGTGTTAGTGTTAGAGTGAGGGTTTTGGTTAGGTTTAGGATTAGCGTTAGGTTTAAGGTTATGTTTAGTGTTAGTGTTAGAGGTAAGGGTTAGTATTAGGGTTAGTGTTAGAGTTTAGGGTTATGGTTAGTGTTAGGGTTAGAAGTTAGTTTTGTTTCAGGCTTATGATTAGGTTTAGAGTTAGAGTTAGGTTAGGGTTAGATGTTAGGGCTAAGTTTAGGGTTAGGGTTAGGGTTAGGGTTAATGTTACGGTTAGAGTTTATGGTTAGGGTTAGTGTTAAGTTAGGGTTAAGGTTAAGGTTAGGGTTAGGGTTAGAGGTTAGCCTTAGGTTTTGGTTTAGGGCTAGAGTTTGTGTTTAGGGTTAGGCTTAGATGTTATGGTTACGTTTAGGGTTAGGATTAAAACTTAGGTTTAGGTTTAGTGTTAGGCTTAGGGTTAGTTTTTGGGTTAGGTTTAGGGTTAGGGGTTAGGTGTTAGTGATAATGTTACAGTTAGGGTTAGGTTTAGGGTAAGGGTTAGGGTAAGGGTTAGGGTTAGGTTTAGGGTTAGGGTTAGGGATTGTATTAGGGTTAGTTTTAGGGTTTAACTTAGGGTTAGGTTTAGCGTTAGTGTTATTGTTAGGGTTAGGGTTAGTCTTAGAGGTTATGATTATGGTTATGGTTAGTGTTAAAGCTTAGGTTTAGGGTTACATTTAGGGTCAGGTTTAGGGTTGGGGTTAGGGTTAGGGATAGCCTTATGCTTAGGCTTCGGGTTATGGTTAGAGTTACGGTTCTGAAAAGGTTAGTGTTAGGGTTACGGTTTGGGTTAGGGTTACGTTTAGGGTTAGGGTGTGGATTAGGATTAGGGTTACGTTTAGGGTTAGGTTTAGGGGTTAGGTGTTAGGGATACGTTTACGGGTTAAGCTTCAGGTTACGTTTAGTGTTAGGGTTACGATTAGTTTAGGGTTACTGTTAGGGTTAGCTTTGCTTTAGATTTATGCTTAGTTATAGGGTTAGTGTTAGTGTTAGGTTTAAGGGTTAGGTGTTAGGGATAAGGTTGTAGTTAGGGTTAGGGTTAGGGTTGGGTTAGAGTTTAGGTTTAGGGTTAGGTTTAGGGTTAGTTTTAGTGTTAGGGTTATGATTAGAATTAAAGTTTATTGTTCTCTTTAGGGTTTAGTTTATGGTTACGGTTAGGGTTAGGGTTAGGGCTAGGGTTAAGCTTTAGGTGTTAGGGAGAGGGTTTTTGTTAGGCTTCGGGTTATGGTTAGGCTTTGGGTTATGATTTGCTTTAGTGTTAGTGTTAGTGTTAGGGTAGGATTAGGGGTTAGGTGTGATGGACTGAGTTAGCGTTTGGTTTAGGTTTAGTGTTAGTGTTAGGTTTAGGTTTAGGGTTAGGGATAGTGTTAGGTTTATGGTTAAGGTTAGGGTTAGGGATAGGGTTAGGGTTAGGGTTAGCATTAGGGTTAAGGCTAGGGTTAGGGCTAGCGTTAAAGGTTAGTTGTTAGGGAAAGTGTTAGGTTTAGGCTTCGGGTTACGGTAAGGTTTAGGGTTACGATTAGGTTTAGGTTTGTGGTTAGGGTTAGGGTTAGGTTTATGATTAGTTTTAGGTTTAGGTTTAGCGTTGGGGTTAGGGGTTAAGTGTTAGGGATAGGATTAGGGTTAGTGTTAGATTTAGGGTTAAGGTTAGCTTTACAGTTAGTTTTAGGGTTAGAGGTCGGGTTAGGGTTAGGGGTTAGAGTTAGGGATAGGATTACGGTTATGGTTAGGGTTAGTTTTACAGTTAGGTTTATGTTTATGGATAGTGTTAGGGTTAATGTTAGGCTTTAGGGTTAAGGTTAGGGTTAGGTTAGGATTATGGTTACGGTTATGGTAAGAGGTTATCGTTAGGTTCAGTGTTAGAGTTTGAGTTTAGATTTAGTGTTAGGGATAGGCTTAGTGTTTATGTTTATGTTTAGGGTTAGGGTTAGTGTTAGGGTTAATAATAGGTTTAGGGTTAGAGGTATGGGTTAGTGTTATGGTTAGGGTTAGGTTGAGGTTTATTGTTTTGCTATGGTTAGGGTTAATGTTAGGGGTAGGCATTACAGTCAGGTTTAGGGTTATCTTAAGGGGTATGGTTAGGGTTAGGGTTAAGGATTAATGTTAGGTTTAGTGTTATGTTTATGGTTAGGTTTAGGTTTAGGGTTAGTGTTAGGGTTAGGATTAGATGTTAGGGTTAGTGGTAGGGTTAGGGTTATGGTTACAGTTAGGTTTAGTTTTAGTGTTAGGTTTACGGTTAGGGGTTAGTTGTTAGGGAGAGGATTAAGATTAGGCTTCGTGTTACGGTTAGCATTAGGGTTATGATTAGGTTTAGGTTTAGGGTTAGGGTTAGGGTTAGGTTTAATGGTAGTTTTAGGGTTAGGTTGAGGGTTTGGGTTGGGGTTAGTTGTCAGGGATAGGTATAGGGATAGGCTTAGGTTTAGGGTTGAGGTTAGGATTAGGTTTAGGGTAAGGTTTAAGTTTATTTTGAGGTTTAGGTTTAGGAATAGTGTTAGGTTTAAGGCTAGGGTTTAGGGTTAGATTTAGGGTTAGGGTTAGGGTTAGGGTTTGGGTTAGGTTTATTTAGTGTTAGGGTTAGTCTTAAGGTTAGTATTTGGTTTAGTGTTTGGGTTAGTGTTAGGTTTAGGGTTATGGTAGGTTTCAGGTTAGGGTTATGTTTAAATATTATGATCAGTGTTAGTGTTAGTTTAACAGCAGGGGTAGGGGTAGGGGTAGGAATTAATGTTAGTTTTAATTTTAGGCTTATGTCTGCCATTAGTGATAGTGTTTGTGTTAGGGTTAGAGTTTAGTGTTAGGTTTAGGTTTAGGGTTATTGTTAGTTTTAGGGTTAGGTTTAGGTGTACAGTTTAGGGTTAGGATTAGAGGTATTGCTTATGGGTTAGGGTTAGGGTTAGGGTTAGGGTTAGGGTTAGGGTTGGGGTTAAATCTTTGGTTTAGGTTTAGCGTCATGGTTAGGGTTAGGGTTAGGGTTAGAGGTTAGCCTTAGGGTTATATTTAGGGTTAGTGTTAGTGTTAGGTTTTGGGTTCGGTTTAGAGTTATGTTTAGGTTTCGGGTTATTGTTATGGTTAAGGATAGAATTAGGGTTAGGCTTAGGATTAGGGTTAGGTTTAGGGTCACGTTAGGATTTGGGTTATGGTTATGGTTAGTGTTAGGTTTATGGTTAGGGTTAGCTTGAGGTTTAGGGTTAGAGTTAGATGTTAGGTTTAATGTTAGGTTTAGGGTTAGTTTTAGCGACAGGTTTACGGTTAGGGTTAGTTTTAGAGGTTAGTTAGGGTTAGGGTTAGCGTTAGGTTTAGGGTTAGAGGTATGGTTTAGAGGTAGGGTTAGCTTTAGGGTTAGAGTTAGTGTTACGCTTAGAGTTTAGCGTGAGTGTTAGGGTTAGAGTTATGGTTAAGGTTAGGGTTAGGTTTAATTTTAGCTTTAGGGTTAGGGTTAGGGGTTAGGTGTTAGGGAGAGTGTTAGGGTTAGGATCATGTTACGGTTAGTGTTAATGTTATGATTATGTTTAGGGTTAATGTTAGGGTTAAGGTTAGAATTCAGAATTAATGATAGGTGTAGCGTTAGTGTTTTGGTTACTGTTAGCGTTTATTTTTATGGTTAGGGTTAGGGTTAGTGTTAGGTTCAGGGTTAGGGTTAGGCTTAGCTTTAGGTTTGGGGTTATGGTAGTGTTAGGGTAAGGGTTAGGGATTAGTGTCAGGTGTACGGTTTGTTTAAGGGATAGTGTTAGGGTTTGGGTTACGGATAAATGTTAGGTTTAGGGTTAGTGTTATGTTTAGGGCTAGAGTTAGTGTTAGAGATATGGGTTAGGGATAGGGTTAGTTTTAGGGTTAGAAGTTAGGTTTAATGTTAGGTTTAGGGTTAGGTTTAGGGATAGGTTTGGGGTTAGGGTTAGTGTTAGAGGTTAGGGTTATGGTTATGGTTAAGCTTAGAGGTATTGGTTACATTTACGTTTAGGGGTAGGGTTACGTTTAGGGTTAGAGTTAGTGTTACGGTTAGAGTTTAGGGTGAGTGTTAGGGTTAAATTTAGGGTTAAGGTTAGGGTTAGGTTTAGATTTAGGTTTAGGGTTAGGGGCTAGGTGTTAGGGAGAGTGTTAGGGTTAGGCTGGTGTTACAGTTAGGGTTAAGGTTACGATTAGATTTCGGGTTAGTGTAAGGGTTAAGGTTAGAGTTTAGAATTAGGGAGTGGGATATCGTTAGTGTTTTGGTTACGGTTAGAGTTTAGGTTTAGGGTTAGTGTTAATGTTAGGTTTCGGAGTTAGGGTTAGGGTTAGCTCTAGGGTTGGCGTTATGGTAGTGTTAGTTTTAGGGTTAGGTATTACTGTCAGGTTTAGGGTTTGTTTAAGCAGTAGTGTTAGGGTTTGGGTTAGGGATTAATGTTAGGTTTAGTGTTAGTGTTATGTTTAGGGTTAGGGTTAGTGTTAGAGGTATGGGTTAGGGTTCGGGTTAGGTTTAGAGTTTTAGTTGGTATCAGGTTTGGTTTAGGGTTACTATCAGGGTTAGGATTAGGATTAGAATTTAGGGTTAGGGATACGTTTAGGATTAGGGTTACGGTTAGGGTTAGCGTTAGGGTTAGCTTTAGGGTTAGGGTTAAGGGTTAGGTGTTAGGGAGAGTGTTAATGTTAGTGTTAGGTTTAGGGGTTAGGCTTTAGGGAGAGTGTTAGGGTTAGGCTTCGTGTTACTATTAGGGTTAGGTTAGGGTTAGTGTTAGGGTTAGGGGTAGAGTTTAGAATTAGGGTTAGGGGTAGCGTTAGGGTTTTGGTTAGTTAGAGTTTAGGGTTAGGGTTAGGATTAGGGGTCGTGTTCTAATTAGGGTTATGGTTAGAGGTTAGGGTTAGGTTTATGGTTAGGGTTAGGTTTATGGTTAGAGTTAAAGGTTAGTGTTAGGGTTAGGTTTAGTGTCAGCATTAGAGTTTTGGGTTAGTGCTTGCTTGAGGATTAGGGTGAGTGTTAGGGTTAGGTTTAGGATTAAAGTTTAGGGTTAGGGTTAGGTTTATGGTTAGGGTTAATATTAGGATTAGAAGTTAGTGTTAGGGGTTGGGTTAGGGTTATGGTTACGGTTAGGGTTATGGTTAGTGTTAGGGTTAGTGTTAGGGGTTAGGTGTTAGGGAGAGGGTTAGGGTTAGTCTTCGGGTTACAGTTAGTGTTATGGTTACGAATAGGTTCTGGGCTAGGGTTAGGGGTACGGTTAGGATTAGGGTTAGGTTTATGTTTACGGTTAGTTTTAGGATTAGGTTTAGGGTTAGGGTTAGTGGTTAAGTGTTAGGGATAGGATTAGGTTTAGCGTTACATTTAGGGTTTGGGTTAGCTTTATGGTTAGTTTTCGGGTTAGAGTTAGGGTTAGGGTTAGGCGTTGTTTTAGGGGTAGGATTAGGGTTATGGTTACGGTTAGGGTTAGAATTACGGTTAGGTTTAGGGGTAGGTTTACCGTTAGGTTTAGGATTATGGATAGTGTTAGGGTTTGGGTTAGGCTTTAGGTTTAGGGTTACGTTTAGTGTTAGGATTAGTGTTAGGGTAATGGTTAGAAGTTAGCGTTAGCTTCAGTGTTAGAGTTTGGTGTTAGAGTTAGGGTTAGGCTTAGTGTTTATGGTTAGGGTTAGGTTTAGGGTTAGTGTTAATCTTAGGATTAGGGTTAGAGGTATGGGTTAGGGTTAGGGTTAGGGTTAGGGTTAGGGTTGGGGTTAGGTTTATGGTTATGCTATGGTTAGGGTTAGTGTTTGGGTTAGGTATTACAGTCAGGTTTAGTGTTATTTTAAGGGGTAGGGTTAGGGATCAATGTTAGGTTTAGTGTTATGGTTATAGTTAGTGTTAGGTTTAGGGTTAGTGTTAGGGTGTGGATTAGATTCTAGTGTTCGTGTTAGCGTTTGGTTTATGGTTACGGTTAGTTTTAGGTTTAGTGTTAGTTTAGGGGTAGGTGTTAGTTGTTAGGCAGAGAGTTAAGATTCACCTTCGGGTTACAGTTAGTGTTAGGGTTACTATTAGGTTTAGGGTTAGGCTTAGGTTTAGGGTTAGGGTTAGGGTTAGGTTTAGTGTTAGTTTTAGGGTTAGGTTTAGGGTTGGGTTGGGGTTAGGTGTTAGGGATAGGAATAGTGTTAGGGTTAGGCTTAAGGGTAGGTTTAGGGTAAGGGTTAGGTTTACAGTGAGGTTTAGGTTTAGGAATAGTGTTAGGTTTATGGTTAGGGTTTAGGGTTAGGGTTAGGGTTATGTTAGGGTTTGGGGTACGTTTAGGTTTAGTGTTAGGGTTTGTTGTAGGGTTAGAATTTGGTTCTGTGTTAGGGTTAGGGTTAGGGTTAGGTTTAGGGTTATGGTAGGTTTCGGCTTAGGGTTTTGGTTTCGTATTACGGTCAGTGTTAGTGTTAGTTTAATGGCTAGGGTTAGGGTTAGGGATAGGGATTAATGTTAGGTTTAGTGTTAGGTTTATGGCTAGCATTAGGGGTGGGTATAGCGTTAGTGTTAAGGTTAGAGTTTAGGGTTCTGGTTAGGTTTAGGGTTATGGTTAGTGTTAGGGTTACGGTTGGGTGTAGAGATTAGTGTTAGGGTTAGTGTTAGGGTTAGGTTTAGAGGTTATGGTTAGGGTTAGCGTTAGGATTAGGGTTAAAGCTTAGGCTTAGGTTTAGCATCACGGTTAGTGTTAGTGTTAGTTTTAGAGTTTTGGGTGAGTCTTAGGGTTAGAGTTAGGGTTATGGTTAGGGTTAGGTTTAGGTTTAGGTTTATTGTTAGGGTTAGGGGTTAGTTGTTAGGGATCATGTTAGGGTTAGGCTCGTGTTACGTTTAGGGTTAAGGTTACAATCAGGTTTAGGCTTAGTGTCAGGGTTAAGTTTAGAGTTTAGAATTAGGGATAGGTGTAGTGTTAGTGTTTTGGTTACGGTTACAGTTTAGGGTTAGGGTTAGCGTTAGGGTTAGGTTCAGGGTTAGGGTTAGGGTTAGCTTTAGGGTTGGGTTTATGCTAGTGTTAGGGTTTGGGTTAGGTATTAATTTTAGGTTTACGGTTAGTGTTATGTTTAGGGTTAGGGTTAGTGTTAGAAATATTGGTTAGGGTTAGGGTTAGGTTTAGGGTTTTGGTAGGTTTCAGAATAGGGTTAGGGTTATGTATTACGGTCAGTGTTAGTGTTACTTTAACAGGTAGGGTTAGGGTTAGGGGTAGGGATTAATGTTAGGTTTTGTGTTAGGTTTATGTCTGGGTTAGTTAGGGTTAGTGTTAGTGTTAGAAGTAGGGTTTAGGGTTAGTGTTAGGTTTAGGTTTATGTTTAGGTGTAAAGTTTAGTGTTAGGTTTAGTGTTAGGGTTAGAATTAGAGGTTATGTTTAGGGTTAGTGTTAGGGTTTGTGTTAAAGCTTAGTTTTAGGTTTAGCGTCACAGTTAGGGTTAGGGTTAGGTTTAGATGTTAGTGTTAGCGTTAGGGTTAGAATTAGGATTATCGATTAAGGTTACAATTAGGGTTAGTGTTTAGTATTACAGTCAGGCTTAGGATTAGTTTAAGGGGTAGGGTTAGGGTTAGTGTTAGGGATTATTGTTAGGTTTAGGGTGATGGTTATGGTTAGGGTTAATGTTAGGGTTAGTGTTAGGATTAGAAGTTAGGGTTAAGGATAGGGTTAGGGTTAGGGTTATGGGTACAGTTAGGGTTAGGTTTAGGGTTAGGATTAGGGTAAGATTTAAAGGGTTAGGGTTATTGGTTAGGGTTAGGGTTAGTGTTATGGTTAGGGTTGGAGGTTAGGTTTAGGTTTAGTGTTAGGGTAAGGATTTCGGTTAGGTGTTAGGGAGAGGTTTAAGGTTAGGCTTCACGTTATGGTTAAGGTTAGTGTTACGATTCGGTTTAGGGTTAGTCTTAGGGTGAGGGTTAAAGTTAGGGTTAGGTTTATTGTTAGTTTTAGGGTTACGTTTAGCGTTAGGCTAGGGGTTTGGTGTTAAGGTTAGGGTTAGTGTTAGGTTTAGTGTTAGGTTTACCTTTAGGGTTAGGGTTAGTGTTAGGGTTAGGTTTAGAGGTTAGATTTAGTGTTAGGTTTAGTGTTAAGGTTAGGGTTACGATTAGAGTTTAGTGTGAGGTTTAGGGTTAGCGTTAGGGTTAGGTTTATGGTTAGAGGTTAGCGTTAGGTTTAGTGTTAGTGTTAGGGTTAGGGTTAGGGTAAGAGTTAAAGGCTAGTTTTAGGGTTAGAGTAACAGTTATAGTTAGTGTTAGGGTAAGTGTTAAGGTTAGGGTTAGGGTTGCGGTTAGGGTTAGGGTTAGAGTTTAAGGTTATGGTTAAGTTTAGGGTTGGTGTTAGGGTTAGGGTTAGGGTTAGGAATAAGGGTTAAGTGTTAGGGAGAGTGTTAGGGTTAGGCTTTGGGTTAGGGTTTTGGTTAGGGTTACGATTAGGTTTATGGTTAGGTTTAGTGTTAGTGTTAGGGTTAGGTTTAGGGTTAGTTTTAGAGTTAGGGTTAGGTTTAAGGTTAGGGTTTAGGTGTTAGGTATAGGGTTAGCGTTATGGTTAGGGTTAGGATTAGGGTTTTGGTTAGGGTTAGGGTTAGCATGAAGTTTAGTTTTAGGGTTAGTGTTAGGGTTAGAATTTAGTTTTAGAGTTAGTTTTAGAGTTAGGTTTCGGGATAGGTTTAGAGTTACTGTTAGTGTTAGATCTTAGGGTTAGGGTTAGGATTTGGGTTATGGTTAGGTTTAGGTTTGGAGGTATGGTTTAAGTTTAGTGCTAGTGTTAGGGTGAGGGTTATGGTTAGGGTAATGTTTAGGGTTATGCTAGAGTTAGGGTTAGAGTAAGGGTTATCTTTTACAGTCAGTGTCAGGTTTAGTTTAAGGGGTAGGGGTAGGGTTAGGGTATGGGATTAATGTTAGTTTTAGGGTTAGTGTTATGGTTAGGGTTAGGGTTAGGTTTAAGGTTAGGGTTAGGATTAGAAGTTAGTGTTAGGGGTAGGGTCCGGGTTATGGTTACGTTTAGGGTTAGCGTTAGTGTTAGGGTTAGGGTTTGCCGTTAGGTGTTAGGGAGAGGGTTAAATTTAGGTTTCGGTTTATAGTTAGGGTAAGTGTTATGATTAGGTTTAGGGTTAGGCTTAGGATTAGGGTGAGGGTTAGGTTTAGAGTTAGTTTTAAGGTTAGCTTTAGTGTTAGGGTTAGGGGGTAGGTTTTAGGAATAGGTTTACTGTTAGATTTAGGGTTAGGTTTAATGATTGTTTTAGGTTGAGTGTTAGGGTTATGGTTAGGATTACGGTTAGGCTTTGAGTTATGGTTAGGCTAAGGATTATGATTACGTTATTGTTAAGGTTAGGGTTAGGGTTAGGATTAGGGTTAGATGTTAGGGATGGGGTTAGGGTCAGGGTTAGTGTTATAGTTAGATTTTAGTTTTAGGGTTAGTGTTAGTGTTAGGGTTAGGGTTATCTTTAGTGATTAGCGTTAGGTTTGGTTTAGGGTTTAGGGTTAAATCTTAGGTTCAGAGTTAGGATTCGGGTTAGCGTTAGGGTTAGTGTTAGCGTTAGGGTAATGCTTAGGGTTAGGGTTATGGTTAGAGGTTAGCGTTAGGTTTAGTGATAGAGTTTGGTGTTCGGTTTAGGGTTAGGGTTAGGCTTACAGGTTATGTTTATGGTTAGAGTTAGGGTTAGGGTTAAAGCTTAGGTTGAGTGTTAGGGTTAGGGTTAGGGATAGTGTAAGGGTTAGGATTAGGGTTAGTCGTTAGATTTAGGGTTAGTTTTACGGTTAGGGTTAGGGTTAGATTTAGAGGTTAGTGTTAGGTTTAGGGTTAGGGTTAGGGTTAGTGTTAGGATTAGGATTAGGGTTAGGTTTAGAGTTAGGTTTAGGTTTAGGGTTAGGGTTAGGGTTAGGGCTAGGGATAGGGTTACATTTAGGCTTTGGGTTATGGTTAGGTTTAGGGTTACATTTAGGTTAGGGTTAGGTTTGGGGTTAGGGTTAACGTTAGGGTTACAGTTAGGTTTAGGACTAGGGTTCGGTTTAGGGTAAGGTTTAGGGATAGGTGAGGGATTGGGTTAGGGTTAGGCTTCCTGTGATGGTTATGGTAAGGGTTATGTTGAGGTTAGGGTTAGGGTAAGCTTTAGATTTTGCGTTAGATTTAGGGTTAGATTTTGGGTTAGGATTAGGGTTAGTTGTTAGGGATAGGGTTAGGGTTAGGATTACGGTTAGGTTTAGGGTTAGGTTTAGGTTTAGGTTTAAGGTTACAGATAGCTTTAGCGTGTAGGTTTATGGTTAGGGCTAGTGTGAAATTTAGGATTAGGGTTAGGTTTAGGGTAGGGATTAGTGTTAGGGCTTAAGTTTAGTAGTTAGGCTTAGGTTTATGGCTTATGGTTAGGTCTTTTGTTTAGGGGATAGCGTTGTGGTTAGGGTTAGGGTTAGGGTTAGGTTTCGGGTTATGTTTAGGTTTAGGCTGAGGGTTTAAGTGTTAGGGAGAGGCTTAAGTTGACTGTTAGGTTTAGGGTTATGTTTAGGGTTAGTGTTAGGGTTAGAAGTTAGGTTTAGAGTGAGGGATAGTCCTATGGTTAGAGGTTAATGTTAGGGTTAGGGTTAGGGTTAGGATTAGGGTTAGGGTTAGGGTTAGGGTTTGTGTTATGGTTACAGTTTAGTATTAGGTTTAGTGTTAGTATTACAGTTAAGTTTAGAGTTACTGTTATCGTTAGAGGTTAGCATTTGGTTTAGTGTTAGAGTTAGGGTTAGGGTTAGGGTTAGGGTTAGGCTTAGAGGTGATGGTTAGAGTTAGGTTTAGGCTTAAGGGCAAAGCTTAGGTTCAGGATTAGTTTTAGGGTTAGTGTTAGGCTTAGGGTTAGGGATAGGGTAAGGGTTAGAATTAGGGTTAGTGGTTAGCTTTAGGGTTCAGATTACGTTTAATGTTAGGGTTCGGTTTAGATTTAGTGTTAGGGTTAGTGTTAGGGTTAGGCTTAGCGTTAGGGTTGGGTTAGGTTTAGGGTCAAGTTTAGGGGTTAAGTGTTAGGGATAGGGTTTTCGTTATGGTTTGGATTAGGGTTAGGTTTAGGGTTAGAGTTAGGGTTAAGTTTAGGTTTAGAGGTAGCATTAGAATTTTGGGTTAGGGTTAGGTTTAGGTGTAGGGGCCAGGTGTTGGGGATAGGGTTATGGGTTAGGGTTAGTGTTAGGGTTAGGGTTAGGATTATGGTGAGGGTAGCGTTTAGGGTTAGGGTTAAAGTTAGTGTTATGGTTAGGGTTATGGTTAGGTTATGGTAAGGGTTCGGCTTAGTGTTTTACAGTTAGGATTAGTGTTAAAGTTACAGCTTAGGGTTAGGTTTAGGGTTCGGGTTATGGTTAGTGTTTGGGTTCGGGTTAGGGGTAGGGTTAGAGGTTAGTCTTATGGTTATGATTACTGTTAGGCTTAGAGTTTAGGGTTAGTGTTAGCGTTACGGTATAGGTTAGGGTTAGTGTTCGTGTTAGGGTTATTGTTAGGGCAAGAGGTATGGGTTAGGGTTAGCATTACGGTTATCATTATGATTAGGGTTAGGATTAGGATTAAGGTTAAGTTTAGGGTTAGGTTTGAGTTTAGGGATAGGGTTAGTGTTAGGGATAGTGTTAGGGTTAGGGTTAGGGTTTACTGTTAGGGTTATGGAAAATGGTTAGGTTTAGGGTTAGGGTTAGAGGGTTAGGGTTAGGGTTAGGGTTAGGGTTAGGGTTAGGGTTAGGGTTATGATTAGAGGTTATTGTTAGGTTTAGGGTTAGGGTTATGTTTAGTGTTAGGATTAGGGTTAGGTTTAGAGTTAGGTTTAGGTTTAGTTTAGGCTTAGGGTCAGGGTTAGGGTTAGGGTTACGGTTAGGCTCTGGGTTGCAGTGAGGTTTAGGGTTACGATTATGTTAAGGTTAGGCTTAGGGTTAGGGTTAACTTTAGGGTTAAGTTTATGTTTAGGATTTGGATTAGGATTAGGGTTAGGTTTAGGGTTAGCTTTAGGGTTTGGTGTTAGGGATAGGGTTAATTTTAGGTTTCATGTTATGGTTAGGGTAAGGGTTCCGTTGAGGTTAGGGTTAGGGTAAGGTTAAGGTTTAGAGTTTGCGTTAGTTTTAGGGTTAAATTTAGGGTTAGGATTTGGGTTAGGTTTAGGGTTAGGTGTTAGGAATAGGGTTTAGTTAGGGTTAGGGTTAGGCTTAGGCTTAGGCTTAGTGTTAGGGTTAGGTTTAGTTTTAGGATTAGGTTTAGGTTTAGGGTTAAGCTTATGGTTAGTTTTTGCATTTAGGGTTAGGGTTACTGTTATGGTTAGGGTTAGGGCTAGGGTGAGGTTTAGGGTAAGGTTTAGGTTTGGAGTTAGGATTAGTGTTAGGGCTTAAGTTTAGGGGTTAGTCTTAGGTTATGGCTTAGGGTTAGGTCTTAGGTTTAGGGGTTAGCGTTATGGTTACCGTTAGGTGTAGGGTTAGGGTTAGGTTTTGGGTTAGGTTTCGGGTTAGGTTTAGGTTTAGGCCTAGGGTTTAAGTGTTAAAGAGAGGGTTAAGGTTACTGTTAGGTTTAGGATTATGGTTAGGGTTAGAAGTTAGGTTTAGTGTTACATTTAGAGTGAGGGATAGTGCTAGGTTTAGAGGTTAAGGTTAGGGTTAGTGTTAGGATTAGGATTTGTGTTATGGTTAGAGTTTAGTGTTAGTTTTAGTGTTATTATTACGGTTAGGGTTAGGGTTAGGGTTAGTGTTATCATTAGAGCTTAGCATTCGCTTTAGGGTTAGAGTTATGGTTAGGGTAAGTGTTAGGCTTAGAGATGATGGTTAGAGTTAGGGTTAGGCTTAGGGGTAAAGCTTAGGTTCAGGATTAGGTTTACAGTAAGTGGTAGGGTCTGGGTTAGGGATAGGGTAAGGGTTAGGATTAGGATTAGTGGTTAGTTTTAGGGTTAGGATTACGTTTAATGTTAGGTTTCGTTTTAGAGGTTAGTGTTAGTTTTAAGGTTAGGGTTAGATTTGGATTAGGCTTAGGGTTAGTGGCTAAGTGTTAGGGATAGGGTTTTCGTTATGGTTTGGATTAGGGTTATGGTTAGGGTTAGGTTTAGGGTTAGGCTAGGGTTAGGGTTAGGATTATACTTTTGGGTTAGGGTTAGGTGTAGGGATAAGGTGTTCGGGATAGGGTTATGGGTTAGTGTTAGGGTTAGGGTTATGGTTAGGGTAACATTTACATTTAGGGTTAGGGTTAGAGTTAGTTTTATGGTTAGGGATACGGTTAGGGTAGGGTTGGGTTAGGATTAGTGTTAAGGTTACAGGTTAAGGTTAGGTTTAGGGTTAGGGTTATGGTTAGGGTTTGGGTTCGGGTTAGGGTTAGGGTTAGAGGTTAGTCTTATGGTTATGGTTACTCTTAAGCTTATAGTTTAGGGTTAGTGTTAGGGTTACGGTAATTGTTAGGGTTAGGGTTAGGGTTAGAGTTATGGGTTAGGATTAGCATTATGGTTATTGTTAGGATTAGGGTTTGAATTAGGGTTAGGATAAGTTTAGCGTTAGGGTTGGGTTTAGGGATAGGGTTAAGTTTAGGGATAGTGTTAGGGTTAGTGTTACGGTTTAGTGTTAGGGTTATGGTTATGGTTAGGTTTAGGGTTAGGGTTAGAGGTTAGGGTTAGGTTGAGGGTTAGTGTTAGAGTTAGGGTTATGGCTCGAGTTTAGGGTTAGGGTTAGCGTTAGGTTTATGGTTACTGTTAGGGTTAGGATTATGGTTAGAAGTTAGCATTATATTTGGGTTTATGGCTAGGTTTAGTGTTAGGGATAGGGTTAGGGATAGGGTTAGGCTTAGAGATTAGGTTTAGGGTTAGTGTTAGGGTTAGAAGTTTTCTTAGTTACTTTATGCTCGTTGCTGAGACAAAATACCTGAAGCCCAAAGTTGGGAAAGGAAAGGTTTATTTCTTTACAGTTTTTGGAGGTTTCAGTCCACACTCAGTTGTCTCCAAGACAGGCAGGCGTGGCTGGGCTGCATTTCATGGCGCTTCCAGCAGCAAACTCAAACCAGCAAAGAGAGAAACACACCTTCTTCCTGCCATTACATAACATCCTGGCCCCACCCCTATATGGGTGGAGTACTGACACCATCAATCCAAGCACTATACAATGAATCATCACAAATGAACAATGCAAACTCATGAGGCCTGGGGGACATAAACATAAACCAAGACCGAGTTTATGTTTAGGATTAGTGTTAGTGTTAGGTGTAGGGTTAGGGCTTAATTTTAGCGTTAGGGTTAAGGTTAGGTTTAGTTTTACAGCTTAGGGTTAGGATTTGTGTTACATGTTAGGGTTAGGGTTAGGGATAGGGTTAGAGGGTTAGGGTTAAGGTTATTGTTAGGGTTAGATGTTAGGGTTAGGGTTAAGGTTTGGGTTCGGGTTAGGGTTAGGATTAGATGTTAGGCTTATTGTTAGGGTTAGGGTTAGGGTTATAGTTTTAGATTAGTGTTACAGTTACGGTTAGGGTTAGGGTTAGGTTTAGATTTAGGGTTACGGTTAGCATTAGGGTTAGGCTTATGGTTAGAGGTTAGGGTAAGGTTTAAAGATTAGTGTTAGGGTTAAGGTTACAGTTAGGGTTAGGTTGAGTTTTAGGGTTAGTGTTAGGGTTAGGGTTAGAAGTTAGGTTTAATGTTAGGGTTAGGGTTAGGGTTAGGGATAGGTTTAGGGTTAGGGTTAGTGTTAGAGGTTAGGGTTAGGGTTAGGGTTAGTGTTAGGGTTAGAAGTTAGGTTTAGTGTTACAGTTAGAGTTTGGGTTAGTGCTAGGGTTAGAGGTTAATGTTAGGGTTAGGGTTATTGTTAGGGTTTGTGTTACGGTTAGAGTTTAGGTTTAGGCTTAGTGTTAGTGTTACGGTTAGGTTTAGGGTTAGTGTTATCGTTAGAGGTTAGCATTAGGTTTAGGGCTAGAGTTAGGGTTAGGGTTAAGGTTAGGCTTAGCGGTGATTGTTAGAGTTAGGGTTAGGCTTATGTTTAGGGTTAGTGTTAGGGTTAGAAGTTAGGTTTAGTGTTACAGTTAGAGTTTGGGTTAGTGCTAGGGTTAGAGGATAATGTTAGGGCTAGGGTTATTGTTAGTGTTTTGTGTTACGGTTAGAGTTTAGGGTTAGGCTTACTGTTAGTGTTACGGTTAGGGTTAGGGTTAGTGTTATCGTTAGAGGTTAGCATTAGGTTTAGGGCTAGAGTTAGGGTTAGGGTTAAGGTTAGGCTTAGCGGTGATTGTTAGAGTTAGGGTTAGGCTTATGGTTAAATCTTAGGTTCAGGTTTAGGTTTATGGTTAATGTTAGGGTTAGGGTTAGGGATAGGGTAAGCTTTAGGATTAAGGTGAGTGGATAGCCTTAGGGTTAGGATTACGTTTAGTGTTAGGGTTCGGTTTAGAGGTTAGTGTTAGGGTTAGTGTTAGAGTTAGGGTTAGGGTTAGGTTTAGTGTTAGTGTTAGGGGTTAAGTGTTAGGGATAGGGTTTTGTTTATGGTTTGGATTAGGGTTAGGGTTAGGTGTAGGGGTTAGGTGTTCGGGATAGGTTTATGTTTTAGGGTGAGGGTTAGGGTTAGGGTTAGTGTTATGGTTAGGGTATGGTTTAGGGTTAGGTTTAGGGTTAGTGTTATGGTTTGTGTTATAGTTAGGTTGAGGTTTAGGGTTAGAGTTAGTGTTAGGGTTAGATGTTAGGTTTAGTGTTAGGTTTAGGGTTAGGGTTAGAGATAGGTCTAGAGTTAGGGGTAGTGTTATAGCTTCGAGTTAGTGCTAGGTTTAGTTTTAGGGTTGGGGTTGAGGTGAGTGTTAGAGGTATGGTTTAGGTTTAGGGTTAGTGTTAGGGTGAGGGTTATGTTTAGGGTTAGGGTTAGGTTAATGCTAGGGTTAAGATTAGGGTTAGGGTTATTTCTTACATTCAGGGTTAGGCTTAGTTTAAGGTTTAGGGTTAGGGTTAGGGTAAGGGATTAATGTTACTTTTAGGGTTAGGTTTAGGGTTACAGTTTTGGTTAGGGTTATGGTTAGGATTAGAAGTTAGTGTTAGGGGTAGGGTCAGTGTTATGGTTACATTTAGGGTTCGGGTTAATGTTAGGTTTAGGGTTATGTGTTACGTGTTAGGGAGAGGGTTAAGGTTAGGCTTCGGGTTAAGGTTAGGGTTAGTGTTACGATTAGGTTTAGGGTTAGGCTTAGGGTTAGGGTTAAGTTTAGTGTTAGTTTTAGGGTTAGGTTTAGCATTAGTGTTAGGGGTTAGGTGTTAGTGATAGGTTTACAGTTAGGGTTAGGGTTAAATTGAGGATTAGGGTTTAGGATTAGTGTTAGGGTTAGGGTTATGTTTAGGATTACGGTTAGTCTTCGGGTTACAGTTAGGCTAATGGTTATGATAAGGTTAGCATTAGGGTTAGGGTTAGGTTTAGGGTTAGGGTTAGGTTTAGATGTTAGGATTAGGGTTAGGGTTAGTGTTATGTTTAGATTTTAGGGTTAGGGTTAGGGTTAGGGTTAGTGTTAGGGTTATGGTTAGTGGTTAGTGTTATGGTTAGGGTTAGGTTTATTATCAGGTTTAGGGTTAGGGTTAGGTTTAGGATTAGTGTAAGGGCTTAAAGTTAGTGGTTAGGATTAGCATTATGGCTTAGGGTTAGGTGTTAGGTTTAGGGCTTAGTATTGTGGTTAGTATTAGGGGTAGGGTTAGGGTTAGGTTTAGGGTTAGGTTTAGGGTTAGTGTTAGTGTTAGGTTTAGGGTTAGGGTTAGGGATTAATTGCTAGGGAGAGGTTTAGGGTTAGACTTTCTGTTATGGTTAGGGTTAGTGTTACGATTAGGTTTAGGGTTAGGTTTAAGTTTAGGGTTAGGGTTAGTTTTAGAGTTAGGGTTATGGTTAGGGTTGGGGTTTAGGTGTTAGGGATAGGGTTAAGGTTAGTTTTAGTGTTAGGGTTAGTGTTAGTGTTAGGGTTAGAAGTTAGATTCAGTTTTACGTTTAGAGTTAGGGTTAGGTTTAGTGCTAGGGTTACAGTTTAGATTTACCCTTAGTGTTAGGGTTAATGTTATGGTTAGACTTTAGTGTTAGGTTTAGTGTTAAGGTTAGGGATAGGGTTAGGGTTATCGTTAGAGGTTAGCATTTGGTTTTAGGTTAGAGTTAGGTTTAGGGTTAGGGTTATGCTTAGAGTTTATTGTTAGAGTTAGGGTTTCGTTTAGGGTTAATGCTTAGGTTGAGGTTAAGTTTTAGGGTTAGGGCTAGGGTTAGGGTTAGGGTTAGGGATAGGGTAAGGGTTAGGATTAGGCTTATAGTTATGATTATGGTTATGGTTATGGTTATGGTTATGGTTTGGTTAGGGTTAGGGATAATGTTAGGTTGAGGGTTAGGGTTTAGGGTTAGTGTTTGTGTTAGGGTTATAGTTATAATTATGGTTGGGCTTCGGGTTCCAGTTAGGCTAAGGGTAACGTTTACGTTACGTTTAGGGTTAGAATTAAGGTTAGGGTTAGGGTTTAGGTTAGGGTTAGATGTTAGGGATAGGGTTAGGGTTAGGGTTAATGTTACTTTTAGATTTTAGGGTTGGGGTTAGGTTTAGGGTTAGTGTTAAAGTTATGGTTAATGTTTAGCATCAGGTTTGGTTTAGGGTTAGCGTTAAATCGTAGGTTTATGGTTAAAGTTAGTGTTAGGTTTAGAGTTTCAGTTAAGGTTAGTGTTGGAGGTATGGGTTAGGGTTAGCATTATGGTTATTGTTACAATTAGGGTTCGGATTAGGGTTAGGTTTAAGTTTAGAGTTAGGGTTGGGTTTAGGGATAGGGATAGTATTAGGGATAGTGTTAGGGTTAGGGTGAGAGTTTAGTGTTAGCGTTAGTTTTAGTGTTACGTTTAGGTTCAGGGTTAGTGTTAGGTTTAGAGGTTAGGGTTAGGTTTAGGGTTAGTGTTAGTGTTAGGGTTAGGGTTAGGTTTATGTTTTGAGTTTAAGGTTAGGGTTAGGATTAGGTTTTGGGTTACTGTTAGCATTTGAATATGGTTAAAAGTTAGCATTAGATTTTGGCTTAGGGTTAAGGCAGAGTTAGGGATAGTGTTAGGGTTAGGCTTAGAGGTTAGTGTTAGGGTAAGGGTTAGCTTTAGGATTAGAATAAGGGTTTGGCGTTAGCGATTATTATTATGGTTAGTTAGGATTAGGGTTAGGGTTAGGGTTAGAGTTAGAGGGTTAGGATTAGTGTTAAGGTTACAGGTTAGGGTTAGGTTTAGAGTTAGTGTTATGGTTAGTGTTTGGATTCGGGTTAGGGTGAGGGTTAGAGGTTAGGCTTATGGTTATGTTTACTTTTAGGGTTAGAGTTTAGGGTTAGTGTTAGCGTTACGGTAAAGGTTAGGGTTAGTGTTAGGGTTAGGGTTAGAGGTATGGGTTACGGTTAGCATTATGGCTATCATTAAGATTAGGGTTCGGATTAGGGTTAGGGCTAAGTTTAGGGTTAGTGTTGGGTTATGGATAGGGTTAGGGTTAGGGATAGTGTTATGTTTAGGGTTAGGCTTTAGTGTTAGAGTTATGGTTAGGGTTAGGTTTAGGGTTAGGTTTAGAGGTTAGGGTTAGGTTTAGCGTTAGGGTTAGAGTTAGGGTTACGGTTCGAGTTTAGGGTTGAGATTAGCGTTAGGTGTATGGTTACTGTTAGGGTTAGTGTTATGGTTAGAAGTTAGCGTTATATTTAGGGTTAGAGTTTGGGTTAGGGATAGGGTTAGGTTTAGGGTTAGGGTTAGACTTAGAGGTTAGGATTATGGTTAGTGTTAGGGTTAGATGTTATGTTTAGGGTTAGTGTTAGTGTTAGGTGTAGGGCTGGGGCTTAGCGTTAGAGTTAGGGTTAGGGTTAGGTTTATGGCTCAGGGTAAGTGTTTGGGTTACAGGTTAGGGTTAGGGTTAGGGTTAGAGGTTAGGTTTATTGTTAGTGTTAGTGTTAGTGTTAGGGTTAGGGTTAGGTTTAGGGTTATTGTTATGGTTTGTGTTTGGTTTAGCGTTAGGGTTAGATGTTAGGCTTATTTTTATGGTTAGGGTTAGTGTTAGGGTAAGAGTTTGAGGTTTGTGTTACAGTTACTGTTAGTGTTATGGTTAGGTTTAGAGTTAGGGTTATGGTTAGTGTTAGGGTTTGGTTTATGGTTAGAGGTTAGGGTTAGGCTTAGAGGTTAGGGTTAGAGTTTCTGTTAAGGTTGAAGCTTAGGTTTAGTGTTAGGGTTGGGGTTAGAAGTTAGCTTTAGGTTTTGGTTAGGGTTAGGGTTATGTTGAACTTTAGGGTTAGGGTTAGGGTTAGGATTGGTGTTAGGGTTAGGGTTAGTATTAATGTTAGGGTTAGGGTTAGGATTAAGGTTTGGCATTAGTGGTTAGGATTAGTGTTATGGTTAGGGTTCTGGGTAGGGTTGGTTTCAGGTCAGGGTTATGGTTAGAGTTCAGGCTTATTGTTAGGGTTAGGGTTAGGTTTAAGTTTAGAGTTTAGGGTTACTGTTATGGTTAGGGTAAGGGTTAAGGTTAGTGTTATGGCTAGGGTTAGGTTTAGAGATAGTTGTACGTGTTAGGGTTAGGCTTATGGTTAGTGTTAGGATTAGGGTTCGGTTTAGGTTTAGGGTTAGGGTTGCTTTTAGTGATAGGGTTAGGGTTAGGGATAGTGTTATGTTTAGGGTTAGGGTTAAGTTTTAGGGTTAGGATTAGGGTTAGGTTTAGTGTTTTGGGTAGGGTTAGAGGTTAGGCTTAGGTCTAGGTGTAGTGTTAGGGTTAGTGTTATGGTGCGAGTTTAGAGTTAGTGATAGGTTTAGGTTAGTGTTAGGATTATAGTTAGAAGTTAGCGTTAGATTTGATGTTAGGGTTATGGTCATGGTTAGGGTTAGGGTTAGGCTTAGAGGTTAGCGTTAGGGTTAGGATTCGGGTTGAAGCTTACATTTAGGGTTAGGTTTTGGGTTAGGTTTAGGGTAAGGGTTTGGCATTAGGGTTTGTATTAGGTTTAGGGTTATGATTAGGGTTAGAGCTTAGGTTTAGGGTTAGGGTTAGGGTTACGGACATGATTTGGGTTAGTGTTAGGGTTAGTGTTTGGATTAAGGTTATGGTTAGGGTTAGAGGTTTGATTTAGGGTTAGGTTTAGTGTTAGGATTATGGTTAGCGTTCAGGTTCGGGTTAGGGTTAGGGTTAGAGGTTAGACTTATGATTAGGGTTAGCGCTATAGTTAGGGTTCTGGTTAGAGATAAGGTTAGTGTTAGGCTTAAGGTTAGGGTTAGGTTTTGGGTTATGAGATAATTTTAGTGTTAGGGTTACGGTTAGAGTTAGTGTTAGTGTTAGGCATAGGTTAGGTTTAGCGTTAGGATTAGGGTTTGGCATTATTGGTTAGTGTTAGGATTAGGGTTAGGTTTAGAGGTATGGGTTAGTGTTAGGGGTAGAGTTAGTGTTATGGTTAGGGTTAGGTTTAGGTTTAGGGTTTATGGTTTGGGTTTGGGTTAGGGTTAGGTTTAGGGTTATGATTAAGTTTAGGGTTAGAAGGCAGTTTTAAAGTTAATTTTAGGTTTAGGATTAGGGTTAGACAGGTTTAGGATTAGGGTTAGGGTTAGGATTGGTTTTATGGTTAGGGTTAGTGTTACGGTTAGGGTTAGGGTTAGGGTTAGGGGTATGATTTGGCATTAGGGGTTAGGATTAGGGTTAGGGTTAGCGATAGAGGTATGTGTTATGGTTAGGCTTAGGGTTAGGGTTAAGATTATGGTTAAATATTGGGGTTAGGGTTAGGGTTAGGGTTAAGGTTCAATTGTAGGGTTAGGGTTAGCGTTATGGTTAGGGTTAGGGTTAGGATTATGGTTAGATTTTAGCATTAGATTTGTGGTTAGGCTTAAGGTTAGGGTTAGAGTTAGTTTTAGGCTTAGAGTTTAGCTTTAGTGTTAGCGTTAGGGTTAGAAGTTAGCTATAGTGTTAGGGTTAGGGTTAGGTTTAATGTTAGTGTTACGCTTAGGGTTAGGTTTAGTGTTAAGTTTAGAGTTAGGTTTAGGGGTTAGGTGTTATCAATACGGTTAGGGTTAGCCTTTGGGTTACGGTTAGGTTTAGGTTTAGTGTTAGGGTTAGGATTAAAGTTAGGGTTAGCTTTAGGATTAGGTTTAGGGTTAGAATTATGGTTTCGCATTATGGTTAGTGTTTGTGTTAGGGTTATGGTTAGGGTTAGAGGTTAGGTTTAGGGTTAGGGTTATGATTAATGTTCGTGTTTGGATTAGGGTTAGGGTTAGGGTTAGGGATACGGTAAGGGTTAGCATTAGAGTTTAGAGTTAGTGTTAGTTTTAGGGTAAGTGTTAGGGTTAGTTTTAGGGTTTAGTGTTAGTGTTAGGGTTAGTGTTAGTGTTATGTGTTAGGGGTAGGGTTAAGGTTAGGGTTAGTGTTAGGGTTGATGTAGGGTTCATGGTTAGTGCTAGGGTTATGGTTAGGTTCAGGGTTAGTGTTAGGGTTAGTTTTAGAATTAAGGTTAGGGTTATAGGTTAGTTTTAGTGTTAGGGTTAATGTTAGGTTTAGGATTAGGGTTAGAGTTAGACAGGGTTAGGGTTAGGGTTAGTATTAGAGTTAGGGTTAGTGCTGGTGTTATGGTTAGGTATAGGGTTAGGATAAGAGTTTGCCGTTAGAAGTTAGAATTAGGGTTAGGGTTAGTGTTAGGTTTAGGGTTAATGTTAGAGGGGTAGGATTAGTGTTAAGGTTAGAGTTTAGGGTTAGTTTATGGTTAGGGTTATGGTTAGGGTATGAGTTCCATTTAGGATTAGGGTTAGATGTTAGGCTTATGTTTAGTGTTAGGGTTAGAGGTAGGATTAGAGTTTTGGGTTTGTGTTAGTGTTAGGGTAAATTTTAGGGTTAGTGTTAGGGTTAGGTTAAGGGTTAGGGTTAGGTTTGGGTTAGAGGTATGTCTTAGGTATAGCGTTATTGTTATCGTTATGATTAGGGTTACGGATTAGGGTTAGGGTTAAATTTAGGGTTGGATTGGGTTTAGGGATATGGTTAGTGTTATGGATAGTGTGAGAGTTAGGTTTAGGGTTTAGTGTTAAGTTTAAGGTTAGGTTTAGGTTTAGGGTTATCATTAGAGGTTAGGGTTAATTTTAGGGTTAGTGTTAGGGTTAAGGTTAGGGTTAGGGTTAGGCTTAGTGTTAGGGTTTAGGTTAGGGTAAGTGTCGAAGCTTATGTTTAGGGTTAGGGTTAAGGTTAGGGTTAGGGTTATGATTAGGATTTGGCGTTAGGTTTAGGGTTAGGGTTAGGTTGAGGGTTAGGGTTAGGATTAGACTTAGACATTAAGTTTAATTGTAGGGTTAAGGTTAGGTTTAGGGTTAGGTTTAGGGTTAGGATTAAGTTTAGGGTTAGAGGCTAGTGTTAAGGTTAGGTTTAGGGTTAGTGTTAGGTTTAGGGTTATGGTTAGACAGGGTTTGAGTTAGGGTTAGGGTTAGGGTTAGGATTAGGGTTTGGTGTTAGTGGTTAGGGTTAGGGTTAGGCTTAGGGTTATGGCTAGGGTTTAAGTTTGGGTTAGGTTTAAGTTTAGTGGTTAGGCTTATTGATTGTATTAGGTTTAGTGTTAGGTTTAGAATTTATGGTTACTGTTATGGTTAGGGTAAGGGTTAGGATTAACGTTAGGGTTAGGGTTAGGGTTAGGGATAGAGGTATGTGTTAGGATTAGGGTTAGGGTTAGTGTTAGGATTAGGGTTTTCGATTTGGGATAGGGTTAGGATTAGGGTTCGTGACCGAGTTAGTTTTAGGGATAGTGTTAGGGTTAGGGTTATGCTTAAGTGTTAGTGTTAGTGTTTGTGTTAGGGTTAGGGTTAGGGTTAGGCTTAGTGTTATGGCTAGGGTTTAAGTTTGGGTTAGGTTTAAGTTTAGTGGTTAGGCTTATTGATTGTATTAGGTTTAGTGTTAGGTTTAGAATTTATGGTTACTGTTATGGTTAGGGTAAGGGTTAGGATTAACGTTAGGGTTAGGGTTAGGGTTAGGGATAGAGGTATGTGTTAGGATTAGGGTTAGGGTTAGTGTTAGGATTAGGGTTTTCGATTTGGGATAGGGTTAGGATTAGGGTTCGTGACCGAGTTAGTTTTAGGGATAGTGTTAGGGTTAGGGTTATGCTTAAGTGTTAGTGTTAGTGTTTGTGTTAGGGTTAGGGTTATGGTTATGGCTAGGGTTAGGGTTAGGCTTAGAGGTTAGCGTTCGGGTTAGGGTTAGGGTTGAAGCTTAGATTTAGGGTTAGTGTTAGGGTTATGATTAGGGTTATGCTAAGGGTTAGAATTAGGATTTGGCCTTAGGGTTTTATTTAGGGTTAGGTTGAGGTTTAGGGTTAGCATTCTTGTTCTGGTGGGAAGTTAAATTTAGTGTTAGGGTTAGGGTTGGGTTACAGTTAGGGTTAGTGTTAGGTTTAGAGTTTAGTGTTATAGTTAGGGTTATGGTTAGGATGAGGTTTAGGGTTAGAGTTAGGGTTAGGGTTAGATGTTAGGTTTAGTGTTAGGTTTAGGGTTAGGGTTAGAGATAGGTCTAGAGTTATGGTTAGTGTTAGAGCTTCGGGTTAGTGCTATGTTTAGATTTAGGGTTGGGGTTGAGGTGAGTGTTAGAGGTATGGTTTAGGTTTAGGGTTAGGGTTAGGGTGAGGGTTATGTTTAGGGTTAGGATTAGGTTAATGCTAGGGTTAAGGTTAGGGTTAGGGTTATTTCTTACAGTCAGGGTTATGCTTAGTTTAAAGTTTAGGGTTAAGTTTAGGGTAAGGGATTAATGTTATTTTAGGGTTAGAATTAGGGTTATGATTATGGGTATGGTTAGGGTTAGGATTAGAAGTTAGTGTTAGGGGTAGGTTCAGTGTTATGGTTACATTTAGGTTTCGGGTTAATGTTAGGTTTAGGGTTATGTGCTACGTGTTAGGGAGAGGGCTAAGGTTAGGCTTTGGCTTAAGGTTAGGGTTAATGTTACGATTAGGTTTAGGGTTAGGCTTAGGGTTAGCGTTAGGCTTAGGTTTAGTGTTAGTTTTAGGGTTAGGTTTAGCGTTAGTGTTAGGGGTTAGGTGTTAGTGATAGGTTTACAGTTAGGATTAGGGTTAGGGTTAGGGTTAGGGTTAGGGATAGTGTTAAATTGAGGGTTAGGGTTTAGGATTAATGTTAGGCTTAGGGTTATGGTTAGGGTTATGGTTAGTCTTCGAGT
Source organism: Cavia porcellus (assembly GCF_034190915.1). Taxonomy (NCBI): domain Eukaryota; kingdom Metazoa; phylum Chordata; class Mammalia; order Rodentia; family Caviidae; genus Cavia; species Cavia porcellus. The sequence continues at coordinate 101,964,289 of NW_026947488.1, read as the reverse complement.
TACGTTTAGGCTAATGGTTATGATAAGGTTGACATTAGGGTTAGGGTTAGGTTTAGTGTTAGCGTTAGGTTTAGATGCTAGGGATAGGGTTAGTGTTAGGGTTAGTGTTACGGTTAGATTTTAGTGTTAGGGTTACGGTTAGTGTTAGGTTTAGGGTTAGGGTTAGGGTTAGTTTTTAGTTTTGTGGTTAGGTTAGGTTTATTATGAGGTTTAGGGTTAGGGTTAGGGTTAGGATTAGAGTAAGGGCTTAAAGTTAGGGGTTAGGCTTAGCATTATGGCTTAGGGTTAGGTGTTAGTTTTAGGGGTTAGTATTGTTTTTAGGGTTAGGGGTACGGTTAGGGTTAGGTTTAGGGTTAGGATTAATGTTAGGTTTAGGGTTAGGTTTAGGGGTTAGGGATAGGGTTAGGGTTAGTGTTAGGTTTAGGGATAGTGTTAGGTTGAGGGTTAGGCTTTAGGGTTAGTGTTTGTGTTAGGGTTATAGTTATAATTACGGTTAGGCTTCGGGTTCTGGTTAGCCTAAGGTTAATGATTACGTTACGTTTAGGGTTAGGTTTAAGGTTAGGGTTAGGGTTTGGGTTAGGGTTAGGTGTTAGGGATAGAGTTAGGGTTAGTGTTATGTTTAGATTTTAGGGTTGGGCTTAGGGTTAGGGTTAGTGTTAGGGTTATGGTTAGTGTTTAGTGTTAGGTTTTGTTTAGGGTTAGCGTTAAAGCTTAGGTTTATGGTTAGGGTTAGTGTTAGGGTTAGTGTTACAGTTAAGGATAGTGTTGGATGTATGTGTTAGGGTTAGCATTATGGTTATTGTTAGGATTAGGGTTCGGATTAGGGTTAGGGTTAAGTTTAGGGTTAGGGTTGGGTTTAGGGATAGGGATAGGATTAGGGATAGTGTTAGGGTTAGGGTTAGAGTTTAGTGTTAGCATTAGTTTTAGTGTTAGGTTTAGGGTTAGTGTTAGGTTCAGAGGTTAGGGTTAGGTTTATGGTTAGTGTTAGTGTTAGGGTTAGGACTAGGTTATGTTTTGAGTTTAAGGTTAGGGTTAGCATTAGGTTTTGGCTTACTGATAGCGTTAGGACTATGGTTAAAAGTTAGCATTAGATTTTGGGTTAGGGTTAAGGCAGGGTTAGGGATAGTGTTAGGGTTAGGTTTAGATGTTAGTGTTAGGGTAAGTGTTAGCTTTAGGGTTAGAGTTAGGGTTTGGCGTTAGGGGTTAGTATTATGGTTAGTTAGGTTTAGGGTTTGGGTTAGGGTTAGGGTTAGGGTTAGAGGGTTAGGATTACAGGTTAGGGTTAAGTTTAGGGTGAGGGTTATGGTTAGTGTTTGGGTTCGGTTTAGGGTTAGGGTTAGAGGTTAGGCTTATGGTTATTTTTACTGTTAGGGTTAGAGTTTAGGGTTAGTGTTAGGGTTATGGAAAACGTTAGGGTTAGTGTTAGGGTTAGGGTTAGAGGTATGGGTTACAGTTAGCATTATGGCTATCGTTAGGATTAGGGTTCAGATTAGGGTTTGGGCTAAGTTTAGGGTTAGAGTTGGGTTTAGGGATAGGGTTAGTGTTAGGGATAGTGTTAGGTTTAGGGTTAGGCTTTAGTGTTAGAGTTATGGTTAGGGTTAGGTTTAGGGATAGGTTTAGAGGTTAGGGTTAGGTTTAGCGTTAGGGTTAGAGTTAGGGTTATGGTTTGAGTTTAGGGTTAGGGTTAGCATTAGGTGTACGGTTACTGTTAGGGTTAAGGTTAAGGTTAGAAGTTAGTGTTAGATTTAGGGTTAGGGTTTGGGTTAGGGATAGGGTTAGTGTTAGGGTTAGACTTAGATGTTAGGTTTATGGTTAGGGTTAGGGTTAGATGTTATGTTTAGGGTTAGTGTTATTGTTAGGTGTAGGGTTAGGGTTTAGTGTTAGAGTTAGGGTTAGGTTTAGGGTAAGGTTTATGGCTCAGGGTTAGGGTTTGGGTTACAGGTTAGGGTTAGTGTTAGTGTTAGGGTTAGAGATTAGGTTTATTGTTAGTTTTAGGGTTAGGGTTAGTGTTAGGGTTAGGGTTAGGTTTAGGGTTAGGGTTAGGTTTATGGTTATGGTTAGTGTTTTTTTTTTTTTTTTGGTTTAGGGTTAGGGTTAGATGTTAGGCTTATTGTTATGGTTAGGGTTAGCATTAGGGTAAGGGTTTGAGGTTAGTGTTACAGTTATGGTTAGTATTATGTTTAGGTTTAGTGTTAGGGTTATGGTTAGTGTTAGGGTTTGATTTCTGGCTAGAGGTTAGGGTTAGGCTTAGAGGTTAGGGTTATGGTTTGTGTTAAGGTTGAAGCTTAGGTTTATTATTATTGTTTGGGTTAGAATTTAGCTTTAGGTTTTGGTTAGGGTTAGGGTTATGTTGAGCTTTAGGGTTAGGGTTAGGTTTGGGATTGTTGTTAGGGTAAGGGTTAGAGTTGGGGTTAGGATTAGGGTTAGGAATAAATTTTGGCATTAGTGGCTAGGATTAGTGTTATGGTTAGGATTATGGGTCAGGTTGGTTTTGGGTTAGGGTTAGGGTTAGAGGTTAGGCTTATTGTTACGGTTAGGGTTAGGGTTAAGTTTACAGTTTAGCGTTACTGTTATGGTTAGTGTAAGGGTTAAGGTTACTCTTATGGTTAGGGTTAGGGTTAGGGATAGATGTAAGTGTTAGTTTTAGGGTTATGGTTAGTGTTAGGATTAGGGTTAGGGATTAGGGTTCAGGTTAGGTTTAGGGTTAGGGTTGAGTTTAGGGATAGGGTTAGGGTTAGGGATAGTGTTAGGGTTACAGTTAGGGTTAGGGTTAGGGTTAGGTTTAGTGTTAGTTTTCAGGTTAGAGGTTAGGCCTAGATTTAGGGGTAGTGTGAGGGTTAGGATTTCGTTCTGGATTTAGAGTTAGTGATAGGGTTAGGTTAGTGCTAGGATTATAGTAAGAAGTTAGCATTGGGTTTGGGGTTAGGTTTATGGTCATGGTTAGGGTTAGTATTAGGCTTAGAGATTAGCATTAGAGTTAGGGTTAGGGTTGAAGCTTACGTTTAGGATTAGGGTTTGGGTCAGGGTTATGGTTAGGGTTTGGCGTTAGGGTTTGTGTTAGGTTTAGTGTTATGGTTAGGGTTAAAGGTTAGGGTTAGGGTTTAGGACAGGATTGGGGTTCGTGTTAGAGTTAGGGTTAGGTTTAGGTTAAGATTAGGGTTATGGTTAGGGTTAGAGGTTTGGTTTAGGGTTAGGTTTATTGTTAGGTTTATGGTTAGTGTTCGGTTTGGATTAGGGTTAGGTTTAGAGTTTATGCTTATGTTAGGGTTAGGGCTATAGTTAGGGTTCATGTTAGGGTTTAGGGTTAATGTTAGGGTTTAGGTTATGGTTAGCATATGGGTATGAGATAATTTTAGTGTTAGGGTTATGGTTGGGGTTAATGTTAGGGTTAGGTTAGATATAGGGTTAGGATTAGGATTTGACATTACGGGTGAGTGTTAGTGTTATTGTTAGGGTTAGGTTTAGAGGTATGGGTTAGTGTTAGGGATAGAGTTATTGTTATGGTTAGTGTTAGGTTTAGGTTTAGGGTTTATGGTTTGGGTTTGGGTTAGGGTTAGGATTAAGTTTAGGGTTAGAAGGTAGTTTTAGTGTTAGGGTTAGGTTTAGGGTTAGGGTTAGACAGGTTTAGGTTTAGGGTTAGGGTTAGGATTGGTTTTACGGTTAGGGTTAATGTTACGGTTAGGGTTAGTGTTAGGATTATGATTTGGCATTAGGGGTTAGGATTAAGGTTAGGGTTAGGGTTAGGGTTATATGGTTCTGGTTCAGGTCAGGTTTAGGGTTAGAGTTAAGGGTTAGGTTTAGGGTTAGCATTTGGGTTTGGGTTAAGGTTAGGGTTGAACGTTACTCTTAAGATTAGGGTTAGGGTTAGGTTTAGGGTTAGTTTTATAGTTTAGGGTTACTGTTAGGGTTAGGATAAGTGTTAGTGTTAGGATTAGGGTTAGGGTTAGGGTTAGCAATAGAGGTATGTGTTATGGTTTGGCTTGGGGTTAGGATTAGGATTAGGGTTAAATATTAGGGTTACTGTTAGACATAGGTTTAGGGTTGGGTTTATGGATAGTGTTAAGGTTACAGATAATGTTAGGGTTAGAGTTAGGGTTAAGTGGTAGAGTTAGGGTTAGGGTTAGGTTTAGATGTTAGGGTTAGGTTTACGGTTAGGGTTAAGGTTAAGATTTAATTGTAGTGTTAGTGTTAGGGTTATGGTTAGGGTTAGGGTTAGGATTATAGTTAGATGTTAGCATTAGATTTGGTGTTAGGCTTAAGGTTAGGGTTAGGGTTAGGTTTAGGCTTAGAGTTTAGCATTAGTGTTAGCGTTAGGGTTGTGGCTTAGGTTTAGTATTAGTGTTAGGGTTAGAAGTTAGCTATAGGGTTACGGTTAGGGTTAGGTTTAATGTTAGTGTTAGGTTAGGTTGAGGGTTATGGTTATGGTTAGGGTTAGGGTTAGGGTTAGCTTTAGGATCAGGGTTAGGGATAGCATTAGGTTTAGGGTTACAGTTACAGTTAGGGTTAGGTTTATGATTGCAGTTTCACGTTAAGGTTAGGGTTGTTTTAGGGTTATGGTTAGGGTTAGAGGTTAGGTTTAGGGTTAGGTTTATAGTTAGTTTTCAGGTTCGGATTAGGGTTAGGGTTAGGGTTAGGGATATGGTTAGGGTTAGCATTAGAGTTTAGGGTTAGTGTTAGTTTTAGGGTAAGTGTCAGGGTTAATTTTAGGGTTTAGTGTTAGTGTTAGGGTTAGTGTTAGAGTAATGTGTTAGGGGTAGGGTTAAGGTTAGGGTTAGTGTTCCGGTTGATTTAGGGTTCATGGTTAGTTTTAGGGTTATGGTTAGGTTGAGGGTTAGTGTTAGGGTTAGTTTTAGGATTAAGGTTAGGGTTAGAGGTTAGTTTTAGTGTTAGGGTTAAGGTTAGGTTTAGGATTAGGATTAGAGTTAGACAGGGTTAGGGTTAGGGTTAGCGTTAGGTTTGGGTTTAGGGTTAGGGCTGCCATTAGGGGTTAGGATTAAGGTTAGGGTTAGGGTTTGGGTTAGGGTTAGGTTTAGGGTTTATTTTAGAGGGTTAAGATTAGTGTTAAAGTTAGAGGTTAGGGTTAGTTTATGTTTAGGGTTATGGTTAGGGTATGAGTTCCGGTTAGGGTTAGGGTTAGAGGTTAGGCTTATGATTATGGATAGGGTTAGTTGTAGGATTGGGTTTAGGGTTAGTGTTAGTGTTATATTAGTATTAGGGTTAGGGATAGTGTTAGGTTTAGGGTTATGTTTAAGTGTTAGTGTTTGTGTTAGGGTTAGGATTATGGTTAGGGTTAGGCTTAGAGGTTAGCTTTATGGTTAGGATTAGGGTTGAAGCTTAGATTTAGGGTTAGGGTTAGGGTTATGGTTAGGGTTAGAATTAGGATTTCGCTTTAGGGTTAGGGTTAGGGTGAGGGTTAGGTTGAGGTTTAGGGTTAGGATTAGGGTTAGGGTTAGAAGTTAAATTTAATGTTAGGGTTAGGGTTCGGGTTACAGTTAGGTTTAGGGTAGGTTTAGAGGTTAGTGTTAGGGTTAGGTTTAGGGTTAGGTTTAGGGTTATGGTTGTGTTAAGGTTTGGGTTAGGGTTAGTGTTAAGGTTATGGTTAGGGTTAGCGTTAGAGTTAGGATTAGGGTTGGGGTTAGACAGGGTTTCTGTTGTGGTTAGGGTTAGTGTTAGGATTGGGTTAAGGGTTAGTGTTAGTGTTAGTATTAGGGTTAGGGTTACGATTAGGGTTTGGCGTTAGGGCTTAGGGTTAGGTTGAGAGTAATGGTTAGGGTTAGAGTTGTGGGTTATGGTTAGGAGTATAGTTAGTGTTATGGTTAGGGTTAAGGTTAGGTTTAGGGTTTAGGGTTAGGTTTAGGGTTAGGGTTAGTGCTAGGGTTAGGTTTAGGATTAAGTTTAGGGTTAGAATGTAGTTTTAGGTTTAGGGTTAGGGTTAGACAGGTTTAGGATTCGTGTTAGGGTTAGGATTGGGGTTAGGATTAGGGTTAGTGTTATGGTTAGCGTTAGGGTTAGGATTATGTTTTGGCATTAGGGATTATTTTTAGGTTTAGTGTCAGAGTTAGGGTTAGTGTTAGTGGGTTAGGGTTAGGATCAAGTTTAGGATTAGGGTTAAAGTTTAGTGTTAGGATTAGGGTTAGATTTAGGGTTAGGTTAGGGTTAGAGTTTAGGGTTAGGTTTAGGGTTAGCGTTAGGGTTAGTTTTATGGTTCAAGTTTAGGGTTAGGGTTAGCGTTAGGGTTATGGTTATGGTTACTGTTTTTGTTATAGTTAGAAATTAGCGTTACATTTAGGGTTAGGGTTAGGGTTAGGTTATTGTTAGGGATAGGTTTAAGGTTAGGCTTAGACGTTAGTGTTAGTGTTAGGGTTAGGGTTGAAGCTTAAGTTTAGGGTTAGGTTTAGTGTTAGAAGTTAGCTTTAGGGTTATGCTTAGTTTTAGGGTTAGGGTGACATTTAGGGTTAGGGTTAGTGTGAGGGTTGGAAGTTAGGATACTTTTAGGTTTAGGGTTACGTTTAAGTTGAGGGGTTAGGTGTTAGGGATAGCGTTAAGGTTAGACTATGGATTACGGTTATGTTTAGGGTAATGAATATGTTAGTTTTAGGTAAGCGTTAGGGTTTAGGGTTAGGATTAGTGTTAATGTTAGTGTTACAGGCTAGTGTTAGGGTTAGGGTTATTGTTAGATTTAGGGATAGAAGGTTAGGGTTACTTTCAGGGTTAGTGGTTAGGTATTAGTGATAGTGTTAGGGTTAGTGTTAAGCTTAGGGTTAGGTTAGGCTTAGGGTTAGCGTTAGGGTTAGGATAAGTGGTTAGGTATTAGGGATAGGATTAGTGTTAGTGTTAAGGTTACAGTTAGGTTAGGCTTAGGGTTAGATTTAAGGTTAGGATAAGGTTTGGCGTTAGCGTTAGGGTGAGAGTTAGGGTTAGGTTAAGGTTCAGGTTTAGGGTTCGGGTTAGGGTTAGAAGTTCAGTTTAGTGTGAGGGTTAGTGTTAGGGTTAGTGTTAGGATTAGGGTTAGAGGTTAGTGTTAGCGTTAGTGTTAGGGTTAGTTTTAGGGTTAGGGTTAAGATTAAGATTATGGTTAGAGGCTAGTGTTAAAGTTAGGGTTAGCATTATGGTTAGGGTTAGACAGGGTTTGGGTTAGGATTAGGGTTGGGGTTAGGATTAGGGTATCGGTTAGGGTTAGTGTTAGGATATTGGTTTGGTGTTAGGGGTTAGGTTTAGTGTTAGGGTTAGTGTTATGGTTCGGGTTTGGGTTCTGTTTAGTTTTACGGTTCGAGTTTAGGCTTATTATTAGTGTTAGGGTTAGGGTAAATGTTAGGGTAAGTGTTAGGATTTGGGTTAGGGTTAGGGATAGAGTTATGTGTTAGGGTTAGTGTTAGGGTTAGGATTAGGGTTAGGGATTAAGGTTAACCTTAGGTTTAGGGTTAGGGTTGGGTTTAGGGATAAGGTTAGGGTTAGGGATAGTGTTAGGTTGAGGATTAGGGTTACTGTTTATCATTAGGATTAGGTTTAGGGTTAGGCTTAGAGGTTAGGGTTTGATTTAGGGTTATTGTTAGTTTTAGGGTTACCGTTCCAGTTTAGGGTTAGGGTTCGGGTTAGCATTAGGGTTAGTGTTAGGTTTAGGTTTAGGGTTTGGATTACGGTTAGAAGTTAACATTAGATTTGGGATTAGGGTTATGCTTATCATTAGGTTTAGGCTTAGAGATTAGCGTTAATGTTAGTGATAGGGTTGAAGTTTAGGTTTAGGGTTAGGGTTAGGGTTAGGGTTATGGTTATGATTAGGATTTGGCATTAGGATTAGGGTTAGGGTTAAGTTGAGGGTTAGGGTTACGGTTAGGGTTAGAAGTTAAGTTTAGTCTTAGGGTTAGGGTTAGTTTCGGTTTAGCGTTAGGTTTAGGGTTAGGTTTAGGATTAAGTTTAGGGTTAGATGCTAGTGTTAAGGTTAGGGTTAGGGTTAGGATTAGGGTTTGACATTAGGGTTTAGGGTTAGGCTTAGGCTTAGGGTTATGGATAGGGTTTGAGTTCAGTTTTGGGTTAGGGTTAAAGGTTTGGCTTATTGTTAGGGTTAGGTTTAGAATTTAGGGTTAGTGTTATGTTTAGGGTAAGGTTTAGAGTTAGTGTTAGTGTTAGGGTTATGTTTAGGGATAGAGGTATGTGTTAGGGTTAGGTTTATGGTTAGCGTTAAGGTTAGGGTTAGGGATTTGGGTTAGGTTAGGTTTAGGGTGAGGGTTGGGTTTAGGGACAGTGATAGTGTTACGGATTATGTTAGGGATAGGGTTAGGTTTAAGTGTTAGGATTTGTGTTAGGGTTAGGGTTACGGTTAAGGTTAGTGTTAGTGTTAGGGATAGGGTTAGAGTTTAGGCTTTGATTTAGGGTTAGGGTAAGGGTGACGGTTCGAGTTTTGGCTTGGGTTAGTTTTAGCATTAGTGGTAAGGTTAAAGTTAGGGTTAAGGTTAGGATTATGGTTAGAAGTTAGTGTTAGATTTGGGTTTAGGTTTATGGTTATGGTTAGGGTTAGGGTTAGAGGTTAGCGTTAGGGTTAGGGTTAGGGTTGAAGCTTAGATTTAGGATTAGGGTTAGGGTTAGGGTTAGGGTTAGTGTTAGGGTTAGAATTAGGATTTGGCATTACAGTTAGGGTTAAGGTTAGGTTGAGGTTTAGAGTTAGTTTTAGGGTTAGGGTTAGAAGTTAAATTTGGTTTTAGCGTTAAGGTTTGGGTTACAGTTAGGTTTAGGGTTAGGGTTAGAGGTTAGTGTTAGGGTTAGTTTTAGGGTTAGGTTTAGGATTAGCATTGGATTAATGTTTGGGTTAGAGTTTAGTGTTAATGTTAGGGTTAGTGTTAGCGTTAGGGTTATTGTTGGGGTTAGACTGGATTTGGGTTATGGTTAGGGTTAGAGTTAGGATTGGGGTTAGGGTTAGCGTTAGTGTTAGTGTTATGGTTAGGGTTAGAATTAGGGTTTGGCGTTAGTGGTTAGGGTTAGGGTGAGTGTTATGGCTAGGGTTAGAGGTATGGGTGAGGGTTATGGCTAGGGTTAGAGGTAGGGGTTAGGGTTAGGGGTTGATTTAGTTTTATGGTTACGGATAGGGTTAGATTTAGGGATTATGATTAGGTTTAGTGTTAGGGTTAGTGTTTGGATTAGGTTTAGGGTTAAGGTTAGGGTTAGAGTGTAGATTTATGGTTAGGGGTATCGTAAGGTTTAGGGTTAGGGTTAGACAGGTTTAGGATTAGGGTTAGGGTTAGGTTTGGGGTTAGGTTTAGGATTCATGTTACGGTTAGGGTTAGGTTTAGGATTATGTTTTGCGTTAGGGGTTAGGATTAGGTTTAGTGTCAGTGTTAGGTTTAGGGTTAGTGTAAGAGGGTTAGGGTAAGTGTCAGGGTTAGCGTTAGGGTTAGGGTTAGGGTTAGATTTAGGGTTAGGTTTAGAGTTTAGGGTTAGTGTTAGGGTTAGGGTAATGGTTAGGGTTAATTTTAGGGTTAGGGTTAGCGATAGAGGGATGTGTTAGGGTTAGGTTTAGGATTACGGTTAGTCATTAGCTTTAGGGTTAGTTTTAGGGTTAGGGTTGGGTTTAGGGATAGGGTTAGGGTTAGGGATTATGTTAGGGTTAGAATTAGTGTTAAGTGTTAGGGTTAGGGTTAGGGTCAGGGTCAGATTGTAGGTTTAGTGTTAGGGTTAGTCTTTGTGTTTCTGTTTGATTGTAGGGTATGGGTTAGCATTAAGTTTATGGTAATTGTTAGGATTATGGTTTGAAGTTATTTTAGATTTGCAGTTAGGGTTATGGTTAGGGTTAGGCTTAGGCTTAGAAGTTAGCGTTAGTGTTAGCGTGAGTGTTGAAGCTTAGGATTAGGGTTAGGTTTTGGGTTACAAGTTAGCTATAGGTTTAATGTTAGGGTTAGGGTTAGGTTATGGTTATGTTAGTGTTAGGTTTAGTATAGTGTTAGGGTTAGGGTTAGGTTTAGGGTTAGGGTTATGGTTAAAGTTAGGGTTAGGGATAGGGTAAGGGTTACGATTTGGGTTAGGGTTAGTGTTAGGGATACTGTTAGAGTTAGGTTTAGGGTTATGTTTAGGGTTAGTGTTAAGTTTAGGGTCAGGGTTAGGATTAGGTCTAGGCTTAGGGATAGTGTTAGGGTTAGGTTTAGGGTTAGGTTTAGGGCTAGTGTTAAGGTTAGGGATACGGTTAGTGTTAGGGCTATGGTTCGGGTTGTTAGGTTTAGGGTTAGTGCGAGGGTTAGGGTTAGGGTTAGGATTAGGGTTTGTCATTAGGGTTAGGGTTAAGTTTAGGTTGCGGTTTAGGATTAGGGTTAGGTTTAGGGTTAGAAGTTAAATGTACTGTTAGTGTTAGGGTTAGGAATAAGATTAGGTTTAGAGGTTAGTATTAGGGTGAGGGTTAGGGTTAGGGTTAGGTTCATGTTTAGGTTTATAATTAAGGTTAGGGTCAGAATTTAGTGTTAGGGTTAGGGTTAGTGTTAGACAGGGTTAGGATTAGGGTTAGGGTTAGGATTGGGGTTAAGTTTAGGTTTAGTGTTAGGTTTAGGTATAAGATTAGTGCTAGGCTTTAGGGGTTAGGTTTAGGGTTAAGGTTAAAGTGTTAGGGTTTGGGTTTGGGTTAGGGTTAGAGGTTAGGCCTAGAGTTAGGTTTATTGTTAGTGTTAGGGTTAGGTTTACAGTTCGGTTTCGGGTTAGGTGTAGGGTTAGTGTTAGAGTTACGGTTAGAGTTTTGTGTTAGGGTTAGTGTTAAGTTTAGGTTTAGGGTTAAAGTTATGGTTAGGGTTGTTTCTAGGTTTAGGGCTATGTTTAGGGATAGGATAAAGTTTAGGATTAAGGTTAGAGGATAGATTTAGGCTTAGGGTTACGGTTATTTTTATGGTGGTTTAGGTATAGGTTTAGGGTTTGCGTTAGGTTTAGTGTTTGGGTTATGGTTCAGGTTAAGGTTAGGGTTAGGGCTAGGGTTAGGGTTAGGGTTAGTATTAGGGTTAGGGTTAGGGCTAGGATTAGGGTAAAGCTTGGGGTTAGGGTTAGGGTTAGTGTTAGGGTTAGGCTTACTTTTAGGATAAGAGTTAGCTTTAGCATTAGGTTACAGTTAGGATTAGTGTTAGGGTTCGGTTAGGTGTTATGTGTTAGGGATAGGGTTAGAGTTAGTTTTAGTGTTAGGTTTAGGGTTAGGTTAGGCTTAGGGTAGGGTTAGGGTTACTTTTAGGATCAGGGTTTGACCTAAGAGTTAGGTGTAGGGTTAGGTTGAGGTTGAGGGTTAGGGTTAGGTTTAGGGTTAGGGTTAGAAGTTAGGTTTAGGGATAGAGTTAGGTTTAGGGTTAGGCTTAGGATTAGTGTTTGGCATTAGGGTTATGGTTAGGTTGAGGTTGAGGTTTAGCGTATTGGTTTGTGTTAGAGTAAATTTTTAGATTTAGTGTTCAGGTTAGGGTTTGAGTAAGGTGAGTGTTAGGGTAGAGGTTATTGTGAGGGTTATGCTGGTGGTTGGGGTTAGGGTTAGGTTAGTGTTAGGGTTAGTGTTAGGGTTTGAGTTAGAGTTTAGTGTTAGGTTTAGGATTAGGATTAGATTTAGAGTTAGGGTTAGGGTTACGATTAGAGTTTAGTGTTAGGGTTAAATTTCGGGTTAGGTTTAGGTTTAGTGTTAGGGTTAGAGTTATGGTTACGGTGAGAGTTTAGTGTTAGGGTTAATGTTAGGGTTAAGTTTAGGGTTAGGTTTAAGGTTAGGGATAGTGTAAGGATTAGTGCTAGCATTTAGGGTTATGGTTAGAGGTTAGGTTTTGGTTTATGGTTAGAGTTAGTGTTAGTGTTAGGGTTAGTGTTAGGCTTAGAGGTTATGGTTATGGTTAGCTTTAGAGTTAGGTTTAAAAATTAGGTTCAGGGTTAGGGTTAGGGGTAGCATTCGGTTAGGGATATGCTAAGGGTTAGGTTTAGGGTTAGTGTTTAGTTTTAGGGTTAGGGTTACCATTACAGTTAGGGTTAGGGTTTTGTTTAGAGGATAGTGTTAGGGTTTTGTTTAGAGGATAGTGTTAAGGTTAGAGTTAGGGTTAGTGTTAGGGTTAGAGTGAGGATTAACTTTCGGTTTAGAGTTAGGATTATGTTTAGGGTTAGGCCTAGGTTTATGGTTAAGGTTAGGGTTACAATTAGGGTTGCATTATGGTTAGGGTTAGTGTTTGTGTTTGATTTAGTGTTAGGTTTAGGCTTAGGGTTCAGGATAGGTTTAGGGGTTAGGTGTTAGCAATAGGGGTATGGGTTAGGGTTAGTTTTAGGGTTCGGGTTAGGGTTAGGGTTACAGTTAGAGTTAGGGTTACAGTTATGATTAGAGGTTAGCGTTAAGTTTAGGGTTAGGGTTAGTGTTAGGGTTTGGGTTAGAGTTAAAGGTTAGGGTTAGGTTTAGCGTTAGGGTTAGAGTTTATGGTTAGTGTTAGGGTAAGTGTTAAGTTTAGGGTTAGGGTTAGTGTTAGAGTTTAGTGTTATCGTTCAGTTTAGGGTTAGGGTTAGTGTTAGGGTTAGAGTTAGGGTTACACTTAGTTTTAGGGTTATGATTAAGGTTAGTGTTAGGTGTTAGGTGTTAGGGAGTGGGTTAGGGTTAGGCTTTGGGTTACGGTTAGCATTAGGGTTATGATTAGATTTGGGGTTAGGGTTAGGGTTAGGTTTAGGGTTAGTTTAAGAGTTAGGGTTAGGGGTTAGTTGTTAGCAATAAGGTTAGGAATAGGTTTATGTTTCGGTTTAGTGTTAGGGTTAGGTTTAGTGATAGTGTTAGTGTTAGGGTTAGGTTTTAAGTTTAGGGTTAGGGTTAGGGTTAGGTTTAGGGTTATGGTTATGGTTATGGTTATGGTTAGTGTTAGTGTTAGACGTAAGTTTTAGTGTTAGTGTTAGGGTAAGGGTTTGGGATACAGTTATGATTAGAGGTTAGTGTTTGGTTTAGAGTTAGAGTTAGGGTTAGGGTTAGGGTAAGGCTTAGAGGTTATGTTTAGGGTTAAGGTTAGGGTTATGGTTAAAGCTTAAGTTCAGGTTTACAGTTAGGGTTACGGTTAGAGTTTAGGGTTAGGTTTAATTTAGGGTTAGGGTTAGGGTTATGGTTAGAGGTTAGCTTTTGTTTTAGGGTTAGAGATAGGGTTAGTGTTTGTGTTAGTGTTAGGCTTAGAAGTTATGCTTATGTTTAGGTTTACAATTAGGGTTAAAGCTTAGGTTGAGGGTTATGTTTATGGGTAGTGTTCGGTTAGGGATATGCTAAGTTTTAGGATTAGCGTTAGTGGTTATTTTTAGGGTTAGGGTTATAGTTAAGGTTAGGCTTAAGTTTAGATGTACGTGTTAGGTTTAGGGTTAAGGTTAGTGTGAGGGTTAGAGTTAGGGTTAGAGTTAGGGTTATGGTTAGGGTTAGGGTTAGGGTTAGGGATATAATTAGGTTAGTGTTAGGTTTAGGTTTAGGGTTTGCGTTAGAATAGTGTTAGGGTTAGTGCTAGAGTTAGGGTTAGGGTTAGGTTTAGGGGTTAAGTGTTACGGATAGGGTTATGGGTTAGGGTTAGTTTTAGTGTTAGGGTTAAGGTTAGGGTTACGGTTAGAGTTAGGGCTACGGTTATGGTTAGAGGTTAGCATTACGTTTAGGTTTAGGGTTAAGATTTGGGTTAGAGTTAAAGGTAATGGTTAGTTTTAGTGTTATGATTAGAGTTTAGTGTTAGTTTTAGGGTAAGGGTTAGATTTAGGTTTACAGTTTTGGGTTATAATTCTGTTTATGGTTAGGGTTAGTGTTAGGGTTAGGGTTAGCGTTACTCTTAGTGTTAGGGTTATGATTAAGGTTAGGGTTAGGAGTTAGGTGTTAGGGAGAGGGTTAGGGTTAGACTTTGGGTTTCGGTTAGGGATGGGGTTACAGTTAGATTTAGTGTTAGAGTTAGGATTATGGTTATGGTTAAGGTTACGTTTAGGGTTAGGTTTAGGGGTTTGTTGTTAGTGATAGGATTAGGGTTTGGTTTAGATTTAGGGTTCGTTTTATGGTTAGGGTTAGGGTTATGGATAGTGTTACTGTTAGGGTTAGGGTTTAGGGTTAAGGTAAGGTTTATATTTAGGTATAGGTTTAGGGTTAGAGTTAGTGTTAGGGTTAGAAGATATGTTTAGTGTTAGGGTTAGGGTTAGTGGTTAGAATTTGTTTAAGGGTTAGAGTTAGGGCTAGGTTTAGGGTTAGGGTTAGGCTTAGAGGTTATGGTTAAGGTTAGTATTAGGGTTAGGTTTAAAGCTTAGGTTCAGGTTTACGTTTAGGGTTATGGTTAGCGATATGGTTAGAGTTTAGGATTAGGTTTAAGGTTATGGTTAAGTTTAGGGTTATGGTTAAATGTTAGATTTTTGTTTAGGGTTAGAGTTATGGTTAGTGTTAGGGTTAGTGTTAGGCTTAGAGGTTATGGTTAGGGTTAGGTTTAGGGTTAGGGTTAAGGTTAAAGCTTAGGTTCAGGGTTAGGGTTAGGATTAGCGTTACGGTTAGGGATATGGTAAGGGTTAGGATTTGGGCTATTGGTTAGTTTTAGGGTTAGGGTTACGGTTAGGGTTAGGGTTAGATTTAGATGGTAGTGTTAGTGTTTGGGTTAGGTTTAGGGTTAGTGTGAGGGTTAGGGTTAGGTTTAGCATTAGTGTTACTGTTAGGGTTAGGCTTAGGGTTTTGGTTAGTTTTAGGGTTATAATTAGGTTAGCATTAGGGTTAGGGTTAGGGTTAAGGTTAGGTTTAGAGTTTGCATTAGATTTAGTGTTAGGTTTAGGTTTAGGCCTGGGTTAAGTTTAGGGGTTAGGTGTTAGGGATAGTATTATGGGTTAGGGTTAGTGTAAGTGTTAGTGTTAGGGTTAGAGTTTAGGTTCAGAGTTAGGGTTTGGGTTAGTGTTATGGTTAGGGTTAGGGTTAGATTCAGGTTTAGGGTGAGGGTGAGGGTTAGAAGTTAGGTTTCATGTTAGGTTTATGGTTAGGGTAAGGGATAGGTTTAGGTTTAGGGTGAGTGTTACAGGTTAGGGTTAGTGTTAGGGGTAGGGTTCGGATTATATGTATGGTTTAGTGTTAGGGTTAAGGTTAGCGGTAGAGTTAGGGTTATGGTTATGCTACAGTTAGTGTTAGGTATTACAGTCAGGCTTATTGTTAGTTTAAGGGTTAGGGTTATGGTTAGGGTTAGGGTTAGGGTTAGGATTATAAGTTAGGGTTAGGGGTAGGGTAGGGGATATGGTTATGTTTAGGGTGAGGGTTAGTGTTAGGGTTAGGTTTAGGTGTTAGGTGTTAGGGAGAGTGCAAAAGTTAGGCTTCGGTTCATGGTTAGTGTTAGTGTTACCATTAAATTTAGGGTTAGGCTTAGGGTTAGGGTTAGGGTTAGGGGTAGGGATAGGGGTAGTGTTAGGGGTAGGTTTCGTGTTAGTTTTATGTTTAGATTTGGTGTTAGGGATAGGGGTTAGGTGTTCGGGATTGGTTTAGGGTTAGGGTTAGGTTTACGGGTAGGGTTAGGGCTAGAGATAGTGTTAGGTTTAGGGTTAGGGGTTAGGGTTAGGGTTACAGTTAGGCTTTGGGTTATGGTTAGGGTTAGAGTTAGGTTAAGGTTAGGGTTAGGTTTAGGTTTAGGGTTAGGGTTATGGTTAGGGTTTGTGTTAGGGTTAGCGGGTAGCGTTAAGTTTGGGTTAGGGGTAGGATTAAAGCTTAGTTTTAGGTTTAGGGTTAGGATTAGCGTTAGGGTTAGGTTTAGGGTTAGGTTTAGTTTTGGGGTTAGGAGAGGGTTTGGGTTAGGGTTGAGGTTAGGGTTATGTTATGATTAGGATTAGGATTAGGGTTAGAGTGTTAGGGTTTGGGTTAGGGTTAGGGTTAGGTTTAGGGTTAGAGGTTAGGGTTAATTTTAGGGTTAGGGTTATGGGTAGGGTTAGACAGAGTGCAGGTTAGGGATACAGTAAGGGTTAGCATTCGGGGTAAGGTTAAGTTTAGGGTTAGAGGTTAGGGTTACAGTTAGGGTTAGGTTTAGGGTTTATGGTTAGGGTTATGTTTAGGGGTAGGGTAAGTTTTGGGAATAGAAGTTTTGGGTTAGGGATAGGGTTAGGCTTAGCATTAGGGTTAGTGTTAGGGTTAGGGTTAGGGTTATGGTTAGAGTTTAGGGTTAGTGTGAGCATTAGGTTTAGGGTTAGAGTTAGAGCTTAGTGTTAGGGTTAGGGTTAGGGTTACGGTTAGTGCTAGGGTAGACTGGTTTAGGGTTAGGATTAGGTTTAGGGTTAGGTTTGGGGTTAGATTAAGTGTTAGGGTTAGGTTTATGGTTAGTATTTGGGTTTTGGTTTAGGGATTAGGATTAGGTTTAGCGTTAGGGTTAGCGTTATGGTTATGGTTATGGTTAGGGTTAGGGTTAGGGTTAGGGATGAGTTTAGGGTAAGGGATAATGTTTTGGTTAGTGTTAGTGTTAGGATTAGGGTTTTGATTTAGGGGTTAGGATTAGGTTTAGCGTTATTGTTAGTGTTAGTGTTAGTGTTAGGTTTAGGGTTAGGTTTAGAGGTTAGGGTTAGGGTTAGTGTTGGGTTAGTGTTAGCTTTGAGATAGACAGATTTAGGGTCAGGGTTAGGTTTAAGGGTAGGTTAGGTAGAGTTAGGGTTAGGGTTACGGTTAGGTTTCGTGTTAGGGTTAAGGTTAAATTTAGGGTTAGAGTTTAGAGTTAGGGTTACAGTTGGATTAGTTTTAGGGTTAGGGTTAGACAGGGTTAGGGTTGGGGTTAGGGTTATGGTTGTTTGCGGTTAGGGTTAGTTTTTGGGTTAGGGTTATTGTTAGGATTAGGATTTTGCATTGGCATTAGGGTTAATGTTCGTGTTAGGGTTAGTTTTAGCATTATTCTTAGGATTAGGGTTAGGGTTAGTATTATGGTTAGGGTTAGGGTTACGATTACATTGTTAGGGTTAGGTGTACAGTTTTAGGGTTAGGTTTAGCTTAAGAGTTAAGGTTAGAGTGTTAGGTTTAAGGATAGGGTTAGTCTTAGGGTTAGGGTTGGGTTTAGACAGGGTTAGTGTTAGGGTTAGAGCTAGGGTTAGGGTTAGTGATAGGGTTAAAGTATGAGTTAGGGTCATTGTTAGGGTTAGGGTTAGGGTTAGGTTTAGCTTTAGAGTTTAGGGTTATGGTTCAGTGTATGGTTAGGGTTAGGTTTACGCCTAGTGTTAGGGTTATGATTAAGGTTAGGGTTAGGGATTAGGTATTAGGTGTTAGGGAGAGGGTTAAGTTTAGAATTTGGTTTATGGTTAGGGTTTGCATTACGATTAGGTTTAGGGTTAGGATTAGGATTATGGTTATGGTTAGGGTTAGGGTTAGGTTTAGGGTTAGGTTTAGTGTTTAGTGTTAGAGTTAGGTTTAGGGTTAGTGATAGGGTTAAAGTAAGAGTTAGGGTTATTGTTAGGGTTAGGGTTAGGTTAGGTTTAGAGTTTAGGGTTATGGTTCAGTTTATTTTTAGGGTTATTGTTTGGGTTAGTGTTAGGTTTACGCCTAGTGTTAGGGTTATGATTAAGGTTAGGGTTAGGGGTTATGTGTTAGGGAGAGGTTTAATGTTAGTATTTGGTTTATGGTTAGGGTTTGCGTTACGATTAGGTTTACGGTTAGGTTAAGGCTTACGGTTAGGGTTAGGTTTATGGTTAGGGTTAATTTTAGAGTTGGGGTTAGGTTTAGGGTTAGGTGTTAGGTGTTAGGGATAGTGTTAGGGTTAGGGTTACCGTTTAGGGTTAGGATTAGTTTTAGGGTTAGATTTAGGTTTAGGGTTAGGGTTAGTGTTCTGGATAGAATTTAGTTTTAGTGTCAGGGTTAGGGTTAGGCTTAAGGTTAAGGTTATGGTTATAGGTTAGCGTTTGTTTTAGGGTTAGTGTTAGGCTTAGTGTAGCGTTAGGCTTAGAGGTTATGGTTAGCGTTAGGCTTAGGGTTAAAACTTAAGTTCAATTTTACGGTTAGGGTTAAGGTTAGGGTTACGGATAGGGTTTAGGTTTATGGATAGGGTTTAGGCTTATGATTAGAGGTTAGGTTTTGCTTTAGGGTTAGAGTTACGGTTATTTTTAGGGTTAGTGTTAGACTTAGAGGTTATGTTTAGGGTTAGTGTTAGTTTTAGGGTTAAAGCATTGGTTCAGGGTTAGTGTTAGTGATAGGATTAGGCTTAGGTTTAGAGTTTGGTTACAATTAGGATAGTGTTAGGGTTAGGGTTAGGGTTAGGTTTAGGGTTAGGGTTAGTGTTAGGTTTAGAAGTTAGTTTCAGTGTTAGTGTTAGTGTTAGGGTTATGGTTAGAGGTTAGCATTTGGTTTAGGGTTAGAGTTAGGGTTAGGGTTAGGCTTAGGCTTAGAGGTTATTGTTAGGGTTAGGGTTAGGGTTAGGGTTAGTGTTAAAGCTTAAGTTCAGTTTTAAGGTTAGTGTTAAGTTTACGGTTACAGTTAGAGTTTGGGGTTAGTTTTAAGATTAGGTTTAGGGTTAGGTTTATGGTTAGAGGTTAGCTTTTGGTTTAGGGTTAAAGTTAGGGTTAGTGTTAGGCTTAGATTTTATGGTTATGGTTAGTGTAACGGTTAGTGTTAAAGCTCATGTTGAGGATTAGGGTTAGCGGTAGTTTTCAGTTAGTTTTAGTGTTAGTGTTAGGGTTAGGGTTGAGTTTAGGGAAAGGATTAAGTTTTGGGTTAGGGTTAGGGTTAAGGTTAGGGTTAGGGTTAAGGTTAGGGTTAGGGTTAGGGTTACAGTTTGGCTTCGGGTTACGGTTAAGTTTAGAGTTAGGTTTAGGTTAGTGTTAGGGTTAGGCTTAGGGTTAGGGTTTGTGTTAGTTTTATGGTTAGCGGGTAGCATTAATTTTGGGTTAGGGGTAGGGTTAAAGCTTAGGTTTAGGTTTAGGTTTAGGGTTAGGATTAGCGTTAGGGTTAGAGTTAGGGTTATTGTTACAGGTTAGCGTTAGTTTTAGTGTTAGAATTTGAGCTTAGGGTGAGGGTAGGGGTGAGGCTTAGAAGTTATTGTTAGGGTTAGGGTTAAAGCTTTGGTTTAGCGTTAGGGTTTGAGTTAGGGTTGGGGATAGGATAAGGTTTAGAATTAGGGTTAGTCATTAGGTTTAGGGTTAGGTTTGCGGTTAGGGTTACGTTTAGGTTTAGAGGTTACTGTTAGGGTTAGGGTTAAGTTAAGTGATAGGGTTAGGTTTAGAGTTAGGTTTAGGTTTAGGGTTAGGGTTAGGTTAGGTTTTGGTATAGGGATACGGCTAGGCTTTGGGTTACAGTAAGGGTTAAGGTTAGGATTAGGTTAGGGTTATGGTTGGGTTAGGATTAGATTTATGGTTATGGTTAGGATTTGGATTAGGATTAGTGTTAATGTTATGGTTAGTTTTAGGAGTTTGGTGGTAGGGATAGTGTTAGGGTTAGGCTTCGGATTACATTTAGGTTTAGGATTACGATGAGGTTAGGTTTAGTGTCAGGGTTAAGTTTATTTTTAGGGGTAGTGTTTGCATTAGATTTAGGGTTAGTTTTACGGTTAGGGTTTTGGTTAAGTTTAGGGGTTATGTGTTAGTGATAGGTTTATACTTAGTGTTAGGGTTAGTGTTACGTTTAGGGTTAGGTTTAGGTTTAGGGTTAAAGTTATGGTTAGTGTTAGCATTTAGGGTTATGGTTATGTTTAGGGTTAGTGTTATGGTTAGGGTTAGGGTAAGGTTGAGGTTTAGGCTTAGGTTTAGGGTAAGGGCTAGGATTAGTGTTATCGCTTAATGTTATGGGTTCGGCTTAGGGTTATGGCTTACGGTTAGGTGTTAGGTTTAGGGGATAGCGTTATGGTTAGGGTTAGGGGTAGGGTTAGGTTTAGTGTTAGGGTTTGGTTTATGGTTAGGGTTAGGGTTAGGGTTACAATTAGGGTTAGAGATTATGGTTACGGTTATGGTTAGTGTTACGGTTAGGGTAAGAGGTTAGGCTTAGTGTTAGGGTTAGGGTTAGGTTTAGGTTTAAGGTTAGGGTTAGTAGTTAGGATTAGTGTTAGGGTTAGGTTTAGGGTTAGTGTTAGGGTTAGTTTAGGGTTAGGGTGTAGTGTTAGTTTTAGTGTTTGGGTTAGGGTTAGGGTTACATTTAGGCTTCGGGTTACTGTTAGGGTTAGGGTTAAAATTAGATTAAGTGTTAGGCTTAGGGTAGTGTTTGGTTAGTGTTAGGTTCAGTGTTAGTTTTCATGTTAGGTTTAGGGTTTAGGTGTTAGGGATAGGGTAGGGTGAGGGTAGGGTTTGGTTTATGTTTACAGTTAGCGTTAGGGTTAGGATTAGTGTTAGGGCTTAATGTGAGGGGTTAGGCTTAGGGTTAGGGCTAGGGTTAGGTTTAGGATTATTGTTAGAGTTTAGCATTAGGTTTAGTGATAGATTTTGTGGTTAGGTTTAGGGTTAGTTAGAGGCTTAGATGTTATTTTTAGCGTTATGGTTAGGGTTAGGGTTAAAGCTGAGGTTTATTTTTAGGGTTAGCATTATGGTTAGGGATAGGTTTAGTGTTATATTTAGGGCTAGGCTTTGGGTTATGATTAGGGTTAGGATTATATTTAGGTTAGTGTTAGGGTTAGGGTTAGGGTTAGGGTTAGGGTTAGGGTTAGAATTTAGGGCTAGTGTAATGTTTAGGGTTAGGGTTAGGGACATGTTTATGATTAGGTTTATTGTTAGAGGTTAGGGTTAGTGTTAGGGTTAAGGTTAGGTTTAGGGTCAGGATTAGAATTTTGGGTTAGCTTTAGGGTTATGGTCATGTTTAGGGATTAGGTGTTAGGGATAGTGTAAGGGTTATGGTTAGGTTTAGGGTTAGGTTAGGGTTAGGGTTAGGTTTAGGGTTATAGTTAGCGTTATGTTTAGGGTTAGGATTAGAATTTAGGGTTAGGGTTAGGGTTAGGTTTTCTGATTAGGGTTAGGGTTAGAGGTTAGCGTTAGGTCTAGGGTTAGGGTTAGGGTTATGGTTAGGTAGGGTTTGGGTTAGATTTAAAGTTTACGGTTAAGTTTAGGGTTACGGTTATTGTCTAGGGTTAGTGTTAGGTTAAGTGTTAGGTTTAGCCTTAGGATTAGGTTTAGGGTTAGAGTTTAGGGTTATGGTTCAGTTTATGGTTAGGGTTATTGTTAGGGTTAGGGTTGTATTTACATCTAGTGTTAGGCTTATGATTAAGGTTAGGGTTAGGGGTTAGGTGTTAGGGCGAGGGCTAAGGATAGGCTTTGGGTTACAGTTAAGTTTTGCTTTACGTTTAGGTTTAGGGTTATGCTTAGGATTAGGGTTAGGGTTAGGTTTAGGTTTAGGGTTAATTTTAGAGTTAGTGTTAGGTTTAGGGTTAGGTGTTAGGTGTTAGGGATAGGTTTATGGTTAGGGTTTGGTTTAGGGTTAGTGCTAGGGTTAGGGATAGTGTTAGTGTTAGGGTTACCATTTAGGGTTAGGGTTAGGTTTAGGGTTAGTGTTAGGGTTAGGCTTAGGGTTAGGGTTTTGTTTAGAGGTTTGCGTTTGGCTTAGGGTTAGAGTTAGGCTTAGGTTTAGGGTTAGGCTTAGAGGTTATGGTTATGGTTAGTGTTAGGGTTAAAGCTTGGGTACAGGTTTACGGTTAGGGTTAAGGTTAGGGTTACAGTTAGAGTTTAGTGTTACGTTTAAGGTTAGGGTTAAGGTTATGGTTAGAGTTTATATTTTAGTTTAGGATTACAGTTAGGGTTATTGTTAGGGTTAGTGCTAGGCTTAGAGGTTATTGTTAGGGCTAGGGTTAGTTTTAGTGTTAAAGCTAGGTTCATTGTTAGTGTTAGGGTTAGGCTTAGGGTTATATTTAGGGTCACAATTAGATTAGTGTTGGGGTTAGGTTTAGGGTTAGGGTTTGCGTTAGATTTAGTATTAGGGTTAGGGTTAGGGTTAGTGTTAGGGTAAGGTTAGGGTTAGGGTTAGGGTAAGGCTTACATGTTAGTGTTAGGTTTAGGTTTAGGGTTAGTGTTACGATTAGAGTTTAGCTTTAGAGTTAGGTTTAGTGTTAAGTTAAGGGTTAGCATTTAGCGTTAGTTTTAGGCTTAGATGTTATGGTTATGGTTAGGGTTACAGTTAGGGTTAAAGCTTAGGTTGAGGCTTAGTGTTAGGTTTAGGGTTCATTTAGTGTTAGGGTTAGGGTTTGTGTTGAGTTTAGTGAAAGGGTTACGGTTTGGGTTAGGGTTAGGGTTAGAGTTAGAATTAGGGTTTTGCTTTGGGAGTTAGGATTAGGGTTAGCATTAGTGTTAGTGTTGGGTATAGTGTTAGGGTTAGGGTTAGAGGTGAGGGTTAGGCTAAGGGTTAGGGTTAGGTTTAGGATTTAAGGTTAGGGTTAGTTTTAGGGTTAGTTTTAGTGTTAGAGGGTTAGGGTTAAGGATAAGGTTAGGGTGAGTGTTAGAGTTTAGGGTCAGTGTTAGGATTAGGGTTAAAGTTTGAGTTAGAGGTTAGTGTTAGGGTTAGTGTGAGGGTTAGTGTTAGGGTCAGACCGGTTAGGTTTATAGTTAGGGTTAGGTTTAGGCTTAGGGTTAGTGTTAGGGTTAAGGTTAGGGTTCAGATTAGGGTTAGGTTTAGGTTTAGAATTTAGGATTAGAGTTAGGGTTTGGGTTAGCATTAAGGGTAGTGTTAGACAGATTAAGTGTTAGTTTTAGGGTTAGGTGTAGGGTTAGGGTTAGTGTTAGGTTTAGGATTAGGGTTAGGGTTAGCATTAGTATTAGTGTTACGTGTAGGGTTACCTTTATGGTTAGGGTTAGGGTTTGGCTTAGGGTTGAGGTTAGGCTTAGGCTTAGGATTGGGTTAGGATTAGGTTTAGAGGGCTAAGGTTTGGGTTAGTTTTAGGGTTTTGGTTAGAGGTTAGAGGTAGGTTTAGGGTTAGGGTTAGGGGTAGTATTAGAAGAGGTAGGGTTAGGGTTATGGTTAGGGTTAGCATTAGGGTTAAGGTTAAATTTAGGATTAGAGGTTAGGTTTATAGTTACATTAAGTTTAGGGTTTATATTTAGGCTTACGGTTAAGGCTAGGGCAAGGGTTAGGTTTAGAGGCTTAGGGTTATGGATATAGATAGGCTTAGCGTTAGGGTTAGGCTTAAGGTTAGGGTTACAGATTAGGGTTAGTGTTAGGGTTGGGTTAGGGTTGAGTTAGAGGTTAGTGCTAGGGTTAGGTTTTGGGTTAGTGTTAGGGTTAGACCGATTTAGGGTTAGGTTTGGGGTTAGGGTTAGGGTAAGTGTTAGGGTTAGTGTTAGGGTTAGCATTAGGGTTTTGTGTTAG
Organism: Cavia porcellus; assembly: GCF_034190915.1. Classification (NCBI taxonomy): domain Eukaryota; kingdom Metazoa; phylum Chordata; class Mammalia; order Rodentia; family Caviidae; genus Cavia; species Cavia porcellus. Next base: position 101,941,119 of record NW_026947488.1, on the reverse strand, counting down.
GGATTAGGATTAGGGTTAGCATTAGGGTTAGTGTTACGGTTAGGTTTAGGGTTAGGGTTAGGGTGAGAGGTTAGAGTTAGGGTTAGTTTTAGGATTTAAGATTAGGGGTAGTGTTAGGGTTAGTTTTAGGGTTAGAAGGTTAAGGGTAGGAATAGGGTTTGGTTAGGGTTAAGGTTAGGATAAAGGTTAGAGTTAGGGTTAGAGTTTAGGGTCAGTGTTAGGGTTAGGGTTAGAGTTTGAGTTAGAGGTTAGTGTTAGGATTAGAATTAGGGTTAGTGTTAAGGTTAGACCAGTTAGGTTTAGGATTAGGGTTAGGGTTAGGCTTAGTGTTAGGTTTGCGGCTAGTTTTAGGGTTAGTTTTAGGGTAAGGGTTAGGGTTAGGATTAGGGTGTTGCATTACGGGTTAGAATAATGCTTAGCGTTAGGGTTAGGGTTAGGGTTAGGGTTAGGGTTAGGTTTAGGCTTAGGGATAGTGTTAGGGTTAGGGTTGAGTTTAGTGTTAGTCTTAGCGTTAGGGTTACTGTTATGGTTAGATTTGATGGTTAGGGTTAGGGTTACAGTTAAGGTTAATGTGCTGATTAGGGTTAGTGTTATGGTTAGAGGTTAGGGTTAGGGTTAGGCATAGTGTTAGATAGAGTTAGGGTTAGGGTTACCATTAGGGTTAGCGTTAGCATTAAGGTTAAGTTTAGAAATAAAGTTTCGGGTTAGGGTTGGGTTAGGGTTAGGGTTAGACAGGGTTAGGGTTAGGGTTAGGGTTTTGGTTATGTGTGGGGTTAAGGTTAGGATTAATGTTAGGGTTAGGGTTAGTGTTATGGTTAGGGTTAGGTTTAGGGTTAGAGTTCGGGTTAGGGTTAGTGTTAGTGTTAGGTTTGGGGTTAGTGTTAGATTTGGTGTTAGCGTTAGGGTTAGGCTTAGTGTTAGGTTTAGGGTTAGTGTTAGGGTTAGATGGTTAGTGTTAGGGTTAGGTTTAGGGTTAGGGTTAAGTTTAGAGGGTTAGGGAAAGGGATATGATTAGGCTTAGTGTCAGAGTTAAGGTTAGGGTTAGCGTTAGGGTTAGTGTTTGGTTTAGGGTTAGCGTATGGTTAGGATAGGGTTTGGGTTAGGGTTGAGGTTAGGGTTATGTTTAGGATTAGGATTAGGGTTAGAGTGTTAGGGTTTGGGTTAGGGTTAGAGGTTATGGTTAATTTTAGGGTTAGCATTAGGGTTAGGGGTAGGGTTAGACAGATTTAAGGTTAGAGTTACAGTTGGGGTTAGCATTCGGGGTAAGGTTAAGTTTAGGGTTAGAGGTTAGGGTTAGAGTTAGGGTTAGGTTTAGGGTTTATGGTCAGGGTTACATTTACGGGTAGGGTAAGTTTTAGGGATAGAAATTTCGGGATAGGGATAGGGTTAGTCTTAGCATTAGGGTTAGTGTTAGGCTTAGGTTTATGGTTAGAGTTTAAGGTTAGTGTGAGCATTAAGTTTAGGGTTAGAGTTAGAGCTTAGTGGTAGGGTTAGGGTTAGGGTTATGGTTAGTGTTAGGGTAGCCCGGTTTAGGGTTAGGATTAGGGTTATGGTTAGGTTTTGGGTTAGGGTAAGTGTTAGGGTTAGGTTTATTTAAGTTTTGGTTTAGGGATTAGGATTGGTTTATCGTTAGGTTTAGCATTATGGTTAGGGTTAGGGTTAGATTTATGGTTGAGTTTAGGTTAAGGGATAATGTTTTGGTTAGGGTTAGGGTTAGGTTTAGGATTAGAATTTTGCTTTAGGGGTTAGGATTAGGTTTAGCGTTAGTGTTAGTGTTAGGTTTAGTTTTAGGGTTAGGGTTAGAGTTAGAGGTTAGGGTTAGGGTTAGGGTTAGGGTTAGTGTTGGGTTAGTGTTAGCTTTGGGATAGACAGATTTAGGGTTAGGGTTAGGGTTAAGTGTAGGTTAGGTAGATTTAGGGTTAGGGTTATGGTTAGGTTTAGTGTTAGGGTTAAGGTTAAGTTTAGGGTTAGTGGTTAGGCTTAGGGTTAGTGTTGGGTTAGGGTTAGCTTAGGGATAGACAGGTCTAGGGTTAGGGATAGGGTTATGGTTATGTGTTGCGTTAGGGTTAGGGTTAGTGTTAGGTTAGCGTTCATGGTAGGGTTAGGGTTAGGGTTAGGGTTAGGGTTAGGTTTAGGGTTCGTGTTAGAGTTAGGGTTAGGTTTCGTTTTAGGGTTAGCATTAAGTTTAGGTTTATAGCTTAGGATAAGGTTTATGCTTAGTGTTAGGTTTAAGTTAGGGTTAGGATTAGGGCTAGACAGGGTTAACGTTAGGGTTATGGTTAGGGTAAGGGTTATGTTTGAGGTTAGGTTTAGCGTTAGTGTTACGATATGGGTTAGGGTTAGGATTAAGGTTTTCCGTTTAGGGGTTAGGATTAGGGTTAGGGTTAGGATTAGCGTTAGGATTAGTGTTAGGGTTGGGATTAGGTTTAGGGATAGGGTTTATAATTAGAGTTAAGGTTAGGGTTAGGTTAAGGGTTATGGGTTAGGGTTAGTTTTAGGGTTATGGTTGAGGTTAATGTTAGGCTTAGTGTTAGGGTTACGGTTACTGTTAGAGTCCATGGTTATGGTTAGTGTTAGGTTTAGTTTTAGTGTTAAGTTTAGGATTAGGTTTAGGGTTAGGGTTGGGTTTAGGGTTAGACTGTTAGTGATAGGGTTAGGTTTATGGTATGTGTTAACTTTAGAGGGTTAGGGTTAGGGATAGGGTTAGGCTTATGGTTACAGTTAAGGGTTGGGTTAGCATTAGGGTTAGTGTTAGGTTTAGGGATAGGTTTATGGTTATGGTTAGGGTTAGGGTTTGGGTTAGGGTTGAGGTTAGGGTTAGTTTTAGGATTTGGACTAGAAAGTTAGTGTTCGTGTTCGTGTTCATGTTAGGGTTATGGTTAGGGTTAGGGTTTGGGTTAGGGTTGATGTTAGGTTTGGGCTTTAGAGTTAGGATTAGGACTAGAGGGTTAAGGTTCGGGTTCTGCTTAGGGTTAGTGTTAGAGGTTAGGGTTTGGGTTATTGTTAGGGTTAGGGGTAGGGTTAGACAGAGTTAAGGTTAGGTTTATGGTTAGGGTTATCGTTATGGTTAAGAATAGGGTTAGATTTTAGGGTTAGGATTAGGGTTGGATAGGGTTAAGGTTATTGTTAGACAGGTTTAGGGTTAGGTTATGGTTAGTGTTATGTTTAGTGTTATGGTTAGTGTTAGAGTTATGGTTAGGGTTAGACTGGGTTAGGGTTAGGCATAGGGTTATGTTTGGGGTTAGGGTTTGTGTTAGGGTTAGGGTTAGTGTTAAACAGAGTTAGTGTTACGGTGGGAATTATGGTTAGGGTTATGGTTAGGTTTATACAGGGTTAGGTTGAGGGTTAGGGTTGCTGTTAGGGTTAGTTTTAGGGTTAGGGTTACGTTTTGGTTTAGAGCTTACGGGTAGGGTTAGGGTTAAGTTTAGGCATAGACGGGGTTAATGTTAGGGTTATGTTTAGAGTTGGGCTTAGGTATGGGTTTAGGTTTAGGGTTATTGTTAGTATTAGGCTTAGGTTTAGGATTAGGGTTTTGCTTTAGGGGTTAGGATTAGGGTTAGGGTTCGTGTTAGGGTTAGGCTTAGGGATAGGTTTAGGATTAGAAGTTGGGTTTAGGGTTGGGGTCAGTGTTAGCATTAGGGTTAGGGTTAGTGTTAGAGGTTAGGGTTAGGTTTAGGTTTATGGTTAGAGTTTAGGGTTAGGGTTAGGTTTAGAGTTAGCGTTTGACCAGGTTAGGGTTACAGTTAGGGTTATGGTTATGTGTGGGGTAAGGTTAGGTTTAATGTGTTAGGGTTAGGGTTAGGTTTAGGGTTAGGTTTAGTATTAGCGTTAGGGTTAGGATTAGTGTTATGGTTAGGGTTAGTGTTAGGGTTAGGGTTGAGTTTAGGGTTAGGCTTAGCGTGAGGGTTACTGTTACGGTTAGAGTTCATGGTTAGGGTTAGGGTTAGGGTTAAGGTTAGTGTTCTGATAAGGGTTAGGGTTAAGGTTAGAGGTTAGGGTTAGGATTAGGGTAATTGTTAGGGTTAGCATTAGTATTAAGGGTAAGTTTAGGTTTTGAGTTAAAAGTTCGGGTTATGGTTGGGTTAGGAGTAGGGTTAGGGTTTGGGTTATGTGTGGGGTTAAGTTTACGGTTAATGTTACGTTTAGGGTTAGTGTTAGGTTTAGGGTTAGGGTTTGGGTTAGGGTTAGGTTTAGGGTTAGTGTTAGGTTTAGTGTTAGTGTTAGGGTTAGGATTAGTGTTAGGGTTTGGTTTAGTGTTAGGGTTAAGGTTTAGTTTAGGGTTAGGGATAATGTTAGAGGTTTAGGGATAGATATAGGATTAGGCTTAGTGTTAGAGTTAGGGTTAGGGTTATGGTTAGGTTTAGGGTTTGGGTTAGGGTTGACGCTAGGGTTATGCTTAGGATTAGGATTAGGATTAAGGGTTAGAGCGTTAGGGTTCAGGTTAGGGTTAGGGTTAGAGTTAGAGGTTAGGATTTGTTTTAGGGTTAGGGTTAGAAAAAGTTAGGGTTAGGGTTACTGTTAGTGTTAGCATTAGGGGTAAGGTTAAGTTAAGGGTTTGAGGTTAGGGTTACAGTTAGGGTTAGGTTTAGGGTTTATTGTTAGGGTTACGTTTAGGGGTAGGGTAAGTGTTAGGGATAGAGTGTTAGTGTTAGGGATAGGGTTAGGCTTAGCATTAGAGTTAGGGTTAGGCTTAGGGTTAGGTTTAGAGTTTAGGGTTAGTTTTAGTGTTAGGTTTAGGGTTAGAGTTAGAGGTTAGTGGTAGGGTTAAGATTAGGGTTAGTGTTAGTTTAGACCGGTTTAGGGTTAGGGTTAGGATTATGGTTAGGTTTAGGGTTAGGGTTAGGGTAAGTGTTAGGGTTATTGTTAGGGTTAGTATTTGGTTTTGCGTTAGGGATTAGCATTAGGTTTAGTGTTAGGGTTAGGGTTAGGGTTACAATTAGGGTTAGGGTTAGGGTTAGGGTTGATTTTAGGGTAAGGGTTAAGATTTCGGTTAGGGTTATGGTTAGGGTTAGGGTTAGGATTAGGGTTTTTCTTTAGGGGTTAGGATTGGGGTTAGCGTTAGTGTTAATGTTAGGTTTAGCGTTATGGTTAGTGTTAGGGTTAGAGGTTAGCGTTAGGCTTAGGGTTAGCGTTAGGTTTAAGATTTAAGGTTAGGGTTAGGGTTATGGTTAGGTTTAGTGTTAGAGGGATTGGGTTAGGGATAGGTTTAGGCTTAAGGTTAGGATTAGGGTTAGGGTTAGTGTTCGGGTTAGGTTTAGTGTTAAATTTTAGGGTCAGTGTTAGGGTTAGCGTTAGAGTTTGAGTTAGAGGTTAGTGTTAGTGTTAGGCTGAGGGTTAATGTTAGGGTTAGACCAGTTAGGTTTAGTGTTAGGATTAGTGTTAGGGTTAGGCTTAGGGTTAGGTTTATAGTTGGGTTTCGGATTAGGTTTAGTGTTAGGGTTAGAGGTTAGGTTTAGTGTTAGTTTTAGGGTTAAAGGTAGGGTTAGACAGAGTTAGTGTTAGGGTTTATGTTAGGGTTAGCATTGGGGTTAAGATTAAGTTTAGGGTTAGAGGTTAGGGTTAGTATTGGGTTAGTTTTAGGTTAGGGATAGACAGGTTTAGTGTTAGGGTTATGGTTAAGGGTAGGTTTAGACAGAGTTAGTGTTTGGGTTATGGTTATGGTTAGCCTTAGGTTTAAGGTTAAGTTTGGGGTTAGAAGTTAGTCTTACTGTTAGTGTTGGGTTAGAGTTAGCTTAGGGATAGACAGGTTTAGGGTTAGGGTTAGAGTTTGTGTTATGGTTATGTGTAGCGTTAGTGTTAGGTTTAGTGTTAGGTTAGGGTTTGTGTTTGGGTTATGGTTAGGGTTAGGTTTAGGGTTAGTGTTAGGTTTAGTGTTAGCATTAGGTTAGGATTAGTGTTAGGGTTAGGTTTAGGGTTAGAGGGTGAGTGTTAGGGTTACTTTTTGGGTTAGCGTTAAGGTTAGAGAGTTAGGGTTAGGGGTAGGGTTACCCTTAGGGTTAGAGTTTGGGCTAGAGATAGCGTTATGTTTAGTGTTTAGTTTAGGGTTAAGATTTGGGTTAGGGTTGACTTTAGTGTTAAGCTTAGCATTAGGATTAGGATTAGGGTTAAATGGTTAGTGTTTGGGTTTGGGTTAGGGTTAGGGTTAGTGTTAGAGATTAGGGTTAGGGATAGTGTTAGGGGTAGGAGTAGGGTTAGACAGAGTGAGGTTTAGGGTTCTGGCTAGGGTTAGCATTATGGTTAAGGTTAAGTTTAGGGTTATAGGCTTGGGTTAGGGTTAGGGGTGGGTATGTTTTAGGGTTACAGTTAGACAGGGTTAGGGTTGGTGTTAGGGTTATGGTTATATTTGGCGTTTTGTTTAGTGTTAAGGTTAGGTTTCTTCTTAGGATTAGGATTTTGCATTTGGGTTAGGATTAGGGTTAGTGTTAGTGTTAGTTTTAGTGTTATGCTTAGGAATAAGGTTAGGGTTAGGGTTTTGTTAGGGTTAGACTTTTTAGTGTTAGAGTTATGTTTAGCATAAGAGTTAAGGCTAGAGGGTTAGGGTTAAGGGTAGGGTTAGGCTTAGGGTTAGCGTTATGGTTAGACAGGGTTAGAGTTTGATTATGGTTATGTTTGGGGTTAGGGTTTGTTTTAGGATTAGGGTTAGTGTTAGGATTAGGATTTTGCATTGGGGTTAGGATTAGTCTTAGTGTTAGCGTAGTTTTAGTGTTAAGGTTAAGATTCGAATTACGGTTAGGGTTGGGATTAGGGTTAGACTGTTAGGGTTAGGGTTAGGGTTAGGGTTAGGGTTAGGGTTAGATTTTGGGTTAGGGTTATGGTTAGGGTTAGGGTTTGGGTTAGGGTTGAGGTCAGGTTTAGGCTTACAGTTAGAGTTAGGATTAGGGCTATAGAGTTAGGTTTTGGGTTAGGTTTAGGCTTAGGGTGAGGGTTAGAGGTTAGGGTTAGGATTAGGGTTAGGGTTACAGTTAGGGTTAAGGTAGGGTTAAACCGAGTTAACGTTACTGTTTCGTTAAGGGTTAGGTTTAGCGTTAGGTTTAGGGTTATGGTTAAGGCTAGGGTTTTCTTTAGGGTTGAGGTTAGGTTTAGGCTTAGGTTTAGAGTTAGGATTAGGGCTAGAGGGTTAGAGTTCGGGTTAGGGTTAGTGTTAGATATTAGGTTTAGGTTTAGTGTTAGTGTTAGGGGTAGGGTTGGGCAGAGTTAAGGTTAGGGTTACGGTTAGGGTTAGCGTTATGGTAAAGTTTAGTGTTAGAGTTTAGGGTTAGGGCTAGCGTTTCCTTAGGGTTAGGGTTAGCATTAAACTGGTTTAGTGTTAGGGTTAGGATTAGGGTTAGGGTTAGTGTTAGGGTTAGTGTTAGTGTTAGAGCTTAGTGTTAGGGTTAGGGTTAGGTTTAGGGATAGGGTTAGACTGGGTTAGGGTTACAGATAGGGTTAGGTTTTGGGTTAAGGTTAGAGTTAGCGTTAGGTTTATTGTTAGACACAGTTCATGTTAGGGTTTGAAGTAGGGTTAATGTAAGGGTTAGGGTTAGGTTTAGACAGGGTTAGGGTTAGGGTTAGGTTTAGGTTTAGGGTTAGTTTTAGGGTTAGGTTTAGGTTTAGGGTTAGTTTTAGGGTTAGGGTTAGGTTTAGCGTTAGAGATTAGGGTAAGGTTTAAGGTTAGAGTTAGGGTTAGGTTTAGCATTAGACAGGGTTAATGTTAGGGTTATGGTTAGTGTTAGGGTTAGGCTCGGGTTTAGGTTTATGTTTAGCGTTAGGATTAGGGGATAGGGTTAAGATTAGGGTTTTGCTTTAGGGGTTAGGATTAGTGTTAGGTTTTGTGTTAGGGCTGGCTTAGTGTTAGGGTTAGGATTAGAAGTTAGGTTTAGAGTTAGTGTTTGTGTTAGTGTTAGGGTTAGTGTTAGTGTTAGAGGTTAGGGTTAGGGTTATTGTTAGGCTTAGGGTTAGGGTTAGAGTTTAGGGTTAGTGTAAGTGTTAGTGTTAGAGATAGGGTTAAAGTTTAGATTTTTTGTTAGGGTTAGGATTAGAATTTTGTGTTAGTGTTATGATTAGTGTTAGGGTTAGTTTGAGGTTTAGGGTTATGTTTAGAATTTAGGTTTCTATTAGGGTTAGTGTTAATGTTAGAGTTAGAGGTTAAGTTTAGGTTTAGGTTTAGTGTTAGGTTTAGGGTTATGTGTAGATTTTGGGTTAGGGTTCTTGTGAGGGTTAGGGTTAGTTCAGTATTAGACAGAGTTAGTGTTAGGGTTGTAATTAGGGATAGGGTTAGGGTTAGGGTTAGACAGGTTTAGTGTTATGGTTAGGGTTGGTGTTAGGGTTAGTTTTAGCATTAGGTTTAGGATTAGGTTTAGGATTAGGTTTGGCATTAGGGTTAGACTGTTAATGTTAGGGTTAGGTTTAGGGTAAGGGTTAAGGATAGAGGGTTAGGGTTAGGGACAGGGTTAGGCTTAGGGTTAGATTTAGAGTTGGGTTAGCGTAAGTGTTAGTGTTAGTTTTAGGGTAAGGATTATGGTTAGGGTTAGGTTTTGTGTTGGTGTTGAGGTTAGCTTTAGGGTTAGGATTAGGACTAGAGTGTTAGAGTTCGGGTTAGGGTTTGGGTTAGGGTTATGGTTATGGTTAGGGTTAGAGTTGAGGTTAGGTTTCGTCTTAGGCTTAGGGTTAGGATTCGGGCTAAAGGGTTAGGGTTCAGGTTCGGGTTCGGGTTAGGCTTAGTGTTAGAGGCTAAGTTAGGGGTAGTATTAGGGTAAGTGGTAGGGTTAGACAGAGTTAAGGTTAGGTTTATGGTTAGGGTTCAGCGTTATGGTTAAGGTTAGAGTTAGAAGTTAGGGTTACTATTATGGTTGGTTAAGGTTAAGGTTAAGGTTAGACAGGTTTAGGGTTAGATTTAGTTTTAGGTTTAGGGTTACATTTAGCATTAGAGTTTAGGGCTAGGTTTAGGGTTAGGTTTTAGGATTAGACTGGCTTAATGTTAAGGTTATGATTAGTGTCAGGGTTAGGTTTGGTGTTAGGTTTAGGGTTAGTGTTAGTATTAGGGTCAGGGTTAGGATTAGGGTTTTGCTTTAGGGGTTAGGATTAGTGTTACGTTTAGTGTTAGGGCTGGCTTAGGGTAAGGTTTAGGATTAGAAATTAGGTTTAGGGTTAGTTTTCTTGTTAGTGTTAGGGTTAGTGTTAGTATTAGTGTTAGAGGTTAGGGTTAGTGATAGTGTTAGGGATATGGTTACGATTAGAGTTTAGGGTTAGGGTTAGGGTTAGGGATAGGTTTAAAGTGGTTAGGGATAGGTTTAAAGTTTAGAGTTTGTGTTAGGGTTAGGATTAGAAGGTAGGATTAGGGTTATGTTTACGGTTAGGGTTAGACTGAGGATTAGGTTTAGGGTTAGGGTCATGGTTAGAATTTAGGTTTCTATTAGGGTTAGTGTGAAGGTTAGATTTAGAGGTTAAGTTTAGGGTTAGGTTTAGTGTTAGGTTTAGGGTTAGGTGTAGGTTTTAGTTTAGGGCTTTGGTTAGGGTTAGGCTTAGGCTTACGTTTGGTATTAGAGCGAGTTAGTGTTAGGGTTGTAATTACGGTTAGGGTTATGGTGAGGGTTAGAAAGGTTTAGTGTTAGGGTTAGGGTTAGTGTTAGGGTTAGTTTTAGGGTTAGGGTTAAGTTTATCGTTAGAGATTAGGGGAAGGCTAAGGGTTTGTGTTAGGGTTAGGGTTAGGTTTAGGGTTACCCAGGGTTAATGTTAGGGTTATGGTTGTGTTCGGGTTAGGTTTGGTTTTAGGTTTAATGTTAGTGTTTGGATTTTGGTTGGGGTTAGGATTAGGGTTTTTCATTAGGGGTTAGTATTAGGCTTAGGGTTCGGGTTAGGGTTGGTGTTAAGGTTAGAGTTAGAGTTAGGTTTAGGGTTAGGGTTAGTGTTAGGGTTAGGTTTCGGGTTAGGTTTAGGCTTAGGTTTAGGGTTAGAGGTTAGGGTTAGGGTTAGGGTAGGGTTAAACCGAGTTAAGGTTAGTGTTACGTTTAGGGTTAGGTTTAGCGTTAGGGTTAGGGTTATGTTTAGGGCTAGATTTTTATTTAGGTTTGAGGATAGGTTTAGGCTTAGGCTTAGGGTTAGGATTAGGGCTATAGTTTTACGGTTCGGGTTAGGGTTAGTGTTAGATGTTAGGGTTAGGTTTAGTGTTAGTGTTAGGGGAAGTGTTGGACAGAGTTAAGGTTAGGGATACGGTTAAGGATAGCATTATGGTAAAGGTTAGGGTTAGAGTTTATGGTTAGGGTTGGCATTTCCTTAGCGTTAGGGTTAGCGTTAATCAGGTTTAGTGTTAGGGTTAGGATTAGGGTTAGGGTTAGGGTTATAGTTAGGGTTAGAACTGAGTGTTAGCGTTAGGGTTAGGGTTAGGGATAGGGTTAGACTTGGTTAGGGTTACGGATAGGGTTAGGTTTTGGGTTAAGGTTAGTGTTAGGGTTAGGTTTATTGTAAGACACAGTTCATGTTAGGGTGGGAAGTAGGGTTAATGTTAGGGTTAGGTTTAGACAGGGTTAGCGTTAGGTTTAGGTTTAGGGTTAGTTTTAGGGTTAGGATTAAGTTTAGCGTTAGAGATTAGGGTAAGGTTTAGGGTTAGGGTTAGCGTTAGACAGGGTTAATATTAGGGTTATGGTTAGTGTTAGGGTTAGGTTTGGGGTTAGGTTTATGTTTAGTGTTAGTATTAGGGGATAGGGTTAGAATTAGGGTTTTACTTTAGGGGTTAGGATTAGTGCTAGATTTTGTGTTAGGGCTGCCTTAGTGTTAAGTTTAGGATTAGAAGTTAGGTTTAGAGTTAGTGTTCTTGTTAGTGTTAGGGTTAGTGTTAGTTTTAGTGTTAGTGTTAGAGGTTAGGGTTAGGGTTATTGTTAGGCTTAGGGTTAGGGTTATTGTTAGGCTTAGGGTTAGGGATAGAGTTTAGGGTTAGTGTAAGGGTTAGTGTTAGGGATAGGGTTAAAGTTTAGATTTTTTGTTAGTGTTAGGATTAAAATTTTGGGTTAGCGTTATGGTTAGGGTTAGGGTTAGATTGAGGTTTAGGTTAAGGTTTAGGTTTATGTTTAGAATTTAGGTTTCTATTAGGGTTAGTGTTAATGTTAGAATTAGAGGTTAAGTTTAGGGTTAGGTTTAGTGTTAGGTTTAGGTTTACGTGTAGGTTTTGGGATAGGGTTCTCGTTTGGGTTAGGGTTAGGGATAGTTTAGTATTAGACAGAGTTAATGTTAGGGTTGTAATTAGGGATAGGGATAGGGTTAGGGTTAGGGTTAGACAGGTTTAGTGTTATGGTTATGGTTAGTGTTAGGGTTAGTTTTAGCATTAGGTTTAGGATTAGGTTTAGGATTAGGTTTGTGGTTAGGGTTAGACTGTTAATGTTAGAGTTAGGTTTTGGTTAAGGGTTAAGTTTAGAGGGTTAGGGTTAGGGATAGGGTTAGGCTTAGGGTTAGATTTAGGGTTGGGTTAGCGTTAGGGTTAGTATAAGGTTTAGTGTAAAGTTTATGGTTACGGTTAGGTTTTGTGTTAGTGTTGAGGTTAGCTTTACAGTTAGGATTAGGACTAGAGAGTTAGGGTTCGGGTTAGGGTTTGGGTTAGGGTTATGGTTATTGTTAGGGTTAGGGTTAGGGTTGAGGTTAGGTTTAGGCTTAGGTTTAGGGTTAGGATTAGGGCTAGAGGGTTAGGGTTCAGGTTCGGGTTCGGGTTAGGCTTAGTGTTAGAGGCTAAGTTATGGGTAGTGTTAGGGTAAGGAGTAGGCTTAGACAGAGTTAAGGTTAGGTTTATGGTTAGGGTTCAGCGTTATGGTTAAGGTTAGGGTTAGAAGTTAGGGTTACTATTATGGTTGGTTAGGGGTGAGGTTAGGGTTATACAGGTTCAGGGTTAGATTTAGTTTTAGGTTTAGGGTTAAATTTAGCATTAGAGTTTAGGGCTAGGTTTAGGGTTAGGTTTAGGATTAGACTGGGTTAATGTTAAGGTTATGATTAGGGTTAGGGTTAGGTTTTGAGTTAGGTTTAGGGTTAGTGTTAGTATTAGGGTCAGGGTTAGGATTAGGGTTTTGCTTTAGGGGATAGGATTAGTGTTATGTTTAGCGTTAGGGCTCGCTTAGGGTAAGGGTTAGGATTAGAAATTAGGTTTAGGGTTAGTGTTCTTGTTAGTCTTAGGGTTAGTGTTAGTGTTAGAGGTTAGGATTAGTGTTAGTGTTAGGGATAGGGTTACGGTTATAGTTTAGGGTTAGGGTTAGGGTTAGGGTTAGGGATAGGGTCAGGTTTAGTGAGTTAGAGTTAGGGTAAGGGTTAGTGTTAGTGTTAGGATTGGGGTTAGGGTTAGTGTTTGGGTTAGACAGGGATAGTGTTAGGGTTAGGGTTAGTGTAAGGCTTAGGGATAATTTTAGGGTTAGAGCTTAGGGTAAGGGTTAGGGCTAGAGTTACAGTTAGGGTTAGGTTTAGACAGGGTTAAGGTTAGTGTTATAGTTAAGATTAGGGTTAGGTTTGGAGTTAGGTTTAGGGATACTGTCACGAATAGGGTTAGGTTTAGGATTATCGTTTTGCATAAGGGGTTAGACTTAGGGTTAGTGTTAGGTTTAGGTCTAGGATTATTGTAAGGGTTTGTGTTAGGGTTAGTGGAATAGGGTGAGGGTTAGGGTTAGGGTTAGGGTTATGATTAGAGGTTATGGTTATGAATAGGGTTAGGGTTATGGTAGGATTCACATTCAATTTAGCGCTTGGCTTACAGGTTACACTTCTGGATAGGTTTAGAGTTGGTGTTAGGGTTAGGGTTAGTGTTAAGGTTTAGCCTTGGTGTTAGGATTAGTGTAAGCATTACAGTTAGGGTTAGTTTTAGGGTTAGGGTTAGGTTTTGTATTAGGGTTTATGGTTATGGTTAGGGTTAAGGTTAGAGGGTTAGGGTTAGGGATAGTTTTAGACTTACGTTAAGATTTAGTGTTAGTGTTTGAGTTAGTGGTTGCGATTATGGTTAGGTTTAGGGTTAGGGATAGAGTTAGGGTTAGGGTTAGGATGAGGTTTGGGTTTTGGGGTTAGGGTTAGTGTTAGGGTAAGGGTTAGGATTAGGGTTTTGCATTAGGGTTTAGAATTACTGTTAGGGTTAGCGTAGTTTTACAGTTAGGGTTAGGGTAAGGATTAGGGTTTTACATTAAGGTTTAGAATGAGGGTTAGGGTTAGCGTAGTTTTACGGTTAGGGTTACGGTAAGGATTAGGGTTAGGGTTAGGGTTACGGTTAAGGTTCAAAGTTTAGACATTAGTTTGAATTTTCGGGTTAGGTTTAATGTTAGGTTTAGGTTTAGGGTTAGGATTAGAAGTTAGTTTTAGGGTTATGGTAAAGTTTAGGGCTAGGGTTAGGTTTAGGGTTAGAGTTTAGTGTTAGGGTTAGGGTTGCGTTAGAGTTATTGTTAGGGTTATACAGGATTAGGGTTAGGGTTAGTGTTATGTTTATGTTTGGTGTTAGGGTTAGTTTTAGGGTTAGGGTTAGTGTTAGGATTATAATTTTGCATCGGGCTTAGGATTAGGTTTAGTGTTAGGTTTACAGTTAGGTTTATGGTTAGGGTTAGTGTTAGGACTAGAGTGTTAGGGTTCGGGTTCACTTTAGAGGTTAGATTTAGGTTTAGGGTTAGGGTTAGACAGAGTTAAGGTTAGGTTTAGGGTTACGGTTAGGTTTAGGGTTGGGGTTAGGGTTGAGTTTAGGTTTAGACTTAGGTTTAGGTTTAGGATTAGGGCTAGAGTGTTAAGGTTCGGGTTCGGGTTCATGTTAGTGTTAGAGGTTAAGGTTAGGATTAGTGTTAGGGTTAGGGGTAGGGTTAGACAGAGTTATGTTTTGGTTTATGGTTAGGGTTTGCGTTATGGTTAAGGTTAGGTTTAGAGTTTAGGATTAGTATTATGGTTGGCTAGGGGTAAGGTTAGGGTTAGACAGGTTTAGTGTTAGGGTTAGGGTTAGAGTTAGGGTTACAGTTAGTGTTAGTGTTAGGGTTAGGGTTAGTTTTAGACTGGGTTAGGGTTAGTGATAAGGTTAGTTTTGGGGTTAGGTTTAGTGTTAGGTTTAGGGTTAGTGTTAGAGTTATTGTTAGGGTGGTAATTAGGGTTAGGGTTAGGGTTAGACAGGGTTAGGTTTAGGGATAGAGTTAGGGTTAGTTTTAGGTTTTAGGTTAAGTTTAGAGTTAGAGTTTAGGGTTAGGGTTAGGGTTACGTTTAGGATTAGACTGTGTTAAGGTTAAGGTTATGGAGCTGCCGCGCCTAGCAATCAGTGTGCAGAGGAGGAGCTGGGCAGATCTGGGGTGCCCTCATCAGCCTCTCTGCATGTCTGGAGGACTCTGGATATCTCCGCCCAGACTGTTGGAGTTCCCCCAGGCTTCTAGGTTCAGTGAAGGGGAGAGGTGGGTTCAAGGCATCCTCATCAGCCTCCCCATTCCGGTTACACTTGGAGAACTGCTGAGCTCCCGATGTGTTGGGAGCCGCGGCCGAGCCCAGTCGCCTTACTTGGCGGACGTGAGGCCTGTAGGAAAGAGCAAAGCCTGAGCTAGATTACCCCTCCCACCGAGTGTGCTAAGATGGCGCTTGTCTCCTGCTTCCTGCTTGGTAAACAACCCGCTCTGTAAGATAGTCTGCCTAGCAACAACTGATGTTAGCCAATCAGCCCGCATCGCGCGCTTTGAACTGATTGGCCACTGTAACCTTATAAAAGTGAGTGCCTCTCCCGCCAGAGGAAGAAGCACGGAACGAGCCGCGGGGAGCGGACCGGTTGAGGCTTCGGCCAGGTAGGATCCCGGGGCAGACTGTGAGGAAGACAAATAAAGAAAAGCTTGTCCACCACGAAACCCTGTTGCGTGCTGTTCCTGCCGGCCGGGAGCGACACCGACAACTGGTGGCCCGTACGGTGAACTGATCAGCCCCGAGACGTGGTGGTGGACGATACGCTCCAACACAGTGCTGCAGGACAGGTGAGTAGAGGATAAACCTGGGCCCTGGGTGGCGCGCACCTACAGGGATTTTGGACTCCTCTCGAGCTCACGCATAAGTGGCCGGTCTCCTAGGCCTCACGAGGTGAGTCAAAATAATAGATAAATATGGGAAACATACCGGACAAAGATGCTCAGCCCTTGGTGTTGGTCCTTCGGAGACTCCTAAAGTCCAAGGTCCTCAAGGTGGGGCGTAAGACTCTAGAAAATTTCCTTGCAGATATTGACAGCTTTGCTCCCTGGTTTCTGCCTACAGGGCATGTAAACCTGTCGTCCTGGGAAAAGTTGGGCAGAGACCTTTCCCTAGCAGAACGGGAGGGTAGAGCTTCGGTTTCTGCTCGTCCGTTGTGGGAAATGATACACGCGTGCCTAAAGAGTGAGGGTAGTTACGGGGGGAGCTCTCAAGAACTTGTAGAAGTACGCGAGGTGTTTGAACAGACACAGTCAGGGAGCTCCCGAGAGGGGTCCATCAAGGGGAGCAAGGATGCTAAGGAGGAGGACGGGGCTCTAGCCTCGGAGTTGTCTGACTCCGAGGACACAGGAAAGTTGAATGGCAAGGAGGCCAAAGAGACCAGCTGTCAGGAGGCTAAGTTGTTTGATGGGGAGGCGCAAGGCTCTTTCGCCACGTTGCGCCGAGAACTGCGCTCCGCTCAGCTAGGCTTACGAAAAACAGAGAGCTTCTGAGCGCCCCCTGGCAGGGGAGGGAGACAGAACCTTCTGCTCCGCCCTGTAACTCGTTCCCGGATGCGGTCCCTCGCTGTGAGGCCGCCGCATGGGAACTCCCCCCTCTTCCGTCAGTACAGGAAGTAACGCATAGGCCGCCATCTTATGATGCTCCGCCACCGGCGGGACGTTATTTCCACAGACAGCTGTGGCGTGGGGGTTGTGTGTCTAATGAAGACCACCCATTCCCAGGGATAGATAGCGGCCCCTATGGGATATACCCTGTACAGATAGCCCCAGGTCAGGGACGTAATGTGTGGGAACCCTTTGAAATAAAACAGATCAGAGAACTTAAAAGTGCTGTTACAACTTTTGGACCCACCGCACCTTATACCATTGCCATGCTGGAGAACCTGTCTTCCAGGCCCCTCACCCCCACAGATTGGGTTCAATTGACAAAAGCATGTCTACCCTCAGGCAGTTACCTAGACTGGCAAGCCTGGTATGCAGAGTTCTCTGCCGAACAGGCTGAGAGAAATGCCAGTCGAGGAAACAGGGGATGGAATAAGGATATGCTTATGGGAGAGGGCCAACACGCAGATGATCAGACCCAGTTTCCTGGTGCTGTCTATGAGCAAATTAATGCCATAGGGCTTCGCGCCTGGAAACAGGTGAATGGCGCTGGAACGGCTTCCCTGTGTCTCTCGAAAATGTTTCACCTGCTAAGATTATTGAACATTACCCGGAAGCAGTCACTTCCCTGGCCCTAGAGGCACATAATAGGGCCGTCCAACATTTTGGCTCGGGACCCCTAGCCATTCGGGTGCCCTACACAGCTAGCCAAGTTAAAACCTTAACTGCTTGTATAGACACTTGGGCCATTCTAAGATGCATCTTTCATGGAGAGATAAATAATCAATATCCAAAAGACCCATTGTTACAGTTCGTTACTCAACACCCAGTAATCTTTCCAAGAATCACTACCTCTGAACCTATTGCCCCAGCAACAACAGTTTATACTGATGGATCCAAAACTGGAGTGGGAGCCTATGTGGTCTCAGGCATGCCTCCAATTAGTATACAGTTTGAGCCAGACCAACCACAGGTGGTAGAATTACAGATTGTTAAAACTGTTCTTGAAAAGTTCCCAGGAGCCATTAATATCGTTTCCGATTCTAAGTATGTGGTCAATGCTATGCAGGTTCTTGAGACAGCAGGCCTAATCAAACCAATTTCTAAAGTGACTAAATTGTTCCAGTCTATTCAGACCCTGCTCCAAAACAGACACACCAAGGTATTCACTACCCACATATGGGCACATACACACCTACCAGGGCCCATGACGCAGGGCAATGCACCTGCTGACGTGGCCACTCGCCCACTGTGGATCTTCAACATGCTATCACCAATAAAACAAGCCCGTGGTTTCCATGACAAGTTCCATGTCAATGCTAGGACATTAGCTAATCACTTCTGCATTTCCAGAGCTGAAGCACGAGACATCGTGCGGCTATGTGGCTCATGTGCCACACATAGGTCTGTTACATCAGTGGGGGTTAACCCTAGAGGGCTGGTCCCTGGTGACATTTGGCAGATGGATGTCACACACATGACAGATTTTGGGTCTCTTAAATATGTCCACGTCTCTACAGACACCTGTTCCCACGTCATATTTGCAACTGCAGAGACAGGTGAAAAGGTTTCTAATGTGATTAATCATTGCCTAGCGGCTTGGGCCGCATGGGGCAAACCCAGAATATTAAAAACAGATAATGGACCAGCCTACACAGGAAAAGCCTTCAGTGAATTCTGTAAAACTATGGAAGTACAATTAAAACATGGTATCCCATACAATCCTCAAGGTCAAGGGATCATCGAGAGAGCTCACAGAAGTATCAAGGAACTCCTATATAAACAAAAAGGGGGAGTAAGCCAAGGCCTGCCTCCAAAGGCGCAGTTATTTATGGCATTATTCACATACAATTTTTTAAACTTAAACAGTGAAAATTGCTCCCCAGCTATGGCACATTGTACCCCATCCCCAAAAAATAAAGGATGGGTTAGATGGAAAGATGTCCTGACGGGACAATGGATGGGCCCGGATCCGGTGGTTAGCTGGAACTGAGGCACGGTTTGTGTCTTTCCGCAGGGACCGGGACGAGAACCACTGTGGGTCCCAGAGAGGTTGACGCGTGCGACAAGTCCCTCGACTGAAGATCAGGCCTGTTCCACCAGAGGCCAACCGCAGACCCAACAACAAGATGAGCCCTAAAAGAACTGCAGGACAATCCCTTTTTGGGGGCCTGGAACGGCTTGCTCCCCTATGTGCTACCCTTGTTAGGCCCTCTATGCTCCTTGTTCTTGCTCCTGCTTATAGGACCATGCTTGCTCCGATGGGTCACATCGTTCATTAATGGACGCCTTGTGGCGGCACGTCGTCAGGTCCTCATGGTTGCCCATGCTGCTCTGGCAGCGGTCCAGAACGGGCAAAACGACCCCCAGGCATACGCATGGCTCGCTCGCATGGCCTACGACCGCGTTTAAAAGTGACAGGCTTCCCACATTCTCCTCCCTAGACAACAACATGTAGCAGGGTGGGTGAGTCAATGACAGGTAAGAGCGTGCCTCCCTAGCACGACTCAACCTAAGCCAGGCCCTACCCCATGGCGCATGAAAGCCGCTGGATCACTAGATTCCGCCCCGAATCTAGATGCCTCTCCAAAGGGGATCATAAGGAGAGACGTGAGCATATGCCTATGTGCACCCAGGTTCCGTCTGACCTATCCCTGGCCCTGGAAAAAAGGACGAGGGCCTCAAGGCCTTGGTGGACCCTGGGACGGCCCCCCGGGTTCCAACCCAAAGGCCTGCGGTGGGCCTCAGATACAGGGCATAGGCCTCTACGCTCAATCCAGGACGGGCTGCGATGCGCTCATTCTTGTAAAATAAAATAGGGGGAGATGTTGGGAGCCGCGGCCGAGCCCGGTCGCCTTACTTGGCAGACGTGAGGCCTGTAGGAAAGAGCAAAGCCTGAGCTAGATTACCCCTCCCACCGAGTGTGCTAAGATGGCGCTTGTCTCCTGCTTCCTGCTTGGTAAACAACCCGCTCTGTAAGATAGTCTGCCTAGCAAAAACTGATGTTAGCCAATCAGCCCGCATCGCGCACTTTGAACTGATTGGCCACTGTAACCTTATAAAAGTGAGTGCCTCTCCCGCCAGAGGAAGAAGCACGGAACGAGCCACGGGGAGCGGACCAGTTGAGGCTTCGGCCAGGTAGGATCCCGGGGCAGACTGTGAGGAAGACAAATAAAGAAAAGCTTGTCCACCACGAAACCCTGTTGCGTGCTGTTCCTGCCGGCCGGGAGCGACACCGACACCGATGGGTGGGTGGGCCCACACTATCAGCCTAGCCCAGCCTGTTTAGCTGCCACACCTGGCCATCGGTATGCAGAGGAGGAGCTGGGCAGATCTGGGGTGCCCTCATCAGCCTCTCTGCGTGTCTGGAGGCTCTGGATATCTCCGCCCAGACTGTTGGAGTTCCCCCAGGCTCCCAGGTGCAGTGAAGGGGAGAGGTGGGTTCGAGACTTCCACATCAGCCTAGCCATTCTGGTTACACTTGGAGAACTGCTGAGCTCCCGACGGGTGGGCGGGCCCACACTATCAGCCTAGCCCAGCCTGTTTTGCTGCCGCGCCTGGCCATCGGTGTGCAGAGGAGGAGCTGGGCAGATCTGGGGTGCCCTCATCAGCCTCTCTGTGTGTCTGGAGGACTGTGGATATCTCTGCAAGCAGGGAGGGACCACAGGTTCCTGAGGCACCATGGCCTGTGGTGAGTACCCTAACCCAGCTGCGATTGAAGAACTGTAGAGCTTCCAAGGGGCAGGGGGGCGCACAGTGTCCCTGAGGCCCAGCTTGTCTGGAACTGTGGAGTTCTGAGCAGGCAGAGGAGGGCCACTGGTTCTGTAGGCCCAATGGCTTGGGGTAGTGCGGTGCCAGAGTCTCAGTAGCTCCAAACATAGAAGGGGATTTTCAACAGATCCTGAGGAAGCTTTCAAATAACACTTGAAACACAGAAATGTAGGAAAATGACAAAACGAAAGAACAAATTACAACCTCAAACCTCCAGCCCATCTCAAGAAACCTAGGAGCGATGTATATAGAAGAAAATATATCCCATCCACCTCATATATCGGACACAATAGCTACTGAAATTGACAAGCAACTCCAGGAAGCTTTAAAAATATTCAAACTCGAAATAATCTCCCAGATAAAAGAAGAAATGATAAAAGAAATGAAACAGATTCTAAATATATCCAAAGAAAACACAGATAAAAAATTGGAGGAACTAAACAAAAAGATAGAATCCCTAGACGAGCAATATAAGAAACAAACAGAATACATAATGCAGATGCACAGAGATATACAGGAAATAAAAAAACTCCACTGAAAGTTGTAAAAACCGCCTTAAAGAAAGTGAAGATAGAATTTCAGACCTTGAAGACAGGATTGCAGCTAGTGAACAGGAAAGGAAAGATCTTTTGAAAATAACAAGGAATCAGGAAACAACAATTCAACAACTGCAAGACAATGAAAAGAAGAATAACATAAGAATGATAGGGGTTAATGAAAGAGAGGGAGACAACATGAAGGATGTCAGGAGGATATTTAGAGAAGTAATAGCTGAAAATTTCCCAAGCATGAGATCAGAAACTGACATCAGGATCAGTGAAGCATATAGAACTCCAAATAGTCATAACCAAAATAAAACTACACCCAGACATATAATAATCACCATCCCAGAAATCCAACACAAGAATAGATTATTAAAAGCTGTCAGAGAGAAAAGACAGATCACTTATAAAGGAAAACCTATCAGAATCACAGCAGACTTCTCAGCACAAACGATAAAGTCAAGAAAAGCATGGAGTGAAATATTCCAGATCCTAAAGCAAAATGATTTCCAACCAAGACTGATATATCCTGCAAAACTATCATTCAAAATAGATGGTGAAATACGATACTTCCATGACAAAGAACAGCTGAAGAACTTCATGAACACCAAACCAACCCTGCAAAAAATATTGAAAGACAGTTTGGATACACAAAGGAAAAAACCACTAAGCAAAGCAAATAATTAAACAGACCAGAAAGATAAAGATGCAACAGCAGAGAGATAACATTCCTACAATTAACCAGCATTTAACAGTAATAACCATTAATGTAAATGGTCTCAATGCACCAATCAAAAGAAACAGACTAGCAGAATGGATCAAAAAACAAAATACAACCATATGCTGTTTACAGGAAACCCATCTAACCCAGAATGATACTCACAGACTGAAAGTCAAAGGATGGAAAACAATTCTTCATGCAGCAGGAATCCAAAAGAAGGCAGGAGTAGCCATTCTGTTTGCAGACAACGTGAACTTTAAACCGACAATGACCATTAAGGACAAAGAAGGTCACTACACACTTGTAAGGGGAAAACTCCAAGAGGAAGAGATAACTATCTTAAATATATACGCACCAAACTCCAGAGCACCCAGTTATATAAAACAATAATTAACAGAAATGAAAACTCAAATTATCAGTAACTCAATTGTAACAGGAGACCTTAATACACCACTGACACCAAGGGACAGATCAAACAGACAGAAAATGAGCAAAGAAATAACAGAACTGAATCACACCTGTGAACAAATGGGTTTGATAGACATGTACAGAATGTTCCACCCAACAACATCAGAATACACATTCTTCTCAGCAGTACATGGATCATTCTCTAAAATAGACTATATATTAGCTCAAAGAACATATTTAAACAAATGCAAAAGAGTTGAGATGATCCCTTGCATGTTATCGGATCATAGCGCTCTGAAATTAGAAATTAATGATAAAAGATAATGCAAAAATTCCGCAAACACATGGAAACTGAATAACACACTCTTGAGCAATCAGTGGGTCACAGAAGAAATTAAAGAAGAAATTAAACAATACCTAAAAGAAAATGAAAATGCAGATACAACTTACCAGAATCTGGGATGCAATGAAAGCCGTCCTGAGAGGAAAATTTATTGCACTGAGTTCCCACATCAGGAAAACAGAACGAATACAAATAAATAACTTGATGCTACACCTCAAACAGCTAGAAAAAGAAGAACAAGTCAAGCCCAAAGCCAAAAGAAGAGAGGAAATTATAAAAATCAGAGCAGAAATCAATGCAATAGAGACTAAGAAAACAATCCAAAGAATCAACGAATCAAAGAGTTGGTTCTTTGAAAGAATAAATAAAATCGATAAGCCCCTAGCCAACCTTATTTTAAAAAGGGGAGAAAAAGCTCAAATTCATGCAATAAGAAATGAAAAAGGAGAAATCACTACAGACCCAATTGAAATACAGAGGATCATCAACACCTATTTCGAAAAACTCTCCTCTCAAAAGTTTGATAACACAGAAGAAATAGCGACAGATTCTTAGAAGCATATGAAGTACCAAAGCTAGATCAAGAGGATGTAAAACTGTTGAATAACCCAATCTCTGCTAATGAAATTGAAAATGTAATTAAATCCTTAACCCACCAAGAAGAGCCCAGGCCCAGATGGATTCACTGCAGAATTCTACAAGAAATACAAAGAAGACCTAATGCCGACACTCCTCAAACTATTCAATGAAATTGAAAGGGAAGCAATCCTTCCTAAGTCATTCCTGGAAGCAAATATTACTCTAGTACCAAAACCTGAGAAAGACCCAACTATAAAAGAGAACTATAGACCGATCTCCCTAATGAACACAGATGCAAAAATCCTCAATAAAATATTGGCAAATAGGATCCAGCAAATCATCAAGAAGATTATACACCATGACCAAGAGGAATTCATCCCAGGAATGCAAGGATGGTTCAACATACGCAAATCAATAAATGTAATCCACCATATCAATAAAGCCAAAAATAAGAATCACATGATCATTTTTATAGATGCAGAAAAAGCCTTTGATAAGGTCCAACACTTATTCATGATAAGAACTTTACAGAAAATTCGAATAAATGGTCTTTACCTCAATATAATAAAGGCCATTTATGACAAACCAACAGCCAGCATCATACTAAATGGCCAAAAATTGAAAGCCTTTACTTTAAAATCGGGCACAAGACAAGGATGTCCTTTATCACCACTCCTATTTAATATAGTACTGGAAGTACTAGCCAGAGCAATTAGGCAAGAAAGAGAAATAAACGGGGTAAAGATAGGAAAAGAAGAAGTTAAATTATCATTGTTTGCAGATGACATGATACTCTACATAGAAGACCCCCTAAACTCCATTGAAAGACTCTTAGATACAATAAATAAATTCAGTAATGTGGCTGGATACAAAATCAATACTCAGAAATCAATAGCATTCCTATACACGAACAACAAAATCACAGAGAGGGAAATAAGAGAAACTGAACTATTCACATTAGCAAGCAAAAAAATGAAATATTTAGGAATTACTCTTACGAAAGAAGTGAAAGACTTATACAGTGAAAATTATAATACACTGAAAAAGGAAATTGAAGATGATCTCAGAAAATGGAAAGACATCCTTTGCTCATGGATAGGAAGAACAAACATTGTGAAAATGGCCATTCTCCCAAAACTGTTATACATATTCAATGCAATCCCAATAGAAATACCATCACCATACCTTACAGATCTAGAGAAATCACTCCTAAATTTCATCTGGAACCAGAAGAGACCGAGAATCGCAAAGGCAATTCTAAGCAGCAAAGACAAAGCAGGAGGCATCACAATCCCTGACTTGAAGTTATACTACAAAGCAACAGTAGTAAAATCAACATGGTATTGGAATCCAAACAGAACCGAAGATCAATGGAATAGATTAGAATATACAACCACAACTACAAACACACTCAACCACCTTATCTTTGATAAAGGAGCCAAGCAGGTTCACTGGAAGAACGACAGTCTCTTTAATAAATGGTGCTGGAAAAACTGGCTCTCCATTTGCCGAAAACTAAAGCTAGACCCATCTCTATCACCATGTACTAAATTAAAATCTAAATGGGTCAAAGATCTGAATATTAAAACAGAAACACTAAATCTATTGGAAGACAAAATAGGTAGAAACCTTGGAGACATAGGAGTAGGTAAAGAATTCATGAACAGGACTCAAACCGCACAAGAAATACTCCCCAGAATCAATAACTGTGACCACTTCTTATTAAAAAGTTTCTGCATGTCAAAAGAAATCTCCAGCATAGTGAAAAGAAAACCCACAAACTGGGAAAAGATTTTAGTGAACTCTCTCTCAGACAAGGGCCTCTTGTCTAAATCATATAAAGAATTAAAGAAACTCAGACCTCCAAAATTCAAAGATCCAATCCAAAAATGGGCATCTGAGATGAATACGCAATTCTCAGATGAAGAAATGCTAATGGCAAATAAATACATGAAAAAATGCTCATCATCATTGGTCATTAGAGAAATGCAAATTAAAACCACACTGAGATACCATCTCACTCCTGAAAGAATGGCCAGGATCAAGAAAATCAACAACAAATGCTGGAGAGGCTGTGGGGAAAAAGAACTCTCCTGCACTGTTGGTGGGAGTGTAGACTGGTACAGCCTTTGTGGAGATCTGTCTGGAGATTTCTCAAAAAGTTGGGATTGGAAATCCCATTTATTGCAGCTATTCCACTTCTAGGCATATTCCCAGAAGAACTGAAAGCATCATACCACAGTGATATATGTGCACCTATGTTTATAGCAGCACAATTTTAATCGCCAGATCTTGGAAACAACCCAGGTGTCCATCAACTGAGGAATGGATAAAAAAAGTTGTAGTATTTCTATACAATGGAGTATTATTCAGATATAAAGAAGGGTCACATTGAGATATTTATCAATAAATGGGCGCAGCTTGAGACCATACTCATAAGTGAAATAAATCAATCTCGCATGTGTGAATACCGAATAGTTTCCCTAATGTAAGTAATGATTCAAATATATAAAAATATGTGGTAATCATGATTCCCCATTAGGTGGCCTTGAAGCCTTATAAAGTTTTCACTCATTAATTAGAAACGCTTTATTCTGGCCTTCTTGATATGGAAATATTTGAAGCTAGAGTATATGAAGTTTTATCCAAATATTTCAAGAAAAAAGACAGACACTATGGTAACTACTATTAAGTCGGGTTATATGGTGGTGAAGTACTAGGTTGCTGAAGCAGTCATGCTTTGACCTCTATTGTTATATGGTTATGTCCTGTTTTATCTCAATCTCCCCCTTATTCTTTTAAAAAATTATTTAGTTATTTTTATATTTGTCTTAATTAAAGAAAAAATCTAAAAAATTAGGATATATAAATAGTAACTCTTTTTGATTTTCTATTAACTTGTTTTGAAGTCCTGTAATACTCCTGCGATCTTGTTTTGACTGATTAGACTCTGTTCCATTCTGTATGATAGTATCAAGTTTGAGGATCTAGGCAACTACTTTGAAGGCAATAAGATTCACTAAGATGCCCATTCTGGTTTGACTATTGTCTTCTTTGGAAGTCCTGTAATGTTTATAATGCCTAAGTTTTATTGTTCTTGTTCTCTACTGTTTTGTCCAACTTTATAATATCTAATGAGATAGACAATTCTTTTTAAGGAAACAAGAGACAACGTTGGTAACCATTGTTGATAACCTTGTACTCTGTTCTACACCATGTGCTATGTCTATCCTTGGTTTTGACTGACAGCTCTGTTTTGCCATATTTGACTGTATTCTCCCCCCCCCCAAAAAAAGTAATAAACACTAACCAGTAATAAAATCCAAAATGTGTAAATTTTGTTGTAAAAAAGAGAGGGGAAAAAAAAAGAAAAAGAGCTCTAACGGATATAACAGCAAGTGTGTTTGGGGTGTTAAATAGCTGACTATATCAATGTTTTTGGATCATTGAACACAGCTGTTTGCAGTCTCCCTGTTTGAATGTCCACCTTGTATTCTTTGATACTGTGATTTGAGCAACTATTTTCAAGATGATAACATGTAATCTATTAACAGGTGATTCCTTACTGTTATTTTTTTTTTTTGTAGTTCTGTATTACGTGTACCCTTACAACGCTTTGTTTTGTTTTGTGTTTTTCTCTTTTTCCTCTTAAATAAAAAAAAAAGTTTAAGGTTATGATTACTGTTAGGGTTAGGTTTGGAGTTAGGTTTAGGTTTAGTGTTAGTATTAAGATCAGGGTTATGATTAGGGCTTTGCTTTAGGTGTTAGGATTATTTTAGTTTTAGTGTTAGGTCTGGCTTAGGGTTAGGGTTAGGATTAGAAGTTAGGTTTAGGGTTAGTGTTCGTGTTAGTGTTAGGGCTAGTGTTAGTGTTAGTGTTAGAGGTTAGGGTTAGTGTTAGGGTTAGGGTTACGGTTAGAGTTTAGGGTTAGGGATAAGATTATAGTTTAGATTTAGTGTTAGGGTTAGGATTAGAAGTTAGTGTTAGGTTTATGGTTAGGGTTAGGCTTAGATTGAGGTTTAGGTTTAGGGTTAGGGTTATGGTTAGAATTTAGGTTTGTATTAGGTTTAGTGTTAAGGTTAGAGTTAGAGGTCAAGTTTAGGGTTAGGTTTAGTGTTAGGTTTAGGGTTAGGTGTAGGTTTTGGGTTAGGGTTCTGGTTAGGGTTAGTCTTAGGTTTAGGTTTAGTATTAGACAGAGTTAGTGTTAGGGTTGTAATTTGGGTTAGGGTTAGAGTTAGGGATAGACAGGTTTAGTGTTAGGGTTAGGGTTAGTCTTAGGGTTAGTTTTAGGGTTAGAGTTAAGGTTAGCTTTAATGATTAGGGTAAGGGTAAGGGTTAGCTTTAGGGTTAGGTTTAGGGTTAGGGTTAGACAGGGTTAATGTTAGGGTTATGGTTAGGCTTCAGGTTAGGTTTGGGATTATGTTTAACGTTAGTGTTAGGATTTTGGTTATTGTTAGGATTAGGGTTTTGCATTAGGGGTTAGGATTAGGCTTAGGGTTAGAATTAGGTTTAGAGTTGGTTTTAGGGTTAGGGTTAGAGTTAGGTTTAGTTTTAGGGTTAGCGTTAGGGATAGGGTCATGTTTAGTGTTAGACAGAGTTAGAGTTAGGGTTAGGTTTAGGGTTAGGGTTAGGATTTGGGTTAGACAGAGATAGTGTTAGTGTTAGGGTTAAGGTTAGTGTTAGGGTTAGGGTTAAGTTTAGGGTTAGAGTTTTGGGTAAGGGTTAGGGCTAGAGTTATGGTTAGGGTTCGTGTTAGACAGGGTCAAAGTTAGGGTTATGGTTAGGATTAGGGTTAGGTTTGGGATTAGGTTTAGGGTTACTGTTAGGAATAGGGTTATGTTTAGAATTAGGGTTTTTCATTAGGGGTTAGTCTTAGGGTTAGGGTTAGGGTTAAGTATAGGATTAGTTTTAGGGTTAATGTTAGGGTCAGAGGGATAGGGTGAGTGTTAGGGTTAGGGTTACGGTGAGGGTTATGATAAGAAGTTATGGTTATGGATAGGGTTATGGTTATGGTTTGGGTTCGGGATCAATTTAGCACTTGGATTATAGGTTACACTTCTGGATAGGGTTAGAGTTAGGGTTAGGGTTAGGGTTAGTGTTACAGTTTAGCCTTAGAGTTAGGATTAGGGTAAGCATTAGGTTAGGGTTACTGTTAGGGTTAGGGTTAGAGGTATGTTTTAGGGTTAGGGTTAGATTTAGGTTTAGGGTTAGGTTTTGGATTAGGGTTTATGGTTACGGTTAGTGTTAGGGTTAAGATTAGAGGATTAGGGTTAGGGATATGTTTAGACTTACGGGAAGGTTTAGTGTTAGTGTTAGAGTTAGTGGTTTGGGTTATTGTTAGGTTTAGTGTTAGGGATAGAGTTAGGGTTAGGGTTAGGGTTAGGTTCGGGTTTAGGGTTAGGGTTAGTGTTAGCATAAGGGTTAGGATTAGGGTTTTGCATTAGGGTTTAGAATTAGGGTTAGGATTAGCTTAGTGTTACAATCAGGGTTAGGGTAAATTAGGGTTAGAGTTAGGGTTACGGTTAAGGTTAGAGGTTTAGACATTATTTTGAATTTTCAATTTAGGTTTAATGTTAGGTTTAGGGTTAGGGTTAGGTTTAGGATTAGAAGATAGTTTTAGGCTTATGGTAAAGGTTAGGGCTAGGGTTAGGCTTGGGTTAGAGGTTAGGGTTAGGGTTAGTGTTAATGTTAGGTATGGCTTAGGTTCAGGGTTAGGATTAGAAGTTAGGTGTAGGGTTAGGGTTAGTGTTAGCGTAAGGGTTAGGATTAGGGCTTTGCATTAGGGTTTGGAATTAGGTTTAGGGCTAGGGTAGTTTTACGGTTAGGGTTAGGGTAAGGATTAGGTTTAGGGTTAGGGTTACAGTTAAAGTTAGAAGTTTAGACATTAGTTTGAATTTTCTGGTTAGTTTTAATGTTAGGTTTAGGGTTAGGGTTAGGATTAGAAGTTAGTTTTAGGGTTATGGTAAATGTTAGGGCTAGTGTTAGTTTTAGAGTTGTAATTTAGAGGTAGGGTTAGGGATGCGTTATGTTTAGTGTTAGAGTTAGACAGGGTTAGTTTTAGGGTTAGGGTTATGGTTATGTTTGGTGTTAGGGATAGTTTTAGGGTTAGCTTTAGTGTTAGGATTGGAATTTGCATGGGGCTTAGGATTAGGTTTAGTGTTAAGGTTAGTTTTAGCTGTAAGGTTTAGAATTAGGTTTAGGGTTAGTTTTGGGGTTAGGGTTAGACTGTTAGTGTTAGGGTTAGGTTTAGGGTAAGGGTTAAGGTTAGAGGGTTAGGGTTAGGGAGAGGGTTAGGCCTAGGATTAGAGTTACATTCTGTTAGCATTAGGGTTAGTGTTAGGTTTAGGGTTAGGGTTATGGTTAGGGTTAGGTTTTGCGTTAGGGTTAGGCTAAAAGTTAGGGTTAGGATTAGCGCTAGAGGGTTAGGGTTCGTGTTAGGTTTAGGCTTAGGGTTATGCTAGATTTTAGGGGTAGGGTTAGGGTTAGTGTTCGGTTTGGCTTAAGTTTAGGGTTAGGATTAGAAGTTAGGTTCAGAGTTAGTGTTCATGTTCTTGTTAGGGTTAGTCTTAGTGTTAGAGTTTAGGGTTAGGGTTAGTGTTAGTGTTAGGGTTACGGCTAGATTTTATGGTTAGTGTTAGGGTTAGGGTCAAAATTTAGATTTTGTGTGAGGGTTAGGATTAGAAGTTAGTGTTAAAGTTATGATTAGGGTTAGGGTTAGATTGAGGTTTAGGTTTAGGGTTAGGGTTATGGTTAGAATTTAGCTTTGTATTAGGGTTAGTGTTAAGGTTAGAGTTAGAGGTTAAGTTTAGGGTTAGATTTACTGTTAGGTTTAGGGTTAGGTGTTGGTTTTTGTTTAGGGTTCTGGTTACGGTTAGGGATAGGTTTAGGTTTAGTATTAGACAGATTTAGTGTTAGGGTTTTAATTAGGGTTAGGGTTAGGGTTAGGGATAGAAGGTTTAGTGTTAGGGTAAGGTTAGGGTTAGCTTTAGGGTTAGGGTTAAGTTTAGTATTATCAATTAGGGTAAGGGTTAGGGTTAGCATTAGGGTTAGGTTTATGTTTAGACATGGTTAATGTTAGGGTTATGGTTAGGGTTTGGGTTTGGTTTTGGTTTCGGTTTAATATTTGTGTTAGGATTTGGATTAGGGTTAGGATTAGGGTTTTGCATTAGCGGTTAGGATTAGGCTTAGTGTTAGTGTTAGGGTTAGGGTTAGTGTTAGTGTTAGGGTTAGGGTTAGGGAATTGTTTAGGTTTGGGATTAGGATTAGGGTTAGTGTTAGCGAATTTTTAGCATTAAAGTTAGGATTCGGATTAAGGTTAGGGTTAGGGTTAGGGTTAGACTGATATTGTTAGGATTAGGTTTAGGGTAAGGGTTAAGGTTAAGGGTTAGTGTTAGGGATAATGTTAGGCTTAGGGTTAGAGTTACTTTGGGTTAGCATTAGGGTTAGTGTTAGGTTTAGGGTTAGGACTATGGTTAGGGTTATGGTTTAGGTTAGGGTTGAGTTTATGGTTAGGCTTACAGTTAGGATTAGGGCTATAGGGTTAGCTTTCGGGTTAGGATTAGCCTTACGGTTAGGGTTAAAGGTTAGCGGTAGGGTTAGGGTTAGGTTTAGTGGTAGGGTTAAACCGAGTTAAGGTTAGTGTTATGGTTAGGGTTAGGTTTAGGGTTAGGGTTAGCATTATGGTTAGGATTAGGTTTGGGGTTAGGGTTGAGGTTAGTTTTAGGCTTAGGGTTAGGGTTACGATTAGGGCTAGAGTGTTAGGGTTCAGGTTATTGTTAGGGTTAGAGGTTAGGGTTAAGTTTAGTGTTAGGGTTAGGGGTAGGATTGGACAGAGTTAAGGTTAGGGTTACGGTTAGTGTTAGCTTTATGGTAAAGTTTAGGGTTAGAGTTTAGGGTTAGGGCTAGGGTTTCCTTAAGGTTCGGGTTAGCGTTAGACAGGTTTAGTGTTAGGGTTAGGATTAGGGTTATGGTTAGGGTTAGGGTTAGTGTTAGGTTTAGAGGTCAGTGTTAGGGTTAAGATTAGGGTTAAGGTTAGACTGGGATAGGGTTTCGGATAGGGTTAGGTTTATTCTTAGGGTTAGGTTTAGTGTTAGACACAGTTCATATTAGGCTGGGAAGTAGGGTTAGTGTTAGTGTTAGGGATAGTTGTAGACAGGATTATGTTTAGGTTTAGGTTTAGAGTTAGTTTTAGGGTTAGGGTTAAGTTTAGCATTAGAGATTAGTGTAATGGTTAGGGTTAGGGTTAGGGTTAGCGTTAGACAGGGTTAATGTTAGGGTTATGGTTACTGTTAGGTTTAGGTTCGGGGTTAGGTTTATGGTTTGTGTTAAGATTAGGGTTATGGTTAGGATTAGGGTTTTGCTTTAGGGGTTAGGATTAGTGTTAGGTTTAGTGTTAGAGTTATGGTTATGGTTAGGGTTTGGGTTAGGGTTAGGCTTAGAGTTAGGGTTAGGATTAGGGCTAGAGGGTTTGGGTTCAGGTTAGGTTTAGGCTTAGGGTTAGGGTTAGAGGTTAGGGTTATGGATAGTGTTAGGGCTGGCTTAGGTTTAGGGTTAGGATTAGAAGTTAGGTTTAGGGTTAGTGTTCGTGTTAGTGTTAGTGTTAGTTTTAGAGGATATGGTTAGTGTTAGTGTTAGTGTTAGTGTTACGATTTGAGTTAAAGGTTAAGGCTAGGCTTAGGGTTAGGGTTAAAGTTTAGAGTTTGTGTTTGGGGTAGGAGTAGAAGTTAGTGTTAGATATATGGTTAGGGCTACGGTTAGATTGAGGTTTAGGTTTAAGGTTAGGGTTATGGTTAGAATTTATGTTTGTATTGGGGTTAGTGTTAAAGTTAGAGTTAGAGGTTAAGTTTAGGGTTAGGTTTAGTGTTAGGTTTAGGGTTAGGTGTAGGTTTTGGGTTAGGGTTCTGGTTAGCGTTATGGTTAGGGATAGGTTTAGTATTAGACAGAGTTAGTGTTAGGGTTGTAATTAGGGTTAGGGTTAGGTTACGGTTAGCGTTAGGTTTAGAAAGGATTAGTGTTAGGGTTAGGGTTAATGTTAGGGTTAGTTTTACGGTTAGGGTTAAGTTTAGCATTAGAGATTAGGGTAAGGGTTAGGGTTGGCATTAGGTTTAGGGTTAGGTTTAGGTTTAGACAGTGTTAATGTTAGTGTTATGGTTAGGGTTTGGGTTAGGTTTGGGTTTAGGTTTAATGTTAGTGTTAAGATTTGGGTTAAGGTTATGATTAGGGTTTTTCATTAGTGGTTAGGATTAGGCTTAGGCTTAGGGTTAGGGTTAGTGTTAGGATTAAGGTTAGGGTTAGGGTTAGGGTTAGGGTTAGGGATAGGTTTAGGTTTAGCTTTGGGTTAGGGTTAGCATTACGGTTAGTGTTAGGGTAAGGGTTAGGGTTAAGGTTAGGTTTATTGTTAGTCAGAGTTAGTGTTAGGGTTAGGGTTAAGGTTAGCTTTAGGGTTAGGTTTAGGGTTAGAATTGGGGTTTGGTTTAGGGTTGAGGTTGGGGTTAGGCTTACAGTTAGGGTTAGGATTAGAGCTATAGGTTTAGGGTTCGAGTTAGGTTTAGTCTTACTGTTAGGGTTAGAGGTTAGGGTTAGAGGTTAGTGTTAGCGTTAGAGTTAGGGTTAGAGGTAGGGTTAAACTGAGTTAAGGTTAGTGTTAGGTGTAGGGTTAGGGTTAGGGTTATGGTTATTGTTAGTGTTTGGGTTAGGGCTGAGGTTAGGTTTAGGCTTAGGGTTAGTGTTACGGTTAGGACTAGAGGGTTAGGGTTCAGGGTAGGGTTAGGGTTAGAGGTTAGGGTTAGGTTTAGTGTTACTGTTAGGGTTAGGGTTGGAAAGAGTTAAGGTTAGGGTTACGGTTATGGTTAGCATTATGGTAATGGTTAGGTTTAGAGGTTAGGGTTAGGGCTAGGGTTTCCTTAGGGTTAAGGTTAGTGTTAGACAGGTTTAGTGTTATGGTTAGGATTAGGGTTAACATTAGCGTTAGGATTAGTGTTAGGGTTAGAGATTAGTTTTAGGGTTAGGGTTACTGTTAGACTGGGTTAGGGTTACAGATAGGGTTAGGTTTTCCGTTAGGATTAGTCTTAGGGTTAGGTTTAGTGATAGACACAGTTCGTGTTAGGGTAGGAAATAGTGTTAGTGCTAGGGTTAGGGATAGGGTTAGACAGGGTAAGAGTTAGGGTTAGGTTTAGGTTTAGGGTTAGTTTTAGGGTTAGGGTTAAGTTTAGCGTTAGAGATTAGGGTAAGGGTTAGGGTTAGTGTTAGGTTTAGGTTTAGGGATAGACAGGGCTAATGTTAGGTTTATGGTTAGGGTTCGGGTTAGGTTTGGGTATAGGTTTAACATTAGTGTTAGCATTTTGGTTAGGGTTAGGATTATGGTTTTGCATTAGTGTTTAGGATTAGGCTTAGGGTTAGGGTTGGTGTTAGTGTTAGTTTTAGGGTTAGGGTTAGGTTTAGGGTTTTGGTTAGGGTTAGGGTTAGGGTCGGGGTCAGGTTTAATGTTAGAGTTAGTGTTAGGGTTAGGGGTAGGGGTAGCGTTAGTGTTAGGGTTAGGGTTAGGTTAAGGGTTAGGGTTAGGTTTCGGGTTAGAGAGGGATAGTGTTAGGGTTAGGGATAGGGTTAGCATTAGGGTTAAGTTTACGGTTAGAGCATAGGGTAACGGTTAGCGCTAGAGTTAGGTTTAGGATTAGGATTAGACAGGGTTAAGGTTAGGGTTACGTTTAGGATTAGGTTTAGGTTTGGGGTTAGGTTTAGGGTTACTGTTAGGAATAGTGTTAGGTTTAGGATTAGGGTTTTGTGTTAGGTGTTAGGCTTAGGGTTAGGTTTAGGGTTATGTCTAGGATTAGTGTTAGGGTTAGTGTTCAGGTTAGAGGGATAGGGTGAGTCTTAGGGTTAGGGTTAGGGTTATGGTTAGAATTATAGGCTATGGTTATGGATAGGGTTAGGGTTATGCTTAGGGTTCGGGTTCAATTTGGCGTTAGGCTTGTAGGTTACACTTCTGGATATGGTTAGAGTTAGGGTTAGGGTTAGGGTTAGGGTTAGGGTTAAAGTTATCCTCAGTGTTAGGATTAGAGTAAGCATAAGGGTTACAGTTAGTGTTAGGGTTAGGGTTAGAGGTAAGTTTTAGGGTTAGGGTTAGGTTTAGGGTTAGGGTTTGGTTTTGGGTTAGGGATTTTGGATATGGTGAGGGTTAAGGTTAATGTTAGAGTGTTAGAGTTAGCAATAGGTTTAGACTTATGGTAAGGTTTATTGTTAGTGTTAAAGTTAGTGGTTGGGGTTATGGTTAGGTTTAGGGTTAGGGATAGATTTAGGGTTAGGGTTAGGTTTGGGTTTAGGTTTACGGTTAGTGTTAGTGTAAGGGTTAGGATTAGGGTTTTGCATTAGGGTTTAGAATTAGGGTTAGGATTACGGATAGGCTTTAGTTTTGGGTTAGGGTTAGTGTTAGGGTTACTTTTAGTGTTAGACACAGTTTGTGTTAGTGTGGGAAAGACGGTTAGTGTTAGGGTTAGGATTAGGGTTAGACAGGGATAGGGTTAGGATTAGGTTTAGTTTTAGGGTTAGGGTTAAGTTTAGCATTAGAGATTATGGTTAGGTTTAGCTTTAGACAGGGTTAATATTAGTGTTATGGATAGTGTTAGGGTTAGGTTTGGGGTTAGGTTTATGGTTAGTGTTAGGATTAGGGATAGGGTTAGGAATAGGGTTTTGCTTTAGGGGTTAGGATTAGTGTTAGGTTTAGTGTTAGGGCTGGCTTAGGGTTAGGGTTAGGATTAGAAGTTAGGTTTAGGGTTAGTGTTCGTGTTAGTGTTAAGGTTAGTGTTAGTGTTAGAGATTAGGGTTAGGGTTAGTGTTAGGTTAATGGTTACGGTTAGAGTTTAGGGTTAGGCTTGTGTTAGGAATAGGGTTAAATTGAGATTTTGTGTTAGGGTTAGGTTTAGTGTTAGTCAGGGTTATGGTTAGGGTTAGGGTTAGATTGAGGTTTAGGTTTAGGGTTATGGTTAGAATTTAGGTTTGTATTAGGGTTAGTGTTAAGGTTAGAGTTAGATATTAAGTTTAGTGTTAGGTTGAACGTTAGTTTTAGGGTTAAGTGTAGGTTTTGGGTTAGGGTTCTGGTTAGGTTTTAGGGTTAGGTTTAGGTTTAGTATTAGACAGAGTTAGTGTTAGTGAGGTAATTAGGGTTAAGTTTAGGGTTAGGGTTAGGTTTAGACAGGTTTAGTGTAAGGGTTAGGGTTAGTATTATTGTTAGGGTTAGGGTTAGGGTTAGTTTTAGGGTTAGGGTTAAGTTTAGCATTAGAGATTATGTTAAGGGTTAGTGTTAGGATTAGGGTAAGACAGGGTTAATGTGAGGGTTATGGTTAAGTTTATGGTTAGGGTTCAGGTTAGGTTTGGATTTAGGTTTAGCGGTAGTGTTCGGATCTTGGTTAGGGTCAGGATTAGTGTTTTGCATTAGGGGTTAGGATTAGGCTTAGCGTTAGGGTTAGTGTTGGTGTTAGGTTTAGGGTTAGGCTTAGGGTTAGGCTTAGGATTAGGGTTAGTGTTAGGGTCAGGTTTAGTGTTAGACAGAGTTAGTGTTAGGGTTAGGATTAGGGTTAGGTTTAGGTTTAGGGTTAGGGTTAGGGTTAGGGTTAGGTTTTGGGTTAGATAGGGATACTGTTAGGGTTAGAGTTAGGGTTAGGGTTAGGGTTAAGTTTAAGTTTAGGGTTAGAGATTAGGGTAAGAGTTAGTGTAGTGTTATGGTTAGGATTAGGGTTAGGTTTGGTGTTAGGTTTAGGGATAGTATTAGGAATAGGGTTAGGTTTAGGATTGGGGTTTTGTGTTAGTGGTTCGGCTTAGGGTTAGTGATAGGGTTAAAGTTTAGATTTTGTGTTAGGATTAGGTTTAGAAGTTAGTCTTAGGGTTATGGTTAGGGTTAGGGTTAGATTGAGGTTTACGTTTAGGGTTATGGTTAGAATTTAGGTTTGTATTAGGGTTAGTTTTAAGTTTAGAGTTAGATGTTAAGATTAGTGTTAGGTTTAATGTTAGTTTTAGGATTAGATGTAGGTTTTGGGTTAGAGTTCTGGTTAGCTTTTAGGGTTAGGTTTAGGTTTAGTATTAGACAGAGTTAGTGTTAGTGAGGTAATTTGGTTTAGGGTTAGGGTTAGTGTTAGACAGGTTTAGTGTTAGGGTTAGGGTTAGGGTTAGTTTTAGGGTTAGGGTTAAGTTTAGTGTTAGAGATTATGTTAAGGGTTAGCGTTAGGATTAGGGTAAGACAGGGTTAATGTTAGGGTTATGGTTAGGGTTATGGTTAGGTTTCGGGTTAGGTTTGGATTTAAGTTTAACGTTAGTGTTAGGATCTTTGTTAGGGTTAGGATTAGTGTTTTGCATTTGGGGTTAGGATTAGGCTTAGCGTTAGGGTTAGGGTTGGTGTTAGGCTTAGGGTTAGGTTTAGGTTTAGGGTTAGGCTTAGTGTTAGGCTTAGGATTAGGGTTAGTGTTAGGCTCAGGTTTAGTGTTAGACTTAGGATCAGGTTTAGTGTTAGTGTTAGGGTTAGGGTTAGGGTCAGGGTTAGGTTTAGGGTTAGGGTTAGGTTTTGGGTTAGACAGGGATAGTGTTAGGGTTAGGGTTAGGGTTAAGTTTAGGGTTAGATCTTAGGGTAAGTGTTAGCGTAGAGTTAGGGTTAGGTTTAGGGTTAGACAGGGTAAGGTTAGGGTTTTGGTTAGGATTAGGGTTAGGTTTGGTGTTAGGTTTAGGGATAGTGTTAGGAATAGTGTGAGGGGGGCTGGGGATTTAGCCCAATGGCATAAGCACCTTCCTTGCAAGTGTGCGGTCATGAGTTCGATCCTCGGTACCGATAAAAACGAAAAAGACAAAAAAGAAAAAGGAATAGTGTGAGGTTTAGAATTTGGGTTTTGTGTTAGGGGATAGGCTTAGGGTTAGGGTTAGTGTTAGTTCTAGGTTTAGTTTTAGGGTTAGTGTTAGGGTTAGTGAGATATGGTAAATATTAGTGTTAGGGTTAGGGTTGGGTTTAGGGTTAAGTTTATGATTAGATGTTATGGTTATTGATAGGGTTAGGGTTATGGTTAGGG
Source organism: Cavia porcellus (assembly GCF_034190915.1). Taxonomy (NCBI): domain Eukaryota; kingdom Metazoa; phylum Chordata; class Mammalia; order Rodentia; family Caviidae; genus Cavia; species Cavia porcellus. The sequence goes on along the minus strand of NW_026947488.1, from coordinate 101,904,979 downwards.
TTCAGATTCAATTTAGCACTTGGCTTATAGGTTACACTTCTGGATAATGTTAGAGCTAGTGTTAGGGTTAGGGTTTGTGTTACAGTTTAGCCTTAGTGTTAGGATTATGGTAAGCATTAGGGTTAGGGTTAGTTTTAGGGTTAGGTTTAGAGGTATGTTTTAGGGTTAGGGCTAGGTTTAGGGTTACGGTTAGGTTTTGGTTTAGTGTTTATGGTTATGGTTAGGGTTAGGGTTAAGGTTAGACGGTTAGGGTTAGGGATAGGTGTAGACTAACGGATAATGTTTAGTGTTAGTGTTAGAATTAGTTGTTGGGGTTATGGTTAGGTTTAGTGTTAGGGATAGGGTTTGGGTTAGGGTTAGGGTTAGGTTTGGGTTTAGGGTATATGGTTAGTGTTAGGGTAAGGGTTAGGATTAGGGTTTTGCTTTAGGGTTTAGAATTAGGGGTAGGGTTAGGGTAGTGTTACAGTTAGGGTTAGGGTGAGGATTAGGGTTAGGGTTAGAGTTAAGGTTAGAGTTAAGGTTAGGTTAGAGGTTTAGACATTAGTTTGAATATTCATGTTAGGTTTAATGTTAGGTTTAGGGTTAGGATTAGAAGTTAGTTTTAGGGTTATGGTAAAGGATAGGTCTAGGGTTAGGTTTAGGGTTAGAGGTTAGGGTTAGGGTTAGGGTTGCGTTAGGGTTAGTGTTAGGTTTACACAGGTTTAGGATTAGGGTTAGGGTTAAGGTTATGTTTGGTGTTAGGGTTAGTTTTAGGGTTAGGGTTAGTGTTAGGATTAGAATTTTGCATTGGGCTTAGGATTAGGTTTAGTGTTAGGGTTAGTTTTAGCGTTGGGTTTAGGATTAGGTTTAGGCTTAGGTTTGAGGTTAGGGTTTGACTGTTAGTGTTAGGGTTAGGTTTAGATTAAGGGTTAAGGTTAGAGTTTTAGGGTTGGGGATAGGGTTAGGCTTAGGTTTAGAGTGATATTTGGGTGAGCATTAGGGTTAGTGTTCCGTTTAGGGTTAGGGTTATGTTTAGGCTTAGGGTTTCTGTTAGGGTAAGGCTTAGAGTTACGGTTAGGTTTATGGCTAGGAATTTAGGGTTTGGCTTAGGTTTAGGCTTAGGGTTAGGGTTACATGTTAGTGTTAGGGTTAGGGTTAGGGTTGGGTTACATGTTAGTGTTAGGATTAGGGTTAGTGTTAGGCCTGGCTTAGGTTTAGGGTTAGGATTAGAAGTTAGGTTTAGGGTTAGTGTTCGTGTTAGGGTTAGGGTTAGTGTTAGTGTTAGAGGATATGGTTAAGGTAAGTGTTAGTGTTCGGGTTACGGTTAGAGATTATGGTTAGGGTTAGGGTTAAAATTTAGGTTTTGTGTTAGGGTTAGGATTAGAAGTTAGTGTTAGAGTCATGTTTAGGGTTAGGGTTAGATTGTGGTTTAGGTTTAGGGTTAGGGTTATGGTTAGAATTTATGTTTGTATTAGGGTTAGTTTTAAGGTTAGAGTTAGAGGTTAAGTTTAGGGTTAGGTTTAGTGTTAGGTTTAGGGTTACATGTAGGGTTTGGGTTTGGGTTCTGGTTAGCGTTATGGTTAGGGTTAGGTTTAGTATTAGACAGAGTTAGTGTTAGTGTTGTAATTAGGGTTACGGTTAGGGTTCGACAGGTTTAGGGTTAGGGTTAGGGTTAGTGTTCGGGTTAGTTTTAGGATTAGGGTTAAGTTTAGCATTAGATATTAGGGTTAAGGTTAGTTTTAGGTTTAGACAGGGTTAATGCTAGGGTTATGGTTAGGGTTCGGGTTAGGTTTGGGTTTAGGTTATCTTTAGTGTTAGGATTTGGGTTAGGGTTAAGATTAGGGTTTTGAATTAGGGGTTATGATTAGGCTTAGGGTTAGGGATAGGTTTAGGTTTAGGGTTAGGGTTAAAGTTAGGGTTAGAGTCAGGTTTAGTGTGAGACAGAGTTAGTGTTAGGGTTAGAGTTAAGGTTAGGGTTAGGTTTTGGGTTAGACACGGATAGTGTTAGGGTTAGGGTTAGCGTTAGTGTTAGGGTTTGGGTTAATTTTAGGGTTAGAACTTAGGGTAAGAGTTAGGGCTAGAGTTAGGGTCAGGGTTAGTTTTAGACACTGTTAAGGTTAGGGGTATGGTTAGTGTTAGGGTTATGTTTGGATTTAGGTTTAGCGTTAGTGTTAGGGATAGGATTAGGTTTAGGATAAGAGTTTTGTGTTAGGTGTTAGGCTTATGGTTAAGGATAGGCTTAGGTCTATGGTTAGTGTTAGGATTACTGCTAGAGTTAGGGTTAGGTTAGGATTAGGGTTTTGCAATAGGGTTTAGAATTAGGATTAAAGTTAGAGTACTGTTACAGTTAGTGTTAGGATTAGGGTGAATGTTAAGATTAAGTTTAGAGGGTTAGAGATTAGTTTGAGTTTTAGGGTTGGGTTTAAGTTTAGGTTTAGGATTAGCGTTAAGGTTAGGGTTAGGATTAGAAGTTAGGTTTAGGGATATGGTAAAGGATAGGGTTAGGGTTAGGTTTAGGGTTAGAAGTTAGGGTTAGGGTGAGTGTTGGGTTAGGGTTAGTGTTAGGGTTAGACAGGGTTAGAGTTAGGGTTATGGTTATGGTTATGTTTGGGGTTAGGGTTTGTTTTAGGGTTAGGGTTAGTTTTAGGATTAAGATTTTGCATTGGGGTTAGTATTAGGGTTAGTGTTAGCGTAGTTTTAGCATTAAGGTTAGGATTTGGATTAGGTTTAGGGTTGGGGTTACGGTTAGACTGTTAGTGTTAGGATTAGGTTTAGGGTTAGGGTTAAGGTTAGAGTGTTAGGGTAGGCATAGTTTTAGGCTTAGGGTTAGAGTTACGTTGGGTTAGCATTAGGGTTAGTGTTAGGTTTAGGGTTAGGGTTATGATTAGAGGTTAGGGGTAGGGTTAGGGTTAGGGTTAGAGGTAGGGTTAAACTGAGTTAAGGTTAGTGTTACAGTTAGGGTTAGGGTTAGGGTTAGGGTTAAGTTTAGGTTATTTTTTAGGTTAGGTTTAAGCTTAGGGTTAGGGTTAGGATTAGGGCTAGAGTGTTAGTTCTCGCTTTAGGCTTAGGGTTAGAGTTTAGGGTTAGGTTGAGTGTTCGAGTTAGTGGTAGGGTTGGACAGAGTTAAGGTTAGGGTTACGGTTAGGGTTAGCATTACGGTAAAGGTTAGATTTAGAGGTTAGCATTAGGGCTAGGGTTTCCTTAAGGTTAGGGTTAGCGTTAGACAGGTTTAGTGTTAGGGTTAGGATTAAGGTTAGGGTTAGGTTTAGGGTTAGTGTTAGGGTTAGAGGTTAGTGTTAAGGTTAGGGTTAGGGTTAGGCTTAGTTTTAGACTGGTTAAGGTTATGGATAGGGTTATGTTTTGGGTTAGGGTTAGTGTTAGGTTTAGGTTTAGTGTTGGACACAGTTCGTGTTAGAGTGGGAAATAGGGTTAGTCTTAGTGTTAGGGTTAGGTTTAGACAGGGTTAAGGTTAGTTTAGGTTTAGGGTTAGGGTTAAGTTTAGAGTTAGAGATTAGGGTAATGGTTAGTGTTAGGGTTAGGGTTAGGGTTAGGATTAGGGTTTTGCTTTAGGGGTTAGGATTACTTTTAGGTTTAGTGTTAGGGTTATGGTTAGGGTTAGGGCTTTTGTTACGGTTAGGCTTAGAGTTAGAGTTAGGATTAGGGCTAGAGGGTTAGCATTCAATTTAGGTTTAGGCTTAGGCTTAGGGTTAGAGGTTAGGGTTAGGGCTAGGGTTAGTGTTAGGGCTGGGTTAGGTTTAGGGTTAGGATTAGAAGTTAGATTTAGGGATAGTGTTCGTGTTAATGTTAGCGTTAGTTTTAGTGTTAGAGGATAGTGTTAGGTTTAGTGTTAGTGTTAGGGTTACAGTTAGAGTTTAGGGTTAGGGTTAGGGTTAGGGTTAGGGTTAGGGTTAAGGTTAAAATTTAGATGTTGTGTTAGTGTTAGGATTAGAAGTTAGTGTTAGAGTTATGATTAGGGTTAGAGTTAGATTGAGGTTTAGGTTTAGGGTTAGGGTTATTGTTAGAATTTATGTTTGTATTTGGGTTAGTGTTAAGGTTAGAGTTAGAGGTTAAGTTTAGGTTTAGGTTTAGTGTTAGGTTTAGGGTTAGGTTTAGATTTTGGGTTAGGGTGGTGTTTAGGGTTATGGTTAGGGTTAGGTTTAGTATTAGACAGAGTTAGTGTTAAGGTTGTAATTAGGGTTAGTGTTAGGGTTAGGGTTAGGGTTAGACAGGTTTAGTGTTAGGGTTAGGGTTAGTGTTAGGGTTAGTTTTAGTGTTAGGATTAAGTTTAACATTAGAGATTAGGGTAAGGGTTAGGGTTAGCGTTAGCGTTAGAGTTAGGTTTAGGTTAAGACAGTGTTAATGTTAGGGTTATGGTTAGGGTTCGCGTTAGGTTTCGGTTTAGGCTTAACGTTAGTGTTTGGATTTGGATTAGGGTTAGGATTAGGGTTTTGCATTAGGGTTTAGGATTAGGCTTAGGCTTAGGGTTAGGGTTAGTGTTAGGATTAGGCTTAGAGTTTGGAATAATTTTAGTTTTAGGGTTAGGGTTAGGGTAAGGGTCAGGTTTAGTGTTAGACAGAGGTAGTGTTAGTGTTAGGGTCAGGGTTAGGGTTTGGGTTAGACAGGTATAGTGTTAGAGTTAGGGTTAGGGTTAGTGTTAGGGTTATGGTTAAGCTTAGGGTTAGAGCGTAGGGTAAGGGTTAGGGCTAGGGTTAGGATTATGGTTAGTATTAGACACTGTTAAGTTTAGGGTTATGGTTAGGATTAGTGTTAGGTTTGTGGTTAGGTTTAGGGTTAGTGTTAGAAATAGGGTTAGGTTTAGGATTAGGGTTTTGCATTAGGGGTTAGGCTTAGGGTTAGGGCTAGGGTTAGGGTTAGGTCTACTGTTAGGGTTAGGGTTACTGCTAGAGTTAGGGTTAGGGTTAGGTTTAGGGTTTTGCAATAGGGCTAAGAGTGAGGGTTAAAGTTAGAGGAGTGTTACGGTTAGGCTTAGGATTATGGCTAAGGTTAGTGTTAAGTTTAGAGGGTAAGAGATTTGTTTGAGTTTTAGGGTTAAGTATAAGGTTAGGTTTAGGGTTAACAATAAGTTTAGGGTTAGGATTAGGATTAGAAGTTAGGTTTGGGTTATGGTAAACGTTAGGGTTAGGGTTAGGTTTAGGGCTAGAAGTTGTGGTTAGGGTTAGGGTTAGGGTTAGGTTTAGGGTTAGAAGTTGTCGTTAGGGTTAGTGTTAGAGATTGACAGGGTTAGAGTTAGGGTTAGGGTTATGGTTATGTTTGTGATTAGGGTTAGTTTTAGGGTTAGGGATTAATGTTAGGATTAGGATTTTGCATTGGGTTTAGGATTAGGTTTAGTGTTAGGGTAGTTTTAGCGTTAAGTTTAGGTTTCGGGATAGGGTAAGTTTTGGGGTTATGGTTATACTGTTAGGGTTAGGGTTAGTTTTAGGGTAAGTGTTATGGTTAGAGGGTTAGGGTTAGGATAGTGTTAGGCTTAGGGTTAGATTTAGGGTTGGGTTAGTGTTAGGTGTAGTGTTAAGTTTAGGGTTAGGGTTATGTTTAGGGTTAGTGTTTTGGTTAGGGTTGAGGTTAGGGTTAGGCTTAGAGTTAGGGTTAGAATTAGGACTAGAGTGTTAGGGTTTGAGTTAGGTCTAGGCTTAGGTTAGGGTTAGAGTTTAGGGTTAGGGTTACTGTTATGGCTGGCTTAGGTTTAGGGTTAGGATTAGAAGTTAGATTTAGTGTAGTGTTCATGTTAGTGTTAGGGTTAGGGTTAGTGTTAGAGGATACGGTTAGGGTTAGTGTTAGTGTGAGGGTTACAGTTAGAGTTTAGGGTTAGTGCTGGGGTTAGGGTTAGGGTAAGATTTATGGTTAGGGTTAAAATTTAGATTTTGAGTTAGGGTTAGTTTTAGAAGTATGGTTAGGGTTAGGGTTAGATTGAGTTTTAGGTTTAGGGTTATGGTTAGGGTTAGAATTTAGGTTTGTATTAGGGTTAGTGTTAAGATTAGAGTTAGAGGTTAAGGTTAGGGTTAGTGTTAGGGTTAGTTTTAGGGTTAGGGTTAAGTGTAGCATTGGAGATTAGGGTAAGTGTTAGGTTTTGCGTTAGGGTTACGGTTAGGTTTAGGGTTAGACAGGGTTAATGTTAGGGTTATGTTTAGGGCTCGGGTTAGGTTTGGGTTTAGGTTTAATGTTAGTGTTAGAATTTGGGTTAGGGTTAGGGTTAGGGTTAGTGTTAGGGTTATGGTTAGGTTTAGGGTTAGTGTTAGAGTTAGGGTTAGGGTTAGCATTAGGGTTAGGGTTAGGGTTAAGTTTAGGTTTAGGTTTTGGTTTACACAGGGATAGTGTAAGGGTTCAGGTTAGTGTTAGGTTTAGGGTTAAGTTTAGGGTTAGAGGTTAGGGTAAGGGTTAGGGCTACAGTTAGCCTTAGGGTTAGGGTGAGACATTGTTAAGGTTACGGTTGTTAGGATTAGGGTTATGTGTGGGTTTAGGTTTAGTTTCAGTGTTAGGAATAGGGTTAGGTTTAGGATTATGGTTTTGCATTATGGGTTAGGCTTAGGGTTAGGTCTAGGATTAGTGTAAGGGTTAGTGTTAGGGTTAGAGGGATAGGGTGAGTGTTAGGGTTAGGGTTATGATTAGAGGTTATGGTTATGGTTATGGTTATTGTTAAGGTTATTTTTAGGGTTCCGGTTTAATGTAGCGCTTTGCTTATAGGTTACACTTCTGGATAGGGTTAGATTTAAGGTTAGGTTTAGGGTTAGGGTTACAGTTTAAACTTAGTGTTAGGATTAGGGTAAGCAATAGGGTTAGGTTTAGTGTTAGGGTTACGGTTAGAGGTATGTTTTAGGGTTAGGTTTAGGTTTATGGCTAGGGTTAGGTTTTGGGTTTGGGTTTACGGTTACTGTTAGGGTTAGGGTTAAGGTTAGAGGGTTAGGGTTAAGGATAGGGTTAGACGTACGGTAAGGTTTAAGGTTAGTGTCAGATTTAGTGGTTGTGGTTATGGTTAGGTTTAGGGTTAGGGATAGTGTTAGGGTTAGGGTTAGGGTTAGGTTTGGTTTTAGGGTTAGTGTTAGTGCTAGTGAAAGGGTTAGGATTAGGGTTTTGCATTAAGGTTTAGAATTAGTTTTAGGGCTGGGGTAGTGTTATGGTTAGGTTTAGGGTAAGGATTAAGGTTTGGGTTAGGGTTACGGTTAAGGTTAGAGGTTTAGACATTAGTTTGAAATTCCGGATTAGTTTTAATGTTAGGTTTAGGGTTAGGGTTAGGATTAGAAGTTAGTTTTAGGGTTATGCTAAAGGATAGGGCTAGGGTTAGGTTTAGGGTTAGAAGTTAGTGTTAGGATTAGGGTTGTTTTACGGTTAGTGTTAGAGTTAGACAGGGTTAGGGTTAGGGTTAGGGTTATGTTTATGTTTGGTGTTAGGGTTAGTTTTAGGGTTAGGGTTAGTGTTAGGATTAGAATTTTGCATTGGGCTTAGGATTCGGGTTAGCGTTAGGGTTAGTTTTAGCGTTAGGTTTAGGATTAGGTTTAGGGTTAGTGTTGGGGTTAGCATTAGGGTTAGGTTTAGGGTAAGGGTTAATGGGTTAGGGTTAGGGTTAGGGTGGGTTAGCGTCAGGGTCAGGTTTAGTGTTAGACAGAGTTAGTGTTATGGTTAGTGTTAGGGATAGGGGTAGGGTTAGGGTTAGGTTAGGTTTAGTCTTAGGGTTAGGGTTAGGTTTTGGGTTAGAGAGGGAAATTGTTAGGGTTAAGGTTAGGGTTAGGTTTAGGGTTAGCATTAGGGTTAAGTTTAGGGTTAGAGCTTAGGGTATGGGTTAGCTCTAGAGTTGGGTTTAGGATTAGGGTGAGACAGGGTTAAGGTTTAGGGTTATGGTTAGGATTAGGGTTAGGTTTGTGGTTAGGTTTAGGGTTACTTTTAGGAATAATGATAGGTTCAGGATTAGGGTTTTGCTTAAGGGGTTAGGCTTAGGGTTAGTGTTAGGGTTAGGTCTAGGAATAGTGTTAAGCTTAGTGTTAGAGTTAGAGGGATAGAGTGAGTGTTAGGGTTAGCGTTAGGGTTAGGGTTAGGGTTAGAATTAGAGTTTATGGTTATGGATAGTGTTAGGGTTATGCTTAGAGTTCCAGTTCAATTTAGAACTAGGCTAATAGGTTACACTTCTGCATAGGGTTAGGGTTAGGGTTAGGTTTAGGGTTAAGGTTAGTGTTAAAGTTTAGCCTTAGTGTTAGGATTAGGGTAAGCATAAGGGTTAGGGTTAGGTTTAGGTCTAGGGTTAGAGGTATGTTTTAGAGTTAGGGTTAGGTTTTGGGTTAGGGTTTTTGGTTAGGGTTAGGGTTAAAGTTAGGTTTAGAGGTTTAGGGTTAGGGATAGGTTTAGACTTACCTAAGGTAAGGTTTAGTGTTAGTGTTAGAGTTAGTGGTTGGGGTTATGGTTAGGTTTTGGGGTAGGGATAGTGTTAGGGTTAGTGTTAGGGTTAGGGTTAGGTTTGGGTTTAGGTTTACGGTTATTGTTAGGGTAAGGTTTAGGATTAGGGTTTTGCATTAGCGTTTAGATTTAGGGGTAGGGTTACCATAGTGTTACGGTTTTGGGTTAGGGTAAGGATTAGAGTTAGGGACAGGGTTATGGTTAAGGTTAGAAGTTTAGACATTAGTTTGAATTTTCGGGTAAGGTTTAGTGTTAGGTTTAGAGTTAGGTTTAGGATTAGAATTTAGTTTTCGAGTTATGGTCAAGGTCAGGGCTTGGGTTAGGTTTAGAGTTAGAGGTTAGTGTTAGCTTTAGTGTTGCGTTAGGGCTAGTGTTAGGGTTAGACAGGGTTAGGTTTAGGGTTAGGGTTATGGTTATGTGTGGTGTTAGGGTTAGTTTTAGGGCTAGAATTAGTGTTAGGATTAGAATTTTGCATTGGGCTTAATATTAGGTTTAGTGTTAGGGTTAGTTTTAGCGTTAGTTTTAGGATTAGGTTTAGGGATAGTTTTGGGGTTAGGGTTAGAATGTTAGTGTTAGGGTTAGGTTTAGGTAAGGTTTAGGTTAGCAGGTTAGGTCTAGGAATAGGGTTAGGCTTAGGGTTAGAGTTAGGTTTGGGTTAGCGTTAGGGTCAATGTTAGGTTTAGGGTTATGGTTATGATTAGGGTTAGGGTTTGGTTTAGGGTTGAGGTTAGGGCTAGGTTTAGGATTAGGACTCGAGTGTTAGGGTTGGGTTAGTGTTTAGGTTAGGTTAGATGTTAGGTTTGGGGTTATGTTAGGGTTAGACAGAGTTAAGGTTAGGTTTACGGTTAGGGTGAGGGTTATGGTTAGTTAGCTTTAGGGTTAGGGTTGAGGTTAGGTTTAGGCTTAGGTTTAGGGTTAGAATTATGGATAGAGGGTTAGGGTTCAGGTTCGTGTTCAGGTTAGTGTTACAGGTTAAGGTTAGGGTAAGTGTTAGTGTTAGGGGTAGGGTTAGAGAGAGTTAAGGTTAGGCTTAGCGTTATGGTTAAGGTTATGGTTAGAGGTTAGGGTTACTATTAAGGTTGGTTAGGGGTAATGTTAGGGTTTGCCAGGTTTAGGGTTAGGGTTACGATTAGAGTTAGGGTTACGGTTAGTGTTAGCGTTAGGTTTAGGGTTAGTTTTAGACTGCAGGAGGGCTAGGCATAGGGTTCGGTTTGGTGTTAGGGTTAGGGTTAGTGTTAGACACAGTTCGTGTTAGGGTGGCAATTAGGTTTAGGGTTAGGGTTAGAGTTAGATAGGGTTAGGTTTAGGGATAGGGTTAATTTTAAGGTTACATTTAGGATTAGACTGGCCTAATGTTAAGGTTATGATTAGTATTAGGGATAAGTTTGGGGTTAGGGTTAGGGTTAGTTTAGTATTAGGGTCAGGAGTAGGATTAGGGTTTTTGCTTTATGGGTTAAGATTATTGTTAGGTTTAGTGTTAGGGCTGGCTTAGGGGTAGGGTTAGATTAGAAGTTAGGTTTAGTCTTAGTGTTGGTGTTAGTGTTAGGGTTAGTGTTAGTGTTAGAGTTTAGGTTTAGGGTTAGTGTTAGGGTTAGGGTTACGTTTAGAGTTTAGGGTTAGTGTTAGTGTTAGGGATAGGGTTAAAGTTTAGATTTTGTGTTAGGGTTAGGATTAGAAGTTAATGTTAGTGTTATGGTTAGGGTTATGGTTTAAGGTTGAGGGTTGAGGTTTAAGTTTAGGTTTAGGGTTATGGTTAGAATTTAGATTTGTATTAGGGTTAGTGCTAAGATTAGAGTTAGAGGTTAAGTTTAGGGTTAGGTTTAGTGTTATGTTTAGGATTAGGTGTAGGTTTTGGGTTAGGGTTCTGGTTAGGGTTAGTATTAGGGTTAGGTTTAGTATTAGACAGAGTTAGTGTTAGGGTTGTAATTAGGGTTAGGGTAAGGGTTAGGGTTAAACAGGGTTAGGGTTAGTGTTAGGGTTAGTTTTAGGGTTAGGGTTAAGTTTAGCGTTAGAGATTATGCTAAGGGTAAGGGTTAGCGTTAGGGTTAGGGTTAGCTTTAGGGTTAGACAGGTTTAATGTTAGGGTTATGGTTAGTGTTGGGGTAAGGTTTGGGTTTAGGTTTAACGTTAGTGTTAATGATTTTGGTTAGGGTTACGATTAGGGTTTTGCATTAGTGGATAGGATTAGGCTTAGTGTTAGGGTTAGGTTTGGTGTTAGGGTTAGGGTTAGGTTTAAGGCTAGGCTTAGGATTAGGGTTACGGTTAGGGTCAGGTTTAGAGTTAAACAGAGTTAGTGTTAGGGTTTGGGTTAGGGTTAGGTTTAGGGTTAGGGTTAGGGGTTGGGTTAGACAGGGATAGTGTTAGGGTTAGGGTTAAGGTTAGGGTTAGTTTTAGGGTTAAGTTTAGGGTTAGAGCTTAGGATAAGGGTTAAAGCTAGAGTTAGGGTTAGGGTTAGACAGGGTTAAGGTTAGGGTTATGGTTAGGATTAGGTTTAGGTTTGGGTTTTAGGTTTAGGCTTAGTGTTAGTAATACGTTTAGGTTTAGGATTAGGGTTTTGTGTTAGGGGTTAGGTTTAGTGTTAGGGTTAGGGTTAGTTCTAGGATTAGTGTTAGGGTTAGTGTTAGGGTTACAGGGTTAAGGTGAATGTTAGGGTTAGGGTTAGGTTTAGGGTTAGGGATATGATTAGAGGTTATGGCTATGGATAGGGTTAGGTTGATGGTTAGGGTTCCAGTGAAATTAAGCACTAGGCTTATAGGTTACACTTCTGGATAGTGTTATAGCTAGTGTTAGGTTTAGGGTTAGTGTTACAGTTTAGCCTTAGTGGTAGGATTATGGTAAGTATTAGGGTTAGCGTAAGAGTTAGGGTTAGGGTTAGAGGTATGTTTCAGGGTTAGGGTTATGTTTAGGTGAGTGTTAGGTTTAGGGTTAGGGTTTACGGTTATGGTTAGGGTTAGGGTTAATTTTAGAGGGTTAGGGTTAGGGATAGGTTTAGACTTATGGTAAGGTTTTATTGTTAGTGTTAGATTTAGTGGTTGGGGTTATGGTTAGGTTTAGGATTAGGGATAGAGTTAGGTTTAGGGTTACGGTTAGGTTTGGGTTTAGGGTTACGGTTATTGTTAGGGTAAAGGTTAGGATTAGGGTTTTGCATTAGGGTTTAGAATTAGGGTTAGGGTTAGGGTAAGGATCAGGGTTAGGGTTAGGGTTACATTTAAGGTTATAATTTTAGACATTAGTTTGAATCTTCGGGTTAGGATTAATGTTAGGTTTAGGGTTCGGGTTAGGATTAGAAGTTAGTTTTAGGGTGAGGATTAGAAGTTAGTTTTAGGGTTATGGTAAAGGTTAGCGCTAGGGTTAGGTTTAGGGTTAGAGGTTAGTGTTAGGGTTAGGGTGGCGTTATGGTTAGTGTTAGGGTTAGAAAGGGTTAGGGTTAGGGTTAGGGTTACGGTTATGTTTGGTGTTAGGGTTAGTTTTAGGGTTAGGGTTAGTGTTAGGATTAGAATTTTGCATTTGCCTTAGGATTAAGTTTAGTGCTAGCGTTAGTTTTAGCATTAGATTTAGGGTTAGGTTTGGGGTTCGCGTTAGACTGTTAGTGTTAGGGTTAAGTTTAGTGTAATGGTTAAGTTTAGAGGGTTAGTGTTAGGGATAGGGTTAGGCTTAGGGTTAGAGTTAGGGTTGGGATAGCGTTAGGGTTATTGTTAGGTTTAGGGTTAGCATTATGGTTAGGGTTAGGGTTTGAGTTAGGGTTAGGCTTAGAGTTAGGGTTAGGATTAGGGCTAGAGGGTTAGTGTTTGGGTTAGGTTTAGGCTTAGGGTTAGGGTTAGAGGTTAGGGTTAGAATTATGGTTAGTGTTAGGGCTGGCTTAGGTTTAGGGTTAGGATTAGTAGTTAGGTTGAGTGTTAGTGTTCGTGTTGGTGTTAGGGTTAGTTTTAGTGTTAGAGGATATGGTTAGGGTTAGTGTTAATGTTCGGGATATGGTTAGAGTTTAGGGTTAGGGTAAGGGTTAGGGTTAGGTTTAGGGTTAGGGTTAAAATTTAGGTTTTGTGTTAGTGTTAGGATTAGAAGTTAGTGTTAGAGTTATGGTTAGGGTTAGGGTTAGATTGAAGTTTAGATTTAGGGTTAGAGCTATGGTTAGAATTTAGGTTTGTTTTAGGGTTAGTGTTAAGTTTAAAGTTAGAGGTTAAGTTTAGGGTTAGGTTTAGTGTTAGGTTTAGGGTTAAGTGTGGGTTTTGGGTTAGGGTTATGGTTAGGGTTAGGTTTAGTATTAGACAGAGTTAGTGTTAGTTTTGTAATTAGGGTTAGGGTTAGCATTATGGTTAGACAGGTTTAGTGTTAGGGTTAGGGTTAGTGTTAGGGTTAGTTTTAGGATTACTGTTAAGTTTAGCCTTAGAGATTAGGGTAAGGGTTAGGGTTGGCGTTAGGGTTAGGGTTAGGTTTAGGTTTAGACAGGGTAAATGCTTGGGTTATGGTTAGGGTTCGTGTTAGGTTTGGGTTTAGGTTTAACTTTAGTGTTAGGATTTGTGTTAGGGTTAGGATTAGGGTTTTGCATTATGGGTTAGCATTTGGCTTAGTGTTAGGGTTAGGGTTAGGGTTAGGGTTAGGTTTAGGGTTAGGGTTAGGGTTTCATTGGGCTTAGGATTCCGGTTAAGTCAGGTTTAGTGTTAGACAAAGTTAGTGTTAGGGTTATTGTTAGGGTTAGGGTTTGGTATAGACAGGGATAGTGTTAGGGTTAGGGTTGCGTTAGTGTTAGTGTTAGGGTTAGAAAGGTTTAGGGTTAGGGTTAGGGTTACGATTATGTTTGGTGTTAGGGTTAGTTTTAGCGTTAGGGTTAGTGTTAGGATTAGAATTTTGCATTTGGCTTAGGATTAGGTTTAGTGTTAGCGTTAGTTTTAGCGTTAGGTTTATGGTTAGGTTTGGGGATCGGGTTAGACTGTTAGTGTTAGGGTTAAGTTTAGGGTAATGGTTAAGGTTAGAGGGTTAGTCTTAGGGATAGGGTTAGACTTATGGTTAGAGTTAGGGTTGGGATAGCGTTAGTGTTAGTGTTAGCTTTAGGGTTAGCGTTATGGTTAGGGTTCGGGTTTGGGTTAGGGTTAGGTTTAGAATTAGGTTTAGGATTAGGGCTAGAGGGTTAGGGTTCAGGTTAGGTTTATGCTTAGGGTTAGGGTTAGAGGTTAGTGTTAGAATTAGGGTTAGTGTTATGGCTGGCTTAGGTTTAGGGTTAGGATTAGAAGTTAGGTTTGGGTTATGGTAAAGGTTAGTGTTAGGGTTAGGTTTAAGGTTAGAATTTAGGGTTAGGTTTAGGGTTTAGGTTGGGTTTGGGTTAGTTTAAGAGTTAGACAGTGTTAGAGTTAGGGTTAGGCTTATGGTTATGTTTGGAATTAGGGTTAGTTTTAGGGTTAGGGTTAGTGTTAGGATTAGGATTTTGCATAGGGGTTAGGATTAGGTTTAGTGTTAGGGTAGTTTTAGTGTTAAGTTTTGGTTTCGGTATAGGGTTAGGTTTGGAGTTAGGGTTATACTGTTAGTGTTAGGGTTAGGTTTTGGGTAAGAGTTAAGGTTAGAGGGTTAGGGTTAGGGATAATGTTAGGTTTAGGGTTAGAGTTAGGGTTGGGTTGGCGTTAGGGTTAGTGTTAGGTTTAGGGTTAGGGTTATGTTTAGGGTTAGTGTTTTGGTTAGGGTTGAGGTTAGGGTTAGGCTTAGAGTTAGGGTTAGACGTAAGACTAGAGGGTTAGGGTTCGGGTTAGGTTTAGGCTTAGGTTAGGGTTAGAGTTTAGGGTTAGGGTTAGGGTTAATGTTATGGCTGGCTTAGGTTTAGTGTTAGGATTAGAAGTTAGATTTAGGGTTAGTGTTCATGTTAGTGTTAGGGTTAGTGTTAGTGTTAGAGGATACGGTTAGGGTTAGTGTTAGTGTGAGGTTACGGTTAGAGTTTAGTGTTAGGGCTAGGGTTAGGGTTAGGGTACGGTTTAGCATTAGGGTTAAAATTTAGATTTTGAGTTAGGGTTAGTGTTAGAGTTATGGTTAGGGTTAGGTTTAGATTGAGGTTTAGGTTTAGGTTTAGGTTAAGGGTTAGGGTTAGAATTTAGGTTTGTATTAGGGTTAGTGTTAAGATTAGAGTTAGAGGTTAAGTTTAGTGTTAGGTTTAGTGTTAGGTTTAGGGTTAGGTGTAGGTTTTGTGTTAGGGTTCTGGTTAGTGTTAATGTTAGGGTTAGGATTAGTATTAGACAGAGTTAGTATTAGTGTTGAAATTAGGGTTAGGGTTAGGGTTAGGGTTAGACAGGTTTAGTGTTAGGGTTAGTGTTAGTGTTAGGGTTAGTTTTAGGGTTAGGGTTAAGTTTAGCATTGGAGATTAGGGTAAGGGTTAGTTTTTGTGATAGGGTTAAAGTTAGGTTTAGGGTTAGACAGGGTTAATGTTAGGGCTATGTTTAGGATTCGGGTTAGTTTTGGGTTTAGGTTTAATGTTAGTGTTAAGATTTGGGTTAGGGTTAGGATTATGGTTTTGCATTAGGGGTTAGGATTGGGGTTAGGATTAGGGTTAGGGTTAGGGTTAGTGTTAGGGTTAGTGTTAGCGTTAGGGTTAGGGTTACGGTTAGGGTTAGGGTTAAGGTTAGGGTTAGGGTTTGGGTTAGACAGGGATAGTGCTAGGGTTAGGGTTAGGGTTAGTGTTAATGTTAGAGTTAAGTTAAGGGTTAGAGCTTAGGGTCAGGGCTAGGGCTAGAGTTAGAGTTAGGTTTAGGGTTAGGGTTAGACATTGTTAAGTTTACGGTTGTCGTTAGGATTAGGGTTAGGTGTGGGGTTAGGTTTAGGTTTAGTGTTAGGAATAGGGTTAGGTTTAGGATTATTGTTTTGCCTTATGGCTTAGCCTTAGGGTTAGGGTTAGGGTTAGGTCTAGGATTAGTGTTAGGTTTAGTGTTAGGGTTAAAGGGATAGGGTGAGTGTTAGGGTTAGGGTTATGATTAGAGGTTATGGTTATGGTTATTGTTAAGGTTATGGTTAGGGTTCCGGTTCAAATTAGCGCTTGGCTTATAGGTTACACTTCTGGATAGGGTTAGAGTTAGGGTTACTATTTAACCTTAGTGTTAGGATTAATCTAAGTATTAGGGTTTGTGTTAGTGTTAGGGTTAGGGTTAGAGGTATGTTTTATGGTTAGGTTTAAGTTTAGGGTTAGAGATAGGTTTTGGGTTAGGATTTATGGTTTCGGTTAGGGTTAGGGTTAAGGTTAGAGGTTTAGGGTTAAGGATAGTGTTAGACTTACGGTAAAGTTTAAGGTTAGTGTTAGATTTAGTGGTTGGGGTTATGGTTAGGTTTAGGGTTAGGGATTGTGTTAGGGTTAGGGTTACTGTTAGGTTTGGTTTTAGGTTTAGGGTTAGTGTTAGGGTAAGGGTTAGGATTAGGGTTTTGCATTAGCGTTTAGAATTAGTTTTAGGGTTAGGGTAGTGTTAGGATTAGGGTTAGGTTAAGAATTAAGGTTAGGGTTAGGGTTACGGTTAAGGTTAGAGCTTTAGACATTAGTTTGAAATTCCGGATTATGTTTAATGTTAGGTTTAGGTTTATGGTTAGGATTAGAAGTTATTTTTAGGGTTATGCTAAAGGTTAGGGCTAGGTTTAGCTTTAGGGTTAGAGGTTACGGTTAGGATTAGGGTTGCATTAGGGTTAGTGTTAGGGTTAGACAGGGTTAGGGTTAGTTTTAGGGTTATGTTTATGTTTGGTGTTAGGGTTAGTTTTAGGGTTAGGGTTAGTGTTAGGATTAGAATTTTGCATTGGGCTTAGGATTCGGGTTAGCGTTAGGGTTAGTTTTAGCGTTAGGTTTAGGATTAGGTTTAGGGTTAACGTTGGGGTTAGCGTTAGAATGTTAGTGTTAGGGTTAGGTTTAGGGTAAGGGTTAATGTTAGAGGGTTAGGGTTAGGATAGGTTTGGGCGTAGGGTTAGAGTTAGGGTTGGGTTAGTGTTAAGGTAAGTGTTATGTTTAGGATTAGAGTTGTGGTTAGGGTTAGTGTTTGGGTTAGGTTTGAGGTTAGGGTTAGTTTTAGGATTAGGACTAGAGGATTAGGGTTAGCATTATGGTTAAGTTTAGGGTTAGAGTTTAGGTTTAGCGTTAGGGGTAGGGTTAGACAGAGTTAAGATTACTTTTAGGGTTAGGGTTAGTGTTATGGTTAGGGTTAAGGTTTGGCTTATTTTTGAGCGTAGGTTTAGGCTTATGTTTAGGGTTAGGATTAGGGCTAGAGGGTTAGGGTTCGGGTTCGGGTTAGGGTTAGTGTTAGAGGTTAGTGTTAGGTTTAGTGTTAGTGTTAGTGTTAGGGTTAGACAGAGTTAAGGTTAGGTTTATGGTTATGGTTAGCGTTATGGTTAAGGTTAGTGTTAGCGGTTAAGGTTACTATTAGGGTTGGTTAGGGTTAAGATTAGGATTAGACAGGTTTTGGGTTAGGGTTAGGGTTAGGGTTATGGTTAGGGTTAGGGTTAGTTTTGGGGTTAGGTTTAGCATTAGTGTTGGGATTTGTGTTAGGATTAGAATTGGATTTTGCATTAGAGGTTAGGATTAGGGTTAGATTTAGGATTAGTGTTAGAGTTAGGGTTAGGCTTAGGATTAGGTTTAATGTTAGTGTTAGGGTTAGTGTTAGAGTTAAGGTTAGGCTTAAGGTTAGGGTTAGGTTTAGTGTTAGACAGAGTTAGTGTTAGTGTTAGGGTTAGGGTTAAGTTTAGATAGGCTTAATGTTAGGGTTAGGGTTAGGGTTCATGTTAGGGTTAGGGTTACGGTTAGAGTTTAGGGTTACGGTTAGGGTTAAGGTTAGACTGTTAGTGTTAGGTTTAGGTTTAGCGTAAGAGTTAAGGCTAGATGGTTAGGGTTAAGGATAGAGTTAGGCTTAGGGTTAGGGTTAGGGTTAGGGTTAGACTGTTAGTGTTAGGTTTAGGTTTAGCATAAGAGTTAAGGCTAGAGGGTTAGGGTTAAGGATAGGGTTAGGCTTAGGTTAAGGTTAGGGTTAGACAGGTTTAGTTTTAGGCTTAGGGTTAGGATTAGTTTTAGAGTTAGGGTTAAGTTTAGATTTAGAGCTTAGGGTAAGGATTAGGGTTAGGGTTAGGGTTAGGGTTAGACAGGTTTAATGTTAGCGTTATGGTTAGGGTTAGAGTTAGGTTTGGGTTTAGGTTTAGCGTTAGTGTTAAGGTTTGGGTTATGGTTCGGCTTAGGGTTTTTCATTAGGCGTTAGGATTAGGGTTAGGTTTAGTGTTAGGTTTAGGATTAGTGTTAGGGTTAGGCTTAGGGTTAGGTTTAGTGTTCAGGTTAGGGTTAGGGTTAGGGTTAAGTTTAGACAGAGTTAGTGTTAAGGTTAACGTTAAGGTTTGTGTTATCGTTAGGGTTAGGGTTATGTTTAGGGTTAGGTTTAGGGTTAGGGTTAGGGTTAGCGTTAGGTTTAGACTTTTAGTTTTACGGTTAGGTTTATCGTAAGAGTTAAGGCTAGAGGGTTAGGGTTAAGGATAGGGTTAGGCTTACGGTTAGAAAGGTTTAGTGTTACAATTAGTTTTAGGGTTAGGTTTAGTTTTAGGTTTAGAGCTTAGGGTAAGATTTAGGCTTAGTGTTAGGGTTAGTGTTAGGGTTATAGCTAGGTTTGGGTTTAGGTTTAGCATTAGTTTTAGTATTTGGGTTACAGTTAGGATTAGGGATTTGCATTAGGGTTAGGGTTAGGTTTAGGTTTAGGGTTAGGGTTAGGCTTAGGATTAGGGTTAGGGTTCAGGTTAGGTTAAGTTTAGACAGGGTTAGTGTTAAGGTAAGCGTTAGGGTTAGTGTTATCGTTAGGGTTACAGTTAGAGTTTAGGGTTAGGGTTAGGGTTAGGGTTAGCATTAGGATTAGACAGGGTTCGTGTTAGGATTAGGGATAGGGTTAGTGTTAGGTTTAGACAGAGTTAGTGTTAGGGTTAGGTTTAGGGTTAGGATTAGACAAGGTTAGTGTTAGGGTTAGGTTTAAGTTTAGTGTTAGGGTTAGGGTAAAGTTTGGGGTTATAGCTTAGTGTTAGGGTTATGGTTAGGATTAGACAAGGTTAGTGTTAGGGTTAGGGTTAGTGTTAGGGTTAGGGTTACGGTTAGGGTTAGCATTAGTGTTACAGGTTTGCGTTAGTGTTAGGATTAGGGTAAGCATTAGTTTTAGGGATAGTGTTAGGATTAGGGTTAGAGGTATATTTTAGGGCCTGGGTTTGGTTTAAGGTTAGGGTTAGGGTTTGGGTTAGGATTTATGGTGACTGTTAGATTTAAGGTTAAGTTTAGAGGGTTAGGGTTAAGGAAAGGGTTAGACTAAGAGTTAGGTTTAGGGTTAGTGTTTATTGCTAGGGTTAGGCTTAGGGTTAGGGTTAGCGATAGGGTTAGGGTTAGGGGTAGGTTTAGACCGAGTTAAGTTTAGTGTTATGGTTAGGGTTAGGTTTAGGTTTAGGGTTAGGGTTGTGATTAAGGTTAGGCTTTGGGTTGGGGTTGAGGTTAGGTTCATTCTTAGGGTTAGGGTTAGGATTAGGGCTAGAGGGTTCGGGTTAAGGTAAGGGTTAGTTTTAGGGTTAGACAGAGTTAAAATAAGGATTAGTGTTAGGGTTAGGATTAGGGTTTTTCATTAGGGTTAGGGTTAGGGTTAGGGTTAGGGTTAGGGTTAGGGTTAGGGTTAGACAGGGTTAGGGTTAGGGTTAGGGTTAGGCTTATGGTTAAGGTTAGAGGTTAGGGTTAGGGTTAGGGTTAGGGTTGCGTTAGGGTTAGTGTTAGGGTTAGACAGGGTTAGGGTTAGGGTTAGGGTTATCATTATTTTTGGGGTTAGGGTTAGTTTTAGGTTTGGGTTAGTGTTAGGATTAGAATTTTGCATTGGGGTTAGGATTAGGGCTAGTGTTATGATTAATTTTAGCGTTAGGTTTAGGATTAGTGTTTTGGTTAAGTTGGGATTAGGGTTACACTGTTAATGTTAGGGATAGGTTTAGGGTAAGGGTAAGGTTTAGAGGGTTAGGTTTAGGGATAGGGTTAGGCTTAGGGTTAGGGTTATGGTTGGGTTAGCGTTAGTGTTAGGGTTATGGTTAGGTTTAGTGTTTGGGTTAGTGTTAGATTTGAGTTTAGGGTTAGGCTTAGGTTTGGGGTTAGGATTAAGGCTAGATTGTTATGGTTCAGGTTTGGGTTAGGTTTAGAGGTTAGGTTTAGCGATAGTGTTAGGGTTTTGTGTAGGGTTAGAACAAGTTAAGGTTAGGGTTAGGGTTAGAGTTTGGGTTCGGGCTATGGATAGGTTTAGGGTTTGGGTTAGGGTTGAGGTTAGGTTTAGATTTAGGATTAAGGTTATGATTAGGGCTAGAGGGTTAGGGTTCTGGTTCGGGTTAGGGTTAGTGTTAGAGGTTAGGGTCACGTTTAGTGTTAGAGTTAGTGATTATACAGAGTTAAGGTTAGGTTTATGGTTAGGGTTAGCCTTATGGTTAAGTTTAGGTTTAGAGGTTAGGGTTAGGGTTTGGGTTTTAGTTCGCTTAGGGTAAGGGTTAGGGTTAGACTGGTTTAGAGTTAGGGTTAGGTTTACGGTTAGTGTTAGGGTTAGTGTTAGTGTTAGGGTTAGGGTTAGACTGGGTTATTGTTAGGGATGGGGTTAGGTTTTCGGTTTAGGTTTAGTGTTAGGGTTAGAGTTACTGTTAGAGTTAGTGTTAAGGTGGGAATTAGGGTTAGGGTTAGGGTTAGGGTTAGGGTTAGGGTTAGGGTTAGGGTTAGCGTTAAGTTTAGGGTTAGGGTTAGGGTTAGGGTTAGGATTAGGTTTAGGGTTAGTGTAGGGTTAGGGTTAGGTCAGGGTTAGGGTTAGGGTTAGTGTTAGGGTTATGGTTAGGGTTATTGTTTAATTTTAGGGTTAGGTTTAGGGTTAAGGTTAGGGTTAGACAGAATTAACGTTAAGGTTAGGGTTAGGGTTAGGGTTAGGGTTATCTTTAGGGTTGGGTTTGGGTTAGGCTTGTGGTTAGATTTAGGCTTAGGGTTAGTGTTACTATTAGGGCTAGAGGGTTAGTGTTTGGGTTCGGGTTAGGTGAGTGTTAGAGTTTAGGGTTAAGGTTAGTGTTAGTGTTAGGTGTAGGGTTAGATAGAGTTACGGTTAGGTTTATAGTTAGGGTTAACGTATGGTTAAGGTTAGGTTTAGAGTTTAGTGTTAGGGTTATGGTTGGCTTAGGGTTAGGGTTAGGGTTAGGGTTAGACAGGTTTAGGGTTAGGGTTAGGGTTACAGTTAGTGTTAGGGTTAGGTTTAGGGCTAGGGTTATACTGGTTTAGGGTTAGTGAAAGTGTTAGGTTTGGGTTAGGTTTAGTTTAAGGGTTTGTGTTAGTGTTAGACAGAGTTAGTGTTAGGGTGGGAATTAGGGTTAGGTTTAGGTTTAGGGTTAGGGTTAGATAGGGTTAGTGTTAGGGTTAGGGTTAGTTTTACGGTTAGGTTTAAATTTAGGGTTATATCTTAGGGTTATGGCTAGGGTTAGGGTTAGGTTTAGAGTGTGGTAATGTAAGGGTTATGGTTAGTGTTAGGGTTAGGTTTGGGGTTAGGTTTAGGTTTAGTTTTAGGATTAGGGTTAGGGTTAGGATTAGGGTTTTGCTTTAGGTGTTAGGATTATGGTTAGTCTTAGTGTTCAGGTTAGCCTTATGGTTAGGGTTAAAATTAGAAGTTAGGTTTAGGGTTACGGTTAGTGTTATTGTTAGATTTAGGGTTAGTGTTAGAGGTTAGGGTTAAGGTTAGGGTTACAATTAGAGTTTAGGGTTAGGGTTACTGTTAGGGTTAGGGTTAGCGTTAGGTTTAAAATTTAGATTTTGTGTTTGGGTTAGGGTTAGAAGTTAGTGTTACGGTTATGGTTAGGGTTAGGGTTACATTGAGGTTTAGGTTTTGTGTTAGGTTTATGTTTAGAATTTAGGTTTGTGTTAGGGTTAGTGTTAGGATTAGGCTTAAGATTAGGGTTAGGATTAAAAGTTAGGTTTAGGGTTAGGGTTGGTATTAGTGCTTGGGTTAGGGTTATTGTTACAGGTTAGGGTTAGGGTTAGGGTTAGCGTTAGTGTTAGGGTTAGGGTTAAAGTTTAGATTTTGTATTAGGGTTAGCATTACAAGTTAGTGTTAGGATTATGGTTAGGGTTATTATTAGATTGAGGTTTAGGTTTAGCTTATGGTTTTGGGTTAGAATTTAGGTTTGTGTTAGGGTTAGTGTTAGGGTTTGAGTTAGAGGTTATGTTTAGGGTTAGGTTTACCATTAGGTGTTGGTTTCGGGTTAGGGTTCTAGTTAGAGTTAGGGTTAGGGTTAGTGTTAGGGTTAATGCTAGACAGAGTTAGTGGTAGGGTTGTAATTAGGGTTAGTGTTAGACAGTGTTAGTGTTATGTTAAGATTAGGGTTAGACTTAGGGTTAGTTTTAGTTTTAGGGTTAAGTTTAGTGTTAGAGATTAGGGTAAGGGTTAGGGTTAGGGTTATGGTTACGGTTAAGGTTGCACAGGGTTAATTTTAGGGTTATGGTTAGGTTTAGGGTTAGGTTTGGGGTTAGGTTTAGCTTTAGAGTTAGTATTTGGGTTATGGTTATGATTAGCTTTTGCGTTAGGGGTTAGGATTAAGGTTAGGGTTAGTTTTAGGGTTTGGATTAGTGTTAGGGTTAGGCTTAGGTATAGGGTTAGGGTTAGAATTAGGGTTAGTGTCAGGTTTACTGTTAGAGTTATTGTTAGGGTTAGGATTAGTGTTAGACAGGGTTAGTGTTAGGGTTAGGTTTGGGGTTACGTTTAGGGTTAGTGTTAGGGTTAGTGATAGTTTAGGGTTAGGGTTAGGGTTAGTTTATGGTTAGGGTTAGGGTTAGGGTTAGTTGAGGGTTAGGGTTAGGGTTAGGGTAAGCGTTATGTTTAGAGTTATGAATAAGGTTAGGGTTAGGATTACGATTAGAGTTAGGGTTAGGGTTAGGGATTATGGTTCGTGTTAGAGTTAGGGTTAGGGTTAGGGTTACTGTTAGAGTTAGGGTTAGTGTTAGGTTTAGGGTTATTTTTAGAGATTGGCGTTAGGTTTAGTTTTAGGTTTAGGTTTAAGTTTAGGTTTAGGGTTAACTTTAGGGTTGGGTTATGGTAGTGTTAGTGTTAGGGTTTGTTTTTAGGGTTAGGGTTAGGGTGTGGATTAGGATTAGTCATGGTTAGGTTTTGGGGTTAGGTGTTAGGGATAGGTTTACAGGTTAGGCTTCAGGTTCCGGTTAGGGTTAGTGTTATGATTAGGTTAGGGTTAGTGCTTGGGTTAGCGTTTGTGTTAGATTTATGGTTAGTTATAGGGTTAGGGTTAGGTTTAAGGGTAGGTGTTAGGGATAAGGTTTCAGTTAGTGTTAGGGTTAGAGTTGGGTTAGTGTTAGGGTTAGTGTTATGATTAGAATTTAAGTTTAGGGTTAGGTTTAGGGTTAAGGTGATGGTTACGGTTAGGGTTAGGTTTAGCGCTAGGGTTAAGCTTTAGGTGTTAGGGAGAGGGTTTTGTTTAAGCTTCGGGTTATGGTTAGTTTTAGTGTTACGATTAGCTTTAGGTTTAGGGTTAGGGTTAGGGATAGGTTTAGTGTTAGTGTTAGGTTTAGGGTTAGGTTTATGGTTATGGATAGTGTTAGGTTTAGGCTTAAGTTTAGGATTAGGGATAGGGTTTGGGTTAGGGTTAGCATTTAGGGTTAGGTGTTAGGGTTAGGGTTAGGGTTATTGTTAGGTTTTGGGTTAGGTTGAGGTTTAGGGTTAGGGTTAGTGTTAGTGTTAGTGTTATGGTTAGGGCTATGTTTAGGGTTAGCGTTAGGCTTTAGCTGTTAACAAAATGTTTAGGGTTTGACTTTGGGTTTCGGTTAGTTTTATGGTTAGGATTAGGTTTAGGCTTAGGCTTATGGTTCGGGTTAGGGTTAGGTTTAGGTTCAGGTTTAGATTTACAGCTGGGGTTAGTGTTAGTGTTAGCGCGTAGGTGTAAGCAACAGGGTTAGGGTTAGGGTTAGGTATTACAGTCAGGCTTTGGGTTAGTTTAAGGGGTAGAGTTAGAGTTAGGTTAAGGGATTAATGTTAGGTTTAGGGTTAGGGTTATGGTTAAGTTTAGTGTTAGGGCTAGGATTAGAAGCTAGGGTTAGTGGTAGGGTTAGGATTATGTTTACGGTTAGGGTTAGGGTTAGGGTTAGGGTTAGGGGTTAGGGAGAGGCTTAAGGTTAGGCTTCAGATTACGGTTAGGGTTAGGGTTACAATTGGCTTTAGGATAAGCTTTAGGGTTAGGGTTTGTGTTAGGGTTTGTTTTAGTGTTAGTTGTAGGGTTAGGTTTAGCATTAGGGTTAGGGGTTAGGTGTTAGGGATAGGGTTAGGGTTAGCGTTAGGTTTACGGTTAGGGTTAGGGTTAGGAATAGAGTTAGTTTTAGCGTTAGAGTTTAGGGTTCGTGTTAGAGTTAAGTTTAGGGTTAGGTTTAGCATTATGGATAGGCATTAGATGTTAGGGACATGGTTAGCATTAGGGTTAGGTTTACGGTTAGGGTTAAGGTTAGGGTTAGGAATAGTGTTAGGTTTAGAGTTATGGTTTAGTGTTAGTGTTTGGGTTAAGTTTAGGGTTAGGTTTAGGTTTAGGTTTAGAATTTAGGGTTATGGTTATGTTAGCTTTAGTTTTAGTGTTAGGGTTATTGTTATGGATAGGGTTAGATTTATTATTAGAATGAAGGTTAGAGGTTAGGTGTTAGGAAGAGTGTTAGGGTTAGGCTTTGGGTTAGGGTTAGGGTTAGGGTTATGATTAGGTTTAGGTTTAGGGTTAGGGTTAGATTTAGGGTTAGTTTTAGAGTTAGGGTTAGGGTTAGGCTTAGGGGTAAGTTGTCAGGGATAATGTTAGGGTTAGTGTTAGGTTTAGGGTTAGTGTTAGGGATAGTGCTGGGGTTAGAGTTAAAGGTTAGGATTAAGGTTAGGGTTAGAAGTTTGGTTTAGTGTTAGTGGTAGGTTTAGGGTTAGTGTTACGGTTAGAGGTTAGTGTTTTGTTTAGAGTTAGGTTTAGGATTAAAGTTAGGGTTAGGTTTAGGTTTAGAGGTTAGGTTTAGGGTTAGGGTTACGGTAACATTTAGGGTTAGTGTTAGGGTTGGGGTTAGGCTTACGGTTAGTTTTAAGTTTAGGGTTAGGGCTAGGGTTAGTGTTAGAGTTATTGGTTAGGTTTAGGGTTAGGGTTAGGTTTAGGGTTTTGGTAGGTTTTGTGTTAGGGTTAGGATTATGTATTGTGGTCAGTGTTAGTGTTAGTTTAATGGGTAGGGTTAGGGATAGGTGTAGGGATTAATGTTAGGTTTAGTGTTAGGTTTAGGTCTAGGGCTAGGGTTAGTTTTAGTGTTATGGTTAGAGTTTAGGGTTAGTGTTAGGTATAGGGTTATTTTTAGTGTTAGGGTTAGATTTAGCTGTAGAGTTTAGGGTTAGTGTTAGTGTTAGGATTAGGCTTAGAGGTTATAGTTAGGGTTAGTGTTAGTGTTAGAGTTAAAGGTTAGATTTAGGTTGAGTGTCATGGTAAGGTTAGTGTTAGGTTTAGAGGTTAGTGTTAAGGTTATGTTTAGGGTTAGTGTTAGCGTTAGAGTTTACTTTTAGCGCTAGCTTGAAGGTTAGGGTGAGTGTTAGGGTTAGGTTTAGTGTTAGGGTTAGTGTTAGAGTTATTGGTTAGGTTTAGGGTTAGGGTTAGGTTTAGCATTTTGGTAGGTTTTGGGTTAGGGTTAAGGTTAGGGTTATGTATTGTGGTCAGTGTTAGTGTTAGTTTAATGGGTAGGGTTAGGGATAGGAGTAGGGATTAATGTTAGGTTTAGTGTTAGGTTTAGGTCTAGGGTTAGGGTTAGTTTTAGTGTTATGGTTAGAGTTTACGGTTAGTGTTAGGTATAGGGTTATTTTTAGTGTTAGTGTTAGGTATAGGGTTATTTTTAGTGTTAGTGTTAGGTTTAGCTGTAGAGTTTAGTGTTAGTGTTAGTGTTAGGATTAGGCTTAGAGGTTATAGTTAGGATTAGTGTTAGAGTTAGGGTTAAAGCTTAGATTTAGGTTTAGCATCATGGTTAGGTTAGGGTTAGGTTTAGAGGTTAGTGTTAAGGTGATGTTTAGGGTTAGTGTTAGCATTAGAGTTTACGTTTAGTGCTAGCTTGAAGGTTAGGGTGAGTGTTAGGGTTAGGTTTAGGGTTAAAGTTTAGGGTTAGGGTTAGTTTTAGGGTTAGGCTTAATGTTAGGATTAGAAGTTAGTGTAGGGGTAGGGTTATGGTTAGATTTAGGGTTAGTGTTAGCATTAGTGTTATTGGTTAGGTGTTAGGGAAGAGTTAGGGTTAGGCTTTGGGTTATGGTTAGTGTTACTGTTACAATTAGGTTTAGGGTTAGAGTTAGGGTTAGGTTTACGTTTAGTTTTAGGTTTAGGTTTACGGTTGGGGTTAGGGGTTATGTGTTAGGGAAAGGATTAGGGTTAGTGTTAGAGTTAGGGTTAGGGTTAGCTTTATGGTTAGATTTAGGTTTAGAGGTAGGGTTAAGGTTAAGGGTTAAGTGTTAGGGGTAGGATTAGGGTTATTGTTAGGGTTACGGTTAGGATTATGGTTAGGGTTAGGGTTAGGTTTACAGTTAGGTTTAGGGTTACGGATAGTGTTAGGGTTAGGGTTAGGCTTTAGGGTTAGCATTAGGTTTAGGTGTAGGATTAGGGTTATGGTTATGGTTAGAGGTTAGCGTTAGGTTCAGTGTTAGAGTTTGGGGTTAGGTTTAGGGTTATGGTTAAGCTTAGTGTTTATGGTTAGGATTAGGGTTATGGTTAGTGTTAGGATTAATCTTAGGGTTAGGGTTAGAAGTATGGGTTAGGGTTATGTTTAGGGTTAGGGTTAGGGTAAGGCTTATGGTTATGCTAGGTTAGGGTCAGTATTAGGGTTAGGTATTACAGTCAGGTTTAGGGTTATTTTAAGGGGTAGGGTTAGGGGTTAATTTTAGTTTTAGGGTTATGATTATCGTTAGGGTTAGGTTTAGGGTTAGTGTTAGGGTTAGGGTTAGATGTTAGGGTTAGTGGTAGGGTTAGGGTTATGGTTAGGTTTAGCTTTAGGTTTAGTGTTAAGTTTAGGGTTAGGGTTAGGGTTAGGGTTAGGTGTTAAATATAGGGATAGTGTCAAGGTTAGGGTTAGGGTTAGGTTTAGGGTAAGGGTTACATTAACGGTGAGGTTTAGGTTTAGGAATAGTGTTAGGTTTATGGTTAGGGTTTAGGGTTAGGGTCAGGGTTAGGGTTAGGGTTAGGGTTAGGCTTTGGTTTAGCTTTAGGTTTAGTTTTAGGGTTAGTATTAGGGTTAGAATTTGGTTCAGTGTTAGGGTTAGGGTTAGGGTTAGGGTTAGGGTTATGGTGGACTTTCGGGTTAGGGTTAGAGTCACGTATTATGCTCAGTGTTAGTGTTCATTTAACTTGTAGGTTTAGGGTTAGGGGTAGGGATTAATGTTAGGTTTAGTGTTACGTTTATTGCTATCTTTAGGCTTAGGGTTAGTGTTAGTGTTAGGGTTAGAGTTTAGGGTTAGGGTTATGTTTAGGGTCATTGTTAGTGTTAGGGTTAGGTTTACATGTAGAGTTTAGGGTTAGGGTTAGTGTTAGGGTTAGGCTTAGAGGTTATGGATAGGGTTATTGTTAGTGTTAGCGTTGAAGCTTAGGTTTAGGTTTAGCATCGCGGTTAGGGTTAGGTTTAAAAGTTACTGTTAGGGTTATGTTTAGGGTTAGTGTTAGTGTTAGTGTTAGGGTTTGGGTTAGGTTTAGAACTATGTTTATGTTTATCATTAGTGTTTGGGTTAAGGATAGATTTAGGGTTAGGCTTAGAGTTAGGTTTAGATACAAGGTCACAGTTAGACTTTGGGTTATGTTTATGGTTAGTGTTAGGGTTATGGTTATGTTTAGGGTTAGGTTGAGGTTTAGGTTTAGAGTTAGGATTAGGTTTAGAAGTTAGGTTTAATGGTAGGATTAGGTTTAGATTTAGGGATAGGTTTAGGATTAGGGTTAGTGTTAGAGTTTAGGGTTAGGGTTATGGTTAATGTTAGGGTTAGGGTGAGGGTTAGGGTTAGGGTTAGAAGTTAGGGTTAATGTTAGGGTTAGGTTTAGGTTTAGGTATAGGGGTAGGGTTAGGGGTTAGGCGTTAGGGAGAGTGTTAGGTTTACGCTTGTGTTACGTTTAGGGTTAATATTACAATTAGGTTTAGGGTTAGTGTTAGGATTAAGGTTAGAGTTTAGAATTAGGGAAAGGGTTAGCGTTAGTGTTTTGGTTACAGTTAGATTTTGGGTTAGTGTTAGGATTAGGGATAGTGTTAGGTTTAGGGTTATGGTTAGAGGTTAGTGTTAGGTTTATGGTTTGGAGTTAGGTTGAGTGTTAGGGTTAAAGTTAGGGTTAGGGTTAAGGATAGGGTTAGGGCTAGGGTTTGGGGTTGGGGGTTAGGGGTAGGGTTAGCCTTAGGGTTTGGGGTAGGGTTAGTGTTATGGTTAGGGCTGGGTTAGCGTTATAATGAGATTAGGTTTATTGTTAGTGTTAGGGTTTGGCTTAGGGTTAGGGTTAGTGTGAGGTTTAGAGTTAGGTTTAGGGCTAGGGTTAGGGTTCGTGTTAGGTTTTGGGTTACGGTTAGGGGTTAGGAATTAGGGATAAGGATAATGTTAATGTTTTTTTAAAGGTTAGGTTTAGGATTAGGTTTAGGTTTAGGCTTATGGTTTAGGGTTAGGGTTAGTGTTAGTGTTAGGGTCAGGGATAGTTTAGGGTTAGAGTTAGGGTTAGGGTTAGTTGAGGGTTAGGGTTATGGTTAGGGTAAGCATTACGTTTAGAGTTATGGATAAGGTTAGGGTTAGGATTAGGGTTAGAGTTAGGGTTAGGGTGAGAGATTAGGGTTCAGGTTAGAGTTAGGGTGAGGGTTAGGGTTATTGTTATATTTAGGGTTAGGTTTAGGGTTAGGGTTAGTGTTAGGTTTAGCGTTATGGTTAGAGATTAGCATTAGGTTTAGTTTTTCGTTTAGGTTTTGGTTAGGTTTAGGGTTAGATTTAGGGTTGGGGTTATGGTAGTGTTAGGGTTAGGGTTTGCTATGACTGTCAGGTTTAGGGTTTGTTCAAGGGGTAGTGTTAAGGTTTAGGTTAGGGTTTAATGTTAAGTTTAGGGTTAGTGTTATGCTTAAGGATATGGTAATATATAGTGTTATGGTTAGGGTTAGGTTTTGGGTTAGAGTTTAGGATTAGGGTTAGGATTAGGATTAGTAAGGTTTAGCGTTAGGGTTACAGTTAGGATTAGGATTAAAATTTAGGGTTAGGCTTATATTTAGGATTAGGGTTACAGTTAGGGTTAGGGTTAGGTTTAGGTTTAGGGTTAGGCTTAGTTTAGGGGTTAGGTGTTAGGGACGGTGTTAGTGTAGGTGTTAGTTTTAGGGATTAGGTGTTAGGGAGAGTGTTAGTGTTAGCCTTTGTGTTACCATTAGGGTTAGGGTTACAATTAGGTTTAGGGTTTGTGATAGGGTTAGGGTTAGAGTTTAGAATTAGGGTTACGGGTAGCGTTAGGATTTTACTTGCAGTTAGAGTTTAGGGTTAGGGTTAGGGGTAGGGGTAGTGTTAGCTTTACGGTTAGGGATAGGGTTAAAGTTTAGCGTTAGGTTTATGGTTAGAGTTAGGTTTAGGGTTAGAGTTAAAGGTTAGTGTCAACGTTAGAGTTTTGGGTTACTGCTAGCTTGAGGTTTAGGCTGAGAGTTAGTGTTAGGTTTAGGTTAAAAGTTTAGGGTTAGGTTTATGTTTAGGGTTAGGGTTAATGTTAGGAATAGAAGGTACTGTTATGGGTAGGGTTAGGGTTATGGTTACAGTTAGGGTTAGGGTTAGTGTTAGGGTTTAGGTGTTAGGGAGAGGGTTAGGGTTAGGCTTAAGGTTATGGTTACGATTAGGTTTAGGGTTAGGGTTAGGGTTAGGGTTACGGTTAGGGTTAGGGTTAGAAGTTATTGTTTAATTTAAGGTTAGGTTTAGAGTTAAACCTTAGGTTTAGGTTTAGGGTTAGGGTTACTTTTAGGGTTAGGTTTAGGTTAACGGTTAGTTTTAGGGTTAGGTTTAGGATTAGGGTTAGTGGTTAAGTGTTAGAAATAAGATTAGGGTTAGGGTTAGAGTTAGGGTTAGGGTGAGGTTTACGGTTAGGTTTTGGGTTAGAGTTAGGGTTAGGGTTAGGGGTAAGTGTTAGGGGTAGGATTAGGGTTATGGTTAAGGTTAGGGTTAAATTTACGGTTAGGTTTAGTACTACAGATGTTGTTAGGGTTAGGGTTAGGCTTTAGGGTTAGGGTTAGTGTTAGGATTAGTTTTATGGTTATGGTTAGAGGTTAGCGTTAGGTTTAGTGTTAGTGTTTCATGTTAGGGTTAGGGTTAGGCTTAGTGTTTATGGTTAGGGATATGGTTAGGTTTAGGGTTAGTCTTAGGGTTAGGGTTAGATGTATGGGTTAGGTTTATGGTAAGGTTTTGGGTTAGGGTTAGGTTTAGAGTTATTCTATGGTTAGGGTTAGTGTTAGGGTTAGGTTTTACATTCAGGTTTAGGTTTAATTTAAGGGATAGGGCTGGGGTTAGGGCTAGGGATTCATGTTAGTTTTAAGGTTATGGTTATGGTTAGCGTTAGGGTTAGGGTTAGGGTTAGTGTTAGGGTTAGATTTAGATTTTAGTTTTACTGGTAGGGTTAGGGTTATGGTTACGTTTAGGTTTAGGGTTAGGTTTAGGTTTAGGGATAGGAGTTAGTTGTTAGGGAGAGGGTTAATTCGGGTTATGGTTAGCGTTTGTGTTACAATTTGGTTTAGGGTTAAGCTTAGGGTTAGGGTTAGTGTTAGGGTTAGGTTTAGTGTTAGTTTTAGGGTTAGGTTTAGGATTTGGGTTGTGTTAGGTGTTAGGGATAGGGATATTTTTAGGGTTAGTTTTAGGGTTAGGCATTGGGTAAGAGTTAGGTTTACAGTGAGCTTTAGGTTTAGGAATCGTGTTAGGTTTACAGTTAGGGTTTAGGGTTAGGGTTAGGGGTAGCGGTAGTGTTCGCTTTAGGGTTAGGGATAGGGTTAAAGTTTAGCGTTATGTTTACGGTTAGAGTTAGGTTTAGGGTTAGAGTTAAAGGTTAGTGTTAGCGTTAGAATTTTGGGTTAGTGCTAGCTTGAGGTTTAGGGTGAGTGTAAGGGTTAGGTTTAGGTTAAAAGTTTAGGGTTAGGTTTATGTTTAGGGTTAGGGTTAATGTTAGGAATAGAAGGTACTGTTATGGGTAGGGTTAGGGTTATGGTTACAGTTAGGGTTAGGGTTAGTGTTAGGGTTTAGGTGTTAGGGAGATGGTTAGGGTTAGGCTTAAGGTTATGGTTACGATTAGGTTTAGGGTTAGGGTTAGGGTTAGGGTTACGGTTAGGGTTAGGGTTAGAAGTTATTGTTTAATTTAAGGTTAGGTTTAGGGTTAAACCTTAGGTTTAGGTTTAGGGTTAGGGTTACTTTTTGGGTTAGGTTTAGGTTGACGGTTAGTTTTAGGTTTAGGTTTAGGATTAGGGTTAGTGCTTAAGTGTTTGAAATAGGATTAGGGTTAGGGTTAGAGTTAGGGTTAAGGTTAGGTTTACGGTTAGGTTTTGGGTTAGAGTTAGGGTTAGGGTTAGGGGTAAGTGTTAGGGGTAGGATTAGGGTTATGGTTAAAGTTAGGGTTAGGTTTACGGTTAGGTTTAGCGCTACAGATGTTGTTAGGGTTAGGGTTAGGCTTTAGCGTTAGGGTTAGTGTTAGGATTAGTTTTATGGTTATGGTTAGAGGTTAGCATTAAGTTTAGTGTTAGTGTTTCATGTTATGGTTAGGGTTAGGGTTAGTGTTTATGGTTAGGGATAGGGTTAGGTTTAGGGTTAGTCTTAGGGTTAGGGTTAGATGTATGGGTTAGGTTTACGGTAAGGTTTTGGGTTAAGGTTAGGTTTAGAGTTATTCTATGGTTAGGGTTAGTGTTAGGGTTAGGTATTACATTCAGGTTTAGGTTTAATTTAAGGGATAGGGCTAGGGTTAGGGCTAGGGTTTCATGTTAGGTTTAAGGTTATGGTTATGGTTAGCGTTAGGGTTAGGGTTAGTGTTAGGGTTAGATTTAGATTTTAGATTTAGTGGTAGGGTTAGGGTTATGGTTACGTTTAGGTTTAGGTTTAGGTTTAGGGATAGGAGTTAGTTGTTAGGGAGAGGGTTAAGATTAGGCTTCGGGTTATGGTTAGCGTTTGTGTTACAATTTGGTTTAGGGTTAAGCTTAGTATTAGGGTTAGTGTTAGGGTTAGGTTTAGTGTTAGTTTTAGGGTTAGGTTTAGGATTTGGGTTGTGTTAGGTGTTAGGGATTGGATAGGTTTAGGGTTAGTTTTAGGGTTAGGCATTGCGTAAGAGTTAGGTTTACAGTGAGCTTTAGGTTTAGGAATCGTGTTAGGTTTACGGTTAGGGTTTAGGGTTAGGTTTAGGGTTAGGGTTAGTGTTAGGGCTTAGGGTTAGGGTTAGTGTTAGGGTTAGAAATTGTTTTAGTGTTAGGGTTACGGTTAGGTTTATCGTTAGAGTTAGGGTTAGGGTTAGATATTAGGGCTAAGGTTAGTGTTTGTGTCAGGGTTAGTGTTACGGTTAGAGTTTATGGTTAGGGTTAGTGTTAAATTAGGTTTAAGGTTAGTGTTAGGGTTATGGTTAGAGATTAGTCTTAGGTTTAGGGTTAGAGTTTGTGTTTAGGGTTAGGGTTAGGTTAGGCTTAGAGCTTGTTGTGTAATTTAAGGTTAGGTTTAGGGTTAAAACTTAGGTTTAGGTTTAGGGTCAGGGTTACTTTTATAGTTATTTTTAGGGTTAGGTTTTGGGTTAGGGTTAGGTGTTAAGTGTTAGTGATAGTGTTAGGGTTAGCGTTAGGGTAAGGGTTAGGGTAAGGTAAGGGCTAGGGGTAGGGTTAGTGTTAGGGTTAGGGTTTGGGGTTAGGCTTAGAGGTTATGGTTAGGGTTAGTGTTAGGGTGTGGATTAGGATTAGTCTTAGGGTTAGGTTTAGGGGTTAGGTGTTAGGGATAGGTTTACTGGTTAGGCTTCAGGTTAAGGTTAGGGTTAGTGTTAAGATTAGGTTAGGGTTAGTGCTAGGGTTAGCGTTTGCATTAGATTTATGGTTAGTTATAGTGTTAGGGTTAGGGTTAGGTTTAAGGGTTAGGTGTTAAGGATAAGGTTTCAGTTCGTGTTAGGGTTAGAGTTGGGTTAGAATTTAGGTTTAGGATTAGTTTTAGGGTTAGTGTTAGGGTTAGTGTTATGATTAGAATTTAAGTTTAGGGTTAGGTTTAGGGTTAAGGTGATGGTTATGGTTAGGGTTAGGGTTAGGGTTAGCGCTACGGTTAAGCTTTAGGTGTTAGGGAGAGGGTTTTGGTTAGGTTTTGGATTACGATTAGCTTTAAGTTTAGGGTTAGGGTTAGGGTTAGGGTTAGGGTTAGGGTTATGCATTATGGATAGAGTTAGCGTTAGGGTTAGGGTTAGGTTTAGGTTTAGGGATAGTGTTAGGTTTAGGGTTAAGGTTAGGATTAGGTATAGGGTTAGGGTTAGGTTTAGCATTTAGGGTTAGGGGTTAGGGTTAGGGTTATTGTTAGGTTTAGCGTTAGGTTGAGGTTTAGGGTTAGGGTTAGTGTTAGGGTTAGCGATAGGGTTAGGGCTATGTTTATGGTTAGAATTAGGGGTTAGCTGTTAGCGAAATGTTTAGGATTAGGCTTTGGGTTTCGGTTAGGTTTAGGGTTACGATTAGCTTTAGGCTTAGGCTTATGGTTCAGGTTAGGGTTAGGTTTAGGTTTAGGGTTAGATTTAGAGCTAGGGTTAGTGTTAGGTTTAGGGCGTAGCTGTTAGCGACAGGGTTTGGGTTAGGGTTAGGCATTACAGTCAGGCTTTGGGTTAGTTTAAGGGGTAGAGTTAGAGTTAGGTTAAGATATTAATGTTAGGTTTACGGTTTGGGTTATGGTTATGTTTATTGTTTGGGCTAGGATTAGAAGTTAGGGTGAGTGGTTGGGTTAGGATTATGGTTATGGTTAGGGTTAGGGTTAGGGGTTAGGGGTTAGCGAGAGGCTTAAGGTTAGGCTTCAGATTATGGTTAGGGTTAGGGTTAAAATTAGCTTTAGGGTAAGCTTTAGGGTTAGGGTTGGTTTTAGGTTTAGTTTTAGTTTTAGTTGTAAGGTTAGGTTTAGCATTAGGGTTAGGTGTTAGATGTTAGGGATAGGGTTAAGATTAGGGTTAGGTTTATGGTTAGGGTTAGGGTTAGGAATAGTGTTAGGTTTAGGATTAAAGTTTAGGGTTAGTGTTAGTGTTAGGGATAGGTTTAGGTTTCGAGTTTAGGGTTATGGTTATGTTAGCTTTAGTTTTAGTGTTAGGGTTATGATTATGGATAGGGTTAGGTTTATTATAGCGTGAGGGTTAGAGTTTAGATGTTAGGAAGAGTGTTAGGGTTAGGCTTTGGTTTAGGATTAGTGTTAGGGTTACAATTAGGTTTAGGGTAAGTGTTAGGGTTAGATTTAGGGTTAGTTTTAATTTTAGGGTTAGTGTTAGGCTTAGGGGTTAGTTGTCAGGGATAATGTTAGGGTTAGTGTTAGGTTTAGGGTTAAGGTTTGGGATAGTACTAGGGTTAGAGTTAAAGGTTAGGATTAGGAGTTTGATTTAGTGTTAGGTTTAGGGTTAGAGTTAGTGTTATTGTTAGAGGTTAGTGTTAGGTTTAGAGTTAGGTTTAGGATTAAGGTTAGGGTTAGGTTTAGGTTTAGAGGTACAGGTTAGGGTTAGGGTCAGGGTAATGGTTAGGGTTAGGGTTAAGGTTGGGTTAGGTTTACGGTTAGGGTTAAGTTTAGGGTTAGGGTTAGGTTTAGTGTTAGAGGTATGGGTTAGGTTTAGGGTTAGGGTTAGGGTTCGGGTTATGTATTGTGGTCAGTGTTAGTGTTAGTTTAACAGATAGTGTTAGGGTTAGGGGTAAGAATTAATGTTAGGTTTAGTATTAGGTTTATGTCTAGGGTTAGGTTTAGTTTTAGTGTTAGGGTTAGAGTTTAGGGTTAGTGTTAGGTATAGGGTTATTTTTAGTGTTATGATTAGGTTTAGGTGTAGAGTTTAGTGTTAGTGTTAGTGTTAGTGTTAGTGTTAGTGTTAGGATTAGGCTTAGAGGTTATAGTTAGGGTTAGTGTTAGGGTTAAAGCTTAGATTTAGGTTTATCATCACATAAGGGTTAGTGTTAGGTTTAGAGGTTAGTGTTAATGTTATGTTTAGGGATATTGTTAGTGTTAGAGTTTAGGTTTAGTGCTAGCTTGAGTGTTAGGGTGATTGTTAGGGTTAGGTTTAGGGTTAAAGATTAGGGTTAGGGTTAGTTTTAGGGTTAGGCTTAATGTTAGGATTAGATGTTAGTGTTAGTGGTAGGGTTACAGTTAAGGTTAGGGTTAGTGTTAGCGTTTGTGTTATTGGTTAGGTATTAGGGAGAGAGTTAGGGTTAGGCTGTGGGTTATTGTTAGTATTACGGTTACAATTAGGTTTAGTGTTAGGGTTAGGTTTAGGTTTACGGTTAGTTTTAGGTTTAGGTTTAGGGTTGGGGTTAGGGGTTATGTGTTAGGGATAGGATTAGGGTTAGTGTTACAGTTAGGGTTAGGGTTAGCTTTATGGTTAGTTTTAGGTTTAGAGGTACGGTTAAGGTTAAGGGTTATGTGTTAGGGGTAGGATTAGCATTAGTTTTAGGGTTAGGGTTAGGATTATGGTTAGGTTTAGGGTTAGGTTTACAGTTAGGTTTAGGGTTATGGATAATGTTAGGGTTAGGGTTAGGCTTTAGGGTTAGCGTTAGTTTTAGGATTAGGGTTAAGGTTATGGTTAGAGGTTAGCGTTAGTTCAGTGTTAGAGCTTGTGGTTAGGGTTAGGGTTATGGTTAGGCTTAGTGTTTATGGTTAGGGTTAGGGTTATGGTTAGTGTTAGGGTTAACCTTAGGGTTAGGGTTAGAAGTATAGGTTAGGGTTATCGTTAGGGTTAGGGTTAGGGTAATGTTTAGTGTTAGTTTTAGGGTTAGGTTTAGGGTTTGCGTTAGGGTTAGGTGTTAGGAATAGGGATAGAGTCAAGGTTAGTGTTAGGCTTAGGTTTAGGGTAAGGGTTAGTTTAACGGTGAGGTTTAGGTTTAGGAATAGTGTTAGGTTTTATGGTTATGGTTTTGTGTTAGGGTCAGGGTTAGGGTTAGATTTAGGGTTAGGCTTAGGGTTAGGGTTAGGCTTTGGTTTAGCTTTAGGTTTAGTTTTAGGGTTCGTGTTTGGGTTAAAATTTGGTTCAGTGTTAGGGTTAGGGTTATGGTTAGGTTTAGGCTTATGGTGGGGTTTCGGGTTACGGTTAGGGTCACGTATTACACTCAGTGTTAGTGTTAGTTTAACGGGTAGGTTTAGGGTTAGGGGTTAGGGATTAATGTTAGGTGTAGTGTTAGTTTTATTACTATCGTTAGGCTTAGGGATAGTGTTAGGGTTAGGGTTATGTTTAGGGTTATTGTTAGTGTTAGGGTTAGGTTTACGTGTAGAGTTTAGGGTTAGGGTTAGTGTTAGGGTTAGGCTTAGAGGTTATGTATAGGGTTAGTGTTAGTGTTAGGGTTGAAGCTTAGGTTTAGGTTTAGCGTCACGGTTAGGGTTAGGGTTAAGTTTTGAAGTTACTGTTAGGGTTATGTTTAGGGTTAGTGTTAGGGTTAGGTTTTGGGTTAGGTTTAGAGCTATGTTTATGTTTATGGTTAGTGTTTGGGTTAAGGATTGAATTAGGGTTAGGCTTAGGGTTAGGTTTAGGTATAGGTTCACGGTTAGGCTTTGGGTTATGGTTATGGTTAGTGTTAGGGTTAGGGTTAGGTTAGGTTTAGGTTGAGGTTTAGGTTTAGGGTTAGGGTTAGGGTTAGAAGTTAGTTTTAATTGTAGGATTAGGTTTAACTTTAGGGATAGGTTTAGGATTAGGGTTAGTGTTAAAGGTTAGGGTTAGGGTTATGGTTAACATTAGGGTTAGGGTGAGTGTTAGGGTTAGGGTTAGAGGTTAGGGTTAATGTTAAGGTTAGGTTTAGGTTTAGGATTAGGGGGTAGGGTTAGGGGTTAGGTGTTAGGTAGAGTGTTAGGGTTAGGCTTGTGTTACGGTTAGGGTTAGTATTACAATTAGGTTTAGGGTTAGTGTTAGGATTAAGGTTAGAGTTTATAATTCGGCAAAGGCTTAGCGTTAGTGTTTTGGTTATGGTTAGGTTTTGAGTTAGGGTTAGGATTAGGGATAGTGTTAGGTTTAGTGTTATGGTTACAGGTTAGTGTTAAGTTTATGGTTAGGGTTAAGTTTAGTGTTAGGGTTAGGATTAGGTATTACTGTCAGGTTTAGGGTTTGTTTAAGTGGTAGTGTTAGGGTTTGGATTAGCGATTAATATTAGGTTTAGTGTTAGTTTTATGTTTAGGTTTAGGATTAGGTTTAGTGTTAGTGTTAGGGTTAGGTTGTGGGTTAGGGTTTAGGGTTAGGGTTGGGGTTATGGTTAGAGTTAGGGTTAGTGTTTGGGTTAGGATTAGGATTAGAATTTAGGTTTAGGCTTATGTTTAGGATTAGGGTTAGGTTTAGGTTCAGGGTTAGTGTTAGGGTTAGGTTTAGGGTTAGGTTTAGGGTTAGGGTTAAGGGTTAGTTGTTGGGGAGAGTGTTAGGGTTAGTGTTAGATTTCGGGGTTAGTTGTTAGGGAGAGTGTTTGGCTTATGCTTCATGTTACTGTTAGGATTATGGTTACAATTAGATTAGTGATAGGGTTAGGGTTAGAGCTACGGTTACGGTTAGGGTTATGGTTAGTGTTAAGGTTACAGTTAGGGTTTGGGTGACAGGTATGTGTTAGGGGTAGGGGTAGGGTAGTGTTAGAGTTAGGGTTAAGGTTAGAGTTAGGGTTATAGTTAGGATTAGCTTTAGTGTTATGGTTAAGTTTAGGGTGTGGATTAGCATTAGCGTTAGGGTTAGGTTTAGGGTTAGGTTTAGGGGTCACATGTTAGGAATAGGTTTATGGTTAGGCTTTGGGTAATGGTTTGTGTTAGGGTTACAATTAGGTTAGGGTTAGTGTTAGGGTTAGTGTTTGTGTTAGATTTATGGTTAGTTTTAAGGTTAGCATTAGTGTTAGGTTTAAGGGTTAGGTGTTAAGGATAAGGTTGCAGTGAGGGTTAGGTTTAGGGTTGGGTTAGAGTTTAGGTTTAGGGTTAGGTTTTGGGTTAGTGTTAGGTTTAGGGTTATGATTAGAATTTAGGTTTAGGGTTAGGTTTAGGGTTATGGTTATGGTTGCGGTTAGGGTTAGGTTTATGTTTTTGGTTATTGTTAAGCTTTAGATGTTAGGGGGAGGGTTTTGGTTAGACTTCGGGTTATGGTTAGGTTTTGGGTTACAATTAGGTTTAGTGTTAGGGTGAGGGTTATATTTAGGATTAGGGTTATTGTTAGGGATAGGGGTTAGGTATTATGGACAGAGTTAGAGTTAGTGTTAGAGTTAGGTTTAGAGTTATTGTTAGGTTTAGAGTTAGGTTTAGGTTGAGGGATAATGTTAGGTTTAGGGTTACGGTTAGGGTTAGGATAGCTTTAGGGTTAGTGTTTAGGGTTAAGGTGATGTTTAGGGTATTTTTAGGGTTAGGGTTATGTTGACGTTTATGGTTAGGTTTAGTGCTAGGGTTAGGGTTAGTATTAGGGTTACGTTTCGTGTTAGGGTTAGGGTTTGGGTTAGAGTTTAGTGTTAAGGTTAGGTTTAGGTTTTGTGTTAGTGTTAGGGTTAGGATTAGGGTTAGATATTAGGCTTAGAGTTAGGTTTAGGTTTAGGTTTAGGGTTAGGTTTATGATTAGAATTTAGGGTTGTGTTAGGGGTACATATATGATTAGGGTTAGATCTAGGTTTAGGGTTAGCGTTAGGTGTTAGCTGTTAGGGAAAGGGTTAGTGTTAGACTTCAGGTTACGTTTAGGTTTGTGGTTACTATGTGGTTTAGGCTTAGGTTTAGAGTTAGGTTTAGTGTTAAGGTTAGGGTTAGGGTTAGGTTTAGGGTTAGAGGTACGGGTTAGGGTTAGGGTTATGGTTAGGGTTAGGGTTAGGGTTATGGTTAGGGTTAGGGTTATGGTTAGGTTTAGGGTAAGTGTTAGGGTTACGTTTAGTGTTAGGGTTAGCGTTAGTGTTAGAGGTATGCATTAGGGTTACGTTTAGGTTTAGGATTAGAGTTAAGGTTACGGTTAGGCTTAGAGGTTATGTTTATGATTAGGGTTAGGGATAGGGTTAAAGCTTAGGGTTACGGTTAGTGTTAGTGCTAGGTTTAGAGGTTAGAGTTTGGGGTTAGCATTAGGGTTAGGGCTAGGCTTAGAGGCTATCGTTAGGGTTAAAGCTTAGGTTTATGGTTAGAGTTACAGTTAGGGTTAGCGTTAGGTTTAGAGGTTAATGTTAGTGTTAGGTTTAGCGTTAGTGTTTGTGTTAGAATTAGTGTTCGGTTTAGAGTTATGGTTAGGTTTAGGGTTAGGGTTAGGCTTAAGGTTAGGATTAGGGTTAGTGTTAGGGTTAGGGATAGGGTTAGGGTTAGTCTTTGGGTAATGGTTAGGGTTAGGTTTATGGTTAAGTTTAGGGATAAGTTGAGATTTAGTGTTAAGGTTAGGGTTAGTGTGAGGGTTAGAGTTAGAAGTTAGGATTAGTGTTAGGTTTAGGTTTAGGGTTAGGTATAATTTAGGGTTAGGGGTAGATGTTAAGGTAAGGATTATGTTGAGGGTTAGGGTTAAGCTTAGGGTTAGGTTTAGACGTATGGGTTAGGGTTAGGTTTAGGCGTAGGGTTAGAGTTAGGGTTAGGGTTATGGTAGGTTTGGTTTAGGGTTAGGGCTTGGTATTACGGTCAGGGTTAGGGCTTGGTATTACGGTCAGGGTTAGGGTTAGTTTAAGGGGTAGGCTTAGGGATAGGGTTAGTGTGAGGCTTAGGATTATGTTTACAGGTTAGCGTTAGGTTTAGTGTTATGGATAGTGTTAGAGATAAGGTTTAGTGGTAGGGTTAGTGATAGGGTTAGGGTTAGGATTAGAAGTTAGGTTAAGTGTTATGGCTATGGTTTGGGTTAGGGGTAGGGTTAATGTTAGCTTTAGTTTTAGGGGTTAGGTGTTAGCGATAGGGTTATGGTTAGACCTATGGGTTAGAATTAGGTTTAGTCGTAGGGTTAGAGTTAGGGTTAGGGTTAGGGTTGGTTTGGTTTAGGGTTAGGGCTTGGTATTACGGTCAGGATTATGGTTAGTTTAAGGGGTAGGGTTAGGGATACAGTTAGTGTGAGGCTTAGGGTTATGTTTACAGGTTAGCGTTAGGTTTAGGGTTACAGATAGTGTTAGAGGTAAGGGTTAGTGGTAGGGTTAGTGTTAGGGTTAGGGTTAAGGCTAGGATTAGAAGTTAGGGTAGGGTTATGGTTACGGTTTGGGTTAGGGGTAGCGTTAGTGTTAGGTTTAGGGTTAGGGTTTAGTTGTTAGGGAGAGGGTTATGTTTAGGTTTCGGGTTACGATTAGTGTTAGGGTTATGATTAGGGTTAGTGTTAGTGTTAGGGTAAGAGTTAGGCTTACGGTGGGGTTTAGAGTTAGGTTTAGGTGTTAGGTGTTAGGGATAGGGTTAGGTTTAGGGTTAGGGTTAGGTTTACTTTTAGGTTTAGCATTACGGATAGTGTTAGGGTAAGGGTTAGGTTTAGGTTTATGATCAGGTTTAGGCTTATGGTTAGAGGTTAGCGTTAGGTTTTGTGTTAGAGTTTAGGGTTAGAGATAGGGTTAGGGTTAGTCTTAGAGGTTATGGTTAGGTTAGTGTTAGGATTAGGGTTAAAGCTTACGTTAAGGTTTTGTGTTACTGTTAGGTTAGGGTTAGTTTTAGAGGTTAGTGTTAGGGTTAGGTTTATTGTTAGAGTTATGGTTAGGTTTAGAGTTAGGTTTAGGTTTAGGTTTAGGTTTAGGGTTAGGGTTAGGGTTAGGGCTAGGGTTAGGGTTAGGGTTAGGATTAGGGTTAGGGTTAGGATTAGGGATAGGGTTACAGTTAGGCTTTGGCTTACGGTTAGTGTTATGGTTAGGGTTATGGTTAGAGATATGGGTTAGGGTTTGCATTAGGGTTAGGGTTAGGGTTATGCTAGGTATAGGGATGGGGTTGGGGTTAGGTATTACAGTCAGGCTTAGGGTTAGTTTAAGGGGTAGGGTTACAGTTAGGGTTACGGTCAGGGTTATGTTTAGGCTTAGAGATTACTGTTCCAGTTAGGTTTATTGTTAGGGTTAGATGTTTGTGTTAGGGTTAGGGTTAGGGTTAGGGTTAGGTTTAGGGTTAGGGTTAGGATTAGAAGTTAGTGTTATGGTTAGGCTTAGAGGTTATAGTTAGTGTTAGGGTTAGGGTTAAAGCTTAGCTTCACGGTTAGGGTTAGCGTTAGGGTTAAGGATAGTGTAAGGGTTAAGATTATGGTTACTGGTTAATTTTAGAGTTAGGCCAATGGTTAGGTTTAGGGTTAGGTTTAGGGTTAGGGTTAGGGTTAGTGTTAGGGTTAGAGTTTAGTGTTCTGTTTAGTGTAAGAGTTAGGGTTAGGTTTAGGGTTAGGGTTAGGCTTAGAGGTGTTGGTTAGGTTTAGGTTTAGGCTTAGGGTTAAATAGTAGGTTCAGGGTTTGGTTCAGGTTTAGGGTTAGGGTTAGAAATAGGGTAAGGTTTAGGATAGGGTTAGTGGTTAGGTTTAGGTTTAAGATTACATTTAGTGCTAGGGATAAGTTTAGAGGTTAGTGTTAGTGTTAGGATTAGGGTTAGGTTTAGTGTTAGGGTTAGGGTTAAGGTTAGAGTTAGTGTTAGGGTTAGGTTTATGCTTAGGTTGTGGTTAGTGTTCGGGTTACAATTAGGTTCGGGTTAGGATCAGGGTTAGGGTTACATTTAGGTTTTGCGTTAGATTTAGCTTTGGGGTTATGGTTAGGGTTAGATTTAGTGGTTGGGTGTTAGGGATAGGGTTAAGGTTATGGTTATGGTTAGGGTTAGGGTATGGGTTAGCATTAGTTTTAGAGTTAGGGTTAGGGTTACGGTTATTCTTAGGATTAGAATTTTGGGTTAGGTTTAGTGTTAGGGTTAGGTTTAGGGGTTAGGTGTTAGGGACACGGTTATGGTTATGGTTAGGTTTAGGGTTAGGTTAGGGTTAGATTTAGGGTTAGGTTTGGGTTAGGGTTTAGTTTTAGTGTTTGTTTTAGTGTTAAGTTTAGGGTTATGTTTAGGATTACAATTTATATTTGGGGTCGGGTTTGTTTTAGGTTACGTTTAAGGTTAGGGTTAGAGCTAGGTTTAGGGTTAGAGTTGGGGATTAGGTGTTAGGTAGAGGGTTAGAGTTTGGCTTCCTTTTATGGTTCAGTTTAGTGTTATGATTAGGTTTAGGCTTAGGGTTGTGTTTAAGGTTAGGGTTTGGTTTAGAATTAGTGTTAGTTTTAGAGGTAGGGTTAGGGTTAGGATTAGGCGTTAGATGTTAGCGACAGGGTTAGGGTTAGGGTTAGTGTTAGATATTAAAGTCTGGCTTCGGGTTTTTTTAAGGGGTAGAGTTAGGGTTAGGGTATGGGATTTATGTTAGGATTAGGGTTAAGGTTATGCTTATGTTTAGGGTTAGTGTTAGGATTAGAAGTTAGGCTTACTGGTAGGGTTAGGATTATGGTTACAGTTATGGTAAGGGTTAGTCTTAGGGTTAGGTTTAGGTTTTAGGTGTTAGCACAAGGCTTAAGGTTAGGCTTCGGATTATGGTTAGGGTTAGGGTTAGGGTTAGTGTTAGTGATAGGGTTAGTTTTAGTGTTAGTTTTAGGGTTAGGTTTAGTGTTAGAGTTCGGGGTTAAGTGTAGTGATAGGGTTAGGTTTAGGGTTAGTTTTACGGTGAGTGTTAGGGTTAGGGATAGTTTTAGGTTTAGAGTTAGGTTTTAGGGTTAGTGTTAGGGTTAAAGTTAGGGTTAGGGTTAGGTTTAGGGTTAGAGTTTAGCTTTATGGTTAGGGTAGGGTTAGGGTTAGCGTTTGTGTTAGGTAAGGGTTAGGGTTATGGTTAGGGTTATGATTAGGGTGAGGATTAGAGGTTAGGTGTTAGGAAGAGGTTTAGGCTTAGGCATTGGGTTAGGGTTAGGGTTAGCATTACGATTAGGTTTAGTGTTAGTATTAGGGTTAGATTTAGGGTTAGTGTTAGGGTTAGGCTTAGGGCTAGGCGTTAGGTGTTAGGGATAGTGTTAAGGTTAGTTTTAGGTTTAGGGTTAGGGATACTGTTAGGTTTAGTGTTAGAGTTAGGGTTAGATTTAGGTTTAGGTTTATCGTTAAGATTTTATTTAGGGTTAGGGGTAATGTTAGGATTAGAAGTTAGGGTTAGAGATAAGGTTAGGATTAGGTTTAGGGTTAGGTTTAGGTATTAGGTGTTAGTGTTAAGCTTAGTGTTAGGGTTGGGCATATGTTTAGAGGTTAGCTTTAGGTTTATGGGTAGGGTTAGGGTTAGGGTTATGCTCAGGGTTAAAGTTTAAGGTTAGGAATAAGGTGAGGGTTTGAAGTTTGGTTCAGTGTTAGTGTTAGGGTTACTGTTAGGGTTAGTGGTTAGTTTTAGGTTTAGAGTTAGCTTTAGGGTTAAGGTTAGGGTTAGGTTTAGGT
The DNA here is from genome assembly GCF_034190915.1 of Cavia porcellus. Lineage (NCBI taxonomy): Eukaryota > Metazoa > Chordata > Mammalia > Rodentia > Caviidae > Cavia > Cavia porcellus. Next base: position 101,862,122 of record NW_026947488.1, on the reverse strand, counting down.
TTAGGGTTAGAGGCACGGGTTAGGGTTAGGGTTATGGTTAGGGTTACGGTTGTGGTTAGGTTTAGGGTAAGGGTTAGGGTTACATTCACGTTTAGGGTTAGCATTAGTGTTAGAGGTATGCATTAGGGTTTGGGTTAGGGTTAGGGTTATGTTTAGGTTTATGGTAGCTTTAGGGTTAGGGTTAGTGATAGAGGTTACTGTTAAGGTTACGGTTGTGTGTACAGTGAGCGTTAGGGTAGGGTTAGAAGTAAGGGTTAGGGTTAGGTTTAGGGTTAGGGTTAGGTTTAGGGATAGTGTTATGGTAGGTTTAAGGTCAGTGTTAGAGTTACCTTAAGGGTTCGGGTTAGGGTTAGGGTTAGGGATTAATGTTAGGTTTAGTGTTAGGTTTTTGGTTTGTGTTAGGGTTAAGGTTATTGTTAGGGTTAGGGTTAGAGTTTCAGATTAGGGTTAGGTTTAGGGTTAGTGTTATGGTTTGGGGTAGATTTAGGGTTAAATATTAAGGTTAGGGTTACGTTTAGGGTTAGGGTTATGTTTAGGGTTAGGATTAGAATTTAGGGTTAGAGTTAGGTTTAGAGTTAGGGTTACAGTTATGGTTAGGTTTAGGGTTAGGTTTAGGTTTAGGGTTAGGTGTTAAATGTTAGGAAAAGGGTAAAGGTTTGGCTTTGGGTTAGGGTTAGGTTTAAGGTTCGTGTTTAGGTATTTGGGATAGAGTTAGCATTAGGGTTAGGGTTAGGGTTAGGTTAAGGTTTAGGGTTAGGGATAGTGTTAGGTTTAAGTTTAGGTCTATGGTGAGGGATAATGTTAGGGTTAGGGTTAGGTTTCGGGTTAAATTTAGGGTTACAGTTTAGTTTTAGGGTTAGGTTTAAAGTTCAGGTTAGTGTTAGGGTTAGGTTTAGGATTAGAATTTATGATTGGGGTAGGGTTAGTTTTAGGGTTACGTTTAAGTTTAGTGTTAGGGGTAGGTTTAGGGTTAGAGTTTCTTTTTAGTGTTAGGTTTAGGGATAAGTTTAGGGTTAGGGTTAGGTTTAGCATTACAATTTATAGTTGGAATAGGGTTAGTTTTAGGGTTATGTTTAAGGTTAGGGTTAGGGATAGGTTTAGGGTTAGAGTTAGGGTTTAGGTGTTAGGGAGAGTGTTAGAGTTAGGCTTCCAGTTTCGGTTAAGTTTAGAGTTACGATTACGTTTAAGCTTAGGGTTGTGTTTAGAGTTAGGGTTAGGTTTAGCATTAGTGTTAGCTTTAGAGGTAGGGTTAGGGTTAGTGTTATGGGTTACTTGTTAGCGACAGGGTTAGGGTTAGTGTTAGTGTTAGGTATTACAGTCAGGCTTCGGGTTAGTTTAAGGGGTAGAGTTAGGGTTATGTTAAGGGATTAATGTTAGGTTTAGGGTTAGGATTATGATTAGGGTTAGGGTTAGGGTTAGGGTTAGGATTAGAATTTATGATTAGCGGGATGGTTAGGATTATGGCTAAGGTTACTCTTATGGTTACTCTTTGGCTTAGGGTTAGTGTTTAGGGTTTAGCGTGAAGCTTAAGGTTAGGCTTAAGATTATGTTTAGGGTTATGGTTACAATTAGCTTTAGGATAAGGCTTAGGGTTAGCGTTAGTGTTAGGATTAGTTTTATTGTTAGTTTTACGGTTTGGTTTATCGTTAGGGTTATGGGTTAGGTGTTAGGGATAGGGTTTGGCTTAGAGTTAGGCTTATGGTTAGGCTTAGTGTTAGGGATAGTGTTAGGTTTAGAGTTAGGGTTTAGGTTTAGTGTTAGGGTAAGGGTTAGTGTTGGGGTTATGATTAGGGTGAGGATTAGAGGTTAGGTGTTAGTAAGAGGGTTAGGGTTAGACTTTGGTTGGGTAAGGGTTAGTGTTAGCATTACGATTAGGTTTAGTGTTAGGGTTAGGTTCAGTTTTAGGCTTAGTTTTAGAGTTAGGGTTAGGGGTTAGGTGTTAGCGATAGTGTTAGGGTTAGTGTTACATTTAGGGTTAGGTTTAGGGTAAGGGTTAGGGTTTAGTAAGGGTTCGAGTTAGTTTTAGGTTTAGGTTTATAGTTAGGGTTAGGGTTAGGGTTAGGGTAGTGTTAGGATTAGAGTTTAGTTTTAGGGTTAGGGTTAGAATTAGGTTTAGGGTTAGGGTTAGGTGTTAGGTGTTAGCGTTAATGTTAGGGTTAGGGTTGGGCTTATGGTTAGAGGTTAGCGTTAGGTTTATGGGTAGGGTTAGAGTTAGGGTTATTGTCAGGGTTAGAGTTAAAGGTTAGGATTAAGGTTAAGGGTAGAAGTTTGGTTTAGTGTTAGGGTTAGGGTTAGTGTTAGGGTTAGAGGTTAGTTTTAGATTTAGAGTTAGGTTCAGGGTTAACGTTATCGTTAGGGTTAGGTTTAGGTCTAGAGGTACGGGTTAGGGTTAGTGTTAGGTTTAAGGTTAGGGTTAGGGTTATGGTTAGGTTTAGGGTTATGTTTAGCATTTGTTTTAGAGGTATGGGTTAAGGTTAGGTTTAGGGTTAGGGTTAGGTTTAGGATTACAATTTATGCTTGGTGTAGGGTTAGCTTTAGTGTTACTTTTAAGGTTAGGTTTAGGGCTAGGTTTAGGGTTAGAGTTTAGTTTTAGTGTTAGGTTTGGTGTTAAGTTTAGGGTTAGGGATAGGTTTAGGATTTCAATTTATTGTTGTGGTAGGTTTAGTTTTAGGTTATGTTTAAGGTTAGGGTTAGGGCTAGGTTTAGGGTTAGAGTTAGTGGTTAGGTGTTAGGGAGAGCGTTAGAGTTAGGATTCAATTTACGATTAAGTTTAGGGTTACGATTAGGTTTAGGCTTAGGGTTGTGTTTAAGGTTAGGGTTAGGTTTAGAATTGGGGTTAGGATTAGAGTTAGGGTTAGGTTTAGGATTAGGCATTAGGTGTTAGCGTTAAGGTTAGGGTTAGGGTTGGGCTTATTGTTAGAGGTTTGCATTAGGTTTATGGGTAGTGTTAGGGTTAGGGTTATGTTCAGTGTTAGAGTTTAAAGTTAGGATTAAGGTTAGGGTTTGAAGTTTGTTTCAGTTTTAGTGTTAGGGTTACTCTTTGGGTTAGTGTTAGTGTTAGAGGTTAGTTTTAGGTTTAGAGTTAGGTTTAGTGTTAAGTTTAGGGTTAGGGTTAGGTTTAGGGTTAGAGGTATGGGTTAGGGTTAGGGTTATGGTTAAGGTTAGGGTTATGGTTAGGTTTAGGGTAAGGGTTAGGGTTACGTTTAGCGTTAGGGTTAGCGTTAGTGTTAGAGGTATGCTTTAGGGTTAGGGTTAGTTTTTGGGTTAGTTTTACATTTATGGTAGCTTTAGGGTTAGGGTTAGTGATAGACGTTACTGTTAAGGTTATGGTTGTGTGTACAGTCAGGGTTAGGGTAGGGTTAGAAGTAAGGGTTAGCGTTAGGTATAGGGGTAGTTTTAGGTTTAGGGAAAGTGTTACGGTACGTTTAAGGTCAGTGTTAGAGTTACCTTAAGGGGTCAGGTTAGGGTTAGGGTTAGGGATTAATGTTAGGTTTAGGGTTAGGTTTTTGGTTCGTGTTAGGGTTAAGGTTATTTTTAGGGTTAGGGTTAGAGTTTAGGATTAGGGTTAGTTTTAGGGTTATGTTAGGGTTAGATTTATGGGTAGAATTTAGGTTTAGGGTTAGGTTTAGAGGTAAGGTTATGGTTAGGGTTAGGGTTAGGTTTAGGGTTACTGTTAAGCTTTAGATGTTAGGGGGAGGGTTTTGTTTAGGCTTCAGGTTATAGTTAGGTTTTGGGTTACAATTGGGTGTAGTGTTATTGTGAGGGTAGGATTTAGGATTAGGGTTATGGTTAGGGATATGGGTTATGTGTTATGGACAGAGTTAGAGTTATTGTTAGAGTTAGGTTTAGTGTTATTGTTAGGTTTAGAGTTAGGTTTAGGGTTACGGGTGGGTTAGGATAGGTTTAGGGTTAGTGTTAGGGTTAGTGTTTAGGGTTAGGATGATGGTTAGGTTATTTTTAGGGTTAGGGTTATGTTGAGGTTTATGGTTAGGTTTAGTGTTAGGGTTAGGGTTAGTGTTAGGGTTAGGTTTCTTGTTAGGGTTAGTGTTTGGGTTAGAGTTTAGTGTTAAGGTTCGGTTTAGGTTTTGTTTTAGTGTTAGGGTTAGGATTAGGGTTAGATATTAGGCTTAGAGTTAGGTTTAGGTTTAGGGTTAGGGTTAGGTTTATGATTAGAATTTAGGGTTGTGTTAGGGATACATATACGGTTCGGGTTAGGGCTAGGTTTAGGGTTAGCATTAGGTGTTAGCTGTTAGGGAAAGTGTTAGTGTTAGATTTCAGGTTACGTTTAGGTTTGGGGTTACGATGTGGTTTAGGCTTAGGTTTAGGGTTAGGGTTATGTTTATGGTTAGTTTCAGGGTTAGGTTTAGGGCTCGGGTTAGGGGTTAGGTGTTAGGTATATGGCTAGTGTTAGGGTTAGGGTTAGTGTTAGAGTTAGGTTTATGGTTAAATTTAGGGTTACGGGTAGTGTTAGTGTTAAGCTTAGGGTTAGGGTTAGGTTTAGGATTAGAGTTAGGGTTACGGTTAGGCTTAGAGGTTGTGGTTAGGGTTAGGGTTAGGGATAGGGTTAAAGCTTAGGGTTACAGTTAGTGTTAGTGCTAGGTTTAGAGGTTAGAGTTTGGGGTTAGCATTAGGGTTAGGGTTAAGCTTAGAGGTTATGGTTAGGGTTAAAGCTTAGGTTTATGGTTAGAGTTACAGTTAGGGTTAGCGTTAGGTTTAGAGGTTAATGTTAGTGTTAGGTTTAGCGTTAGTGTTTGTGTTAGAATTAGTGTTCGGTTTAGAGTTATGGTTAGGTTTAGGGTTAGGGTTAGGCTTAAGGTTAGAATTAGGGTTAGTGTTAGGGTTAGGGATAGGGTTAGGGTTAGTCTTTGGGTAATGGTTAGGGTTAGGTTTATTGTTAAGTTTAGGGTTAAGTTGAGATTTAGGATTAGGGTTAGGGTTAGGGTTAGGGTTAGGGTTAGGGTTGGGGTGAGGGTTAGGGTTAGAAGTTAGGATTAGTGTTAGGTTTAGGTTTAGGGTTAGGTATAATTTCCGGTTAGGGTTAGATGTTAAGGTAAGGGTTATGTTTCGGGTTAGGGTTAAGCTTAGGGTTAGATTTAGACGTATGGTTTAGAGTTAGGTTTAGGTGTAGGGTTAGAGTTAGGGTTAGGGTTATGGTAGGTTTGGTTTAGGGTTAGGGCTTGGTATTATGGTCAGGGTTAGGGTTAGTTTAACGGGTAGGCTTAGGGATAGGATTAGTGTGAGGCTTAGGATTATGTTTACAGGTTAGTGTTAGGTTTAGGGTTACTTATAGGGTTAGTGTTAGGGTTAGGGTTAGGGTTAGGGTTAGAAATTAGGGTAAGTGTTATGGTTATGGTTCAGGTTAGGGGTAGGGTTAATGTTAGCTTTAGTTTTAGGGGTTAGGTGTTAGTGATAGGGTTATGGTTAGACGTATGGTTTAGAATTAGGTTTAGCTGTAGGGTTCGAGTTAGGCTTAGGGTTAGGGTAGTTTTGGTTTAGGGTTAGGGCTTGGTATTACGGTCAGGGTTATGGTTAGTTTAAGGGGTAGGGTTACAGATACGGTTAGTGTGAGGCTTAGGGTTATGTTTATAGGTTAGCATTAGGTTTAGGGTTACAGATAGTGTTAGAGGTAAGGGTTAGTGGTAGGGTTAGTGTTAGGGTTAGGGTTAGGGTTAGGATTAGAAGTTAGGGTTAGGGTTAGGGTTACGGTTCAGGTTAGGGGTAGGGTTAGTTTTAGGTTTAGGTTTAGGGGTTAGTTGTTAGGAAGAGGGTTATATTTAGGTTTCGGGTTACGATTAGTTTTAGAGTTATGATTAGATTTAGGGTTAGGGTTAGGGTTAGTGTTAGTGTTAGGGTCAGAGTTAGGTTTACGTTTGGGTTTAGAGTTAGGTTTAGGTGTTAGGTGTTAGGGATAGGGTTAAGTTTAGGGTTAGGGTTAGGTTTACTTTCAGCTTTAGCATTACGGATAGTGTTAGGGTTAGTGTTTAGGGTAAGGTTAGATTTAGGTTTATGATCAGGTTTAGGCTTATGGTTAGAGGTTAGCATTAGGTTTTGTGTTAGAGTTTAGTGTTAGAGACAGGGTTAGGTTAGTCTTAGAGGTTATGGTTAGGTTAGTGTTAGGATTAGGGTTAAAGCTTATGTTTAGGGTTTGTGTTACAGTTAGGTTAGGGTTAGGTTTAGAGGTTAGTGTTAGGGTTAGGTTTAGTGTTAGAGTTAGGGTTCGGTTTAGAGTTAGGTTTAGGTTTAGGGTTAGGGTTAGGGTTATGGTTAGGGTTAGGATTAGGGTTAGGATTAGGGTTAGGGTTAGGGTTAGGGATAGGTTACAGTTAGGCTTTGGCTTATGGTTAGTGTTATGGTTAGGGTTATGGTTAGAGATATGGGTTAAGGTTTGCGTTAGGGTTAGGTTTAGGGTTATGCTAGGTTTGGGGTTGGGGTTAGGGTTAGGTATTTACTGTCAGGCTTAGGGTTAGTTTAAGGGGTAGGGTTACAGTTAGGGTTATGGTCAGGGTTACGATTGGGCTTAGAGATTACTGTTCTGGTTATGTTTATGGTTAGGGTTAGTTTTACAGTTAGGTTAGATGTTTGTGTTAGGGTTAGGGTTAGGGTTAAGTTTTGGGTTATGGTTAGTGTTAGGATTAGAAGTTAGTGTTAGGGTTAGACTTAGAGGTTATGGTTAGTGTTAGGTTTAGTGTTAAATCTTAACTTCACGGTTAGGGTTAGCATTAGGCTTAAGGATAGTGTAAGGGTTAAGATTAGGGTTACTGCTTAATTTTAGGGTTAGGGCTACGGTTAGGTTTAGGGTTAGGTCTAGGGTTAGGGTTAGGGTTAGGTTTAAAGTTTAGTCTTCTGTTTAGTGTAAGACTTAGGGTTAGGTTTAGGGTTAGGGTTAGGCTTAGAGGTGATGGTTAGGTTTAGGTTTAGGCTTAGGGTTAAATATTAGGTTCAGGGTTTGGTTCAGGTTTAGGGTTAGGGTTAGAAATAGGGTAAGGTTTAGGATTAGGGTTAGTGGTTAGTTTTAGGGTTAAGATTACAGTTAGTTCTAGGGATAAGTTTAGAGGTTAGTGTTAGTGTTATGATTAGGGTTAGATTTAGTGTTAGGGTTAGGGTTAAGGTTAGAGTTAGAGTTAGGGTTAGGTTTATGCTTAGGGTGTGTTTAGTGTTCGGGTTACAATTAGGTTCGGGTTAGGGTTACGTTTAGGTTTTGCGTTAGATTTAGCTTTGGGGTTATGGTTAGGGTTAGATTTAGTGGTTGGGTTTTAGGGATAGGTTTAAAGTTATGGTTATGGTTAGGGTTAGGGTTTGGGTTAGGCTTAGTTTTAGAGTTAGGGTTAGGGTTACAGTTATTCTTAGGATTAGAATTTTGGGTTAGGTTTAGTGTTAGGGTTAGGTTTAGGGGTTAGGTGTTAGGGATACGGTTATGGTTATGGTTAGCTTTAGGGTTAGGTTAGGATTAGTTTTAGGGTTAGGTTAGGGTTACAGTTAGGGTTAGGATTAGAATTTATGGTTAGGGTTAGTATTAGGTTTAGGTTCATGGGTTAGGGTTAGTGTTAGGCTTATTGTTAGAGGTTAGCGTTAGGTTTAGGTTTAGGCTTAGGATAAGAGTTAAAGGTTAGTATTAGGGTTACGATTACAGTTAGAGTTTAGGGTTAGTTTTAGGTTAAATGTTAGGATTATGGTTTGGTTTAGGTTTACAGTTAGAGTTCAAGGTTATGGTTAGGTTTAGGGTTAGGATTACTATAAGGGTTAGCCTTAGGTTTAGGGTTAGGGTTAGGGTTAGTGTTAGGGTTATGATTAAGGTTAGGATTAGGGGTTAGGTGTTAGGTAGAGGTTTAGGGTTAGGCTTTGTGTTACGGTTAGGGTAGATTTTAGATTAGTTTTAGGGTTAGTGTTAGGGTTAGGGTTAGGGCTAGGTTTAGCTTTAGGTTTAGGGTTAGTGTTACGGTTAGAAGTTAGGTTTAGTGTTAGGGTCAGTGTTAGGATTAGGGTTAGAGTTAGGTTTCTGTTTAGAGGTTAGCATTTGTTATAGCGTTAGAGTTAGTGTTAGGGTTAGGGTTTGGGTTAGACTTAGCAGTTACGGTTTTGGTTATGGTTATGGTTAGGGTTAAAGCTGAGGTTCACTGTTACGGTTATGATTAGGGTTAAGATTACGGTTTGGTTTATGATTAGATGTTATTGTTAGGATTAGGTTTAGGGTTAGGGTTAGTGTTAGAGTTATGGGTTAGGTTTTGGGTTAGGTTTATTTTTATGGTATGTTTAGGGTTAGGGTTAGTGTTAGAGTTTAGAGTTAAAGTTAGGGTTGTGGTTATGGTCAGGGTTAGGGTAGGGTTAGAAGTAAGGGTAAGGTTTACGTTTAGGAGTTGTGTTAGGGTTAGTGATAGTGTTATGGTACATTTAGGGTTAGGGTTTGGGTTAGGTATTACCATCAGTGTTAGGGTTATTTTAAGGCATGGAGTTAAAATTAGGGTTAGGGATTAATGTTAAGTTTAGGGTTAGGTTTATGGTTATGGTTAGGGTTAGGGTTAGAGGTTTAGGATTAGGGTTAGGTTTAGGGTTAGTGTTAGGGTTAGGTTTAGGTTTAGGGTTAGGTTAGGTTAGGTTTATGGTAAGGTTTAGTGTTAGGGTTACGGTTAGGGTTAGGGCTAGGTTTAGGTTTAGACTTAGTGGTTAGGTGTTCGGTAGAGCGTTAGTGTTAGGCCTCGGGTTACGGTTAGTTTTAGGGTTATGGTTAGGTATAGGCTTAAGGTTAAGTTTATGGTTAGTGTTAGGTTTAGGTTTAGGGTTAGGGTTAGGGTTAGTGGTAGGTTTAGGGGTCGAGGTTAAGGTAAGGGTTAGGGTTAGGTTAGGTTTACGGATAGCTTTAGGGTTAGGGTTAGGGTTTAGGGTTAGGGTTAGGGTTAGGGTTAATGTTATGATTAGGGTTAGGGTTAGGTTGAGGTTTAGGGTTTGGGTTAGGGTTAGGGTTAGGGTTCAGTTTAGGTTTATGGTTAAATGTATGGGTTAGGGTTAGGGTTAGGTTTAGGTTTAGGGTTAGTTGTATGGGTTAGGGTTAGGGTTTGTGTTATGGTTGTTGTTAGAGTTAAAGGTTTGGATTAAGGTTAGGGTTAGATGTTTGGTTTCGTGTTACTGTTAGGGTTAGGGTTAGTGTTAGGTTTAGAGGTTAGGGTTAGGTTTAGAGTTAGGTTTAGGGTTAAGGTTAGGGTTAAGTTTAGTTTTATTTTTAGAAGTACGGGTTAGAGTTAGGGTTTGGTTTAGTTTTAGAGTTAGGTTATGGTTAGGTTTAGGGTTAGGTTTTGGATTAGAAGTTAGAGTTAGTGGTATAGGGATTATGTTTACGGTTAGGGTTAGGGTTACTGTTAGGTTTAGGGTTAGGGGTTAGAGGTTAGAGAGATGTTTAAGGTTAGGCTTCGGATTACGCTTTAGGGTCAGGGTTACGATTAGCTTTAGTGTTAGGCTTAGGGTTAGGGTTAGGGTTAGTGTTAGGGTTATTTTTAGTATTAGTTTTCGGGTTAGGTTTAGCGTTAGGGTTATGGGTTAGGTGTTAAGGATAAGGTTAGGGTCAGGGTTAGGTATACAGTTAGGGTTAGGGTTAGGGATAGTTAGGGTTAGGGTTAGGATTAGGCTTAGTGTTAGTGTTAGGGTAAGGGTTAGGGTTAGGCTTAAGGTTAGGGTTATGATTAGCAGTAGGATTAGAGGTTAGGTGTTAGGAAGAGGGTTAGGGTTAGGCTTTGGGTTAGGTTTAGCGTTACGATTAGGTTTAGTGTTAGGGTTAGTGTTAGATTTAGGGTTAGTTTTAGAGTTAGGGTTAGGTTTAGGGTTAGGTGTTAGGTGTTAGGGATATTTTCAGTGTGAGTGTTAGGTTTAGGGTTCTGGTTAGGGTTAGTGTTCTGGTTAGGGTTACGGTTAGGGTGAGAGTTATGTTTAGGGTTAGTTTTAGGTTTATATTTATGGTTATGGTTAGGGTTAGGGGCAGAAGTATTGTTAGGATTAGAATTTAGGTTTAGAGTTAGGTTATGGTTATGGTAATGGTTAGGGTAAGAGTTATGGTTAGGGTTAATTTTAGGTTTAGGATTATAGTTACGTTTAGGTTTAGTGTTATGGGTAGTTTTAGGAATAAAATTTAGGGTTAGGATTAGGATTAGGTTTAGGGTTAGGGTTAGGTGTTAGGTGTTACTGTTAAGGTTAGGGTTAGGGTTAGGCTTATGGTTAGAGGTTAGCGCTAGCTTTAGGGTTAGGGTTAGGATTAGGATTATGGTCAGGGTTAGTGTTAAAGTTTAGGACTTAGGTTAGGGTTAGATGTTTGTTTTAGTGTTAGTATTAGAGTTACTGTTAGGGTTAGAGTTAGGTTTTTTTAGGTTTAGAATTAGGTTTAGGGTTAATGTTAGGGTTAGGGTTAGGTTTAGGTTTAGACGTATGGGTTAGGGTTAAGGTTAGGGTTAGGATTAAGTTTAGGGTTATTTTTAGGTTTAGGGTTAGTGTTAGGTATAGAGTAAGGGTTAGCATTAGTGTTAGAGGTATGGGTTAGTGTTAGTGTTAAGGTTAGAGTTAGGTTTATGGTAGGTAAAAGGTTCAGGTTAGTGAAAGAGCTTAGTTTTAAGTTTATGGTTGTGGTTAGGGTCAGAGTTAGTGTAGGTTTAGAAGTAAGGTTTAGGTTTAGGTTTAGGGGTAGGGTTAGGTTCAGGGATAGTGTTATGGTAGGTTTAAGGTCAGTGTTAGGGTTAGTTTAAGAGGTAGGGTTAGAATTATGGTTAGGGATTAATGTTAGGTTTAGGGTTAGGTTTATGTTTTGTGTCAGGGTTAGTGTTAGTGTTAGTGTTAGGGTTAGTATTAGGGTTAGGGTTAGGTGTAGGGTTAAATTTTAGGGTTAGGGTTACATTTAGGGTAGTGTTATTTTTAGGGTTAGGATTAGAATTTAGGTTTAGAGTTAGGTTTAGAGTTACGGTTACGTTTACGTTTAGTGTAAGGGTTAAGTTTAGGTTTAGGGTTAGGTGTTAAATGTTGGGAAGAGGGTAATGCTTAATCTTCGGGCTAGGGTTAGGCTTAGGGTTAGGTTTTAGGTATTAGGGGTAGAGTTAGCATTAGGGTTAGGGTTAAGGTTAGGGTTAGGTTTAGGGTAAGGATTAGGGTTAGAAATAATGTTAGGTTTAGTTTTAGGTTTAGGGTGAGGGATAATGTTAGGGTTAGGTTTAGGGTTAGGTTTAGGGTTACAGTTTAGTTTTAGGGTTAGGTTTAAGGTTCAGTTTATTGTTAGGGTTAGGTTTAGGATTACAATTTATGGTTCGGATAGGGTTAGTTTTAGGGTTATGTTTAAGGTTTGGGTAAGGGCTAGGATTAGGGTTAGAGTTTAGTTTTAGGGTTAAATTTAGGGTTAGGGTTAGGTTTAGCATTAAATTTATAGTTGGGATAGTGTTAGTTTTAGGGTTACGTTTATGGTTAGGGTTAGGGCTAGGTTTAGGGTTAGAGTTAGGGGTTAGGTGTTAGAGAGAGCATTAGAGTTAGGCTTCCGGTTATGGTTAAGTTTAGGGTCATGATTAGGTTTAGGCTTAGGGTTGTGTTTAAGGTTAGGGTTAGGTTTAGGATTAGGGTTACATTTAGAGGTAGGGTTAGGGTTTGGTTTAGGAGTTAGGTGTTAGCGACAGGGTTAGGGTTAGAATTAGAAGTTAGGGTTAGTGGTAGGGTTAGGATTATGGTTAAGGTTATGGTTAGGGTTACTGTTAGGGTTAGGGTTAGGGATTAGGGGTTTGTGGTTAGTGAGAGGCTTAAGGTTAGGCTTCTGATTACGGTTAGGGTTAGGTTTACGATTAGCTTTAGGATAAGGTTTAGGGCTAGGGTTAGTGTTAGGGTTAGTTTTAGTGTTACTTTTACGGTTAGGTTTATCGTTAGGATTATGGGTTAGGTGTTAGGGATAGGATTGGGCTTAGGTTTAGGCTTATGGTTAGGCTTAGGGTTAGGGATAGTGTTAGGTTTAGAGATAGGGTTAGTGTTAGGCTAATGGTTAGGGTTAGGTTGGGGTTATTATTAGGGTGAGGATTAGAAGTTAGGTGTTAGGAAGAGGGTTAGTGTTAGGCTTTGGGTTAGGGTTAGGGTTAGCATTACAATTAGGTTTAGTGTTAGGGTTAGGGTTAGATTTAGGGTTAGTTTTAGAGTTAGGGTTAGAGTTAGGGTTAGGTTTAGGGGATAGGTGTTAGCGATAGTGTTAGTGTTATGTTTAGGGTTAGGGTTGTGGTTATTGTTAGAGTAGGGTTAGGTTTAGGGTTAAGTAAGGGTTCGGGCTAGTTTTAGGTTTAGGTTTGTGGTTAGGGTTAGGGTTAGGGTTAGGGTTAGGGATAGGGTAGTGTTTGAATTAGAATTTAGGTTTAGGGTTAGGGTTAGGATTAGGTTTAGGGCTAGGGGTAGATGTTAGGTGTTCACGTTAACGTTAGGGTTAGGGTTGGGCTTATGGTTACAGGTTAGCGTTAAGTTTATGGGTAGGGTTAGAGTTAGGGTTATTGTCAGGGTTAAAGTTAAAGGTTAGGATTAAGGTTAAGGGTAGAAGTTTGGTTTAGTGTTAGTGTTAGGGTTAGAGGTTAGTTTTAGATTTAGAGTTAGGTTTAGTGTTCAGGTTAGTGTTAGGGTTAGGTTTAGGGTTAGAGGTATGGGTTAGGGTTAGTGTTAGGTTTAAGGTAAGGGTTAGGGTTATGGTTAGGTTTAGGTTTAGGGTTAGTGTTAGTTTTAGAGGTATGAGTTAGGGTTAGTGTTAGGTTTATTGTTAGGGTTAGGTTTAGGATTACAATTCATGGTAGGGGTAGGGTTAGTTTTAGGGTTACGTTTAAGGTTAGGTTTAGGGCTAGGTTTAGGGTTAGAGTTAGGGTTAGGTGTTCGGGAGAGGATTAGAGTTAGGCTTCCATTTATGGTTAAGTTTAGTGTTACGATTAGGTTTAGGCTTAGGGTTGTGTTTAAGGTTAGGGTTAGGTTTAGAATTAAGGTTAGGTTTAGAGGTAGTGTTAGGGTTAGGATTAGGCATTAGGTGTTAGCGACAGGGTTAGGCTTAGAGTTAGTGTTAGATATTACAGTCTGGCTTCAGGTTTTTTTAAGGGGTAAAGTGAGGGTTAGGCTAAGGGATTTATGTTAGGATTAGGGTTAAGGTTATGGTTAGGTTTAGGGTTAGTGTTAGGATTAGAAGTTAGAGTTACTGGTAGGGTTAGGATTATGGTTACAGTTATGGTAAGGGTTAGTGTTAGCTTTAGGTTTAGGTTTTAGGTGTTAGCATGAGGCTTAAGGTTACGCTTCGGTTTATGGTTAGGGTTAGGGTTATGATTAGCTTTCAGGTAAGCCTTAGTGTTAGTGTTAGTGTTAGTGTTAGTGTTAGTGTTAGTGTTAGTTTTAGTTTTAGTTTTAGTTTTTTTTTTGTTTTGTTTTGTTTTGTTTTTTGTCTTTTTCGTTTTTATCGGTACCAGGGATCGAACTCATGACTGCCTGCTTGCAAGGCAGGTGCTTATGCCACTAAGCTAAATCCCCAGCCCCTAGTGTTAGTTTTATTGTTAGTTTTAGGGTTAGGTTTAGTGTTAAGAGTTTGGGGTTAGGTGTAGTGATAGGGTTAGGTTTACGGTGAGTGTTAGGGTTAGGGATAGTGTTAGGTTTAGAGTTAGGTTTTAGGGTTAGTGTTAGGGTTAAGGTTAGAGTTAGGGTTAGGTTTAGTGTTAGAGTTTAGCTTTATGGTTAGGGTAGGGTTAGGGTTAGCGTTAGTGTTAGGTAAGGGTTAGGGCTATGATTAGGGTGAGGATTAGAGGTTAGGTGTTAGGAAGAGGTTTAGGGTTAGGCTTTGGGTTAGGGTTAGGGTTAGAGCTACGATTAGGTTTAGAGTTAGGGTTAGCGTGAGATTTAGGGTTTGTTTTAGATTTAGGGTTAGGGTTAGGGTTAGGTGTTAGTTGTTAGGGATAGTGTTAGTCTTAGTTTAAGGTTTAGGGTTAGGTTTAGGGTTAGGGATACTGTTAGGTTTAGGATTAGGGTTAGTGGTCAAGTTTAGTGTTAGGATTATTGTTATTATTAGGGTTAAATTTAGAGGTTAGTGTTTGTGTTAATGTTAGGGTTAGGGTTAGTGTTAGGTTTAGGGTAATTGTTAGGTTTAGGGTAGGGGTTAGGTTTACATTCAGGGTTAGGGTTAGCATTAGTATGAGAGGTATGCGTTAGAGTTAGGGTTAGGGTTAGGTTTAGGTTTATGGTAGCTTTAGGGTTAGGGTTAGTGATAGAGGTTATTGTTAAGGTTACTGTTGTGTGTATGGTGAGGGTTAGGGTAGGCTTAGAAATAAGGGTTAGGTTTAGGTTTAGGGGTAGGGTTAGTTTTAGGATAGAGTTATGGTAGGTTTAAGGGCAGTGTTAGAATTACCTTAAGGGTTTGGTTTAGGGTTAGGGTTAGGGATTAATGTTAGGTTTAGGGTTAGGTTTTTGGTTCGTGTTAGGGTTAAGGTTATTGTTAGGGTTAGGGTTACAGTTTTGGATTAGGGATAGGTTTAGGGTTAGTGTTAGGGTTAGTGTTATGGTTTGTGGTAGTTTTAGGGTTAAATATTAAGGTTAGAGTTACGTTTAGTGTTAGGGCTATGTTTAGGGTTAGGATTAGAATTTAGGGTTAGAGTTAGGTTTAGAGTTAGGGTTACAGTTACAGTTAGGGTTAAGTTTAGGTTTAGGGTTAGGTGTTAATTGTTGGGAAAAGGGTAATGGTTAGGCTTTGGGTTAGGGTTAGGTTTAAGGTTAGTGTTTAGGTATTAGGGATAGAGTTAGCATTAGCGTTAGGGTAAGGGTTAGGTTAAGGTTTAGGGTTAGGTATAGTGTTAGGTTTTAGTTTAGCTTTAGGGTGAGGGATAATGTTAGGGTTAGGGTTAGGTTTCGAGTTAAATTTAGGGTTACAGTTTAGTTTTAGGGTTAGGGTTAGGGTTTAGGTTATTGTTAGGTTTAGGTTTAGGATTACAATTTATGATTGGGATAGGGTTAGTTTTAGGGTTACGTTTAAGGTTAGTGTTAGGCTAGGTTTAGTGTTAGAGTTTATTTTTAGTGTTAGGTTTAGGGTTAAGTTTAGGGTTAGGGTTAGGGTTAGCATTACAATTTATAGTTGGGGTAGGGTTAGTTTTAGGGTTACATTTAAGGTTTTGGTTAGGGCTAGGTTTAAGGTTAGAGTTAGGGGTCAGGTGTTAGGGAGAGGGTTAGAGTTAGGCTTCCAGTTACGGTTAAGTTTAGAGTTACGATTAGGTTTATGCTTAGGGTTGTGTTTAGGGTTAGGGTTAGGTTTAGGATTAGGGTTAGATTTAGAGGTAGGTTTAGGGATAGTGTTAGGGGTTACTTGTTAGCGACAGGGTTAGGGTTAGGGTTAGTGTTAGGTATTACAGTCAGGCTTCGGGTTAGTTTAAGGGGTAGAGTTAGGGTTATGTTAAGGGATTAATGTTAGGTTTAGGGTTAGGATTATGGTTAGGTTTAGGGTTAGGGTTAGGATTAGAAGTTATGGTTAGCGGTAGGGTTAGGATTATGGTTAAGGTTATTGTTAGGGTTACTGTTTGGCTTAGGGTTAGTGGTTAGGGTTTAGCGCGAGGCTTAAAGTTAGGCTTCTGATTACGGTTAGGGTTAGGGTTAAAATTAGCTTTAGGGTAAGGCTTAGGGTTAGGGTTAGTGTTAGTGTTAGTTTTAGTGTTAGTTTTACAGTTAGGTTTATCATTAGGGTTATGGGTTAGGTGTTAAGGATAGGGTTAGGCTTAGCGTTAGGCTTAGGGTTAGGGATAGTGTTAGGTTTAGAGTTAGGGTTTAGGTTTAGTGTTAGTGTAAGGCTTAGGGTTAGGGTTATGATTAGGGTGAGGATTAGAGGTTAGGTGTTAGGAAGAGGGTTAGGATTAGGCTTTGGTTGGGTAAGGGTTAGTGTTAGTGTTACGATTAGGTTTAGTGTTAGGGTTAGGTTTAGATTTAGGGTTAGTTTTAGTGTTGGGATTAGGGGTTAGGTGTTAGCGATAGTGTTAGGATCAGTGTTACATTTAGGGTTAGGGTTAAGGTTAGGCTAGGGTTAAGTAAGGGTTCGGGTTAGTTTTAGGTTTAGGTTTATGGTTAGGTTTAGGGTTAGGGTTAGGGGTAGTGTTAGGATTAGAATTTAGGTTTAGGTTTAGGGTTAGGATTAGGTTCGGCTTAGGGTTAGGTGTTAGGTGTTAGCTTTAACGTTAGGGTTAGGGTTGGGCTTATGGTTACAGGTTAGTGTTAGTTTTATGGTTAGGTTTAGGGTTATTGTCAGGGTTTGAGTTGAAGGTTAAGATTAAGGTTAAGGTTAGAAGTTTGATTTAGTGTTAATGTTAGGGTTAGTGTTAGGGTTAGAGGTTAGTTTTAGATTTAGAGTTAGGTTCAGGGTTAACGTTATCATTAGGGTTAGGTTTAGGGTTAGAGGAACGGGTTAGGGTTAGTGTTAGATTTAAGGTTAGGTTTAGGGTTATGGTTAGGATTAGGGTTAGGGTTAGCGTTAGTTTTAGAGGTATGGGTTAGGGTTAGGTTTAGGGTTAGGTTTAGGTTTAGGAGTACAATTTATGCTTGGTGTAGGGTTAGCTTTAGGGTTATGTTTAAGGTTAGGTTCGAGACTAGGTTTAGGGTTAGATTTTATTTTTAGTGTTAGGTTTAGTGTTAAGTTTAGGGTTAGGGTAGGTTTAGTATTACAATTTGTAGTTGGGGTAGGGTTAGTTTTAGGTTACTTTTCAGATTAGGGTTAGGGCTAGGTTTAGGGTTAGAGTTAGGGGTTAGGTGTTAGGGAGAGCATTAGAGTTAGACTTCCAGTTACGGTTAAGTTTAGTGTTATGAATAGTTTTAGGCTTAGGGTTGTGTTTAATGTTAGGGTTAGGCTTAAGATTAGGGTTAGATTTAAAGGTAGGGTAAGGGTTAGGGTTAGGGGTTAGGTATTAGTGACAGGGTTAGGGTTAGTGTTAGTGTTAGATATTACAGTCAGGCTTCGGGTTAGTGTAAGGGTAGAGTTAGGGTTAGGGTAAGTGATTAATGTTAGGATTAGCGTTAACGTTATGTTTTGGTTTAGGGTTAGGGTTAGGATTAGAAGTTAGGGTTAGTGGTAGGGTTAGGATTATGGGTACGGATACAATTAGGGTTAGTGTTAGGGTTAGGGTTAGGGGTTAGGTGTTAGCCCGAGGCTTAAGGTTAGGCTTCAGATTACGGTTAGTGTTAGGGTTACGATTAGCTTTAAGGTAAGCCTTAGGGTTAGGGTTAGTGTTAGGGTAAGTTTCAGTGTTAGTTTTAGGGTTAGGTTTAGCGTTAGGGTTAGGGGT
The DNA here is from genome assembly GCF_034190915.1 of Cavia porcellus. Lineage (NCBI taxonomy): Eukaryota > Metazoa > Chordata > Mammalia > Rodentia > Caviidae > Cavia > Cavia porcellus. Next base: position 101,844,855 of record NW_026947488.1, on the reverse strand, counting down.
TAGGGGTAAGGAGAGGTTTATGATTAGGGTTAGGATTAGGTTTACGGTGAGGGTTAGGGTTAGGGATAGTGTTAGGTTTAGAGTTAGGTTTTAGGGTTAGTGTTAGGGTTAAGGTTAGGTTTAGGTTTATTGTTAGAGTTTAGCGTTATGGTTAAAGAAGGTTTAGGGTTAGCATTACTGTTAGGTAAGTGTTAGGGTGAGAGTTAGGGTTATGATTAGGGTGAGGATTAGAGTTTAGGTGTTAGGAAGAGGGTTAGGGTTAGGCCTTGGGTTAGGATTATGTTTAGCCTTACAATTAGGTTTAGTGTTAGGGTTAGGGTTAGGTTTAAGGTTAGATTTATAGTTAGGGTTAGTCTTAGGCTTAGGGGTTAGGTGTTAGGGATAGTGTTAAGGTGAGTGTTTGGTTTAGGATTAGGGTTACTGTTAGGTTTAGTGTTAGGGTTAGGGTTAGGTTAGAGTTAGGGTTAGGGTTAAATTTAAGTTTAGGTTTATGTTTAAGGTTTTTGGTTAGGTTTAGGGGTAGTGTTAGGATTAGAAGTTAGGGTTCGGTTTAGGTTTAGGATTAGGTTTAGGGTTAGGGTTAGGTGTTAGTTGTTAGCGTTAAGGTTAGGGTTAGCGTTCATCTTATGGTTAGAGGTTAGCGTTAGGTTTATAGCTAGGGTTAGCATTAAGGTTATGGTGAGGGTTAGAGTTTAAGGTTAGGATTAAGGTTATGGTTAGAAGTTTGGTTTAGTGTTAGTGTTAGGGTTACTGTTAGGGTTAGTGTTAGGGTTAGAGGTTAGTTTTAGGTTGAGAGTTAGGTTTAGGTTTAAGGTTAGGGTTAGGGTTAGGTTTAGGGTTAGAGGTACGGGTTAGGGTTAGTGTTAGTGTTAGGGATAGGGTTATGATTAGGGTGTGGATTAGAGGTTAGGTTTTAGGTGTTAGGAAGAGGGTTAGGGTTAGGCTTTGGGTTAGGGTTAGGGTTAGCATTACGATTAGGTTTCGTGTTAGGGTTAGGATTAGATTTAGGGTTAGTTTTAGTGTTAGGGTTAGGCTTAAGGTTAGGGGTTAGGTGTTAGGGATAGTGTTAAAGTTAGTGTTAGGTTTAGGGTTAGGGTTACTGTTAGATTTAGTGTTAGGGTTAGGATTAGGGTTAGGGTTAGCGTTAGGGTTAGGGTTAGATTTAGGTTTAAATTTATGGTTAGGGTCTTGGTTAGGTTTAGGGGTAGTGTTAGGATTAGAAGTTAGGGTTAGGGGTAGTTTTAGTATTAGGTTTAGGGTTACGGTTAGGTGTTACGTGTTAGCGTTAAGGTTAGTGTTAGGGTTAGGGTTAGATTTAGAGCTAGGGTTAGTGTTAGGTTTAGAACCTCGGTGTTAGCGACAGGGTTAGGGTTAGGGTTAGGTATTACAGTCAGGCTTTGGGTTTGTTTAAGGGGTAGAGTTAGAGTTAGAATAAGGGATTAATTTTAGGATTAGGGTTAAGGTTATGGTTAGGTTTAGGGTTAGGGCTAGGTTTAGAAGTTAGGGTTAGTGGTAGGGTTAAGATTATGGTTATGGTTAGGGTTAAGGTTAGTGTTAGGTTTAAGGTTAGTTGTTAGGGGTTAGTGCGAGGCTTAAAGTTAGGCTTCAGATTACAGTTAGGCTTAGGGGTACGATTAGCTTTAGTGTAAGGCTTAGGGTTATGGTTAGTTTAAGTGTTAATTTTAGGGTTAGGTTTAGCGTTAGGGTTAGGGGTTAGTGGTTAGGGAGAGGTTTAAGGTTAGGCTTCAGATTACGGTTAGGGTTAGGGTTACGATTAGCTTTAGGGTAAGGCTTAGGGTTTGGGTTAGTGTTAGGGTTAGTTTTAGTATTAGTTTTAGGGTTAAGTTTAGCGTTAGGGTTAGGGGTTAGGTGTTAGGGATAGGTTTTGGGTTAGGGTTAGTTTTACGATTAGGCTTAGTGTTAGGGATAGTGTTATGTTTAGAGATAGGCTTTAGGGTTTGTGTTAGGGTTAAGGTTATGGTTAGGGTTAGGTTTAGGGTTAGAATTTAAGGTTATGGTTAGGTTAGTGTTAGGGTTAGGGTTAGTGTTAAGGTAAGGGTTAGGGTTAGGTTTATGATTAGGGTGAGGATTAGAGGTTAGGTGTTAGGAAGAGGGTTATGGTTAGGCTTTGAGTAAGGGTTAGAGTTAGCCTTACGATTAGGTTTAATGTTAATGTTAGGGTTAGATTTACAGTTAGTTATAGAGTTAGGGTTAGCGGTTAGGTGTTAGGGATAGTGTTAGGGATAGTTTTAGGTTTAGGGTTAGGGTTAGCGTTAGGGTTAGGGTTAGGGTTAGGGATAGTGTTAGAGTTAGTGTTAGGATTAGGGTTAGTGTTAGGGTTAGGGTTAGTTTGATGTTTAGGTTTATGGTTAGGGTTAGGTTTAATGTTAGGGGTAGTGTTAGGATTAAAATTTCATGTTAGGTTTAGGTTTGGATTAGGTTTAGGGTTAGGGTTAGTTGTTACATGTTAGCATTAAGGTTTGGGTTAGGGTTAGGCTTATGGTTAGAGGTTAGCTTTAGGTTTAAGGGTAGAGTTAGGTTTAGGGATAGTGTTATGGTAGGTTTAGGGTTAGGTTTTGGGTTAGGGTTAGGGTTAGTGTTAGTGTTCGGGTTTGTACTTAGGTGTTAGGTTTATGGTTCGGCTTATGGTTTGTGTTAGGGTTATTGGTAGGGTTAGGGCTGGGTAGCGTTATGATTAGATTTAGGGTTAGATTTAGGTTTAGGATTTGGCTTAGCTTTAGGTTTAGTGTGAGCTTTAGGGTTAGATTTAGGGTTCGGGATAGTGTTAGGTTTACTGTTAGGTTAACGGGTTAGGTGTTAGGGATAGTGTTTATGTTAGGTTTTTTTTTAGAGTTAGGTTTAGGATTAGGTTTAGTGTTAGGCTTAGGGTTTAGGGTTTGGGTTATTGTTAGTGTTAGGGTTAGTGTTAGGTTAGGGTTAGGGTTAGGTTTGGGGTTAGTTTAGAGTTAGGGTTAGTGTTAGGGTTAGGGTAAGTGTTACATTTAGGGTTATGGATAAGGTTACGATTAGGGTTAGAGTTAGGTTAGGTTTAGGGATTAGGGTTAGGGTTAGAGTTAGGGTTTGTGATCAGGTTAGGTTTAGAGTTAGGGTAAGACAAGGTTAGGGTTGAGTTAGGTTTCGGGTTAGTTTTATCGTTAGGGTTACGGTTAGGGTTAGATGTTGGGGTTAGGGGTTAGGTTTAGGGTTAGGGTTTTGGTTATGGTTAGGCTTTTATGGTTAGTGTCAGTGTTTAAGTTTAGGGTTAGGTTTAGTCTTAGTGTAAGGGTTAGGGATAGGTTTAGAGGTTCGTTTTAGGGTTAGGGTTAGGGTTAGGGATAGGGTTAGGGTTATACTTCAGTTTAAGGTTAGGTTTAGGGTTAGGTTTAGGGTTAAGTGTTAGGTATTAGGAATAGGGTTAGTGTTAGGGTTGGGTTTAAGGTTAGGTTTAGTTTTATCGTTAGGGTTAGGATTAGTGTTAGATGTTGTGGTTAGTGGTAAGGGTTAGGGTTAGGGTTTTGTTTAGGGTTAGGCTGTTATGGTTAGTGTCCATGTTTAGGGTTAGGGTTAGGTTTAGGCTTAGGTGAAGGGTTAGGGTTAGGGTTAGAGGCTAGTTTTAGGGATAATATTTAGAGTTAGGGTTAGGGTTATGGTTAGGGATAGGGTTAGGCTTAGACTTCGGTTTACGCTTAGGGTTAGGGTTAGGTTTAGGGTTAGGGGTTTTGGTTACGGTTAGGGTTAGCGTTATGTTTAGGCTTGGGTTTAGGGTTAGTGTTAGGATTAGGGTTAAGTTTAGGGTTAAGGTTAGTTTTACGGTGAGGGTTAAGTTTAGGGTTAGGCTTAGGGTTAGGGTAAAGTTTTAGGGTCAGATTTAGCCTTAGGGTTAGTGTTAGAGGGTAGCTTTACTGTTAGTGTTAGGTTTAGGGTTAGGGGTTAGGGTTATGGCTAGGGTTAGGGTTAGGTTTAGGGTTAGGTTTAGTGTTCGCGTTAGGGTTAGGGTTAGGGTTAGGTTTAGTGTTCGGGTTAGGGTTAGGGTTAGGGTTAGGGTTAGGTTTAGGGTTAGGTTTAGTGTTCGGGTTAGGGTTAGGGTGGGGTTTAGGGTTAGGGTTAGGGATAGGGTAAGATTTAGGATTAGGGTTACAGGTTAGGTTTAGGGTTAGCGTTAGGGTTAGGTTTAGGGGTTATGTGTTATGGTTAGGGATAGGTTCAGGGTTCAGGTTATGGTTACAGTTAGCCTTAAGGTTACAGATAATGTTACGGTGAGCGTTATATTTAGGGTTAGGGTTAGGGTTAAATTGAGGTTAGGAATAGTTCTAGGGTTAGGGTAAATGTTAGGGTGAGCCTTAGGATTTTTGGTTAGGGTTAGGGTTAGGGATTAGGGTTAGGGTTAGGGTTAGCATAGGTTTATGGTTAGTTTTAGGGTTTGAGTTCAGGTTAGAGTTAGGGTTATTGTTTCAGGTTAGGGTTAGGGAATAAGTATAGCCTTAGTGTTAGTGTTAGGGTTAGGTTTAGGGTTAGGGTTAGGGATTAAGTTTAGGTTTAGGTTTAGGATTATGGTTAGGTGTTAGTTTAGTGTTAGAGTTAGGGCTAGAGTTAGGTTTAGGGTTAGGGTTAGTTTTAGGTGTTAGTGTTAGAGTTAGGCTTAGGGTTAGGGTTAGAGTTAGAGTTTAGGGTTAGGGCTAGGGGCTTAGGGTTATGGTTATGGTTAGGGATAACTATGGTTAACCATAGTTAGGGTTAGGATTAGGATTATGGTTAGGTGTAGGTTTAGTGTTAGGATTAGGGCTAGGGTTAGTTTAGGGTTAGGGTTAGGGCTAGAGATATGGTTAGGGTTAGGTTTAGGTATTAGTGTTAGAGTTAGGCTTAGGGTTAGGGCTCAGCGTTAGGGTTAGGGTTAGGGATAGGGTTAGGCTTAGCATTAGGGTTAGGGTTAGGGTTAGGTTTATGGTTATGGTTAGGGTTAAGGTTAGATGTTAAGGTTATGTTTAGGGATATTGTTAGGTTTAGGATTAATGTTATGGTTAGTGTTAGATTTAGGCTTTAAGGTTAATGTTACTGTTAGGGTTAGGGTTAGGGTTAGGTTTAGGTTTAAGGTTATGGTTAGTTTTAGGTTTAGAGGTGAGCCTTAGGATTAGGGTTAGATTTAGGTTTAGGTTTAGGGTTAGGATTAGGGGTAGCGTTAGGCTTTTGCTTGCGGTTAGAGTTTAGGTTTAGGGTTAGTAGTAGGGGTAGTGTTAGCTTTAGTTTTAGGTCTAGAGGTTATCGTTAGGTTTACGGTTAGTGTTAGGTTTAGGGTTAGAGTTAAAGGTTAGTGTTAGTGTTGGAGTTTTGGGTTAGTGCTAGCTTGAGGGTTAAGGTGAGTGTTAGGGTTAGGTTTTGGGTAAAAGTTTAGGGTTAGGTTTATGTTTAGGGTTAGGATTAATGTTAAGAATAGAAGTTACTTTTAGGGTTAGGGTTAGGGTTATGGTTACGGTTAGGGTTAGGGTTAGTGTTAGGGTTAGTTTTAGGGGTTAGGTGTTAGGGAGAGGGTTAGGTTTAGGCTTCCGGTTACGGTTACGATTATGTTTAGGGTTAGGGTTAGGGTTAGGGTTAGGGTTAGGTTTAGGATAACGTTTAGTTTTAGGGTTAGGTTTAGGATTAGGCTTAGTGGTTAAGTGTTAGGAATAGGATTAGGGTTAGAGTTAGAGTTAGGGTTAGGGTTCGGTATACAGTTAGGTTTTGGGTTAGAGTTAGGGTTAGGTTTAGGGGTAAGTGTTAGGGGTAGGATTAGGGTTATGATTAAGTTTAGGGTTAGGTTTATGGTTAGGTTTAGTGCTACGGATAGTGTTAGGGTTAGAGTTAGGCTTTAGGGTTAGTGTTAGGCTTGGTGTTATTGTTATGGTTAGAGGTTAGCATTAGTTTTAGTGTTAGAGTTTCAGATTAGCGTTAGGGTTAGGATTAGGGTTAGGCTTAGTGTTTATGTTTAGGGATAGGTTTAGGGTTAGTCTTAGGGTTAGGGTTAGAGGTATGGGTTAGGTTTATGGTAAGGTTTAGGGTTAGGGTTAGGTTTAGAGTTATGCTATGGTTAGGGTTAATGTTAGGGTTAGGTATTACATTTAGGTTTAGGTTTAATTTAAGGGATAGGATTAGGGTTAGGGCTAGGAATTAGTATTAGGGTTAGGGTTACAGTTAGGGTAAGTGTTAGGGTTACGGAAAGTATTAGGATTAGGGTTATGGTTTAGGTTAGTGTTAGGGTTAGGGTTAGGCTTAAGGGTTAGGCTTAGAGGTTATGGTTAGGGTTAATGTTAGTTTTAAACCTTAGTTTTAGGGTTAGGTTTAGGGTCAGGGTTAGGGTTAGGGTTAGGGTTTGGGATAGGGTTTCTCTTAGCTTTCAGTTTATTTTTCGGGTTACGGTTACAATTACATTAGGGTTAAGGTTAGGGTTAGCATTTTGGGTTAGGGGTTAGGGTTAGCTTTATGTTAAGTTTAGGGTTAGATTGAGGTTTAGGGTTAAGGTTAGTGTTAGGGTTTTGTTTAGGGTTAGGGCTATGTTTAGGGTTAGCATTAGGGGTTAGCTTTTAGTGAAATGTTTAGAGTTAGGCTTTGGGTTTCGGTTAGGTTTAGGATTACAATTAGGTTTAGGCTTAGGCTTATGGTTCGGGTTAAGGTTAGGTTTAGGTTTAGGGTTAGATTTAGAGCTAGGGTTAGTGTTAGAGTTAGGGCGTAGGTGTTATCGACAGGATTAGGGTTAGTGTTAGGTATTACAGTCAGGCTTCGGGTTAGTTTAAGGGGTAGAGTTAGAGTTAGGTTAAGGGATTAATGTTATATTTAGGGTTAGGGTTATGATTAGGTTTAGGGTTAGGTCTAGGATTAGAAGTTAGGGTTAATGGTACGGTGAGGATTATGGTTACGGTTAGGGTTAGGGTTAGGGTTAGGTGTTAGGGGTTAGGGAGATGCTTAAGGTTAGGCATCAGATTACGGTTTGGGTTAGGGTTACAATTAGCTTTAGGGTAAGCTTTAGGTTTTGGGTTGTTGTTAGTGTTAGTTTTAGTATTAGTTTTAGGGTTAGGTTTAGCATTAGGGTTAGGGGTTAGGTGTTAGGGATAGGGTTAGGGTTATGGTTAGGTTTACGGTTAGGGTTAGTATTAGGAATTGAGTTAGGTTTAGAGTTAGGTTTAGAGTTAGTGTTATGGTTAGTTTTAGGGTTAGGTTTAGCATTAGGTTTAGGCACTAGGTGTTAGGGATAGGGTTAGGATTAGGGTTAGGTTTACGCTTAGGGTTAGTGTTAGGGTTAGGAATAGTGTTATGTTTTAGAGTTAGGGTTTAGGGTTAGTGTTAGTGTTAAGGTTAGGGTTAGGGTTAGGTTTAGGTTTAGGTTTAGAGTTTAGGGTTATGGTTATGTTAGGTTTAGTTTTTGTTAGGGTTATGGTTATGGATAGGGTTAGGTTTATTATTAGGGTGAGGGTTAGAGGCTAGGTGTTAGGAAGAGTGTTAGGATTAGGCATTGGGTAGGGTTAGGGTTAGGGTTATGATTAGGTTTAGGTTTAGGGTTAGGGTTAGATTTAGGTTTAGTTTTAGAGTTAGGGTTAGGGTTAGGCATAGGGGTTAGTTGTCAGGGATAATGTTAGGGTTAGTGTTAGGTTTAGGGTTAGGATTAGGTTAGGGATAGTGTTAGGGTTAGAGTTAAAGGTTAAGATTAAGGCTAGGGTTAAAAGTTTGGTTTAGTGTTAATGTTAGGTTTAGGGTTAGGGTTAGTGTTACGATTAGAGGTTAGTGTTAGGTTTAGAGTTAGGTTTAGGATTAAGGTTAGGGTTAGGTTTAGGTTTAGAGGTATGTGTTAGGGTTAGGGTTAGTGTTAAGGTAATGGTTACGGTGAGGGTTATGGTTGGGGTTAGGTTTTGGGTTAGGGTTAGGTTTAGGTTAGTGTTAGGGTTAGTGTTAGAGGTATGGGTTAGGGTTAGGTTTATGGTGTAGGGTTAGGGTTACGGTTAGGTTTAGTGTTTTGGTAGGTTTCCGGTTAGGGTTAGTGTTATGTATTATGGTCAATGTTAGTGTTAGTTTAACGGGTAGGGTTAGGGTTAGGGATAGGGATTAATGTTAGGTTTATGTCTAGGGTTAGGTTTAATTTTAGTGTTAGTGTTAGGGTTTGAGTTTAGGGTTAGTGTTAGGTGTAGGGTTATTGTTAGTGTTAGGGTTAGGTTTAGCTGTAGAAGTTAGGGTTAGGCTTAGTTTTTATGGTTAGGGTTAGGCTTAGGGTTAGGTTTAGTGTTAGTGTTAGTCTTAAGGTTAGGGTTAGAGGTATGGGTTAGGGTTATGGTTAGGTTTAGTTTTAGGGTTAGGTTTTGGGTTAAGCTATGGTTAGGGTTAGTGTTAAGGGTTAGGTATTACAGTCAGGTTTAGGTTTAGTTTAAGGGGTAGGTTTAGGGTTAGGGTTAGGGATTAATGTTACCTTTAGGATTATGGTTATGGTTAGTGTTAGATTTAGGGTTAGTGTTAGGGTTAGGATTATATGTTAGGGTTAGTGGTAGGGTTAGGGTTATGGTTACAGTTAGGTTTAGGTTTTGTGTTAGGTTTAGGGTTAGGGGTTAGTTGTTAGGGAGCGGGTTGAGATTAGGGTTCGGATTACGGTTAGCGTTAGTGTTATATTTAGGTTTAGGTTTAGGCTTATGGTTAGTGTTAGGGTTACCGTTTGGTTTTGTGTTAGTTTTAGGGTTAGTTTTAGGCTTTGGGTTGGGCTTAGGTGTTAGGTATAGGTACAGATTTAGAGTTAGGGTTTGGGTTAGGTTTAGGTTAAGGGTTAGGTTTATGGTGAAGTTTAGGTTTAGGACTAGTGTTAGGTATATGTTTAGGCTTTAGGGTTAGGTTTAGGGTTAGGTTAATGGTTAGGGTTTGGGTTAAGTTTAGGTGTAGTTTTAGGGTTAGTGTTAGGGTTAGAAGTTTGTTCAATGTTAAGGTTAGGGTTAGGTATAGAGTTAGAGTTAGGGTTAGGATTAGATGTTAATGCTAAGGTCAGGGTCATGGTTAGCATTAGTGTTACCGTTTGAGTTTATGGTTAGGGTTAGTTTTAGAGTTAGGGTTAAGTTTAGGGTTAGGGTTATGATTAGAAGTTTGCATTAGGTTTAGGGTTAGAGTTTGAGTTTAGTGTTAGGGTTATTTTTAGGCTTAGAGGTTATGGTTAAAGTTAGGGCTATGGTTAAAACTTAGGTTTAGGTTTAGGGTTAGTTTAGGGTTAGAGTTAGTTTTAGGTTTAAGTTTAGGGTTAGGGTTAGTGGTTGGGTGTTAGTGATAGTGTTAGGGTTAGGGTTAGGTTTAAGTTTAGATTTAGGGTTAATGTTAGGGTTAGGGTTAGGGTTAGGCTTAGAGGTTATGGTTAGGTTTAGGGTTAGGATTAAACTTAGCTTTAGGGTTAGGTTTAGGGTTAGGGTTACGGTTAGGGTTAGGGTTAGGGTTAAGGTTAGGGATAGGTTTACACTTAGGCTTTGAGTTATGGTTAGAGTTATGGTTACGATTAGGTTAGTGTTAGTGTTAGGGTTAGGGTTAGGGCTAGGTTTACGGTTAGGGTTACGGTTAGGGTTAAGGTTAGGGTTAGGGTCAGGGTGAGAAGTATGGGTTAGTGTTAGGGGTAGGGTAGTGTTAGAGCTAGGGCTAAGGTTAGAGTTAGGGTTAGGGTTAGGATTAGGTTTAGTGTTACGGTTAGGGTTAGGGTGTGGATTAGGATTAGGGTTAGGGTTATTTTTAGGGGTCACATTTTAGGAATAGGTTTATGGTTAGGCTTCGGGTTACGGTTAGTGTTATGGTTACAATTAGGTTAGGGTTAGTGTTAGGGTTAGTGGTTGAGTTAGATTTATCATTAGTTTTAGGGTTAGAGTTAGTGTTAGGTTTAAGGGTTAGGTGTTAAGGATAAGTTTGCTGTGAGGGTTAGGTTTAGGATTGGGTTAGAGTTTAGGTTTAGGGCTAGGTTTAGGGTTAGTGTTAGGTTTAGGGTTATGATTAGAATTTAGGTTTAGGGTTAGGTTTAGGTTAAGGTTATGGTTACGGTTAGGGTTAGGGTTAGGGTTATGGTTATTGTTAAGCTTTAGATGTTAGGGGGAGGGTTTTGGTTAGGCTTCGGGTTATGGTTAAGTTTTGGGTTACAATTAGGTTTAGTGTTAGGGTGAGGGTTAGATTTAGGATTAGGGTTATGGTTAGGGATAAGGGATAGGTGTTATGGGAAGAGTTAGAGTTAGTGTTAGAGTTAGGATTAGTGTTAGTGTTAGGGTTAGTGTTAGGTTTAGGTTGAGGGATAATGTTAGGTTTAGGGTTAAGGTTAGGGTTATGGATAGCTTTAGGGTTAGTGTTAGGGTTAGTTTTTAGGGTTAGGGTGATGGTTAGAGTATTTTTAGGGTTAGAGTTAGGTTGAGGTTTAGGGTTAGGTTTAGTGTTAGGGTTAGGGTTAGTGTTTGTGTTAGGTTTCATGTTAGGGTTAGAGTTTAGTTTTAAGGTTAGGTTTTTGTTTTGTGTTAGTGTTAGGGTTAGGATTAGGGTTAGATATTAGGCTAAGGATTAGTTTTAGGTTTAGGGTTAGGGTTAAGGTTAGGTTTATGATTAGAATTTAGGGTTAGGGTTAGGGTTAGTGTTACGTTTAGGTTTAGGGTTAGGGCTAGGTTTAGGGTTAGCATTAGGGGTTAGCTGTTAGGGAAAGTCTTAGTGTAAGGCTTCAGGTTACATTTAGGTTTGGGGTTATGATTAGGTTTAGGCTTAGGTTTAGGGTTAGGATTATGTTTTTGGTTAGTTTCAGGGTTAGGTTTAGGGCTCGGGTTAGGGGTTAGGTGTTAGGGATAGGGTTAGTGTTAGGGTTAGGGTTAGGGTTAGGGTTAGGTTTACGGTTAGATTTCGGGTTATGGGTAGTGTTAGTCTTAGGCTTAGGGTTAGGGATAGGGTTAGGGTGAGGGTTAGGGTTAGGGTAAGGATTAGAGTTAGGGTTAGGGTTAGGCTTAGAGGTTATGGTTATGGTTAGGGTTAGGGATAGGGTTAAAGCTTAGGGTTACGGTTAGTGTTAGTGTTAGGTTTAGAGGTTAGTGTTTGGGGTTAACGTTACGGTTAGGGTTAGGCTTAGAGGTTATGGTTAGGGTTAAAGCTTAGGTTTATTTTTAGGGTTACAGTTAGGTTTAGCTTTAGGTTTAGAGGTTAATGTTAGTGTTAGGGTTAGCGTTAGTGTCTGTGTTAGGATTAGGGTTAGATTTAGAGTTATGGTTAGGTTTAGGGTTAGGGTTAGGCTTAAGGTTAGGATTAGGGTTAGTGTTAGGCTTAAGGTTAGGATTAGGGTTAGTGTTAGGGTTAGGGTTAGGGTAAGGGTTAGTCTTTGGGTTATGGTTAGGGTTAGGTTTATGGTTAAGTTTAGGGTTAGGGTTAGGGTTAGAAGTTAGGATTAGTGTTAGGTTTAGGTTTAGGGTTAGGTATAATTTAGTGTTAGTGTTAGGGTTAGGGTTAAGGTTAGGATTAGAAGTTAGTGTTAGGGTTATGGTTATGGTTTGGGTTAGGGGTAGGGTTAGTGCTAGGTTTAGGGTTTGGGGTTAGTTGTTAGGGAGAGGGTTATGGTTATGCTTGGGTTATGATTAGTGTTAGGGTTATGATTAGATTTAGGGTTAGGGTTAGGGTTAGTGTTAGGGTCAGAGTTAGGTTTATGGTTGTTTTTAGAGTTAGGTTTAGGTGTTAGGTGTTAGGGATAGGGTTATGGTTAGTGTTAGGTTTAGGGTTAGGGTTATGTTTACTTTTAGGTTTAGCATTATTTATAGTGTTAGGGTTAGTGTTTAGGGTAAGGGTTAAGGTTAGGTTTAATATCAGATTTAGGCTTATGGTTAGAGGTTAGCGTTAGGTTTTGTGTTAGTGTTTAGGGCTAGGGTTAGGGTTAGGGTTAGGCTTAGGCTTAGAAGTTATGGTTAAGTTAGTGTTAGGACTAGGGTTAAAGCTTACATTTAGGGTTTGTGTTAATGTTAGGGTTAGGTTTAGAGGTTAGTGTTAGGGTTAGGTTTAGAGTTAGGTTTAGGTTTACTGTTAGGGTTAGGATTAGGGCTAGGGATAGGGTTACATTTAGGCTTTTGGTTACGGTCATTGTTATGGTTAGGGTTATGGTTAGAGATATGGGTTAGGGTTTGCGTTAGGGTTAGAGTTAGGGTTACGCTAGGTTTGGGGTTAGGGTAAGGGATAGGTATTACAGTCAAGCTTAGGGTTAGTTTAAGGGGTAGGGTTACGGTTAGGGTTATGGTTAGGGTTACGATTAGGGTCAGAGATTATTGTTAGGTTTTTGGTTAGGGTAAAGGTTAGGGTTAATGTTAGGATTAGAATTTAGTGTTAGCATTAGGATTAGGGTTAGGGTTAGGTGTTAGGCTTATGGTTAGGGTTAGTGTTACGGTTAGGGTTAGATGTTTGTGTTAGTTTTAGTGTTAGGGTTAGGGTTAGATGTTAGTGTTAGGGTTAGGCTTAGATGTTATGGTTAGTGTTAGGGATAAGGTTAATGCTTAGCTTCAGGTTTATAGTTAGCGTTAGGGTTAGGGATAGTGTAAGGGTTAAGATTAGGGTTACTGTTTAATTTTAGGGTTAAGGCTACGGTTAGGTTTAGGGTTAGGTATAGAGGTTAGTGTTAATGTTAGGGTTAGGGTTAGGGTTAGAGTTAGGTTTAGGGTTATGGTTAGGATTAGGGTTATAGGCAATTTTAGGGTAACAATTAGGTTAGGTTTAGGGTTAGGGTTAGGGTTAAGGTTAGGGTTAGGCGTTAGGTGTGAGGTATAGCATTATGGGTTAGGGTAATATTTAGTTTTATGGTTAGGGTTATTGTTTAGGGTTAGGTTAGGGTTAGGTTTAGGGTTAGGTTAGCGTTAGGGTTAGGATTAGAATTTATCGTTAGGGTTAGGGTTGGTTTAGTTTTATGGGTTAGGGTTAGTGTTAGGCTTATTGTTAGAGGTTAGCGTTAGGTTTAGCTTTAGGCTTAGGATAAGAGTTAAAGGTTAGTGTTAGGGTTACAGTTAGAGTTTAGGGTGAGTGTTAGGTTAAAGGTTAGGATTAAGGTTTGGTTTAGGTTTAGGGTTAGAGTTTAGGTTTATGGTTAGGTTTAGGGTTAGGGTTACTATTAGGGTTAGCATTAAGTTTATTGTTAGGGTTAGTGTTAGGGTTATGATTAAGGTTAGGGTTAGGGTTAGGTGTTAGGGAGAGTTTTAGGGTTAGGCTTTGTGTTACGGTTAGGGTAGATTTTAGATTAGTTTTAGGTTTAGGGTTAGGGTTAGGTTTAGCTTTAGGGTTAGGTTTAGTGTTACGGTTAGAAGTTAGGTTTAGTGTTAGGGTTAGGGTTAGGATTAGTGTTAGAGTTAGGTTTATGGTTAGAGGTTAGCGTTTGTTGTAGCGTTAGAGTTAGTGTTAGGGTTAGGCGTTGAGTTAGGCTTAGCGGTTATGGTTATGGTTATGGTTAGGGTTAGGGTTAAAGCTGAGGTTCACTGTTATGGTTATGATTAGAGTTAAGGTTACGGATAGGGTTATGGTTAGATGTTATTGTTAGGGTTAGGGTAAGGGTTAGTGTTAGAGGTATGGTTTAGGTTTCGCCTTAGCTTTATTGTTATGGTTATGGTTAGTGTTAGAGGTTAGAGTTTATTGTTTAGGGTTATGGTTAGTGTTAGAGATTAGAGTTAAGATTAGGGTTGTGGTTATGGTCAGGCTATGGTAGGATTAGAAGTAAGGGTTAGGGTTAGGTTTAGGAGTTGTGCTAGGGTTAATGATAGTGTTATGGTACATTTAGGGTTAGGGTTTGGGTTAGGTATTACCGTCAGTGTTAGGGTTATTTTAAGGGGTAGATTTAGGATTAGGGTTAGGAATTAATGTTAGGTTTAGAATTAGGTTTATGGTTATGGTTAGGGTTAGTGTTAGGGTTAGAGTTTAGTATTAGGGTTAGGTTTAGGGTTAGTGTTAGGGTTAGGTTTAGGTTTAGGGTTAGGTTTCGATTTATGGTTAGGTTTAGCGTTAGGGTTATGGTTAGGATTAGGGCTAGGTTTAGGGTTAGGTTAATGTTTAGTGTTAGTGTTATGTTTAGGGTTAGGGTTAGGGTTAGGGGTATATATTAGGTTTAGGATTAGGGGAACGGTTATGGTTAGGATTAGTATTATGGTAGGTTTATGTTTAGGGTTAGGGTTATGTATTACAGTCAGTGTTAGGGTTAGATTAACTGGTCGGGTTATGGTTAGGGTAAGGGATGATTGTTGGTTTTAGTGTTAGGTTTATGGTTTGGGTTAGGTTAGAATTCTTGTTAGGGTTAGGTTTAGATTTAAGGTTAGGGTTAGGTTTAGGGTTAGGCTTAGGGTTAGAGTTAGGTTTAGCATTAAACTTTAGGGTTAGTGTTAGGTTTAGGGTTATGGTCAGGTTTAGAGTTAGGGTTACGGTTAGGGTTAGGGCTAGTTTTAGGGTTAGCTTTAGTGGTTAGTTGTTAGGGAGAGGGTTAGTGTTAGGCTTGGGGATACAGTTAGGTTTAGGGTTACGGTTAGGGATAGGCTTAGGGTTAAGTTTAGTGTTAGTGTTATGTTTAGGTTTAGGGGTAGGGTTAGGGTTAGTGTTAGGTTTAGGGGTAGAGTTTAGCGTAAGGATTAGGTTTAGGGCTCGGTTTATGGTTAGGTTTATGGTTAGTGTTAGGGTTAGGGTTAATGTTAGGATTAGGGGTAGGGTTAGGTTGAGGTTTAGTGTTAGGTTTAGGGTTAGTGTTAGGGTTAGGGTTAGGGTTAGGGTTAGAGTTAGCATTAGGGTTAGGGTTATTGTTAGGTTTACATTTAGCATAAGGGTTAGGGTTAGGTTGAGGTTTAGTTTTAGGGTTAATGTTAGGGTTAGGGTTAGTGGTTAGTGTTAGGTTTAGGTTTAGGGTTAGGGTTAGGGTTAAGGTTAGGGTTAGGGTTAGTTTAGATTTACAGGTATGGCTTAGGGTTAGGGTTAGGGTTAAGGTAATGGTTAGCATTAGGTTATGTTTTGGGTTAGGGTTAGGGTTAGGGTTCAAAGTATATGTTAGGGTTAGCTTTAGGGGTAGAGTTAGGTTTAGGATTAGTTTTATGGTAGGTTTTGGGTTAGGTTTATGTATTATAGTCAGTGTTAGGGTTAGTTTAACGGGTAGGGTTATGGTTAGGGTTAGGGGTGATTGTTAGGTTTAAGGTTAGGTTTAAGGTTAGGGTTAGTTTAGGGTTCTTGTTAGGTTTAGGGTTAGAGTTTAGTGTTAGGTTTATCTTTAGGGTTAGGGTTAAGGTTAGGTTTAGAATTAGAATTTAGGGTTACGGTTAATGTTAGGGTTAGGGTTACGGTTCAGGTTAGGGTTAGCCCTATTTTTAGGGTTAGCATTTGGGTTAGTGTCAGGCTTAGTGTTTAGGGTCAGGGTTAGGATTATGGGTAGGATTAGGGTTATGTTTAGGCTTAGGGTTTAGAGTCAGGGTTAGTGTTAAGTTTAGTGTTAGTGTTAGGGTTAGGGTTGGTGTTAGGTTTAGGGCTAGGGTTAGGATTAGGGTTAGCATTAGGGTTAGGGATAGTGTTACGGATAGGCTTTGGGTTATGGCTAGCATTAGGGTTAGGTTTATGTTTAGGGTGTTAGATTGAGGTTTAGGGTTAGGGTTAGGTTTACGGTTAGAATTTAGGTTTGTGTTAGCTTTATGGTTAGTGTTAGGGATAGTTTTAGTGTTATTGTTAGTGTTAGGGTTAAGGTTAGGGTTACGGATAGGGTTAGGGTTAGGGTTATGTTTAGAATTAGGTTTATGTTTAGGGTTATGGTTTAGGGTCAGGGTTAGTGTTAGGTTAGGGTTAGGGTTAGGATTAGGGTTAGGGTTAGGATTAGTTTTAGGGTTAGGGTTAGGGATAGTGTTATGGATAGGCTTTGGGTTTCGGTTAGGGTGAGGGTTAGGGTTATGGTGAGGGTTAGTGTTAGATTGAGGTTTAGGTTCTAGGGTTAGGGTTAGGTTTAGAGTTTAGTATTAGGGTTAGTATTTGGGTTATGTTTAGGGTTAAATTTTAGGGTTAGGTTACATTTAGGTTTAGGGTTATTTTTAGGCTTAAGGCTAGTATTTAGGGTTAGAGCTAGTTTTAGGGTTAGTGTTACGATTATGGTTAGTGGTAGGGTTAGGTTTAGGTTTAGGTGTTAAGTGTTAGGAAGAGGGTTATGGTTAGGCTTCGCTTTAGGGTTAGGTTTAGGGTTAGGGGTTAGGTGTTAGGGATAGAGTTAGCGTTAGTGTTAGGTTTAGGGTAAGGTTTAGGGTTAGGGTTAGAGTTAGAGGTTAGGTGTTCAGGGAGAGGGTTATGGTTAGGCTCCCGGTTATGGTTAGGTTTTGCGTTACGATTATGTTTAGGATTATGTTTAGGCTTAAGGTTATGGTTAGGGTTAGGGGTAGGTTTGGGGTGAGCGTTAGATTTAGAGGTAGGGTTAGGTTAGGTGTTGGATGTTATTGACAGGGTTAGGGTTAGCTTTAGGTATTACAGTCAGGCTTCTGGTTAGTTTAAGGGTTAGGGTTAGAGTTAAGTTTTGGGCAAGCTTTACGGTTAGGGATAGTGTTAGGGTTAGTGTTATGGTTAAGGTTAGAGTTAGGGTTAGGTTTAGGGTTAGAGTTTATGTTTAGGGTTAGGTTTAGGTGTAAGGTTAGTGTTAGGGTTAGGTTTAGGATTAAAATTTATGGTTAGGGTAGGGTTAGAGTTAGGGTTACATTTAAGGTTAGGGTTAGGACTAGGTTTTGGGTTAGAGTTAGAGGTTAGGTGTTAGGGAGAGGGTTAGGGTTAGGCTCCCAGTTACGGTTAGGTTTTGCATTACGATTAGGTTTAGGCTTCTGGTTATGGTTAGGGTTAGGGTTAGGTTTACGGTTAGCGTTAGATTTATAGCTATGTTTAGGGTTGTGTTAGGGTTAGGGGTTAGGTGTTAGTGACAGGGTTAGGTATTACAGTCAGGCTTCGTGTTAGTTTATGTGTAGAGTTAGGGTTAGGGTAAGGCATTAATGTTAGGTTTAGGGTTAGGGTTATGGTTAGGTTTAGGGTTATGGTTAGGCTTAAAATTAAAGTTAGTGCTAAGCTTAGGATTATGGTTATGGTTAAGGTTATGGTTAGTGTTAGGGTTAGGGCTAGGGGTTCATGGTTACGGAGATGTTTACGGTTAGGCTTTGGATTACAGTTAGGGTTAGGGTTATGATTAGCTTTAGGGTAAGGCTTAGGTTTAGGGTTAGTATTAGGGTTAGTTTTAGTGTTAGATTTAGGGTTAGGTTTAGCGTTAGGGTTAGGGGATGGTGTTAGGGATAAGGTCTGGGTGAAGGTTAGCTTTACCGTTAGGGTTAGGTTTAGGGCTAGTGTTAGGTTTAGAGTTAGAATTGAGGGTTAGTGTTAGGGTTAAGGTTAGGTTTAGGCTTAGGTTTAGGTTTAGAGTTTAGGGTTATGGTTAAGTTAGGTTTAGGGTTAGTTTTAGGGCTAGGGTTAGTGTTAGTGTTAAGGTTAGGGTTATGATTACGGTGAGGATTAGAGGCTAGGTGTTTGGAAGAGTGTTAGGGTTAGGCTTCGGGTTAGGGTTAGGGTTAGAGCTACGAATAGGTTTAAAGTTAGGGATAGGGTGAGATTTATGGTTTGTTTTAGATTTAGGGTTAGGGTTAGGGTTAGGTTTTAGTTGTTAGAGATAGTGTTAGTCTTAGTTTAAGGTTTAGGGTTAGAGTTAGTGTTAGGGATACTGTTAGGTTTAGGATTAGGGTTAGTGGTCAAGTTTAGTGTTAGGATTATTGTTATTATCAGGGTTAAATTTAGAGGTTAGTGTTCATTTTAGTGTTAGGATTAGAGTTAATGTTAGGTTTAGTGTTAGGGTTAGGGTTAGGGTTAGAGTTAGGTTTAGGGTTAGGTTTAGGATTAGGGTTAGGATTAGTGTTAGGGTTAGGGTTAGTGTTAAGTTTAGAGTTAGGTTTAGGGTTAGTTTTAGGTTTACGTTTATGGTTAGGGTTATGGTTAGGGTTAGGGGTAGTGTTAGGATTAGAATTTAGGGTTAGTGTTAGGTTTAGGATTAGGTTTAGGTTAGGGTTAGGTGTTAGGTGTTAAGGTTAGGGTTAGGTTTAGTGTTATGGTTATGTTTAGACTTAGGTTTAAGGTTAGAGTTAGGGTTATGGTTGTGGTTATAGTTAAAGGTTAGGATTAAGGTTAGGGTTAGAATTTCGGTTTAGTGTTAGTGTTAGTGTTAGGGTTAGGGTTAGGGTTAGTGTTAGGGTTAGAGGTTATGGGTAGGGTTAGGGTTAGGGTTAGAGTTAGGTTTAGAGTTAGGTTTAGGGTTAAGGTTAGGTTAGGTTTAGGTTTATTGTTAGAAGTATGGGTTAGAGTTAGGGTTTAGTTTAGTGTTAGGTTTAGGGTTAGGGTTATGGTTAGGTTTCGGGTAAGGTTTAGGTGTTGAAGTTAGAGTTAGTGGTATGGTTAAGATTATGGTTACGGTTAGGGTTAGGGTTAGTGTTAGCTTCAGGGTTAGGGGTTAGAGGTTAGAGAGACGTTTAAGGTTAGGCTTCGGATTAAGCTTAGGGTCAGGGTTACGATTAACTTTAGTGTTAGGCTTAGGGTTAGGATTAGTGTTAAGGTTAGTTTTAGTGTTAGTTTTAGGGTTAGGTTTAGTGTTAGGGTTAGGGGTTAGGTGTTAGGGATAAGATTAGGGTCAGGGTTAGGTTTATGGTTAGGGTTAGGGTTAGGGATAGTTTTAGGTCTAGAGTTAGGGTTTAGGGTTAGTGTTAGGGTTAATGTTATGATTAGGGTTGGGTTTAGGGTTAGAGTTTAGGGTTATGGTTAGGATAGGGTTAGGGTTAGGGTTAGCGTTAGTGTTATGGTAAGAGTTAGGGTTAGAGTTAGGGTTATGATTAGCGTGAGGATTTTAGGTTAGGTGTTAGGAAGAGTGTTAGGGTTAGGCTTCGTGTTAGGGTTCGGGTTAGAGCTACGATTATGTTTAGAG
This sequence comes from Cavia porcellus, assembly GCF_034190915.1. Lineage (NCBI taxonomy): Eukaryota > Metazoa > Chordata > Mammalia > Rodentia > Caviidae > Cavia > Cavia porcellus. The sequence goes on along the minus strand of NW_026947488.1, from coordinate 101,825,945 downwards.
TTATGGATAGCATGAGATTTAGGGTTTGTTTTAGATTTAGGGTTAGGGTTAGGGTTAGGTGTTAGTTGTTAGGGATAATGTTAGTCTTAGTTTAAGGTTTAGTGTTAGGGTTATGGTTAGGGATACTGTTAGGTTTAGGATTAGGGTTAGTGGTCAAGTTTAGTGTTAGGATTATTGTTATTATTAGGGTTAAATTTAGAGGTTAGTGTTCGTGTTAGTGTTAGGGTTAGGGTTAGTGTTAGGTTTAGGGTTAGGGTTAGGGTTAGAGTTAGGTTTAGGGTTAGGTTTAGGGTTAGGGTTAGGGTTAGTGTTAGGGTTAGGGTTAGTCTTAGGTTTAGAGTTAGGCTTAGGGTTAGTTTTAGGTTTAGATTTATGGTTAGGGTTATGGTTAGGGTTAGGAGTAATGTTAGGATTAGAATTTAGGGTTAGGGTTAGGTTTAGGATTAGGTTTAAGGTTAGGGTTAGGTGTTAGGTGTTAGCGTTAAGGTTAGGGTTAGGGTTAGGGTTATGGTTATGGTTAGACTTAGGTTTAGGTTTAGGGTTAGTGTTAGGGTTATGGTTGTGGTTATAGTTAAAGGTTAGGATTAAGGTTAGGGTTAGAAGTTCGGTTTAGTGTTTGTGTTAGTGTTAGGGTTAGGGTTAGGGTTAGTGTTAGGGTTAGAGGTTATGGGTAGGGTTAGGGTTAGGGTTAGAGTTAGGTTTAGAGTTAGGTTTAGGGTTAAGGTTAGGTTAGGTTTAGGTTTATTGTTAGAAGTATGGGTTAGAGTTAGGGTTTAGTTTAGTGTTAGGTTTAGGGTTAGGGTTATGGTTAGGTTTAGGGTAAGGTTTAGGTGTTGAGGTTAGAGTTAGTATTATGGTTAGTATTATGGTTATGGTTAGGGTTAGGGTTAGGGTTGGGTTTAGGGTTAGAGTTTAGGGTTATGGTTAGGATAGGGTTAGGGTTAGTGTTAGTGTTAGTGTTAGGGTAAGAGTTAGGGTTAGGTTTAGGGTTATGATTAGCATGAGGATTAAAGGTTAGGTGTTAGGAAGAGGGTTAGGGTTAGGCTTTGCGTTCGGTTTAGTGTTCTGATTAGGTTTAGTGTTAGGGTTAGGGTTAGATTTAGGGTTAGTTTTAGAGTTATGTTTAGGTTTAGAGTTAGGGGTTAGGTTTTAGGGATAGTGTCCGTGTTAATGTTAGGTTTAGTTTTAGGGTTAGGGTTAGTGTTTGGGTTAGGGTTAGGTTTAGGGTGGGAGTTAGGTTTAGGGTTAGTTTAGGTTTATATTCATGGTTAGGGTTAGGGTTAGGTTTAGGTGTAGGGGTAAGGGTAGTGTTAGGATTAGAATTTAGGTTTAGTGTTAGGGTTAGGGTTAATGTTATGGTTATGGTTAGGGTTAGGGTAAGAGTTAGAGTTAGGGTTAATTTTAGCTTTACGTTTTTGGTTAGGGTTAAGTTTATGGGTAATGTTAGGATTAGAATTTAGTGTTAGCATTAGGATTAGGGTTAGGGTTAGGTGTTAGGTGTTAGTGTTAAGGTTAGGGTTAGGGTTAGGCTTATGGTTAGAGGTTAGCGTTAGCTTTGGGGTTATTTTTAGGGTTAGGATTATGGTCAGGGTTAGTGTTAAAGGTTAGGATTTAGGTTAGAGTGAGAAGTTTGGTTTAGTGTTAGTGCTACGGTTAGTGTTAGGGTTAGAGGTTAGTTTTAGGTTTAGAGTTAGGTTTAGGGTTAATGTTAGGGTTAGGGTTAGGTTTAGGGTCAGACGTACGGGTTAGGGTTAAGGTTAGAGTTAGGATTAGGGTTAGGGTTAGGTTTAGGGTTAGGGTTAGCTTTACTGTTACAGGTATGCATTAGTATTAGGGTTAGGGTTAGGTTTAGGTTTATGGTATGTAAAAGTTTCCGGTTAGTGAAAGAGTTTAGTTTTATGTTTATGGTTGTGGTTAGTGTCAGGGTTAGTGTAGGTTTAGAAGTAAGTTTTAGGTTTAGATTTAGGGGTAGGGTTAGGTTCATTGATAGTGTCATGGTAAGTTTAAAGTCAGTGTTATGGTTGGTTTAAGGGTTAGGGTTAGGGTTAGGGTTAGGGATTAATGTTAGGTTTAGAGTTAGATTTATGGTTCGTGTTAGGGTTAGTGTTAGTGTTAGGGTTAGGTTTAGAGTTTAGGATTAGGGTTAGGTTTAGGGTTAGTGTTAGAGTTATGGTTAGGTGTAGGGTTAAATTTTACGGTTAGGGTTACATTTAACATTAGGTTTATTTTTAGAGTTAGGATTAGAATTTAGGTTTAGAGTTAGGTTTAGAGTTACAGTTACGGTTACAGTTACGGTTAGGGTAAGTTGTAGGTTTAGGTAGGGTTAGGTGTTAAATGTTGGGAAGAGGGTAATGGTTAGGTTTCGGTTTAGGGTTAGTTTTAGGGTTATGGTTTAGGTATTGGGGTAGAGTTAGCATTAGGTTTAGGGTTAGGGTTAAGGTTAGGGTTAGGTTTAGGGTAAGGTTAAGGGTTAGGGATAATGTTAGGTTTAGTTTTAGGGTGAGGGATAATGTTAGGTTTAGGGTTAGGTTTAGGGTTACAGTTTAGTTTTAGAGTTAGGTTTAAGGTTCAGGTTATTGTTAGGGTTAGGTTTAGGATTACAATTTATGGTTAGGGTAGGGTTAGTTTCAGAGTTACGTTTAAGGTTAGAGTTAGGGCTAGGTTTAGGGTTAGAGTTTAGTTTTAGGGTTAGGTTTAGGATTAAGTTTCTGGTTAGGGTTAGGTTTAGGATTATAATTTATTGTTGGGGTAGTGTTAGTTTTAGGGTTGTGTTTAATGTTAGGGTTAGGGATAGGTTTAGGGCTAGAGTTAGGGGTTACATGTTAGGGCGAGGGTTAGAGTTAGGCTTCCAGTAACGGTTAAGTTTAGTGTCACGATTAAGTTTAGGCTTAGGGTTATGTTTAAGGTTAGTGTTAGGTTTAGGATTAGGGTTACATTTAGAGGTAGGGTTAGGGTTAGGTTTAGGGGTTAGGTGTTGGCAACAGGGTTAGGGTTAGGTTTAGTGTTAGGTATTACAGTCAGGCTTTGGGTTAGTTTAAGGGGTAGAGTTAGGATTAGGGTAAGTGATTAATGTTAGGTTTAGGGTTAGGGTTATGGTTAGGTTTAGGGTTAGGGTGAGCATTAGAAGTTAGGGTTAGTGTTAGTGTTAGGATTATGGTTATGGTTACGGTTAGGGTTTCTCTTAGGGTTAGGGTTAGGGGTTAGGGGTTAGCATGACACTTAAGTTTAGGCATTGGATTAAGGTTAGTGTTAGGGTTATGATTAGCTTTAGGGTAAGGCTTAGGGTTAGGGTTAGTGTTGGGGTTAGTTTTAGTGTTAGTTTTAGGGTTAGATTTAGCGTTACGGTTAGGGGTTAGGTGTTAGGGATAGGATTAGGGTTAGGTTTAAGTTTAAGGTTAGGGTTAGGCTTAGGGATAGTGTTAGGTTTAGAGTTAGGGTTTAGGGTTAGTTTTAAGGTTAAGGTTATGGTTAGGTTTATGTTTAGAGTTTAGGGTTATGGTTCAGTTAGGTTAGGTGTAGCGTTAGTGTTACGGTAAGTGTTAGGGTTAGGGTTACGGTTATGATTAGGGTGAGGATTAGAGGTTAGGTGTTAGGAAGAGGGTTAAGTTTAGGCTTTGGGTTAAGGTTAAGGTTAGTGTTAGGTTTAGTGTTAGGGTTAGGTTTAGATTTAGGGTTAGTTTTAGAGTTAAGGTTAGGCTTACGGTTACAGGTAATGTGTTAGGGATAGTGTTAGGGTTAGTGTTAGGTTTAGGGTTAGGGTTAGGTTTAGGGTTAGGCTTAATGTTAGAATTAGAAGTTAGTGTTAGGGGTAAGGTTAGAGTGATGGTTACGGTTAGTGTTAGAGTTAGTGTTATCGGTTAGGTGTTAGAGAGTTAGGGTTAGGCTTCGGGTTATGGTTAGTGTTACGGTTAAAATTAGGTTTAGAGTTAGGGTTAGGGTTACGGTTAGGTTCAGGTTTATGGTTAGTTTTAGGTTTCGGTTTAGGGTTGGGGTTAGGGGTTATGTGTTAGGGATAGATTAGGGTTAGGGTTAGAGTTATGTTTAGGGTTAGCTTTACGGTTAGTTTTAGGGTTAGAGGTAGGGTTAAGGTTAGGGGTTAAGTGTTAGGGGTAGGATTAGGGTTATGGTTAGGGTTAGGGTTAGGATTATGGTAAGTGTTAGGGTTGGGTTTAGGGTTAGTTTTAGGGTTACGGATAGTGTTAGCGTTAGGGTTAGGCTTTAGGGTTAGGGTTAGGGTTAGGGTTAGGGTTAGGATTAGGGTTAGGGTTATAGTTAGAGGTTAGCGTTAGGTTCCGTGTTAGAGTTTGGCTTAGGCTTAGGGTTATGGTTAGGCTTAGTTTTTATGGTTAGGCTTAGTGTTATGGTTAGTGTTGGGGTTAGACTTAGGGTTAGGGTTAGAAGTATGGGTTAGAATTATAGCTAGGCTTAGGGTTAGGGTTAGGTTTTTGGTTACGCTAGGTTAGGGTTAGTGTTAGGTTTAGGTATTACAGTCAGGTTTAGAGTTAGTTTAATGAGTAAGGTTAGGCTTAGGGTTAGGGATTAATGTTAGGTTCACGGTTATGATTATGGTTAGTCTTAGGTTTAGGGTTAGTGTTAGGGTTAGGAGTAAATATTAGGGTTAGTGGTAGGATTAGGGTTATTATTACTGTTAGGTTTAAGTTTAGAGTTAGGATTAGGTTTGGGGTTTAGTTGTCAGGGAGAGGGTTAAGATTAGGCTTCGGGTTATGGTTAGCTTTAGGGTTACTATAAGGTTTAGGGTTAGGCTTAGAGATAGGGATAGGGTTAGGGTTAGGGTTAGGTTTAAGGTAAGGGTTAGCTTTATGGTGAACTTTAGGTTTAGGGATAGTGATAGGTTTACGTTTAGGGTTTAGTATTATGGTCAGGGTTAGGGTTAGGGTTAGGGTTTGGCTTAGCTTTAGGTTCAGTGTTAGGGTTAGTGTTAGGGTTAGAATTTAGTTCAGTGTTAGGGTTAGGATTAGGTTTAGGGTTAGGTTAGATTTCAGGTTAGGGTTAGGGTCACGTATTATGTTCAGTGTTAGTGTTAGTATAACGGGTAGGTTTAGGGTAGGGGTAGGGATTGATGTTAGGTTTAGTGTTAGTCTTATTGCTATCTTTATGTTTACATTTTTGTTAGTGTTAGGGTTAGAGTTTAGGGTTAGGGTTAGGTTAGGGTTATTGTTAGTGTTAGGGTTAGGTTTAGGTGTAGAGTTTAGCGTTAGGGTTAGTGTTAGGGTTAGGCTTAGAGTTTATGGATAGGGTTAGTGTTAGTGTCATGGTTAAAGCTTAGGTTTAGGTTTAGTGTCACAGTTAGGGTTAGGTTTAGGTTTTGAAGTTGTTGTTAGGGTTATGTTTAGGGTTAATGTTAGTGTTAGGGTTTGGGTTAGGTTTAGAGTTATGTTTAGGTTTAGGGTTAGTGTTTGGGTTAAGGATAGAATTAGGGTTAGGCTTACGGTTAGGGTTAGGTTTAGGGTCACGGTTAGGCTTTGGGTTACGGTTCTGGTTAGTGTTAGGGTTATGGTTAGGGTTAGGTTGAGCTTTAGGTTTAGGGTTAAAAGTTAGGTTTAATGGTAGGATTAGAGTTGTCTTTAGGTATATGTTTAGAGTTAGGGTTAGTGTTAGAGGTTAGGGTTAGGGTTTGCGTTAGGGTTAGGTTTAGGGTTAGGGTTAAAGTTATGGTTAAGCTTAGGGTTAGATTTAGGTTTAGGATTAGGGATAGGTTAGGGGTTAGGTGTTAGGGAGAGTGTTACTGTTAGGCTCGTGTTATGGTTAGGGTTAATATTACAATTAGGTTTAGGGTTAGTGTTAGGATTATGGTTAGAGTTTAGAATTAGGGATAGGGGTAGCGTTAATATTTTGATTACAGTTAGAGTTTTGGGTTAGAGTTAGGGTTAGTGTTAGGTTTAGGGTTAGGGTTAGAGGTTAGTGTTAGGTTTATGGTTAGGGTTAGGTTTAGTGTTATGGTTAGGTTATCTTTAGGGTTGTGTTATGGTAGTGTTAGGGTTAGGGTTAGGTGTTACTGTCCAGTTTAAGGTTTGTTTAAGGGGTATTGTTAGGGTTTGGGTTAGGGATTAATCTTAGGTTCAGTGTTAGTTTTATGTTTAGGGTTAGGGTTAGGTTTAGTGTTACGGTTAGGGTTAGGTTTTGGGTTAGAGTTTAGGGTTAGGGTGGGGGTTAGTGTTAGGGTTAGGGTTAGTGTTTGGGTTAGGTTTAGGATTAGAATTTAGGGTTAGGGTTATGTTTAGGATTAGGGTTACGGTTAAGTTTAGGGTCAGGGTTAAGGTTTAGGTGTTAGGGAGAGTGTTAGGGTTAGTGTTAGATTTAGGGGTTAGTTGTTAGGGAGAGTGTTAGGGTTAGGCTTCGTGTTACTGTTAGGTTTAGGGTTACAATTAGGTTTAGGGTTAGTGTTAGGGTTAGGGTTTGAGTTTAGAATTAGGGTTAGGAATAGTGTTAGGGTTTTGGTTATGGTTAGAGATTAGGGTTAGGATTAGCGTTAACGGTAGTGTTAACTTTAGTGTTATGGTTAGACGTTAGCGTTAGATTTACAGTTAGGGTTAGGTTTAGGGTTAGAGTTAAAGGTTAGTGTTATGGTTAGGGTTAGTGTTAGCATTAGAGTTTAGGGTTAGTGCTAGCTTGAGTGTTAGGGTGAGTGTTAGGGTTAGGGTTAGTGTTATCATTAGGGTGAGGATTAGAGATTATGTGTTAGGATGAGGGTTAGGGTTAGGTTTTCAGTTAGGGTTAGGGTTAGCATTACGATTAGGCTTAGTGTTAATGTTAGGGTTAGATTAGGTTTAGTTTTAGAGTTAGGGTTAGGGTTATGTGTTAGGGATAGTGTTAGGGTTGGGGTTCGGGTTAATGGGAAAGATTAGGGTTAGGAGTATTGTTAGTTTTAGGGTTAAGTTTAGAGTTTACTGTTCATGTTAGGGTTAGGGTTAGGGTTAGGGTTAGGATTACAGTTAGGGTTAGAGTTAGAGTTAGGGTTAGTTTTAGCTTTAGGTTTAGAGTTAGGGTTAGGGTTAGGGTTAGTGGCAGTGTTAGGATTAGAATTTAGGGATAGGCTTAGGGTTAGGATTAGGTTTAGTGTTAGGGTTAGGTGTTAGGTGTTATCGTTAAGTTTAGGGTTAGCGTTCCAGTTAGAGGTTAGCGTTAAGTTTAGGGTTATGATTAGGGTTAAAGTTAGGGTTAGTGTTAGAGTTAAAGGTTAGGATTAAGGTTATGGTTAGAAGTTTGGTATAGCGTTAGTGTTAGGGTTGGGGTTAGGGTTAATGTTAGGGTTACAGGTTAGTGTTAGGTTTAGAGTTAGGTTTAGGGTTAAGGTTAAGTTTAGGGTTAGGTTTAGGTTTATAGGTACAAGTTAGCATTCGGGTTAGGGCTATGGTTAGGTTTAGGTTTAGGTTTAGGGAGAGGTTAGTGTCTGTGTTAGAGGTATGGGTTAGGGTTAGGGTTAGTGTTAGGTTTAGGGTTATGGTAGGTTTAAGTTGCGATTAGTGGTAGAGGTTAGTGTTAAGGTTAGGGTTGTGGTTAGGGTCAGGTTTAGGGTAGGGTTAGAAGTAAGGGTTAGGGTTAGATTTAGGGGTAGGGTTAGGCTTAAGGTAATGTTATGGTATGTTTAGGGTTAGGGTTCGGGTTAGGTATTGCGGTCAGTGTTAGGGTTAGTTTAAGGGGTAGGGTTAGGGTTAGGGTTAGGGATTAATGTTGGGTTTAGTGTTAGGTTTATGTTTATTGTGAGGGTTAGGGTTAGTGTTAGGGATAGGGTTAGAGTTTAGGATTAGTGTTAGGTTTAGGGTTAGTGTTTTGGTTAGAGTTAAGTTTAGGGTTAGGGTTACATTTAGGGCTAGGGTTATTTTTATGGTTAGGATTGGAATTTAGGATTAGAGTTAGGTTTAGAGCTAGGGTTATTTTTAGGTTTAGGATTGGAATTTAGGATTAGAGTTAGGTTTAGGGTTAGTGTTACGGTTACGGTTAGGGTTAGGGTTAGGTTTAGGTTTAGGGTTAGGTGTTAGGTATTAGGAATATGGTTAGGCTTCGGGTTAGGGTTAGGGTTTGTGGTAAGGTATTAGGGATAGAGTTAGCGTTATGTTTAGTGTTAGGATTAGGGTTAAGATTTGGTTTAGGGTAAGGCTTAGGGTTAGGAATAGTGTTAGTTATAGGGTTATGTTTAGGGTTAGGGATAGTGTTAGGGTTAGGTTTAGGGTTAGGGTTAGGTTTAGGGTTAGGGTTAGGGTTAGGGTTAGGGTTACGCTTAAGGCTAACTTTAGAGTTAAGCTTTAGGTTTAGTGTTAGGGTTAGGGTAGCGTTCAGGGTTAGGGTTAGGGTTAATGTTAGGGTTAGGATTAGAATTTAGGGTTAGGGGTAGGGTTAGGGTTAGGGTTAGGCATAGTGTTATGGTAGCTTTAGGGTTAGGGTTTGGGTTAGGTATTATGTTCACTGTTAGGGATAGTTTAAGGGGTAGGGTTAGGGTTAGGGATTAATGTTAGGTTTAGTGTTAAATTTATGGTTAGGGTTAATGTTAGAGTTTAGGATTAGGGTTAGGTTTAGGGTTAGTGTTAGGGTTAGAGTTAGGTTTAGGGTTAGAGTTATTTTTATACTTCAGATTAGACTTTAGGCTTAGAGCTAGGTTTAGGGTTAGGGTTATGGTTACGATTAGTGTTAGGGTTACGTTTAAGTTTAGGATTGAGTTTTAAGTGATATGAAGAGGGTTATGGTTAGGCTCCGGGTTAGAGTTTGGGTTAGGTGTTAGTTATTAGGGATAGAGTTATCGTTAGGGTTAGGTTTAGGGTTAGGGTTAGGTTTAGGGTATGGTTTAGATTTAGGTGTTAAGTGTTAGGAAGATGGTTATGATTAGGCTTCCGGTTAGGTTTAGGTTTAGGGTTAGGGGTTAGGTATTAGTGATAGACTTAGCGTTAGGGTTAGGGTTGGGGTTAGTGTTAGGGTTAGGTTTTGGGTAAGGTTTAGGGTTAGGGATAGTGTTTGGGTTAGGGTTAAGGTTAGGGTTACGTTTAGGGTTAGAGTTTAGGTTTAGGTTTGGGTTTAGGGTTAGGGTTAAGGTTAGGGTTAGGGTTAGATTTAGGATTACAATTTATGGTTGGGGTTGGGTTAGGGTTAGGGCTAGGTTTATGATTAGACTTAGGGATTAGGTGTTAGGCAGAGTTTTAGGGTTAGGCTTCCGGTTATGGTTAGGTTTTGGGTTATGATTAGGTTTAGGCTTAGGGTTATGGTAAGGTTTAGGGTTAGATTTAGGGTTAGGTTTAGGTTTAGGGTTAGATTTAGAGGTAGGGTTAGGGTTAGGGTTAGCAGTTAAGTGTTAGCCACAGGGTTAGTGTTAGGGTTAGGGTTATGTATTACAGTCAGGCTTCTGTTAGTTTAAGGGGTAGAGGTTGGGATAGGGTAAGGCATTAATGTTAGATTTAGGTTTAAGGTAATGGTTAGATTTAGGGTTAGTGTGAGTATTAGAAATTAGTGTGAGTGGTAGGGTTAGGATTAGGGTTTCGGTTAGGATTAGGGTTAGTATTAGGCTTAGGGGTAAGAAAGAGGGTTTAGGGAGAGGTTTAATATTCAGCTTCGGATTACCGTTAGGGTTAGGGTTATGATTAGCTTTAGGGTAAGGCTTAGGGTTAGGGTTAGTTTTAGGGTTAATTTTAGTGTTAGTTTTAGGGTTAGGTTTAGCATTAGATTTAGGGGTTAGGTGTTAGGGATAGGGTTAGAATTAGGGTTAGGTTTAGGGATAGTGTTAGGTTTAGAGTTAGGGTTTAGGGTTAGTGTTAGGGTTAATGTTAGGGTTAGTGTTATGTTTGGGGTTAGAGGTTAGGGTTATGGTTAGGTTAGGGTTAGGTTTACGGTTAGTGTTATTGTTAGGGTTAGGGTTAGGTTTATGATTACAGTTAGGATTAGGGTTAGAGTTAGGGTTAGGCTTAGGTTTATGGTTCATGTTAGGGTTACAATTAGGTTAGTGTTATGGTTAGGGTTAGGCTTAGGCTTAGGGTTTGCTTTAGATTTAGTGTTATGTTTAGAGTTAGGATTAGGCTTAGGTTTAGGGGTTAGGTGTTACAGATAGTGTTATGGGTTAGAGTTAGTGTTTGGGTTAGGGTTAGTGTTAGGATTAGGGCTTGGGTTAGGGTTAGGCTTAGGGTTAGAGTTTAGGGTAGGTTTAGGGTTTGGGTTCGTGTTATGGTTACGGTTAGGGTTAGGTTGAGGTTTAGGGTGAGGGTTAGTGTTAGAAGTTAGGTTTAGTGTTAGGTTTAGGGTTAGGGTTAGGGATAGGGTTAGGGTAAGTGTTAGTGTTAGAGGCTCGGGTTAGGGTTAGGATTAGGGTTAGAGTTAGGGTTAGGGTTATGCTAGGGTTAGTGTTATTTTAGGTATTTCAGTCATGCGTATGGTTAGTTTAAGGGTTAGGGTTAGGTTTAGTTTAAGGGATTAATGTTAGGTCAGGGTTAGTGTTATGGTTATGGTTATGGTTAGGGTTAGGATTAGAAGTTAGGTTTAGGGGTAGTGTTAGGGATACAGTTATGTTTAGGGTTAGCATTAGGATTAGGGTTAAGATTCTGTTTAGGGTTAGGTTTAGGTTTAGGATTAGAGTTAGTGTTAGGGTTATAAGTTAGTTTTAGTGTTAGTGTTAGTGTTAGACTTAGGGTTAGGGTTATGGTTAGAGGCTAGCATTTGGTTTAGGGTTAGATTTAGGGCTAGGGTTAGGGTTAGGCTTAGAGGTTATGGTTATGGTTAGGGTTAGGGTTAAGGCTTAAATTCAGGTTTACAGTTTGGGTTAAGGTTAGGGTTAGGGTTAGGGTTAGCTTTACGGTTAGTTTTAGGGTTAGAGGTGGGGTGAAGGTAGGGGTTAAGTGTTAGGGGTAGATAAAGTTTATGGTTAGGGTTAGGGTTAGGATTATGGTAAGTGTTAGGGTTAGGTTTACAGTTAGGTTTAGGGTTACAGATAGTGTTAGGGTTAGGGTTAGGCTTTAGGGTTAGGGTTAGGGTTAGGGTTAGGATTAGGGTTATGATTATGGTTAGAGGTTAGCGTTAGGTTCCGTGTTAAAGTTTGGGGTTAGAGTTAGGGTTATGGTTAGGCTTAGTGTATATGGTTAGAGTTAGGGTTAGGGTTAGTGTTAACGTTAGTATTAGGGTTAGGGTGAGAAGTATGGGTTAGTGTTATGGTTAGGTTTAGGGTTAGGGTTAGGTTTATGGTTATGCTAGGTTAGTGTTAGTGTTAGGGTTAGGTATTACAGTCAGGTTTAGGGTTAGTTTAAGGTGTAGTGTTAGGGTTAGAGTTAGGGATTAATGTTAGGTTTAGAGTTATGATTATGTTTAGGGTTAGGTTTAGGGTCAGTGTTAGTGTTAGGATTAGATGTTAGGGTTAGTGGTAGGGTTAGTGTTATGGTTACGTTTAGGTTTAGGTTTAGTGTTAGGTTTAGAGTTAGGAATTAGTTGTCAGGGAGAGGGTTAAGATTAGGCTTCGGGTTACAGTTAGCTTTAGGGTTACGGTTAGGTTTAAGGTTAGGCTTAGGGTTATGGTTAGGTTTAGGGTTAGATTTATTGTTAGTTTTAGGGTTAGGTTTAGGGTTGGGGTTAAGTGTTAGGGATAGGGATAGGTTTAAGGTTAGGGTTAGGTTTAGGGTAAGTTTAAGGGTTAGGGTTAGGGTTACGGTTAGGTTTAGTGTTAAGGGTTAGGTGTTAGGGAGAGTGTTAGGGTTAGTGTTAGATTTATGGGTTAGTTGTTAGGTATAGTGTTAGGGTTAGGCTTCGTGTTACTGTTAGGTTTAGGGTTACAATTAGGTTTAGGGTTAGTGTTAGGGCTAGGGTTAGAGTTTAGAATTAGGGCTAGGGGTAGTGTTACAGTTTTGTTTACGATTAGAGTTTAGGGTTAGGATTAGTGTTAGCGGTAGTGTTAGCTTTATGGTTATGGTTAGACGTTAGCATTAGGTTTACATTTAGGGTTAGGTTTACTGTTAGAGTTAGGGTTAGGGTTACGGTTAGTGTTAGCGTTAGTGTTTAGGGTTGGTGCTAGATTTTGGTTATGGTGAATGTTAGGGTTAGGTTTAGGGTTAAAGTTTAGGGTTTGGGTTAGGTTTATGGTTAGGGTTAATGTTAGGATTAGAAGTTAGTGTTAGGGATAGCGTTAGGGTTATGGTTATGCTTAAGGTTAGGGTTAGTGTTAGGGTTAATTTTAGTGTTAGTTTTAGGGATAGGTTTAGCATTAGCGTTAGAGGTTAGGTGTTAGTGATAGGATTAGGGTTAGTGTTAGGTTTACAGTTACGGTTAGCGTTAGGGATAGTGTTAACTTTAGAGTTAGGGTTTAGGGTTAGTGTTAGGGTTAATGTTATGGATAGTGTTATGTTTAGGGTTAGAATTTAGGATTATGGTTATGTTAGGGTTAGGGATAGGGTTAGGGCTAGGTTTAGGGTTAGCATTAGGGGTTAGTTTTTAGCGAAATGTTTAGGGTTAGGCTTTGGGTTACGATTAGGTTTAGGCTTAGGCTTATGGTTAGGGTTAGGGTTATGTTTAGGCTTAGCGTTAGATTTAGCGCTAGGTTTAGTGTGAGGGTTAGGGCTTAGGTGTTAGCGACAGGGTTAGGGTTAGTGTTAGCGTTAGGTATTACAGTCAGGCTTTAGGTTAGTTTAAGGGGTAGAGTTAGAGTTAGGTTAAGGGATTAATTTTAGGTTTAGGGTTAGGGTTATGGTTAGGTTTAGTGTTAGGACTAGGATTAGAAGTTAGTGTTAGTATTAGGGTTAGGATTATGGTTACGGTTAGGGTTAGGGTTAGTGTTATGGTTAGGGTTAGGGGTTAGGGGTTATGGAAAGGCTTAAGGTTAGGCTTCAGTTTACGGTTAGGGTTAGGTTTACAATTAGCTTTAGGGTAAGCTTTAGGGTTAGAGTTAGTGTTAGGGTTAGTTATAGTGTTAGTTTTAGGAATAGGTTTAACATTAGGCTTAGGGGTTAGGTTTTAGGGATAGGGTTAGGGTTAGGTTAGTTTTACGGTTCTGGTTAGGGTTAGGAAGAGTGTTAGTTTTGGAGTTAGGGTTTAGGGTTAGTGTAAGGTTAGTTTTACGGTTAGGTTTAGCATAGGGTTAGGGGTTAGGCATTAGGGATAGGGTTAGGATTAGTGTTAGGATTATGGTTAGGGTTAGGGTTAGGACTAGTGTTAGGTTTAGATTTAGGTTTTAGGGTTAGTGTTAGGGTTAAGGTTAGGTTTAGGGTTAGGTTTAGGTTTAGAGTTTAGGGTTATTATTATGTTAGCTTTAGTTTTAGTGTTAGGGTTATGGTTATGGTTAGTGATAGGGTTATTATTAGGGTGAGGGTTAGATGTTAGGTGTTAGGAAGAGTGTTAGCATAAGGCTTTGTATTAGGGTTAGGTTTATGGTTACGATTAGGTTTAGGTTTAGTGTTAGGGTTAGATTTAGTGTTAGTTTTAGAGTTAGGGTTAGCGTTAGGGTTAGGGGTTAGTTGTTAGGGATAATGTTAGGGTTAGTGTTAGGTTTAGGGTTAGTGTTAGGGTTAGGCATAGTGTTAGGTTTAGAGTTAAAGGTTAGGATTAACGTTAGGGTTAGAGGTTTGGTTTAGTGTTAGTGTTAATTTTAATGTTAGTTTTAGTGTTACAGTTAGAGGTTAGTGTTAGGTTTAGAGTTAGGTTTAGGATTAAGGTTAGGTTTAGGGTTAGGTTTAGGCTTAGAGTTACGGGTTAGGGTTTGGGTTAGGGTTAGGTTTAGGGGAATGGTTAGTTTTAGGTTTAGAGTTGGGGTTAGATTTAGGGTTAGGGTTAGGTTTAGGGTTAGGTTCAGGGTTAGTGTTAGATGTATGGGTTAGGCTTAGTGTTAGGGTTAGGTTTTGGGTTTTGGTACATTTCGGGTTAGGGGTACGGTTATGTATTATGATCAGTGTTTGTGTTGGTTTAACAGGTAGGGTTAGGATTATGTGTAGGGAGTAATGTTAGTTTTAGTGTTAGGTTTATGTCTAGGGTTAGGGTTAGTTTTAGTGTTAGTGTTATTGTTACAATTTAGGGTTAGTGTTAGGTGTAGGGTTATTGTTAGTGTTAGGGTTTGGTTTAGGTGTAGAGTTTAGGGTTAGTGTTAGTGTTAGGATTAGGCTTAGAGGTTATGGTTAGGGCTCATGTTAGGGTTAGGGTTAAAGCTTAGGTTTAGGTTTAACGTCATGGTTAGGGTTTGGGTTAGATTTAGAGGTTAGTGTTAGGGTTATGTTTAGGGTTAGTGTTAGTGTTAGGCTTTGGGTCAGGTTTAGAGCTATGTTTAGTGTTAGGGTTAGGGTTAGGGTTAGGGTTTCGTTAGGCTTTGGTTTACAGTTATGGTTAGTTTTAGGTTTATGATTAGGGTTAGGGTTAGGTTGTGGTTTAGGGTTAGGGTTTGGGTTAGGGTTAGTAGTTAGGTTTATTGTTAGCTTTAGGGTTAGGTTTAGGGATAGGTTTAGGGTTAGGGTTAGTGTTAGAGGTTAGTGTTAGGCTTAGGGTTAGGGTTAGGGTTAGAGGTATGTGTTAGGGTTAGGTTTAGGGGTAGGGTTAGGTTTATGGTTAGAGTGTTACGATTTGAGTTTAGGGTGAGTGTTAGGGTTAGAGTTAGTGTTAATGTTAGGGTTAGGTTTAGGGTTAGGGATAGGGGATAGGTGTTAGGGTTAGGCTCGTTTTACGGTTAGGGTTAAGGTTACGATTAGATTTAGGGTTAGTGTTAGGGTTAAGATTAGAGTTTAGAATTAAGTATAGGGGTAGCGTTAGTGTTTTGGTTATGGTTAGAGTTTAGCGTTAGGGTTAGTGTTAGGTTCAGGTTTAGGGTTAGGGTTAGCTTTAGGGTTGGGGTTATGGTAGTTTTAGGGTTAGGGTTAGGTATTAATGTCAGGTTTAGGGTTTGTTTAAGGGGTAGTGTTTGGGTTTGGGTTAGGAATTATTGTTTGCTTTAGGATTAGTGTTACATATAGGGTTAGGTTTAGTGATAGGGTTAGGGTTACGTTTTGGTGAGAGTTTAGGGTTAGAGTTAGGGTTAGGGTAAGGGTTAGGGATAGTGTGAGGGTTAGGATTAGGATTAGAATTGAGGTTTAGGGTTATGTTTAGGATTAGGGTTAAGGTTAGGGTTAGGGTTGGGGTTAGGTTTAGTGTTATGGTTAAGGGTTATGTGTTAGCGAGAGTGTTAGTATTAGGTTTAGGGGTTAGATGTTAGGGAGAGTGTTAGGGTTAGGCTTCATGTTACTGTTAGGTTTAGGGTTACTATTAGGTTTAGCGTTAATGTTAGGGTTAGGGTTAGAGTTTAGAATTAGGGTTATGGGTAGCGTGAGGGTTTTGGTTATGGTTAGAGTTCAGGGTTTGTGTTAGGGGTCGTGTTAGCATTAGGGATATTGTTAGAGGTTAGCGTTAGGTTTATGGTTAGGGTTAGGTTTAGCGTTAGAGTTACAGGTTACTGTTAGGGTTAGGGTTAGTGTTAGTGTTAGAGTTTAGGTTTAGTGCTAGCTTAGGGTTAAGGTTAGGGTTAGGGTTAGTGTTAGGGTTAGGGTTAGGCTTAATGTTAGGATTAGATGTTAGTGTTAGGGGTAAGGTTAAGGTTATGGTTAGGGTTAGGGTTAGGGTTAGTGTTAGGGTTAGTGTTATCGGTTAGGTGCTAGGGAGAGAGTTAGGGTTAGGCTTCGGGTTACGGTTAGTGTTATGGTTACAATTAGGTTTAGATTTAGGGTTAGGGTTAGGGTTATGTTTAGTTTTATGGTTGGTTTTAGGTTTAGGTTTAGGGTTGGGATTCGGGTTTATGTGTTAGGGATGGGATTAGGGTTAGGGTTAGAGTTAGGGTTAGGGTTAGCTTTATGGTTAGTTTTAGGGTTAAAGGTAGGGTGAAGGTTAGGGGTTAAGTGTTACGGGCAGGATTAATGTTATGGTTAGGGTTAGGTTTAGGATTATGGTAAGTGTTAGTGTTAGGTTTATGGTTAGGTTTATGGTCACGGATATTGTTAGGGCTAGGGTTAAGCTTTAGGGTTAGGGTTAGGCTTTAGGTTTAGGGTTAGGGTTATGGTTAGAGGTTAGTGTTAGGTTCCATGTTAAAGTTTGTGTTTACGGTTAGGGTTATGGTTATGCTTAGTGTATATGGTTAAGGTTAGGGTTATGGTTAGTGTTAGCGTTAGTCTTAAGGTTAGGGTAAGAAGTATGGGTTAGTGTTATGGTTAGGTTTAGGGTTAGGGTTAGGTTTATGGTTATGCTAGGTTAGGGTTAGTGTTAGGTTTAGGTATTACAGTCATGTTTAGGGTTAGTTTAAGGGGTAGGCTTAGGGTTAGGGTTAGGGATTAATGTTAGGTTTAGAGTTATGATTATGTTTAGGGTTAGCTTTTGGGTCAGTGTTAGGGTTATGTTTAGATGTTAGGGTTAGTGGTAGGGTTGGGTTATGCTTACGGTTAGGTTTAGGTTTAGTGTTAGGTTAGGGTTAGGGGTTAGTTGTCAGGGAGAGGGTTAAGATTAGGCTTCGGGGTACAGTTAGCTTTAGGGTTACGGTTTGGTTTAGGGTTAGGCTTAGGGTTATGGTTAGTGTTAGGGTAAGGTTTAGTGTTAGTTTTAGGTTTAGGAAAAGGGTTTGGGTTGGGGTTAGGTGTTAGGGATAAGGATTGGATTAGGGTTAGGGTTATGGTTAGGTTTAGGGTAAGGGTTATGTTTACGGTAAAATTTAGGTTTATTAATAGTGTTAGGTTCACGGTTAGGATTTAGGGTTAGGGTCATTGTTAGCGTTAGTGTTAGGGTTAGGGTTTGGGTTAGCTTTAGGTTTAGTGTTAGGGTTAGTGTTAGGGTTAGAATTTAGTAGGGTTAGTTTTAGGGTTACGTTAGATTTCGGGTTTGGGTTAAGGTCACGTATTATGCTCAGTGTTAGTGTTAATTTAACGGATAGGTTTAGGGTTAGGGGTAGGAATTAATGTTAGGTTTATTGCTATCTTTATGTTTAGGGTTAGTGTTAGTGTTAGGGTTAGAGTTTAGGGTTAGGGTTAGGTTTAGGGTTATTGTTAGTGTTAGGGTTAGGTTTAGGTGCAGCGTTTAGGATTAGGGTTTTTGTTAGGGTTAGACTTAGAGGTTATGGATAGGGTTAGTGTTAGTGTTAGGGTTAAAGCTTAGGTTTAAGATTAGCGTCACGGTTAGGGTTAGGGTTAGGTTTAGAAGTTATTGTTAGGGTTATGTTTAGGGTTAGTGTTAGTGTTAAGGTTTGGGTTAGGTTTAGAGCTATGTTTAGGTTTAGGGTTAGTGTTTGGGTTAAGGATAGAATTAGGATTAGGCTTAGGGTTAGGGTTAGGTTTAGGGTCATTGTTAGGCTTTGGGTTACGGTTATGGTTATTTTTAGGGTTATGGTTAGGGTTAGGTTGAGGTTTAGTGTTAGTTTTAGGGTTAGAAGTTAGTTTTAATGGTAGGATTAGGGTTAGCTTTAGGGATAGGTTTAGGGTTAGTGTTAGTGTTATGGTTAGAGTTTAGGGTGAGTGTTAGGGTTAGAGATAGTGTTAAGGTTAGGGTTAGGTTTAGAGTTAGGGTTAGAGGTTAGGTGTTAGGGAGAGTGTTATGGTCCGGCTCTTGTTACTTTTAGGGTTAAGGTTATGATTAGATTTAGGGTTAGTGTTAGGGTTAAGGTTAGAGTTTAGAATTAGGAATAGGGGTAACGTTAGTGTTTTGGTTACAGTTAGAGTTTAGGGTTAGGGTTAGGGTTAGTGTTAGGTTCAGGGTTAGGGTTAGGGTTATCTTTAGGGTTTGGGTTATGGTAGTTTTAAGGTTAGGGTTAGGTATTACTGTCAGGTTTAGGGTTTGTTAAAGTTGTAGTTTTAGGGTTTGGGTTAGGCATTAATGTTAGGTTTAGATTTAGTGTTACGTTTGGGGTTAGGTTTACGTTTAGAGTTACGGTTAGGTTAGAGTTAGGTTTTGGGTTAGAGTTTAGGGTTAGAGTTAGCATTAGGGTTAGGGTTAGTGTTAGTGTTAGGATTAGGATTAGAATTGAGGGTTAGGGTTATGTTTAGGATTAGGGTTACAGTTAGTGTTAGGGTTAGAATTAGGTTTTAGGGTTATGATTAAGGGTTAGGTTTTAGGGAGAGTGTTAGGGTTAGTGTTAGGTTTAGGGGTTAGATGTTAGGGTGAGTGTTAGGGTTAGGCTTCTTGTTACTGTTAGTGTTAGAATTACGATTAGATATAGGGTTAGTTTTAGGGTTAGGGTTAGAGTTTAGAATTAGGGTTAGGGGTAGCGTTGGGGTTTTGGTTATGGTTCGAGTTTAGTGTTCGGGTTAGGGTTAGGGGTCGTGTTAGTATTAGGGTTATTTTTAGAGGTTAGCATAAGGATTACGGTTAGGGTTATGTTTAGGTTTAAAGTTAAAGGTTAGGGTTAGTATTAGTGTTAGAGTTTAGGTTTAGTGCTAGCTTGAAGTTTTGGGTGAGTGTTAGGTTAGGTTTAGGGTTAAAGTTTAGGGTTTGGGTTAGGTTTAGGGTTAGGCTTAATGTTAGGATTAGAAGTTAGTGTTAAGGGTAAGGTTATGGTTATGGTTACAGTTATTGTTATGATTATGGTTACGGTTAGGTTGAGGTTTAGGTTTTGGGTTAGGGTTAGGGTTAGAAGTTAGGTTTAATGGTAGGATTAGGATTAGCTTTATCGGATAGGTTTAAGTTTAGGTTTAGTGTCAGAGGTTAGGGTTAGGGTTAGGCTTAGCAATGGTGTTAGTGTTAGGGTTAGGGTTAGAGGTTAGTGTTAAGGTTAGGGTTAGTTTTAGGTTTAGGATTAGGGTTAGAGTTAGTGGTTAGGTGTTAGGGAGAGTGTTAGGGTTAGGCTCGTGTTACGGTTAGGGTTAAGGTTACAATTAGGTTTAGGGTTAGCGCTGGATTAAGGTTAGAGTTTAGAATTAGGTATAGGGGTAGCATTAGGTTTAGAGTTTAGGATTAGGTTTGGGGTTAGTGTTAGGGTTAGGGTTTGGGTTAGGATTAGGATTAGAATTTATGGTTATGGTTATGTTTATGATTAGGTTACGGTTAGTTTTAGGGTTAGGGTTAGGTTTAGGGTTAAGGTTAAGGTTTAGGTGTTAGGGAGAGGTTAGGGTTAGTGTTAGATTTAGGGGTTAGTTGTTAGGGAGAGTGTTAGGGTAAGGCTTCGTGTTACAGTTAGGTTTAGGGTTACAATTACTTTTAGGGTTAGTGGTAGGGTTAGGGTTAGAGTTTAGAATTAGGGTTAGGGTAGTGTTAGGGTTTTGGTTATGCTTAGAGTTTAGGTTTTGCATTAGGGTTAGCGGTACTGTTAGCTTTATGTTTATGGTTAGTCAGCGTTAGTTTTACAGTTAGCGTTAGGTTTAGGTTTAGAGATAAAGGTTAGTGTTAGGGTTAGGGTTAGTGTTAGTGTTAGAGCTTAGGGTTAGTGCTAGCTTGAGGGATAGGGTGAGTGTTAGGCTTAGGATTAGGGTTAAAGTTTAGGGTTAGGTTCAGGTTTAGGGTTAGGGTTAATGTTAGGATTAGAACTTAGTGTTAGGAGTACTGTTAGGGTTATGGTTACGGTTAGGGTTAGGGTTAGTGTTAGGGTTAATTTTAGTGTTAGTTTTAGGGTTAGGTTTAACATTAGGATTAGGGGTTTGGTGTTAGTGATAGGGTTAGGTTTAGGGTTAGGTTTACGGTTAGTGTTAGGGTTAGGGATAGTGTTAGGTTTAGAGTTAGGGTTTAGGGTTAATTTTAGGGTTAATGTTAGGGTTAGTGTTATGTTTAGGGTTAGTGTTAGTGTTATGGTTAGGTTAGGGTTAGGGTTATGATTAGGGTGAGGATTAGAGATTAGGTGTTATGAAGAGGGATAGGGTTAGGCTTTGGGTTAGTTTTAGGGTTAGCGTTACGATTAGGTATACTTTTAATGTTAGGGTTAGATTTAGGGTTAGTTTTAGATTTAGGGTTAGGGTTAGGGTTAGGTATTAAGTGTTAGGAATAGTGTTAGAGTTAGTGTTAGGTTTAGGGTTAGAGTTAGGGTTAGGGATAGTGTTAGGGTTAGGGTTAGGGTTAGTTCGTAAGATTAGGGATTAGTGTTAGGGTTAGAGTTATGGTTAGGGTTAGAGTTAAAGGTTAGGATTAAGATTATGGTTAGCAGTTTGGTTTACTGTTAGTGTTAGGGTTGGGGTTAGGGTTAGTTTTAGCGTTAGAGGTTAGTGTTAGGTTTAGGGTTAGGTTTATGGTTAAGGTTAGAGTTAGAGTTAGTATTAGGTTTAGAGGTACAGGTTAGGGTTCTGGTTAGGTTACGGTTAGGTTTAGGGTTAGGTTTAGGTTTAGAGTTAGGGTTAGGGTCAGTGTTAGAGGTATGGGTTATGGTTAGGGTTCGGTCTAGGGTTATGGTAGGTTTAGGGTTAGGGTTAGTGATAGAGTTAGTGTTAAGGTTAGTGTTGTGGTTAGGGTCAGGTTTAGGGTAGGGTAAGAAGTAAGGGTTAGGGTTAGGTTTAGGGGTATGGTTAGGCTTAGGAATAATGTTATGGTAGGTTTAAGGTTGGGGTCAGGTTAGGTATTATGGTCATTGTTAGGGTTAGTTTAAGGGGTAGGGTTAGGGTTAGGGTTATGGATTAATGTTGGGTTTAGGATTAGGTTTATGATTATGGTGAGGGTTAGGGTTAGTGTTAGGGTTAGGGTTAGATTTTAGGATTAGGGTTAGGTTTAGCGTTAGTTTTAGTGTTAGGGTTCGGTTTAGGGTTAAATTTTAGTGTTAGGGTTACTTTTAGGGCTAGGGTTATTTTTAGTGTTAGGATTACAATTTAGGGTAAGAGGTTTAGCGTTAATATTACAGTTACGGTTAAGGTTAGGGTTAGGTTTAGATTTAGGGTTAGGTGTTAGGTATGGGAACATGGTTAGGCTTGGGGTTAGTTTTATGGTTAGGGGTTAGGTATTAGGGATAGAGTTAGTGTTAGGTTTAGGTTTAGGGTTAGGGTTAGGGTTAGGGTTAGGTTTAGGGTAAGGTTTAGGGTTAGGGATAGTTTTAGTTTTAGGGTTAGGTTTAGGGTAAGGTTTAGGGTTAGGGATACTTTTAGTTTTAGGGTTAGGTTTAGGGTATGGGATAATGTTAGGTTTAGGTTTAGGGTTAGGGTTAGGTTTTGGGTTAGGGTTAGGGTTAGGTTTAGGGTAAGGTTTAGGGTAAGGGATAGTTTTAGTTTTAGGGTTAGGTTTAGTGTATTGGATAGTGTTAGGGTTAGGTTTAGGGTTAGGGTTAGGTTTGGGGTTAGAGTTTAGTTTTAGGGTTAGGATTAGGGTTAAGGTAAGGGTTAGTGTTATGCTTAGGGCTTAGGGCTAAAGATAGCTTAGGGCTATCTTTAAAGGTAAGCTTTATGTTTAGGGTTAGGGTTAGTGTTAGAGTTTAGGGTTAGGGTTAGGGTCAACGTTAGGCTTAGGATTAAAAGTTAGGGTTAGGCATAGGTTGAAGCTTATGATTACGGTTAGGGTTAGGGTTAGTGATACGGTTAAGGTTAGGTGTCAGTTGTTCGGGAGAGGTTTAGGGTTAGGGTTAGGGTTATGGTTAGTGTTCGTTTAGTATTAGGGTTAGGGAGAGGGTTAGTGTTAGGCTTTGGGTTACTGTTAGTGTTAGTGTTACGATTAGTTTTAGGTTTAGGTTTAGGGTTAGGGTTGATATTAAGGTCAGAGTTAAGTTTATGGTTAGGTTTAGGGTAAGGTTTAGGGGTTAGGTGTTAGGGATATGATTAGTGTTTGGGATAGGGTTAGGTTTACATTTAGGTTTAGGTTTACGGATAGTGTTAGTGTTAGTGTTTCGGGTTAGGGTTACGGTTAGGTTTAGGTTTATGATTAGGGTTAGGTTTATGTGTAGAGGTTAGTGTTAGGTTTAGTGTTTGAGTTTGGGGTTAAGTTTATGGTTAGCGTTAGGCTTAGAGTTTATAAATAGGGTTAGTGTTAGGGTTAGGGTTAAAGCTTAGGTTTAGGTTTAGGGTAATGGTTAGGGTTAAGGTTATGTTTAGAGGTTAGTGTTAGCGTTAGTTTTAGAGTTAAGTTTAAGTTTAGGGTTAGACTTAGGGTTAGGGTTAGGGTTAGGGTTAGTAATAGGGTTACGGTTAGGCTTTGCATTATGTCTAGGGTTAGGTTGAGGTTTAGTATTATGGTTAGGGTTAGGGTTAGAAGTTAGGTTTAGTGTTATGTTTAGTGTTAGATTTTAGGGTTAGGGTTAGGTTAAGTTTTAGGGAAAGGGTTAGGGTTAGGTTTATGGTTTGGCTTAGGGTTAGGTTTAGTGTTAGGGTTACGGGATAGGTGTTAGGGAGATGGTTATGGTTAGGCTTAGTGTTACGGTTAGGTTTAGGGTTACTATTAGGTTTAGGGTTAGGTTTAGGCTTATGGTTAGTGTTTGTTTTAGGGTTAGGGTTAGGGTTAGGGTTAGTGTTAGGGTTAGGGTTATAGTTTAGGATTATTGTTAGGTTTAGGGTTACTGTTACATTTAGGTTTAGGGCTAAATTTTACGGTTTGGTTACATTTAGGGTTAGGATTATTTTTAGGCTTAGGATTAGAATTTAGGATTAGATCTAGGTTTGGGGTTAGCGTTATGGTTACATGTTAGGGTTAGGGCTGGGTTTGGGTTAGGGTTAGTGTTAGGATTAGGGTTCGGGTTAGGGTTTGGATTAGGGTTTAGGTTCAGGTTAGGGTTATGGTTAGGATTAGGTTTATGTTTAGCGTTTGTGTTTAGGTTAAGGTTAGTGTTAGTGTTAGGGTTACGGTTAGGGTTAGAATTAGGGTTATTTTTAGGGTGTTACGGATAGGCTTTGTGTTAGGTTTAGGGTTAGGGTTAGGGTTATGGTTAGGGTTAGTGTTAGATTGAGGTTTAGGGTTTGGGTTAGGTTTAGGGTTAGTATTAGGGTTAGTTTTAGGGTTAGGGTGAGTGTTAGAGATTAGGGTTAAGTTTAGGGTTATTGTTAGGGTCAGGGTTAGGGTAGGGTTAGAAGTAAGCATTAGGGTTAGGTTTAGGGGTATGTTTAGGGTTAGGTTTAGGGATTAATGTTAGGTTTAGTGTTAGGTTTATGGTTAGGGTTACGGTTTGGGTTAGTGTTATGGTTAGGGTTAGAGTTTTAGATTAGGGTAAGGTTTAGGTTTCGTGTTAGGGTTAGGGTTATATTTAGGGTTAAATTTTAGGGTTAATTTACGTTTAAGTTTAGGGTTATTTTTAGGCTTCGGTTTAGATTTTTGGGTTAGATCTAGGTTTAGGGTTATGTTTATAGTTACGGTTAGTGTTAGCGTTAGATTAAGTTTAGGATTAGGTGTTAAGTGTTAGGAAGAGTGTTATGGTTAGTCTTCGGGTTAGGGTTAGTGTTAGGGTTAGGGTTTAGGTGTTAGGGATAGACTTAGTGTTAGGGTTATGTTTTGGGGTTAGGTTTAGAGTTAGGTTTTGGGTAAGGTTTAGGGTTAGGGATAGTATTAGTGTTTGGGTTAGGGTTAGTGTTTGGTTTAGGGTTAGAGTTTAGGTTTAGGTTTAGGTTTAGGGTTAAGGTTAGTGTTAGGGTTAGATTTAGGATTACAATTTATGGTTGGGGTAGGGTTAGGGTTATGGTTACATTTAAGGTTAGGGTTAGGGTTATTTTTACTATTTGACTTAGGGTTTATGTGTTAGGGAGAGTGTTAGGGTTAGGATTCCGGTTATGATTAGCTTTTGGGTTCCAATTAGGTTTAGGCTTAGGGTTATGGTAAGGGTTATGGTTAGGGTTAGGGTTAGGTTTAGGTTTAGGGTTAGATTTATAGGTAGGGTTAGGGCTAGGATTAGGGGTTAAGTGTTAGTGACAGGGTTAGGGTTAAGGTTAAGGTTATGTATTACAGTCAGGCTTCGCGTTAGTTTAAGGGGTAGAGTTAGGGTTAGGGTAAGGGATTAATGCTAGGTTTAGTGTTAAGGTTATGGTTAGGTTTTGGGTTAGTGTTAGGATTAGAAGTTATGGTGAGTGGTAGGGTTAGGATTATGGTTACGGTTAGGATTATTTTTTTAGTGTTAGGCTTAGGCGTAGGGGTTAGGGTTTAGGGAGAGGTATAACGTTAGGCTTCGGATTTCGGTTAGAGTTAAGGTTATGATTATCTTTAGGGTAATGCTTAGGGTTAGGGTTAGTGTTAGGGTTAATTTTAGTGTTAGGTTTAGCATTAGGGTTAGGTGTTAGGTGTTAGGGATAGGGTTAGGGTTAGGGTTATCTTTGTGGTTAGGGTTAGGGTTAGGGATAGTGTTAGGTTTAGAGTTAGGGTTTATGCTTAGTGTTAGGGTTAATGTAAGGTTAGTGTCATGTTTATGGTTAATGTTAGGGTTAATCTTAGGGTTAGTTATGTTTAGGGTTAGAGTTTAGGGTTATGGTTAGGTTAGGGTTCGGTTTAGGGTTACTGTTAGTGTTAGGGTTAGGGTTATGATTAGGGTGAGGATTCGAGATTAGGTGTTAGGAAGAGGGTTAGGGTTAGGCTTTTGTTAGTGTTAGGGTTAGCATTACGATTAGGTTTAGTGTTAGGGTTAGTGTTAGGGTTAGGGTTAATGTTCAGGTTAGTTTTAGGATTAGGGTTAGAGTTAGAGTTAGGGTTAGGTTTAATTTTATGTTTAGGGTTAGTGTTAGGGTTAGGATTAGGGACAGTGTTAGGATTAGAATTTAGGTATAGATTTATGATCAGGATTAGGTTTAGGGTTAGGATTAGGTGTTAGGTGTTATCGTTAATGTTGGTGTTATCGTTAATGTTAATGTTATAGTTAGGTTTACGGTTAGAGGTTAGCGTTAGGTTTAGGGTTAGGGTTAGGGTGATGGTTAGGGTAAGAGTTAAAGGTTAGTATTAAGGTTATGGTTAGAAGTTTGGTTTTTGTTAGTGTTAGGGTTGGGGTTAGGGTTACTGTTCGGGTTAGAGGTTAGGTTTAGGATTAGGTGTGGGTTTTGGTTTAGGGTTCTAGATAGGGTTAGGGTTAGGGTTAGGTTTTGTATTAAACAGAGTTAGTGTTAGGTTTGTAATTAGGGTTAGGGTTAGGGTTAGGGCTAGGGTTAGGGTTAGGGTTAAACAGGGTTAGGGTTAGTGTTAGGGTTAGTTTTAGGGTTAGGGTTAAGTTTAGCATTAGAGATTATGGTAAGGATAAGGGTTAGCGTTAGGGTTTTGTTTAGGTTTATGGTTAGACAGGGTTAATGTTAGGGTTATGGTTAGGGTTCGGGTTCGGTTTGGATTTAGGTTTAACGTTAGTGTTAATGATTTTGGTTAGGGTTACGATTAGGGTTTTGCATTAGGGGTTAGGATTAGGCTTAGCGTTAGGGTTGGGTTTGGTGTTAGGGTTAAGGTTAGGTTTAGGGTTAGGGTTAGGTTTAGGCTTAGGATTAGGGTTAGGTTTAGGGTCAGGTTTAGTGTTAAACCGAGTTAGTGTTAGGGTTAGGGTTTGGGTTAGGCTTAGGGTTAGGGTTAGGTTTAGGGTTAGGGTTAGGGATTGGGTTAGACAGGGATAGTGTTAGGGTTAAGTTTAGGGTTCGGGTTAGGTTTAGGCTTAGGGTTTTGGTTAAAGGTTAGGGTTAGGATTAGGGATAGGGCTAGGGCTGGCTTAGTTTTAGGGTTAGGATTAGAAATTAGTTTTAGTGTTAGTGTTCCTGTTAGTGTTAGGGTTAGTTTTAGTGTTAGAGGATACAGTTAGTGTTAATGTTAGTGTTCGCGTTACGGTTAGAGTTTAGGGTTAGGTTTAATGTTAGGGTTAGGGTTAGGTTTAGGGTTAGGGTTAAAATTTAGGTTTTGTGTTAGGGTTAGGATTAGATGTTAGTGTTAGAGTTATGGTTAGGGTTAGGGTTAGATTGAGGTTTAGGTTTAGGTTTAGGGTTAGGGTTATGTTTAGAATTTAGGTTTGTATTACGGTTGGTGTTAAGGTTAGAGTTAGAGGTTAAGTTTAGGGTTAGGTTTAGTGTTAGGTTTAGGGTTAGCTGTGGGTTTTGGGTTAGGGTTCTGGTTCAGGTTATGGTTAGGGTTAGGTTTAGTATTAGACAGAGTTAGTGTTATTGTTGTAATTAGGGTTAGCCTTTAGGTTAGACAGGTTTATTGTTAGTGTTAGGGTTAGTGTAGGGTTAGTTTTAGGATTAGGGTTAAGTTTAGCATTCGAGATTAAGGTAAGTGTAGGGTTAGCATTAGGGTTCGGGTTAGGTTTAGGTTTAGACAGGGTTAATGCTAGGGTTATGGTTAGGGTTCGTGTTAGGTTTGGGTTTAGGTTTAACTTTAGTGTTAGGATTTTGGTTATGGTTAGGATTAGGGTTTTGCATTATGGGTTAGTATTAGGCTTAGGGTTAGTGTTAGGGTTAGTGTTAGGGTTAGGGTTAGGGATAGGTTAAGCTTTACTGTTAGGGTTAGGGTTAAGGTTAATGTCAGGTTTAGTGTTAGAGTTAGTGTTAGGGTTAGGGTTAGGCTTAGGTTTTGGGTTAGACAGGGATAGTGTTACGTTTAGGGTTAGGGTTAGTTTTAGGGTTAGGGTTAAGTTTAGGGTTAGAACTTAGGGTAAGGGTTAGGGCTAGAGTTAGGGCTAGGGTTAGTGTTAGACACTGTTAAGGTTAGGGTTATGGTTAGGATTAGGGTGAGGTTTGGGATTAGGTTTAGTTTTAGTATTAGGAATAGGGTTAGGTTTAGTATTAGGGTTTTGTGTTAGGGGTTAGGCTTAGGGTTAGGGGTAGGGTTAGGTCTAGGGTTAGTGTTAGGGTTACTGCTAGAGTTAGGGTTAGGCTTAGGATTAGGGTTTTGCATTATGGGTTAGTATTAGGCTTAGGGTTAGGGTTAGGGTTAGTGTTAGGGTTAGGGTTAGGGATAGGTTAAGCTTTACTGTTAGGGTTAGGGTTAAGGTTAATGTCAGGTTTAGTGTTAGAGTTAGTGTTAGGGTTAGGGTTAGGCTTAGGTTTTGGGTTAGACAGGGATAGTGTTACGTTTAGGGTTAGGGTTAGTTTTAGGGTTAGGGTTAAGTTTAGGGTTAGAACTTAGGGTAAGGGTTAGGGCTAGAGTTAGGGCTAGGGTTAGTGTTAGACACTGTTAAGGTTAGGGTTATGGTTAGGATTAGGGTGAGGTTTGGGATTAGGTTTAGTTTTAGTATTAGGAATAGGGTTAGGTTTAGTATTAGGGTTTTGTGTTAGGGGTTAGGCTTAGGGTTAGGGGTAGGGTTAGGTCTAGGGTTAGTGTTAGGGTTACTGCTAGAGTTAGGGTTAGGCTTAGGATTAGGGTTTTGCAATAGGGTTTAGAATTATGGTTAAAGTTAGAGTACTGTTATGGTTAGGATTAGGATTAGTGTTATGGTTAGGGTTAAGTTTAGAGGGTTAGAGATTAGTTTGAGTTTTAGGGTTAGGTTTAAGGTTTTGTTTAGGGTTAGCATTAAGGTTAGCGTTATGATTAGAAGTTAGGTTTAGGGGGCTGGGGATTTAGCTCAGTGGCATAAGCACCTGCCTTGCAAGCAGGCAGTCGTGAGTTCGATCCCTGGTACTGATAAAAAGGAAAAAGACAAAAAAAAAAAAAAAGAAGTTAGGTTTAGGGTTATGTTAAAGTTTAGGGTTAGGGTTAGGTTTAGGGTTAGAAGTTAGGGTAAGGGTTAGGGTTGGTTTAGGGTTAGTGTTAGAGTTAGACAGGGTTAGATTTAGGATTAGGGTTATGGTTAAGTTTGGGGTTAGGGTTTGGGTTAGAATTAGGTTTAGGGTTAGGGTTAAGGGTTAGATTTTTGGGAGAGTGTTAGGATTAGTGTTAGGTTTAGAGGTTAGATGTTAGGGAGAGTGCTAGGGTTAGGCTTCTTGTTACTGTTAGGGTTAGAATTATGATTAGATATAGGGTTAGTGTTAGGGTTAGGGTTAGAGTTTAAAATTAGGTTTAGGGGTAGCGTTAGGGTTTTGGTTATGGTTTGAGTTTAGTGTTAGGTTTAGGGTTAGGGGTGGTGTTAGTATTAGGGTTATTTTTAGAGGTTAGCATAAGGATTACGGTTAGGGTTATGTTTAGGGTTAGAGTTAAAGGTTAGGGTTAGGGTTAGTGTTAGTGTTAGAGTTTAGGTTTAGTGCTAGCTTGAGGTTTAGGGTGAGTGTTAGTGTTAGGTTTTGGGTTAAAGTTTAGGGTTTGGGTTAGGTTTAGGCTTAGGCTTAATGTTAGGATTAGAAGTTAGTGTTAGGGTTAAGGTTAGGGTTATGGTTACGGTTAGTGTTAGAATTATGGTTAGGGTTAGGTTAAGGTTTGGTTTAGGTTTCGGGTTAGGGTAAGGGTTAGAATTTAGGATTAATGGTAGGATTAGGATTAGCTTTACGGATAGGTTTAGGTTTAGGGTTAGTGTTAGAGGTTAGTGTGAGGGTTAGGGTTAGCGTTAGGGTTAGGGTTAGGGTTAGAGGTTAGTGTTAAGGTTAGGGTTAGTTTTAGGTTTAGGATTAGGGTTAGAGTTACCGGTTAGGTTTTAGCGAGAGTATTATGGTTAGGCTCGTGTTACAGTTAGGGTTAAGGTTACAATTAGGTTTAGGGTTAGTGTTAGGATTAAGGTTAGAGTTTAGTATTAGGGATAGGGGTAGCATTAGGGTTATAGTTTCGGGTTAGGGTTGGGGTTAGGGTTAGGGTTAGTGTTTGGGTTAGGATTAGGATTAGAATTTAGGGTTAGGGTTATGTTTAGGATTAGGGTTATGGATAGGTTTAGTGTTAGGGTTAGGGTTAGGCTTAAGGGTTATGTGTTAGGGAGAGTGTTATGGTTAGTGTTAGCTTTAGGTGTTGTTAGGGAGAGTGTTAGGGTTAGGCTTCGTGTTACTGTTAAGTTTAGGGTTACGGTTATGTTTAGGGTTAGTCTTACGGTTAGGGTTAGAGTTTAGAATTAGGGTTAGGGGTAGTGTTAGGGTTTTCGTTACGCTTAGAGTTTAGGGTTCGCATTAGGGTTAGCGGTAATGTTAGCTTTATGGTTATGGTTAGACGTTAGCGTTAGTCTTACACTTAGCGTTAGGTTTAGGGTTAGAGTTAAAAGTTAGTGTTAGTGTTAGGGTTAGTGTTAGCATTAGAGTTTAGGTTTAGTGCTAGCTTGAGGGTTAGGGTGAGTGTTATGGTTAGGATTAGGGTTAAATTTTAGGGTTAGGTTTAGTTTTAGGGTTAGGGTTAATGTTAGGATTAGAACTTAGTGTTAGGGGTACCATTACGGTTATGGTTATGGTTAGGTTTAGGGTTAGTGTTAAGGTTAATTTTAGTGTTAGTTTTAGGGTTAGGTTTAACATTAGGGTTAGGGGTTAGGTGTTAGTGATAGGTTTAGGGTTAGGTTACAGTTAGTGTTAGGGTTAGGTATAGTGTTAGGTTTAGAGTTAGGTTTTAGGGTTAGTGTTAGGGTTAATGTTACGGTTAGTGTTATGTTTAGGGTTAGAGTTTAGGGTTATGGTTAGGTTAGGGTTAAGTTTAGGGTTAGTGTTAGGGTCATGGTTAGGTTAGGGTTAGGGTTATGATTAGGATGTGGATTAGAGATTAGGTGTTATGAAGAAGGTTAGAGTTAGGCTTTGGGTTAGTGTTAGGTTTAGCATTACGATTAGGTTTAGTGTTAAGTTTAGGGTTAATTTTAGAGTTAGGGTTAGGGTTAGGCGTTAGGTGTTAGGGATACTGTTAGAGTTAGTGTTAGGTTTAGGGTTAGAGTTAGGGTTGGGGATAGTGTTAGGGTTAGGGTTAGGGTTAGTGGGTAAGATTAAGTTTAGGGTTAGGGTTAAGGTTAGGGATATGGTTAGGGTTAGAGTTAAAGTTTAGGATTAAGGTTATGGTTAGAAGTTTGGTTTAGTGTTAGTGTTGGGGTCAGGGTTAGTTTTAGGTTTAGAGGTTAGTGTTAGGTTTAGGGTTAGGTTTATGGTTAAGGTTAGGGTTAGGGTTAGGATTAGGTTTAGAGGTACAGGTTAGGGTTCAGGTTAGGTTTACGGTTAGGTTTAGGGTAAGGTTTAGTTTTAGGTATAGGGTTAGGGTCAGTGTTAGAGGTATGGGTTAGGGTTAGGGTTATGGTAGGTTTAGGGTTAGGGTTAGTGATAGAGTTAGTGTTAAGGTTAGGGTTGTGGTTAGGGTTAGGGTTAGGGTAGGGTAATAAGTAAGGGTTAGAGTTAGGTTTAGGGGTTTGGTTAGGCTTAGGAATAATGTCATGGTAGATTCAAGGTTGGGGTCAGGTTAGGTATTATGGTCATTGTTAGGGTTAGTTTAAGGGGTAGGGTTAGGGTTAGGGTTATGGATTAATGTTGGGTTTAGGATTAGGTTTATGGTTATGATGAGTGTTAGGGTTAGGGTTAGGGTTCGATTTTAGGATTAGGGTTAGTTTTAGTGTTAGGTTTAGGTTTAGGGTTAAATTTTAGTGTTAGGGTTACATTTAGGGCTAGGGTTATTTTTAGGGTTAGGATTAGAATTTAGGGTTAGAGTTAGGTTTAGTGTTAGTATTACGGTTACGATTAGGGTTAGGGTTAGGTTTAGGTTTAGGGTTAGGTGTTAAGTGTTATTAACATGGTTAGGCTTTGGGTTAGTTTTACGGTTAGGGGTTAGGTATTAGGGATAGAGTTAACGTTAGGTATAGTGTTAGGGTTATGGTTAGGTTTAGGTTATGGTAAGGTTTAGGGTTAGGGATAGTTTTAATCTTAGGGTTAGGTTTAGGATATGGGATAGTGTTAGTGTTAGGTTTAGGGTTAGGGTTAGGTTTAGGGTTAAGGTAAGGTTTAGGGTTAGAGTTTAGTTTTAGAGTTAGGTTTAGGGTTAAGGTTAGGGTTAGGGTTATTCTTAGGGCTATCTTTAAAGGTAAGCTTTAAGTTTAGGTTTAGGGTTAGTGTTAGAGTTTAGGGTTAGGGTTATGGTTAACGTTAGGCTTAGGATTAGAAGTTATGGTTAGGTGTAGGGTTAGGGTTATGATTATCGTTAGGGTTAGGGTTAGTGATACGGTTAGGGTTAGGGGTCAGTTGTTTAGGAGAGGTTTATTGTTAGTGTTAGGGTTAGGGTTATGGTTAGGGTTAGTTTAGTATTAGCGTTAGTGGTTATGTGTTAGGGAGAGGGTTAGTGTTAGGCTTCGGGTTACTTTTAGTGTTAGTGTTATGATTATGTTTAGGTTTAGGGTTAGGGTTAGTGTTGATATTAAGGCCAGAGTTAGGTTTATGGTTAGGTTTAGGGTAAGGTTTAGGCTTAGGGTTAGGGATTAGGTGTTAGGGATATGATTAGTGTTAGGTTCAGTGTTAGGGATAGGTTTAGGTTTACGTTTAGGTTTAGGTTTACAGATAGTGTTAGGGTTAGGGTTTCAGGTTAGGGTTACGGTTAGGTTTAGGTTTATGATTAGGGTTAGGTTTATGTCTAGAGGTTAGTGTTAGGTTTAGTGTTTGAGGTTGGGGCTAAGGTTATCGTTAGTGTTAGGCTTAGAGTTTATGAATAGGGTTAGTGTTAGGGTTAGGGTTAAAGCTTAGGTTTAGGGTTAGGGTTATGGTTAGGGTTAGGGTTATGTTTAGAGGTTAGTGTTAAGGTTAGGTTTAGAGTTAGATTTAAGTTTAGGGTTAGGCTTAGGGTTAGGGTCAGGATTAGATTTAGGGTTAGGAATAGGGTTACGATTAGGCTTTGGGTTACGGTTAGCGTTATGTCTAGGGTTAGGTTGAGGTTTAGTATTATGGTTAGGGTTAGGGTTAGAAGTTAGGTTTAGTGTTATGTTTAGTGTTAGATTTTAGGGTTAGGGTTAGGTTAAGTTTTAGGGATAGAGTTAGGGTTAGGTTTATGGTTAGGATTACGGTTAGGTTTAGTGTTAGGGTTATGGGATAGGTGTTAGGGAGATGGTTATGGTTAGGCTTAGTGTTACGGTTAGGTTTAGGGTTACGATTAGGTTTAGGGTTAGGTTTAGGCTTATGGTTATTGTTTGTTTTAAGGTTAGGGTTAGGGTTACGTGTTAGGTGTTAGGGATGAAGTTAGCGTTAGTGTTGGTGTTAAGGTTAAGGTTACAATTACTGTTAGGTTTAGTGTTAGGGATAGTGTTAGGTTTAGTGTTAGAGTTGGGGGTAGGGATTGTGTTAGAGTTAGGGTTAGGGTTAGGGTTTAGGTTTAGGGTTATTGTTATGGTTAGGGTTAGGTTGAGGTTTAGGGTTAGGCTTAGGGTTAGAGTTCAGGGTTAGGGTTAGTGTTAGTGTTAGGGATAGGTTTAGGTTTAGGGTTTGAGTTTAGGGTTAGGGTTAGGGTTAGGATTAGGCTTAGGGTTAGAGTTAGGTTTAGGATTAAACTTCAGTGTTAAGGTTAGGTTTAGTGTTAGGGTTCGGTTTAGGGTTAGGGTAAGGGTTAGGGTTAGCTTTATTTTTGGGATTATGGTAGGGTTAGGGTTAGGTATTAGTGTTAGGTTTAGGGTTTGTTTAAGGGGTAGGGTTAGGGTTAGGGTTAGGGATTAAAGTTAGTTTTATGGTTAGTGTTAAGTTTAGGGTTGGGTTAGGTTTTGTGTTATGGTTAGAGTTAGGTTTTGGTTGAGAATTTAGGGTTAGGGTTAAGGTTAGGATTACAATTAAAATGTAGGGTTAGGGTTATGTTAGGATTTGGGTTATGCTTAGGGTTCAGGTTAGGTTTAGGTTTACGATTAGTTTTAGCGTTAGGTTTCGGGTTAGGGTTACGGGTTAAGTGTTAGGGATAGGATTAGAGTTAGTGTTAGAGTTAGGGTTAGGGTTAGGTTTACGGTTCGTTTTAGGGTTAGAGTTAGTGTTAGGGTTCGAGGTTAAGTGTTACGGGTAGGTTTAGGTTTATTGTTAGGGTAGGGTTAGGGTTAAGTTTAGGGTTAGGGTTAGGTTTACAGTTAGGTTTAGGGTTACTGATAGTGTTAGTGTTAGGGTTAGGCTTTAGGTCTAGGGTTAGGGTTAGGGTTAGGATTAGGGTAAGTGTTATGGTTAGAGGTAAGTGTTAATTGTTGTGTTAGAGTTTGGGGTTAGGGTTAGGCTTATGTTTTATGGTTAGGGTTAGGGTTAGGGTTAGTCTTTGGGTTAGTGTTAGAGGTATAGGTTAGGGTTATGTTCAGGGTTAGTGTTAGGTTTAGGTTTAGGGTTATTCTATGGTTACTGTTAGGGTTAGGGTTAGGTATTACAGTCAGGTTTAGTTTTAGTTTAACGGGTAGGGTTAGGGTTAGGTTTAAGGATTAATGTTAGGTTTAGGGTTAGTGGTAGGGTTAGGGTTATGGTTATGGTTAGGTTTAGGGTTATGGTTAGGTGTAGTGTTAGGGGTTAGTTGTTAGGGAGTGTGTTAAGATTAGGCTTCAGGTTACTGTTAGCTCTAGGGTTATGATTAAGTTTAGGGTTAGGCTTAGGATTAGTGTAAGATTTAGGTTTAGTGTTAGTTTTAGAATTAGGTTTAGGGTTTGCTTGATGTTAGGTGTTAGGAATATGGATAGGATTAGGGTTAGGGTTAGGTTTAGGTTAAGGGTTAGGTTTACGGTTAGGTTTAAGTTTAGGAATAGTGTTAGGTTTACGGTTAGGGTTTAGAGTTAGGTTTAGTGTTAGGGTTAGTGTTAGGGTTAGGTTTAGGGTTAGGGTTAGGGTTAGTTTTAGGTTTAGAAGTCGGTTTAGTGTTATGGTTATGTTTAGGGTTAGAGTTAGGTTTAGGGTTAGATATTAGGGCTATGTTTAAGGTTAGGATTAGGGTTAGTGTTACGGTTAGAGTTTATGGTTAGGGTTAGTGTTAGAGTTGGTGTTAAGGTTAGGGTTAGTGTTAGAGTTTAGTGTTAGGTTTAGGGTTAGAGTTTGTGTTTATGGTTAGGGTTAGGGTTAGTCTTAGAGGTTATGTTTAAGGTTAGAGTTAGGGTTAGTGTTAAAGCTTAGGTTTAGGTTTAGGTTTAGGTTAGGTTTAGTTCTATGTTTAGATTTAGGGTTAGGGTTAGGGGTTAGGTGTTCGTGATATTTTTAGGGTTAGTGTTAGTGTTAGAGATAATATAAGGGTTAGACTAAGGGTGTAAGTTAGGATTAGTGTTAGGGTTAGTTTAGGGTTAGGTTTAGGGTTAGGCTTAGAGGTTATTGTTAAGGTTAGGGTTAGGGTTACAGCTTAGCTTTAGGGTTAGTTTTAGGGTTAGGGTTAGGGTTAGCGTTAGGGTTAGGGATAGGGTTATGCTTAGGCTTCAGATTATGGTTAGGGTTACAGTTATGGTTAGGTTAGTTTTTTATGTTAGGGTTAGGTTTAGGATTATGGTTAGGTTTAGAGTTAGGGTTTGGATTAGGATTAGGGTTACGTTTAGGGTTAGTTTTATCGGTTCGGTGTTAGGGATAGGTTTAGGGTTAGGCTTCAGGTTCCAGTTAGGGTTAGGGTTACGATTAGTTCAGTGTTAGTGGTAGGGTTAGGGTTAGGGTTATGGTTAGAGTTTAGGATTAGGCGTAGTGTTAGGGTTAGGGTTAGGGTTAGGGTTAGGGTTATGATTAGTTAAGTGTTAGTGTTAGGGTTAGAGTTAAGGTTACGTTTAGAGTTTAGGGTTAGGTTTAGTGTTAGAGTTATGGTTAGCGGTTAGCATTAGGTTTGATTTAGGGTTTGGGTTACAGCTTAGGTTTAGGATTAGGGTTAGATGTTAGTAATAGGTTTAGGGTTACCATTAGTGTTAAAGCTTAAGTTTGGGGTTAGGTTAGGGTTATTGTTAGGGTTAATTTTCGTGTTAGGGTTAGGGTTAGGGTTAGGGTTAGGGATAGGGTTATGGTTAGAAGTTAGCGTTTGGTTTAGGGTTAGATTTAGGGTGAAGGTTAGGGTTAGGGTTAGGTTTAGGCATAGTTGTTATGGTTAGTGTTAGGGTTAATTTTCATGTTAGGTTTAGGGTTATGGTTACAGTTAGGATTACAATTAGTTTAGGGTTATTGTTATGGTTACATATAGGTGAGGGTTAGGGTTAGGGTTAGGATTAGGGTTAGGGTTATGGTTAGGGTTAGCATTTAGCATTAGGGTTAGTGTGAGGGTTACTGTTATGGTTAGTGTTAGGGTTAGGTTGAGGTGTAGTGTTAGTTTTATGGTTATGGTTAGAAGTTATATATAGTGTTAGGTTTAGTGTTAGGGTTAGGGATAGGTTAGCATTAGGGTTAGTTTTAGAGGTTAGGGTTAGTGTTACGTTTAGGTTTAGGGCTAGGGATAGGGTTAGAGGCATGTGTTAGGGTTAGGGTTAGTGTCAGGGTTTGGGTTAGGGTTAGGGTTAAGCTATAGATAGGGTTAGTGTTAGGTATTACAATCAGGGTTTGGGTTACTTAAAGGGTAGGTCTAGGTTTAGGGTAAGGGATTAATGTTATATTTAGGGTTAGGGTTATGGTTATGGTTAGGGTTAGGGTTATGGTTAGGGTTAGGATTAGATGTTAGTGTTAATGTTAAGGTTAGGGTTAGGGTCAGTGTTATGATTAGAGTTTAGGGTTAGGTTTATGTTTAGGGTGAGTGTTCGGGTTATGGTTAGATGTTAGCATTCGGTTAAGTGTTAGAGTTAGGGTTAGGGTTAAGTTTAGGGTTAGGGTTAGGGTAAGGGTTAGGACAGGGGTTAGTGGTTAGGATTAGTGTTAGGATTACGGTTAGTGCTAGGGTTAGTTTTAGAGGTTAGTTTTAGTGTTAGGATTAGGGTTATGGTTAGTGTTAGCATTAGGATTAGGGGTTAGGTTGGGTTAGGGTTAGGGTTGGTTAAGGGTTAGAGTTATGGTTAGAAGTTAGGTTTAGGGTTAGGGTTAAGGTTATGCTTAGTATTTGGGTTATGATTAAGGTTAAGGGTAGGGGTTAGCTGTTAAGGAGAAGTTTAGGGTTAGGCTTTGTGTAACGCTTATGGTTAGGGTTTTGATTAGTTTGAGGGTTAGGGTTAGGGTTAGAGTTAGGTTTAGGGTTAGTTTTAGAGTTAGGGTTAGGGTTAGGGTTAGAGGTTAGGTGTTTCGATAGGGTTAGGTTTAGGGTTTGGGTTCAATTTAGGGTTAGGGTTAGGGTTAGAGTTAGGCATAGTGTTAAGTTTAGTGTTGGGGTTAGGTTTAGGTTTAAGTTTAGGGTTAGGGTTACTCTTAGGTTTAGGGATAGGGTTATGGTTGGGGTTAGAATTAGTGTTACAGTTAGAGTTTTGGGCTAGGTTTAGGGTTAGTGTTAGGGTAAGTGTTAGGGCTAGGGTTAGGGCTAGGCTATGGTTAGTGTTTGGGTTATGGTTAGACGTTAGTGTTTGGTTTAGGGTTATAGTTAGGGTTAGTGTTAGGGTTAGGATTAGGCTTAGATTTTATGTTTAGGGTTAGGGTTAGGTTTAGGGTTAAGGATAGGGTAATGTTTAGGATTAGTGTTAGTTATTCGTTTTGGGATTAGGTTTACGGTTAGGGTTAGTGTTAGCTTTAAGTGTTAGTTTTAGTGTTAGGGTTAGGGATAAGGTTATTATAAGGGTTAGGGTTAAGGATAGAGTTAGGGTTATTTTTAGGGTTATGCTTAGCATTATGGTTAGTGTTAGGACTACATTTAAGTTAACGTTAGGGATGGGTTAGGTTTAGGGTTAGGGTTAGGTTTTGTGTTAAAATAGTGTTAGGTTTAGGGTTAGGGTTAGGTTTAGGTGTTAGTTTTTAGGAATGGGGTTATGGGTTAGTGTTATGGTTATAGTTAGGGTTAGGGTCACGGTTAGTGTTAGGGTTAGGGTTATGGTTAGGGTTAGTGTTTAGGTTAGGGTTAGGCTTAGGGTTAGGTTGATGTTTAATGTTAGTTTAAGATTAGGGTTACACGTTAGGTTTATTGTTAGATTTAGGGTTAGGGTTACGGATAGGTTTTGAGTTAGGGTTAGTATTAGAAGTTAGTGTTAGTGTTATGTTTAAGTTTAGGTTTAGCATTAGGGTTAGAGCCATGTGTTAGGGTTAGTGTTAGCATTAGGTTTAGGGTTAGGATTATGGTTAGGGTTAGCGTTGAGGGTTAGGCTTAGGGTTAGGGTTAGTGTTATGGTTAGCATTAGGGTTATGTTGATGTTTAGTGTTAGGTTAGGATTAGGGTTACAAGTTAGGTTTAGTGTTAGGTTTAGGGTTAGGGTTAGTGTTAGAGGTTAGGTTTAGTGTTATATTTAGGGTTAGGGTTAGGGTTAGCGGTATGTGTTAATGTTAGGGTTAGGGTTAAGGATAGGGTTAGTGTTAGGGTTAGGGTTATGCTAGGGTTGTGTTTAGGTTTAGGGTTAGGTATTATAGACAGGTTTAGCTTTAGTTTAAGGGGTAGCGTTAGTGTTAGGGAAAGTGATTAATGTTAGGTTTAGTGTTAGGGTTATGGGTATGGTTAGGTTTAGGTTTAGTGTTAGGAATAGAAGTTAGGTTAAGTGTAGGGTTAGGGTTAGGATTAGAAGTTAGGGTTAGGGTAGGGTTAGGGTTATGGTTACGTTTATTTTTAGGGTTAGTGTTAGAGTTAGGGTTAGGGTTAGGTTGATGCTTAGTTTTAGGCTTAGGGATAGTATTAGCTTTAGGGTTAGTGTTATGGTTAGGGTTCGGGTTACGGTTAGGCTTCGAGTTATGGTTAGGATTAGGGTTACAATTAGTTTAGGCTTAGGTTTAGGGTTATGGTTAGGTATAGGGTTTGATGTTAGGGATAGTTTTAGGGTTAGTGTTAGTGTTGCCGTTAGAGTTTATGGTTAGGTTTAGTGTTAGGGTTAGTGTTATGGTTATATTTTAGTGTTAGGTTTCAGTTAGGATTAGTGTTAAAACTTAGGTTTATGGTTAGGGTTAGGTTTAGGGTTAGTGTTTAGTTTAGGGTTATGGTTAGGGTTAGTGTTACGGTTGGCGGTTAGAGTTTGGTTTATGGGTAGATTTAGGGTTAAAGTTAGGGTTAGTTTTTGGCTTAGAATTTATGGTTAGTGTCAGGTTTAGGGTTAAAGCTTAGGTTCAGGGTTTGCGTTAGTGTTAGGGTTAGGGATAGGGTAAGGGTTAAGATTAGGGTTACTGGTTAATTTTAGTGTTAGAGTTACAGTTAGGGTTAGGGTTAGGTCTACAGGTTAGTGTAAGGGTTAGTGTTAGAGTTAGGGTTAGTGTTAGTCTTGGTTTATCATTAAGGTTAGGGTTACAATTAGGTTAGGAATAGGGTTAGGGTTTTCATTAGATTTAGTGTTAGGGTTAGGTTATGGGTTAGGTGTGAGGTACAGGGTTATGGGATAGGGTTAGGGTTAGGGTTATATTTAGGGTTAGCATTTAGGGTTAGGGTTAGTGCTAGGGTTAGTGTTATGGTTAAGGTTAGTGTTAGGTTGAGGTTTAGGGGGGTTAGGATTAGTGTTAGGGTTCGAAGTTAGCTTTAGTGTTAGATTTAGCGTTAGGGTAGGGATAGGTTTAGGGTTAGGGTTAGTGTTAGAAGTTAGGGTTAGTCTTAGGTTTAGGGTTAGTGTTAGGGTTAGGGTTAGGCTTAGGGTTAAAAGTACGGGTTAGGGTTATGGTTATGGTTAGGGCTGGGTTATGCTAGGGTTAGGATTATGGTTAGGCATTACAGTCAGGGTTAGGGTTAGTTTAAGGGGTAGGGTTAAGTTTAGGGTTAGGGACTAATGTTTGGTTTAGTGTTATGATTATGGTTAGCGTTAGGTTTAGGGTTAGGTTTAAGGTTAGGATTAGAACTTAGAGTTAGGGGTACTGTTAGGTTTATTTTTACAGTTAGGGTTAGGTTTAGTGTTAGGTTTAGGCTTAGGGGTTACTTGTTTGGGAGAGGGTTAAGATTATGCTTTGGGTTACGTTTCGTGTTAGGTTCATGATTAGCTTTAGTGTTAGGCTGAGGGTTAGTTTTAGTGTTAGTTTTAGAGATAGGTTTAGGGTTAGGGTTGGGGTTAGATGTTAGTGATAGGATTAGGGTTCGGGTTAGGGTTAGATTTAGGGTAAGGCTTAGTTTTACCATTATGGCTAGGGTTAGGAATAGTGTTAAATTTAGGGTTAGGGTTTAGGGTTAGGTTTAGGGTTAGAGTTAGGGTTAGGTTTAGGTTTAGGGTTAGGGTTAGTGTAAGGGTTAGAAGTATTTTTAGTGTTAGGTTTGGGTTAGGGTTAGAGTTAGAGTTAGGGTTTGGGTTAGATATTAGTGTTAGGGTTATGATTAGGGTTATGGTTAGGGTTAGGATTAGTGTTATGTTTAAGTTTAGGGTTAGGGTTAGGTTTAGATTTAGGGTTAGGGTTACTGTTAGGGTTAGAATTTGGTTTAGTGTTAGGGTTAGGGGTAGGGTTAGAGTTAGAGTTAGAGTTAGGGTTACATTTTAGGATTAACGTTAGTGTTAGGGTTAGGGTTACGGTTAGAGGTTAGGGTCAAGGTTAGGGTTAGGGTTATGGTTAGAAGTTAGCATTTGGTTTAGGGTTAGTGTTGTGTTTAGGGTTATGGTTAGGGTTAGTCTTAGGTGTTATGGTTAAGGTTAGGATTAGGGTTAGGGTTAAAACTTAGGTTTAATTTTAGGTTTAGGTTTAGGGTTAGAGTTATGGTTAGGGTTAGAGTTAGTGTTAGGGTTAGTGTTAGAATTAGGTCTAGGGGTTAGGTGTTAGGGAGAGTCTTATGGTTAGCCTTCAGGTTATGGTTAGTGTTAGGGTTATGGTTAGGTTTAGGGTTAGGGTTAGTTTTAGGGATAGTGTTAGGGTTAGGTTTACTGTTAGTTTTAGGGTTAGGGTTAGGGGTTTACATTTAGGGATAGGATTAGGGTTATTTTTTGGTTTAGGGTTAGGGTTACGGTGAGGGTTGGGTTTAGGTTTATGGTTAGTTTTAGGGTTATACTTAGTTTTAGGATTAGGGTTAATTTTACGGTTAGTTTTGGGGTTATGTTTAGTTTTACGGTTAGGTTTAGTGTTAGGGTTAGGATTAGGGTTAGGGTCATGGTTAATATTTAGCATTAGGTTTAGTGTTAGAGTTTGGTGTTCATGTTAGGCGTAGCGTTAGGCTTAGAGTTTATGTTTAGGCTTATTGTTGGGGCTATCATTAAAGCTTAGGTTTTGGTTTAGGGTGAGGTTTAGGATTAGTGTTAGTGTTAGGGTAAGGGTTAGAGTTATGGGTTAGGGTTATGCTTAGGTTTAGTGTTATGCTAGAGTTAGGGTTAGGGTTAGGTATTACAGTCAGGTTTAGTGTTAGTTTAAGGGGAAGCAGTAGGGTTAGAGAGGGTTAGGGATTAATGCTAGGTTTACGGTTGTGATTATCGTTATGGTTAGGGTTAGGGTTTGGGTTAGGGTTAGGTTTAGGGTTAGGATTAGAAGTTAGGGTTAGGCGTAGCGCTAGGTTTGTCGTTACAGTTATTGTTAGTGTTACCGTTAGGTTTAGGACTTAGCTGTTAGGGATAGGATTAAGATTAGGCTACGGGTTATGGTTAGCAATAGGGTTACGATTAGTTTTAGGGTTAGGGTTAGGCTGAGGGTTAGGGTTAGGTTTAGTGTTAGTTTTAGGGTTAGGTTTATGGTTAGGGTTAGGTTTTGGTTTTAGGGAGAGGGTTAGTGTAGGGTTATGGTTAGTTTTAGGGTAAGGGTTAGGTTTACGTTTAGGGTTATGATTTGGAATCGTGTTAGTTTTAGGGTTAGGGTTTAGGGTTAGGTTTAGGGTTAGGGTTAGGTTCAGTTTTAGGGTTAGGGTTAGTTTTAGGATTCAAAGTTGGTTTAGTGTTAGTGTTGGGGTTAGGTTAGATTTAGAGTTAGAGTTAGGTTTAGCTGTTAGAGTTAGTGCTAGTCTTACCGTTAGGGTTAGGGTTAGGGTTAGGGTTAGTGTTACGGATAGAGTTTAGGGTTAGGTTTAGGGTTAGAGTTACGATTAAGGTTAGGTCTAAGGTTATGGTTAGAGGTTAGCATTAGGTTTAGGGTTAGAGTTTGGGTTTAGCTTTAGGGTTATGTTTATGCTTAGATGTTATGGTTAAGGTTAGGGTTAGGGTTAGGGTTAAAACTTAGTTTCGGCTTAGGATTAGGGTTAGGGTTAGGGTTAGTGTTTCAATTAGTGTTAGTGTTAGGGTTAGGGGTTAGGTGTTCGGGAAAGGGTTAGGGCTAGGTTTAAGGTTAGTGATAGGGTTAGGTTTAGGGTTAGAAGAATGGGTCAGGGTTAGGGTTAGAGTTAGGTTTAGGATGTGGTTTAGGGTTAGGGTTAGGGTTAAAACTTAGGTTTAGGTTTAGGGTTAGGGTTAGGGGTTAGGTGTTAGGGAAAGGGTTAGGGTTAGGTTTAAGGTTAGTGATAGGGTTAGGTTTAGGTTCAGAGTAATGGGTTAAGTTAGGGTTAGGGTTAGGTTTAGGGTGCGGGTTAGGGTTAGGGTTAGGGTTAGGTTTAGGTTTAGAGGTATGAGTTAGGGTTAGGTTTAGGGGTAGGGTTCGGGTTAGGGTTAGGCTTATGGTAGGTTTAGGGTTACTTATTATGGTCAGTATTAGCGTTAGTTTAACGCTTAGTGTTAGGGT
Organism: Cavia porcellus; assembly: GCF_034190915.1. NCBI lineage: Eukaryota > Metazoa > Chordata > Mammalia > Rodentia > Caviidae > Cavia > Cavia porcellus. The sequence goes on along the minus strand of NW_026947488.1, from coordinate 101,784,789 downwards.
TAGGGTTAGGGATTAATGTTAGGTTTAGGTTTAGGTTTATGGTTATGGTTAGGGTTAGGGTTAGTGTTAGGTTTAGGTTTAGAGTTTAGGGTTAGCGTTAGGTTTTGTGTTAGGATTTGGGTTAAGGTTAGGACTAGGGTTTCGGTTAGGACTTGGATTAGGATTAGGATTAGGTTTAGGTTTAGTTTAGGGGTTAGGTGTTAGGGATAGGGTTAGTGTGAGGCTTCGGTTTAAGTTTAGGTTTAGGATTACGATTAGGTTAGGGGTACTGTTAGGGTTAGTTTTAGCATTTGCATTAAGTTTATGTTTAGTTTTTGGGTTAGGGTTAGGGTTAGTGTTAGGGGTTAGGTGTTAGAAATAAGGTTGTAGTTAGGGTTAGCGTTAGTGTTAGGTTAGGTTAGGGTTAAGTTTAGGGTTAGTGTTAGGGTTAAGTTAAGGGTTTGGTTTAGAGTTCGGTTTAGTTTCAGGCTTAGGGTTGGGTTAGGTTAATTGTTAAAAGTTAGGTTTAGAGTTAGTTTAGGGTTAGGGTTAGCAATAGGTTTGTGTTATGTTTAGGGTTAGTGTTAGAGGTTAAGGTGAGGATTAGGGTTTGGATTAAGGTTAGAGTTATGGTTAGGGTTAGAGGTATGGGTTAGGGATAGGTTTAGGGGTAAGGTTAGGATTAGGGTTACGGTTAGGCTTTGGTTATGCTTAGGGTTAGGGTTATGGTTAGTTTTAGGGTTAGGTTGAGAATTACGTTTAGAATTAGGATTACGTTTAGGTTTAGGGTTAGAAGTTAGGTTTAGTGTTAGGGATAGGTTAGTGTTAGTGTTAGGGTCAGGGTTAGAGTTTAAGGTTAGGGTTAAAGTTAGGATTAGGGTTATTGTTAGGGTGAGAGGTATGTGTTGGGGTTGGATTTAGGGGTATTGTTACAGTTAGGGTTAGGGTTATGGTAGGTTTAGGATTAGCGTTAGGGCTAGGTACTACTGTCAGGGTTAGTGTTAGTTTAAGGGGTAGGGTTCGGGTTAGGGTTATGTTTATGCTTAGGGTTATGTTTAAAGGTTCGCTTTAGGTTTAGGGTTAGGGTTAGAGTTTAGTGTTAGAGTTACGGTTAGGGTTAGTTTTAACGTTAGTGTTAGGATTAGAAATTAGGGTTACGGGTAGGATTAGGTTTATGATTACGGTTAGGGTTAGGCTTAGGTTTAAGGTTAGGTTTACAGTTAATGTTAGGGTTAGGTTTAGGGTTAGGGTTAGGTTTAGGTTTAGAGGTTTGGTTACTGTTAGTGTTAGAAGTTACTTTAGTGTTAGGGTTTGGGTTGTAGTTAGAGTTAGAGTTCGGGTTAGGGTTAGATTTTAGGGTTTGGTTTACGTTAGTGTTAGGGTTAGGATTAGTGTTACGGTTAGAAGTAAGGGTTAAGGTTAGAGTTAGGGTTAAGGTTAGGTTTAGGATTAGGGTTAGGATTAGTGTTATTGTTAGGGTTAGGTGTTAGGTGTTAGGCAGAGAGTTAGGGTTATGTTTAGGGTTATGGTTAGGGTTAGAGGTTATGTGTTAGGGAGAGGGTTAGGGTTAGGCTTCGGGTAACATTTAGTGTTAGTATTACATTTAAGTTTACATTTAGGGTTAGGATTAGGTTTAATATTAATGTCAGAGTTAGGTTTTTGGTTAGGTTTCTGGTTAGGTTTATGCTTAAGGTAAGGTGTTAGGTGTTAGGAATATGGTTTTGGTTAGGGTTTGGGTTAGGGTTAGGGTTAGGGTTAGGTTTACGGTTAGGTTTAGGTTTACATATAGTTTTAGGGATAGGGTGAGGGTTTAGGGTTAGGGTTATTGTTAGGTTTAGGTTTAGGATTAGGGTTAGTCTTATTGGTAGAGATTAGCGTTAGGTTTAGTGTTAGAGTTTGGGGTTATGGTTATGGTTAGGGTTAGGCTTACAGTTTATGATTAGGATTAGTGTTAGGGTTAGGATAAAGCTTAGGTTGAGGGTTAGGGTTATGCTTAGGGTTAGGGTATGATTAGAGGTTAGTGTTAGGGTTAGGTTTAGAATTAGTGTTAGTTTTTGTGATAGGGTTAGTTTTAGGATTAGGTTTAGAATTAGGTTTAGGTTTAGGGTTAGGGTTAGGGTTATGATTAGGTTTAGGGTTAGGGTTATGGTTAGGAATAGTGTTACGGTTAGGCTTTAGGTTACGGTTAAGGTTATGGTTTGGGTTATGGTTACGGTTAGGTTGAGGTTTAGGATTATGTTTAGGGTTACCGTTAGAAATTACGTTTAGTGTTAGGTTTAGGATTAGTGTCAGGGTTAGAGTTAGCGTTAGGGTTAGGATTATTTTTACATTTAGCGTAAGGTTTAGATTTAGGTTGAGGTTTAGGGTTAGGGTTAAGGTTAGTGTTAGGTTTAGGGTTAGGATTAGGGTTAAGGTTAAGGTTAGGGTTAAGGTTAAGGTTAGGGTTAGACTTAGGGTTAGATGTATGGGTTAGGGTTAGGGTTAGATTTAGGGGAATGTTTAGTATTAGGGATATGTTTAGCGTTAGGGTTAGCATTAGGGTTAGGTTTTTTGGTTAGGTTTAGGATTTGAGGTATGTGTTACGGTTAAGTTTAGGGGAAGTGTTAAGGTTAGGATTAATATTATGCTAGGTTTAGGGTTAGGGTTAGGGTTACATTTAAGTTTTGGGTTAGGGCTAGGTTTAGGGTAGAGCTAGAGATTAGGTGTTGGGGAAAGGGTTAGGGTTAGGCTCCCGGTTACGGTTTGGTTTTGCATTATGATTAGGTTTAGGCTTAGTGTTATTTTTAGGGTTAGGGTTAGGTTTAGGGTTAGGGTTAGATTTACAGTTAGGGTTAGGTTTAGGGTTAGGGGTTAGATGTTAACGAGTGGTTTAGGGTTAGGGTTAGTGATTAGAGCCAGACTTCATGTTAGTTTAAGGGATAGAGTTACGGTTAGGGTTAGGGATTAATGTTATGTTTAGTGTTAGGGTTATGGTTAGGTTTAGAGTTAGGGTTAGGATTAGAAGTTAGTGTTAGTGTTACAGTTAGAATTATGGTTACTGTTAGGGTTTGGGTTAGTTTTAGAGTTAGGGTTAGGTGTTAGGGGTTAGGGAGAGGTTTAAGGTTAGGCTTCAGATTATGCTTAGTGTTAGTTTTGTAACTAACTTTAGGGTAAGGCTTAGGGTTATGGTTAGTTTTAGGGTTAGTTTTAGTGTTAGTTTTAGGGTTAGGTTTCGTATTAGGGTTAGGGGTTAGGTTTTAGGGTTAGTGTTAAGGTTAGATTTATGGTTAGGGTTAGGGTTAAGGATAGTGTTTTGTTTAGAGTTAGGGTTTAGGGTTAGTGTTAGGGTTAAGGTTAGGTTTAGTTTTAGGTTTAGGGTTAGAGTTTAGGGTTATGGTTAGGTTAGGTTTAGGCTTAGTTTTAGGATTAGGATTAGTGTTAGGATTAGGGTTAGGGTTATGATTAGGGTGAGGATTAGAGGTTAGGTGTTAGGAAGAGGGTTTGGCTTAGGCTTTGGGTTAGGCTTAGGGTTAGGGCTACGATTAGATTTAGAGTTAGGTTTTGGGTTAGATTTAGGGTTTGTTTTAGAGTTAGGGTTTGGGTTAGATTTAGGGTTTGTTTTAGAGTTAGGCTTACTGTTATGTTTAGGGGTTAGGTGTTAGGGATTGTGTTAGTCTTAGTGTTAGGTTTAGATTTAGGGTTAGGGTTAGGGATAGTGTTAGGTTTAGGATTAGGGTTAGTGGTTAAGTTTAGGGTTGGATTACGATTAGTCTTAGGTTTAAGTTTACAGGTTAGTGTTCGTGTTAGGATTAGTGTTAGGGTTAGGGTTAGGGTTAGGGGTAGTGTTAGGATTAGAATTTAGGGTTAGGATTAGGTTTAGGGTTAGAGTTAGGTGTAAGGTGTTAACGTTAAGGTTAGGGTTAGGGTTAGCGTTATGCTTAGAGTTAGGTTTAGCGTTAGGTTTAAGTTTAGGGTTATGATTAGAGTTAAAGGTTAGGTTTCTGGTTAGGTTTAGAAGTTTGCTTTAGTGTTAGTGTTTGGAATTGTGTTAGGGTTATTGTTAGGGTTAGAGGTGAGTGTTAGCTTTAGAGTTAGGTTTAGGGTTAAGGTTATGGTTATGGTTAGGCTTATTTTTATACTTACGGGTAGGGTTACTGTTAGGTTTAGCATTAGGTTTAGCGTTAGGCTTATGGTTAGGTTTAGGGTTAGGGTTAGGTTTAGTTTCAGGGTTAATGTTAGTGTTAGAGTTTTGTGTTAGGGTTAGGGTTAGGGTTGGGTTTAGGGTTATGGTAGCTTTAGGGTTATTGTTAGTGTTAGAGGTCAGGTTTAAGTTTAGGGTTATGGTTAGGGTCAATGTTATCATAGGGTTAGAAGTAAGGTTTAGGGTTAGGTTTAGGGGTAGGGTTAGGTTTAGCATTAGTGTTATGGTAGGTTTAGGTTTAGGGTTCAGGTTAGCTATTATGGTCAGTGTTAGGTTTAGTTTATGGGGTAAGGTTAGTGTTAGGTTTAGGGATTCGTGTTAGGTTTAGGGTTAGGTTTATGGTTAGGGTTAGGGTTAGTGTTAGGGTTAGGGTTATGTTTAGGGTTAAATTTTAGGGTTAGGTTTACGTTTAGTGGCAGAGTTATTTTTAGTGTTAGAATTAGAATTTAGGGTTAGAATTAGTTTAAGTGTCAGTTTTACGGTTATGGTTAGGGTTAGGGTTAGGTTTAGATTTAGGTTTAGGTGTTAAGTGTTAAGAAGAGGGTTATGGTTAGGCTTGGGGTTAGGGTTAGTGTTAGGGTTTGAAGTTAGGTATTAGGGATAAAGTTAGCGATAGGGTTACGGTTATTGTTTGGTTAGGGTTAGGTTTAGGGTAAGGTTTAGGGTTAGGGATAGTGTTAGGTTTAGGGTTAGGTATAGTGTTAGGGTTAGGGTTAGGTTTAGGATTAGGTTTGGGTTTAGAGTTTAGTTTTAGGGTTAGGTTTAGTGTTAAGTTTAGGTTTAGGATTCGTTTTAGAATTACAATTTATGGTTGGTGTAGGGTTAGTTTTAGGGTTACGTTTAAGGTTAGGGTTAGGGCTAGGTTTAGGTTTAGTGTTAGGTGTTAGGTGTTAGGTGTTAGGGAAAGGGTTAAATTTAGGCTTCTTGTTACGGTTAGGTTTTGGGTTACGATTAGATTTAGGCTTAGGGTTATGGTTAGGGTTAGGGTTAGGTTTAGGGTTAGGGTGAGTTTTACAGGTAGTGTTAGGGTTAGGGTTAGGGGTTAGGTGTTAGCGACAGGGTTAGGGTTAGTGTTAGGTTTAGGCTTAGGTATTACTGTCAAGCTTCAGGTTAGTTTAAGGGGTAGAGATAGGGTTAGAGTTAGGGTTAGGTTAGGGATAGTTTTAGGATTAGGGTTAGTGTTAGAGCTTAGGGTTAAGGTTATGGTTGTGGTTAGGGTCAGGGTTAGGGTAGGGTCAGAAGTAAGGGTTAGGGTTAGGTTTAAGGGTAGTGTTAGGTTTAGGGATAGTGTTATGGTAGGTTTAGGGTTAGGGTTCAGGTTAGGTATTACGGTCAGTTTTAGGGTTAGTTTAAGGTGTAGGGTTAGGGTTAGGGTTAGTGATTAATGTTAAGTTTAGTGTTAGGTTTATGGTTAGGGTTAGGGCTAGGGTCAGGGTTAGGGTTAGGGTTAGAGTTTAGAATTAGGTTTAGGTTTAGGCTTAGTGTTAGGGTTAGGGTTATGTTTAGGGTTAAATTTTAGGGTTAATGTTATGTTTAGGGTTAGGGTTATTTTTAGGGTTAGGAAAAGAATTTAGGGTTAGAGTTAAGTTTAGGATTAGGGTTACAGTTACCATTAGGGTTAGGGTTAGGTTTAGGTTTATGGTTAGGTGTTAAATGTTGGGAAGAGGGTAATGGTTAGGATTCAGGTTAGTGTTAGAGTTAGGGTTAGGTGTTAGGTATTAGGGATAGAGTTAGCATTAGGGTTAGAGGTAGGGTTAGCTTTATGGTAATGTTTAGAGTTAGGGGTTGGGTTAGGGTTAGCGTTAGGGATAGTGTTAGGTTCAGTGTTAGACTTTAGTTTTAGGGTTAAGGTTATTGTTAGGGTTAGGTTTAGGATTACAATTTATGGTTGGGGTAGGGTTAGTTTTAGGGTTACGTTTCAGTTTAAGGTTAGTGCTAGTTTTAGCGTTAGAGTTTAGTTTTAGGGTTAGGTTTAGGGTTCAGGTTAGGGTTAAGGTTAGGTTTAGGATTACAATTTATGGTTGGGTTAGGGTTAGTTTTAGGGTTACATTAAACGTTAGGGTTAGGGCTAGGTTTAGTGTTAGAGTTAGGGGTTAGGTGTTAGCGAGAGTGTTAGAGTTGGGCTTCCCGTTATGGTTAAGTTTTGGGTGACAATGAGGTTTAGGCTTAGGGTTATGATTAGGGTTAGGGTTATGTTTAGGATTAGGGTTAGATTTAGAGGTAGGTTTAGGGTTAGGGTTAGGGGTTAGGTGTTAGCAACAGGGTTAGGGTTAGGTTTAGTGTTAGGTATTACAATTAGGCTTCAGGTTAGTTTAAGAGGTAGAGTTAGAGTTAGGGTAAGGGATTAATGTTAGGTTTAGTGTTAGGGTTATGGTTAGGTTTATGGTTAGGGTTAGGATTAGAAGTTAGTGTAAGTGGTAGGGTTAGGATTATGGTTACGGTTATGGTTAGGGTTAGTGTTGGCTTTGGGGTTAGGATTCTTGTGTTAGCGCGAGGCTTAAGGTTAGGCTTCAGATTACGGTTAGGGTTAGGGTTACGATTAGCTTTAGCGCAAGGCTTATGGTTAGGGTTAGTGTTAGGGTTAGTTTTAGTGTTAGTTTTAGGGTTAAGTTTAGCGTTAGGGTTAGTGGTTAGGTGTTAGGGATAGTGTTAGGGTTAGGGTTAGGTTTATGGTTAGGGTTAGTGTTAGGGATAGTGTTAGGTTTAGAGTTAGTGTTTAGGGTTAGTGTTAGGGTTAAGCTTAGTGTTAGGGTTAGGTTTAGGGTTAGAGTTTAGGGTTATGGTTAGGTTAGGTTTAGGGTTAGCTTTAGTGTTAGGGTAAGGGTTAGGGTTAGGGTTAGGCTTATGATTAGGGTGAGGATTAGAGTTTAGGTGTTAGTAAGAGGGTTAGCTTTAGGCTTTTGTTTAGCGATAGGGTTAGCGTTATGGTTAGGTTTAGTGTTAGGGTTAGTTTTAGGGTTGTTTTATAGTTAGGGTTAAGGTTAGGGTTAGGGTTAGGTTTAAGTTTAGAGGTATGGTTTAGATTTAGGGTTAGAGTTAGGGTTCGGGTTAGGATTATGTTTAGGTTTAGGGTTAGGGTTAGTTTTAGGGTTGGGCTTAGGGCTAGTTTTAGAGGTAATGTTAAGGTTAGGTTTAGGCTTAGCTTTAGGGTTATGGTAGGTTTAGGGTTAGGATTAGTGATAGAGGTTAGTTTTAATGTTAGGGTTGTGGTTAAGGTCAGGGTTATGGTACGGTTAGAAGTAAGGGTTAGGGTTAGGTTTAGGGCAAGGTTAGGTTTAGGCATAGTGTTACGGTAGGTTTAGAGTTAGGGTTCGGGTTAGGTATTACGGTCAGTGTTAGGGTTAGATTAAGGGGTAGGGTTAGGGTTAGACTTAGTGATTAATGTTAAGTTTAGAGTTAGGTTTATGGTTCTGGTTTGGGTTAGGGTTAGTGTTAGGGCTAGGGTTAGAGTTTAGGATTAGGGTAATGTTTAGGGTTAGTGTTAGGATTAGTGTTAGGTTTATGCTTATGTTTAGGGTTAAATTTTAGGGTTAGGGTTACGTTTAGGGTTAGGGTTATTTTTAGGGTTAAGATTAGAATTTAGGGTTAGAGTTAGGTTTAGGGTTAGGGTTATGGTTTCGGTCAGGGTTACAGTTAGTTTTAGGTTTAGGGTTTGGTGTTAAATGTTGGGAGGAGGATAATGGTTAGGCTTTGCGTTAGGGTTAGGGTTAGGGTTAGGTTTAGGGATAGGTGTTAGGTATTAGGGATAGAGTTAGCATTAGGGTTAGGGTTAGGTTTATGGTAAGGTTTAGGGTTAGGGATAGTGTTAGGTTTAGGTTTAGGGTTAGGGATAGTTTTAGGCTTAGGGTTAATGTTAGGTTTAGGGTTAGAGTTTAGTTTTAGGGTTAGGTTTAGCGTTAAGGTTATTGTTAGGTTTATGTTTAGGATTACAATTTAATTTTGGGGTAGGGTTAGTTTTAGGGTTATTTTGAAGGTCAGGGTTTGGGCTAGGTTTAGGGTTAGAGTTTCATTTTAGGGTTAGGTTTAGGGTTAAAGTTAGGTTTAGGGTTAGGTTTAGGATTACAATTTATGGTTGGGTTAGGGTTAGTTTTAGGGTTATGTTTAATGTTAAGGTTAGGGCTAGGTTTAGGGTTAGAGTTAAGGGATAGGTGTTAGGGACAGGGGTAGAGTTAGGCTTTGGTTATGGTTAAGTTTTGGGTTACGATTAGGTTTAGGCTTAGCCTTATGTTTAGGGTTAGGGTTACGTTTATGATTAGGATTAGATTTAGAGTTAGGGTTAGGGTTAGTGTTAGGTGTTTGGCATTAACTACAGGGTTATGTTTACGGCTAGTGTTAGGTATTACAGTCAGGCTTCGGGTTAGTTTAAGGGGTAGAGTTAGGGTTAGGGTAATGGATTAATGTAAAGTTTAGGGTTAGGGTTATGGTTAGGTTTAGAGTTAGGGTGTGGATTAGAAGTTAGATTTAGTGGTAGGGTAAGGATTATGGTTATGGTTACCGTTACGCTTAGGGTTAGCGTTAATGTTAGGGTTAGGGGTTAGAGGTTAGCGCGAAGCTTAAGGTTAGGCTTCAGATTACTTTTAGAGTTAGTGTTACAATTAGCTTTAGGGTAAGGCTTAGGGTTAGGGTTAGTGTTAGTGTTACTTTTAGGGTTAGGTTTAATGTTAGCGTTAGGGGTTATTGGTTAGGGAGAGGCTTAAGGTTAGGCTTCAGAGTATTGTTAGGGTTAGCTTTACGGTTAGCTTTACGGTATGGCTTAGGGTTATGGTTAGTGTTAGGGTTAGTTTTAGGGTAAGTTTTAGGGTTAGATTTATTGTTAGGGTTAGGGATTAGTTGTTAGGGAATTGGGTTACGGTTAGGGTTAGGTTTATGGTTAGATTTAGGGTGATGGATAGTATTAGGTTTAAAGTTAGTGTTTAGGATTAGTGTTAGGGTTAAGGTTAGGTTTAGGGTTAGGTTTAGGGTTACAGTTTAGGGTTATGGTTAGGTTAGGGATAGGGTTCGTGTTAGGGTTAGGATTAGTGTTAGGGTTAGGTTTAGGGTTATGATTAGGGTGAGGATTAGACATTAGGTGTTAGGAAGAGGGTTTGGCTTAAGCTTTGGGTTAGGGTTAAGATTAGGGCTACGATTAGGTATAGAGTTAGGGTTAGGGTTAGATTTAGGGTTTGTTTTAGAGTTAGGGTTAGGGATAGTGTTAGGGTTAAGATTAGGGTTAGTGGTTAAGTTTAGGGTTAGGATTAAGGTTAGTGTTAAGGTTTAGAGGTTAGTGTTCGTGTTCGTGTTAGGGTTAGGGTTAAGGTTAGAGTTTTTGTTAATGTTAGGGTTAGGGTTAGTTTCAGTGTTAGGGTTAGGGGTAGCATTAGAGGTATGGGTTAGTGTTACAGTTAGTGTTAGGTTTAGGGTTATGGTAGGTTTAGGGTTAGGGTTAGTGATTGAAGTTAGTGTTAAGGTTAGGGTTGTTGTTAGGGTCAGGGTTAGGGTAGGGTTCAAATTAATAGTTATGGTTTGTTTTAGGAGTAGGGCTAGGTTTAGGGATAGTTTTATGGTAGGTTTTGGGTTAGGGTTCAGGTTAGGTATTATGGTCAGTGTTAGGGTTAGTGTAAGGGGTAGGGTTAGGATTAGGGTTAGGGCTTAATGTTAAGTTTAGGGTTAGGTTTATGGTTGGGGTTAGGGTTAGTGTTAGTGTTAGGGTTAGGGTTAGAGTTTAGGATTAGGTTTAGGTTTAGGGTTAGTGTTAGGTTTAGGGTTATGTTTAGGGTTAAATTTTAGGGTTAGGCTTACATTTAGGGTTAGGGTTATTTTTAGGGTTAGGATTAGAATTTAGGGTTAGAGTTAGGTTTAGTTTTAGGGTTACGGTTACGGTTAGGGTTAGGGTTCGGGTTAGGTTTGTGGTTAGGTGTTAAATGTTGGGAAGAGGGTAATGGTTAGGCTTCGGGTTAGTGTTAGAGTTAGTGTTTGGGGTTAGGTATGAGGCATAGAGTTAGCGTTAGGGTTAGTGTTAGGGTTAGCTTTATGGTAAGGTTTACAGTTAGGGTTAGGGTTAGGGTTAGGGTTAGGGTTAGGGATAGTGTTAGGTTTAGGGTTAGGGTTAGGTTTACGGTTAGAGTTTAGTTTTAGAGTTAGTTTTAGGGTTAAGTTTATTGTTAGGGTTAGGTTTAGGATTACAATTTATGGTTGTGGTAGGGTTAGTTTTAGTGTTACGTTTAAGGTTAGTGTTAGGGCTAGGTTTAGGTTTAAAGTTTAGTTTTAGTGTTATATTTATGGTTCAGGTTAGGGTTAGGGTTAGGTTTAGGATTACAATTTATGGTTGAGTTAGGGTTAGTTTTAGGGTTACATTAAGGGTTAGGTTTAGGGCTAGCTTTAGGGTTAGAGTTAGGGATTAGGTGTTAGGGAGAAGGTGAGAGTTAGGCTTCCGGTTATGGTTAAGTTTTGGGTTATGATTAGGTTTAGGCTTAGGGTTATGTTTAGGGTTAGAGTTATGTTTAGGATTAGGGTTAGATTTAGAGGTAGATTTAGGGTTAGAGTTAGGTGTTAGGTGTTAGCAACAGGGTTAGTGTTAGGTTTAATGTTAGGTATTACATTCAGGCTTCTGGTTAGTTTAAGGGGTAGAGATAGGGTTAGGGATTAATGTTAGTTTTAGGGTTAGGGTTATGATTAGTGGTTAGGGTTAGGATTAGAAGTTAGGGTTAGTGGTAGGGTTAGGTTTATGGTTACGGTTACAGTTAGGGTTAGTGTTAGGTTTAGGTTTAGGGGTTCACGGTTAGCGTGAGGCTTAATGTTAGGCTTCATGTTTAAGGTTAGGGTTATGGTTACGTTTAGGGTTAGGGTTAGTTTTATTGTTAGGCTTAGGACTAGTGTTAGAGGTTTGTGTTAAGGTTAGGGTTAGGGTTAGGGTTAGTTTTATGGTAGGTTTATTGTTAGGGTTAGTGATAGAGGTTAGTGTTAAGTTTAGGGTCATGGTTATGGTCAGATTTAAGGTAGGGTTAGAAGTAAGGTTTAGGTTTAGGTTTAGGGGTAAGAGTAGGTTTAGGGATAGTGTTATGGTAGGTTTAGGGTTAGGGTTCAGGTTAGGCATTACGGTCAGTATTAGGGTTAGTTTAAGGGGTAGGGTTAGGGTTAGGGATTAATGTTAAGTTTAGTGTTAGGTTTATGGTTCCGGTTAGGGTTAGGGTTATTGTTAGGGTTAGGGCTAGAGTTTAGTATTAGGTTTATGTTTAGAGTTAGTGTTAGGGTTAGGGTTATTTTCAGGGTTAAATTTTAGGTTTAGGGTTATTTTTAGGATTAGAATTTAGGGTTAGAGTTAGGTTTAGGTTTTGGGTTATGGTTATGGTTAGAGTTAGGTTTAGGTTTAGGGTTAGGTGTTAAATATTGGGAAGAGGGTAATGGTTAGGCTTCACGTTAGGGTTAGAGTAAGGGTTAAGGTTTAGGTATTAGGGATAGAGTTAGCGTTAGGGTTAGGGTTAGGGTTAGCTTTATGGTAAGGTTTAGAGTTAGGGTTAGTTTTAGGGTTAGTGTTAGGGTTAGCGATAGTGTTAGGTTTAGGGTTAGGGTTAGATTTAGGGTTAGAGTTTAGTTTTAGGGTTAGGTTTAGGGTTCAGGTTATTGTTAGAGTTAGGTTTAGGATTACAATTTATGGTTTGGGTAGGGTCAGTTTTAGGGTTACGTTTAAGGTTAGGGTTAGGGCTGGGTTTAGCGTTAGAGTTTAGTTTTAGGGTTAGGTTTAGGGTTCAGGTTAGGGTTAGGGTTACGTTTAGGATTACAATTTATGGTTGGGTTAGGGTTAGTTTTAGGGTTACATTAAAGGTTAGGGTTAGGGCTATGTTTAGGGTTAGATTTAGGGGTTAGGTGTTAGGCAGAGGGTTAGAGTTATGCTTCCGGTTATGGTTAAGTTTTGGGTTACGATTAGGTTTAGGCTTAGCGTTATGTTTAGGGTTAGGGTTATGTTTTGGTTTAGGGTTAAATTTAGAGAAAAAGTGTAGGTTAGGGTTAGGGTTTAAGTGTTAGCAACAGGGTTAGGGTTAGGTTTAGTGTTAGGTATTACAGTCAGGCTTCGTGGTAGTTTAAGGGGTAGAGAAAAGGTTAGGGTAAGGGATTAATGTTAGGTTTAGGGTTAGGGTTATGGTTAGGTTTAGGGTTAGTGTTAGGATTAGAAGTTAGCGTTAGTGGTAGGGTTAGGATTATGGTTACAGTTACGGTTAGGGTTAGTGTTAGGTTTACGGTTAGGGGTTAGCACCAAGGCTTAAGGTTAGGCTTCAGATTACGGTTAGGGTTAGGGTTATAATTAGCTTTAGGGTAAGTCTTATGATTAGGGTTAGTGTTAGGGTTAGTTTTAGTGTTAGTTTTAGGGTTATGTTTAGCGTTAGGGTTAGGACTTAAGTTTTAGGGATAGGGTTAGGTTTAGGTTTACAGTTAGGGTTAGGGTTCTGGATAGTGTTAGGTTTAGAGTTAGGGTTTAGGGTTAGGGTTAAGTTTAGGGTTAGGCTTAGGTTTATTGTTATAGTTTAGGGTTATGGTTAGGTTAGGGTTAGGGTTAGTGTTAGGGTTAGTGTGAGGGTTAGGGTTATGATTAGGGCGAGTATTAGAGGTTAGTTGTTAGAAAGAAGGTAATGGTTAGACTTTGGGTTAGGCTTAGCATTACCATTACGATTAGGTTTCGGTTTAGGATTAGTGTTAGATTTAGTGTTAATTTTAGAGTTAAGGTTAGGGTTAGGTTTAGCGGTTAGGTGTTAGGGATAGTGTAAGGGTTAGTGATAGTTTTAGGGTTAGGGTTAGGGTTAGGGATAGTGTTAGGTTTAGAGTTAAAGTTTCGGATTAAGGTTAGGGTTAGACGTTTTGTTTAGTGTTAGTTTTAGTATTCGCGTTAGGGTTTGTGTTAGGGCTAAAGGTTAGTGTTAGGTTTAGAGTTAGGTTCAGTATTAAGGTTAGGGTTAGGGTTATGGTTAGGTTTACGGTTAGGGTTAAGTTTAGGGTTAGTGTTAGAAGTATGGGTTAGTGTTAGGCTTAGTGTTATGTTTAGGGTTATGGTAGGTTTAGGGTTGGGGTTAGGGCTAGGGTTACTTATTACGGTCAATGTTAGTGTTAGTTTAATGGGTAGGGTTAGGGTTAAGGGTAGGGATTAATGTTAGGTTAGGGTTAGATTTATGGCTAGGGTTAGGGTTAGGGTTAGTGTTAGGTTTAGATTTTAGGGTGAGTGTTAGGTTTAGGGTTATTGTTACTATTAGGGTTAGGTTTAGGTTTAGAGTTAAGCGTTAGCATTATTGTCAGGGTTAGGCTTAGAGATTATGGTTAGGGTTAGTGTTAGTTTTATTGTTAAAGCTTAGGTTTAGTTTTAGGCTCACTGTTAGGGTTAGTGTTAGGTTTAGAGGTTAGTGTTAGGGTTATGTTTAGGGTTAATGTTAATGTTAGGGTTTGGGTTAGGTTTAAATTTTTGTTTAGAATTTGTGTTAGTGTTATGGTTAAGGATAGAATTAGGGTTAGGCTTAGGGTTAGGGTTAGGTTTAGGGTCACGTTAGGCTTTGGGTTATGTTTATGGTTAGTGTTAGGGTTATGGTTAGGGTTAGTTTTAGGTTGAAGTTTAAGGTTAGGGTTAGGTTTAGGATTAGAATTTAGGTTTAATGTTAGGTTTAGGGTTAGGTTTAGTGATAGGTTTAGGGTTATGGTTAGTGTTAGAAGTAAAGGTTTAGTGTTAGTGTTAGTGTTAGGGTTAGTGTTAGGGTTAGGGTTAGAGGTATGGGTGAGAGTTAGGTTTAGGCGTAGACTTAGGTTTAGGGTTAGGGTTAGTGTTACGGTTATAGTTTAGGGTTAGTGTTAGGGTTAGAGTTAGGGTTAATGTAAGGGCTAGGTTTACGTTTAGGTTTAGGGTTAGGGTTAGCAGTTAGGTGTTAGGGCGAGTGTTAGTGTTAGTCTTCATGTTACGGTTAGGGTTAAGGTTATGATTAGGATTAGGGTTAGTGTTAGGGTTAAGGTTAGAATTTAGAATTATGGTTGGGGGTAGCGTTAGAGTTTTGGTTACTTTTAGATTTTAGGGTTAGGGTTAGGGTTAGGTTTAGTGTTAGGTTTAGGGTTATGGTTAGAGGTTAGCGTAAGGTTTAGTTTTAGGTTTAGATTTAGGGTTAGGGTTAGGATTAGCTTAAGGCTGGGGTTATGGTAGTGTTAGGGTTAGGGTTTGTTATTTCTGTCAGGTTTAGGGTTTGTTTAAGCGGTAGTGTTGTGGTTTGTGTTATGGATTAATGTTAGGTTTAGGGTTAATGTTATGTTTAGGGTTAGGGTTATGTTTAGTGTTACAGTTAGGGTTATGTTTCGTGTTTGATTTTAGTGTTAGGGTAAGGGTTAGGGTTACGGTCATGGTTATGGTTAGGGTTTGGCTTAGGATTATGATTAGAATTTAGGGTTAGGGTTATATTTAGGATTATGTTTACAGTTAGGGTTAGGTTTAGGTTTAGGTTTAGGGTTACGGTTAGAGGTTAAGTGTTAGGGAGAATGTTAGGATAGGTGTTAGTGTTAGGAATTAGGTGTTAGGGAGAGTGTTATTGTTAGGCTTTGTGTTACCGTTAGGGTTAGAGTTACAATTAGGTTTAGGGTTAGTGTTAGGGTTAGGGTTAGAGTTTAGAATTATGGTTATGGGTAGCGTTAGGGTTTTGGTTACGGTTAGAGTTAGGGTTAGGGTAATGGTTAGGAGTAGTGTTATCTTTATTGTTATGGTTAGAGGTTAGCATTAGGTTTACAATTAGATTTAGGTTTAGGGTTAGAGTTAAAGGTTAGTGTTAGGGTTAGTGTTAGAGTTAGCGTTAGAGTTTTGGCTTAGTGCTAGAGTGAGGGTTAGGGTGAGAGTTAGGGTTAGGTTTTGGGTTAAAGTTTAGGGTTAGGGTTAGGTTTAGGGTTAGTGTTACGGTTAGGAATAGAAGTTAGTGTTAGGGGTAGGGTAATGTTTTTAGTTACAGTTAGGGTTAGGGTTAGTGTTAGGGTTAGTGTTAGGGTTTAGGTGTTAAGGGAGAGCGTTATGGATAGGCTTCAGTTTACGGTTCGTGTTACAGCTACAATTAGGTTTAGGGTTATTGTTAGGGTTAGGATTAGGTTTAGGTTTATGGTTAGTTTTAGGGTTAGGTTTAGGTGTTAAGTGTTAGGGATAGGATTAGGGTTAGGGTTAGAGTTAGGTTTAGGATTAGGTTTACTGTTAGGTTTAGGGTTAGAGTTAGGGTTAGGGTTAGTGGTAAGTGTTAGGGGTCAGATTAGTGTTATGGTTAGTGTTAGGGTTAGGGTTACGGTTAGGGTTAGGGTTAGTTTTATGCTTAGGTTTAGTGCTACGGATAGTGTTAGAGTTAGAGTTAGGCTTTAGGGTAAGGGTTAGGGTTAGGGTTAGGATTAGGGTTAGGGTTATGGTTAGAGGTTAGCATTAGATTTAGTTTTAGAGTTTGCGGTTAGGGTTAGGGTTAGGCTTAGTGTTTATGGTTAGGGATAGGGTTAGGGTTAGTGCTGGGTTAGTCTTAGTGTTAGGGTTAGAGTTATGGGTTAGGTTTATGATAAGGGTTAGGGTTAGAGTTAGGGTTAGGGTTACGCTGTGGTTAGGGTTAGGTATTACATTCAGCTTCAGGGTTAGTTTAAGGGGTAAGGTTAGGCTTAGTGTTAGGGTTAGGATTAGATGTTATGGTTAGTGGTAGGGTTATGGTTACCGTTACGGTTAGGTTTAGGTTTAGTGCTAGGTTGAGGGATAGGGGTTAGTTGTTAGGGAGAGGGTTAATATTAGTCTCCGGGTTACAGTTAGCATAAGGGTTATGATTAGGTTTAGGGTTAGGCTTAGGGTTTGGGTTAGTGTTGGGGTTAGGTTTAGTGTTATTTTTAGGGTTAGCTTTAGGGTTAGGGTTGTGGTTCGGTGTTAGGGATAGGGATAGTTTTAGGGTTAGTGTTAGGGTTAGGTTTAGAGTAAGGTTTAGGTTTATGGTGAGGTTTAGATTTAGGATTCTTGTTAGGTATACGTTTATGGTTTAGAGTTAGGTTTAGGGTTAGCGTTAGTGTTAGGGTTTAGGGTTATGTTAGTGTCAGGGTAAGAAGTTGGTTTAGTGTTAGGGTTAGGGTTACGTTTAGATTTAGAGCTAGGGTTAGTGTTAGATGTTAGGGCTAAAGTTAGTGTTAGGTTTAGAGTTATTGTTAAGGTTAG
The DNA here is from genome assembly GCF_034190915.1 of Cavia porcellus. Classification (NCBI taxonomy): domain Eukaryota; kingdom Metazoa; phylum Chordata; class Mammalia; order Rodentia; family Caviidae; genus Cavia; species Cavia porcellus. The sequence continues at coordinate 101,768,479 of NW_026947488.1, read as the reverse complement.
AGTTTATGGTGAGGGTTAGTTTTAAGTTAGGGTTAAGTTTAGGGTTAGCGTTATGGTTAAAGGTTAGCCTTAGGTTTAGGCTTAGAGTTTGTGTTTAGGGTCAGGTTAGGGTTAGGCTTAGAGATTATGGTTAAGGTTAGGGTTAGGGTTAGGGTTAGGGTTAAAACTTAGTTTTAGGTTTATTGTTAGGGTTAGGGTAAGTTTTAGGGTTAGGTTTAGGGTTAGGGTTAGGGGTTAGTTGTTATTGATAATGTTAGTGTTAGGGTTAAGTTTTGGGAAGTTTTAGGGTAAGGGTTAGTGTTAGGGTTAGGGTTAAGGATAGTATTAGGGTTAGTGTTAGGGTTTAGTTTAATGTGAAGTTTAGGGTTAGTGTTAGGCTTAGGATTAGGCTTAGTGGTTATGGTTAGTGTTAGGATTATGGTTAAAGCTTAGGTTTAGGGTTAGGTTTAGGGTCAGGGTTAGGGTTAGTGTTCGGGTTAGGAATAAGTTTATGCTTAGGCTTCGGGTTATGGTTAGGATTATGGTAATGATTAGGTGAGTGTTAGGGTTAGGGATAGGTTTAGGGTTTGTGTTAGTGTTATGGTTAGAGTTTAGGGTTATGGTTAGGGTTAGGGTTAGGGTTAGTGGTTAGTGTTAAGTTTGGGGTTAGGGTTATGGTTAAAGCTTAGGGTTAGGGTTAGGGTTAGTTTTGGTGTTAATGTTAGGGTGAGGCTTAGAATTTATGGTTAGTATTATGGTTATGGTTGTCGTTAGGGTTAGGGTTAGAGGTAGGGTTAGTGTTAGGGTTAGGGCTAGGCTTAGGGTTATGGTTAGGGTTAGGATTACATTTAGGTTAGGGTTCGGGTTAGGGTTAGAATTTAGGTTTAGTGTTAGGTTAAGGGTTAGGTTTAGTGTTAGAGGTTAGGGTTAGTGTTAGGGTTCGGTTTAGGGTTAGGGTTAGTGTTAGAGTTTAGGTTTAGTGTTCGTTTTAGGGTTAGGTTTAGGGTTTTGGTTGGGGTTAGGGATAGGGATAGTGGTAAGGTTAGGGTTAGGGTTAGGTTTAGGGTTAGGTTTAGGGTAAGGGTTAGGTGTACGGTGAAGTTTAGGTTTAGGAATAGTGTTAGGTTTATGCTTAGGGTTTCGGGTTAGATTTAGGGTTAGGGTTAGGGTTAGATTAGGGTTTGGGTTATGTTTAGGTTTAGTGTTAGAGTTAGTGTTAGTGTTAGAATTTGCTTCAGTGTTAGGGTTAGGGTTAGGTTTAGTGTTATGGTAGGTTTCGGGTTAGGCTTAGTGTTACGCATTAAGGTTAGTGTTAGTGTTAGTTTAATGTGTAGGGTTAGGGTTAGGGGTAGGGATTAATGTTAGGTTTAGTGTTAGGTTTATGGCTAGAGTTAGGGTTAGGGTTAGTGTTAGTTTTAGAGGTAGAGTTCAGGGTTAGGGTTAGGTTTAGGGTTATTGTTTTTGTTAGGTTTAGGTTAAGGTGTAGAGTTTAGGGTTAGGGTTAGTGTTAGGTTTAGGCTTAGGGGTTATGGTTAGGGTTAGTGTTAGGGTTAGGGTAAAAGCTTATTTTTAGGTTTAGCATCACGGTTAGGTTTAGGCTTAGGTTTAGAAGTTATTGTACGATTATGTTTAGGGTTAGTGTTAGTGTTAGGGTTTGGGTTAGGTTTAGAGTTATGTTTAGGTTTCGGTTTAGTGTTAGTGTTAAGGATAGAATTAGGGTTAGGCTTAGGGTTAAGGATAGGTTTAGGCTCATGTTAAGGCTTTGGGTTACGGTTATGGTTAGTGTTAGGGTTATGGTTAGGGTTAGGCTTAGGTTGAGATTTAGGGTTAGGGTTAGGTTTAGAGTTAGAAGTTAGGTTTAATGTTAGGTTTAGTGTTAGGTTTAGGGATAGATTTAGGCTTAGGGTTAGTGTTAGAGTTAAGGGTTAGGGTTAGCTTTAGTGTTAATGTTAGGGTTAGATGTATGGGTTAGGGTTACATTTAGAGGTAGAGTTAGGTTTAGGGTTAGAATTAGTCTTACAGTAAGAGTTTAGGGTGAGTGTTAGGGTTAGATTTAGGGTTAAGGTTAGGGTAAGGTTTAGGTTTAGGTATAGGGTTAGGGTTAGGGGTTAGGTGTTAGGGAGAGTGTTAGTGTTAGACTTGTGTTATGGATGTGATTAAGGTTATGATTAGGTTTAGGGTTAGGTTTAGGGTTAAGGTTAGAGTTTAGAATTAGGGATAAGGGTAGATTTAGTGTTTTGGTTACCGTTAGAGTTTAAAGTTAGGGTTAAGGTTAGGGTTATTGTTGGGTTTAGGGTTAAGGTTAGAGGTTAGCGTTAGGTTTAGGGTTAGGGTTAGATTTAGGGTTGGGGTTATGGTAGTGTTAGGTATTACTGTCAGGTTTAGGTTTTGTTTTAAGGGGTAGTGTTAGGGTTTGGGTTAGGGATTAATATTAGGGTTAGTGTTAGTTTTATTTTTAGGGTTAGGGTTCGGTTTAGTGTTACAATTAGGGCTAGGCTTAAGGTTAGGGTTAGAGGTATGGGTTAGCATTAGGTTTAGGGGTAGTGTTAGAGTTAGTGTTAGGGTTATGGTAGGTTTGGGGTCAGTGTTAGGGCTACATATTACGGTCAGGGTTATGTTTAGTTTAAGGGGTCGGCTTAAGGTTAGAGTTAGGGTGAGGCTTAGGGTTATGTTTACAGGTTAGCGTTAGGTTTAGGGTTAAGATTAGTGTAAGACGTAAGGGTTAGTGTTAGGGTTAGGGATTGGTTTAGGATTAGAAGTTAGGGTTAGGGTTATGGTTATGGTTCAGGTTAGGGTTAGGGTTAGTGTTAGGTTTAGGGTTAGGGGTTAGGTGTTAGGGAGAGGGCTATGGTTAGGCTTCGGGTTACGGTTAGTATTATGGTTTATGATTAGATTTAGGCTTAGGGTTATGGTTAGGGTTAGTGTTAGGGTCAGATTTAGGTTTTCGGTTAGGTTTAGGGCTAGGTTTATGGTTAGGTTTAGGGTTACTGATAAGTGTTAGTGTTAGGGTTAGTGTTTAGGGTAATGGTTAGGGTTAGGGTTAGGTTTAGGATAAGGTTTAGGCTTATGGTTAGAGGTTAGCGTTAGGTTTAGTGTTAGAGTTTAGGGTTAGGGTTAGTGTTTAGGGTAATGGTTAGGGTTAGGGTTAGGTTTAGGATAAGGTTTAGGCTTATGGTTAGAGGTTAGCGTTAGGTTTAGTGTTAGAGTTTAGGGTTAGGGTTAGTGTTATGGCTAGGTTTAGGCTTAGATGTTATGGTTAGGTTAGTGTTAGGTTTAGGGTTAAAGCTTAGGTTTAGGGTTTGCGTTACGGTTAGGGTTAGGGTTAGGTTTAGAGGTTAGTGTTAAGGGTAGGTTTAATGTTAGTGGTAGTGTTATGGTTAGGTTTAGGTTTAGATTTAGGTTTAGGTTTAGGGTTAGGGTTAGGGTTAGGGTTAGGGTTAGGGTTAGGGATAGGTTTACGGTTAGGCTTTGGTTTACAGTTAGTTTTATGGTTATGGTTATGGTTAGAGATATGGGTTAGAGTTAGCATTAGGGTTAGGGTTAGGGCTAGGGTTAGGGTTATGCTAGGTTGAGTGTTAGTGTTAGGTATTACAGTCAGGCTTAGGGTTACTTTAAGGGGTACGGTTACTGTTAGGGTTACGGTCAGGGTTACGATTAGGGTTAGAGATTATTGTTATGGTTAGGGTTATGGTTAGGGTGTTACAGTTAGGGTTAGATGATAAGGTCAGGGTTAGAGTTAGGGGTAAGTTTAGGTTTAGGTTTAGGGTTAGGGTTAAAAGTTAGAGTTAGGGTTAGGGTTAGGCTTAGAGGTTATGGTTCGTGTTAGGTTTAGGGTTAAAGCTAAGTTCAGGGTTAGGGTTTACGTTAGGGTTAGGGATAGGTTAAGGGTTAAGATTAGATTACTGGTTAATTTTAGGGTTAGGGTTACAGTTAGGTTTAGGGTTAGGTCTAGAGTTTAGTGTTAGGGTTAGATTTAAGGTTATTTTTAGGTTTAGAGTTAGGGTTATGTTTAGGGTTAGGCTTAGGGTTATAGTTAAGGATAGGTTTACAATTAGTTTAGGGTTAGGGTTAGGGTTAGGGGTTAGGTGAGATGTATAGGGTTTTCGGTTAGGGTAATGGTTAGGGTTATGGTTATGGTTATCATTTAGGGTTAGGGTTAGGGTTTGGGTTAGGGTTAGTATTATGGTTAGGGTGAGGGTTAGGTTGAGGTTTATGATTAGGGTTAGTGTTAGGGTTAGAAATTAGGTTTAGTCTTATGTTTAGGGTTAGGGTAGAGATAGGTTTAGTGTTAGGGTTCATGTTAGAGGTAAGGGTTAGTGTTAGGGTTAGTTTTAGGCTTAGGGTTTAAGGTACAGGTTAGGGTTAGGTTTAGTTTAGTGTTAGGGTTAGAGTCATGGTTAGGGTTAGGGCTGGGTTATGCTAGGTTTAGGATTAGGGTTAAGTATTACAGATTGGGCTTTGGTTAGTTTAAGGGGTAGGGTTAGGGTTAGGTAAGGGATTAATGTTAGATTTAGGGTTAGGGTTATGGTTAGAGTTAGGTTTAGGGTTAGGCTTAGTGTTAGAGGTTAGTGTTAGTGGTAAGTTTAGGCTTGGGTTAGTGTTACGGTTAGAGTTTAGGGTTACGTTAAGGTTAGGGTTAGTGTTATGGTTAGCGTTAGGGTTACGGTTATGGTTAGAGGTTAGCATTCTGTTTAGGGTAAGAGTTAGCGTTAGGGTCAGGTTTAGGCTTAGAGGTGATGGTTACGGTTAGGTTTAGGTTAGTGTTAAATATTAGGTTCAGGGTTTGTTTTAGGTTTAGGGTTAGGTTTGTTTTAGGTTTAGGGTTAGGGTTATGATAGTGTAAGGGTTAGGATTAGGGTTAGTGGTTAGGTTTAGAGTTAGGATACAGTTGGTGCTAGGTTTAGGTTTAGAGGTTAGTGCTAGTGTTAGAATTAGAGTTAGGTTTAGTGTTAGGGTTAGGTTTATGGTTAGAGTAGAGTTAGGGTTAGGTTTACACTTAGGGTTATAGTTAGTGTTAGGGTTAAAATTAGGTTCGGGTTAGGGTTAGGGTTATGTTTAGGTTTTGCGTTAGATTTAGGTTTAGGTTTAGGGTTAGGGTTAGGTTGAGGTTAAGGGTTAGTGTTCGGGTTAGGGTTAGAAATTAGGTTTAGTGCTAGGTTTAGGGTTAGGGTTAGGTATAGTTTAGGGTTAGAGTTAGTATTAGAGGTTAGGTTAAATGTTAGTGTTACTGTTGGGGTTAGGTTTAGGGTTAGGGTTAGGTATAGTATTAAAGGTATGGGTTAGGGTTAGGGTTAGGGTTAGGTTTAGGTATTACAATCAGGCTTAGCATTAGTTTAAGGGGTAGGGTTAGAGTTAGGAAAGGGGATTAATGTTATGTCTGGGTTAGGGTTATTGTTATGGTTAGGGTTAGGGTTAGTGTTAGGGTTAGGGGTATTGTTTGGATTAGCGTTAGGGTTAGGGGTTAGGTGTTAGGAGAAGGTTAAGGTTAGGCTTCGGATTATGGTTAGGGTTAGTGTTACGATTAGGTTTAGGGTTAGCCTTAGGGTTAGGGTTAGGGTTATGGTTAGGTTTAGTGTTAGTTTTATGGTTATGTTCAGCGTTAGGTTTAGGAGTTAGGTGTTAGGGATAGGGATAGGGTTAGGGTTCAGGTTAGGTTTATGGTTAGGGTTGGGTTTAGGGATAGTGTTAGGTTTAGGGTTACTGTTTAGGGTTATTGTTAGGCTTAGGGTTAGTGTTAGAGTTAGGGTTAGGTTTGGGTTTAGACTTAGGTGTTAAGTGTTAGGGTTAGGAGTTATGGAGAGGGTTGGGTTTAGGCTTAGCATTATGGTTAGGGTTAGAGTTACGGTTAGTTTAGGGTTAGGGTTAGGGTAAGGGTTAGATGTTAGGGATATGTTTAGGGTTTGGGTTAGTGTTATGGTTAGAGTTTAGGGTTACAGTTAGTGTTAGGATTATGGTTAGGGTTAGTGGTTAGAGTTAGGTTTGGGTCAGGGTTATGTTTAAAGCTTAGGGTTAGGGTTAGGGTTAGGGTTAGAGTTAGTGTTAGGGTTACGTGGTATAGGGTTAGTGTTAGGGTTATGGTTATGGTTAGAGGTTGGCATTAGGTTTAGTGATAGAGTTTGTGGTTAGGGTTAGGGTTAGTTTTAGAGTGAGGCTTAGAAGTTATGTTTAGTGTTATGGTTAAGGTTAGGTTTAAAGCTTAGGTTTAGGGTTAGTGTTAGGGTTAGGGAAAGGGTTAGTGTTAGGGTTATGGCTAGGCTTAGGGTTATGGTTAGGGTTAGGATTACATTTAGGTTAGGGTTACGGTTAGAATTTAGGTTTAGTGTTAGGTTAAGGCTTAGGGTTAGGGATAGGTTTAGGGTTATGGTTAGAGATTAGGGTTAGTGTTAAGGTAAGTGTTAGGTTTAGGGTTAGTGTTAGGTTTAGGGTTAGAGTTTAGGGTTATGATTCAGTTTAGGATTAGGGTTAGTGTTAGGGTTAGCCTTAGGGTTACGGTTATTGTTAAGGCTATGATTAAGATTAGGGTTAGTTATTAGGTGTTATGGAGAGGGTTAGCTTTAAGCTTTGGGTTACGGTTAGGGTTAGGGTTACGATTAGGTTTAGGCTTATGGTTAGGGTTACGGTTAGAGTTAGGGTTAGTTTTAGAGTCAGGGTTACGGTTAGGCTTTGGGATTAGGTTTTAGTGATAGGTTTAGGGTTAGTGTTAGGTTTAGGGTTTGTTTTAGGGTTAGGGTTTGCGATAGTTTTAGAGTTAGGGTTAGGGTTAAAGCTTAGGTTCAGGGTTAGGTTTAGGGTTAGGGTTAGGGATAGGGTAACGGTTAAAAATAGGTTTAGTGGTTATTTTTAGGCTTAGGATTACAGTTAGTGCTAAGGTTAGGTTTAGAGGTTAGTGTTAGTGTTAGGATGAGGCTTAGGGTTAATGTTAGGGTTAGGGTTAAGGTTAGAGTTAGGGTCAGGGTTAGGTTTAGGCTTATGGTTATGCTTATGGTTAGGGTTACAATAGGATCGGTTTTGAGTTAGGGCTAGGGTCAGGGTTACGATTAGAATTTATGGTTAGGGTTAGGTTTATGGTTTAGGGTTAGGTTTAGGGTCACGGTTATAGTTAGAGGTTAGCGTTAGTGTTAGGGTATAGTTAGGGTTAGGGCTGGGTTAGAGTTAAAGATTAGGGTTAGGCTTAGGATTACAGTTAGAGTTTAGGGTTAGTGTTAGGTTAAGGGTTAGGTTTAGGGTTAGGGTCAGTGTTTGGGTTAGGGTTAGGGTTATGCTTATTGTTAGGGTTATGATTAAGGTTAGTGTTAGGGGTTAGGTGTTAGGGAGAGGGTTAGGGTTAGGCTTTGTGTTACAGTTATGTTTAGGGTTACGATTAGTTTTAGGGTTAGGGTTAGGGTAAGGATTAGTGTTAGGGTTATTTTTTGAGTTAGGGTTAGCCATAGGGTTACGGGTTAGGTTTTATCGATAGGGTTAGGGTTAGGATTAGGGTTGGTGTTAGGGTTGGGTTTATGGTTAGGGTTAATGATAGTGATAGTGTTAGGGTTATGGTTAGTGTTAGGTTCAGGGTTAGGGTTCGCTTTAGGGTTGCGGTTATGGTAGTGTTATGGTTAGGCTTAGGTATTACTGTCAGGTTTAGGGTTTGTTTAAGGGGTAGTGTCAGGATTTGGGTTAGGGATTAATGTTAGGTGTAGGTTTAGTGTTATGTTTAGGGTTAGGGTTAGTATTAGAGGTATGGGTTATGGTTAGGGTTAGAGTTAGGTTTAGGGTTTTGGTAGGTTTCGTGTTAGGGTTAGGGTTAGTGTTAGGGTTAGGATTAAGATTAGAATTTAGGGTTAGGGTTATGTTTAGGAATACATTTACGATTATGGTTAGGATTAGGATTAGAATTTAGGGTTAGGTTTATGTTTAGGATTAGGTTTGCGGGTGTGGTTAGGGTTTGGGTTAGGTTTAGGTTTAGGTTTGAGACTTAGGTGTTACTGAGTGTGTTAGGGTTAGTGTTAGGTATAGGGGTTTTGTGTTAGGGAGTGTGTTAGGGTTAGGCTTCGTGTTACTCTTAAGGTTAGGGTTTCCATTAGGTTTAGGGTTAGTGTTAGGTTTAGGGTTAGAGTTTAGAATTAGGGTTAGTGGTAGCGTTAGTGTTTTGGTTACATTTAGAATTTAGGCCTAGGGTTAAGTTTAGGGGTCGTGTTAGCATTATGGCTATTTTTAGAGGTTAGTGTTAGGTTTACGGTTAGAGTTAGGTTTAGGGTTAGACTTAAAGGTGAGTGTTAAGGTTAGGGTTAGTGTTAGCGTTAGAGTTTACTGTTAGTGCTAGCTTGAGGGTTAGGGTGAGTGTTAGTGTTAGGTTTAGTGTTAAAGTTTACGGTTAGGTTTAAGGTTAGGGTTAGGGTTCGGGTTAGTGATAGGGGTTAGATGTTAGGGAGAGGGTTAGGGGAGGCTTCGGGTTACGGTTAGTGTTACGGTTATGATTAGGTTTAGGTTTAGGGTTAGGGTTAGGTTTGGGTTTATGGTTAGTTTTAGGTTTAGGTTTAGGGTTGGGGTTAGGGTTAAGTGTTAGGGATAGGATTAGGGTTAGGGTTAGAGTTAGGGTTAGGGTTAGCTTTACGCTTAGTTTTAGGGTTAGAGTTAGTGTTAGGGTTATGGTTAGGGTTAGGATTATGGTTAGGGTTAGGATGAGGTTTACGGTTAGGTTTAGGGTTACAGATAGTTTTAGGGTTAGAGTTAGGTTTAGGTATTACAATCAGGCTTAGCATTAGTTTAATGGGTAGGGTTAGATTTAGGGTAAGGGATTAATGTTAGTGTTATGATTAGGTTTAGGAGTTAGCCTTAGGGTTAGGGTTAGTGTTACGGTTAGGTTTAGTGTTATTTTTATGGTTATGTTCAGAGTTACGGATAGGCATTAGTTGTTAAGGTTAGGGTTAGTGTTTGGGTTAGGTTTATGGTTAGGCTTGGGTTTAGTGATACTGTTAGGTTTAGGGTTAGTGTTTAGGGTTATTGTTAGGGTTATTGTTAGTGTTAGTGTTAGGGTTACGGTTAGGCTTAGGGGTTAGGTGTTAGGGTTAGGTGTTACAGAGAGGGTTGTGTTTAGGCTTAGGGTTACGGTTAGGGTTAGAGTTGTGTTTAGGGTTAGGGTTAAGGTTAGATGTTAGGGATAGGTTTAGGGTTTGGGTTAGTGTTATGGTTAGAGTTTAGGGTTAGGGTTAGGGTTAGGATAAGGGTTAGTGGTTAGTGTTAGTTTTGGTTTAGGGTTATGGTTAAAGTTTAGGGTTAGGGTTAGTGTTAGTGTTAGGGTTAGGGTTTGGGATAGGGTTAGGATTAGGGTTATGGTTAGAGGTTAGCATTAGGTTTAGTGATAGAGTTTGTGGTTAGGGTGAGCGTTAGGGTGAGGCTTAGAATTTATGGTTAGTGTTATGGTTAGGGTTAGGTTTAAAGCTTAGGTTTAGGGTTAAGGTTAGCATTAGGGTTAGGGATAGGGTTAGTGTTAGGGTTAGGGCTAGGATTACATTTAGGTTAGGGTTAGGGTTAGAATTTAGGTTTAGTGTTAAGTTTAGTGTTAGGGTTAGGGATAGGTTTAGGGTTAGGTTTAATGTTAGAGTTTAAGGTTAGTGTTAGGTTTAGGATTAGAATTTTGTGTTAGGGTTAGGGTTAGGTTTATGGGTTATGTGTTATGGATAGGGTAATAGTTATTCTTAGGTTTAGGGTTAGGGTTAGCGTTATGTTTAGAGTTTAAGGTTACGGTTATGGTTAGAGGTTAGTGTTAGGTTTAGGGTTAGGGTTACGGTTAGCTTAATATTTCATTTAGAGTTAAAGGTTATGGTTAGTGTTAGGGTTACAGTTAGAGTTTAGTGTTAATGTTAGGGTAAGTGTTAGGTTTAGGGTACTCTTAGGTTTAGGGTTAAAGTTTAGGGTTACGATTCAGTTTAGGGTTAGGGATAGTGTTAGGGTTATGCTTAGTTTTAGGGTTATGATTAAGGTTAGGGTTAGGGATTAGGTGTTACAGAGAAGGTTAGGTTTAGGCTTTGAGTTACTGTTAAGGTTAGGGTTACGATTAGGTTTAGGATTAGGGTTTGTGATAGGGTTAGGTTTAGAGTTAGGGTTAGGGTTAGGGTTAGGGTTAGGTGTTAGGTGTTAGCGATAGTGTTAGTGTTAGTGTTAGGTTTAGGGTTCGATTTACGGTTAGGGTTAGGGTTAGCCATAGTGTTAGGGTTAGGGTTACAGTTAAAGCTTAGGTTCAGGGTTAGGTTTAGGGTTAGGGTTAGTCTTAGGGATAGGGTAAGAATTAGAATTAGGGTTAGTGGTTAGGTTTTGGGTTAGGATTACGTTTAGTGCTAGGGTTAGGTTTAGAGGTTAGTGTTAGTGTTAGAATGAGGCGTAGGTTAGTATTAGGGTTAGGATTAAGGTTAGAGTTAGGGTTAGAGTTAGGTTTAGGCTTATGGTTATGGTTAGGGTTAGGGTTACAATAAGGTTCGGGTTTGGGATAGGGCTAGGGTCCGGGTTAGGATTTGAATTTACTGTTAGGGTTAGGTTTGTAGTTTAGGGTTAGGGTTAGGGTTACGGTTATGGTTAGTGGTTAGCATTAAGTTTAGGGTTAGGGTTAGGGTTTGGGTTAGAGTTTAAGGTTAGGGATAGGGTTAGGTTTATGGTTAGAGTTTAGGGTTAGTGTTTGGGTAAATGTTAGGGTTAGGGTTAGGGTCAGTGTTAGGGTTTTGTTTAGGGTTACACTTAGTCTTAGGGTTATGATTAAGGTTTGTGTTAGGGCTTAGGTGTTAGGGAGAGTTTTATGTTTAGGATTTGGGATACTTTTAGGGTTAGGGTTACGATTAGGTTTAGTGTTAGGGTTAGGGTAAGGGATACAGTTAGGGTTAGGCTTAGACTTAGTTTTAGAGTTAGGGTTAGGCATAGGTTTAGGGGTTAGATTTTATCGATAGTGTTAGGGTTAGAGTTAGTGTTGAGGGTTATGGTTACTGTTAGGGTTAGGTTTAGTTTTAAGTTTTTGGTTAGGGTTAGTGTTAGGATTAGGGTTAGGGTTAGGGTAGGTTTTGGGTTAGGATTAGTGTTACAGTTAGAATTTATGATTAGGTTGAGGGTTAGGGTTAGGGTAAGGTTTAGGGTTAGTGTTAGGTTCATGGTTAGAGGTTAGCGTTTGATTTAGGGTTAGAATTAGGGTTAGTGTTAGGGTTAGGGTTGGTCTTAGAGGTTGTGGTCATGGTTAGGGTTAGGGTGAGGGTGAAAGCTTAGGTTCAGGTTTAGGTTTAGTGTTAAAGTAAGTGTTAGGGATAAGGTAATGATTAGGATTAGGTTTAGTGATTAGTTTTAGGGTTAGGGTTACTGTTAGGGTTAGTGTTAGCTTTATGTGTTAGTTTTAGGGTTAGTTGTAGGGTTAGGGTTAGTGTGAGGGTTAGGGATAGGGTTAGGATTAGTGTGAGGGTTAGGGTTAGGGTTAGAGTTAGGGTTAGGGTTAGGATTAGGCTTAGCGTTATGGTTAGCATTAGCGTTACATTTAGGTTATCGTTAGGGTTAGTTTGGGGTTGAGGGTTAGGGTTAGGGTTTGCTTTAGATGTAGTGCTAGGGTAAGTGTTAGGGTTAGGTTTACAGGTTAGGTGTTAGGGTAGGGTTATGGGTTAGTGTTAGGGTTAGTGTTATGGTTAGGGTTAGCATTTAGCATTAGGCTTAGGGTTAGTGTTATGGTTAGGTTTAGAGTTAGGTTGATGTTTAGGGTTAGATTAGGATTATGGTTACGAGTTAGTTTAGACTTAGGTTTAGAGTTAGTGTTAGGGATAGGTTTAGGGTTAGAGGTTTGTGTTTGTGTTAGGGTTAATGTTAGGGTTAGAGTTAGATGTATGTGTTAGGGTTAGTGTTAGCATTAGGGTTAGGTTAAGGGTTAGGGTTAGGGTTAGGGTTATGCTAAGGTTAGGGTTAGGTTTAGGGTTAGATATTACAGACAGGGTTAGATTTAATTTAAAGGGTAATGTTAGGGATATGTAAGGGATTAATGTTAGGTTTAGTGTTAGGCTTATGGTTATGGTTAGGGTTAGGGTTAGGATTAGAAGTTAGGGTTAGTGGTAGGGTTAGGGTTATGGTTACGTTTAGGATTAGGGGTAGTGTTATGGTTAAAGTTAGGGGTTAGGTGTTAGGGAGAGGTTTAAGGTTAGTCTTTGGGTTATGGTTAGTTTTAGGGTTACTCTTATGTTTAGAGTTAGGCTTAGAGTTAGGGTTAGGGTTAGGGCTAGAGTTAGTTTTAAGGTTAGATTTAGCGTTAGAATTTGATGTTAGGTGTTAGGGTCAGGGTTAAGGTTAGGGTTAGGGTTGGTGTTAGGTTGACGGTTAGGGTTAGGCTTAGGGATAGTGTTAGCTTTAGGGTTAGGGTATAGGGTTAGTGTTACGATTAGGGTACGTGTTATGGTTAGGCTTCGGATTATGTTGAGGGTTAGGGTTACGATTAGTTTAGGGTTATGTTTAAGTTTAGGGTTATGGTTAGGTTTATGGTTAGAGGATAGCTTTTGGTTTAGGGTTAGAGTTAGGCTTAGTGTCAGGTTTAGTGTTAGGCTCAGAGTTTATGGTTAGGTTTAGGGTTGGCATTAGGGTTAAAGCTTAGGTTCTGGGTTAGGGTTAAGGTTAGTGTTATGAAAGGGATATGCTAAGGGTTAGGATTAGTGTTAGTGGTTAGTTTTAGAGTTAGGGTTAGGGTTAGGGTTAGATTTAGAGGTTAGTGTTAAGGTAAGGGTTAGGTTTAGGGTAAGTGTGAGGGTTAGGGTTAGGCTTAGAGTTAGGGTTAGGTTTAGGGTTAGGCTTAGGGTTATGGTTAGGGTTAGGGTTACAATTAGGTTAGCATTAGGGTTAGGGTTAGGTTTAGGGTTTGCATTAGATTTAGTGTTAGGGTTAGGATTAGGGTTAGCGTTAGGTTTAGGGGTTAGGTGTTAGGGATATGGTTATGGATTAGGGTTAGTGTTAGGGTTAAGGTGAGTGTTAGCATTATGGTTATGCTTAGGGTTAGGGTTACTGTTATGGTTAGCGGTTAGCGTTAGGTTTAGCGTTAGGGTTAAGGTTAGGGTTTGGGTTAGAGTTAAAGGTTAGGGTTAGGTTTAGGGTTATGGTTAGAGTTTAGTGTTAGTGTTAGTGTGTTAGGTTTAGGGTTAGGGTTAGTTTTAGGGTTAGAGTTTAGGTTTATGTTTCGGTTTAGGGTTAAGTTTAGTGTCAGGGTTAGGGTTAGGGTTATGCTTAGTGTTAATGATATGATTAAGGTTAGGGTTAGGTGTTAGTTGTTAGGAGGAGTGTTAGGGTTAGGCTTTTGGTTACGGTTACGGTTATGATTATGATTAGGTTTAGAGTTAGGCTTAGGGTTAGGGTTAGGTTTAGTGTTAGTTTTAGGGTTAGTATTAGCGTTAGGTTTAAGGGTTAGGTGTTAGGGATAGGTATAGGTTTAGGGTTAGGTTTAGGGTTAGGTTTACGGTTAGGGTTAGTGTTAGGGATAGTGTTATGTTTAGGGTTAGAGTTAAGGATTAGTGTTAGGGTTAAGGTTAGGGTTAGGGTTATGGTTAGCCTTTGGGTTACGGTTAGGGTTATAGTTATGTTTAGGTTATGGTTAGTGTTAGGGTTAGGAGCAGCTTTGAGTTAGGGTTAGGGTTACTGTTAGAAGTTAGGGATAGATTTAGTGTTAGGGTTAGTGTTACGGTTAGAGGTTTGGGTTAGGGTTAGGGTTAATGGTTAGCATTAGGTTTGGGTTAGAATTAGGCTTAGGGTTAGGGTTAAATCATTGGTTTGTGTTTAGGTTTATGGTTAGGGTTACTGTTAGAGTTAGGTTTAGGGTTAGTGTTAGGTTTAGGGTTAGGTTTAGGGTTAGGGTTAGGGTTAGGGTTAGGGTTATGCTTAGATATTAGCGTTAGGTTTAGTGATGGGGTTTGGGGTTAGGGTGAGGGTCAGTGTGAGGCTTAGAAGTAATCATTAGTGTTAGGCTGAGGGTTAAGTTTAAAGCTTAGGTTTAGTGTTAGGGTTAGTGTTAGGGTTATTGTTAGGCTTAGAGGTTATGGTTATGGTTAGGGTTAGAGTTAAAGCTTAGGTTCATTGTTAGAGGTAGGGCTAGGTTTAGGTTAGGGATATGCGAAGGGTTAGGAATAAGGTTAGTGGTTAATTTTAGTTTTAGGTTTACCATTAGGGTTAGGGTTTGGTTTAGAGTTTAGTGATAGGGTTCGGGTTAGGGGTAGGGTTATTGTGAGGGTTAGGGTTAGGGTTAGAGTTAGGGTTATGGTTAGGGTTAGGCTTAGGGATATGGTTAGGGCTAGTGTTACAATTAGGTTAGTGTTAGTGTTATGGTTAGTTTTTGCCTTAGATTTAGTGTTAGGGTTTGGGTTAGGGGTTAGGTGTTAGGGATAGGGTTATGGGGTAGGGTTAGTGTTATGGTTAAGGTTACGGTTATGGTTAGAGGTTAGCGTTAGGTTTAGGGTTTGGGTTAGGTTAGGCTTTGGGTTAGAGTTAAAGGTTAGTTTTAGGTTTAGCATTACAGTTAGAGTAAGGATTAGTGTTAGGGTAAGGGTTAGGTTTAGGGTTAGGATTAGGTTTAGAGTTAAGAGTTTTGTGTTATGGTTTGCTTTAAGGGTATGGTTATTTTTAGTGTTATGGTTAGGTTTATGCTTTGTGTTAGGGTTATGATTAAGGTTAGGGTTAGGAGTTAAGTGTTAGGGAGTGGGTTAGGTTTAGGCTGTGGGTTATGGTTAGGGTTAGGGAGGGTTAGGTTTATGGTTAGTGTTGTGATTAGGTTTAGGGTTAGGTTTAGGGTTAGTTTTAGTGTTAGGGCTAGGATTAGTGTTAGGGTTTAGGTGTTAGCGATAGGGTTAGGGTTAGGTTTATGGTTCAGTGTAGGATTAGGGTTAGGGTTAGTGATAGTTTTATGGTTAGGGTTAGGGTTTAGGGTTATGGTTAGGATTAGGTTTAGTTTTAGGTTTAGGGTTAGTGTTAGGATTAAAAGTTAGGTTTACTGTTAGTGTTAGGTTTTGCCTTAGTGTTTTGGTTAGAGTTTTGCGTTTGGTTTTGGGTTAGAGTTATGGTTAGGGTTTGTGTTAGCTTTAGTGTTATGGTTAGGTTTAAGGTTGCGTTAGGGTTAGGTTTAGAGGTTAGTGTTAGAGTTAGTGTTGTGGTTAGTGTGAGGTTTAGGATTAGGGTTAGAGCTAGGGTTATGGTTAGTGTTAGGTTTATGTTTAGGGTTAGGGTTAAAGGTTAGGTTCAGGTTTACAGTTAGGATTAGTGTTAGGGTTAGGGATATTGTAAAGGTTAGCATTAGGGTTAGTGATTAGTCTTAGCCTTAGGGTTACGGTTAGGGTTAGTATTAGGTTTAGATGTTAGTGTTAGTGTTAGTGTTAGGGTTA